>NC_090921.1:1033897062-1035147062 GCF_040938575.1 Ambystoma mexicanum
GTTACAAAACGACATAAAAAAATTACAAAGAAGAAAAAACCTATTCGTATCTAGTACCCCGGTTTCTATGACCAACAAAACCAAACATCAAACAGTAGACAATACCAAAGAAGGAACAAAAAAATTTGTAACATTCTCAAACAGCTCCCATAGCAGCGACTCTGATTCTACAACAAGCGGACAAGCAGGGGCAAACCAAGGAACCACCAACCGCAGCAGCAATTTTTTCAAGGGAGAGGCAAACGCGGACGGCCAAGATATCAAGGACCACACCAAATGCGAACCCGACAATGGGTGCCGCCGCCGCCGCAAACATGGTAATTCCCATTTTCAATCTAAGTGAACACATCCTATCGTCAGATGAAATCAATCTTCTCAGTAAAGGTCTTAGTTTTATACCTAACACAAAACCCGATCAGTTCAGCACAGAAGTAGAACTCAGAAAATTCTTCAGAACCATCCGCCTTCGATATTTCTTCAGAGATAGCCCTGAAAAAGATCCACCAGAGACAACCGGCCTAAAACCTCCATCATCCTTTACACCTTTGTCATCTTTGGTATGCCCGGAGATACTTAGTTTTGAAAACCGCATTCTACTTGAGATGAGAGAAATGTTCAGATCTAATACTATTCATTATAAGGACAACCTCACCAAATCACAACGGGAAGCTTTAAAGTCACTAGAAGGAGATCACAACTTTCTGATAAAACCAGCTGATAAAGGGGGGAGGAATTGTCTTTGGAGTCGCCTCCTCTATAACAATGAAGTGACTAGACAACTGTCCAACACGAAGTTCTACAGACAAATTCCAGTAAATCCAACCACCCGATTACTAGCTGAAATCGAAAGCCTAATGTGCCACGCTTGGCAAGAAAGTTGGATAGACGACGATGAAAAAGCATTCCTGGTCAACCATCATCCTATTATTCCAGCTTTTTACCTGCTTCCCAAAATACATAAAAACGCAGAGAACCCACCAGGACGACCATAGTAGCCGGGATTGGCTCAATATTAGAACCTCTATCGATTTACATCGATAATTTTCTAAGACCTTTCATCAGTTGCATGCCATCCTATATACAAGACACCACTGCCATGATAAAAAAGCTAAGAACCTTGACTGTAGACAGCAATGATCTACTAGTGACACTTGATGTAGAGTCACTCTACACCAGCATTCCACAAATGGAATGCATTGAAGCCTTGGCCTCCTATTTGGATAAAAGAACCCGCCTAGACCCGCCCACTTCTTTTCTGTTAGAATGCACAAGGATAGCACTAACAGAAAATTACTTCATTTTTGAAGAAACTTTCTACCAGCAATGTCACGGTACAAGTATGGGTGCAACTTTTGCCCCAGAGGTGGCAAATCTCTTTATGGATTCTTTCGAACAACATTCCATTTACCATATCTCCAATCCCTTCAAGAACTCTATCGGCTGCTGGTGTAGGTACATCGACGATGTTTTCATGATTCTGGAAAGATACGGAGGATCAACTGTTCATTTTTGTAGACTGGCTCAATAAATGCAACCCCTGCATCCAATTTACCTGCGAGCAAACCGGAACAAAATACCTTTCTTGGATCTTTACATCTATAAAGACCATAACAATGGCCTAGCCACGACCCTATACAGAAAATCCACATCCAAAAATACCCTTATGGACTACAGCAGTTTCCACCCCAAAGGCCTAAAAATGAACCTACCCTTCGGTCAATTTCTCAGACTACGGAGAAACTGTAGCACTAATAACGAATATGACTCCACGAGCAGTGACCTCAGCACACGTCTTAAAGAACGAGGCTATCCCGGACAGGTTATACGTCAAAGCTCGCAGGAGAGCAAAACACACTGCCAGGGAACAATGTCTCACTCCCGCAGCCAAAGAAATACAAACAACAAGAATGACATGTGTATCCACCTTCACGTCTTTCAGCAATCGCATAAAAAAGATCATTCTCACCAATTGGGACACATTGAACACAGATGTCTTCAAACCAGAAAAACCGAGATTTGCGTTCAAACGCAATAAGAACTTAAAAGATCGCCTAGTACATACATATGAAGATAGGACAAAAGTAAAGACAAGACAAACCACGTTGTGGATTTTCCCAGCGTGAAAGGCAACTTTCAATGCGGAAACTGCTCAGTGTGTAGTTTAACAAAAAACATCAAATACATCGACTTAAAAGAAACTAGATGGACTTTTCCGAACTTCACCAACTGCAAAACAAAATGGTCAATATATGCCATAAAATGTCCTTGCGACCTGATATATATTGGCAAATGCAAAAGGGAAATTAAACAAAGAATTTGTGAACATCGCTCCTGTGTCAAAAATCTCGTCGAAGACAAACCACTTGTAGCTCATTTTACGCAGAAAAAAACACAGTCATGGTGACATTTTCTGGGTCATCTTACAGACTGTCCAAAACCCTTTTCGTGGAGGTGATTGTGACCTAGCACTCCGAAAACTTGAGCAGAAATGGATCTATCGTCTTGATTCTGTCAAAAATGGTTTAAATATATCCATCGAGTGGAATCTTTTTTTCAACAAATGACTCAACCCATTTATCTAACAATCCCACTTGAGCGTTGTCTCGACCTTTGACTCCCCACAACACCCTTGAATAGCAGACACGTTATATCTCACATAGTTCTGCATTTCTAGTAACGGAAGAACCCCCCCCCTTTTTTCACATATTACTGAAAATTAAGCCTATCATGTATTTTCTTCATGTCTGGTAATATCCTTGAGACTGTTCTACTGGTTGTCCGTCTGCCACAGAAAATGACTTGCAAATGTATGTTTATAACAATACGTCTTGATCATTCGTGTTTCAAAATGTCTTTTTCAACAAAAATGCATGCACTTTTGTTTTTCCTGCCGTAATATTACCTTTCAGTATTTGGCGACCTGTTGATTATATATATTTTTTCTCTATGTTTAGTGATGCCATGGAGTTCAGTCCCCTTCACTACTCAATACATGCAGACGCAGTGACACTACTCACTTCACACGCGCGTTCATTCCATCTTCAAACGCGTGCGCATGTCTATGAACACTCACATTGGTTACGCAATCATGAACACTACTCTCCCCACGCCTGTCATCTAGATCACTGCTCGATCTATATACGCATGCGCGAGCCACAAACTCCCCGGCAGCCACAAACAAAGCTCGACTACAGAGGTAAGCTCTTCCCCGTCAACCTTTTCCTACTAGTTATAAGGCCGACCAGCTTCGGTGTTCCTGGAAGCAAGCTACCTCCGCTCACTGCGCCAATACTATGTGAGACAGATCACATCGGCACTGACCTCTGCTCTAAGTTATATTCTGCCACTTTTATAACAACGAGTCGATCACAGTCACTCGATCCACAAATAGAGACCGCCCTTATCCATCACCTCCTGAATTTATCACTGTCACTGTACTTCCATCAGGCACTGCCAGTACGTTTTTTAAGCACGATATCTCGATGCGTGCACATTCACGCTTACAACAACCTTCCTCTTTGTCTACTACAGACCGCGGTTACCCAGCATCCTAGATAGAAATCAGTTCTCATCTTTCACAACCTGGACTCAATTTGCCAACCAGACCAGGTAAATGATTATTAAACCATTTTTCTACATTGTAAAACCATTTCATCAACTACAACTCGGTCTTTTCACTTGTTTCAGAGACCTCCTGTCCTAATATTGGACAAAACCACCTGCCAGTGACTCATCCAGATTCTGGCCTCATATAAAATAACCACGTTAGCCATGACGCTTCAACTACCCTAGGTAGGTCATTTTTTCACAGTGTTTCCAAAACACTCCCCGTTTTAATTCCCCGGTTTGTAACCTCACCATCCTTTGTCTCACCTATTTCAGGTGCCTGGCACTTCACCAACCTCTTCGTATTTTCTTTTAAAACAAATCCCCCCAGTCCTGAAGACAGTCCGGTGCAATCACCAGCAGGTTCCACAACCTTCATCCGCTGGTTTTTCCATCTACTCACCATGATGTATCCATGATGACCAAGGTACCTCCCTTGTCTGCCTGTTTGATAGTTAGGCTATTATCATCTTCTAATTCTTTGATGATTTTCAACTGATGTTTCCTTATAGTTTATTTATTGGCTGTTGCATACTTTAGGCATTTTACTGCTTTTGTAGTTTTGATTTTGAATAAATTCACTAAAGGATGATTAATCTGAGGGTGAAAGTTACCTCTGCCTTTCATTTCCAAATATGGTGGGGTCTTTCTTTCCTGTGTATCTTCTGTCAGATTCTCAAAGAAAATTCTCAGTTCCATCTTGCGATCAAGTTTAAATAGGTTTACTTCCTCTTTGAACAGGCTTGTGTTGTAGTCGGTATGAACGATATTCCCAGATTTAGGGTATCCATTTGAGATTGTGAAAGTTGTTTGCATGAAATATTGATGATTATAGGTTCTTTCAGTGTTTGTTTTTCTGTCTGGGTTTTCTTTTTGCCTCATCTGGCTTTCCGTCTCCTAAAAAAGGTTCTGGTGCTGGTATGGCTACTGACTGAGGGGAATTACATGGACACCTAGCAGACATTTGCTACGCATTGGTCCAACTACGTCGACATTTGAATATGTTGTACACAATATGAAAAGGTCAGCACACTTTGACTCAATATTCTAATATGTCATTTATTACATACCTTGTTTCTAGCAAATCTAAATTTGTGTTTATTTAACAAATGTACAGGGACCTACATTATCACTTGGTGAAATTCTGGCTCTTGAGTCACTTCTGTTATGTCATTTATTACATACTCTTGTTTCTAGCAAATCTAAATTTGTGTTTATTTAACAAATCTACAGGGACCTACATTATCACTTGGTGAAATTCCTGGCTCTTGAGTCACTGACTGAAACAGAAACAATCCAGATGAAAGAATGCACAATCTATAATACATAAGGATAGCATATCGAATTGACTTGGGCCATTCTCAGGCAACATGACCTCCGAACTTTGTAATACCAAAAACAGAAATTGAAAAGCTGAATCTATCATTCTTGTGTTATGAAGAAAAGTTAACAAGAAGTCCATGTACTACTGCACTTTTACATTAGAAATGTGAAGCATGTGTGATTGTGTGGTTCTAACAGGCAGGGGACATGGACAATTGGTGTGTTGACAAACACTGTTATGAGGGTGGGTGGAGTATTGTTCTTGGTCTATCCATCAGGTGTTGTGTGTTTGCTTCACTGTGTTATTGCTTCATGTTTTCAATCGTTGTGGTGCATTGTGGTACATGTTGTTTATAGTTGTACTGAATAGCTGCTCTCATGCATGCACTGGATCGATTAAAAAAATTGTGGCACGCCTGTCAAGGCCTTGCACTCAGGTATGCTATAACTTTGTAACAGCTTATGTCACACCTGTACAATTTCATGTTTAATGCACGCACAAAACAAAGTAGATACTTGTCCCCTTTCATTTAGTGACTGTACGTGTAGTACTATTGGCTTGAATCATGAGAATTAATCTTATTCATGGCAACCATTCCCCTTTACACTCCCTATCCTGCACATGTTACATTTCATGGTGTTTTTGTTATTTAAGGAGCACATTTAAGTGGGATGTAAGATGGAATGAAGCATTCAATGAGCACATGTGTGTTAGATACGGTCCCAATTAAAATGTGCTCATGGTCGTGTAGTTGGTCTCATCCAGCAGCCAGGTACCCTATGCTGTTTCATGCCCCCCCATTCAAATGTGCTCATGGCCTTGTAGTTGGACTCACCCAGCAGCCAGGTACACTATGCTGTTTCATGCCCCCCCCATTCAAATGTGCTCATGGCCTTCTAGTTGGACTCGGCCAGCAGCCAAGTAAACTATGTTGTTTCATGCCCCCCCCCCATTCAAATGTGCTCATGGCCTTGTAGTTGGACTCACCTAGCAACCAGGTACGCTGTCCACCGTGCCGTGCCATGTATCGAGACAGCGTGGAGTTGCGCAGCACCATGGATTCATGGGTGGAACCAGGAAATCTGGCACAACAATGGGTGATGATGAGGCGGGCATCACACACCATCTGCACGTTCAGTGAATGGTATCGTTTTCTGTTGCAGTACACATCCTCCACAGCATACCTGGCCACCAGCTAGACATGTGTGCAGTCCAAGGCACAAATGACGTTCGGCATGCCTGCAAGGGCATGGAAGGCTATTTTCGTGAGATTGACCTGGTCTGCTGTTCTGGATAGACTGATGTGATCTCGAAAGTGCAGCAGAAGTGCATCAATGGCCTGAAATAGGACATGTGAAAAACACGGTTGCGATATCCCATGCAGCTCTCCGACTGTCTGCTGGTATGTGCCTGTGCCAAGGAAGTGTAGCACGGACACTACCTTGGGCAAGGGGGGGTGGATGTGCGGTGATGTTTTGCCGGATGCGGCGGGTCTTACCAGCATTCCGACTCAGACTGTGCCAGTCCGGAAAAAGGTGCCAGTACAGAACTACCGCACTGTTGTTTCTGGACCGGCATCCTTGTAATGAGGCCCAGTGTATTCTTAGTCGATTTGGACAAGTATTCCAGTTGCTGCTTCTGCTGCTTGGGATAGTGTGACCATGGGTTGTCCAGGTCTCCCTAACTGGGTGAGGTCCACAGGCACTTGTAGTTCATCAAGGTCCTGAACGATGGCCCTGTCGGTCGCGGATACTCTGTATCCAGGTGAGGCCACTGCTTTGTAGGGCTTGATGTTTTAAAGGTGATTCTAGCCTGCTTTACGTATTAGCTTAACAGCTCTGTCTGCTACGGCCTCAATCACGTGAGGTCCAGTGAACTTAGGCGCATTCCAGCGCCTCACAAAATTTCACAGAAGAACAATATCTCCCACTTTCACCGAATTCTTCAGTTCACAGGCTTGTGGTGCATCATCGCAGCCGGTCTCTTCGCCGTCTTCTGGGGCCCCCTGGATCCGCTTTATCTAGCGAGAGATAAAAGAGGCACTAGCATCCAAGGAAGTAATGTAATCATACATCTCCTGTCCTAACATGTCTCCACTATTCTCACAGTATTTCAATGCTCTTATGGGAGGAGCCAGGGGAAGATATATGTGCCGTCCTGTCACCACCTCATGGCGCGTTAAATGGTGGTCGGACCCTGGCATATTGCGCAATTCAAACAAGGCTAGAGGTAAACAATGCAGCCAGTTTTTCTTGGTGCTCTTCTGAGTTTTGGCTATGCACTCCTTTAGGAGTCCATTCAGGTATTCATACAATCCATTTGCTTGCAGGTGGTATGCACAGGTGAATGTATACTTAATGCCTAGCAGGTTTGTGATGTGTTGGAATAGTTCATTGGCGAAGTGAGGGCTGTTGTCAGACCACAGGACCTCACACACACCACATCTTGGGAAAACGTGTTGGCCAGAAACTTGGCCGCTCTGAGGTCATCAGAATGTGAACAGGGCACTGCATCTTTCCTCCTAGAGAATGGGCAGACAACCAGCATCATGTAGAGGTATCCTTGGCAGACTTGGATCATATTAACGTAGTCCACGTGGAGGTGCAGAAATGGGCCTACAGGTTTTGGTATGTCTCCTCTTACAACTCGTGTATAAGATAAGGCAGGGAACCCTCTTTTTTTCTAAGGGGGCTTGACTCCAGAGGGTAAGGCAACAATTATGAAAGAAATTGGAGTCAACAGCTACCCTAGTCATTGACGCTTTCAGTAGGAAGCTTTTTGACAAAGGTCACAGTGGAGCTAATTTAGCACATATCAGTTAGCTCATAACATGAACACCAAAGGATAAAGATATCTTTTTCAAACATTGAAGAATGAGATTTATTAGATTTACACAAGTAAAAACCTTTACAAGAGTCGAAAGGTAAAGTATTCCATCCTTGGCACAAGAAAACCAATTTGTTTGTATAACGTTATGCAGTAATTGTACGCATAGGTGGGTTAGTACAACAATGGTGATTATGATTGCATATACTGCTAATGTTATGGCAGTATGAAAACTTGTCGACACACACAGAGTTCAGGTGTTTCTGGTACGGTGAGTAGATGGAAAAACCAGCGGATGAAGTTTGTGGAACCTGCTGGTGATTGCACCGGACTGTCTTCAGGACTGGGGGATTTGTTTTAAAAGAAAACACGAAGAGGTTGGTGAAGTGCCAGGCACCTGAAATAGGTGAGACAAAGGATGGTGAGGTTACAAACCGGGAATTAAAACGGGGAGTGTTTTGGAAACACTGTGAAAAAATGACCTACCTAGGGTAGTTGAAGCGTCATGGCTAACGTGGTTATTTTATATGAGGCCAGAATCTGGATGAGTCACTGGCAGGTGGTTTTGTCCAATATTAGGACAGGAGGTCTCTGAAACAAGTGAAAAGACCGAGTTGTAGTTGATGAAATGGTTTTACAATGTAGAAAAAATGGTTTAATAATCATTTACCTGGTCTGGTTGGCAAATTGAGTCCCAGGTTGTGAAAGATGAGAACTGATTTCTATCTAGGATGCTGGGTAACCGCGGTCTGTAGTAGACAAAGAGGAAGGTTGTTGTAAGCGTGAATGTAGCACGCATCGAGATATCGTGCTTAAAAAACGTACTGGCAGTGCCTGAATGGAAGTACAGTGACAGTGATAAATTCAGGAGGTGATGGATAAGGGCGGTCTCTATTTGTGGATCGAGTGACTGTGATCGCTCGTTGTTATAAAAGTGGCAGAATATAACTTAGAGCAGAGGTCAGTGCCGATGTGATCTGTCTCACATAGTATTGGCGCAGTGAGCGGAGGTAGCTTGCTTCCAGGAACACCGAAGCTGGTCGGCCTTATAACTAGTAGGAAAAGGTTGACGGGGAAGAGCTTACCTCTGTAGTCGAGCCTTGTTTGTGGCTGCCGGGGGAGTTTGTGGCTCGCGCATGCGTATATAGATCGAGCAGTGATCTAGATGACATGCGTGGGGAGAGTAGTGTTCATGATTGCGTAACCAATGTGAGTGTTCATAGACATGCGCACGCGTTTGAAGATGGAATGAACGCGCGTGTGAAGTGAGTAGTGTCACTGCGTCTGCATGTATTGAGTAGTGAAGGGGACTGAACTCCATGGCATCACTAAACATAGAGAAAAAATATATATAATCAACAGGTTTGCCAAATACTGAAAGGTAATATTACGGCAGGAAAAACAAAAGTGCATACATTTTTGTTGAAAAAGACATTTTGAAACACGAATGATCAAGACGTATTGTTATCAACATACATTTGCAAGTCATTTTTGTGGCAGACGGACAACCAGTAGAACAGTCTCAAGGATATTACCAGACGTGAAGAAAATACATGATAGGCTTAATTTTCAGTAATATGTGAAAAAAGGGGGGGGTTCTTCCATTACTAGAAATGCAGAACTATGTGAGATATAACGTGTCTGCTATTCAAGGGTGTTGTGGGGAGTCAAAGGTCGAGACAATGCTCAAGTGGGATTGTTAGATAAATGGGTTGAGTCATTTGTTGAAAAAAAGATTCCACTCGATGGATATATTTAAACCATTTTTGACAGAATCAAGACGATAGATCCATTTCTGCTCAAGTTTTCGGAGCGCTAGGTCACGATCACCTCCACGAAAAGGGTTTTGGACAGTCTGTAAGATGACCCAGAAAATGTCACTACGACTGTGTTTTTTCTGCTTAAAATGAGCTACAAGTGGTTTGTCTTCGACGGGATTTTTGACACAGGAGCGATGTTCACAAATTCTTTGTTTAATTTCCCTTTTGTATTTGCCAATATATATCAGGTCGCAAGGACATTTTATGGCATATATTGACCATTTTGTTTTGCAGTTGGTGAAGTTCGGAAAAGTCCATCTAGTTTCTTTTAAGTCGATGTATTTGATGTTTTTTGTTAAACTACACACTGAGCAGTTTCCGCATTGAAAGTTGCCTTTCACGCTGGGAAAATCCCACAACGTGGTTTGTCTTGTCTTTACTTTTGTCCTATCTTCATATGTATGTACTAGGCGATCTTTTAAGTTCTTATTGCGTTTGAGCGCAAATCTCGGTTTTTCTGGTTTGAAGACATCTGTGTTCAATGTGTCCCAATTGGTGAGAATGATCTTTTTTATGCGATTGCTGAAAGACGTGAAGGTGGTTACACATGTCATTCTTGTTGTTTGTATTTCTTTGGCTGTGGGAGTGAGACATTGTTCCCTGTCAGTGTGTTTTGCTCGCCTGCGAGCTTGACGTATAACGTGTCCGGGATAGCCTCGTTCTTTAAGACGTGTGCTGAGGTCACTGCTCGTGGAGTCATATTCGTTATTAGTGCTACAGTTTCTCCGTAGTCTGAGAAATTGACCGAAGGGTAGGTTCATTTTTAGGCCTTTGGGGTGGAAACTGCTGTAGTCCAAAAGGGTATTTTTGGATGTGGATTTTCTGTATAGGGTCGTGGCTAGGCCATTGTTATGGTCTTTATAGATGTAAAGATCCAAGAAAGGTATTTTGTTCCGGTTTTGCTCGCAGGTAAATTGGATGCAGGGGTTGCATTTATTGAGCCAGTCTACAAAAATGAACAGTTGATCCTCCGTATCTTTCCAGATCATGAAAACATCGTTGATGTACCTACACCAGCAGCCGATAGAGTTCTTGAAGGGATTGGAGATATGGTAAATGGAATGTTGTTCGAAAGAATCCATAAAGAGATTTGCCACGTCTGGGGCAAAAGTTGCACCCATACTTGTACCGTGACATTGCTGGTAGAAAGTTTCTTCAAAAATGAAGTAATTTTCTGTTAGTGCTATCCTTGTGCATTCTAACAGAAAAGAAGTGGGCGGGTCTAGGCGGGTTCTTTTATCCAAATAGGAGGCCAAGGCTTCAATGCATTCCATTTGTGGAATGCTGGTGTAGAGTGACTCTACATCAAGTGTCACTAGTAGATCATTGCTGTCTACAGTCAAGGTTCTTAGCTTTTTTATCATGGCAGTGGTGTCTTGTATATAGGATGGCATGCAACTGATGAAAGGTCTTAGCAAATGATCGATGTAAATCGATAGAGGTTCTAATATTGAGCCAATCCCGGCTACTATGGGTCGTCCTGGTGGGTTCTCTGCATTTTTATGTATTTTGGGAAGCAGGTAAAAAGCTGGAATAATAGGATGATGGTTGACCAGGAATGCTTTTTCGTCGTCGTCTATCCAACCTTCTTGCCAAGCGTGGCACATTAGGCTTTCGATTTCAGCTAGTAATCGGGTGGTTGGATTTACTGGAATTTGTCTGTAGAACTTCGTGTTGGACAGTTGTCTAGTCACTTCATTGTTATAGAGGAGGCGACTCCAAAGGACAATTCCTCCCCCTTTATCAGCTGCTTTTATCAGAAAGTTGTGATCTCAGGAGAGCAAAACACACTGACAGGGAACAATGTCTCACTCCCACAGCCAAAGAAATACAAACAACAAGAATGACATGTGTAACCACCTTCACGTCTTTCAGCAATCGCATAAAAAAGATCATTCTCACCAATTGGGACACATTGAACACAGATGTCTTCAAACCAGAAAAACCGAGATTTGCGTTCAAACGCAATAAGAATTTAAAAGATCGCCTAGTACATACATATGAAGATAGGACAAAAGTAAAGACAAGACAAACCACGTTGTGGGATTTTCCCAGCGTGAAAGGCAACTTTCAATGCGGAAACTGCTCAGTGTGTAGTTTAACAAAAAACATCAAATACATCGACTTAAAAGAAACTAGATGGACTTTTCCGAACTTCACCAACTGCAAAACAAAATGGTCAATATATGCCATAAAATGTCCTTGCGACCTGATATATATTGGCAAATGCAAAAGGGAAATTAAACAAAGAATTTGTGAACATCGCTCCTGTGTCAAAAATCTCGTCGAAGACAAACCACTTGTAGCTCATTTTACGCAGAAAAAACACAGTCATGGTGACATTTTCTGGGTCATCTTACAGACTGTCCAAAACCCTTTTCGTGGAGGTGATCGTGACCTAGCGCTCCGAAAACTTGAGCAGAAATGGATCTATCGTCTTGATTCTGTCAAAAATGGTTTAAATATATCCATCGAGTGGAATCTTTTTTTCAACAAATGACTCAACCCATTTATCTAACAATCCCACTTGAGCGTTGTCTCGACCTTTGACTCCCCACAACACCCTTGAATAGCAGACACGTTATATCTCACATAGTTCTGCATTTCTAGTAATGGAAGAACCCCCCCCCCCCTTTTTTCACATATTACTGAAAATTAAGCCTATCATGTATTTTCTTCACGTCTGGTAATATCCTTGAGACTGTTCTACTGGTTGTCCGTCTGCCACAAAAATGACTTGCAAATGTATGTTTATAACAATACGTCTTGATCATTCGTGTTTCAAAATGTCTTTTTCAACAAAAATGCATGCACTTTTGTTTTTCCTGCCGTAATATTACCTTTCAGTATTTGGCGAACCTGTTGATTATATATATTTTTTCTCTATGTTTAGTGATGCCATGGAGTTCAGTCCCCTTCACTACTCAATACATGCAGACGCAGTGACACTACTCACTTCACACGCGCGTTCATTCCATCTTCAAACGCGTGCGCATGTCTATGAACACTCACATTGGTTACGCAATCATGAACACTACTCTCCCCACGCATGTCATCTAGATCACTGCTCGATCTATATACGCATGCGCGAGCCACAAACTCCCCCGGCAGCCACAAACAAAGCTCGACTACAGAGGTAAGCTCTTCCCCGTCAACCTTTTCCTACTAGTTATAAGGCCGACCAGCTTCGGTGTTCCTGGAAGCAAGCTACCTCCGCTCACTGCGCCAATACTATGTGAGACAGATCACATCGGCACTGACCTCTGCTCTAAGTTATATTCTGCCACTTTTATAACAACGAGTCGATCACAGTCACTCGATCCACAAATAGAGACCGCCCTTATCCATCACCTCCTGAATTTATCACTGTCACTGTACTTCCATTCAGGCACTGCCAGTATGTTTTTTAAGCACGATATCTCGATGCGTGCTACATTCACGCTTACAACAACCTTCCTTTTTGTCTACTACAGACCGCGGTTACCCAGCATCCTAGATAGAAATCAGCTCTCATCTTTCACAACCTGGGACTCAATTTGCCAACCAGACCAGGTAAATGATTATTAAACCATTTTTTCTACATTGTAAAACCATTTCATCAACTACAACTCGGTCTTTTCACTTGTTTCAGAGACCTCCTGTCCTAATATTGGACAAAACCACCTGCCAGTGACTCATCCAGATTCTGGCCTCATATAAAATAACCACGTTAGCCATGACGCTTCAACTACCCTAGGTAGGTCATTTTTTGACAGTGTTTCCAAAACACTCCCCTTTTTAATTCCCGGTTTGTAACCTCACCATCCTTTGTCTCACCTATTTCAGGTGCCTGGCACTTCACCAACCTCTTCGTGTTTTCTTTTAAAACAAATCCCCCAGTCCTGAAGACAGTCCGGTGCAATCACCAGCAGGTTCCACAACCTTCATCCGCTGGTTTTTCCATCTACTCACCGTACCAGAAACACCTGAACTCTGTGTGTGTCGACAAGTTTTCATACTGCCATAACATTAGCAGTATATGTAATCATAATCACCATTGTTGTACTAACCAACCTATGCGTACAATTACTGCATAACTTTATACAAACAAATTGGTTTTCTTGTGCCAAGGATGGAATACTTTACCTTTCGACTCTTGTAAAGGTTTTTACTTGTGTAAATCTAATAAATCTCATTCTTCAATGTTTGAAAAAGATATCTTTATCCTTTGGTGTTTATGTTATGAGCTAACTGATATGTGCTAAATTAGCTCCACTGTGACCTTTGTCAAAAAGCTTCCTACTGAAAGCGTCAATGACTAGGGTAGCTGTTGACTCCAATTTCTTTCATAATTGTTGCCTTACCCTCTGGAGTCAAGCCCCCTTAGAAAAAAAGAGGGTTCCCTGCCTTATCTTATACACTTTATTGGACAACCCTTTGGTTGTTGGGCTCATTCATTGATCAAATAACATTCAATGGAGAATGTTAATATCGTTAGTTTTTCTGACGAACTCTATAAAAAACTATTAGATACTCCATCACTTTTAGGTATTACTAAAACACCATCAGGACCAGCCAATAATCCTGGCTCAAATGATCTAGATACCTTACTACAAAAAAAGAAAAAACTAATCAGGACAGAGTCCCATGGCCAACTAATGCTTGAGTATCTAAAAGCAGGCGTGATACCTGATGGTCTACAGGTTAAGAATATCCCACGAGTTATCCTGGACAACCCCCGATTCATGAAGAAATTCAGCGGTGTCGGCAACAAATGTTCACGCGACTGGATTATTTTAGTGATTGAGACAGCAGATGAGGAAAGTAAGAACCAACAAGAAGAACTGAAAACCCTTGAAGAAAAAATAAAAACAGACTGCGTAATTACACAAATCAAAACCCACCTTGAGAAAATTGAAGAGGAGATTGCAAAATTCAAAAAATTCACAATTGATAAAAAACTTTGGAAGTTACAAAACGACATAAAAAAATTACAAAGAAGAAAAAACCTATTCGTATCTAGTACCCGGTTTCTATGACCAACAAAACCAAACATCAAACAGTAGACAATACCAAAGAAGGAACAAAAAATTTGTAACATTCTCAAACAGCTCCCATAGCAGCGACTCTGATTCTACAACAAGCGGACAAGCAGGGGCAAACCAAGGAACCAACCAACCGCAGCAGCAATTTTTTCAAGGGAGAGGCAAACGCGGACGGCCAAGATATCAAGGACCACACCAAATGCGAACCCGACAATGGGTGCCGCCGCCGCAAACATGGTAATTCCCATTTTCAATCTAAGTGAACACATCCTATCGTCAGATGAAATCAATCTTCTCAGTAAAGGTCTTAGTTTTATACCCAACACAAAACCCGATCAGTTCAGCACAGAAGTAGAACTCAGAAAATTCTTCAGAACCATCCGCCTTCGATATTTCTTCAGAGATAGCCCTGAAAAAGATCCACCAGAGACAACCGGCCTAAAACCTCCATCATCCTTTACACCTTTGTCATCGATGGTATGCCCGGAGATACTTAGTTTTGAAAACCGCATTCTACTTGAGATGAGAGAAATGTTCAGATCTAATACTATTCATTATAAGGACAACCTCACCAAATCACAACGGGAAGCTTTAAAGTCACTAGAAGGAGATCACAACTTTCTGATAAAACCAGCTGATAAAGGGGGAGGAATTGTCCTTTGGAGTCGCCTCCTCTATAACAATGAAGTGACTAGACAACTGTCCAACACGAAGTTCTACAGACAAATTCCAGTAAATCCAACCACCCGATTACTAGCTGAAATCAAAAGCCTAATGTGCCACGCTTGGCAAGAAGGTTGGATAGACGACGACGAAAAAGCATTCCTGGTCAACCATCATCCTATTATTCCAGCTTTTTACCTGCTTCCCAAAATACATAAAAACGCAGAGAACCCACCAGGACGACCCATAGTAGCCGGGATTGGCTCAATATTAGAACCTCTATCGATTTACATCGATCATTTTCTAAGACCTTTCATCAGTTGCATGCCATCCTATATACAAGACACCACTGCCATGATAAAAAAGCTAAGAACCTTGACTGTAGACAGCAATGATCTACTAGTGACACTTGATGTAGAGTCACTCTACACCAGCATTCCACAAATGGAATGCATTGAAGCCTTGGCCTCCTATTTGGATAAAAGAACCCGCCTAGACCCGCCCACTTCTTTTCTGTTAGAATGCACAAGGATAGCACTAACAGAAAATTACTTCATTTTTGAAGAAACTTTCTACCAGCAATGTCACGGTACAAGTATGGGTGCAACTTTTGCCCCAGACGTGGCAAATCTCTTTATGGATTCTTTCGAACAACATTCCATTTACCATATCTCCAATCCCTTCAAGAACTCTATCGGCTGCTGGTGTAGGTACATCGACGATGTTTTCATGATCTGGAAAGATACGGAGGATCAACTGTTCATTTTTGTAGACTGGCTCAATAAATGCAACCCCTGCATCCAATTTACCTGCAAGCAAAACCGGAACAAAATACCTTTCTTGGATCTTTACATCTATAAAGACCATAACAATGGCCTAGCCACGACCCTATACAGAAAATCCACATCCAAAAATACCCTTTTGGACTACAGCAGTTTCCACCCCAAAGACCTAAAAATGAACCTACCCTTCGGTCAATTTCTCAGACTACGGAGAAACTGTAGCACTAATAACGAATATGACTCCACGAGCAGTGACCTCAGCACACGTCTTAAAGAACGAGGCTATCCCGGACACGTTATACGTCAAGCTCGCAGGAGAGCAAAACACACTGCCAAGGAACAATGTCTCACTCCCGCAGCCAAAGAAATACAAACAACAAGAATGACATGTGTATCCACCTTCACGTCTTTCAGCAATCGCATAAAAAAGATCATTCTCACCAATTGGGACACATTGAACACAGATGTCTTCAAACCAGAAAAACCGAGATTTGCGTTCAAACGCAATAAGAACTTAAAAGATCACCTAGTACATACATATGAAGATAGGACAAAAGTAAAGACAAGACAAACCACGTTGTGGGATTTTCCCAGCGTGAAAGGCAACTTTCAATGCGGAAACTGCTCAGTGTGTAGTTTTACAAAAAACATCAAATACTTCGACTTAAAAGAAACTAGATGGACTTTTCCGAACTTCACCAACTGCAAAACAAAATGGTCAATATATGCCATAAAATGTCCTTGCGACCTGATATATATTGGCAAATGCAAAAGGGAAATTAAACAAAGAATTTGTGAACATCGCTCCTGTGTCAAAAATCTCGTCGAAGACAAACCACTTGTAGCTCATTTTACGCAGAAAAAACACAGTCATGGTGACATTTTCTGGGTCATCTTACAGACTGTCCAAAACCCTTTTCGTGGAGGTGATCGTGACCTAGCGCTCCGAAAACTTGAGCAGAAATGGATCTATCGTCTTGATTCTGTCAAAAATGGTTTAAATATATCCATCGAGTGGAATCTTTTTTTCAACAAATGACTCAACCCATTTATCTAACAATCCCACTTGAGCGTTGTCTCGACCTTTGACTCCCCACAACACCCTTGAATAGCAGACACGTTATATCTCACATAGTTCTGCATTTCTAGTAACGGAAGAACCCCCCCCCCTTTTTTCACATATTACTGAAAATTAAGCCTATCATGTATTTTCTTCACGTCTGGTAATATCCTTGAGACTGTTCTACTGGTTGTCCGTCTGCCACAGAAATGACTTGCAAATGTATGTTTATAACAATACGTCTTGATCATTCGTGTTTCAAAATGTCTTTTTCAACAAAAATGCATGCACTTTTGTTTTTCCTGCCGTAATATTACCTTTCAGTATTTGGCGAACCTGTTGATTATATATATTTTTTCTCTATGTTTAGTGATGCCATGGATTTCAGTCCCCTTCACTACTCAATACATGCAGACGCAGTGACACTACTCACTTCACACGCGCGTTCTTTCCATCTTCAAACGCGTGCGCATGTCTATGAACACTCACATTGGTTACGCAATCATGAACACTACTCTCCCCACGCATGTCATCTAGATCACTGCTCGATCTATATACGCATGCACGAGCCACAAACTCCCCCGGCAGCCACAAACAAAGCTCGACTACAGAGGTAAGCTCTTCCCCGTCAACCTTTTCCTACTAGTTATAAGGCCGACCAGCTTCGGTGTTCCTGGAAGCAAGCTACCTCCGCTCACTGCGCCAATACTATGTGAGACAGATCACATCGGCACTGACCTCTGCTCTAAGTTATATTCTGCCACTTTTATAACAACGAGTCGATCACAGTCACTCGATCCACAAATAGAGACCGCCCTTATCCATCACCTCCTGAATTTATCACTGTCACTGTACTTCCATTCAGGCACTGCCAGTACGTTTTTTAAGCACGATATCTCGATGCGTGCCACATTCACGCTTACAACAACCTTCCTCTTTGTCTACTACAGACCGCGGTTAC
Organism: Ambystoma mexicanum; assembly: GCF_040938575.1. Taxonomy (NCBI): domain Eukaryota; kingdom Metazoa; phylum Chordata; class Amphibia; order Caudata; family Ambystomatidae; genus Ambystoma; species Ambystoma mexicanum. Next base: position 1,033,915,129 of record NC_090921.1, read on the forward strand.
CCAGCATCCTAGATAGAAATCAGTTCTCATCTTTCACAACCTGGGACTCAATTTGCCAACCAGACCAGGTAAATGATTATTAAACCATTTTTTCTACATTGTAAAACCATTTCATCAACTACAACTCGGTCTTTTCACTTGTTTCAGAGACCTCCTGTCCTAATATTGGACAAAACCACCTGCCAGTGACTCATCCAGATTCTGGCCTCATATAAAATAACCACGTTAGCCATGACGCTTCAACTACCCTAGGTAGGTCATTTTTTCACAGTGTTTCCAAAACACTCCCCGTTTTAATTCCCGGTTTGTAACCTCACCATCCTTTGTCTCACCTATTTCAGGTGCCTGGCACTTCACCAACCTCTTCGTATTTTCTTTTAAAACAAATCCCCCAGTCCTGAAGACAGTCCGGTGCAATCACCAGCAGGTTCCACAACCTTCATCCGCTGGTTTTTCCATCTACTCACCATGATGTATCCATGATGACCAAGGTACCTCCCTTGTCTGCCTGTTTGATAGTTAGGCTATTATCATCTTCTAATTCTTTGATGATTTTCAACTGATGTTTCCTTATAGTTTATTTATTGGCTGTTGCATACTTTAGGCATTTTACTGCTTTTGTAGTTTTGATTTTGAATAAATTCACTAAAGGATGATTAATCTGAGGGTGAAAGTTACCTCTGCCTTTCATTTCCAAATATGGTGGGGTCTTTCTTTCCTGTGTATCTTCTGTCAGATTCTCAAAGAAAATTCTCAGTTCCATCTTGCGATCAAGTTTAAATAGGTTTACTTCCTCTTTGAACAGGCTTGTGTTGTTAGTCGGTATGAACGATATTCCCAGATTTAGGGTATCCATTTGAGATTGTGAAAGTTGTTTGCATGAAATATTGATGATTATAGGTTCTTTCAGTGTTTGTTTTTCTGTCTGGGTTTTCTTTTTGCCTCATCTGGCTTTCCGTCTCCTAAAAAAGGTTCTGGTGCTGGTATGGCTACTGACTGAGGGGAATTACATGGACACCTAGCAGACATTTGCTACGCATTGGTCCAACTACGTCGACATTTGAATATGTTGTACACAATATGAAAAGGTCAGCACACTTTGACTCAATATTCTAATATGTCATTTATGACATACTCTTGTTTCTAGCAAATCTAAATTTGTGTTTATTTAACAAATGTACAGGGACCTACATTATCACTTGGTGAAATTCCTGGCTCTTGAGTCACTTCTGTTATGTCATTTATTACATACTCTTGTTTCTAGCAAATCTAAATTTGTGTTTATTTAACAAATCTACAGGGACCTACATTATCACTTGGTGAAATTCCTGGCTCTTGAGTCACTGACTGAAACAGAAACACATCCAGATGAAAGAATGCACAATCTATAATACATAAGGATAGCATATCGAATTGACTTGGGCCATTCTCAGGCAACATGACCTCCGAACTTTGTAATACCAAAAACAGAAATTGAAAAGCTGAATCTATCATTCTTGTGTTATGAAGAAAAGTTAACAAGAAGTCCATGTACTACTGCACTTTTACATTAGAAATGTGAAGCATGTGTGATTGTGTGGTTCTAACAGGCAGGGGACATGGACAATTGGTGTGTTGACAAACACTGTTATGAGGGTGGGTGCAGTATTGTTCTTGGTCTATCCATCAGGTGTTGTGTGTTTGCTTCACTGTGTTATTGCTTCATGTTTTCAATCGGTTGTGGTGCATTGTGGTACATGTTGTTTATAGTTGTACTGAATAGCTGCTCTCATGCATGCACTGGATCGATTAAAAAAATTGTGGCACGCCTGTCAAGGCCTTGCACTCAGGTATGCTATAACTTTGTAACAGCTTATGTCACACCTGTACAATTTCATGTTTAATGCACGCACAAAACAAAGTAGATACTTGTCCCCTTTCATTTAGTGACTGTACGTGTAGTACTATTGGCTTGAATCATGAGAATTAGTCTTATTCATGGCAACCATTCCCCTTTACACTCCCTATCCTGCACATGTTACATTTCATGGTGTTTTTGTTATTTAAGGAGCACATTTAAGTGGGATGTAAGATGGAATGAAGCATTCAATGAGCACATGTGTGTTAGATACGGTCCCAATTAAAATGTGCTCATGGTCGTGTAGTTGGTCTCATCCAGCAGCCAGGTACCCTATGCTGTTTCATGCCCCCCCATTCAAATGTGCTCATGGCCTTGTAGTTGGACTCACCCAGCAGCCAGGTACACTATGCTGTTTCATGCCCCCCCCATTCAAATGTGCTCATGGCCTTCTAGTTGGACTCGGCCAGCAGCCAAGTAAACTATGTTGTTTCATGCCCCCCCCCATTCAAATGTGCTCATGGCCTTGTAGTTGGACTCACCTAGCAACCAGGTACGCTGTCCACCGTGCCGTGCCATGTATCGAGACAGCGTGGAGTTGCGCAGCACCATGGATTCATGGGTGGAACCAGGAAATCTGGCACAACAATGGGTGATGATGAGGCGGGCATCACACACCATCTGCACGTTCAGTGAATGGTATCGTTTTCTGTTGCAGTACACATCCTCCACAGCATACCTGGCCACCAGCTAGACATGTGTGCAGTCCAAGGCACAAATGACGTTCGGCATGCCTGCAAGGGCATGGAAGGCTATTTTCGTGAGATTGACCTGGTCTGCTGTTCTGGATAGACTGATGTGATCTCGAAAGTGCAGCAGAAGTGCATCAATGGCCTGAAATAGGACATGTGAAAAACACGGTTGCGATATCCCATGCAGCTCTCCGACTGTCTGCTGGTATGTGCCTGTGCCAAGGAAGTGTAGCACGGACACTACCTTGGGCAAGGGGGGGTGGATGTGCGGTGATGTTTTGCCGGATGCGGCGGGTCTTACCAGCATTCCGACTCAGACTGTGCCAGCCCGGAAAAAGGTGCCAGTACAGAACTACCGCACTGTTGTTTCTGGACCGGCATCCTTGTAATGAGGCCCAGTGTATTCTTAGTCGATTTGGACAAGTATTCCAGTTGCTGCTTCTGCTGCTTGGGATAGTGTGACCATGGGTTGTCCAGGTCTCCCTAACTGGGTGAGGTCCACAGGCACTTGTAGTTCATCAAGGTCCTGAACGATGGCCCTGTCGGTCGCGGATACTCTGTATCCAGGTGAGGCCACTGCTTTGTAGGGCTTGATGTTTTAAAGGTGATTCTAGCCTGCTTTACGTATTAGCTTAACAGCTCTGTCTGCTACGGCCTCAATCACGTGAGGTCCAGTGAACTTAGGCGCATTCCAGCGCCTCACAAAATTTCACAGAAGAACAATATCTCCCACTTTCACCGAATTCTTCAGTTCACAGGCTTGTGGTGCATCATCGCAGCCGGTCTCTTCGCCGTCTTCTGGGGCCCCCTGGATCCGCTTTATCTAGCGAGAGATAAAAGAGGCACTAGCATCCAAGGAAGTAATGTAATCATACATCTCCTGTCCTAACATGTCTCCACTATTCTCACAGTATTTCAATGCTCTTATGGGAGGAGCCAGGGGAAGATATATGTGCCGTCCTGTCACCACCTCATGGCGCGTTAAATGGTGGTCGGACCCTGGCATATTGCGCAATTCAAACAAGGCTAGAGGTAAACAATGCAGCCAGTTTTTCTTGGTGCTCTTCTGAGTTTTGGCTATGCACTCCTTTAGGAGTCCATTCAGGTATTCATACAATCCATTTGCTTGCAGGTGGTATGCACAGGTGAATGTATACTTAATGCCTAGCAGGTTTGTGATGTGTTGGAATAGTTCATTGGCGAAGTGAGGGCTGTTGTCAGACCACAGGACCTCACACACACCCCATCTTGGGAAAACGTGTTGGCCAGAAACTTGGCCGCTCTGAGGTCATCAGAATGTGAACAGGGCACTGCATCTTTCCTCCTAGAGAATGGGCAGACAACCACCATCATGTAGAGGTATCCTTGGCAGACTTGGATCATATTAACGTAGTCCACGTGGAGGTGCAGAAATGGGCCTACAGGTTTTGGTATGTCTCCTCTTACAACTCGTGTATAAGATAAGGCAGGGAACCCTCTTTTTTTCTAAGGGGGCTTGACTCCAGAGGGTAAGGCAACAATTATGAAAGAAATTGGAGTCAACAGCTACCCTAGTCATTGACGCTTTCAGTAGGAAGCTTTTTGACAAAGGTCACAGTGGAGCTAATTTAGCACATATCAGTTAGCTCATAACATGAACACCAAAGGATAAAGATATCTTTTTCAAACATTGAAGAATGAGATTTATTAGATTTACACAAGTAAAAACCTTTACAAGAGTCGAAAGGTAAAGTATTCCATCCTTGGCACAAGAAAACCAATTTGTTTGTATAACGTTATGCAGTAATTGTACGCATAGGTGGGTTAGTACAACAATGGTGATTATGATTGCATATACTGCTAATGTTATGGCAGTATGAAAACTTGTCGACACACACAGAGTTCAGGTGTTTCTGGTACGGTGAGTAGATGGAAAAACCAGCGGATGAAGTTTGTGGAACCTGCTGGTGATTGCACCGGACTGTCTTCAGGACTGGGGGATTTGTTTTAAAAGAAAACACGAAGAGGTTGGTGAAGTGCCAGGCACCTGAAATAGGTGAGACAAAGGATGGTGAGGTTACAAACCGGGAATTAAAACGGGGAGTGTTTTGGAAACACTGTGAAAAAATGACCTACCTAGGGTAGTTGAAGCGTCATGGCTAACGTGGTTATTTTATATGAGGCCAGAATCTGGATGAGTCACTGGCAGGTGGTTTTGTCCAATATTAGGACAGGAGGTCTCTGAAACAAGTGAAAAGACCGAGTTGTAGTTGATGAAATGGTTTTACAATGTAGAAAAAATGGTTTAATAATCATTTACCTGGTCTGGTTGGCAAATTGAGTCCCAGGTTGTGAAAGATGAGAACTGATTTCTATCTAGGATGCTGGGTAACCGCGGTCTGTAGTAGACAAAGAGGAAGGTTGTTGTAAGCGTGAATGTAGCACGCATCGAGATATCGTGCTTAAAAAACGTACTGGCAGTGCCTGAATGGAAGTACAGTGACAGTGATAAATTCAGGAGGTGATGGATAAGGGCGGTCTCTATTTGTGGATCGAGTGACTGTGATCGACTCGTTGTTATAAAAGTGGCAGAATATAACTTAGAGCAGAGGTCAGTGCCGATGTGATCTGTCTCACATAGTAATGGCGCAGTGAGCGGAGGTAGCTTGCTTCCAGGAACACCGAAGCTGGTCGGCCTTATAACTAGTAGGAAAAGGTTGACGGGGAAGAGCTTACCTCTGTAGTCGAGCTTTGTTTGTGGCTGCCGGGGGAGTTTGTGGCTCGCGCATGCGTATATAGATCGAGCAGTGATCTAGATGACATGCGTGGGGAGAGTAGTGTTCATGATTGCGTAACCAATGTGAGTGTTCATAGACATGCGCACGCGTTTGAAGATGGAATGAACGCGCGTGTGAAGTGAGTAGTGTCACTGCGTCTGCATGTATTGAGTAGTGAAGGGGACTGAACTCCATGGCATCACTAAACATAGAGAAAAAATATATATAATCAACAGGTTTGCCAAATACTGAAAGGTAATATTACGGCAGGAAAAACAAAAGTGCATACATTTTTGTTGAAAAAGACATTTTGAAACACGAATGATCAAGACGTATTGTTATCAACATACATTTGCAAGTCATTTTTGTGGCAGACGGACAACCAGTAGAACAGTCTCAAGGATATTACCAGACGTGAAGAAAATACATGATAGGCTTAATTTTCAGTAATATGTGAAAAAAGTGGGGGGTTCTTCCATTACTAGAAATGCAGAACTATGTGAGATATAACGTGTCTGCTATTCAAGGGTGTTGTGGGGAGTCAAAGGTCGAGACAATGCTCAAGTGGGATTGTTAGATAAATGGGTTGAGTCATTTGTTGAAAAAAAGATTCCACTCGATGGATATATTTAAACCATTTTTGATAGAATCAAGACGATAGATCCATTTCTGCTCAAGTTTTCGGAGCGCTAGGTCACGATCACCTCCACGAAAAGGGTTTTGGACAGTCTGTAAAATGACCCAGAAAATGTCACTACGACTGTGTTTTTTCTGCTTAAAATGAGCTACAAGTGGTTTGTCTTCGACGGGATTTTTGACACAGGAGCGATGTTCACAAATTCTTTGTTTAATTTCCCTTTTGCATTTGCCAATATATATCAGGTCGCAAGGACATTTTATGGCATATATTGACCATTTTGTTTTGCAGTTGGTGAAGTTCGGAAAAGTCCATCTAGTTTCTTTTAAGTCGATGTATTTGATGTTTTTTGTTAAACTACACACTGAGCAGTTTCCGCATTGAAAGTTGCCTTTCACGCTGGGAAAATCCCACAACGTGGTTTGTCTTGTCTTTACTTTTGTCCTATCTTCATATGTATGTACTAGGCGATCTTTTAAGTTCTTATTGCGTTTGAGCGCAAATCTCGGTTTTTCTGGTTTGAAGACATCTATGTTCAATGTGTCCCAATTGGTGAGAATGATCTTTTTTATGCGATTGCTGAAAGACGTGAAGGTGGTTACACATGTCATTCTTGTTGTTTGTATTTCTTTGGCTGTGGGAGTGAGACATTGTTCCCTGTCAGTGTGTTTTGCTCTCCTGCGAGCTTGACGTATAACATGTCCGGGATAGCCTCGTTCTTTAAGACGTGTGCTGAGGTCACTGCTCGTGGAGTCATATTCGTTATTAGTGCTACAGTTTCTCCGTAGTCTGAGAAATTGACCGAAGGGTAGGTTCATTTTTAGGCCTTTGGGGTGGAAACTGCTGTAGTCCAAAAGGGTATTTTTGGATGTGGATTTTCTGTATAGGGTCGTGGCTAGGCCATTGTTATGGTCTTTATAGATGTAAAGATCCAAGAAAGGTATTTTGTTCCGGTTTTGCTCGCAGGTAAATTGGATGCAGGGGTTGCATTTATTGAGCCAGTCTACAAAAATGAACAGTTGATCCTCCGTATCTTTCCAGATCATGAAAACATCGTCGATGTACCTACACCAGCAGCCGATAGAGTTCTTGAAGGGATTGGAGATATGGTAAATGGAATGTTGTTCGAAAGAATCCATAAAGAGATTTGCCACGTCTGGGGTAAAAGTTGCACCCATACTTGTACCGTGACATTGCTGGTAGAAAGTTTCTTCAAAAATGAAGTAATTTTCTGTTAGTGCTATCCTTGTGCATTCTAACAGAAAAGAAGTGGGCGGGTCTAGGCGGGTTCTTTTATCCAAATAGGAGGCCAAGGCTTCAATGCATTCCATTTGTGGAATGCTGGTGTAGAGTGACTCTACATCAAGTGTCACTAGTAGATCATTGCTGTCTACAGTCAAGGTTCTTAGCTTTTTTATCATGGCAGTGGTGTCTTGTATATAGGATGGCATGCAACTGATGAAAGGTCTTAGAAAATGATCGATGTAAATCGATAGAGGTTCTAATATTGAGCCAATCCCGGCTACTATGGGTCGTCCTGGTGGGTTCTCTGCGTTTTTATGTATTTTGGGAAGCAGGTAAAAAGCTGGAATAATAGGATGATGGTTGACCAGGAATGCTTTTTCGTCGTCGTCTATCCAACCTTCTTGCCAAGCGTGGCACATTAGGCTTTCGATTTCAGCTAGTAATCGGTTGGTTGGATTTACTGGAATTTGTCTGTAGAACTTCGTGTTGGACAGTTGTCTAGTCACTTCATTGTTATAGAGGAGGCGACTCCAAAGGACAATTCCTCCCCCTTTATCAGCTGGTTTTATCAGAAAGTTGTGATCTCAGGAGAGCAAAACACACTGACAGGCAACAATGTCTCACTCCCACAGCCAAAGAAATACAAACAACAAGAATGACATGTGTAACCACCTTCACGTCTTTCAGCAATCGCATAAAAAAGATCATTCTCACCAATTGGGACACATTGAACACAGATGTCTTCAAACCAGAAAAACCGAGATTTGCGTTCAAACGCAATAAGAATTTAAAAGATCGCCTAGTACATACATATGAAGATAGGACAAAAGTAAAGACAAGACAAACCACGTTGTGGGATTTTCCCAGCGTGAAAGGCAACTTTCAATGCGGAAACTGCTCAGTGTGTAGTTTAACAAAAAACATCAAATACATCGACTTAAAAGAAACTAGATGGACTTTTCCGAACTTCACCAACTGCAAAACAAAATGGTCAATATATGCCATAAAATGTCCTTGCGACCTGATATATATTGGCAAATGCAAAAGGGAAATTAAACAAAGAATTTGTGAACATCGCTCCTGTGTCAAAAATCTCGTCGAAGACAAACCACTTGTAGCTCATTTTACGCAGAAAAAACACAGTCATGGTGACATTTTCTGGGTCATCTTACAGACTGTCCAAAACCCTTTTCGTGGAGGTGATCGTGACCTAGCGCTCCGAAAACTTGAGCAGAAATGGATCTATCGTCTTGATTCTGTCAAAAATGGTTTAAATATATCCATCGAGTGGAATCTTTTTTTCAACAAATGACTCAACCCATTTATCTAACAATCCCACTTGAGCGTTGTCTCGACCTTTGACTCCCCACAACACCCTTGAATAGCAGACACGTTATATCTCACATAGTTCTGCATTTCTAGTAATGGAAGAACCCCCCCCCTTTTTTCACATATTACTGAAAATTAAGCCTATCATGTATTTTCTTCACGTCTGGTAATATCCTTGAGACTGTTCTACTGGTTGTCCGTCTGCCACAAAAATGACTTGCAAATGTATGTTTATAACAATACGTCTTGATCATTCGTGTTTCAAAATGTCTTTTTCAACAAAAATGCATGCACTTTTGTTTTTCCTGCCGTAATATTACCTTTCAGTATTTGGCGAACCTGTTGATTATATATATTTTTTCTCTATGTTTAGTGATGCCATGGAGTTCAGTCCCCTTCACTACTCAATACATGCAGACGCAGTGACACTACTCACTTCACACGCGCGTTCATTCCATCTTCAAACGCGTGCGCATGTCTATGAACACTCACATTGGTTACGCAATCATGAACACTACTCTCCCCATGCATGTCATCTAGATCACTGCTCGATCTATATACGCATGCGCGAGCCACAAACTCCCCCGGCAGCCACAAACAAAGCTCGACTACAGAGGTAAGCTCTTCCCCGTCAACCTTTTCCTACTAGTTATAAGGCCGACCAGCTTCGGTGTTCCTGGAAGCAAGCTACCTCCGCTCACTGCGCCAATACTATGTGAGACAGATCACATCGGCACTGACCTCTGCTCTAAGTTATATTCTGCCACTTTTATAACAACGAGTCGATCACAGTCACTCGATCCACAAATAGAGACCGCCCTTATCCATCACCTCCTGAATTTATCACTGTCACTGTACTTCCATTCAGGCACTGCCAGTACGTTTTTTAAGCACGATATCTCGATGCGTGCTACATTCACGCTTACAACAACCTTCCTCTTTGTCTACTACAGACCGCGGTTACCCAGCATCCTAGATAGAAATCAGTTCTCATCTTTCACAACCTGGGACTCAATTTGCCAACCAGACCAGGTAAATGATTATTAAACCATTTTTTCTACATTGTAAAACCATTTCATCAACTACAACTCGGTCTTTTCACTTGTTTCAGAGACCTCCTGTCCTAATATTGGACAAAACCACCTGCCAGTGACTCATCCAGATTCTGGCCTCATATAAAATAACCACGTTAGCCATGACGCTTCAACTACCCTAGGTAGGTCATTTTTTCACAGTGTTTCCAAAACACTCCCCTTTTTAATTCCCGGTTTGTAACCTCACCATCCTTTGTCTCACCTATTTCAGGTGCCTGGCACTTCACCAACCTCTTCGTGTTTTCTTTTAAAACAAATCCCCCAGTCCTGAAGACAGTCCGGTGCAATCACCAGCAGGTTCCACAACCTTCATCCGCTGGTTTTTCCATCTACTCACCGTACCAGAAACACCTGAACTCTGTGTGTGTCGACAAGTTTTCATACTGCCATAACATTAGCAGTATATGTAATCATAATCACCATTGTTGTACTAACCCACCTATGCGTACAATTACTGCATAACTTTATACAAACAAATTGGTTTTCTTGTGCCAAGGATGGAATACTTTACCTTTCGACTCTTGTAAAGGTTTTTACTTGTGTAAATCTAATAAATCTCATTCTTCAATGTTTGAAAAAGATATCTTTATCCTTTGGTGTTTATGTTATGAGCTAACTGATATGTGCTAAATTAGCTCCACTGTGACCTTTGTCAAAAAGCTTCCTACTGAAAGCGTCAATGACTAGGGTAGCTGTTGACTCCAATTTCTTTCATAATTGTTGCCTTACCCTCTGGAGTCAAGCCCCCTTAGAAAAAAAGAGGGTTCCCTGCCTTATCTTATACACTTTATTGGACAACCCTTTGGTTGTTGGTCTCATTCATTGATCAAATAACATTCAATGGAGAATGTTAATATCGTTAGTTTTTCTGACGAACTCTATAAAAAACTATTAGATACTCCATCACTTTTAGGTATTACTAAAACACCATCAGGACCAGCCAATAATCCTGGCTCAAATGATCTAGATACCTTACTACAAAAAAAGAAAAAACTAATCAGGACAGAGTCCCATGGCCAACTAATGCTTGAGTATCTAAAAGCAGGCGTGATACCTGATGGTCTACAGGTTAAGAATATCCCACGAGTTTTCCTGGACAACCCCCGATTCATGAAGAAATTCAGCGGTGTCGGCAACAAATGTTCACGCGACTGGATTATTTTAGTGATTGAGACAGCAGATGAGGAAAGTAAGAACCAACAAGAAGAACTGAAAACCCTTGAAGAAAAAATAAAAACAGACTGCGTAATTACAGAAATCAAAACCCACCTTGAGAAAATTGAAGAGGAGATTGCAAAATTCAAAAAAATCACAATTGATAAAAAACTTTGGAAGTTACAAAACGACATAAAAAAATTACAAAGAAGAAAAAACCTATTCGTATCTAGTACCCGGTTTCTATGACCAACAAAACCAAACATCAAACAGTAGACAATACCAAAGAAGGAACAAAAAATTTGTAACATTCTCAAACAGCTCCCATAGCAGCGACTCTGATTCTACAACAAGCGGACAAGCAGGGGCAAACCAAGGAACCAACCAACCGCAGCAGCAATTTTTTCAAGGGAGAGGCAAACGCGGACGGCCAAGATATCAAGGACCACACCAAATGCGAACCCGACAATGGGTGCCGCCGCCGCAAACATGGTAATTCCCATTTTCAATCTAAGTGAACACATCCTATCGTCAGATGAAATCAATCTTCTCAGTAAAGGTCTTAGTTTTATACCTAACACAAAACCCGATCAGTTCAGCACAGAAGTAGAACTCAGAAAATTCTTCAGAACCATCCGCCTTCGATATTTCTTCAGAGATAGCCCTGAAAAAGATCCACCAGAGACAACCGGCCTAAAACCTCCATCATCCTTTACACCTTTGTCATCTTTGGTATGCCCGGAGATACTTAGTTTTGAAAACCGCATTCTACTTGAGATGAGAGAAATGTTCAGATCTAATACTATTCATTATAAGGACAACCTCACCAAATCACAACGGGAAGCTTTAAAGTCACTAGAAGGAGATCACAACTTTCTGATAAAACCAGCTGATAAAGGGGGAGGAATTGTCCTTTGGAGTCGCCTCCTCTATAACAATGAAGTGACTAGACAACTGTCCAACACGAAGTTCTACAGACAAATTCCAGTAAATCCAACCACCCGATTACTAGCTGAAATCGAAAGCCTAATGTGCCACGCTTGGCAAGAAGGTTGGATAGACGACGATGAAAAAGCATTCCTGGTCAACCATCATCCTATTATTCCAGCTTTTTACCTGCTTCCCAAAATACATAAAAACGCAGAGAACCCACCAGGACGACCCATAGTAGCCGGGATTGGCTCAATATTAGAACCTCTATCGATTTACATCGATAATTTTCTAAGACCTTTCATCAGTTGCATGCCATCCTATATACAAGACACCACTGCCATGATAAAAAAGCTAAGAACCTTGACTGTAGACAGCAATGATCTACTAGTGACACTTGATGTAGAGTCACTCTACACCAGCATTCCACAAATGGAATGCATTGAAGCCTTGGCCTCCTATTTGGATAAAAGAACCCGCCTAGACCCGCCCACTTCTTTTCTGTTAGAATGCACAAGGATAGCACTAACAGAAAATTACTTCATTTTTGAAGAAACTTTCTACCAGCAATGTCACGGTACAAGTATGGGTGCAACTTTTGCCCCAGAGGTGGCAAATCTCTTTATGGATTCTTTCGAACAACATTCCATTTACCATATCTCCAATCCCTTCAAGAACTCTATCGGCTGCTGGTGTAGGTACATCGACGATGTTTTCATGATCTGGAAAGATACGGAGGATCAACTGTTCATTTTTGTAGACTGGCTCAATAAATGCAACCCCTGCATCCAATTTACCTGCGAGCAAAACCGGAACAAAATACCTTTCTTGGATCTTTACATCTATAAAGACCATAACAATGGCCTAGCCACGACCCTATACAGAAAATCCACATCCAAAAATACCCTTTTGGACTACAGCAGTTTCCACCCCAAAGGCCTAAAAATGAACCTACCCTTCGGTCAATTTCTCAGACTACGGAGAAACTGTAGCACTAATAACGAATATGACTCCACGAGCAGTGACCTCAGCACACGTCTTAAAGAACGAGGCTATCCCGGACACGTTATACGTCAAGCTCGCAGGAGAGCAAAACACACTGCCAGGGAACAATGTCTCACTCCCGCAGCCAAAGAAATACAAACAACAAGAATGACATGTGTATCCACCTTCACGTCTTTCAGCAATCGCATAAAAAAGATCATTCTCACCAATTGGGACACATTGAACACAGATGTCTTCAAACCAGAAAAACCGAGATTTGCGTTCAAACGCAATAAGAACTTAAAAGATCGCCTAGTACATACATATGAAGATAGGACAAAAGTAAAGACAAGACAAACCACGTTGTGGGATTTTCCCAGCGTGAAAGGCAACTTTCAATGCGGAAACTGCTCAGTGTGTAGTTTAACAAAAAACATCAAATACATCGACTTAAAAGAAACTAGATGGACTTTTCCGAACTTCACCAACTGCAAAACAAAATGGTCAATATATGCCATAAAATGTCCTTGCGACCTGATATATATTGGCAAATGCAAAAGGGAAATTAAACAAAGAATTTGTGAACATCGCTCCTGTGTCAAAAATCTCGTCGAAGACAAACCACTTGTAGCTCATTTTACGCAGAAAAAACACAGTCATGGTGACATTTTCTGGGTCATCTTACAGACTGTCCAAAACCCTTTTCGTGGAGGTGATCGTGACCTAGCGCTCCGAAAACTTGAGCAGAAATGGATCTATCGTCTTGATTCTGTCAAAAATGGTTTAAATATATCCATCGAGTGGAATCTTTTTTTCAACAAATGACTCAACCCATTTATCTAACAATCCCACTTGAGCGTTGTCTCGACCTTTGACTCCCCACAACACCCTTGAATAGCAGACACGTTATATCTCACATAGTTCTGCATTTCTAGTAACGGAAGAACCCCCCCCCTTTTTTCACATATTACTGAAAATTAAGCCTATCATGTATTTTCTTCACGTCTGGTAATATCCTTGAGACTGTTCTACTGGTTGTCCGTCTGCCACAGAAATGACTTGCAAATGTATGTTTATAACAATACGTCTTGATCATTCGTGTTTCAAAATGTCTTTTTCAACAAAAATGCATGCACTTTTGTTTTTCCTGCCGTAATATTACCTTTCAGTATTTGGCGAACCTGTTGATTATATATATTTTTTCTCTATGTTTAGTGATGCCATGGAGTTCAGTCCCCTTCACTACTCAATACATGCAGACGCAGTGACACTACTCACTTCACACGCGCGTTCATTCCATCTTCAAACGCGTGCGCATGTCTATGAACACTCACATTGGTTACGCAATCATGAACACTACTCTCCCCACGCATGTCATCTAGATCACTGCTCGATCTATATACGCATGCGCGAGCCACAAACTCCCCCGGCAGCCACAAACATAGCTCGACTACAGAGGTAAGCTCTTCCCCGTCAACCTTTTCCTACTAGTTATAAGGCCGACCAGCTTCGGTGTTCCTGGAAGCAAGCTACCTCCGCTCACTGCGCCAATACTATGTGAGACAGATCACATCGGCACTGACCTCTGCTCTAAGTTATATTCTGCCACTTTTATAACAACGAGTCGATCACAGTCACTCGATCCACAAATAGAGACCGCCCTTATCCATCACCTCCTGAATTTATCACTGTCACTGTACTTCCATTCAGGCACTGCCAGTACGTTTTTTAAGCACGATATCTCGATGCGTGCCACATTCACGCTTACAACAACCTTCCTCTTTGTCTACTACAGACCGCGGTTACCCAGCATCCTAGATAGAAATCAGTTCTCATCTTTCACAACCTGGGACTCAATTTGCCAACCAGACCAGGTAAATGATTATTAAACCATTTTTTCTACATTGTAAAACCATTTCATCAACTACAACTCGGTCTTTTCACTTGTTTCAGAGACCTCCTGTCCTAATATTGGACAAAACCACCTGCCAGTGACTCATCCAGATTCTGGCCTCATATAAAATAACCACGTTAGCCATGACGCTTCAACTACCCTAGGTAGGTCATTTTTTCACAGTGTTTCCAAAACACTCCCCGTTTTAATTCCCGGTTTGTAACCTCACCATCCTTTGTCTCACCTATTTCAGGTGCCTGGCACTTCACCAACCTCTTCGTGTTTTCTTTTAAAACAAATCCCCCAGTCCTGAAGACAGTCCGGTGCAATCACCAGCAGGTTCCACAACCTTCATCCGCTGGTTTTTCCATCTACTCACCGTACCAGAAACACCTGAACTCTGTGTGTGTCGACAAGTTTTCATACTGCCATAACATTAGCAGTATATGTAATCATAATCACCATTGTTGTACTAACCCACCTATGCGTACAATTACTGCATAACTTTATACAAACAAATTGGTTTTCTTGTGCCAAGGATGGAATACGTTACCTTTCGACTCTTGTAAAGGTTTTTACTTGTGTAAATCTAATAAATCTCATTCTTCAATGTTTGAAAAAGATATCTTTATCCTTTGGTGTTTATGTTATGAGCTAACTGATATGTGCTAAATTAGCTCCACTGTGAACTTTGTCAAAAAGCTTCCTCTTACAACTCTCAAAGTATGGCCTGCTGTAAACTGCTGACATGTCGAGCAATTACTAACAAAATCAGCTACATGTTCATTCAAATTTGGGCAAAACCACATTTCTCCAATGCATGAAGCAATTACCTCCTTCCCTGTGCATGTTGGATAGGGTAATTGTGCTAATGCTGTATTCAACAATGCTAGTGGCACGACCACATTCCCTGTATTGTTCTGTCGCCATAAGGCATCTGTCAGAGACATCGAGCATCCTCTCTTTGTCCACAGCTCCTTCTCCTCTTGGGGCGCAGCTCCCTGCAGCTCAATAATCTGTGTCACTGGTAACCTTCCTTCATCACCATGTTCCTTACTCCTCCCTGAGTTTTTGGTCTCTCTTTCAGTTCCCACGATTGCCCAAAATATGCTGCGCACTTTGCCTCATAATCTGTTGCTTCATTTCCTCTTGAGATAGGGTCTTCCGCTTTGGTGTCGGCCTGGCATTTTCACTAGTGCTACCTCTTTTCGATATGTAATCACCTCGATCAATTTGCCCAATAATTGTGCATGCTGCAGTGGGGTCCCGTCTACTCTCCTGAACCCTCTCCTGAGCCATTGCACCAGTCCTGGGTGCACTGTTGACGTCACATAGGCGGAGTCAGAATACATTCTCACCTCCTTCTCTACGCTGTTCTAGTGCCAATCTGAGAGCCACTAGTTTTGCTGCTTGTGCTGAATAATGGGCTGGCAGTCACACACTTATTACTACCTCGCTTGTCCCATCCTCCTTCACTCTTACCATGGCAGTCCCAGTACATCTGATCCCATCAGTTTGATCAAATGTCGATGAACAGCACGTCTCCCCACTTAAGTACATCCTCCTCTACTTTGCGTGTCTCACTTAACACTTTTATGTTCTTTGTGCAATCATGTGAATAGTCTTCTGCCTTGAAAACATCTGCCAAAAATGTTGCTGGGTTTACAGTCTTGCATCTTACTATCTTCAGTCCTACATTATTTGTACACATTTTTAATTATACAAATTTGATTTCCCGTTATGTCACATATATTTGCTTCCTTTTATGTTGTAGATGTATCCACTAAGTTCTCCACTAGGGGCACATCAGTGTCCTTATGATGTATAGACCCATTTGTGTCCACATCCTCATCCTCCTGCTGTTCTGCAGATGTTATAATTTCTTCTCCTCGAGGTACGCTGTCTTTGTCCGTTATTAGCCAGCTGGTGAGACAACCTTTACCCTTTGCAATGATTTTTTTGGATCTTGCAGCTCTTTTCTTTGCTTTTTTACTTCTTTTAATTTTGTTTGCTATTTCAGGAAGTGGGGAGGTCACAGCACATGATCGTTTGGACATCACTTCCCTCTTTGCCAGCTTACGTTGTTTCCTTGAATAATACACCACGGATTCATCCGATATGTTCAAATTGTTCTCCTCACTAACAGCTGGCTCTTCCAGGATTTGAATAGCAGCCAATAAATCCTCTTCTACCGTTTCTTTGATGCAAGTGTTGCAATTGTCTATTCTGGTTTTATTTTTTGTGTTATCTAATATCTGACCACACATTTTAAGTAGAATCTTCATGGCAAACTGCATAGAGGCCATAGTAGAGTGCAACTCTATCAATGCTGTATTGCATACATGGGCCTCTTCACTATTCACAGTAATATTTGTGGCAGTTGCTCCAGTCATACTAATGGCCAAATTGGGAGATACTGAGAGTCGGGCTGTCTGAGGAGACTTGTTGGAATATACTTCATTCATTTCTTTTGCATTACATGAAGGCATAGAGCTTTGTGTATGAGCCGGAGTCATGGCCTTTTGCATTTTTAAACAGAGATCTAACAAAGAATTGTTATCTATATCTCCAAATGAAGTATCATCTTGGAGGTTTGACACATTTTGCTCCGCATCTCTGTCATCCCTAATGCACCATTTTCCTCTATTTCTTCCAAAACAGTAGAATTAGTTGTCGGCTGCATATTAGTTGGAAAAAGAGAAGTTATCATTCCCTTTTGTGTTTGCTCCTTTGTGTTAACTTTTTGTTTCCGCAGGTTATATTTGCATTGTGTTTTATTTTTGTTAGTTGGCATCTCAAATGTTCAGAGCTACACCACTGGAGCGCAATAGCCGAGATCAAAGGAAAGTCCTGCAGTCTCCCAGTCAAGGTTGATATATTTGCTGCACTCTGTTCTTTGCCAACACAGAAAATTGCTACTCTCTGCAGTAAGTGCTGCCAGAAACAAAGGATTCCCTGCTAATCCCCCCAATTCAAGGATAACTAGGGAGAGATGTTCAAGCAATCGATGAACTTGGTCTGTTTCTGGCTCTTTAGAATTCAATCCTTCTTAAAATGTACTCCTATTACATTAAGTCACAGATAGAGTGACTAGGTTACAGACCCAGTGTACTTTCTTAAATTATAACTCCTTTGCCACGTGCCACTATTATACGGGCAACTTGTTGCAAGCACATAGAAAGCCCAGCAGTACTGGAGATTCAAGTCGCCTTGACCAGAAGACCCACCTTTCACAATTTAGGCCAGCTCCATTGCTAACCCTCACAGGAATACCATCATCTATGACCTGAGCTAAAACCCCCAACCCACAGGAATACCATATTAACATAACCTTTGTCATCCAAGCCCTTGAGTCAATAGTCTAGGTTATTCACCAGAACCTTTTACCTCTAAGACCGAATGTGCCCTAAACATAGAAAAGGGACTTCTACCTCCTCTCCTGTCCCTACTCACTATAACACTACTCACCAATACTTGCTGCTAAGCTGCTGGCTCCCCGTCAAGAAGCTTGCCTCCCCATCCTGGTCTGCCTGGACAACTCGCTGTCTTCGGGCAGGATGATTTCCAAGAGGCTCCTGACGACCTGTAAACGGTCACACGTTTTCGCGTCTTCTCGAAATATGCAAGGGTCCCGCAGCCTTTCGGGTTCGGTGATGAAGGAATCGACCTAGTGCCGGGCTGGCGCAGCCAATCATCCCCTGCACTACCAACTTGTTGGGACAAACTCCCAGGTATGCCAGAGGGCCAAAACACTTCTGTATAGGCACGTTATAAATGCCATATCATATCATATATCACTAGGAGTTTGAGGACTCTCAGAAGGCCCAACAGCTTGCACAGGAGGAACGTAAGACTCTGTAAAATTGCAAGTTCAAACTGCGGTTTATTACATCAAAAACCAACATGGATCAGTACAACGACAGAAGAAATCTGTGGACATCTCAACATTTCCTGGCTCGCAGGCCAGGTTTGACCTAAAATTGTGTCACAACCTGGGCCCCTGTCCAGAAATTCTATCGGACTACTGGATTGAGTACTGAGTAATAGTCCACCTATAGTGGGCAATATACATGTTATCTACTGGCCGTTGCATGTCAGGTGGCTGGCCTGGCCCATCCCCAAATCACTATTTATAACATAGTTGCAGTGTGAGGGTCCTACCATTGGTTCTTGCCCGTTGCTACCCACCCCAAGGATACTGAATTTGCTAGAGCTGATGTCCCCAGGCCTGGGATCCGCAAACTTTCTCAGCTCTTGGTGTACCTTCTCAAGGTAATAAGAATGATTATGTGTCTACATTGTAACTTTTGTGTACTACCTTAGTCTATGAGAGTGCTTGTTCGCTCAGTGCAACGCTTGTCTCACATTGTAACATCTTTGTTGCAAGCTTCTGTCTGGTGGTGTGAGATAGGCTCCCTTTCCCAGCGCTGGTTGCTGTCCATTGTCTGAGTCGGTCCGGTCACGTGTTCGGAGATCATGATTTGGCACCAATTCCTAGTGCTCCAATGATATGATATGATAAGGCATTTATAACGCGCCTATACACAAGTGTTTGAAGGTGCGATAGATAGACAAGTAGGTCGAGAGGTACCCCCTCAGCTGTCCCTACTGGCCTGGTGTGGTACAAGTCTACCCCAGAGTGGATGAGGAGACCCAGGCTGCAACCAAAGACACCTCAATTGACAGTATTGACTAAAGCGCTAAGAAACCAAGTTACTGACGTTGTTAGAGACACCCTGACTTACAAGCGTTAGACATGAAGCACACATGCCATCCGCACATCGGGACACAAACACTCACATTCCAATAGCTATCTTGTGAAAGTAAAAACTCTCTCTGATAACAAGCCATTACATATTCTGGTATCAATATAAATGCCATGTTCCACCCGATGGAGTCTTACTGTTCCCCTGGGGTCCTTATCCTCGCATGTGATCCTCTTGGCTAACACAACCCCCTGGGTCAGGATCAGGAAGTGTCTGCCTTTCTATGGCCACCTGGGAGGAGACCTTAGGCAGGGTTCTTTTGAGGACTCTCTAGGATTCATCACATACCCTTGCCCTAAAGACCTGACCTCCCGGTCCAGGTTATTTTGCCCCTTCTAAACCATCCTGCATTTTTAGCAGGTTCCCCTGTCTTCCAGTCCCAGACTGGACCTTCTGAAAATGTTTCTTATGGAACCCAAGAGTTTTAAGGGGAATTACCGGAAGACATTTTCCCTATGGGTTTGGCTGAAGATTTAACAGATGTCCATTTTATCTGCGCCACTCGAAAAACCTATTCATCAAAATAAAGAACTTCACTACTCAAGATCATTGAGGTGGGAATATTAGGTATTATTGCCACTAACACAGATACAGATTTACCCAGAATGATAACATCAAGCTTAGTCAAGGGATGGCCTTATGCTTGCCCATGGACACAACCAATACTCTTTTTACCAGGGTTTCCCAATTAGATGGAAGAATTCTAGCTTGTATCGCAGAACCGTTGCTCCCTGTATCTAGGTGAGCCCAGACTGTTTTCCCTTGCAGCACTACTGGGACACAATAACAATTGTTTTCTCCAGTACAAAACACCACATTAGGTTTTCCTTCAGACCTAGTTTTGGGGGAATGTATAGATGCTGTACTTTCATCATAAAATTCATGCTTTTCTTCTTCCCAGTCATCTCTCAAGATGGATGGAAGTTGTGAGTCACATTGATATACAGGATGTTCAAAACGCCCATAACTCAAACAAACCATTTCATTAGAAGTATTATTCTCAGAAATCCACAGATCTCTAAAAGGCAAGAGATTATTGTTAGGCATCTTTATTGCAGATGCTTGAGATGTAGTTGAACCTGGAGATAATACTCTGTAATATTCTGTTTGTGAAAATGTGTTCCCATTTAATGGTGGAGAATCTTTGCTAATGTTTGTTTTAGCATAACGAGATTGGTTTGTAGCAGGGTTTGATTTAAGATCATTGTCAGTCTCTGAGTTCCTTGTGTCATCTGATATTTCTTTATTTAGGGGCTCAAGGCTGGGACAAGAATTTCCCTCGAATTCTGGTGGGTCCTTTTCCAGACAATATAGCATATTCTCCCCTTTTATGTCCTCCTTTTTAATAAACCTACAATTAGCTTCATTGGCTGTATAAACAGGAGAAATGTGCCTGTACTCATGATAAGAATTTGAGGTTTTAATTGTATCCCTATTCCAAGATTCCCAGACAGCATCATATAATAGCCTACCTGCCCTGTCTCCTCTACGTATCTCATGAGGGGTAGTTGAAAGATTTAGGAGCATGAATCTCAACTCCCTACCACTAGAGAGCAAAGCATACACTTTAAATTTGTGTCCATGATCAGGCATAATGTAGGCAGATATATACACAGGAATTCTCAACTTCTAATAACAAGGACACTAAGAGTTTATCCTTTCTAGGGGTTACACAATTCTGTGGAAAGTGCAGGTGATACATATTTACTTCTACCGGTTGTCTTTTTGGACTAAAGGCTTGCCCTGAGAGTTAAAAAAAATGTAGGCCTACATTCATCTGGAGAGGTGTCATGATGCCTACCCCCGGAGTACCAGGCGAGGCCCAGCACCCCCGGGAGCAGGCATCACACCCCCGGGTAAAAGCCCAGCAGCCCTTTATAGGGGCTCTTTGGACTCTGTCCTGGCGCCGTTGGCGCCAGGCTCATGTTGGACATCAGTCCTGGCGCCATAGGCGCCAGGCTCATAAGGGGAAGTGTTTGGTGCACTTACCTGAAACAGACCATGCTGCATGAAGAACCAAGCCAAATGAGGCTTAGGAGGGACTATTTTTCTGAGGGAACTATTTTGTTACTTGGGTGGGGCTGTGGAAGAATACTCACCTGGAACTTCTTCCAAGGCTATTTAAGCCACGCACGGACAGCCACACGTGCTTCGCGTTGTTCTGCATCCCAGCAGCTGAACGCTCACCGTGTCAGCTCCTGCACTTGGACTCCAGCCACGCCCGCCTCGAACCTGGAACACCTGTAAGGAAAGAAGAGAAGAGAAAGGTGAAAACCAAGAACTTATTCAACCTTCTTACCTGCATCCGGAATCTTCACGCCAGCATTCCAGAAGGAGGACTTCCATTTAAAAGCACTGCGTTGCTCGCTGCAGCGCCGCGCTTCACTCACCTGTTCCCGAGACGCCGCCCGGCTCCATCGCGGCTCTCAGCACCAGTCGCCACATCTCTGCACCTAGGGGAGAGAAGAAGAGACAAAAGGTGAGCAAGGGAACACAAGAGGAAGGCCGAATTTTCAGCCATATTACTTACCAGCTTTTCTTGGTGAACCATTCCACATCTCGGGTCGGCGCCGCATCTTTGGCAGGTACCGCACCCCGGACCCTATGGGGAAAGGACAAAAGACATTACTGGGGAATTATAAAGACATTTAGAGGGGTCGCCCTCATCACTAACTCACCTGATTTTACCACCGGCAATTTAACCCCTCAACGCATCGCCTTGGTTCTGCACCTGAAATAAAGGACAGATCACAGGTTAGGAGAAACAACATAAAAGGAGGCTCACACTTGAACTTTAGCATCTTCATACTTACGTTGTATCGCTCAGAAAAGTAAAGTGGATTTGCCAGCGCCATTCTGAAAACCAGTGAAGTAACTGGACGAACGCACGCCCCTGCACCAGAAGCAGGATGGAGAGTTCATCCTTCCAAACCATAAGGTGAGCTTAAACCAGGGGGTTTTGGAGGAAGTCAGAGGAGAACGAAGGGGGAAAGGGGGGAGCAAGCACACTATTCAGCAGACAGTTAATCCCCTTTCTCATCTGCAGAAGGATATTCCTACGGGCCAGGCAAGCAAGATTTGGGGTTCCTGTTCAATCGGTGGTCCAAATTCTGCGCATCACGCTTGAAGAGGCCACAGCAACCCAGACCAGACCAGCGCCTCCGTGGGAGCCAGGTGAGCGTTACAGAACGCGAAGCCTTCCTACAAATTCCCACCCAGGCGCTATGGAAACTTCTGAGACTGACCAGTTGGCCCAACTACTGGGGGAATTACGGGCTGAAGTACACGCCGCTCGTCAAGAGACTAATGCTCTCAGGAGGAAAGTGATTGTATCAAAGGAAAGGACTGATGACCTGGCTAGACAGCTTTTGCAAGGTCAAGCTGGACAAACTCCTTTACCCGGTTCCGGAGGGAACCCCGCTCCTGTGCTTTCCAGTAACCGGGTGCAGATTAATCTACCAGGAAACATGCCGCTGGCCCCACCCGAACGCTTTGCTGGGGACCCCAAACGATTCGCCGTATTCATGAATCAGTGTTGTTTGCATTTCCTGTGCAGACCTGGGGCCTTCCCTAATGACCAGACCAAGGTAGCCTTTGTATTGTCATATCTCAGCGGCAGTGCTGCCGATTGGTCAGTTCCACTGGTAACTCAAGATGACCCGATTCTTCGTGATTTTCAAGGATTTCAAGCAAGCATGGAAAGGTTATTTGCTCGCACTCCCAGGGGCAGGCTCTAGATGACGAACTTCTATCTCTGCGACAGGGCAATCAAGACCTCCTTTCCTACATTGAAACCTTTAATAGACTAATTGTGGAAACTGGGTGGCCAGAGGATAAAAGAATCACGTTATTTTATCGAGGTCTACGCGGAGAACTTAAAGATGTCCTGGCCCAAGTTGTAAATCCGCCCCAAGAATGCTCAGAATATATAGACTTAGTGGTCCAATTGGATCACAGACTGCAAAACAGAAAAGCAGATCGGTCCAAGTTTGAGACCCGGGTGTTAGTCAAGACCCACGTTAACCTCAAGGGGGCTGAAGCCTCTGAGCCAATGCAAATCGGAGGAGTTAAAGGACCTTTAACTCAAAAGGAAAGTGAAAGAAGACGGCAGATGCACTTATGTCTTTATTGTGGATCCTCTGGACACTTTCTACGAGATTGCCCGGCAAGGCCGCCCAGGAAGGTGGTAGGAGCCGCTGAAAAAATCCATGAAACGTCTGTATCGGGAAACGACTCCGCCCGACAAGCGTAGGGGTCCGCTTGCCGAGCTTGAAAACGAACTCTCAGACCTCGCATTTCATTGTGCCAATGGTCCTCGTAGATCCGGAACAGCCTAAGCGGTTGCATGCAATAAAGGCATACATCGATAGTGGGGCTATAGGAAACTACGTGGATCGTGAATTGGTCTCCAGGATTAACCTCCCTCTGCGTCCTAAAACCAGCAAAGATGTCATCAACACAGTTGATGGAACTGAAATTGCCTCGGGACCGGTAACACATTCCACAGCTGAGGTGACACTTATAGGTCCGGACGGCCATCGGGAGGCAGTTGTGTTTAATGTAATCAAGGCTCCACAGTTTCAGGTTATTCTCGGAATCCCTTGGTTAGAGACACATAATCCTCGAATTGATTGGCGAGCGAAGAGAATAACCTTTCTGGAGTGTGCACGAACCTGCTACCCAGAAAATCTGAAGATCAGTCTAGCATCAGTAACCTCTGTCTCCATGCAACTACCTCCGGAATACCAAGACTTTCAGGACGTCTTCCAAAAGGAACAGGCCAACACGTTACCTCCTCATAGATCGTACGATTGCCAAATCGATCTGGTGCCCGGTGCTCAACCCCCTTGTAGCAGGATTTATGCCGTTACTGAGCCGGAGAATCTGCATTGGAGACAATATTTAGATCAATACCTAGCCAATGGTTTCATTCGCCCGTCAAAGTCTCCGGCATCCTCGGCTTTGTTCTTCGTGCCAAAAAAAGAAGGCGACCTTAGAACTTGTATCGATTACCGCGCATTGAACCAGATAACTGTTAAAAATCGTTACCCTCTGCCTTTGATCCCTGAACTCCTTGACCAGGTGAAGGACGCTTGCATATACACCAAGTTAGATCTACGGGGGGCTTATCATCTGGTACGAGTAAAAGAAGGCGACGAATGGAAAACGGCCTTCCTTACAAAATATGGACTATTCGAATACCAGGTGATGCCTTTCGGGTTGTGCAACGCGCCTGCTGCCTTCCAATTCTTCATGAACGATGTCCTTCGGGAACTCATCGATGTCTGTGTTGTCGTGTATATCGATGACATTCTGGTGTACTCCTCTTCGGAATCAGATCACAGAAAACATGTCAGGGCCGTCCTTGAGAAATTGCGCCAGCACATACTGTTTGCAAAGCTGGAGAAATGCGTTTTCCATACCACCGAGGTTGAGTTTCTTGGATTCATCCTGACACCTAAAGGGGTCCGAATGGACTCACGGAAAGTGGATGCCATCCTCAAATGGCCATCACCTAGTTCGGTGAAAGGTGTCCAAAGCATGCTTGGTTTTGCCAATTTTTATCGCAGGTTTATCTCGGAATTTTCACGGGTGGTGCAACCCATCACTGCACTCTTGCGGAAGAATAAACGTTTTGAATGGACCGAGGAAGCTGAACAGGCCTTTCAGGAATTAAAAGCTAAATTTACGTCCGCACCTATTTTGAAACACCCGCGTCCTGATCTCCCATATATAGTCGAAACCGACGCATCCAGCTTAGCCATGGGAGCTGTCCTGTCCCAGAGAGACCCCAAAACCAACCAACTGCACCCCGTAGCATTTTGGTCCAGAAAGTTCTAGCCGCCGGAGATAAATTATGCAATCACCGATAAGGAATTATTAGCCATTAAGTCCGCCTTTAAGGCTTGGCAGCATTATCTTCTTGGCGCCAGGCATACCATCACCGTGATCACTGATCACCGAAATTTACAATATTTAAAAACTGCCAAGGCTCAGTCTTCACAACAGCTCCGATGGGCTTTATTCTTTGCTGAGTTCGATTTTGTAATCACTTACCGTCCCGGCTGTAAGAATGGCAAAGCGGACGCGCTATCTCGAATTGGAATGGGAGAAATGGACACAAACTCAGAACCTGTGCCGATAATTCCCGAACAAAGAATCTTGGGGATAACCACTTTACAAACCCTTGAAGACATTCAAGCACGGGTAAAACTATTCCTGGACTCTTCAGCCTTGCAGGATTGGATGAAAAGGGGGTCTGACTTTTCAATCAATAATGGCTTACCTTACTTCCGAGGACGTTTATTTTTGCCAGAAAAGGAATTGCAAGAACTGGTTATTTCCCGTCATCACGATACTATGATGGAAGGACATCCTGGCATTGCCAAAACAGAAGAAAAAATTAAACGACAATTCTGGTGGCCGTCCTGGCGAAAGGATATTAAATCTTTGATCCTGTGGAGTTTGCGCCCAAAACAAAGGTCAAAAATCAAAACCCGCCGGTCTTCTTCAGCCCTTAGACATTCCACTAGCACCTTGTCACTAGATTTTATCACGGACCTGCCCTCTTGTAATGGATACAATACTATTCTGGTTGTGGTGGATTTATTTTCCAAGATGGCCCATTTTATTCCATTGAAAGGTTTACCTTCAGCTTTTGTTCTTGCCAAGGAATTCCTCGAAAATATCATCCGTCTGCATGGATTCCCGTCCATACTAATCTCCGATCGGGGAAGCCAGTTTATTTCTCATTTTTGGAAAAAATGTTGTCAACTGGCACAAATCAACGTAAGACTTTCAACCAGCCACCACCCACAGACCGATGGTCAGACGGAGAGAACGAACCAGACCCTTGAACAATATCTACGATGTATGTTGCACAATCGGAGGGTAATTGGAAGGATATTTTATGGGTGGCTAAATATGCATACAATAACTCGATACACTCTGGAACTGGTCAGAGCCCCTTTTATACCCTATATGGACATCACCCTCGTACTTCAGACCTGGACTCACCTTTGAGCCTCGAAATGCCCGCAGTGGACCATTTGCATTCTACGATTACTCAAGCCTTCAAGGATGCTACTGCACACTTACAACATGCGAAAGGGAAATACAAAAAGAATGCGGATCTGCATCGAAAGGAGGCGCCTCCATACCAAATAGGGGATCAAGTATGGTTGGCTACCAAACACTTATCGCTCAAGGGACCTCGGACTTTTAATCCAAGGTATTTAGGCCCTTACTCGATCAAAGCTATAATTAACCCAGTGGCAGTGAAGCTAGATCTACCAGCTAACATGCGGATTCACCCTGTTTTTCTTGTGTCGCTTTTGAAACCAGTGCAACCAGGAACCAGATTAATAAAGCCACCAGAACCAATCCAGATAGATGGGGAGCCTGAATTCGAGGTGAAGAACATTTTGGAGTCTAAGATCTCAAAATCAAAACTTTTCTATCTAATTGATTGGAAGGGGTACGGGCCTCAGGAAAGATCTTGGGAACCCAGCGACCACGTACATGCACCTCGGCTAGTAAAAAGGTTCCATCGGAATTTCCCGAACAAACCGAAACCTCCTGAGGGAACGACCTTGGGAGGGACCTGGGTGGGGGGAGTGCTGTCATGATGCCTACCCCCGGAGTACCAGGCCAGACCCAGCAACCCCGGGAGCAGGCATCACCCCCCCGGGTAAAAGCCCAGCGGCCCTTTATAGGGGCTCTTTGGACTCTGTCCTGGCGCCGTTGGCGCCAGGTTCATGTTGGACATCAGTCCTGGCGCCATAGGCGCCAGGCTCATAAGGGGAAGTGTTTGATGCACTTACCTGAAGCAGACCATGCTGCACACTCACCTGATGCAGACCATGCTGCATGAAGAACCAAGCCAAATGAGGCTTAGGAGGGACTATTTTTCTGAGGTAACTATTTTGTTACTTGGGTGGGGCTGTGGAAGAATACTCACCTGGAACTTCTTCCAAGGCTATTTAAGCCACGCCCGGACAGCCACACGTGCTTCGCGTTGTTCTGCATCCCAGCAGCTGAACGCTCACCGTGTCAGCTCCTGCACCTGGACTCCAGCCACACCGCCTCGAATCTGGAACACCTGTAAGGAAAGAAGAGAAGAGAAAGGTGAAAACCAAGAACTTATTCAACCTTCTTACCTGCATCCGGAATCTTCACGCCAGCATTCCTGAAGGAGGACTTCCATTTAAAAGCACTGCGTTGCTCGCTGCAGCGCCGCGCTTCACTCACCTGTTCCCGAGACGCCGCCCGGCTCCATCGCGGCTCTCAGCACCAGTCGCCACATCTCTGCACCTAGGGGAGAGAAGAAGAGACAAAAGGTGAGCAAGGGAACACAAGAGGAAGGCCGAATTTTCAGCCATATTACTTACTGGCTTTTCTTGGTGAACCATTCCACATCTCGGGTCGGCGCCGCATCTTTGGCAGGTACCGCACCCCGGCCCCTATGGGGAAATGACAAAAGACATTACTGGGGAATTATAAAGACATTTAGAGGGGTCGCCCTCATCACTAACTCACATGATTTTACCACCGGCAATTTAACCCCTCAACGCATCGCCTTGGTTCTGCACCTGAAATAAAGGACAGATCACAGGTTAGGAGAAACAACATAAAAGGAGGCTCACACTTGAACTTTAGCATCTTCATATTTACGGTGTATCGCTCAGAAAAGTCAAGTGGATTTGCCAGCGCCATTCTGAAAACCAGTGAAGTAACTGGACGAACGAGCGCCCCTGCACCAGAAGCAGGATGGAGAGTTCATCCTTCCAAACCATAAGGTGAGCTTAAACCGGGGGGTTTTGGAGGAAGTCAGAGGAGAACGAAGGGGGAAAGGGGGGAGCAAGCACACTATTCAGCAGACAGTTAATCCCCTTTCTCATCTGCAGAAGGATATTCCTACGGGCCAGACAAGCAAGATTTGGGGGTCCTGTTCAATCGGTGGTCCGAATTCTGCGCATCACGCTTGAAGAGGCCACAGCAACCAGACCAGACCAGCGCCTCTGTGGGAGCCAGGTGAGCGTTACAAGAGGCCATCAATTATTAGGGTTCTCATGTATCCTCCCGGGCCATTTGATGGAAAGGGGATCAGAATTCTATTCCCCGCTGGTGATGGAGGTAATGGACCAAGGGATGATAGAG
The DNA here is from genome assembly GCF_040938575.1 of Ambystoma mexicanum. NCBI lineage: Eukaryota > Metazoa > Chordata > Amphibia > Caudata > Ambystomatidae > Ambystoma > Ambystoma mexicanum. Next base: position 1,033,943,667 of record NC_090921.1, read on the forward strand.
GTGACATAGGATTTGAGAAGAGGGGTAGTCTGGTCACACCAATCTTCTTCTTACTCAACCTCTGTCTGATCAGAATCTGCCATGTACATGGTAGATGGTGGATCCCCAGTTTGTATGAGCTAATTCACATCCCACTACTGACACCATATGTAAGGGGTTAGAAATGTGAGGTGGATTACCTTTGGAAGATTTTTCAAAAGCTACCATTTTATTATCTCAAAATGTTGGATAAATGCTTCACTATCGCTACCCTGATGAAGATTTCCTTGCCTAAAATAAACTAAAGGAAACACTCTAACAAAAGGTTTCTGTCACTCTGACTTGTACATACAAATAACTCAACAAGGTAATACATGGCAGTTCAAATAAGCAAAATGCATCTGTGATATTCACAACCTGATAACAGTCTCTCCTTCTAATCTGGGCGGATTCCTCTGCCCCAAAAAGATAAGGAAATCCTGTCCTGTAACAAAGTTCCACTTTATGTCTCTTGATTCCAATTTGACAACAGAAGTTCCAGCTTGACAACAAAAGTTCCAGCTTGACAACAAAAGTTCCAGCTTGACAACAAAAGTTCCAGCTTGACAACAAATGTTCCTTAGGCTCAACCAAATGTCTTTGTCAGGATAAGTTTAGCAACAGTTCATAAACCACTTTGCTCAACAATGCTAGACAATTCTGCAGCACTTGATGCAGTGATATTACATTTTCAGGATGCTCCTGTAACAGTTCAACACAATGTTTTAATAGTTTTATTACTTCTTAAAAACGTTTGAATATGCAATACTCACACATTACTTTCTACAACCTTCTCACTGCACCTCTCTCTTGGTCTGACCATTCCCTCCTGTCTTCTCATCTGGATCTCTTAGGTCCCCCTGCTAATCCTCTTCCTGCATTGCCTGTCTCCTTCTCCGTCATTCATCCGATGAAGCGAATGTTAGATGCTGCCTTTGCTGCACCCTTCATTCACCCTCCCACTCCTGACACGGACACCAACCCTGACTCTGCCCTTGCAAATCTTCACCTTTCTATCACCAATACCACGGATATCCTTGCCCTTGTCATGAGGATCCGAATGAAGCCTGCCTCCAAGCGTATCACCTGGTGTGATTCAGACCTACCCTCTCTGAAACGCAAATGTAGATTGGCTAAGCAGAAGTGGCAGCATCAGACGCATTCTCTGACAAACTTGCTTGTTGGCTGCTCCAAAGCTAATACATACTCTCCATTCGCTCGAAGTAGAGAGCTCACATCCAAGCCTGTATGTCGAGGGCCACTAACAACTCTGGTGAACCGTTTAAAATGTGCAGGGAACTCGCCAACCCTTCTGCAGTCTCCACATCTCCCCTGCGATCCCTGTACATCTCTAGCCTCCCACCTCCTTTCCAAAACCAAGGACATTCTGTCCTCACTCTCCTCTACCCCCTTCCCTCCTCCCTCCTCAGCTGCCATATCTCCCTTGACTCCCCTCTGCCCTTCCCTACTTCTCTCCCCCTTCTCTCCCATAGCACCACATGAGGTCTCTAGACTAGTCCTCTCTATGAAAGTCTCCTCCAAACAGGTGCTGCCCTGCTCCTCTAGATCCATCAAGGACAATATTGCATCGCTTGCACCTTCCCTGGCTGATTTCTGTAACCACTCCTTTGCTACTGGTTCCTTCCCTCAACCATTCAAGCACTCCCTTGTACACCCCCTCCTAAAAAGCCCTCTTCTGACCCCTTCTGCCCTGCTGACTATCATCCCATTAACCCCTTCCTGGGCAAACAACTGGAGAAACTTACCATCTGCCAACTGGCCCAACATACCGAATCTGTTTGCTGTTTCCACGACCACCAGTCTGGCTTCAGAGCTGCCAGAGGCACGGAAATTGCTCTACTGAACACCCGTGACGACTTACTCTCTAATCTTGACTCTAACTCTCCTTCCGTTCTTATTCTTCTGGATCTTTCCTCCGCCTTTGACATGGTCAATCATGCCAACCTGATAAATCGGCTCTATGACACTCTTGACATCACAGGCCTGGCACTGGACTGGTTGACCTCCTTCCTCTCCAACCAACCTTCCCAGGTTCTCTCTCTACCCTACCCCACTCTCCACCTGCAATGTCCCTCAAAGCTCTATCCTCTTGCAGTGGCTTTCAACATCTACCTTGCCCCCTTGGCCCACTTGACCTCTTCCTTCTCTCCTGGCTTCCAGTGTTATGAAGACGACATGCAGCTCTCCTTCCAGCTTCCCTCCTCTTTCTCCTCTTTCATCCCTGACAGTCTGACTGCCATTCAGTCATGGTGCGCTGCCAATGATCTCTGCCTTAATGCCAGTAAGATGGAGATCCTATTCATTGTGACCCCAGCCCCCACCTGCCCTCCCTCCCTCTGGCCGCCCTCTATGGGCCCCCTCGCCCCCTGATGAGGCACAAAACCTTGGTGTCATCTTTGATTCCTCTCTCTACTTCTCTCCTCACATCTCAGACATTGCCAAGAAGGCCCACTATCAGCTGCACCACTTCAAAGGTATTCTCCCTTTCCTCACTTTCCCCCCAGAATCTCAATGGGCCTCGTTACGAGTATAGAGGTAGCCATGCCGATTTTAGCACCATGGCTACCGGGTACGGGTTCCTTGGATGGGAAAATACCGGGCCATTCCGACCTTAGAAGGCCCAGTATTTCCCCATTCAAGGAACCCGGCTCAATGGGAATCGGGAGGATGCTAACAATGGGCCTGTTAATGACAGGGCCATTGTTAGCATCCTGGTCTGCTTGCGGGACCCGCTAAGGATGCCTTGTTTTATCAGGCGTCCTTAGCGGGTCCCGCGAGCAGACCTCGTAATGAGGCGGTAGGGGGTTAACGGCGCCGGCAGCTCTACCGGCGCTGTTAACCCCCTACCGCCTGGGTTGTAATGAGGCCCAATGTCTCCAGAGCTCTGGTCCTCTATAGGCTTGACTACTGTAACAGCCTCTTCCTCAATCTTCCTCCCTTTTTCCCCTTCAATTAATCCAGAATAGGACTTCAAGACTTATTCTTGGCCTGAAGCCCAGGGACCACATCTCTCCAGCCCTAACCTCTCACCACTGGCTCCCGATTGCTGCTAGGATCAAATTCAAGACCCTCTACATCATCCACAAGGCTTTCTGGGGCCTAGGACCCAGCTACATCTAACTCTCTCTCCCTAAATACCTCCCTGCTAGAGCCCTTCGGTCAGCTAGCCCCAACTCTCTGCAAATCAGATGCTTTGCTAAACAAAGAGTTGGGGGTAGATCAGGGAAGTCATTTCACCAAAATGCCCGTGGTAGCAGAAGTGACATCACACGACCCTTGACCCCCTGATGACATCACCCCAAAGTGATGTTGCGTGAAGTGATGGAACACGACCTTTCACCCATTGACAAAAACAGGAAGTGGCATTACATATCATTGTACACTACGAAAAATATGGTTACGATATCACTATAATGTGATGTACATTTCATACAAGAATGGATCGCCATATGTATCGTTAAGATCAGTGTGTATAGGCCCATATTACCAAATTTCTGTGAATGCAAGCAGGCATCCATGACCAAATGATAATGATGTGTTATTATATAGCACTTACGCTTAAGCGCTTTATATAGAAAAATTATACACCTAATATCACCAAACCTGTGTTGGTACTCATTTATCGACCTCACAAGGATGAAAGGCTGAGTTTAGGCATTTAAGAACAGACTAAATCAGTGACCTTTAATGAGTCTAGCAATTATTGTATAGAATTCCAGAAAGACACATTATTTGGTATTCCTATTCTTTCTTATTTAGGGTCAGTGCTGAAAGTGTTAGACTTGTGGCACTACTGTTCTTATTTTTCTTCTTTTTTTTAAGGGGCCTGAACAAGAAAGCCAGCCACTCCAGAAGTAAAGAACCACATGTTGCTGGCCGCAGCCCAGGAGCTTGCATTCCAAAAAAAATAAAAAGAAACTTTTTTTGGGGGTTTCTTTTTTTTAGAGGTGCAAAAGGAGACCACAGAGGTCGCAAGGGAGACCCCAGAGGTTGCAGTGCGACCTCCGGCGATCCCTTAATGACGTCCCTGGGGTAGATGCCTCTACCCCGCAGGAGCCTCCCTCTGGAATGGCCTCCCTGCCCCCCTCAGGATTGGGCCGGAACTCCTCAAGTTCCGGAAGCTCCTCAAGATCCTCCTTTTCTTCTCCTCCTTCAATCTCCCGCTCCCCTGCTAACACCTTCTTCTGTCATATTGACTGGGCTGCCTGGTTCCCTTTGATTACTACAGGACCCAGGTCCCCCTACCTAGTCCCCCCCTTCCCTTCACTTAGCTGCATTCGCTGGCACTTGCCCTCTGGCCTTCCCTTAGCACTTGCCATTCGCCCCTTCACCCTTTCCCTTCCCACCATAGCATTTTGTTTTTGCGCAGACCAGCACTTAACCCACCCCCTCCATCGCACTTCTTGTTCTGCACTTGCACGATCCAAATGTCACAGGGCCTAGTAGGACCGTTATTGTATCTTTCTCCCTTGCCCCCCCCTTTTTTTGTCTTGTGGCACCTTGAAACACCACTGCTGTATAACGGCCTTACAAATATCCAATAAATAAATAAATACTTCAATAACTTTGCCCTGGTCTACTCACCTGCCAAGCCGATTCTATGAGGTCCCTTGTCCTTGTGTACTCCCCCGCCAGGACTAGCAAAACTATAACTTCTATAAGTACTCTTGTGGTTGGTTTTTATATTCATGCAAATTAAAAGACTTTATAATTTCATCAACAACAACTCAAACTGTGTTTTTGGGGAAAACCATGGAACACATTGGGCCTCATTACGAGGCTGGTGGTAGCTGTGCCTGTAGTACAGGCACGGCTGCCTCCAGACTCCATTTTTTTCTGGCACCTGGGAATGCTGAGTTTGGCGGACCCAGTAATTGCCCATTCACGGGTGCCGGTAATAAGGGACTCCCCATCCCCATTCGGCCCCATGGGGCTGAATGGGAATGTGGAGGGCGGTAGCACTGGTACTTTAATAACGGTACCAGTGCTACCATCCTGTTCTGGTCGCGGGTGCCGCTAGGGGCATCAGGTCAGACCTGGTGGCTGCAAGGGCACCTGCGAGCAGAACTCCTAGTATGGTGGTACGGTAGCAACGGTGCCGGTAGCGATACCGGTGCCATTGTTGCCTTATCACCATACTTGTAATGAGGCCCATTGATTCTATTTGTTCCACACTTTAATTTACCACAGGTAATGCAGGTTATGCTCCTCTCCTGTGTATTTTCTGTGAGAAGGGCAGCCTTCCTGCCATTCTTGATTTTCCCTTCTTGCATAAACCCAATCCTTACAAAGGCTTCTTCTCACTTCTACTCCTTGTTGGCTCTGGCATTGCTTATTTAGGTCAGTTACCGCTATTGCCCCTTTCTTTCTCTGACAATAGGGTTTACAAACAGGTGGTATATTGACTGTTCCCTTTTGGCTTGGACAATGGTGGTGTATGTCCTTTTCTAGCAATATTACCCATTGGTGTTGTTGGGAACTGTTCTGACGTTTAACTTGGCAATAATAATTAGCTTGTCTGTTTACCAAACTCTTATTCTGCGACTTACTCCATTTCGTATTCTCTTGATATGCAAAATAATTATCTTTGGGTTTTATATCAGTTCGACATGCTTCATACTGAGGTTTCTGCCACCTTGCTCCTTTGACAGTAATTCAGTATTCAAAAGCCCTGCTTCGAGCCAGCGGGCAGTTATGGAGCGCTCCAGGGTCACAAAACACAAGTGAACTCACCTGGTTTTCTGTGTGCGTTCACTCACTTCACTGCTCTCGGGTTTCTGACTTCTTCTACTCTGGGTGTCTTGGAAAACCACATCCCTTCACTTTCCATGGCCTGTCCTGAGCGAAATAGGAGCGTCCTGTGCTCCTAATGCTCTCTGGTGCTCGCCTGCCTCCAGAGTCTGCCTTGCTGTGGGAAAAGCGTTTTGGCTTCACACTTCCTGCCGTGCTACCTCTGCAACTAGGATCTTTAGGGTGGAAGTCTGTACACAACTCTTCCTGCTGCGCGACATATGCAATATCGATCTTCAGGGGGAAAGCTTTTACTTGTAACGCTTCCTGCTGCACCAGTGCTTAATTTGTAAAAAAATAAGTGCCAGTGCCCACAAAATATTGGCCCATAATGCCGGGCGCGGCGCCGCCCTGCAGTGTGGACGCGCCGCCCCGCAGTGCGGTCGCACACCCCGCGCCAGTTCAGTGCTAGACCTACCTAGATCAGCCCACCAGCAGCCCATCACACTGCTGCTGCTCCATTTCACATGTTTGGCGCTGCAGCAACTGCTGGCACAGGCTAGTAGTGGGATGGATGGGGAAGGGCACACATGGGTTGAGAAAGTATAATGCTTTAAAGTTGGAAAACACTTACTTGTTATGGTAGGTGTAGTGGTTCCAGCATTCCGGCAACCCCAGAGGCAAAAGAGTGCATTTGAACACACTTCTAAGTTCTAGACTCCACTCGTTAGACATCTGGACCATATTTGCTGTCCTCGAAGTGATAATGCATTTGAAAATTGTTGCAAACCTGTGGATGTTATCTTATTTGTCAATTTTGTAGAATGACCCCCACTGCCCACACCCTTCCACCGCCCTGCTTCCCAAATGGCTCTGAGTGTAGCTGGGGTCTCCTGTGAGACTCAAATTAGGTTTGATTGAACGAAAGTTAACAGATGTTGCAGTAATTACAAATCTGGGACATGATCCTCAAAAACACTTTTTTATTTAACCTCACACTGAATAAATAATAAATAAACACACTAAGAATAAATAAACACATTGGATATATAGAACAGAACCAAACAAGAAAGTACAAGGTGCCATGTTTGGCTTTCATTTTAAACTTAGAAAAGGAGGTAGAGAAGGCATTGCATCTATATCAATTAAATAGACTGGCAGATGCTATTTAAATGTTGTGTTTGAAGTAATTAACATTCTGCCAGCCACAGTATTTAGCCTAACATGGCAAAATATTCTGTAGAACATTTCACAAAATGTCATGGCAACTCCAGATTCTATTACAACTTTGCCAAAAGCTGGTTGGGATCACCATGGCTAAGCTGCTATAGTAAAGTGCAAATTGCAATAGATGAACAAAACAAACAAATCAAATGCAAATATCAGTTACTAAATAAAGTACAAATAAATAATATATTAAATAATTACAAGTGCAATAGTGTGCATAGTTGTCTCTATTCGCCCATAAAATGTCTAAATCTGACCTGGCCATGTCCTCTTTTTGTTCCTTACTTCTAGGGTCATCAGCAGTTCTTCATCCTTTTGCAATCAATGAATTGACATAGGGGATGTGGTTGAACTTCTTTAATGGCGGGCCAACGAGATTAATAAATAATAAGGATGAAATGGTGTCAGTATGCAGGGATGCTCTTGTTGATGTGCAGACAAGATTCATTTGTGAAAACCCTCGTTCACACTCACCAGTGGAGATGGCAATAGTGTTCACAGCTGTCAAAAGTTCCTTGTAGTGTCTATTAGCTTCTTTTCCACCTGTCTCCCTATGTTCCCTGTAAGCCCGAATGGTTTGACGAGTGTCACCAATGTCAAATCTTTCACACAGAGACTCTACCTCACGTTCTCCATACGTAGGTGTTAACTCATCTGGCCAGTACTGCTTGTACAAAACTTTGAGTTCGCTTATTAGTTTCTCGTATGCAACTTTGTTGTCAGCAGCAGCAGAACCTCCTGTAGACAACAAACATCTCTGTACATTTTCTGCAAGACTGCAAAAAAACTGTCCATGTTCAATTTTTGTTGTTGCACGCCTTTCCTTCATGCAGGGTCACTCCTTGGAAACTATTTTCTTCTATGGCCTTCTGGCACTGGGAAGAGTGTTTTCCTCGCCTTTCTACCATTGCCTCAAACACTGATATTTGTTGGCAAATAGCACGATGTGCATCAATGATCGTGTAATCACGCTTTTGTAAGTCAAGAGACAATTCTGATAACTCTTGAAGTGCATCAAACATAATGCCAACATTACCAACAAACTGCACAGACGAAAGGCGCCTACATAGTCCAGTGTACATGTTTCGTGTTGTGCCATCACGAGAGCCATCACTAGATGCCAATGTAAAGTGTATGTAAAGCGCAGGATAAGCATTCCAGACAGCCTCTACTGTTCTGTAGCTTGAGGCAACCCAGCGAGTATCTAACACTCTTCCTATTTTACAAAGCTGAAAGTCAAGAGTACCTTGTAAATGTTAATGCATATTTCATGACTGTAACCTTATCCTTAAGCGCCCTTCTACCCACGGGTCTGGAGCGCTCTACAAATAAATTAAACAAACAAACAAACATCTGCACATTCTTTTAGCTGCAAACGATTTTTCACAAATGTGCTGAATACAGTTTGTCTAGCAGTGCTTTGAAATGATTTGTAGCTCCAATGTCTTTCATGACATCATTGACTACAAATTCTAAGCGGTGTGCTGAGCAGTGCCAGACTACAATATTGGGAGAAATTCTTTCTTGTAACCTTTTCACAACCCCGCTATTGCGGCCAAACATTACTGATGCTCCATCACAAGCGACTGACACCAGACATTTGCTGAGAAAGTCCTCACTAATTTTAATTGGGTCCTTTTGGAGCGAAGACAGCAAACTGTTCACTATACCTTCAGCAGACACATCACTGAGCTCGATAAGGTCAACAAAAATATTAGCTGGAGACCCCATATCCTGTAGCTGAGTACGTAGGTACACAATTAAAGCACTTTGTTTTATTTAAGGCAGTTGCCTCATCCAGCAAAAGGCTCACCTTAGGAGAAGAGGCAACTATTTTGGCAAATGTCTTTCGTTTCATTTCCGATGAAATGTGTTGCTGTACACTTGAGCAAGCCACATTGGAATGTAAAATACGTCCCATATCTAGCCCATTCAATTGCTGGCAGTCTATCTCAGATTCAAAACCATAGGCTGGCCTGTTCCGCTTTGCTTCTTTATAAGCCGTTCGAAATACTCTGGCAGTTGTTGCTATTTTCCCTGCCTGGGCTCTAGAAGTTACTTTAAGCAATGTATCCTAATATTTTTGATGCTGCGACGTGTGCCTTTGTTGAGAAATGTTCGGCAATCTTCTTTCGTAAGGATCTTTGTTGCTTGTCTTTGTTGGTACCATATGAGATAACATTACACTCAGTCCATTCTTTAGACAATTTCATCCCATGACTTTTCTCTGCACCCAAGCTATTGACTTGACGGCTAGTGCTGCATCCAAGAGTGTGTCCTTTAACAATCAACCATGGGTACTTGGTTTGAAAATATTGTTTCTGATCCAGCTTCCAGCCTTTAGGGGTGAGCGGGCCTTTCGTTAAGGGAGGAGCTGAATGTTGCAGAAGTGATAATTGACCAGATTCCGGCGTGCTAATACTTGGAATTTCCGTGTCACTTTCGTTCGGTAGTTCACGATCTTCATAAGTACCAGTGCCACCCAGTTCCTCTCCAAGTGTAATGTTTGCGTTCTGGATTTCTGTATGGATGTTGACAGTAGTAGTGCTGGTGGTCTCATCTAGTGTTTTTTCTGGTTCTTCTGGTTCTTCAAACACTATCTGACTTGGAACCAGATTCCTGTTTACTTCGCTTGCTTGTAGGCTCATCTGTGCTGCATCTTTTACCAGGTTTTGAAAAGTATGAAGACATTTTCTTCTGGGCTCCAGACATTCTAGGGAAGGAAATGAGAAGTAGGGATAATCAATATCATGGGATTCCTTCCAAGTTTCACTACACACAATGATCAGGCGAGGGGTCAGGACAGGACAACAGACCTCTTAAGTGCTTCAAATTGAATCAAGGACTGGTGAACAGCAAGTGTATAAGAACAAACACACGGAATGTGCTTTCCATTAGAGCCGGGCATATAAATACAAATGTGCACACGTTTGACATGTCATGGCTAAAGAGAACATTGCAAAAAGAAATCTAACAACAAATACCATGTGGGTGGTTTGTAAATGGCTGCAAAGTGCCAGTTGCCTCCTTGTATCCCCAACACACCACACTGAACCATACAATTTTGCGACTTTTGAAATGTCGCTCTGTAGTGTAGTACGTATGCCCGTCTCCATTTTGGAAAAAAAAAACACTTTCATTGATTCAGTAAAACAATTATATCCCACTTAGGCTTAGTAACGTACGTCTTTCTTACCTTGTTTTCAGGGACGAGGATGCAGTGTACCAGACAGCAGCCTGTGACTCTCAGACTCTGACTGCCACCAGTGCCACCACGATGACCGAACCTCTGAAGTCGCTCACTGCAAACCTAAAGGGGGGCAAAGGCACTAAGTCAATTAAATTGCAAACCGCTGGCGTGATACCTGTATGCTCAATAGGAAATTCAACTCCTGGAGGCTGAATTGGGATATTTGGGTTCACACAAAAGGCACGACCATTGCCCCTTGAACTGTATGCACCAAACATGAGGGTGGGAAAAAGAAAGCCTCATAGGACACAGTGGGCCAAATCTGAACGTATTGCAAGTGAGACATTTTACTAACACAGCAAACCTTTTATGGCAGGTTGGACTTAACATGACAGGACGTTACATTGCACAATATTTTACTGACCTCTATCGCAGCACCCGCAGACATATGTTTGACTTGCCTTCAACAATGCAGAGGGGAAGAAGAGGTAGGGCCTCATTCCGACTCAGGCGTTAAGGGGTTTACGGCGCCGTAAACTGCGCCGACCCTTAACGCCTGATTACAAGGTTCCCTTTGCGGGATGGCTTTTAACGCCTGCTTTTTGCAGGCGTTAAAAGCCATGCCGCAAAGGGACCTTGGCGATAATTACGGCACCGTAATTTACGGTGCCGTAATTATCGTCTTTCCCCATTCCCATTATGCCCTATGGGGCAAAAATGGGAATGGGGAAGGGGCCATTGGTGAATGGGGAATTACCGCCCCACTCACCTTGGAATGGGGCGGTAATTCCGCCATCCACCATGGCGGAATTGCAACCTTAGCGGCATGGACCATGGTGCTAATAGCACCATGGTCCTCCGCCAAGGTTGTAATGAGGCACGTAGAGTGTGACCCTTTGCACTGTGTAAGTCAGGTGAGACTACATTATTTGCCCAGGATTACACACCTATGCTGAACAGCAGGCACCTCCCAGGGGGATGCTAATGCTTCATAAATGTACCTAAAATCACATGTTGCTAAGCACATCAGGTCCCAGTAATACTTGTTCTCAGGTGTATGATTGGAAAAGCTAAAAAGTAAACATGTGAAAATATGATTTCTGAGTTCCTTAATTTATAAAGCACATAATAACCATCAAACCAACTTCACAGCAATCCTAAATAATGTAAAAATAACAATTGTGCATATAGCACACAAAGCAAGGAAAGTGCAATCTAACAATCGGCAATAAAATATGAAATTAAGGACGGGGCTTCTGAAACCGCAAATTGAGACGTTTCACCTGGAAATAGATGTATGGACTTCACAAACATGTGCTGTGTGGGGCAGAATCATGGAATCATGTTTTACTGCTTTTACACATGCAGAATCATCGATGCATGTGTAAAAGCAGTAAAACATGTGGAATAGCTCATCGCAGTGTGTTTTAATGCGTATGCATAGCTTGATAATCCATGTGGAATATCCATGTGGATAATGTGACGAACCACAGTCGGGGCAACAATACAGATCATGCATGTGGACGGTCACATGTTGGAAAATGATGCATGTGGAAAGTCTGCTTCACACACCAAACAGCGCCTGCAATTAGCAGCTATTGCAACCAGATGCCAATCGGGGCTTGAGGGTCAAAATATAAAACAGCAATTGAAAAAACAAGTTAGTGCAGCTACACATGTGTGTCTACACCTGGAACCATACAGAACACAGTGGATGGAATCATTAAAGGCAGCATTCCGCAAAACACAGTACCATGGATGCAGCAGCATCCAGCTTGATTGCCTGGAGGAAACCCGGCTTCTAATAGCAGTGCACTGAGCAGGCAGCCACCTGACAGCCTGGCCAGCAGGTAGCCAAGAACACCCCCCCCAGAAGGTAGCCCTGCGTCCCCCGATTGCACACCCTGCACCTGTTTCTGGAGAGGAGTGGACAAGGAGAGTGTGAAGGATCTACACGCCAACTGTACACAGCCCCAGGTTATCACCCCTAGACCAGAAGGCTCTTGCCATCTACCTACTGGATATGCCCACAGTACAACCATTCTTAGCAGAACTCTAGTTTGACTTTGAAGGCAATGGGTAGATGATCAGAACAGCAATATACCTCACATTATGAAACCAACTCCTTCCCAAAGTACTGTGGTGTTACATGTTTCTGTAATAATCCTTACACAGATGCTCTGATGCGACAGACATTGCATCGTATTCCCCAGGGGCCAAGCTGCTCTTGATGGTGTTAAAGCTACATTCTATGCCATTGGTGGATTCTATGACTCCTTTACTGCTCACTCAGAACCAGAGAGTAGTTCCTCAACAGACACATGCAGCAAAGCATCAACTGCAACAGGTCTTGCTCTCCACTCCACACATGCATGTGCATGCTTCTATTGCCCAACAAATTACATATTGAGCCTGTGCAACAGCTGTCTGGCAGCATCATGGGGGGACTTCAGGAATATCTGCCCTGAGCCGCCTGAATTGTGTTGAGTATATGTCCAATATAACTCCTATGCAGAACATCATGCATCACACATAAACTAAGAACTCATTCTACACATCAGGGTGAAAGAAAGCTGAACCCCAACTCAAGTATATATTTGGTCATACAGCCAGGCCTCACTGCTCTGCTGTGCCTGGATCATGAATATGCATGACCGGGCCCGGGCCTGATTTATATTATATTATGTATCCATCACAGGCGAGCAGGCGGGATTGTGTTAGGCTAAGTTGATTTATAAGGCGCCCCACTGTAATGTCCATGGTCTCTGGGTGCTGTATTACTAAAAAGTGTTTGTCATACTTGTTAAACGAATCTGTGTCCAGCCTGTCCTAGGCATTGGTATAGCGCTTTGGGGTGCACCCCCAAGTCCCCTCCCCTCACTGCACGTGACCATCACAAGCATATGATATATGCACGAAGCCAGTATTTGGAAAAATATTACATGGAAACTCAATATTCTCAGGAGTACAGCAATACAATATTCCTTCATTGGAATGTCTGCATGGCCCGGCCACATGTCAAACCATAACTTACTCTGCCCCAGCCCATTTATTTATTTAAATTTATAAAGCGTGCAAACAGCCCAGTGGCATTGAGGCACTGTTACAACTTAATGATTTAGTAACATGAGGCATAAATCACACATTTTACATGATGCATACATCAACACATTCTACAAATCAGGGTGAGGGGCATTTTGGCTGTCATTGTAGAGCAATTGCAAACATGTAGCTTTAGGCATAGTCCAGCGTGAATAGCTGTGTTTTAATGGCTTGCGGAAGGCTAGGTAGGATGTTTCTTCTCTGAGGTGTGGAGGGACAGCGTTCCATTGCAAGGATGCCATGAATGGAAGCGTTTCACCATAGCCTTTCCACCTCCCCCCCCTCAGGTGCATCATCCGCCTTCCCCACTTTTTGACACGCACATGAACAAACCCATTGGCTTTGCACGGGGAACTGAATATCCTCACTGGCTTTAATTTTGTTTCTGTTTTGTAGAAGCGGCCCAAAATGTTCGTGTTTGTATAATGTGGGCTATTTAGAAAGTGCAAACCTGGCTGGAAAGCAACAGACCGCTGTACAAGCAGGGGGTGGTGGGGCCGCGCCCCGGAAAGCAGAGAGGTGTGACTCATGTGAGATATGGAGAGAGTTTCAGAGGCCCCATAGACTCGCTGCTGTAATCTGGAACCTGCCTGCCTCCTGCGCTCCCGCGCAAAGCTGTGACGGGTGGCCTTACATTATTATTGCGGCCGATGCCGGGCGCAATAATACTAGGCAACTTAGCCAGCCAGCCTTAGCCTCCTTAGGCTGCCTAGGCAGCAGGGCTATGGCTCTCACTCTCTATTGTATCTCAATGTGCCTGCCGTTATCATCATTATTTTTTATTACTTTAGGGTATTTATTGAGCAGGAAGCCACACAGTGCAGAGGGTGAAGGACATGGGAAGGGAAGCAGATACAAGGGGCGGGGAGCTAACCACCCAAGGTGGTGTGGAGGGTGGGCACTTTGGTACCAAGGGATCTACAAGCAACTCTCGTTCTCTCCCTTTCATCTGTACCTTACTGCGATGTGTTCTGCTATTGGGTAATGTGCTAAAATATTATAGTATGCAATTGTAAAACATTATTCTTAACAGAAGCCCCCCCAACAAACTCAGCAGTTTGAGAAGGATGTGCTGGCCTGCGTATGAAAGAGGAAGAAGAGCTCCTGAGTGAACCAAACCAGAGTTTTTGCCATCCAACCCCCCAAGACCTGCCATACTCAATATGCGACAGATGTTCTTCAAGATGGCAGTAGGCGTTTGCGACATCTTTCCATAGCGTACATTGAATCAGTGACACTTTGGACATTCTAGTGTAGGGCAAGTGGGTGTCGGATCGTACCTCTGAACTTCAGTTTGTTGACTAGTATCAGGCAGGAGGATGATGTTAGAGGTGTGTTCCCAATCCTTGTACTACATTTTCTCCATCCAGCACACCCTTATGCCCCTGCCTTAAAGTCGCACTCTACAACCCTTGCATCATGCTTTTTCCTTGCCTGCCCCTAAGCTTGCATTCTCCTCCTTATCCTCCTGCCCCCACACTGGACTGCTACCGTTTCATCTACCCCCACCCTGGTACCCCAGCCTGCCTTTTTCTCAACCTGGCCACACCCTTGACCCCCCACCCCCTGATCCCGGTAGTACTTCAGCCTGCCTAGGTAGCCTAAGGGAGGCTAAGGCTGGACGCTGGCTAAGTTGCCTATTATTATTGCAGCCGCCATGGCGCTGCTGGTGGCGGCCGCAATAATAATGTAAGTGAGCGGCTGTGGCGCCGGCGGCAGCCTTGGTCGGACGAGTCCCTAGGCAGGAGGCAGGGCAGCCCCCCTAGGACTCATCCGACCAAGGCTGCAGGGCAGTGCCGCCCTGCCCGCCGCCCGCGTTAAGCTAATTGCAGCCGGCAGCTGCCGCGGCCGCCCGGGCCACACTGCAGGCTAAAAGCTAGCACTGCCACACTGCTCCGCTCGCATTGCCTCGCGACTGCCTGCCAGAGCTCGGGTCCAATCCGGAAACTGCGGCAGCCGCGGGCACACGACAAGCGTAGCAGGCGAGCAGCTGCCTGCCTCCTGCACGCACCGGTGGCAGTCGCCACAGCCCACAGCCAACGACACCGGCCGGCCGCAGTCAAAGTTGGGGGGTGGGGGACTTCCCTTCACAGAGTTCTTATCGGGCAGCGGGGCAGGCAGTGCTGCTGCCCGCAGCCCACCGCCCCATCCGCCCCATCCGCCCGTGTTAATTACGGCCGGCCGGGGCACCGGGGCACAGCCGCCCACACTGCAGGCTAACTGCTGGTACTGCCACACTGCTCCGCTCGCATTGCCTCGCGGCTGCCTGCCAGACCTCGGGTCAAATCCTGAGCCTGCAGCGGCCGCGGGCACACGACGAGCGGAGCAGGCGAGCAGCTGCCTTCCTCCTGCACCGCACGCGCCAGTCGCTGAGCCACACGTTCACCCCACCGACTGACACCGGCCAGCCGGTAGCCGCAGTGAAAGTTGGGGGGCCGCGGGCCGGCCAGGGGGGGGGCTTTTTCACAGTGAATCACAGTACTTACTTACCGAGTTGAATAAAATGTACACAGACACCACTAGGCCAACCAGGCCTAGGAGCTTAAGCTTCGCCTGAAGTAGGCCGCACACGGGACCAGTCACACACGTGCAGGGGCAGGCTTTCCTTCCTCACGAGTCACGCCCTAACAAATCAAGTGTGCCTCATGAAGTGAAGGTGGCCTGCTCCTCGTCAACAGACCCACGTGACCCACCCCCACGTCATCATGTCATTTCAAGATCAGCCAATGGAAACTGTACATTCTGTGTTACTATACAGAATGTATCAAATACTGCATAGTAACAACAGAATGTTGGTTTCCATTGGCTGCGTGTTGCTATACTCCCAGCAGCCAGCCATGGCCTGCAACTGCAAGCAGAGCATCTGAGCAGACTTTTATGATCTTGGAACGGTGAAACGAAACTGAACAAACAAAGTAATTGCACATGCCCCAGCCATGGAAACGAAACTGAACAAACAAAGTAATAGAACATGCCCCAGCCATGTTCCGGTCCCCAAAAAAGAGTTCTGGTGTTGGGAACCGGCAACCACCGCCACAAATTAAGCACTGTGCTGCACGATCTCTGTACCTCAGGTCTCCAGAGTAAAAGACCATCTCAGATCCGGCACCCATACTGTCAGCCACGGCGGTTCTGGCATCTCCACGTTCCTTCAGCTGCAACCCCTGTAAGGTGGAGTTCCTGCAATCACTCCACCTTCCACTGCTACTCTTCTTCTTCTCTGTGGCCTGCACCTGAGGAGGCCTTTTATGCCTCCCAGTCTCCCTTAGGTTTGGGTCATTACCACTAATAGGCTGCAATCTGCAGTCTCTTGCCTCTTCAGCCATCTTCTTCATCCCAATACTTTGGGATGTAGGGAATGCATGCTATCAAACAGTGAAGACAGACACAAGTGAACACAGTTCAAGGGTGTTTATTGAACTTCAATGGTTGATTGAATGCCTATTTAACCCTAAATCTAAGGATGGGAGCAAGCTGAGACCATCAAATAATACTGCAGTTCTAGTGGAGTCTCTGTCAAAAGAAAAGGCCTATACTAATAAACCTATTGCCAATCCTTACTTCTAAATACAAATGGTGTGGGAAAACAATGTTTGCAAAAGGATAGTGTTCAAGAAACAATATGTCAGGATAGTTGAACAGTTGGCTTCCCTTCCCCACGTTTTCAGCTTGGGACAAGGCGGCATACTCGAGCTTCACACACACTCTGGCTTCTCTGCCACGAGATGCAGTTCAAAACATAGGTATCTGGGCCTTTTGCGCCAAAGTCTCTTTCCCAATAAAAGTCTATTATTGCAGAGTGCCTGGCGTAACAAACAAGTACCAAAGTTCCTTTCCCATCAGGACTTTCACATTCACAAGCTCTCTGGTTTATTGTTCACAATCTGTCTCCCTCAGTCGGGCTCAAACCCCCTTAAACACAAGTTCACAATTGATCTCCCTCGATTGGGCTCGGACCACGGGTCTCCCTTGACCAGGCACAGACCTTATAATCTCACTTTCTTTGCTTTCTTTTTGTTATCAAAATTCAAAGACTTTCAACTGCGATGGATTTTTCTTAAACCATCGCAGGATCACTTTGATTCACTTCATCCATAAGTTTCAGTTTATTGGGTTTTTTTCTGCCACTTATTGGCTGTGTACATCACAGAGACCTTTGATTGAGCACACTTACGGTCCTGAACCACTCTGTTACTTTGTCTCGTACCTTCTCTGATTCATATTAATGTTCAAACATTCATCGGCAATTCAGCTTTACTCACGTTTCTCATCACGCCCGTTAATATTCTTTAATCTTGTGCTCTTCATAAAATGTTGCAGCTTGCAATCTTGACTTCAACACAGACCGGTCTTGCATTGGTCTCCCCAACTCACTGGCTGTGTTGATTTCTCTGGCGCTGCGTTGATACTGGAGCCAAGGACGGTACCACAGCGGCTGCTGCTCCTCGCCGACTCAGCGAGTCATGCAGGAGGGGCTTGGGTATCTCTGACACACAATGCAGGTTTCTTCAGTCTGGTTTCCTAGCCTTACGCCTTTTAATCTGAAGGTTTCTGGAAAGTAACGGTTTCTCGCTGGAAAGGGCATCTCCATTCTTGCTCTCCCTTCGCGGTTTGCCGCTTTTATCCCCTCATTCACCTGCCGTCTGGAAAACGCTGTTCCTTTGTGTGCTTTGCCTCGCTCAGGGTGTGCTCTCGTGTTCTGCCTTTTACCCGTGTGGGGAAGCTTAATGGAAGTCAGGTGGGAGTTGTTAACAGAAATTGCCTGACTTTCCCTGGCCATAGTAGTGGGACATGTCAGGTACTATGTTCGGGTATGAGTTTGTTTTCTCCAAGAGCGGGCTGTCTGTGGGAAAGTGTTTGTGTAGAGAAGGGAGGGGTTACAATTCCCAGGTATCCTACCTGATAGGATGGAGTAAAGCTGTTATTGGGGGTTGATACTTCGTCCCCCCATCAGGCGTCCCACTCCCCAAAGACCCCTCACCCAGGTAATCCTCCCACACTGGTCCACTCCCAGGAACTGGATCCAAAAGTGATGGTCGTGTCCTGGCCACCTGGATGACAGATCCTCAGGGACTAGTCAGTGAGACACCTGTAACGCTCACCTGATTCCCACGGAGGCGCAGGTCTTGGCAGGAAGCTGTCTGTGACTCGAAAAGTGATGTGCAGGACTCGATTGGCTTCTAGGGTCGAACCTCTTCGCACTGTGTGTCGGACTCGAAGAGTGAGGTTTCTGCAGGTGAAAGAATATGGGGGTTAATGGTCTGGGTAGTTGAATGTCCCTCTCTCCCTCTCTCTTCCCAGCTTTTTCGTAGAGCCCCCAGGTCAACGTGCTCACCTTATATAGGTGAATGCTGGGCTCTCCATCTGCGTCTGGTGCAGGGTGCCATTGCCAGTTCCTTCACTGGTGAAACATAGGCCTCTTGAATTCAGAGGATGGTTACCGTCGTTGTCTGCACGAGCGGTGAGTTTCTGGACACCTTTTGTCTGTATAGTCTTTAAATGCGTGGCCCGTTTATATGCAGACTCTATATAATGCTTTTCCCTTATGTATTGCAGGGCTCTTGAGATGGAAGATGAAGTAAAGCGCCTGGAAGTTTGTAAGTATGGCAAGCGCTCTAATTGTCTCTTTCCTTGCAGCTTAGTTCGTGTTAAAGAGACGCCGGAGTATTTGCAGGCGTCTTATTGCGACGAGCGGGATGGACGTAAGTAAATACCTGCTTAATGTCTTTTCTTTTGCCTTTCAGATGTTGGTTTGCAGCGCAGGAGTCCGCGGAATGCCAGTAAGTTGTTAACGATGCTTTGTCTTTACAGGCGGCGATGCAGAACGAAGAAATCCGGAATCCACAGCGTGCCGGTAAGTATGGCAATACTTTTGCCTTTGCAGGTGGAGATGTGGCGTGACGAAGCGGCCGCAGCCGATGGAACAGGTGAGTAAGTGCTGCGTGTAAAGTTCGCCTTGCTAACCTGTTGTTTCTGTTCTTTGCAGGTGCAGATGATGTCTGGATACTGAAATGGTAAGTAGATTCTTGCAGGTCCAGGATCAGAAGAAGAAAAGCCGGAGCAGACTCGGTGAGCGTTCTGCTGCAGATGCAGAATAACGCGAAGCACGCTTCATCCATCGGGTGTGGTTTAAATAGCCTTGGGGTGATGAGGCGTCTTCTTCCACGGCCCCGCCTAGGTAAGAAAAGAGTTCCAGTTTCCAGAAGAGTTCCAGTGCTGTATCCAGGGAGTAGAGCTGCCCCACCCAGGTAGAAAAGTAGTCCCTGTTCTTAAATAGCTTCTAAGTGACTGGTAAGTAAGCAGCATGGTCTGCTGCAGGTAAGTCCACCCAAGCATCCTTACACCTATTATGAGCCCGGCGCTTCCAGTGCCGGGACCAATGGTTTTGATGAGCCTGGTGCCACCGGCGCCAGGACAAGGTCCAAAAGGTCCCAGTGGGGACCGGCTGGTGCCTAGGATTAGGGTTAGGGGCCTGCTTCCAAGGACGTTGGGCTGGTCCTGGCTCCTTGGAAGCAGTGATCATGACACACCTTCTGGTTTCTCTTAGGGAATTATGGGACTTGAAGTCCAAAATGTGAAAACCAATCTTTTCTATTACAATTATCAACACCAAAGTCTTTTTCCTTCTTATTTATATTCCCTAAATGAATATTATATGATTTCAAAGAAGGATTTGGCTTTACAGAGGATTGAGGGTTTTCAGAGTCTAAAGTAATAATATCGAGAGACTCATTTTTATCATTCCTGTCAAGAGTCATAAAAGCCTCCATCTCTATGAAGTTTAGTGATTTTGAAAAGGGTTCTCTTACTCTCAGCGTATAATGGGTTATGATGGTTTTCACTCAGATTCCAATAGCTATTTTGTGAAAGTAAAAACTCTCTCTGACAACAAGCCATTGCATATTCCTGTATCAATGATCATTCCTTCCTTAAGGAAGACAAATACTGCATGTAACCCGACAGAGTCCTCCTGTTCCCCTGGGGTGCTTCTCCTCCCAGGTGATCCTGCCAGCTAACACCAACTCTGGGGTCAGGATCAGGAAGTGTCTGTCTTTCCCTGGCCACCTAGGAGGAGACTTTAGGCAGGGTTCATTTATGTTCTCTGTAGGATTCATCACAGTGCACAAAACAATTTGTCTCTGTCTTTATCTTGTTAGGATACCTGGTGTACTGCCAGGTTTTCACTCTTCTTCTCTTGATCCACAACACAACTGGTAAACAAAATTACTTGGCTGTATGTCTGTATCTCGGTAAGATATCTGGGCTACTTCCTTACCAGGTTTTCACTCATCTTCTCTTGATCAACAATGCAAGTTATGCAACTGGTGCACAAAACAACTGGGCTATGAGTTTGTATCTTGGTAGGATTACGGGTTTAGTTCCTTGCCAGGTTTTCACTCCTCTTGTCTTGATCAACAATACAACCAGTACACAAAACAACTTGGCAGTGCGTTTGTATCTTGGTACGATTACTGGTGTATCCTTTGCCGGGTTTTCACTCCTCTTCTATTTGGTTTAACACAGCCTTTTTGCTAGTCCTTATATATCCTTCTCAGGACCCCTTTAGGTGATGTCTTTCATATACGCTGTTCAGCTTGTCCTTGCCTGGGGGTGCTTCCCTACCAGGGCTTTCTTTTATAACCACACTTGCAACTGCCTGGTACACTCTCCTGCCACGGCTTTCTTATATGAACACACTTACTTGATCTTACTTACTTGATCTCACTTCTGCCTTTGACCAGGTCAACCATGCCATCCTGATCAACCGTCTCCGTGATAACCTGGTTATCACTGATCAGGCCCTGGCTTGGCTGACTTCTTTCCTCTCCGATCGACCCTCCCAGGTCCAACTTGGGTCCTTCCTCTCTTCTATCTCTACCTGTGGTGTTCCCCAGGGGTCTAACCTCTCTCCCTGGCTTTTCAATCAATACCTGCCACTTCTTGGCC
The DNA here is from genome assembly GCF_040938575.1 of Ambystoma mexicanum. Taxonomy (NCBI): domain Eukaryota; kingdom Metazoa; phylum Chordata; class Amphibia; order Caudata; family Ambystomatidae; genus Ambystoma; species Ambystoma mexicanum. The sequence continues at coordinate 1,033,964,902 of NC_090921.1, forward strand.
ACCGCATTGCCGCTCTCTACCCCAACTTTCAGTGCTATGCGGTTGACACTCAACTCATTTTCAGGCTCCCTTCCACCACCTCTTCTCCTTCTCTCATCTCTGACTGTCCGTCTGCTATTCAGGAGTGGTGTGCCACCAATGATCTCTGCCTAAATGCCAGTAAGACAGAGATTCTCCTCATCGGCGCACCTGCTCCCTCCTTTCCTGTCACTCTCTGGCCAGCCTCTCTCGGCCCTTTTCCTGCTCCCACTTGTGAGGCTAAAAACCACGGGGTCATCTTCGACTCCACACTCTCCTTCTCTCCTCACATCTCTGACGTCTCTAAGAAGTCACACTACCAGCTGCACCTCCTCAGAGGTATTCTTCCTTTCCTCTCCTTCCCCCAGAAGCTCACTGTCTCCAGAGCTCTGGTTCTTTCTGGGCTGGACTACTGCAACAGTCTCTTTCTAAATCTGCCTGCCTCTACTCTCTCCGCTCTCTGCAACTCCTCCAAAACAGGACTGCGATTCTTGTCCTTGGCCTCAAGCCCAGTGATCGTATCTCTCCAGGAATGAAATCTCTGCACTGACTCCCAGTGGTGGTGAGTATTAAGTTCAATACCCTCTGCATTGTCCACTACGCCTTCTGGAGCCATGGGCGACAATGCCATCAAGTCTTTCATCCTAAATATCTTCCTTCTCGAGCTCTTCGCTCATCTGCCTCTAACTCCCTCAGGGTCAGTCACTTCTCCAAGCAACGAGTTGGGTGGGGGTAGATCTCTTTCTTCTTCTGGGTCCTCCCTCTCGAACAGCCTCTCTGAAACTTGAGGAGAACCATCTGCGGTTCCGGAAGCACCTCAAGACCTTCCTTTGCTTCTGCTTTCTCTCCTCCTCTCCCCTGCTGATCTCCTGGCTAAAACTGCACTGGTTGCCTGGCTACCCTTGGATCTCGGGCCCAGGTCCCCTCCCTGCCAGTTGCACACGTGCACTGCCCCCCTGGCAACCCATGCACTCAGGACTGTTTCCGTATTCCTCCAGCCCCCTGCAGCACTTGACACCTGGTGTCTGCACTTACCCTTGCACTGCCACCAGCTGGCCGTACTTTTTATTTATTGTCTTTATTTATTTTTCTGTTTATCCTATGCACTGCAGTGCCGCCTCCCATTTCCCCCTGCACTTCTCCCCTTTCCCTCTTCCCCCCTCCCCTGCACTTGTGCGATCTCAATGTCAGCAGGCCTAGTAAGATCTTTGTCTGTCTTCCCTATGTTCCCCCTTCCTTGCCTCGTCGCGCCTTGAAAGACTTGTGTATAGGCGCCTTATAAATGCCATATCATATCACTTGCAACTGCCTGGTATTTTCTCCTGCCAGGACTTTCTTATATGTACACACTTGCAAATGCCTGGTATAATCTCCTCAATTGGGATACGCTAAGCAAGAAATCGTTTTATAGCATGCACACCCTATTCAATGGGATCATTTATGATACATAAAGAAGTGTTTCAAAGTTATGAAATGTATTTCGGGTGCAGGGGGGAAATACGCAACTCTGGCACACAAAGCTTCTGTTATGACAAAAGGAAAGTATAGTATCCTAAAGTAATGAACACTCCCATCCCCTTCACACCTTTAAAACTGTACAAAAGCAGTCAAAACTTAATTAAATGTTCAGTACATTTCAACAGTTGACATAAAGTATTTAGGAATTCAAATGACAAAATGTTGATACATATTTATAATTTAATAAGCAATAAATAATAAAGTAAGTTCAATGCATTTCGGGTTCAACCAATCATCGGGAGCAAATTTCTCTGTGAGAATTTATACATCTTCAAACTTCAAGAATTAGCTAAAGAGTAAGGTAAACATACATATAGTTCACTATTAAACTATTTAACTATAAAATATTTCATTGTTCTCATATAAGCTAAAACTCAATGGGGGTCATTACCAGGTGGGTGGTATTCCAGTGGTAAATCCACCAGAATACCACCCAATTGAAATTACCATTACCGCCACTTGTTCCGGTGGATTTACCATGGATTACAAGTGGCGGCGGCAGAGTAAGTCCCCATTGCTTTCAGAGTCAATTGGACTCAATGAGGCATTTTTTGGTGGAATTACTGCAACGGTAATTCTTCTGCAGGAATTCTGCTGAAAATGGGTGGAAAGTCAGCGGATTTACCATCAGCTAATAGTTGGAGGTGAATCCTCCTACTTTCCGCCAAACTAATAGTTGTGGGGTGCGGTAATGCAGAGGTAACAGTATTACCGATGCATTTTTACAGCACCTCCCAACTCGTAATGAGGCCCAAAGAGATGACAAAAACTCAAGGAGTTAATGTAATTACAAATCTCGCTGCATTCCTCAGGGCGGTAAAGACCTATCTGTTTTGTTAGAGCCTCTTGTCTGTAAGATCAATCCATTCCTCCACATAAAACTGAACTTGATCTAAACAAGTTTCTAATTACAAAGATCACATCTGCGCCCATATACGATTAATTTCGTCAGGTGCGCGTTACCAATGAATAAAATCAAAAATCGAAATCATAAGGTTCAGCTTTCAATCACATGTCTGACTTTGCTGGGAATTGTGTCCTCAAGATGTCTTCTCTTGCGACCATTTAAAAGAATAATTTCCTGTTTTTAAATTGTCTGCCCACCTAGTACATTTTGTTCAGGTTCAAAGGTGTGCAGGGGACGCGAGTGTCCATTATTTTAGGACACTATAATTTCCTTTTGGTATACTCTCCTGCCAGGGCTTTCTTATATAAAGACACTTGCAACTACCTGGTATACTCTCCTGCCAGGGCTTTCTTATATGAACACACATGCAACTGTCTGGTACACTCTCCTGGAAGGGCTTTCTTATAAAGGTATTTGCTTGCACCTTCAATATGCCTGGTATACTCTCCTGCCAGAGTTTTTCTCATCCGGGCTCTGCACACACTTCCAAACTTGATAGTCTTGTATGTATGCTTATATATGTATTTTCTTTGCAGCTTTAATTTACCTGGTATACTATCCTGCCACTGCTTTTCTCATGTTGGCACTTCCAAACTTGATATTCTCTTATGTTTACTTTATCTGATAATATATCTGCCTGGTATACTATCCTGCTAGGACTTTTATTATATGTGTATTGCATACACTCACAAACTTGAAAGTCTCTTACCTTTGTTCCATTTTACCTTATAAAGCAATACTCACTTGCTCTTTCTCTTTCTTTTTCATGTACTTCATTTACTTAATTAACAGTTATTAGGGTTTGGCATGGCTGCCAATACGCCCTGTGTTCCTGCTTCCACTGGGTGTACTCACCAGCTCTTGCTAACATACTCTGTTTCTCCTGCAGCAAATTGTCGGCGGCCATTCAGAGTTTCCTTCCATCTCGCTGCCTCTGTTCCTCGGCTTCTCTGCCTCTCGCGGTTCCTGCTGGGCTCTTCTGCTTTGTTTCGGTCTCCATCGGCTGCTGGTATTCCTGCAGTGTGTTCTCTCTCGCGGTCAGCTTTCCATTTCCTGGTCTCCGAGCCGGTTGGCTCCACAAAATTCTCTGCATCCTCACAGTCTCTCGGTCGGTACCAAGAGGAGCAGCTTTCTCATGCAAGCAGCCTGCCTCAGTCAGCTGGTTCTGCTGTTCAAATTTCCTGTTCATAGGTATGCGCTCGCAACAACTAGAGCACAGCTTGTGCTCTTAGCCTTTTTTGCTCTGCATTACTCGGCTCATCTTCCTTGTCCCAGTATTCTTGTAGTTATGGGAATGGAAGTCCACTCTTGATGATTAGCATGTAAAGTATGGGTAAGCATTCTCAGTGATCTTTTATGTCAAGTCGGCTGTGGATGACTTGTAGGTACAGTATAGGAAGGTGTTTTCATGAGTCATAAAAGGCAAGCCAGATTTTGACTGCTTGCATACAGATTTTACGAGAAGCTCTTCAGTACCCTTCCTAGGTGGATGAGGCAAGGTATAACAATTTGCCATCAAGGCATTGGGTATGGATGAGGTATCCTCAAGAGAGCAAGTGGAATACCATGTGTTGTCCATGGTGCCCCGATACTCCCCAGGAGGCTGTCGCCCCCCACGTCATCCTCCCTCATATAGCACCCCCGGAGTCAGGATCAGGTAGTGGCTGCCATCCTCTGGCCACATGGGGAGAGATCACTGCTGGGAAAGAAGTGATGACAGCATCGGATTCATCACGGTACCTAACCTCTTCCTTTACTCTGGTATGAGTGTGTTTCACATTGTAGATCCCTCTGATTGAACTTTGGAGCTCTCTTCAAAGTCAGAATGACATATAATATGCTGATAATAGATAAAATATTTGTTTTATTCAATCAAAGTTGCAGGTGTCCGGAGGCCCACATGGGATGCACAAAAGACTGCACTAAGGAACAATGGTTTACAGGACTTTATTGATAAAGAAATTAACCAAATAAGGTGAAAGCAGCAACCAAAACCAATTCTCCCACTCTAGGTACGACAATGTCTCCCCTCTCTATGGCATTGCAGGTTTCCCAAGGATCTCCAAACCCATCTGTCTGTTCGTGTTTTGTCAATCTTCTCTGGGATAGCCAGTTTGTTAGGTTGAACTAGTGGTAATGATGCAATTTCTCTTTCAGGGATGAGATGGATCACAGAATAGCACCCTGTGCTTCCTAAACCCAGTTTCACCCCAAAGTCACTTTCCCTCCTTCCACAAACTGTGGGGTCCCGCCCCTTGGTCACTATGACTGTTATTCTGATTGCCTCTTAGTTCTCATTCATCTGCCTACCTCCTGGTCCTTCCAGGCCACTGTAACCTTCCTTTTCTAGCTTGCTACGGGTTTGGTCACCTCCATCACCTTAGCATCACCCTTAACAACTTCCTTCTCAGATCTTATTGCTTCCTCCACCTTCCCCTCCTTTCAACACCCCCTCCCCAGACCTTATTCCTCTTTTTGCTCCCTTGCTCCTCTTTTCACCACCTCTTCCTCAGTTTTTATTTCTTCCTCCTGATCTTCTGATTTTTCTTTCACCACCTACTCCTCAGATACTCCCCTGTCCTACAATACATAGCACCCTGCCTGCAATCTGGCTGGATGTCTGGAATCCATCTGGAGCAATGTAATTGGTTCCCAGAGGGTCATTTCTCACACCCATAATTTATTTATTTATTGTTCATTTATAACACACTTAATACCAGCGAGTGGTTTCTAAGCACAGGATCGGAATTCGAACCGGTGTTGTGCCGCATTGTCTTGCGCATTGCTCCTGAGCTATCTTTTTCCCAGAGAATCCTGTGCACCATCCAAGGGCCCTGGATTCAAAATTAAGCTTCCTGGGCCTACAACACCCGGACCCTGTCTCCATCTCAGCTGGAATCCATCTGGAGCAATGTGATTGACCCACAGAGGATCATGTGACTGAATGTTCGTTTTCAGGTCATTTTCTTGCACCATCGTGTTGTCCAGAGGATTCTGTACACCATCTCAGGGTCTTGTCTGCAAAACAAAGCTCCCTGGGCCCTCAGTAATCAGAACCCTGTCTGCATCCTGGCCAGTACTCATATGGACCACTGTGATTGGCTCCCAGAGGGCAACGTGATGCACAGTATCCCTTATTAGAGATTATCCCCTGAAATTCTGCAGCTAAGCACCAAAAGCAGCAACAGCCAACTCCCTGCTTTTGTGCTTTTGCCCATGGGTGCTGAGAAAGTCCTAGAACCAGAACCACTGCTCAAGCGAGAACTTTGCCGAGCTTGCCCTCGACTGACTCCTGTTTCCACACACAGGGATCCTTACACTCATTGACTATACATTCACAACGGTGCTGCTGTTACTTCACAGCACCAAGTAACATTTCGGTTCCGGACCTGTCAACTGTCCTTTGGTTACCTACATTCCCATTCTAGCCAAGCTCAAAACTTACCTCTTCTTCTTCTTAGCCCACTATTCCCTCCTTCCCTTGTTGTTCACCCCCTAGCCCCCCCCCCCCTCTCTCTCTCTCTCTCTCTATGGGGGAGCCCTTCCCTGTGAGTTTAGGGAGGTGAGACCCCTACCCGATATTCCTCTATGGTGGCAAAAAATGGGAGGACCTCACAAGGAGAGACTCCCCTTATGGGGACAAGGGCTCCCGTCCCATGATGTATCTCCCAAACGCTCTCACTGCTGAGAACTCGAAGACCCTTAGACTGCATCTGATAGCACTACTGTATGGCTTCTTCCTCTGTGTCTATCAACCCTAACATCACATCTTCTCAAAGTACTGGGAGGAAGAGGAATATGCAAGGAGGGATGCTGAATACTCACTTGCCAAGCACTGGGAAGAAGAAGAGTATGCAAGGAGTGATGCTGAATACCACTTGTAAAGTACTACGAAGGAGGAGATTAACAGAGGAATTCAGACTATGCTATTGGAAATAACAGGAAATGCTGGGAAGAGGAGGCCCCAAGGATGCCTACAGAATACATCAAGAAAACAAATAAAGGACTGTCCTACTACTCTGGGGAGGACCAAGCCTGGAAATATAAAGAGAGATGAAGGTCTTACAAGAGAGAGCATCAGGTGCGAAGACTGGCTAACCGGGAAACTTAAAACCAGGGAAGAAGATTTGTGGAGAAGATCGCAAGGAAGCAGTGGACAGGACGCCAGCAGCAGACCGAGGCACTCCTTTTCGGACCCATCAGGAGCTGGCCTGAGTGCAAGCTGTGAGCAGGAAGACATTGACATGACCTCGACAAGGTGAGCGTTGGGCCAACAACTGCGCTGACACCATTGCTCAGCCGAGGCAGCGGAGCCACCGTGGAACAACAGAGACAGAAGAAGAAAACCTGGGAAACTGATGGCTGGAAGTGACATTTCCATTAAGAAGTGTATCAGGAGTTATCTCTCTTGTCACAGTACATGCAAGGAATAGTGCATCGGTAGTAATCCCCCTTTTCCAAGTGGTCATATACAAATCGAAGGTAAACAGAGAAAGAGTAAGAACATTGTGGAGAGCAGTGGGAGTGATCTCCCTCGTCTCAGTGGTTGCCAGAAAAAGGCAAGATTGATCCAGAGAAGTGTGGAAGACTTTGGTAGCTGCCTCCCTTATCCTAGTGACTCTAAAATTGACATCCTAAGTAATTGGAGGAGAGCTCAGAAAGAGTTGCAGGAACTAATGAAAGGAATCCCAAGTGAATGTACCAGGAGAAGGGTGTCATTCTCCTGTTTGTAAAACAGACTCTACATTAGTAGAAGAAGGTTGCTTGTGAAGTTGACTCTAAATCAACAGAAGACATGTGAAATCCGAAAAGAAGCAAATACTAAACATTGGTGATATCAAGAGAAGGGAGTCATTTTCATGCTTTGTTCTGAACTAAGAGCCTTTAGTTACAAGACTGCAATCAATCCCCTACAACAGACCAGGAGGAGAGAGTAATTCTCCTGGTTAACTTTCATTTGTTATGTTTTAGTGTTAGGGCTGGAGTAGAGGAGAAATTGGGACTGTTATTTTATGTTGGAAATTGATATTCTTTAGGTAGGGATTCAACTCTTCCATCCTACTCCTCTCACTGTTTGGGCTCTCTCCCGACCTGCCTGGTCCTCTCAACTTCTTCCCTGACCTGAACCTTCTCCTTGAATCATTTCCCTCTGACATCACCTTTGACATGCTGGGGACTTTAACTTTCTCACTCCCTCGGCAGCCACCGATCTTTAACTTACCTCCATCCTATATGACCACTCAGTCTACTCCCTCCATGACCATCTTACCCACTCTTTTGGCAGCTCTCTTGATCACGTCTTTCTATTTACTTCACTCTCCTCCTCTGATGTCTCCATTGACCCCCTCCCACTGATCACTCAATTGTTTGCTTTAATTCTTTGGTCCCTACACCCTCTGCTTCTCCTCTTTCCTCTTCAATGACTATGAGGAAATTCAGGCAGGACTATCTTGCCCCTTACCTTGATCATGTTAGGACCCCTCTCCTCTCCCTCACCCCTATTCATGCTTCTTACATTGACCATGTTCTTTCTGACATTTGTATGCACTTATGATTCCCTTTGATAACACAATCCTGCTTGTGTATTCACACCTTCTTGTACCCATCCACTGCCTTGGATCATCTCCGAGATTCAGATCCTCAAAACAAACATGCGCTGTGGCCTAATGCTGGCACAAATCATGAACATCCACCCTACTCTGAGCCTATAAATAATCCCTTTATACTGAAAGGGTGTAGAAGGAGTGGATTGACACACAGGTGGCATGGTGTTGGCAAAAACCGTTATTATACCATAAATAAGGAAAATCGACCTCTCCCTAACTCTAAGAGGGGCTTCCCTACCTCAAATAAAATACTAAGGGGTCAGTAAGGATGTCCTTGTAAATCAAGAGTCCATCATCCTGTGTCAAAAACGTGCTTCTGTCCTTTGCACTAAACTATTGAAGTAATTAATCTTCTTGGTCCAGAGGAATGCCCCCCTTCTTCTGGACACGGGCTCACAGTTCCAATTCCTATGTAGGTTCTTTACCTGAGGGAATGACTACCTTCCCCAAGTCTCAATCCCTTTCCAAGGTACAAACAATGTTCCAGATTGTAAAAAGGTAACGTTCTCAGTTGAAGCTCAAAGTTTAAACATCAACATTCCTTATTGCCTGCACATAGTTGTGTTTTCACTATTGGGTTCCTGGAGAACGCCTCCCTTCTTTAGGTATCTTGTTCTCAGTGTTTTCACAATGCCGCAGGAATTATTCCTTCCCCTGATTTTCTTGGCTTTGCTCTAACACTCACTTGGCTTTTACTTTCACAGTTCCCAGCACCAGGGGCAATGCCTGCCTTCCCCTGGCCTGTTCTCATGATTACTTTACAGTTCACCACACCAGGCGGAATTTCTCCTTTCTCGTTGCCTTTTCTCAGGCTTGATTCAGCTCCCAATGCCCGGGGGTAATGCCAACCTCCCATTGGCCTCTTTCTCAGGCTTCTCATCACAGTTCACAGTGCCAGGGAGAATGACTCCATTCCCCTGGCTTGGACAAACTTGGTTCACTAACCTTCTAAGTATGGTCCTGGTAGACTTGGTTGGGTGGGCTTCTGCACCTTTCATTTATCAGTCTTCTTGCTTATACTGTGATGAGGAAGATGCCCTCTATCGCCCCCTTGGCTTCCCAGAATTTGGGTTGGGTCTCCCAGCTGACCCTTTCTGGCTTTCTCTTCTTCCTGGACTTCCCCATCAGTCCCAGCATGAGTTTGGCAGCTCTCCCCAGCCCCTCTGTATCTGCCACAGCCCTCTCGGGTCCCCAACGCCTTTCCGGCAACCTGCATACCTTTGTGCATGGTCCACGAGAGTTTGGTTTCTCCTTGGTGTCTGTCAACAGCCGTGGGGTCCCTGTAGCTTCTGTGGACTTCTGATATCCTGCGGCAGCTCCATCGCAGTCTTTGACTTCTTCCCAGTTGTGCAGCTTTTCTTCTTTGCACCTCACAGGTTTCAGGAATGCCTGGAGCTTCCGTCCGGCAGATTGCCCTGCTGTCCTTCTTACTTGGACCGACTTCAGACCTCTCATATCCCTCCGCTGTGTCCCGAACTGCTTCCTCTTCTCACACCATACCGCCTTCACACTTGCGGTTCCTCCAGGGAGGGCTAGACTCTTTGGTAAATTCTTAATCTGTTTTTATTTTGAATCTAGCTAAACAACTAGAACATGTATGTACATTCTCTTGACACCTCTTCATAGCTCTGCATGTTCTCCTCGTACCAGTACCTTCCAGGAAGTCTTTCTAACGTCATTCGTACTCTTCCTCATCCCAAATCCTCCTTTGTCACAAACCTAATCTCCTCCCTTTATAATCAACCCTGCAAAGCTTTACCCTCCAAGTTTTACTTACACCTCCCAAGCCAATGTCCATCGCCTCCTCCCTTTATGCTAATATCTTTGCTCACTATTCTTACTCTACAATCTGCAAAATGTGTGACAATCCCACAGCCCTCTCTCTCCCCCTCCTTTTGTCCACCACATCGCCCCTACCCATTCTTCTCTCAACTACTCCTTGCCTACCTTTTCTACCAAATTAACAAACATCCTTCACAGCACCAATCCACCTTGCTCTCCCAACTCAGGTGGCTAGCAATAAATGAGAAGATTAGCTATTACAGGCTGGTAATTCTGAGGCTCTGCTAGGACTAGGCAGAATCAGTCATAGATTGAGTGTGCCTAATGCAGAATTTCATGTTTCGGAGAGTACTAACTTGAGTTCTGTTGATCTACATCATGTTGTCCACAGAGATATTTCATAGAAGACTAGTTACTTGAAAGGCAAGTAGATCTGGGGGAAGATCCAGTCATATACCACTTGTATCTTAACTCAGCCTTTCTCCTCCTGTGGATCCTAAAGGGAGTATGTTTGTGGTGAATAATTATGAACGGCATGATTGTATGACATGCCACTACCTTAGAAAGGCCAATAGCGCTTCAGAAGAGTGATCCACATGTTATATGTCGCATACTCAGCCTTTAAACTTTATGAGTTCTGAGGATGATAAAATATGCACCACTCAATGTTAAAAACCTTAGTCAAACAGTGATTCTCTTTGTGATCTCAACAAACTACATCGTCTCAGGAGGATAGCTCAGGAGCAACATGCTCGCCTTGGAAGCAAGACAACACAGAGCAAAACAGGTTTGATCCCCGGGTCCGCGCTTAGAAACCTATAACCTATCATGTCATGGCATACATCACTTTAATCTTCTGCCTATTACTTTAAGATGGTAAGATAATTTGGTGAGTTAATGTTTCCGCTGCAGAGCCTGATTGGTAAGAAGTAGGTGAGAATGATTCAATCCTTCTAAGAGGGTTTAAACGAGCACCACTGAGGAGGAAGGTAATAATATAATTGAATATTGCAAGCACCAATGGATCATTATTTTGTCATCTATCTCTTTGCCGAAGACAATGTAATATTACCTCAGACACATTTGGGCCTTCAACATTTTCCACTCTTTGCTCCTCATGCTTATTGTCTGCTCTTTGGCCAAGGACAGCCTGGTAACCCATGAAGGGCGGGGATTATTCCCATAAAAAAGAGAAGAGGTATTCCTCTTGGGAAGGCGGCTAGAATTTGGCCCCTGGGTGATGCAGTCTCGCTGAGAGGGAGGACGCTCCACTCCAGACCCCGTTAGTATGAGTGATCTATTTGCCTACCTGCTGTGGGACTAAGCATTGTCGTGGTGGCCAAGATGAAGGTGTCTTCCGCAACTGGTACGACATAATTTCATTTCATTGTAGGATGTTTTTTCGATGGGGTTTTTACAGTGAATTTTACGGAAAAAAACCCATCAAATTTGGGGGTTTAGAAAATTATGTATATGGGATGGGGTGTTCAGGAATACATACAAAAGAAAGGGATTCAGCGGTTTGGGGGTGTAAAAAATGTAATGGGTTTTTTCGTTAAAAAAATCAGCATTAAAAAAACAGCTAAAAAACATCCCACGATGAAATGACGTAGAACCCCGCAACTATCCTAACGGTGATGCTATTTTTCTATGTTTATGTATAACTGATGTGTTTAGTTTTCTTAATGTATGTTATGAGTGAATAAAGGGCCTATAACGAGCCATTTATATTATTATTATAACCAGCATTTTGTGTATTTTTTTGCCTACCTGAATCAAATAACTGATTTTCCAAGGGTCTAACGTAAGTACGAGGGATCCCTACGTGGCCAAGATAAAGCAAAACTATTGGCGCTGTGAGCAGGGTCTTTGTGCTGGTATTGATGCCAAAGACCCCAGCTAAACTGATATACGTAAAAGGTAATGGACTCGAAGAGGCAATAATATGGAAAGCGAACAGTGTGTGGTGAGGTATTAAAGATAGGGATGTGAAATATCCATTGGGTAAAATGAGTTCCCTATTTAGGAAAAAAGGAATCTCCGCAGGTGGAACCTTTACTGAGGTGACTATTCCGGTGTGGACTAGGAGTCCGTATGGCAAAGTCGCACAGACTTGGGCATGTGGTGCGGGCTTGAGAGAGGAATGGGATACCAGTATAGGAGAGGCAATTCCGTCTGAAGTGGTGGGCTGTCTGCAACAGGTGCTGGTGGAAAAGGGAAGGAGTGTTCAGCTTTAGGTAGGAGGGGCTGGATCCTGTTACATGCCTTTCGAAAGATACACCAGCAGAATGTGAAATTACAGCCAAATGTCCTGAGAGTAGAAAAAGAGCTGGCTGCTAAAAACAGATTGCATTGATGCAGCAGCTCCACATGAAATTGTATCATGATAAAGCAGACAAATATCAAGCGGTAGCTGAGCGAGCTGCTGTGAGGGTTGCTCGTTACAAATCTAGGACGAGAAGAGGGAGAGTGAATTCTTGTAAGGTGGCAACCGTGACTGCTTCTGCAGAGGTGAATTGGGATCCCGATCATTGGGATGGAGATGTAATCGATAGTACCAGTACTGAGAGTGGTTCAGAGCCAGAGGTGTCATCCAAGTCGGAATCTGGCCATAAAGAGGTAATTGTTAATCCTGTGGTACGTAGAAGGATGGGTCGTAATCCTAATAATCCCGGGGAAGGGGTACTGGATATGACCGCACTCAAGGATTATTAACAGCAAGAAATTGGGGAAATCATTAGCCGATTGAAGCAGAGGGCTGGTGAACCCTTGCTGACCTAGATGGTCAGGTTATTTGATGGAGGAGCAGCGGGTCTCCGAGTAGATGCGACAGACTCAGCAAGGATTTTGCCCTTGACGTAGGAAATCCAGGTACAGAAGATTGTACGTGTAGGCCCTCCTTGCGAGGACGATGGAGGAGATGTTCAAATGACTTTGTTAAAATTGGCAGTCCAAGGGTATAACCACAAGTATACTATCACCTCAGATTGGTCGACTGAGAAGAAGAAATGGTATACATTAAAAGAGGCTATACAAGGAGTGAGGGAACATGCCATGAAAGAGGTAATTCATCTAGATACTCCAGAGCATATGGGATTGGTGGCATTGTCGGTTTCAGCCAGAAATACCATTATTTGAACTTCCCCCGTCATATAAGAATGTCATAATGACTCTATTGGTAGGAATGACTGGTAAAATAACAGATGAGGTAGTGGAAGCTATTGGGCAATTGCCGGATCTAGGAAAATGGGGAAAGACAGAGGAACAACCCTGAGAGCGAGAGAGCGAGGAGCGAAGTGAAAAACGCACTCCTGGGAAGAGTTTTGATAGTCGAGATTCTCACATATCCAGAAAGGATATGTTTTTAGCTTTGCTGAAAGATGGAGTGCCGCAGGAAGATATCAATGGGATTGAGATGCGGGAAATGTATCAATTGTATGAAAAACGGGTCTAGATGGGAAGGAGCGTTATAAATAAGTGAAGCGGCAAGAAGTACATAGGCCCAAGAGGGAGGAGGATCCTTTTGTACCACTTTCAGGAGAGGGAGACGATGAGTCCCCAGGTGTACCTCCAAAATCCCAGCCGATTTATGCGGATTTAAGAAAAATGGTGAGTGCGATGGGGGAAATGGAATCTAAACACATGCACTCAAAGTACGAATAGGATGATGGTCAAACTCAGGTAACAACTGCCCAAATAAAGGTAGACAGACGGCCTCATGCAAAGGTTAAATTATTTTGGCAGTCTGGAAACATACAGGAGGTTAATGCCTTAATTGATAATGGGGCGGAGGCCTCATTGATACATGGAAATCCTTAACGATTTAAGGGACATTTCATGATCACAGGGTTAGGGGGCAAAGAGACCCCTGCTGTCCAGAAGAAAATCGTTATGAAAATTGGAAGTTTAAGCAGGGACACTTATCAGGTATTAGTGGTTCCTATCCCCAAATACATAATTGGATTTGACATTCTAGAAGGGTTGACTCTCGGATTGGGAGGTAATCTTTATCAGTTCAGGGTAGGTGCGTTCATGTGCACCCCTGTGGTGGTAGGACAATTGAAGATGCCCCGGGTGCAGGTTGCGATAGCTACCAAAAGAGTGTCCATGAAACAATATCGAATACCCGGAGGGCAGAAGGAGATTTCAGAAACCATTAAACGGTATGTAGAAGCCGGCGTGGTGCGTACCATGAGCACGGCATGGAACAATCCAATCTGGCTTGTTAAGAAGCCGAATGGGAGCTACAGGATGACTGTTGATTATCGCGAGTTGAATAAGCACACTCCTTCATTAATACCGGCAGTCCCTGACACAGTGACTTTGAATGAAAATGTGCAGAAATTTGAGGGAACTAGGTATGCAGTGTTAGACTTGGCTAATGCCTTCTTCACCGTACCTATTGGTGATGAATGTCAGGAGCAGTTTTCATTTTCTTGGAATGGGAGGCAGCATATGTTCTAACGTTTACAAATGGGTTATATGCACAGTCCAACAATCTGTCACCAGCTGGTGGCAGAACATTTGAACAATACCCTGTGCAAGCAGGATGTGCAGATCGTACATTACATTGACGATATATTGATCCAAGGGAAAGATGAGCATAATGTGGGAGTGCACCTATATCTTATCATGAACGGTTTACGGAAAGAAGGGTGGGAGATTAATGAGACCAAAACCCAAGGGACGGCAGAGACAGTGAATTTTCTCAGAATTCAGTGGCATAATGGATATCGCGAAATTGTGCCAAAAGCTAAACAAAAGATCCTCCAGTTTTTAACTCTGAGGACTGAAAAACAAGCTGAGCAGTTTATTGGTCTGTTCAGATTCTGGATACAACATATACCACATTTGGGGCAGATTTTGGCACCCCTTTACAAAGTAACACGCAAGAAATTCAATTTTGAATGGGGTGAGGAGCAAGATAGGGTGTTTCAATTAGCCGAAGACACCATTCAGAAAGTACTTTATTATGGCCGTTGAGGGATGGAGAGGTGGAACTAAATGTATCCGTACAAAATGCCTATGCCAAATGGAGTTTGTGGCAAAACCAGGAAAGTAAGCGGGTCCCTTTAGTATTTTGGAGTTGGAAGTTGCCTGCAGCTGGTGACAGATATACTCCATATGAGAAGAAATTGTTAGCCTGCTATTGGGCACTTGTGGCTACAGAACAGATGACGGTGGGTCATGATGTCTTGATCCGACCAGAAAGACCAATCATTCAATGGGTACTGAGCTCCCCAAAACACATCGAATTGGGCATGCACAAGAAGCTAGTATTAATAAATGGAAATGGTACATTCAAGAACATGCAAAGCCAGGAAAGGGTGGAGTAGCCAAATTACACGAGCAAGTGGCGGGGGTTCCGTTGGTAGACCTGGAACCCGAGGGAGAGATGACCATGGGTGAATCAACAGTTAAATGGAGAATCCCATGTGAAGAATTATCGAGTGAGCAAGTTGAACATGCCTGGTTTACTGATGGTTCAGCCAAATATATGTGGGAACTGAGCGACACTGGAAAGCTGTAGCCTATAATCCCAGGTTGAAAAAGGTGCTAACCACCACTGGCAAAGGGAAGAGCAGCCAATTTGTGGAATTGTATGCTGTGTACCAGGCTCTGAAACACGAGATGCCCGGGAGTTAGTATATTTATACAAGTTTGTATTCCGTTGTGAATGGGTTGGTGGCGTGGGTGCATACTTTGCAGAAGAATGGATGGAAGATTCATGCTAAAGAAGTATGGGGAAAAGAATTGTGGCAAGACATTGCTGAGATGCTAATGCATACTATAGTAACTGTGTATCACGTAGATGCACATTGTGCAATGGATTCATTAGAACGCTGGTTCAATTCTGTTGCAGACAAACATGCAAAGATTTTGATCATGGACACGAGGGCTGAGGAAGATGATTTGGAGGGGATTGCTAAATGGGCCCACCAGAAGAGTGGACATCTCAGAGAGAAGGTTTCTAACAGGTGGATACAAGATAGGAGATTGTACAAACAATAATTCTACAATGTCCCATGTGTCAACATCAGAAGAAAATATCTATTCCACACATAATTCACGGCACGTTGAAGCGGGGTAAATTGCCTGGACAGATTTGGCAGATCGATTATATCCGTCCCATGCCCATTAGCCGACGATGTCAATATGTGTGTACCTTTATGGACACATGTTCTGGTTACTTAATGGCGTTGCCATGCAAACGAGCCACCCAATTGAACACGATAAAATTGTTAGATCAAGTGGCTGTGCATTATGGTATTCCTTTACAGATTCAAAGTGACAATGGGTCCCACTTTAAAGAAAAGTTGGTTTTAGACTATTGTCAGGAAAAGGAATAGAATTGATCTTTCATGTCCCCTATAACCCTGAGGCTTCAGGGTTAATTGAGAGAAGGAATGGATTGTTGAAAGCAAAGTTGCGCTAAACTGGTGAGGGTACCTTGAAAGGGTGGCGAGAATGTGCGCTAGATGCAGTACAAATACTTAACAACCGTCCCATTGCGAACTGTGAGACTCCATTGATGCACATGTTGACGCCAGCCTTACAATTCAGACCTAATAAAGCTGTGGAAACTCTGTTATATTGGGAAATGTCTCCTGGAACATTAGCTCCGTATCGTGCCACTCCTGAGTCCACTGGGGTGGATTTGCATGCAAGGGAAGAAATCCAACTTGAACTCAGAGGTATTGTGATTGATAGGGGAATCGGGGTGCAAATACCATCTGAACATATGGGATTAATTGCCCCTAAATCTAGATTAGCGCTGAAAGGCATTCAGGTGTTATGATATGATATGACATTTATAACGCACCTATACACAAGTGTTTCAAGGCACGAGGGAGGGATTGTGGATACAGATTATCAGGGAGAAATCAAGGTTATTCTCATGGACAGTGGAGAGAATATGTTGCGTATACATAAGGGAGATCGAGTGGCCCAATGGATATTGGTACCCATAAAATTATCCATGGTGAAGAAAGGGGAGCCACCCATGATATATACTATTCGTGGGGACAAGAATTTTGGCTTGTCAGATGTAATGGTTCCAGGTGCCAAAGTATGGGTCGAAAAACCTACTGGTCCGCCCGTCCCAGCAGATGTGATTGCAGCAGGGGAAGATCAAGTGGTTCTTGGGATGGAACCTGGGAAAAGGAAATAGACTCATATTCCTGCTGATACATTTTATTTGCGTGAATGATGTACTCTGCTATCTAGTTTTTGATTTTTGATTTCTACATCCTGAGTGTGCTGATGAGTGCCTGTGTGAGGCACGGTGGAGTTTCTTCAGGAGGGTCCGGGGACATGCTGGAGGAAGTGGCAAGTGTCTCCATTCTGCCGATGGAGTTGGGGATTTGGATCAAGACTGACACAACTGTTACTACTTTTGAGCCTAATGATGAATCTATTGCGGCATATCGCAGTGCCTTGAGGAAACGGCGAGGACAAAAGCGAAAATGCGTTGCCCCTTTCTGCTCTTTCTATGTCCGTGGTGCAAAATAACTATCCCGCCCTCGTCGGGCAGACTGAGTACATATGGGTTTACCTCGCTCGAAAGGTGTTGAACAGTTTGCATTTCTGTATGTCGGATGTGCATGGCTCTGCCACTTTGGTTTCCACCTGCCCTGTGGCGATAAGGATTCCTTGGTTGAGAATTCCGATATAAAGAGTTCCTTTTCAGTGTATGAATATTGTAAATTCTGTGTGGACACAGACCGCAAATGGAGAAATATGCCAAGCGTTATTAGTCACAATATTGCTCTTGCTGATGTCTACTATCAAATGACTTGTGATCCAAACTTGTCGGTAAATGTCAACAACTGACTTTGAACCGAAATGAGAAAGAAACAGATTTTGAGCGCCACTTGGGTGCACGACCGACATCTGTTTGTATTGATGTTTCCAACAATATGTGATTTCATTTCACTGTTCTAACTGCCAGCCACCTGAGCCATGTGAAACTTCGCGCAGGTTGGTTATTCTCCAGTGGGAACCAAACCTATTCATATATTCCTGCTACTAATATTTCAGTTGGTCCTTGTACTCTAACATGCCTTGACTTGATGCTGTTTCCCTTACGTCCTACTGTTTGGCGGTTTACGCGGTCCACTCCCTACACAGCCCTATCACCTGATTGTCCATTTGTTGTTCGAAACTGAAGTGTTGGTGTTAGCTGTTTCATTAGTCGCATTAGTCGATTTGGGGCTTGGCAGCTGGGGGATATAAAACCATGATTAAATTAGCTTGCCTTGTAGTTAAAGGGCTTAATGATACTTCACAGGCTTTGACTGAGCTATTGTTAGATAAGAATTTTAGAAAGGCTATTTTGCAAAATAGGGCAGCAATTAATTATCTGTTTTTGCAGCACTTGTGGTTTTGACTTGATGAGTTGAAAAGTCTAGTTGCCCGTGTAACACAGGATAAGTACGAGGACTGGTGGGGTCAAATGTTTTCCTGGATTTCCGAGGATTGTGTTGGGCTTTGGTTTATTTTTTTATTTTTGCTGTTTTAGTTTTTTGTTCTTGTTGTATATCGTGTAATTTATGGCGTTTGTTTTGCATGTTCTGGGAAGCTTCTTTTCGCCCATTGGGTTATGGTAATTGATTGTCCAAGGGGTGGAGTGTAGTGCGTGTGCGAAAATGAGCAAATGCGCGGCCATCTTGGACATTCACTTCCATTTACCGCAATGAAAGCCTAAGTTTTTGTGGGCTCAGCAAATAAACATGTATTTCTGCAGCAAAGACAAGGTCACATATTTATGTCAGAAGAATGAACTGTGGAGAATAGTCGTTGTATTGAACGCCGAAGGACAAGCCAGAAAGGGCGTCGGAGCGATCTGCAGGTGCAGTGATAAGAGGTACTGGGAACGAAGGAAAGGAGTGTAGCTGGGTTTTTACACTTCTAGCTGGAATTTTCCACTCTTTGCTCCTCATGCTTATTGTCTGCTATTCGGCCGAGGGCATGCTGGTAACCCATGAGGGGCAGGGATTAACCCCATAAAGAGAAGAGGTATTCCTCGTGGGAAGGCTGCTAGAATTTGGACCCCGGGGGATGCAGTCTCACTGAGAAGGAGGACACTCCGCTCCAGACCCCGTCAATACGAGTGATATCTTTGCCTACCTGCTGTGCGACTAAGCAGTCTTGTGGTGGCTGAGATGAAGGTGTCTTCTGCTACTATCCTAACGGTGATGCTCTTTTTCTATGTTTATGCATAACTGACTCATGGATGTCATTTATGTGCAGGTAAAAATAAAAATGCAGCATAAAATATATTTTAAATCTAAAAAGAACACAATGGGTCGCATTACATGTTTGGCGGGCAGAATGGGGAAATTAACGTAAATGCTGAGCATCCCGGCAGCATGTCCACCTAATCATGAGTAGTTGGAGGTGCACACCACACATCAGCAGTAATGGCAATTCTGCCAGCAGAATTACTACCTATATACAGTGTCCTGTAATTCGGCAGATTGGTAAGAATGGTGGTAACCGATTTACTGCCTATTTTACCACTTACCGCCAAACTCGTAATGAGAGCCAATGTTCAGTGAGTAGTTAACAAGGATATAAAAGTTGATGTTCGGTGCAGTGGGCAGTGTTAAAATGCCCCAAAATATCTATGTGTGTTTGTAGTCTATTGTATGGGAAGAATGATTTTGATGAACAATTGACTCTTAACACAAACTCATGGCGCAACACTTGGGATGTGCTAAATCACTGTAAATGCTTCTTGCCCAGAGTCCAGAAGACCTGTGTTTAAAGTTCCTAAAAGTTTATAGCCAAATAATTGTACAGTATTAATACCTATATCCAATCACTTCATGTCAACAGTTCTCTAGGTAACATATCGACTGTAAGCTTTGATTTGATGGTGTGTTCGAATGAGCTGCAAGTGTCATTCTGTATTCCAGCATTTGATTTATTCGGTATTTGGGCCATTATGTGCTGATTGTCCCCCTCCTGCAGGATCTAAAAAAGTACATAGGTTTGTGATATTGGTTTTGAATATGTCATTTCAAGGCGATCACAACATTGGATGCAGACATATGCCTAAGAACTACACCAAAATGACTTAAGAAAGTCCAATGTCATCACCCGTCAGTTTTGATTTGTATGCCAACAACTAATCAGGTGTTTCCTCTGCTACAAAATGATCCAAAGGGTAATGAATTGATGTCTCTGTAAAAACACAGATATGATCTGTTATGCACTAGAAGTAGTTTGCGTTAAACCTTCCATCACATGCCATTGTTCACTTGCAGACCCCGGGAGCACTGTGATGGTAAGCTTTGCACCCTCTGGGCCACACCATCAGATTGAGGACCTTATCTCATGATTTCCTTCTTCAGCGCTTCTCAAATAGCTTCATCTACTTTTGGCATTGAATCTGAATGTAACAGGAATATGCACTGAACATTATAAGAAGATAGAAGTCTACTCATTAGTGGATTACGTGATGTATATTTTATTTATTTGATTGTGTGTAGTAACCTTTGAACCACACGAAGAGATTCTAGGTCACTCACATAGTACAAAAGGAATTCCAACTGCCAAATAAATAACACTTAAAGGAATGACATTAAGATATTACTTAGTCATGGTCACAGACCATGCACAGCAAAGCAAACAAATTCACATCAGAACACAGCAGTTAGCAAGGCGATATTTTTGGGCTTAGTTGATCCAGACATTAATGAACAAAGTATGCATTGGAGACACTTTTAACCTCTCTGTGAAATGGACCATATAAATGCATAGAGATTGTAGGTGAGAGTATGAGTTATCATTTTGAAGGCGTTTCTCAATAGTCTGATCAAAATGGCTCCTAAACTTAAGATGTCCAGCAGTAAGGTGGTCAGTGGCGAGATGATCAACGATGAGACGTCGTTTATTTATGAGATGGATCCATGATGAGATGGTCACCGAGGCGATAGCCAGAAATGGAATGGTTAGAGAGGAAATAGCCAGCAATGAGATGGTCAACGAGGAGATAACCAGGAATGAGATGGGCAGCAGTGAGATAACCAGCAATTAGATGGTCAGTGGGGCGATGGCTAGCAATGAGTTGGGCAGATAAAATGGTGCTAAGGAGAAACGAGCTAACATCAAAAGAAACATTGTCTGGTGGGATTGAAAAGGAGAGACCAGCAAAGTTAATGCCTGCAACAATCAAAGATAATTCTACATATGGTTTATAGCAAGGAGACTGTGAATGTCTTGGGGGGGCAGGGAGGTGCACAGAGAGGATCCTATGGGGAGGAGGACAAAACCATCACCTAGGATAGGCTAACAAGATTCTACAGGTAGAGGCCACAGTGAAGGCCTGGTACAAGCAGAGGTGTTCCAACATGACAGTGGAGTGAGAACAATTCAAAGGCCTGGCACAGTGAGAAAGCAACACATTAGGTGAATGGGCACAATGTTAAATGTTAAGAGACAGTGACGCTTCTAAGAGAAAGTTGCTTAAGGAAAGGTGATGTCTATAGAGACAGAGAAGGTTCTGTGAGATGTAGGTGAGCATATAAAGATGGAAACATAGTGAATTCATCCAAGTGAGAATTCATAAAAATGATTAGATTGGCTGACCCTCACTGCCTATATCTAAGTGGGTAAGGAATGGCACAGAACCAACTGAGGCAGGCCCTACGGCAAGTACCAAAAAGTTTAATTAGCAAAGAAAAGAAAAGTAGCAAGATTAGTTATACATTGAGAAGATCAGCGGTACAGGGCTATGTGCATCCACGAACACTGGTGCAGATATCAAAAGAACTGTGTTCAAAGAGGCATACATTAGCGGAACGCAAGAGCGTGTTCCTTTTTACATTATACATATATAGGCGTACCTTTCAAGCAAGTAATCATATAGTATAGCACACCTATGAGAAAAGAGTGTGCAGCAATCCCAGGACCTGGAATACTATGGGGTTTACTGATGACATTTTCATACACATATTTCACTGGCAAGGATGTCTCCTGTGAAGGCAGTATATGCTGCTACCCTTAATACTACCAGCAGATCTACAGGCCTGACCTCTATAACCGCTGCCCTCCATCGATAACCCCCCACCCCCAGTCTGGGTGGTTTACTTTAGGGAATCCATGGGCTGCCTGCCCCATAGGCGAGGCCTTAAGTCTCTTCTCATGCGACGAAGAAGTCAGGCTAGTGTATGGAGGGTGCCTTTATCCCCCAGTCAGATGCTCACTGATATCTATGCATTGGGAGTGGGTGCTTTGCTAGTGCTGAGTTTTTTCTTTGGGGACTAGATCTAGGGTTCCACGTTAAATTCCATGTACTCCTACCACATGGCCATATTCCATAAACACATTTTTACATTTGCTGAAGATGTTCTGATATCTAGATACCCGTTATCCCGAAGAATAGACAACAGAAGTCTCAAATGCGTGCTCGGAAAGTAAAAAGACTGGGCTATTTTGGCCATTTCATTGAGTTGTTATCTGGCATGGAAATTCAAATGTCAGCGAAGAAAGGAATTAACATTATCACTCCACAAAGTCAAGCATGGGCGCAAGCAGTTTTCAGAGCAGGTCCTTGCATATTCTTACGCAACACATTATCACTAGTGGTCACTAAGGATTACTACTATGTGCACGAACCACAGTGCTGGTCACCGGTAGCAATTTGTGCAATGAAATAGAGAGGGGTGCCTACTGAAATGTTTGTTGCTATGTGATTGTTTGATCAAGTGGTCCTTGTGTGATGGGAAGGAGACTGCCTGGTCAAGCGTCCAGCAGCAAGTATGCCAAACGTCAACAGTACCCTTGACTTCACCGAAAGAAAAATAGATTCATTTTGCATTTTAACTTCAAATTTTACATGGAATTACTGATCGTAGTTTCTGGCACTTGAGATTCATTGTTAATTTGGGAGTGGCACTATGAGGTCATCTTCATTGCCTAAAGACGCCCATCTCGGTAAGAAAGGAGCCTCTCAGACGTTCTTGCTTTAATCTTAGACTTGGCAACTTTAGGTAAATATCAGAGGATCACAAGGGCTCCCTCTGCTGGTGTTTCAGTTCTTGCTCAAGTGGCAGTTATGGCTGATTTTACGGCAGTAGCAGTAGACCTTGTAGAAGCGGCAGTGGCAGGTGGCACAGGGGTTGCAGCAGGGCACGTCCCCCATGCACAGGTCCAGAAGTTGTGCACACCTCTTGGGTGAACGCTCCTCCCTGCCCGCTGCCTCCAGGGAATAAGACAGCACCTGCAAAAGTGAGGAAGGACAAAGGAACTGACGTCATGAACAGCTCAACGTGCACCGAGAATGACTTCAATCATCTATATACATGATCCGGGATGGCCGGAGAGGGACAACCACCCTATGTTTTAAAAAACATGTATGTTTTTGTCTTTTGTGTGCCTGCTTTCTCTATAGAAGCCCTCTACAGGGATATAGACACCTCTGAGGTATGAAACAGTGTTGTGCTGCAGGCTACGGTATCTTCACCGTAGCTCCCAGTGTGCCTTTTGTTCAGTCTGAGAGGCCTCCCCTGTCAGTGGAGCTGCCTCTGGGTGCACACGATCCATTGCGCGTGTGTGCTCAACAGCCAGACAATCCCCAAGGCATGGTGAAAAAGATGGGTGAATTATAGGTTTTCATTTCTTGGAGCATATGTTGGTCAATGGGTCTGTACAGGGAGCTGGCCAAGCGTGCTATATGGGATGTCTGGAGAGGTTACTGAATCCACGTCCCAGTCCACACTCTCACCAGTGGGGCAGGCGACTTTGCTCTTCTTACTTAATCAATTTCCATTCAACAATCAGTGAAATAAGAGAAAGTTCAAGGGTGGAGCAGCGAATAAACCCCTGGTAACCTTGTGCACCAAATGGCTGGTATTGACTCTCAAGTGCACCACCCTGGATACAACAACTACCTCTTCAGATAGCTTCCACCCCGGTGTTACATTACAGTTCTGTGATACACGTGGTTTCCATATTTATTGTACCTATGGTTTCTACTATGGCTTAAGCCATTGGCTCAGGGTCTCTAAGCTTCAGTTGCACCAACACAGGCCTGATTTGACACACATTTCTGTGCTTGACCATTTGCAGTATGCATGCCAGGGGACACCTAGGGGAAGCCCTCTCTGTCTCTTTTCTTTGCTTTACGCTGCCCTGCAGTGGCGTTCCGTCTCACTGCTCCTCACTAAGTATTTCCTTCTCACATCACCAGGGGCATTGGAAGCAGGGCTGGGAAAAAGTGCAAACAACTCTTTATCCCTTGACAACCCGCCAATCAAATTGAACTGGGGAAATGGTGGTTGTACTGGCTGGGCCCTTGCAGGGTCCATAGATGGAAGTCTGGCTCCAGGATAGCATAGCTGCCTGCCTCATCCACACCGTCATCAGGCCTGCCCATTTCATGCCTGGTCTGCTTTGGCCATCTCTCCTTGACACCCCCCTTCTCTTCGCTCTACCTGGTGTAACACCAGCATTGACTCATTTTCCTCTAATTGATCCAGTGCCAAGGCTTTTACTAGTGTAGTAGTTTAAACAAGTATGAATCTTTGCTACCTCACATCCAAAGACTAATTTGAAAAGGGGGAATAATGGCAAAGCTGGGTAGCACTGGATGTGTGTTAAAGTTTGCCGCACTGGCCTCCTTACTCTCCCTGATAGAAGGTCTTTGGGTAAACCTCTTGGAGCAAGAGCACCAACATGGTCAGGCTGCCACACACACAGGTCATGGGTAAGCCCCCAGAAGCTGACGTGGTAGAGGTTGACTAACCATGAATTTCAATCAGCCCACAAACAAGCTCCCTGGATGTACGATGATTCAATAAGCCTTACCCTGGGATTCAGAAGGCTGTAATCTCCATTTGCGTCTTCGTCTGATTGAGCGGCAATCCTGGCAAGCTCCTGTCTTCCCAAAGAACCTATAAAATACCGAGATGATTGGAACCAGAAAAGAAGGGTCTAGGTTTGTCTTGCCCAAGTAGATGGCTTTTCAGTTTGAGAACATATATTAGGATTTTGGTATGTCCCACTATTATTGACAAATGAGTTTCAAGTAAACGAAAGGTGGTTGGTCGAGTGACGTGGATGTATATCAAGAACACAGGTTATTTGCAATTTCACAAAAGACAACAATCACGTGTTCACAATAACAGTATGTGTTGTAACGCCGCCATTTTGCCCAGTGGACGCTCTGCTGGGTTTAGCATTTAACTTTTCATGATTAAGCACCAATCGTACTCTGTTCTGCGCTCCTTTTCGCGTCAAGGAAGTGTCATTCTATAAGGGCACCTGCACATTGCCTAAATAGTCTGACTGAACTGCATACACGGATATTCGCAAAGATATGGCGCAAATATATGCAGTGGATATGGTGCAACCTTCTTTACCACCTTCAACCTCACCTGTGAAAAGGTTCTCATTAAAGGTGAAAGGGCTGAAAGCTTCCACCGTCCATTGAGACCTGTGCTTGTGATCCTGGGGGAGGAGCAAATTACTGCATGAGCCTCAACAGCAAAATCCTTAGGCTGTGCTCCAATTCTATGTTCTTTCTTAAAATAAATTCAATCGGTATTGCAGGGACTTCACTAACTTTTTGACCAATTTTAAATGTCCTCTTTGAGGCAAGACACCTCCCAATTTAAGCCTACGGTGAGTATGCAACTCGACATCAACATCTGAAGTACAACACTTGATTAGTAGCCCCCTTAGTGAGTAACAGTACTGCACCTCTATTTCAGGGGCACTCGACACCAGGCCCCAGGGAATTGAGGTGCGGGTTCCCATAGGAATCTGCACTATCCCATGGCTTTTCAACATCTAGAGGAGGCTTAAGGCTTCACTTCAGAGAATCTTTTGCAATACCTTTTGAAATATATGCTGAGGGCACCCAAATCCTAATACAGCTATGGAGCGGAAAAAGCAACCCTCGATCATAACTTAATACCCAAAGATGATACATGATTGGATTATCAGGAGAAGTCTTTGTCACAATGGGTGCAAAACCACAATTCTCCTGTGCTAAACACCAAAAATACACACTCTCCTGATCCCGCTAGCCATCATGCATGAGTCCAATACCAGTGTGAAATGAGAACGCTAGGAACTCGGGTGCCATCATCTTCAATGCAAACCAGTGTTTTAACCCTCAGATTGACGCAGTGGCCAGATTTAATGTCAGTGGTTGCTGTTTTGTTTACTCCTCTTTAATGCAATGAAGCTGCCCTCATGGATGAAGCGCCGTAGAAGGGCTGGATTGCACCTTGCAGAGTGATAGGTGCCAGAAGTGAATAGTGTTTCTGGCGGTGGGCTATGATACGATATGATATGGCATGTATAATGCGCCTATATACATTGTGTTTCAAGGCGCGACGAGGCAAGGGAGGGGAACAGAGGGAGGACAGAGACGACGATCTGACTAGGCCAGGTGATATTGAGATTGTGCAAGTGCAGGGGAGGTGGGGAAGGGCAACAGTGCGAGGGGGAAGAGGGAGGGTAAGTGCAGTACATAGGATAAACAGTAAATAAATACAATAAATAAGAAGTGCGGCCAGCTGGTGGTAGGTGCAAGGATAAGTGCAGACATCAGGTGTCAAGTGCTGGTAGGGGGCTGTAAGGATACAAAACAGCCCCAGAGTGCAAAGGTTGGCAGGGGGGCAGTGCAGGTGTGCAACTGGCAGGGAGGGGACCTGGGCTCGAGAACAGAGGGTAGCCAGATGACCAGTGCAGTTTCGGTTTCAGCCAGGAGTTCAGCAGGGGAGAGGAGGAGAGAAAGCAGAAGCAAAGAGGACGGTCT
Organism: Ambystoma mexicanum; assembly: GCF_040938575.1. Classification (NCBI taxonomy): domain Eukaryota; kingdom Metazoa; phylum Chordata; class Amphibia; order Caudata; family Ambystomatidae; genus Ambystoma; species Ambystoma mexicanum. The sequence continues at coordinate 1,033,991,507 of NC_090921.1, forward strand.
TGAGGTAATTCTAGAACCAGAGATGGTTCTACTCAGTTTTCAGAGAGGCAGGGAGGCTGTTCCAGAGGGAGGCCCCAGCCGAAGAAAGAGATCTACCACCAACTCGTTGGTTGGAGAAGCGACTGACCCTGAGGGAGTTGGAGGCGGATGAGCGAAAAGGCCGAGAAGGAAGATATTAAGGAAGAGAGTGTTGAAGGTATTGAGGCCCCAGGCCCCAGAAGGCCGTGGACAATGCAGAGGGTTTTAAACTCACTCCTCACAGCCACTGGGAGCTAGTGCAGAGATTTCAGTCCCTGAGCGATATGATCCCTGGGCTTGAGGCCAACAACAAGTCTTGCAGTCCTGTTCTGGATGAGTTGCAGAGGGCAGAGAGTGGAAGCAGGCAGATTTAGAAAGAGGCTGTTGCAGCAGTCCAGCTTAGAGACAACCAGAGCTCTGGAGACAGTGAGCTCCTGGGGGAAGAGAGCAAAGGAAGAATACCTCTGAGGAGGTGGAGCTGGTAGTGTGACTTCTTAGAGACGTCAGAGATGTGAGGAGAGAACGAGAGTGTGGAGTCGAAGATGATCCCGATGTTTTTAGCCTTACAAGTGGGAGCAGGAAGAGAGCCATGAGAGGCCAGCCAGAGAGAGACAGGAAAGGAGGGGGCAGGTGTGCTGATGAGGAGAATCTCAGTCTTACTGGCATTGAGGCAGAGATCATTGGCAGCACACCACTCCTGGATAGCAGACAGACAGTCAGAGATGAGAGAAGAAGAGGAGGTGGCAAAGGGGAGCCTGAAAACGAGCTGGGTGTCATCCGCATAGCACTGAAAGTTGGGGCAGAGAGGGGAAATGCGGTGGGCAAGAAGTGCCAGGTATTGATTGAACAGCCAGGGAGAGAGGTTAGACCCCTGTGGAACACCACAGGTAGAGAGAGAGATCGAGGAGAGAAAGGACCCAAGTTGGACCTGAGAGGGTCGATCAGAGAGGAAAGAAGTCAGCCACGCGAGGGCCTGACCGATGATAACCAAGTTGTTCCCTGTGTGATCGAGGGATGCCAAGGTACTGTGAGCAACCACACCAAAAACCAATCCATCATTGCACAATTGTTACTTTTGTTACTTTTGTAGGTGCTCATTTGTAATGATCTCTCACAAACATCCCTAATATCATTTTAGTTCACGTATATTATCACACTGCTCATAGACCATAAACACTTACAGCACCTAAAGACTGCAAAGCCTGTAGGCATCAGGCAATTGAGTTGATTGTTATTTATTGCAGATTTTGACTTTATCATTAAATATCATACATATCACCCTTGCAAGAAGAATTATAATGCTGAAGCACTTTCACACTATAGTGTGAAAATCGATGTCAGAGAACAGGTTCTGTGCAACATTCCACTGCAGAAAATAGTTGGGGTTGCACTAAGAACTCACCCTGTACAAATAAAGTCAGCCATGCCTGCACAAGTGCTACAGAAAGGGTCAGCGAGAGTGCCATTTGATCCTTTAGGCAAGGTTTACCATATAGGTTTATCTGAGAAAGCACTACAAGCACAAGCATAAACCATGGGAAACACTCTCCATGAATCTCATTGCAGATGTACCCCCTATCGAAGGTTTTTACATTATTAAAGGAGTGGTGGATTATCCAACTAAAATGCCCATTTCATACTATGAAAGGACATATCTACAGCAGGTCACGTAGCAGACTTATTCCTTCCAAGCATAGTCAAATGCATGGGGTGGCATAGGGGTACGCAATTCACCTCCAGTATCTGGAAGACATTTTCCAAGACTAGGAAAAGAGGTGCGACTATCACCCAGTTTAAAACCCACGAACAGATGGCCAAACAGAAAGGTTGAATCAGACTCTGGAGCAATATCTAAGGTTTCTACTTTCAGATACCGATGAGCCCTCAATCATTGCACTTTTGGGAACTAAATTAAATTATAATGGCACGCCTATCCCCTCACTTTTGCATTTATGGATGCAATCCATGGTTCATTGCAAAAATACAGAGAGTGGGACCTTGGAAGAACTGCCAACTGCACCCGTGGCTTCTGCCCATGTGTGCCCAACTGGGAGGTTTGGGCATGTCCACGAAACCCAATGGGGCTACAAGTCTCGGACTCCTCGAGTGACGAGTTGGAGCCACCACTGCTATTCCCATCCCTGCCCCATGCTCTGTGCTTGTGATTAAGTGTCAGATTGGGCAGTTGCTCGGAAAGAAGCTTGCGGATTCTAGCACGAAACAGTGAAGTGCTGCTCACATGATCCAGGCAATGCCGCCACCACCACCATCGACCCTCGTCTTGATTTTCTGGGTGTTAAGGGACAGAACCAAGTTGTTTTTAATCAGAATAAGGGCGGTTCCCTCTACTAGTAGTGTTACAGTGTTGTGTGTGCGTCACATTACAGTTGCAAATGGAATTTCTTCTCTAGATCAAGGACGCGTACAGTACTCATTGGCAAAGCCAACATTTTGGGCTATTACATTGGCATTAGATAGGCATTTGCCAGAAGCTATCATCAGATGCTGAGGTACTCACATTATTTTCCCGATGTTGCCATTATATGTTTGGCCTATACAAAAGCCCCAAACTGTTGGTTTGCCAATGCTTGATTGTCTTGTCTGTTGTTCACATATTAAGTGCAGTGTGTGGAGCAGCGTGTAGTGGGTCCTACTCGCAGGACAGGATATGGGTGATCTCAACTGTAAAATGAAGCCATCAGAGCACAGCATGAAACTGTATTAGCATCAGTTGGTCATGCAATGTGTACATGCTTTCGATTGTTCAAGTAGCTCTCGTGCAAATTGTTTTTTTTAGCATATCAAGCACCTTTCAGAGCCAACATAAAGAAAAGAAAACTGTAATATACAATGAAAAATAAGCCGATGACCAACTAAACAAGAAAATACACATGCAGGCACAGAACATCACATTTACAAGAGATCTGTTCTCCACCCGGAAGTAATAGATTGTTTCCTTTTTTATGATGGCTAAACAGTCATCTATTAGCCAAAACTAAAAAGGATTGAACAATGTAACGGATGCACGGATAGGATATGCGTGAGTCGTATGAAGCAAAAAACCTTCTCAGATCGTCTTTGTGCTGAAACCAAACGACTGAAGGGAATTATAATCTAGATCACATGGTTCTAATGCTGGCAATTCATACACAGCATATTTTCTTTGATGTGCTGCTGCCTTTTGCATCCTCTCCTCCTGCGCACCCCTCCCCTTGCCCTCCTGTGACTGTGGGCCAGTGGGAAGGTGCTGTGGAAAGGAGGACATGTTCGTGTGGTGGAAGGCGGAGCAGTATCTGCAGATTGGCAGGGATGGAAGGCGGGGAAGAACCTGTGCGTGGGAGCTTGGGGATGTTACACCTGTGTGGGGACTGGCAATTGATGGAGAGTGGGAAACTACTTATTGGGACTGGATACAGTGTGGGAAGGTCTGTCGGGGGTGGCTAGCTGAATGCAGTGCACCTGCTCTCATCATTCACCGATCCCCACGCTAACTGATCAGAATAGCCAATCCACGACCCTCTCATCAGTACTGCTACCCATGGCGGATTAGTGTTATGCAATCGTAACCATCAAGTAGGGCTGTATTCCCAACCCGCGGCAGGAAATTATTGGTGGCAGTGGGAAGGTGGCATCCCTGTGGCACTTTGGGGACTGCCTAGGCAGGCCTTAAATCAGCGAAAAATGTGCACGTTCATAGCGCCCTGATTGGCTGGGACAGTCACTCAGGGTGCTTATATTTGCAATACACTCAAATGTCAACATTGACTTTCCCTTGCCCATGTGTTATCGCAGTCCTCTCGTTTGGTGGTCAGTGTTGCACGTTCTGCTTGATGACCCTTCACCTACTCCCAACAGCCGGCAATCGTTGCCAATTTGCTCTGTGAGTGGCATTGACGTCTGCATTGATGCCTGATGCACTTGTGAAAATTGTTCTTGAGCATGTGTCCCATCAAAAAAAAAACTTAATAAACTTAATTACTACCTCAACATGGTTGTGCTTGCTTGGTTGATGACCCCATACTTCTAAATTTGGGTAATCTGAATAGTGGTTTGTGGGCTATTTTGTTTTTGGTGGAAGATTTTGCAGGACTACCTATGTCTTTCGGTCTCCTGGACCAGCCACTGAGTGGGGACTGTATGCATGAAGATTGAGTGCTTAAACTGAGGCCCTGACACTAGCCTTCCCAGATTAGATACGCACTGGCAAAGCCACCAGTTCTTTGGAGATATACTCAAGCCAGTACACTGTGTAATGCCCCGGGACTTTCATAGGCAAGACAGTACTTCTTTTTTCAATGTGTAGTCATGACTAGTGGCAGTAATTCCTTTACACTTCATGAAATGTTTTTAAAACCTTGCTAGAACTTCTCAGGAAGAACAAATACAATGAGACGAAAAAGAAATGTGAGCGAGAAAGAAAGTAAAGAGTGAAATGGCCCAGAGTTGACCTATCCCATTCTCCAAAGATGAGTCTTAACAATGGCTAGTAACAATAATAATTCTTTATCCTTTTACTGACTGACATGGGCAAGTGTGGGCAGACGTTTGCCCCAGAAACCGCTCATCAGCACATTGTGCCGCGCCGTTCTAGCTGCGGAAAAAACAGTAATATTCTGAGAGCTGCCTTGATGAGCAGAAAATCCAATCTCCATTGAGAAACGTAAAGCTTAGCGGGATCAAAATGAAATAAGTGAAAAACTGGAGCGGCTAAAGCTTCAGGACTTCGGTCTGATTTTTTTCACGAAAATACCAGAGTAGAAAAAGATGAAAGTGGCCTCTCAACATCCCTTTATGGCATTACACATTGTGTTCCACTCTGATAACAGCTGCTAAGAGGGGAGGGAGGCTTTTGGCCAAGCGTGCAGCCGATCAGCTGGGCAGGTGAGTCATTTCTGTGGTTAGATTAAGTGGCTTAAAATACTGTTTGGATTGTGCGTAGCAACCAAATACAGAGATATCCCGTATGTATGTATTTCATAGTAAATTACCACCTATGGAAGGGTGATCAGCCAATCAAATGGCTGGTAACGGTGCTGAAACTGCAAGTGCCCACCTACGTCCCAACACACACCCAAGTACCTTTCCCGGGTGCCTCCATCTTTTTTTCAGCGTTGGCCCCTGGCCCCTTCCTGTGCCCTCCCCTGGCATCCTCTACCCCCACAGACCACGCTGCTTCCCTCATGCCCCACCAACTGATCTACTGGCCCCATGCTTCCTGCTGCGGTAGCTGCGCTCTGGCCCACGATAGAAAGAGAAAAGGGCATAGTCTTTTTTGACAGGTGATTGGTCTTGCACTATACACGCAAAGCCAGTTTCCTGTGGAAAAAAAAAAAGAATAATGATATTTCCATCCCTGGTGGAGACCCTGTGTGCGCATAGCAACTATTCCCTCGTGCTGGTGGGCTGCTAACATCCCTGCACGCTCCCTCACATGGAGGTGATAGCTTAAAACAAACACCAACCCAATATTTCTGCATTGTATTACAAGCATTTTCTCTCCTATTGCATTATTGTATTTAATAGCTAATAACCACAACAACTACAAATACAGATTGCCCACGTTTAGGTAGTCAAAGATGGGAATTTGTTAGCTTGAATAATTTATCAACAGCAAAGCATACAGAATTCCATTGGGCCTCATTAAAAGTTTGACAATAATTTGGCAGTACATTTGCGAAATTGCCGCCTCACTCATTTACTGTTACTGCCACTCAGTCACGTGGCATTACCATGGGATTACGAGTGGTGACACAGTGACTTATTTCCCATTTTTTTGAGTACATAGGACTCCATGGGGATTTTTGCAGAATTACCATGAGCAGTGGGATTTCTGATGATTTTAGTGGGTAAAGAGAAGGATCTCCCTATTGGAAGTAGATCTTCCACTTTACCTTAAACTTCATAGTACAGCGGGCCAGTAATGCAGCGGTAAAGTGGCAGTAACGGAATAACTTTGACTTTATCAGCATTTTTACTGTAGCCCCGTACTTGTAATGAGGCTATAAGCCTTTCTTAGCTCAAGGACAACGCGCTTGTTTTGGAAGCAAGACAATGCTGAGCAGCACTGGTTCAAAACCAGATCCCTCGCTTAGAGGCTGGACTCCGGCATAAAGTGTGATATAAGAACCCAAATCATTTTTTTTTTTAGTTTCTGTACCCTTAAAAATGAAAGCGATATAGGACCTCTATATGCATCCTTCAGTGGTCGATATAGTGAAGGCGAGTCTTAGTCAAATTCCACCTTCCACCAACAGGACATTTGACACAGATCTAGATTTGTATGCAGTCTCTCAAGCATGACTCGAACTATGGGCCTCATTACGAGTCCAGCGGTCCAGCGGTAACCTTGCCGGTGATACCAGGGGGTTGCCACCAGACCCGTTAAGAGTTACCGGAGCCTGACATCCCGGTAACACCAAGGGTATTACAACCCCGCCGGGCGCGAAGTCAGGCGCTGGTAATTCTGTTAATCCCCATTCCCATGGAGTCCGATAGCGGTGCTGGTGCTTCTGTGATGGCTTGCCTGCCGTGGCTGCTGTGTCCAGCAGGGTCTGCCCTGTCGGGCACAGCGGCTCCAGCAGGCAAACCGTAGTGTGACTGCTCGGAAAACAACAGTGCCGGTAGGCGTACCAGCACCGTTGTTTTTTTATGGACCGGCACACTTGTAATGAGGCCCTATGTGAAAGGAAGGAATCGCATAACACAAAAAATGTATCTCAGACCGAGACTGTTCACACAAACCTTCAAGCATGACTCGGAAACTCTGGGAAAGGAAGAATAGCATAGCAAAGAGAATGAATCAGTGACCTGTACTGTTTATGTAAACCTTCAAGAATGTATTTCATTTATTTTATTGTTTAAAGCACTGACCTAGCTCAAAAGCAGTAGACCGCCATACAGGGAGAAACCTGAAGGTACTCTCACATCTAATCCTCGGGGATCTTCTGTTCAGGTGGCATGGGAAGGGCCATTGCTTTTGGGTCATCAACTAAAGTGACCAGTGAGTTTCTGTGAGTAAAAAAACCTGGTTCGCGACCGAGGGGAAAAGAAGATACATTGTGGCATAGCGCGCGCATGTTGCCAATACACTTGTGAGTGCTTCTGAACTGTATGAACAATCAAATGCTATACTAACAAGTATGTACAAAGATTCTGTGTATAAGAGCGATCGGGTATAGAAGATTTGCAAGGTTTTTAAAGCTTTTCAAGTAATGGAGAAAGACTGACATGTTGGTAAGAGAATATCTTGAAACATGATATCAGAGTGGTCAGGTGCAGGCAATAGGCACCGTTTTGAAGGTCTTTGGATATCTGAGTATGAATAAAAAGTATTTAAAGCACTACGAGTAAGGAGAAAGTGGTTAAAAGTAGTTGCGTGAACAGCAGAAGGGGAGGCAATGAAGTGGAAATAAAAGAGAACCTAAAGGCTGAAAACCATGCTGAAGGAAGAGACAGACTGAATATAAAGTAAATAAATGAAAGTGCAAAGCGTCAAGTAATGCCAAGGAGGATGCTTGGACAAGGTCTCAATAATGCTAAGGGTCACTGGTTGCGTGACCTGTAGTGGGTGGACCGTGCAGTGTGACAACTGCGCCCAGACCAGAGAGCCCCAACCAAGTGTATGGAAGTTGCTGAAGAAAACCTAAGAACACGTTTTTGATGAACTTTTGCTGCATCTGTGCATCTGTGCTTGAATCTTGGGGAAGGGAACCCTGAGCCCTTTCTGAACATTGGTTTTGTGAATCTGTGCTTGAAGCTTGGGGAAGGGAACCCTGAGCTCCTTCTGAACTTTGTATATGGAAAGCAAGTGTGCTTTGGGGGAAGATAAACTCAAGTCCAGAAAGAACAGTTGAAGCCTAGAATTGTTGTAACTGTATCCTAAACTTAGGTAAGGAAGCTAGAAACGGCTCCTGACTTTATGATGAACACTATTTAAGTTAGAATAACCCTACACTACATTTTGTATTAAATGTGAGAACAAGTATAGGTTTTGACACAGGCTTTTGATTTGGATTTACGGACTGTGAGCCTGACATGGTATCAAGAGAGATGACACAGACAACACAATTATAGTTCAACCAAACTTTATTAATGAACAAGATGGTGTAGCGCCTAACTAACCCTATGCTATTGCAAGATTTCCCTGCCTAAAGAAATCCAAAGGACTCCCTTCCCCAAGACAAAGGTTCTCCAATTTTAACTCTGAGGGTTCCCTTCACCAAGAGACACTTCCAGAAGTTAAATTCTACCAAATGTTCATAGGCCTATAACTTCCCAAGAGAGATTTTTGAGGGTGCGCTTGACCATCCTTTAATTAGCTTCATCAATAGTTCACACCTCTTAGTTGCTTGTCAAACCATTTTGTGGCTTCTGGTCTAGGCGCAGTTGTCAGACCACACGGCCCATCCATCACAGGACACACTATCAGTAACGAGATATCTTGCTCATGATTGAAGTCTTGATGTTAGCAAAGTTGATCCCAGGAAACATAATGGCCTAGGCGCAGTTGTCAGATTGCACAGTCCACCCATCAAACGTCACGCACCCATAGTTTTCCCAATGCTGATTTTTAATGGTTCACAAATTCAAGTCTCTCATTTTATTCTGGAGGTGTCTCTGTGGCACTGATGGCGTTATGTAATTTCTGTTGTGGGGGTTGATGCAGCCACTCCCGCCAAAAGTCAGTAACATATACCAATGTTCTCTGTATGGGCTCAATCATCCCTCTCATCTCGTTTCGTTAAGCATTCAAGATTTGCAATAATTCAGCTTTATGTTATGTTCTTTTCATTGCGTTCAATATTCAGGATTGCCAATGTTCAATTTTTCATTACGTTCAGTATTCAAGATTGCAAGAATTCAGCTTTTCGTTACATTCGGCATTCAAAAATTGCAAGTGTTCACCTTTTTGTTACGTTCGGTATTCACGATTACAAGCCAGGGGCTCAACAGTCCCTCCTGGAGGGGTCCGGCATCTCATGTGTCCTCTGACACTTACTGCACTGCAAATCCGCTTCACTGGGTGCTTCCCTCGGCGCATCCTGGCCTCTGTGCTGAACTCCGCCTCTGCTCTTTGTAGCGGTCGCTCTCTGCCTTCCATACAAGGGTTCATCGTCCGGCACTGCACTCCCGGCAGTACTCCCAGGAACCTTGTCTGCGTTTTGGCGCTCCTGCTGATCATCCCCACTGCACGGCACTTATCAGGTTCTCCAGTCCACTTGCACCTTCTGTAGCACTCATACTCCTCAAACCTCTCTCTTCCTCATTTGGCACGCCACCTTTAATATGTTCCCTGATTGTTGATGGATTCCAGGTGAAACGACTCATTTCTAATTGTCTGACTTTGTGAAAACTAATCTTTACGACATGCCTGATCTTCATGGATATATGCATGTAAGCCTCTCCTCCTCGTCACGGTACCATAGAGGTTTTTACAATGGGAAATCTGCATTGCTCCCAATTGCTTCTTCTCAAAACTCAAAGGGAATTTACAGGGGATGATGGAATAAGACTGACAATAGCCCATAAAGGCTAAGGAGGGGAGTGTAGGTCTATATCAGGAAAAGTGGCATACCATGTCTTGGCATCGGGTATCCTCTATCCAATACCCAAGGACCCTCCACTCAGGTGATCCTCCCTCGCTTGTCCATCCCCAGGGTTGGGATCCAAGAGAAATGGCCCTTCCCTGGCCACCTGAACAGAGGATCCTAGGGGAGTAGATGCGAGAGTACCCTCAGGTTTCTTACAGGAAATAGACTTTCCCTAGTTTCTTTAGGTAGGGAATTTCCCACCATAGTTATAGGGCAAGTTAGGCATTACATCTATCCTGATAATTAATAAAAGTCATATTGTTCAATTCACATTCTGTTGTCTGTGCCATCTCTTGATACCATGCCTGTCTCACAGTAGTCAGCATTTGAGCCAGTATATTTTAACAGTAGCACAGTACTGTGTGTTGTGATCTGTGCATCAGTCTATGTATCCACTGAGATTAGTCCATGGTCAGGTGTTGTTGAGAAATAAACATTTTGAGAGATTTGAGCAATTGGAAAATTGTGGGGGCAATCCAAGTTGATACCGGTATCGAGTTGCAGAAGATGGATGGGTGACAAGGGAAGGATTCTTTGCGGGTCCTATCTTTGCGGACGAGTTGTGATTTGGCCCAGTTGATGAATTTGCTACATGAGGAGTGTGCGCCACCAGATTTGTGGAGCCACCAGGAATGCTGTTGTGCTATTCGTGACTGTGCTGTAGATAATACATGCATTCTTGAAAAGTGCCCTGGTCTGAAAGCCAATTCAGTTCTCATATGACTAGATAATTAGGTACATTTTCCATGCACCAGTAATATGACATGCTGCAGTGTGGTGGACTGCTTTTAGGAGAGCTAAGTGAGCAGCTTGGAGCCCTGTAAGGAGGGCATTTCACCCATCTATGTGCGAGACCACATGTATATGCACTATGGTCCGGGAGTCCTGCAAAGGGATGAAAGGCTTGATTTTGCAAAGGTTGGAAATTTGGAGCCAGGTCATTTGAGTCTTCTTTGGGGGACTCCACAGGAGACTTGGAGTAGGTTAGAATGCAACATGTTCATCTGGATGGCCTGGTGTCTTCCCGAGAGGTTGGAGGTAAACCAATTCAGGATGGTGCCATAGAATGCCATTCTGCCAGCAGGAGAGACAGGGAGATGTGGTGGTCGACATTGTTGAATGCAACCGAGAGGTCAAGGAGGCATGAAGTTGAACCTTAGTCATGATTTGGAGGGCATCACCCACCACCTTGATGGTGACTGTCCTGATGCTACACTTAGGGAGGAATTCCAACTGATTGTCATTTAGGAAATGTAGTTGTTCGATTCTGGCAAGTAGTTGTGCAATGACTACTTTTTCCAAGATTGTGCCAATAAATGAGAGGCTCGTAATGAGCCAGTAATTTGCCAGGTCATCTAGATGCAGGGGTGATTTTTCCAAAAGACATTGTATGAGACCAGTCTTTAGGGTGTCCAGGAATAGCCCTTCAGTGAGGGAGGTATTAATGGTGCTGATGACTGCATTGAGAGCAGGGCTCATTAATTGTTTAATGATACAGGCTGGGTGATAGTAGCAGAGCTGGAGGTAGGTTTGAGGGAGGCTAATATTTTTAGGATGTCTTGAGGAGAGAGAGGAGAGAATTATGTCCAGAGGGGCAGTGATTGTGCAGGGGCAAATGCTTGGCAGGTTAATTCAATGATCTGTCGGATTTGTTCAATTCTTTCAATAAAAAAGGCATTGATTCTGCCAAATTCTTCCTGAGTCGCTTGCCCTTTGACATCTTGTATGGGTTTGGTATAATGCTTTATTACTTGCAAAGGGGCTTTGCTCCTGTTAGAGGCTGCCTCGATGGTGGTAGAGTAGTAAGCAGCTTTGGTCTTGGTACTCAGAATCCTACAGTTAGCGTTGATAGATTGGAGGTTGGTGAGATCTCCAGGTTATATTTTTTGTGCCACCATTTCTCTGAGGCTCTGATTGAGCGTTTGTTGGAAGATGAGCTTGGGATGTAACAAGGGGCAGATGGTTTGGTCTCGGAGTGGCTGGTTTTTAACTATCCACCAGTTTCATAGTTGAGTTGTTGAATAATTCTAGAAGGACTGAGGCCTTCTATGATGAGAAAGTCTGCAAAGTTTACTTCCAACTCGTTGACCAGGAAGGTTTTGAATGAATGGCGCTGATGGAGGAGGTGTTTAGCCTGAACTTTGTTGGCCGTGGTCGAGTGGGTGATCAACAGTGGGGTGACAGTGTGATCAAACCAGTCGAATGGGATGAAGTCTGCACAGGTGATGAGAGAGGATTATGCAAGACTAAGTCTAGGGTGTTCCTTTGCCTTTGTTGTACATGGGGGCGAGCACAATTTGCTTAAGGTCCATGAATCCGGTCACTGTGAAAAGTATACTCTGAGTGTGGTTGTCGGCGCAAAACCAAGGGATGTTAATTTCTCTGAGAAATACATTATTAGTGTGGGCTAATTTGGCAGTGGAGAGTAATTTGGAGATATTGGCAATGAAAGAGTCACTCCTATGAGGTGTTCTGTAGATGAGGTGAAAGGAGTGGATTCCTTGTTAGATAAAGCATGATAGCATAACGCTCCTGGTAGTGGTCTGTGTGTTTTAAAGCATACCTGCAGAGTTGTTTATATATATTAATTACTCAAATGAAAATGTTCAGAAAAAAAAACAAATAAGTTGAACAATAGATGTTCCTGCCCTCAGGCTGGGCCCTGGGACTGGTTGGAAGTTTCAAGTCTGATAGTAGAGCTTCAAATCTGATACTAGAGACTGAATTGATTACAAGTTGAAACGTGAAGATGTGGGTTAACAATCCACATTCCTTAACAGTGCAGTACACCCTCTTTGAGCATATAGGTGCTTTTTCCCACTACTGTATGTTCAGAATCTAGGAGCATTTTTCACCACACTGTATATTTTGAATCTAGGTGCACTTATACCACTACAGTTTATGGGCCTCATTACGACCCAGGCGGAGGACCATGGTGCTAATAGCACCATGGTCCATCCCGGTAACTTACCGACTCCGCCATGGAGAAAGGGGGAATTACCACCCCATTACAAGGTTGGTGGGGCAGTAATTCCCCCTTCCTCCATGGCCCTTCCCCATTCCCATTTTTGCCCCATAGGGCTCAATGGGAATGGGGAAGGCGCTAAGTACGGTACCGCAAATTGCGGTACCGTACTTAGCACCAAGGTCCCTTTGCGGGTCCCTACTTTAACGGCTGGTAAAACCAGCCGTTAAGGCCGGGTCCCGCAAAGGGACCTCGTAATTAGGCGCTAATAGGTTAATGGCGCCGCAGCCTTTTACGGCGCCGTTAACCCATTATCGCCAGGGTCGTAATGAGGCCCTATGTCTTGAATCTAGGTGCATTTCTCACTGCTGAATGTTTTGAAACTAGGTGAATTTTTTCCCACCACTGTCTGTTTTGAATCTAGGGGCATTTTTTCAGTTACTGTATGTTCTGAATCTAGGTGCATTTTTTCACCACATTGAATGTTCTGAACCTAGGTTCATTTTACTACTACTGTAAGTTTTGAATCTAGGTGCATTTTTCCAGCACACTGAATGTTTTTGATCTAGGAGCCTTTTTCCAACCGCTGTACATTTTTAATCTAGGTGCATTTTCCACTAAATTGAATGTTTGAATTCCGGTGCATCCTCCCACTACAGTGCACAGTGTAAGCTCTGAATCTAGGTGCATTCACCCACTACAAGGTTTTGTCCGAATTTGTTTTTTCCACTATTAAACACCATGCCTCGCGCCGCCCTCATCAGAGCTGCATGCTGGCGCTCCAGAAACCCAACGAATAACCCAGCAAACTGCTTCCATCTCCTTCGACCCGCCAGCCCATCTCCCCATCATACACAGTTAAATGCTCACCTACCCCCCAAATCCCACCCCCCTCCACCCGCTCTTGATGCAGATCCCACTCCTCTCAAATCAGAGCTGCACGCTGGTGATCTAGAACCAAAAACATCAGCCCCTCCAGCAACCCTCCCATCTCTCCTCTCCAGCCAAAACCACCCAACTGCTCCCACCCACACACACACCCAACCATTTCTCCACTTCTCCCTCTATGCGCACCTACCTCACAATCTCCTCCTACCATCACTAACTCACACTTCCCATCCCCAAGTGCAGCAAGGGCCACCCTGGTCAACAAGCCAATCTCAACAGTCTCCTCTCTAACTCACACCCCTCTGGTGACACAAAACCCCTGAAAGGGCTATGGTCACGTCCACACCAGGACCTCCACTCTTCTCCTCTGCTCCATCTGAGATTCCATTATTTGCCCTCTTCCTATTCCTCCCTTCCCACCCCCAACCCTGTCCTAGTTTTTTCCCTGCTCCCCCTAAACCCCACATCCCCAGTTGCCCACCTAACCCATGCCCTCCGATGAATCTGCCATCCTTTCCTCTGCCACCTCCTCACTCCTCATCCTCCCTGCCCCCTCCGGTCCTACAAAAACATACCTTGTGGCCATCCAGACCCTCCCACTCACCACTCTTCTCCACCAACACACACACACCAACCCTTGCTTTTATCCATAATGCACCCCCACCCAGAAACCAACACTGCTCTTTTGCATACTCAATGCTAGGTCAGCCTCCAAAAACAGATTCAACATCTTTGACTTTATCCCAGATGAAAACCCGGACATCCTCTTCATCACAGAAACCTGGTTCACTGACGATTACAAAGCTACTTCACACAAGGCCTTCCCTTGTACAGAATAGATCCGGAAGAGGAGGAGCGTTGGCCATCCTCCACAAACACCAAATTCCAGTCCTACTTAAGGATAACCTAGCCTGCAGCACTGATTGTGAATCACTCCTAGTAAAGTTTCAACCCTCTCCCTCTATCACCCACAGCGTTCTACTCCTATACGGACCTCCTGGGTACAACAGGAATTTTCCAGACTCCTTCTGTGATACTCTATCAACTACCTTAATTTAGCATCCTTCTCTCACCATATTAGGAGATTTCAACATATGGTTTGACAATCCTTGAAACCCCATGACCCACTCTCCCACTGATAACCTAGAAGCCCTCAACCTGACAAAAATCATATTCCTCCCCACCCACTCCACAGGCCGCATTCTCAATGCTGTATTCAGTGCCACAAACCTGATATCCACCCTACCCCGGCCCTCTAATCTGGACAGATCACTCCACAATCTTCTTCTCTCTCTTGACCTCCCCACCATCCCTCTCCCGGCTCACCAGCCTACCCTCTCCAACCCCTTCCTCCCACATCCCTCTCTGGAATAAAGTCACCATTAAACCGCATCTAGCCAACTCCTAAACACACTCCCAGCATTCTCACTCCAGGAAGGTCATCCTCCATTGAGCTTTGCGTTCATTGGCTCTCCAGTGCCCTTGCCCACCTCACTCCGAGACGTACCACTCAGAGACCAGGCCCCAACCCCAAATGGTACAGAATCCATCTCAAATCAATCAAAACCCCTCAAGCACCGACTGGAGTGGACTTGGAGAACCAACCCACAACTCAAAACAAAACCTCTCTTGCTAGACTGACAAGGTCCTACGGTCAGAATGAGAAAAGCCAAAAGAAACGTCTACGGGAACCGGATCTTCAACTCCTATAACCCTAGCCAGGAACTGCACAGAATCATCACAGAATTCAAGACGCCAAGCTGCTCAACCCCTCCCCCCAGCTCCCAATCTCTTTGCAATGCCTCATGCGAACACTTTCACAATATCGCTATTGAAAAGCACTGTGCCATCATTTCAAAACTATCATTGACACCTCCTACCCCTTCCAGTTCTCCTCGCAGCCCCAGCCGTACCTGCCTATATGCCAGTTATCTCCTCTTTCTCCCCCATCTCACACCCTGAGTTCCTCAAACTTCTAGTGCAAAGTCGACAGTCAGGCTCTCCTGGGGGCCGCTGTCCCCCTGCTCCTCTCAAAAACATCCTAGCAACAACATTGTATGGTCCATATTTAACTGGTCCCTCTCCTCAGGTATCTTCCCGAAGGGCTTCAAAACATCTTACGTAAAACCTCTCCTCAAAAAATCCTTGCTTGACCCCCTCCTGTCCTCCCAACTACGGCCTATTTCCAACACCCGCTTCATTGCCAAACTCTTGGACCGCACTGCATATAAACAGCTCTGTTTCTTCATAGAAACCAAAAACCTTCTTGACCCAGCTCAAACAGTCTTCAGGCCCCTCAGAGGAACTGAGTCCTCTCTTGTGTTGGTTTGGGCTGACTTAAAAAGTACAGCGGACTCAGAAGGATGCACAGCACTCATCCTTCTCGACCTATCTGCCGCTTTCGACACCATTGACCACACCATACTCACAGACAGGCTACACTGCTTAGGAATCAAAGACTCTCATTATAAGTTTAGTGGTATCCTGCCAGTAAACCCGGCAGGATACCACCAAACAGTATTACTGTTACTGGCACTTGGTCTGCTGGAATTACCGGCAAATCACAAGTGCTGGTAAGGGTGGGTGTTCCCCAGTCCATGGAGTACGATAGGACGCCATTGGGGGAATTGCTGGTATTACCGGCATTGGTAATACCATGACGGTATAAACGGCATTGTTTGGTGGTGGGGTGACAGAATTACCAGCAGCTCAGAGATGCAGGTATATCCAGCCACCCCACCACCAAACTTGGAGTGTGCTTGTGCTGTAATGTATCGGTATGCTGTAATACCAGCATGTTATTACCACACTGGCATACTCATAATGAGGCCCAAAGATTCTACTCTAACATGAATCTCCTCCTTCAGAACGAACCGCTCAAATACTATGCTCCTCCCCCTTTCTCCTCACTCTCTCACCCTGTGCCAAAAGGGGTCCCAAAGGGAGCATCCCTGTCTCCCCTCCTTTTCAATATCTACCTCACTCCATGCACTCATCCGATCTCATAACTTCTGCTAAAACTACGCTGATGACACCCACATCATCCTCAAGATCCCCAAGTCACCAGCCTCCCCCTGCCCCGACTTCTCCTCCTGCCTTTCTGATATTGACCACTGGATGACAATCAACCACCTCCTCTTCAACCCTGGCAAAACAGAAATCCTATTATGCAGGGAATCCACGCTCCTTCCCCAACCTATCCCCTGGCCACACTCCCTAGGACCTGCCCCTGCAACATCCAATTCTGTAAAAAATGTCAGATGCACGCTGGACTCGAATCTATCACTCTCCCATCACATTAACTATGTGTCTAGAACCTGCTTCTTCCACCTACGCATCCTAAGGTGAATGTTCCCAAACCTCACCTACCCACACCAAGGCTCTGCTATCCTGGTCATCATCCTCTCCGGCATAGACTATGCAAACTCCCTTAACTTAGGCACTCCAGCATACCAGCTCAGGATACTCCAAAGAATACAAAACGCTGCTGCCCATCTCCTCCTTAGCCTATCTAGAGAACATATTAGCCCCTAACTCAGATTGATACACTGGCTCCCTATCAGCCAATGGACTAACTTTAAAGCCATGTCCACCACTCGCCATCATACTTCCACAACACTGGACCTGAATTCCTCCAGGATAAACTCACACACTATCAACCAACCAGGAACCTCGGATCTGGTTCTGCTCTTCTCCTTTTTATCCCCCATTACAACTCCACTGGATTGAGAGGATCCTCGTTCTCCATCAAAGCCCCCACCATCTGGAACTTGCTTCCACTCCACATCCACCACATTGATAACTGCCTCTCCTTCAGAAAGACCCTCAAAACGTGGCTCTTCCCTACGGCAACCTGGAGCACTCTTCCCCACACCTATCCCTATCGCCACAGCCTAATTTTCACACAGCAGCCTCACTCACATCTAAACATCAGCCACGTGTGCACACACCTACAGGTGGATGCTAGCTGTTGTCGCGGCAGCCCACCCTACACACATCAAATCACTGACAAGCCTCTTGTGCATAAAGCCACAGGCGGATGCTGGCCATTGTTGCAGCTGCCCACCCTACACACTCGGTCTACAGACCACTCAATGCACACAAACACACATCTGCCCACCTGACCTCATTTGCCCTCACTGGTGCGCTCAGGCTACCTGTATACAGCCATTGACAGTCTGATGGTAGCCAGTGCTTTACCAAAGAAATGTCTTAGGATAGCCGCCCAGAGCATGAAATATGCACTGTGTTCCCATCCATTACGCCCCACCTCGCTGCACACGTAGAGGACCCATACTGGACTTGTCAAAGATGGAAGGGGATTGCTGATAAATCACTCAGAATGTTCTTGATACTGGAATAACAAGTTCAAGGAAAACAACCTATTACAATTACAAGATTATTAGGCTAGCATGTCCTGTTTCAATCTAGAGATAGCACAGCCTCTACAGAAGATCTAAGCTCCTAATACTTCAAAGACAATTGCACATTAAGAACTGTGAAGATTAGCATATGTGCGGTTCTAAAAGAGATTGTGATGGTTAGCACATGTATTTATTGCACCTAGAAGATCTGTGAAGGCTAGATGGATTGAAGGGTGAGCAATGTGCTGTACCTGGACAGATCTGGGAGTGGACACTTTGGGCGGCAACTTATAATGTTAACCTGTCTACTGCGCTCTAAGATATATGATTGTAACCTATCCTTTGCAATTAGAAGATCTATAAGTTAGCCACTGTAACTCATAATGATATATGCAGGTATCCTTGATACTGCACTAGAAGATGCCTTATGTTAGCCTAGTATGGAAGTTAGGGGATATAGAGCAAGACTATGAGGGCAGCCTACCTACTGTGCTAGCCAGTCTCTTCACAGCAGTGCACGGTGGTGGCGCGAGTTATGGCTGCTTAACTTACCATAACTGGCCAATTTCTGAGGTTTTTCGGTTTTACTTGTAACCATAATGTCCCTTTAACAAAGTTTATTCATTGAATATATATATATATATTTCTGAGGCTTGTGGAATCTGCTTAGATCACATGCTGTTCATAGGCCGACATCTAGTGGAAGCTGCGGAGTATTACAGTTTGTTTTTCGAAACTCGAAAATGGGCGTCGACACAGGCGTGCCAGTAATACTATCCCTAGTGTGACGTCCACTGTACCCAAGATCCCTCACGCGTCTAGGATCCTCAGATTGTTTTTTTCCGCCATACTGGTCGGAAGCATCTTGCGGAGTCCCCTGGCCTTAGCCATACTTTTACTAATAATTGAGATTTAATATTCTTTATTGACATCCTTCCCCACCCCAACGTCGACCCTCGACACTCGACGACGGCTGGAGAAGACATCGACCGTCGGCTGCTGCACGACGGATCTGGGCCTAGGAAGGCCGCTGGCCTCGGCCCGGGCCTAGTAGGCCGCTGGCCTCGGCCCTGCAAGTAGGGAGAGTGGGGGGTGGTACATACTCTTCACTCTTGGTATATAGATACACTTATATATTTCCTACACTTATCAGCCCGCTGCCTCAAGGTGCGTATGGAGGGTACCCCTTTCCAATTCTGCCCCAAGTGCAACCGCAAATACCCTTGGGTCTACAGGCACGCCACGTGCAATCTCTGCTTGCCGAGGGACCACCCTGAAGCGAACTGCAGAGCGTGTAGTAGGTTTAAACCTAAGACACTCAAGGACCGTTCGACAAAGCGTTGGGCCCACCACGCCAGGCAGGCGGCCATGGCAGCGGAGGGTGCCTTCAGCGATGGCAGCGACGCCGTACTTTCGGTTGGCGAGGGCATTACGGCGTCGAAAGACAGCCGAGCGCAGGTCCCCGACCTCGGAAGGTTGTCCGGCAGGGCGGCTATGGGGAAGACCCCCGGCGACGCAAGCGCTACACACCCTACACACACTAAGCACACTAAGTCCAACCGAACCTCGACGACGTCGACTTCTCGGAAAGAGGCACAAATAGAACGGTCCGACTCGGTGTCCTCTGGGCGCTCTCGATCGAGATCGCCTCATGACGCAAGGCAATCATCCACTCTTGCCAAGAGTGCCTCGCTCCCTAGACTAATGGAAGTTCGATCGTCGGAGGACGAAGACGACTTCCACCCCCAGGCCGCGCTCCAAGAGACGGAGCCCGCAGCTAACACTAGCGAGGCCCCACGCTCGAAAGACACAGATACCTCTCCCGATCCTCGACACCAGGCGTCGAAAGTCTCCGGGGCCTCCAAGGGACAGGTAAAACATTTTTCCACGCACGGGGAGGGGGGGAAACAGCTGAAAGCACATTCTTCCACTCCTGTAAGACCATCCTTCCCCCCCAAGCAGACAAACAAATACAAGTCTACTGAGAGATCAACTTCCAGCAAGGGTACCCTTGATAAGTCCCCTAAACTGCCCACTAAAGTCATCCCCTGTTCCAAAGAATGGTCCAGCGAAGACATAGACAGGGTCATGTCAAGGATGTCTTCCTTGGCTAATTTTTACGACAAGAATCCAGAGCATTTCCTCTCGTATGACCCTCAGGGAGCCACACCCTCAGGTTCCACTGATCCCATCCCCCTAAGTAAAAGGGCCCGGTTCGAAAGACCTGAACCCTTCGAGGTACAGCCTTACTCTACTCCATACTCTACTCCACACCCCAGGTACCAAGGAGAGCCTTTCCCTGAGGGGGACCAGGAGTTTGAAATTATGGAGGAACAAACCGGGACGGAATACTATGCGGATGATGAGGACCAGGAGGAGGGAGAAGATGAGCAGGAAATTTACAGAGTAGATTCCCCGGTAGAGAACGAAGCCCCAGTTACCGACTCGCCAGTCGATAACCAGCCCCTCCTTAATGAGGTTCTCGCTCGCGCGGCAGAACATTTTCACATCGACACCCACGGTGTACAGGAGGAAAGGGACTTCGCAGAAGAGTTGGTAGGAGAGAGGAGGCCGGTCGCTCAGACCATCCCTTTTTTTTAAAAAATATATTTATTGATTTTTCAAAAAAAAACTTATACAAACAGCATCATCCACATAGCAATCAGTTATATATCCACAATAACTTCCCATTCCCTCCTCCCCCCATGCGAACCCGGACCGGGGTTGCGCGGTCTGCCATTGGTGTTAGGGTGAGCCCGGGCTGTCCGGGTCATCACCTGAGGTACTGACTTCTTTAGGACGGAACAGGGCTGTCGTGAGGGCTATCCATTGCAAGAGGTCTTCCGAGTCACCTGTCTTCTGCTGTCGCTGTGCCAGCTCCCAGGCCCCGGTTTCGGCCATAGACCACCTACGGAGGTCTTCCCACCATGTCACAAGTCTAGGGGCCCTGGGGCACTTCCAGGCCATTGCGATGCGCCTTTTTGCGAGGATGTACATCAAGTCCTTGAGCCTATTGAGGGGTTTGTTTTTTTTGCCTCGCGGGTATGAGCCCAATAGACATGCCTTAGGGGATTGCACGTCTAGCGTTATGTCCTCCTCCGCCAACCTGGTCTGAATTTGCGACCAGAAGGTTTGTATATCCGGGCAGGCCCAAAACATGTGGGTCAGTGAAGCTGCGGGTTCTTGGCACTTGGGGCACGGAACTACGCCGGCACCATTGAATCTCGAGATGACAGCAGGGGTAAGGTAGGCCCTGTGGATGATGTAAAATTGGATAAGCTGGAATCGGGCATTCCTGGAGACTTTTTTATGGTAATGTGTTATTGTTTCCCACTCCGTGTCTCCGAATAGCGTGTTTAGCTCGGCTTCCCATTTACCCCTGCATGTGAGTTCGTTATGTGTGGTGTTGTCAATTAGGATCTCATAAAGCCTAGAGGTTTCATGTCCCCCCTCTGCAACGCCCACCAAATTCTCAATGGACTCGTGTCCGGCGCATTGGGATTCCGCTTCCGGCCATCGCTTCCTAAGCCTGTCCATCACCGCCCCATGCAAAAGGAACTGACCCAGTGGAACCCCAGTCAACTCGTGCAGTTCGGAAAATGTGTGAGTGCCCTGGTCGTCTATCAGATCGCCCAGGGTGGCAACACCGGAGGGTTCCCACATATTCCGGATCGCCTTCCGGTCCTCCGGTCTAGTGGACATGATGGCGGCTATAGGGATTTGTGGGGAGTAGGGGTCGGTCAACCCGACCGATTTGCAGGCCCGACTCCAGATCCGAGTGCCTAGGCGGATGAGGTATGCATCCAGCGTTTTAGGTATTGGTCTGATCCAGAGGAGGTCCCTAAGCAACCAAGGTGCGTCTGGGGGCTGCAATAGGCGTGTGTCCGTCGTGGCATCATCGGCCATCCACTGGATCACGTGCTTAAGCTGGGCCGCTATGTAGTAGAGCTCAAAGTTAGGGGTCTTCAGGCCTCCCCTCTCGTACGGTCTTTGAGTTACGTCTAGGGCCACTCTGTGCCTCCCCTCCCGCCATAGGAGTTTCCTACATAGTTTGCTCAGGTCTTTGAAGAAACGTTGGGGGATGTTGTAGGGGACGTTAGTGAAGAAATGTAGAAGACGCGGGAGAGCAACCATTTTGAGGAGTCCCGCCCTGCCAGCCATTGAGAGGGGCAATTTACACCATAGGTCAATTGATTTAGCCAGTCCCTCCCTAGCCCTGCCCGTGTTTAATGCGTGTTCGGCCTCGGGGTCCCGGTGGATCGCGACGCCCAGATATTTGAACGTGGTGGGTTCCCACTTCAGGGCCAGAGGGGGGAGGTGTTCTTTCTCGGTTCCACTAAGTGCAGCCAGGGGGAATAGGCAAGACTTGCCGTGGTTAATCTGGATCCCGGTGCATCTGTGGAACCCATCTAGGGTTTCGAGAATGTAGGGGAGAAGAAATTCGGGATCCCTTAGGTAGAGGAGCATGTCATCCGCATACATGGAGACGAGGTGGTTCACTCCATTTACCACTATCCCCCCGTCTCCATACTCCTGCCTGAGGTATGCCGCCACTGGTTCAATCGCCAGGATGTAAAGGAAAGGGGATAGGGGACACCCTTGCCGGGTGCCCCTGGCCAGACTCCATTTTTCCGAATAGGTGTTGTTGGTTCTCACTCTGGCTGTGGGATTAGTGTAAATGAGTTTGACCCAATTCAAGAAAGCCGTTCCGACCCCCATCTTGTCAAGGGTGGCATAGAGCCATGTCCATCGGACCGAATCAAAGGCCTTAGAGGCGTCTAGGGACACAACTGCATATTTACCGGGCAAGCCGTTTGTGCTGTGTATCACATGATGCAGCCTTCGCAGGTTCTCAGACATGGAGCGGCCCTGCATGTAGCCTGTCTGATCTTGGTGTATAAGGTACGGGACGGCTGTACGCAGCCTTCTGGCCAGTAGTGAGGTAAGGATCTTATTATCTACATTCAGCATGGATAAGGGGCGATATGAGCCGCAGTCAGAGCTTTCCTTGCCGGGCTTAAGTAAGGGGATGATGGTAGCTTCGGTCATGGAGTCGGGGAGGTGACCTGTTTCATACGCCTCGTTATATACTTTGGACAGTAGGGGGGCCAGTATGTCCTCATAGGTCTTATAAAATTCGCCCGGGAGACCGTCCGGTCCCGGCGTTTTACCGGAGGGCAGTGCCCTAATGGTGGCTGCGACCTCTTCTGGGGTGACGGGGCCTCCGAGGGAATCTGCCAAATGGTCCTCCAGGCGAGGGAGCCTGATGGCGTCCAGGGCATCTTCGATCGCGTGGTCTGGGGGCTGGGCTGGATCAGAGTAAAGGGTTTGGTAATATTGCTTAAACTCTGCGTTAATACCCACTTGCGTGTGAAGGGTCAAGCCGTCTGTATTACAGATGGAGCATATGGGGTGTCTGGGGGTTTCTCGTTTATAAAGCCATGCAAGGAGTTTCCCGGGTTTGTCGCCCAGGGCGTGGTTCCTTTCCGTGAATTTGGCATAGCTGAGCCTCCCCAGCGTCTCCCAGTGTGTTAGGCATGTTTGTTTAAGTTCAATCATTTTCTGCAGGTGGGCGGGATCAGGGGACGGGGTGGCTTCGAGGTCTTGGAGTTCGGTCTCAGCTTGCTCCAGCAGGGTCGTGACGGATTTCAAGGCCCCTCCGGCCGCGGCTATCATTTCCCCTCTAGTTACCACCTTGTAGGCTTCCCATGCTGTGCCCAAGTATCTGACGCTATCAATGTTGGTTTGCCAGTAGTGTATGGAGCCCTCCCTGATTTGTTCATTGAAGGCTTTATCTAATAGCGCTTCGCTTCTTAATTTCCACGTCGGGATGGGGGGCCGGGGGGCTGTGGTCACCCAAGAGGTCATCAGTGGGGAGTGGTCTGAAAGCACCCTGGCCAGATACTGCGTATCTTCAAACCCGGCCACGTGCTCTTCGCTAATGAACAGGCAGTCTATCCTGGTGTGGACCTTATGTGGGGGAGAGTAGAAGGAGTAGCCTCTGATTTCGGGGTTTTGCGCTCTCCACAGGTCTTTCAGGGCATATTGCTGTGTGAGGGCGTTCAGTATCTTGGCGGGTGGGGAGGGGTCGCCATGCTTGCCATCCGATCTATCTATGCGAGGGTTTAAGGTACAGTTGTTGTCGCCTCCCCATATCGTTATACATTCGTTACTCGGGGACAGCCGGGCGTACAACGAACGAAAGAAAACAGTGGCATCATGATTCGGGGCATAAGTGCAAATCAGGCGAACGTCACGCCCCTCTATGGTGCCCTGAATTAGGGCCATCCTACCTTCATTGTCCGTCTTGGTGTGGATCAGCTTGACTGGGACAGAGGGGGCAATCCATATCAAGACTCCTCTGGAGTAGGTGGAGTAGGAGGAACCCACTAGGGTACCTCGCCAGACCTTAGCTAGCGCTGCAAGCTTAGGGCCACATAAGTGGGTCTCCTGAAGGAGAGCGATTCCGACTCTGTGGCGCTTCATGTAGGCGTAAACGCGGCGCTGTTTGATGTAGCTGTTTAGTCCCCTGACGTTCCAGGACATGACTCTGATCCTCTCAGCCATAGTCTAGGTGTGGTCGTGTTGCTGTGGGAAGCCTGAGGTTGAGGTGTTCGGTGAACTTGGTCGTCCTGGTAGCAATTCCGCTGCGCTTGGTCCCGGTCCGGTTTATGTCCGATTCAAACTGTGATCCCAACTTGGGGTTCAGACCCCCATGAAAAACAACGTCTAACTTAACTACAAACACAACTTCAAACACAACACGTCTAGCGAGGTTGCCCTTGCTCTGACATCCCCGCTTCTGCCCCATCAGACCGAGGTCTTCCGGTGCCCTACGGGCGGGTGAGCTCACCCAAATTATCCTGGGGATAGGAGAGGGGCTACCTCCGAGGGTGTTATCAGGAGGTGCGCCACGACCAGCGCGGCTCCGGTACCATCAGTGTCGCCACTCTTACTGGCATATTAATGTACAATCGGCTACTGCAGCCAGTAAGTGGTGAGAAGAAGTCCCTTTGTTACAGGCGGCTAGGGCCCGCGCTGCCTCCGTTCAATGTCTGGGATCTGTTCACTGTCCATCCATTCGCAGGCCTCTGCGGGAGTGTCAAATAAACGTGCCTTATTGTTGTGCAGGACCTTGAGTCTGGCCGGGTAGAGGAGTAGGTAGCGCAGGCCTGCCTCCTTGAGTCTTGCCTTGGTGTGGTGGAACTGGGCTCTGCTCCTTTGAACCTGCAAGGTGTAGTCGGGGTAAATTGCAATCTTCGCGGCGTCCCTCTGTATGGAACCGCCCATCCTAGTAAAGGCCAAAATGGCCTCCCTGTCCCTGTAGTTGAGGACTTTGGCTATTATGGGTCTGGATGGGCTCCCCGGTGGCGGCCTCCTGGCTAGGGAGCGATGGGCTCTTTCTATGGTGAAGCCCTGCGACAGTTTCCCAGCCCCAATTTCCTGTATGAGCAGGTTCTCGATGTAGTTGGTGGGGTCGCTGCCCTCGATACCCTCGGGCAGGCCGATGATTCTGATTTTATTCCTGCGGGCCCTTCCTTCAGCTTCCTCGGCCCTGTCTTCCAGATTTTTCACTCTTTGCGCCAGAATGTCCACATCCTTTAAGAGTTGAGTTTTGGCGTCTGTGTTGTCCCGGACTTGGATCTCAAGAGCGTCCGTTCTGCCGGTGATAGAGCGCACATCCTGCCTCAATAAGTTCAGGTCGATGGCGACCGCGTCTATTTTGTCCTCCATGGTTTTCTGGAGTGTCTTGATGGCCTCTAGCAGTTGGGAGTTGGCCGGCTCGGGCCTCTCGGAGACCGACGACTCCCCAGGGGCTGGAGCCTCCCTGGGTTCGGTCGCTCCAGCGGCCGCGAAGGACTCCATGATGGTTTGGCGGTGCTTGCTACGGGCGCTCTTAGTGGACATGTCCTGTCCGCGGGATCAGCCAGGGCACTATACGGTTCACTGGCGCCGGCGTGAGATGCTTCGTGAGGGGGGGGTTGTATGTTGTCCGGGCAGTATCGATGGGCCGCTCGGCAGGGCGGTCGGGCCCAATCCTGCCGCAAGGCTCCTCGCTCTGGGCCCAGCAGGGGTGCAGTTAAGGCCGCTCCAGGTGCCCCCCCTCCGACTCCTTACCGCGCTTCTTCGGGACGCTGGAGCGTGAGTCTCAGCTTAGGCCACCGCCGCCGCTTCAGTCCGAGTTCCACTAAGGCAGATCCCCGGTGAGCTCCTCTGGGGTCGATCACAGGGCTCCGCTACAGCGCTGGGCCAGGGATCATCATGGCCGCCATTTCCTGCCCTCGCATGGCGTTCTGTTTCTTTTCGCTGGTGCGGGCCAACAGAGGGACGTGAGGTTCCCAAACTTCGACAGCAGGCGGGTCACACCTTCACACGACCTGTGTTCGTTTTACGGATGACTGCAGTCAAGTTAAGCGATGGTTGGCGGCGGATCCATAATCGTATCGAGCGGAGCTGCGCCGAACACGTCTCTCCTACATGGCGGTTAGCCACGCCCCCCTCGCTCAGACCATCCCTATCCTTAAATCCATCCAACGAAGAATAGATCCGTCCCTGGTGAACCCAAACCTCACCAGAGCAGTCAACCCCAGGGTCGAAAAACTTTTCCGGGCAGCCCAATCTGACCCTCTCTATATAAGAGGACATCTTAAACCAGACTCCCTAGTGGTTACCAACACTCGGAAGAGGGCTGGAACACCCTTATCTTCATCAGAAGCTCCTCCCGACAAGGAGAGCAAGAAACTTTACGGCTTTGGCAGAAAGGTAGCCTCAACGTCCGCCTACCAAGCAAGGATTGCTAACTCCACCACCCTGTTGGCCAGCTACAACTGCCATCAATGGGAAGAGGTCGCGGCACTCATAGCCTTTGCTCCGGAACCCTTAAAGGGCCAATTGGCTCGGATCTCGGCAGAAGGGAGAGCCGTGTCTGGTTGCATATTGAAAGCAACTTTCGACGCCGCGGACAACGCAGGGAGATTGATAGCAGAGGGTACTGTTATCAAGAGACATGCGTGGTTACGGCAGTCGGGGTTCAAAACAGAAACTCAGGCTTCTTTAATAGACAAGCCGGTGGAACCCGATCTATTGTTTGGGAAAGCGGTTGAAGACGCACTGAAAAACGCCAAGGACGAATACGAAACACTTAAATCCCTTGGCCAACTAACCAACAAACCCCCGAACCAGAGGGGGAACAGTAATTTTCGTCGCCCACGCGGCCAAAATTCACAAAGAGACAACTATGCCCAGGGACAGGGTACACAGTGGAACAACAGCCAGCAGTCTACCCAAAGTTACGGCAGGGGTAACAAAAGAGGTCGTGGGAGAGGCAGAGGCAGCCCCAACAAGGGAGGTGGCACGCCTCCACCAAAGCAGTGACGCTCAGTTCAGGGTCCCTTCTCACGCAACCCCAGTAGGGGGACGCATTTTCAACTTCACCCAGGCTTGGGAAGGGATCACCTCAGACAGATGGGTGCTGTCAACAGTGTCCACAGGATATTGTATAGAATTACTGCAGCGTCCCCGGAACCATCCTCCACGACAAAAAGTACACTCCCTAGAACATCAGAAAATCCTTCTCGAGGAGATCGCCATTCTGCTAGAAAAGGACGCGATAGAACTCGTCCCAGGACACCAGGTAAACAAGGGTATCTATTCAACCTACTTCCTTGTGCCAAAGAAAGATTTGACAATGCGCCCAGTATTGGACCTACGGCCTGCCAACAAGTATGTCAAGCCCCAAAAATTCCGTATGACCACGCTACAAGAGGTAATCCCCCTCCTAAAAAAGGGGGATTACATGGCAACCTTGGATATGAAAGATGCTTATTTTCATATTTCCATGCTCCCGGCGCACAGAAAGTACTTGCGCTTCAAGGTGGACAGTCGCCACTA
The DNA here is from genome assembly GCF_040938575.1 of Ambystoma mexicanum. NCBI lineage: Eukaryota > Metazoa > Chordata > Amphibia > Caudata > Ambystomatidae > Ambystoma > Ambystoma mexicanum. Next base: position 1,034,019,223 of record NC_090921.1, read on the forward strand.
CCAATTCAAGGAACTGCCCTTCGGGATAGCTTCAGCACCAAGGGTATTTACCAAGGTACTGGCGGTGGCAGCGGCACACCTACGCAGGGAAGCAATCCCAGTGTACCCTTATCTGGACGACTGGCTCATAACGGGGGAAACCCCAGGAATTTGCAGGACAAACATTCAAAGGACTATCGACCTCCTCCACGAATTAGGCTTCTCAATCAACGAGAAGAAGTCAAGCCTGGTGCCAAGCACCTCAAAACAGTTCCTAGGGGCAATCCTAGATACTCAGGAAGGGTTGACCTTCCCTTCGGAAGAGAGAATTCGGAATATACTACTGCAAATTCCACATTATCAGTCCGGTCAACAAATAACGGTACGCAAAGCAATGCGGTTACTGGGCATGATGGCGTCATGCATTTACCTGGTCCCCCACGCGCGACTGCGCATGCGTCCCATGCAGGAATGGTTGGCGAAACAGTGGTCTCAGGCAAGTGGTCAGTGGGACGATCTAGTGGTCGTTTCGCCAACACTGGTACAGAGCCTACACTGGTGGACAAGAGAGAATCTCGCAAGGGGAAAACCCTTTTACGATCCCGAAATACAGGCAGTGGTGACTACAGATGCATGCCTGACTGGGTGGGGAGCTCACCATCTCCACCACACAGCTCAGGGTCTCTGGTCTCACTCAGTAGCCAAGAACCACATCAACCTCCTAGAGCTTCTGGCAGTATTCCGAGCGCTTCGGGCGTTCGAGCCCCATCTACTAAACCTGTCGGTGCAGATCCGGACGGACAGCACGACAGCCATGTTCTATCTGAACAAGCAAGGAGGGACTCGTTCGCCAAATCTGTCCAAGCTTGCCCAAAAAATCTGGATATGGGCACTCAGACGGAACATCTTCCTGTCATCGCAACATGTTCCAGGGGAGCTCAATTCCCTAGCGGATGCTCTAAGCAGAGACTCCCTCCCAGAAGAACACGAATGGGTACTTCACAGAGAGATCGTAGAAGATCTCTTCTCTCGGTGGGGTTTCCCCACTATAGACTTATTCGCCACAAGCGAAAACAAACAATGCCCAGGATTTGCATCCAGGTTCCCCCAGCCAGACTCCCAAGGGAACGCCCTGTGGATGAACTGGTCAGGGATGTTTGCGTACGCTTTTCCACCAACTCCTCTCATCAGGAAGGTGGTGTACAAGATGAACAAGGAATCGATGACGCTCATCCTAGTTGCTCCCATGTGGGCGAGACAACCATGGTTTCCACACCTACGCAGAATGGCGGTGTGCGAGCCAATCAAACTTCCAGCCTGGTACAACCTTCTGTCCCAGCAACAAGGTCAAACAGTGCACCAGCAACCCAACTCAATGAACCTGGCAGCATGGCTCCTGAAGTCATAGAGTTTGGACATCTCAATCTACCACAGAGGTGTATGGACATCCTAAAAGAATCCAGGAAACCAAACACAAGGCACTGTTACTTTGACAAGTGGAAAAGATTTGTTATTTGGTGCCAGAATAAACAAATCAACCCTGTTGATTGCACTCCTTCCAACGTCGTGACATACATGCTCCACCTGCTGGATGCAGGATTGGTTTTTAACTCTCTGAAAGTACACCTGGCAGCCCTCTCGGCTTACACCACATCCCATAACAAGGTGTCGTGGTGGAAGGTACCAGTAGTTAAAGCCTTCATGGAAGGAGTAAAGAGACTTCACCCTCCTATTTCAAACCCACCGCCAGGATGGGACCTTAATGTGGTGCTAGCTAAGCTCATGGGCCCCCCGTTCGAACCCATGCATAAAAGTAGTCTCAAACACCTGACTTATAAAACGGCCTTCTTAGTAGCCATTACCTCTATAAGAAGGGTCAGTGAAATTCAGGCTCTGTCAGTGCAGGATCCTTTCTTTACTATCCACAAGGACAAACTGGTTTTACGCACACACCCTAGGTTCTCACCTAAATTTATATCAAAGTTCCATGTAAACCAGTCCATCGAGCTTCCGGCTTTCTTCCAGGACCCGCAAAGCTCGGCTGAGGTGAAACTACACACCCTAGATGTGCGTAGGGCGGTCCTCTACTATGTAAATAAAACCAGACCGCTAAGGAAAACAGATCAACTCTACTAGAGGCATTGGGGCCACTCTGGCTTTCATTGCAAATGTTCCCCTCGACACCATTTGCAAAGCAGCTACTTGGAGCTCTATTCACACTTTTACTCAGCATTACTGCATTGACACTCATTCCAAGACAGATACATAAGTGGGACAAGCGGTTCTAAGACACCTGTTTGCTCATGACCCTTCTCACATCCCACCTCCTTCTTCTGGTACTGCTCGCTAATCTATGCACAGCATGTGATCTAAGCAGATTCCACAAGCCTCAGAAGGGATACATTACTCACCGTAATCGTATTTCTGATGCTTGTATCTGCTTAGATTCACATGCGACCCACCCTTCCTCCCCTCCGAGAGAAGGCGCATGATTGCTTGTAGTCTTACCTTTCTGTCTATCTGCTTGGATTATCTGTACTCACGCTACTCCTCATGCTTCCTCATGTCAGAAAAAATACAATCTGAGGATCCTAGACGCGTGAGGGATCTTGGGTACAGTGGACGTCACACTAGGGATAGTATTACTGGCACGCCTGTGTCGACGCCCATTTTCGAGTTTCGAAAAACAAACTGTAATACTCCGTAGCTTCCACTAGATGTCGGCCTATGCACAGCATGTGAATCTAAGCAGATACAAGCATCAGAAATACGATTACGGTGAGTAATGTGGTTCCCGTATATATATGTATATATATATATATATATATATATATATATATACATATATATATATATTCGGAAGCGGTATGCAGACGTGGTAGAGGGGGCACAGGAAGGACCTTGCATAACAAAACAATTGATTGAAAATGCAATGACCAAAAAACCAAAAGACGTTTATCAAACCGACCATGTTCAATGTGACACCACAGGCACCTGGTAATCACAGATATGGGCTAACAAGTTCAAGAAAGATCGACTTTACTACACGCTTTAGAGCATTATGCGCTCATTCACAAGAAAAGGCTCTTATATTCGGCACATGCTCGTGTTGGAAATATTGATATTGCTAAAATGGAAGCACCCCCTGGCCCCACAGACCTCTGGCAGTAAGAAGAGTAGCCACTGATATGCCATTCAGTAGGACCTGCTGGATATGATTGTGTGATACAGTAGAAATAATGTCCATCCCATCTGCATGTCTCCAGATGCGTCAATTGGGGAAGTCTGGGGGGGGCTATAGCCTCCGGTCTTTTGGTTGTAGCCCCAGATAAAGGCTGTGGGGCTACAAGCAAAATGCTAGTCCTGAGTCCGGACAGTGCAGACAGTCCCGACATCAGCGTAACCCCAGATTTACAAACCTAGCAACACCCCTGCCGTACTCTATAGAGCCTTCCCAAAGTCAGCCTTATCTTTGACTATACACAAGACCTGAAGATGCAGAAAGAAAGAGAGAGAGAGAGAGAGAGAGAGAGAGCGAGAGAAGCGATAGAGAGAGAGAGAGAGAGCACACTTCAAGTAGCATGGGGAATTAAGGGATTCATCAATTTTAAAATGGCAACATTGTCAATATTATTGAGAGCAAAAAGCATAGAGAGAGGTGAATGTTAGAGGGATCTAAGAGGAAGGGCGATGCAAATTATATAATCAGTGGAGAACAAGCACCAAAAGGGACAATGATGGAACAACATTGTAGAGTAACTAATAGAAAATAATGGCAGCTTGACGAGGAAATTAGAAAGAACACAATGTTGGAGAGAGTAGGGAATGATGGAGAGAAGTAAAGAATGGGGACATGGTAGAACAACTGAGGAAGGGGAGAATGATGAGTAGACATACGGGATGATCATGAAAGTGAAGGATTATAGAGAGGTAAGAACGGTGAAGGGTAATGATGTAAAGAGGAGAGAATGATGCTGAGAGTAGGACATTATGGGTACATCAGAGAATGATGCAGATGGGGAGAATAATGGAGAGGGGTGAAAAATAGAAAGGCATTCGGATGATAGTGAGAATGGAAAAGGAGAGAAGAGAGGGCCTGAAGGATTTTGGTGGGAATGTTGTGAAGGGAGAACTTATAGAGCTGTAGGAATGATGGAGAGAGGTGCAAACATGGCTACAGTGGAGAATTATATAGAGGGGCGATGATGGCGAGGGATGAATAATAGAAAGCAGGATGGACGATAGTGGAAATGGAGAAGCAGGGAGAAGAAGATGGTATGAAGCAGATTGGCTAGGCGGTTGGGAAGCGAGAGGTCGTATAAAGATAGGAGAATTATGGAGAGAGGGATAGCGATGGATTTAGTGTGAGAGAATGGAGAATGATGGATTGAGTTGGATACTGGGGAGAATGTAGATTGATGGAAAGATTAATGGACGATGGAGAGGAGGCATGGAGAAGGAGGGAAGAGACCTTGAGGGTGAGAGGGCAGAATAATGGGGGTGATGGGACAATGACGTAGAAGCACGGGAATGAGGTAGAGAAGCTTTGCAGATATGAATGGATATACCAGCACTATTCACATCACTGACCTGGCAGCGCCAGAGAAGCAACCTTGGCTTTGCCAATTGGGTAATTGTAGGTGCCCATCTCATTCAGGTTAGAGCTCATCTCTTCCGTGTAGTCGCTGCTGGGATCGGAGATCAGCATGGCCCGGCCACCTTGCAGCATCCCCCAACAAAGCAGCAATGCATTCAACATGCTTGCCCTCTAGGATGTGTAGTAACACCTGCGAGAAAGAGCAGCAGAAAACACAATGTATATGGCATCTTTCCTGCAGGCACACACTATGCAAATCAAATCAATGTATTTGCTCCAAAACGTACTTACACATCAGTATACGGCAAGAACTATGAAAAAATGTGGTTGTGCTGTTCACATAATTCTCTGCCTACTTACAACAGACTACGCCTCAACACCTCTGAAAGCCAAATGTAGCGCTGACCTATGGCAAATTCGGGCATGCTGAACACATAGCGAGTCTCTAGGACAGATCCCACTCCTCTCAGCACCCATTCACATGCCTGACTGCATGGGTTGCTCTCTACCGGAGACTGCCCAGCCCTACTAAGCCTTTTTTGGCCAAATGCACACAGGCATCCTAATTGTACTCGATGACCTCCAACACTCTGGACTTCGGTCCTCCGTGGATGTAACCACTAACAATGCATTGAGACTATAACAATGGTAAAAGGCTCTATACAGTTACAAGTACAGTACAGTACCCACATATCACTTACGTTCACTTGTGCATTGATGCTGTCTATTTCTTGTTGATGCCATTACCTACTAGTAAGGTTCCACAGAGGATGCTATTTGGTTGCAATGTTTAGTGGCACTCGCTGATCACCACTCACTGCATTGTTTTTGTTCAACATTTATATCTCAGAGTGTAATTGGAGGTGGGTGTTTTGATTTAAAAGATGAACATCCATATAACCAGTGCATTAGTGATCTGCTGGGATCCATTATAAAACCTAGACAAAAATTGATTGGGCACTGCAAAAATATCTAGACCTGGTCTGAAACCAGGTAGCATTCAATACCATGCCGATATGTACAGCTCAGCCGTCCCATCCATGGCTGAGACATTCTCTACTTAGAGGCTTTTCTGATGCAAGACCAGAACAGGGTTTTCATCCATAAAATTTTTTGAATTAGGAAGCATAGGGGAGAAGAGGAGAGGCAGGCGGAAAGAGGAGGGGATGGAAGAGGAGAGGAGGGGAGAGAAGCGAGGGGACTGTCATTTAATAGAATATCAGTATAACTAGTTGGCTGATCCATTCAAATTGGGACATTCATCCATCATTATGTAATAGAAAGAGCCGGAACTTCTGCGATATCTGCATAAAGAAACAGCTCAAATGAGAAAAGCAAAAAGTCCACCTCCAACACTGAAGTACAGAGAACAAACTATGGCATCAAATGAGCAAAGCAAAAGGTCCACCTCCAATACTGAAGTACAGAGAACAAACTATGGCAGCAAATGAGCAAAGCAAAAGGTCCACCTCCAACACTCATGTGCAAAGATCAAACTATGACAGAAAGCAAAAATTCCACCTCCAACACTCAAGCAAAGAAAAAAAACTATGGCAGCAAATGAGCAAAGCAGAAAGTCCACCTCCAAAACGGAAGTACGGAGAACAAACTAGGGCAGCAAATGAGCAAAGCAAAAATTCCACCTCCAACACTCAAGTACAGAGAACAAACTATGGCAGCAAATGAGCAAAGCAAAACATCCCCCTCCACCACGCAAGTGCAGAGAACAAACTATGGCAGCAAATGAGCAAAGCAAAAGGTCCACCTCCAACATTCAAGTACAGAGAACAAACTATGGCAGCAAATGAGCAAAGCAAAACGACGACCTCCAACGCTAAAGTATAGAGAACAAACTATGGCAGCAAATGAGAAAAGCAAAAGGTCCACCTCCAAAACTCATGTACAGAGAACAAACTATGACAGAAAACAAAAATTCCACCTCCAACACTCAAGTACAGAAAAAAACTATGGCAGCAAATGAGCAAAGCAAAAAGTCCACCTCCAACACTGAAGTACAGAGAACAAACTATGGCAGCAAATGAGCAAAGCAAAAGGTCCACCTCCAACACTCATGTGCAGAGAACAAACTATGGCAGCTTTTTGAATGTTTTTGAAAGTATGTACTAGTTGTGAACGACCACAAATTCAACTTTCATGAAATGTGTGACTCAACCCGTCCACTTTTCAATAATTATGATAAGGAAAAGTATTAGACAAATGCTACTACACAATTTATGAACATTTTCAGACTTGTTTCAATGCACTTGTTCTCTAAAAATCAATATATACCAAAATAAATAGTGTTTATCTGTATTAAAGAGTACCTAAATGTGTTGGAGGTGCTTTGGTACACATTCATGCATCTATCCAGACAAAAATTGATTGGGGACTGCAAAAATGTCTGAGCCCTGGTCTGAAACCAGTTAGCATTCAATACCATGCCGATATGTACAGCTCGGCGGTCCCGTCCATCGCTGAGACATTCTCCACTTAGAGGCTTTTCTGATGCAAGACCAGAACAGGGTTTTCATCCATAAAATGTTTGAATTAGGCAGAATAGGTGAGGAGAGGCAGGGAGGAGAGATGAGGGGAGGGGAGGGAATAGGAGAGGAGAGAAGGGGGGAGAGAAGCGTGGGGACTGTCATTCAACAGAATATCAATATAGCGAGTTTGCTGATCCATTCAAATTGGGACATTCATCCATTATTTTTTAAAAGAAAGAGGAGGAACTTATGCGATATCTGCATAAAGAAACAGCTCAAATGAGCAAAGCAAAAAAGTCCACCTCCAACACTGAAGTACAGAGAACAAACTATGGCAGCAAATGAGCAAAGCAAAATGTCCACCTCCAAAACTCAAGTACAGAGAACAAACTATGGCAGCTTTTTGAATGTTTTTGAAAGTATGTACTATGCTTAAAGTTGTGAATGACCACTAATTCAACTTTCATGACATGTGTGACTCAACCCGTCCACTTTTCAATAATTATGATAAGGAAAGGTATTAGACAAATGCTACTACACAATTCATGAACATTTGCAGACTTGTTTCAATGCACTTGTTCTCTAAAAATCAATATATACCGAATTAAATAGTGTTTATCTGTATTAAAGAGTACCTAAATATGTTGGAGGTGCTTTGGTACACATGTATGCATCTCTGACACTTTCTGTATTTTCAATGGGCCAAACCTCTGTAGTCCCCTGCTAGATACAACCTGCCCTCCCGGAATGAATAGGATGCTGTATCAGTGCTGAGCAGCTCCAGAACACATTTTGATTTAGGTCTCAAGACCCATTGCAGCTCCAACTGCAGAAGGTTCACATTTCTATTGCTGTCCCCTGCCAAAAGTTACTTTCTGTCAATGCTAAACTATCTATAATCCCTCTAATGTTGGCATTCTTTTTCTAGAAGGTGAATGGGATGAGGTAAGCCAAATGAAAGACTATGGACTTTATTTACAAGAAATCGGACATCTAAAAATAATGAAGAGGAGGAGCTTGTTTAGATGTCTGATTTTTGAAAATGCATAGCTCACACCACTTTAGAAAAGTGACCTGTGCATTTCTGGGGGCTGTGTCGTGCTTGAAGGGGATCCAGACACTAATGGATGACAGGCCCCCTGCATCACATAGTTGATGGGAGCTCATTTCTCACAGAGGACCTGTGATTTAGAAATTTTAAAAATGAAAAAAAGTATTTCTATCTCTATTTGGGGAATAGAAATGCAAATGGAACCAAATCGGTTGATACTGCTTCCCTTCTACTTATAAAATGCATGAAAGTGTCAGCTAAACAGGTGTAGGGGAATGCTTTGGTTTTCTGCAACCTTTTAAAGCGCATCCCATGTGTGAAATTGAAAAGCACTAATGCACAGAAACAACCCCTTAAATTGTCTATTGTTTGCAATGCAGGGGGGGTGGCAGGTATCTAAATGAGTGCATCCATGGGATGCACAATCAGATTATCAGTTGTGAATTGCTTTAAACGTGTTTCGCACGAGTAAAGGTGTTTCAGTAGTTTGGTGTATTGGGCCAAACATTTGTTTTTGAAACTGATACCAAATTACTATCATGGCTCAGCCACACAGGGGCTAATAGGTCAGCCAACAACAGATGCCTGCAATCTTTGTCTCCTCAGATGTGTTGGACTACAATTCCAATGATCCCTTTCCGTTGACAATGATGGCTAGGGATGATGGGAGTTGTAGTCTGTCCAAAACATTTGCAGAGACAAAGGTTGCAGACGCCTGCTCTACAACATGGCTGAAAGCCTTCGACTAGAGTAGGCACACACAATTCCATGACTTTCCCTGGGACCCCTGGATCCAAGATTCTTTGTAGCTGTCTTCTTACAAAACGAAAAACAGTAATTAGAAGCTAGACACAATTGATACCTAAAATGCACAAATCAATACCGGAGATATTGCAATCACGTGCTCATTTGAGCATGATTCCAAAAAGGACTTGCCAGATGTATTACTGACCAGGTCTAGCTCAGTGCTAAGGTTTCTGGCATGCAGCTAAACTCTCTTAATTTCCACACCTCCCAATCTCTGCTGCATGGAGTTTTTTGGAAAGGTTTAACATCACATTTCATGTTCATATAGTGCTTCATACTTGGTTCTTCCCGATTCTCAGCTTTGTAATAATAGTTATTATTGTTGCCTGATTTAATGCTTCCTGACAGAAAGGATTTCCTCTTTTTGCTGCTTTGTTTTGCCCTTTGTGAGATGTTTTACTGGATCCCCTAGTGTTTGGCCTTCATTTCCGGGTAGACAGGGTTGTTTTTAAACCTCACTTATGTTGTAAATGCCCTGTCCTGGTAATAGCTGCTGACTCCGAGCAGGGGTATCTTCGTATCCCTTTTCTTGTCACTGCGAGAGTCCCTTCGCCCAGGCCGTGTCTTCTGTGCAGGCTGGCAGCAGTATTTTTACTCTTTCCATAGTGTCACTTTTTGGTCATCCTTTTCTAGCGTCCTGTGGCTCTTTCTCCTTTTGAGGATCCAGCATGCCCGGCGTTGTTCTTCTACCCCTGGCATATCGAGCTACTGGCTTTGTTGGGCGTCATCCTGTATTTCTTTAGTGGAAATGCCCGCATGCGGCCGTCCACCTTCACAGGCTCTGGACAGAGACCACAAAGGAAGCCTTGAAGTGAACACAAACCCATTCGGGCTGGTTAGGGGTCTGGCAGACACAGTAATCCTTCTGAGTGTGACAACATGTATCGAGGTTGGCTGGACCCCCACGGCTGGGTGGCTGCCAACACGTTGAAGGGTGAGCTGCAAGTGTTGGAGGGCTGGTGTCGGCTCCAGCCCTTTAGCTGTGTATGTCTGTGGGGATCCCAAGCCATTCTTGAGTCGATCTCCAGGAGGCTCAGATAACCAAGGGCGGATGCCGAGGACTCTGCTGAAAGCGGTGCTGCCGTCCTCCTTTCCCCCTGAAGGCAAAGCGCTCTCTGGCCAGGGGTTACCCCTTGTAGGTGGTGCCTCTGCTTGAACCGGGGGCCTGTGTCTGTTCACAGCACTCCCACAGCCTTCTGGTGATCCAGGAGCCTCACCCCCCTGAGTGATAACACCCTCTGTTCCTGGACTGACACTGGCATTCTGCTCACACCTAAGTACTGAGTCTGTTATGGGACATCCAGACTTGTCCCCTCCAGATGCTCTTCGATGGTTGACCCAGTCCTGCCGCCAGGGCTGAGTCCTTTATCCTCAGCAGAATTGTCTGTGACCTGCTTTAAAGGGTCACCTTTGGACTTCTCCCTTGCTGCGTCTGCGCCTGAGCCCTCCTCGATAGTCTGGGATCCTGTATTCTGACCCTACTACCTCCTGGGATTCTGCTCTCAGACCCAGAGATCCAACCTGAGACTAGCATAAGTCCAGACACTAGCGGAGACCTCTGGCCTTTCACCACAGCATCCATCTGCTTGGGCAGTCTTCCCCGGATCCTCTCGCCCCCATATGACGCGTGACCTTCTTCATCTGGGTCTCTAGGTTGGGTGTGCTGCCCATCTTCAATGCCCTTGACAGCGGCCATTTTCTTCAGTGCACTTGTGGCGCCCCTCTGCATCCGTCCATCCATAGGTCATGGAACCTGGGTCTGCTTCTCCACCTTCTTGACTCTCCAGTTGGGCGGGTGCTGTATTCTAGCTCCTGTGACTTGTAAGTGGAACTTACCTTGTGTGTCACTATAACCACAAGCTGCCTATTGGGTTTGTCCCAGGCGTCACTATGCACCGAACGCCCCAAACTCTGTAAAAAGTGTAGAAACGTTTTCCACAAATAATGTTGACGCCGTGTGCAGTGTTGGTGATTGGTATTTAAGTAGCAGGACCTGAGAACAAGAGGTTACACCCATACAGTGGGAAGATGGCTCATTGAACAAACATGTCTGTCTGCATGTTCAAATAGGCCTTGGCCCATGTCCAGAGCCCTCATATGCCAGATACATCCTCACATGTATTATCTACTGAGAATTTTCAGCAAGCTCAGCCAGAAACGTGTTTCTCCAGAGCCCCAAATCATAAGCGGACGGATTATTTTAAAGGATGCGTGGATAAAAGCAGAGGAGGTGAAGTTATGGATATACACACTGTGCCATATAGCCTGGTGGCATTTGGCCACATGCCCCTAAATGTAACTACAAGGTCACATCTCCATGTGCTTAGCCATTGGGCCACATCTCCATCAACCCAATCACTAAATCACATCACCTTCTGCTTCCCCACTAGGCTGCATTACCCTGAATATACCCACTGTGCCATATCTCCAGGTGACTATGTATTTGGTCACATGCCCCTGAATGTAACAACAAGGTTACATCTCGGTGTGCTTAGACACGGGGCCACATCCTCACCAACCCTAGCCAGTAGGTCACATCACCTTATAATTACCCACCAGGCTGCATAACCCTGAATATAACCACTATGTCATATTCTCTGGTGTCTAACCATTGGGCCACATGCCCCTGAATATAACTACGAGGTCATATCTCTGTGTGCTTAGCCACTGGGCCTCATCGTCATCAACCCTAAACGACCAGGCCACATCACCTTGTGCCTATCCATGAATGACGTGATATGCCCGTAAGCCTGACAATTGGGCCACATCTCCCTGTACTTAACCACTGCACAATATGCCCTGAATGTAACCACTAGGCCACATCTCCTAATACTTGACCAATATGCTGCCTGCTCCTAAGAAAAACCACTAGGCCACCTACCCTAGTGCTGAGCCACTGGGCCACATCTTCATGAACTTAAACTTTAGGACACTTGGCCCAGAATATAAACACTAGACCATATGCCCTTGAATGTAACCATTAGTCCACGTACCTGTGAGCCACTTGGCCTTATCCCTTTGTATTTATAGGCCACATGCCATTGAATGCAACCATTAGATGTCATATCTTTGTATTGGGTTGTGTTGTGTTATGTTAGGTAGTTTTTATATAGCACAACATTCGCCAGTGTCGTTGCTTCTTGGGGCTGCTGGTGGTCTCTGTGGGTGTGACACAACACTGGGGGAAGCAATGTCTGGTAGGTGCCATAGGGTGGTCCTGCATTGCGCCTTTCGTGATTCCTGGATGTCACTGCTGAACGGATTGTATTCATATTTCCATTACACGGCAGTTGTTTTATTGACAAATGTTGGTTAGGCTTTGGGCCTTGTGGTACTCCGGAGAGTCAGCACACATTTGTGAATTTCTGTGTTAACAAAGAACAAACCCCTGAACCCTACGCCATTGGCTGTCATGCACCTTTTGCCAATGGTTCAGCCCACCACCCCCACACTCCTGGCATTGGACCCTCCCATACCCATTGTACAGAGCAGAGCTGCGTAGGCATGTCCCAGTTCTGTGCTAGCTCCCTGCTGGGCTTGGCTGGACTTCCGTCCCCGTCCAGGATGGGAAACACACATCACTAAGCGACCCTGCCCCCAACATGGCTGCTGTGTGCCTGTGTGTGCTGCTGTTGACTGAGGGCACACTGCTACACTCAGGTGTGTGTTTTTCTGGGTTGGAGGCTCTAAGGCATTAATTAGTTGCTTGGGGCAGTGATGGGGAAATGTGAGTGGGGCCTTTCTGCTGGTTAATACGAGTTCTAAGAAGCCCACCTGGGGCAATGAGAGTAGCAGTGGGCAGTTCTGACAGACAATGTGAGTGGCACAGGGCAGTTCAGAGAGGTAATTTGAGTGCAATTGGGACGTCCTGGTGGCAACTGGGGAGGCATTTTTCAGTTTTGAAGGGTCAATTTGAGCAGCATTAGGTAGGTCCTGTGACAAGGTGCAGTTCATGGAACTGTTATGGGGAAAACTTCAGCAGCTTAGAACCATTCTATGGCCATTATGAATGACATTGGGTTCTTCATAGTAATGGGCAGTTCTTCACTGTGATGGTGGAATGTGAGTTGGTATTGTCGTGGCACTGTTGAAATTGGTATTGCAATGATAATATTCTGCAGTAGGTATGGAAGCAATGTAAAGTACAATGGGGTTATTCTGTGGAAATGTGGCCTGGTATGAAGTAATGTTCTGGGCCATTATGGAATGGGTTATTTTGTGGGGCACTGTGAAACCAACATGGTCATTGATCTTCTTGGGGCTACGTAGAAACTAGCAATAAAACATGGTGCTGTTGGAACTGTGGGACTGGTAGGTGTGAGGAATTCAGCTGGGTTTTTTTTTTTTTTTTAAATCAAATTGAATAATGGTAGATCAACCACTGCATGACAAACACAGCCATGTGTACTCTGGGTGGACCCAGACTACAGGTGAGTGCCCCCTGTCATATTTAGTTGGGATATGACAGCCAGGAGTACACCATGTCATCTCAGAAGGGAGAGGGCCAACATTCCCCCTGCCATGGCCAGCCTAATTAACTAACCAAGGATCCATGGACCTGCTCTGTCCTTTTGTTGAGCCCTGTAGCTGGTGGTAGCATTTGCTTACTAATCAGAGTTTTAAATCAAACAGGTCCATATGGGGCCTGGCTGTAGAGGCTAACAAAGGAGACAGGAAATCCCCATCACCCTTTCATATGCACTGTGTCAACATGATGCCAGCTCCCACCTTAGGTATCAATCGACAGGGAAATGGCATGTCTGGGACTGTGTGTTTACAGTAGTCATCCTCGCAAGGAGACCCCATTCAGAAGGTGGGGGTATGTGGTTTGACGGAGACAGAAAGTATGGTCTTGCCGCAGCTTCAAGGGAGACCTGCCGCTTTAATCAGGAACCACAGAGAGCTCAATTAACCAGAGAAACCCTTTGATCCACAACAGATGGGAAAATGGGTAGCACTTAGTAGGACATGTTTTCACCCATTTACCTTTTCTTTTGCAAAGCAATCTGGTTATGACCTCACACATACAGGAGATTGTTGGTGGGGACACAGGATTGGTTCATTAAGGTAGGCTTAACCTACACCAATCACTGTTGCCCTTTTGGCTTTAAAAGAAGGCGGAGCCCCTCTTTTGGCAGATCTGAAGGCTTCAACAGAAGCAGAAGGAAGAACTCATCATTGGACCCTGGCTGAAGGTACAGGCTGCCTTACATCTTCCGCCAGTGAAGGACGGCCAGGACCTCCATAGAGGGAAGCAAGATCCCTCCCCTAAACCTCTTCCGGGGAACAGAGGGAGATACTGAATCCAGAGGACCCTCCACAGCTCCAGAAATGGTACCCAGTCAGCACACGCTGTGCTCTGCTAGGATCTGCAGCAAGCTTCTTAGTTGGGAAGTGCCAGAGAGTCTCTGAACCAAACCAAGGACAAGCCAGCTGCATGCAACACTCTCCTCAGCTTTGGGCCGTCCACCTTAAGGGACGACACAAGCCCAGTGAAGAAGCTAGGAGGAGTGTATCGACAAGCATCTACCGACGTCCTCCTTGAAGGACATTTTTGAGCTAGTCGAACCTCTCAAGCTGCAACCGACAGCACCACTGACAGTTGTTACGCCACAGTCGCTAAAACCGTCCAAGACATCTCGACCAGTGCTTCAGAACCGCGAACCAGCACTGAGACAATGATTCCTGACCCAGAGACGCTGTGTAGGTCAGTCCGCAGCCGTCCGTCCCACTTCGCTCTACGAACTCCCTACCGCCTGATACCCACAGCTATCTCCCGTCTTGAACTCTGTCGCAGAAACTGCAAAGTGCCCTGAAACCAACTCGACCCTGTCGAGCACCAATAACTCCTACAGCACAAGGTGCATTGGGGTTCTGTCCCCCTGGTCCTTCTCCAAAGGGCCTAGTGACATTTTATGACCCATTGCTCCCTTTGTGTTGAAAGCAAGTATCCTTGGTAATTACTTTACCGCCTACCCTCCTGTCAGTATCCAGAGTGCATCCCTTTCCTTCGTGAAACTGTCTGTGCTCTGCATTCCTTTACAGAGTGGATTGTATTTTGTAGTGTCCTAGTCTGTTGTGATAATAACAAAGCAGACATTTTTATACAACCTTGACGTGGCAGTCCCCTTATCATTGGGTAATAATTGGATTTTCGCTGTGTTTCAACTAACCAACGATCCACGACTTTTCAGAGATAAGCCTTCCGTTCCATCCACGTTACCAAAATTGGACAAGGAGGTTTATAATTTGCTTGTGTTTCCAATCTGTTTGATGGTTTAGAAACCGATATTCATCCTTGGACCACTTGTTCGCTGGAAGTTGATTCGTCAAAGTAGGGCAATGTATTGGGTGCGATATCCTGGTCATTTTATGGGGGCAATGTAGAAACTAATAGAATAATGTGCGTAACTGTGGCAAAGGAGGCCTTGCACTGTTAAATGTGGAATGCTCATGTTCAGCGAGAACGTGAAAATGCATGTGTAGACATTTTGGGAGGGAATTGTTTTAGAAGCTAGAATACCAGTACTGTTAACTGATACACAACTGGTATGGCACTGTTTCAACTGGTATGGCAATTTTAAGAAATCTGTGTAGAAACTGTCATGACTGCATGACTGATATAATCTAGGATGACACTGATGACAATATGTGATTAACTGGGTTATTTTAACATTGGCTACCTGGAAATTGGCATGACAATGTTTAAATGGACTGGCAGGCACATTGATATACAGTCTGCATTTACATGAGCACAAGGGTGTATTTGAGCAGCTTTGAGCACTGCATTATTAAGAAGACCCTCATATATTTCAGAGAGAAGGGGGTAACCTGGATACCTTGCTTTTGTCAAGTTCAAGAATTGTATTCTTCATGCAGTTTTGTGCTTGATTATGAAAACCGTTAGTTTATTTGGTTTGTTAGATTGTATAAACCCTTTATAAGTACAGTCAGGGTTCATATGTCGCCATGCGGTCAGCCAACATGTGTTTTGACCCGTAGGTCCTTCTCAAGGCTATGAAGTGTGGTCCGGTGCCTCCTGTGGGGTTCTGGTGGTAGGTAGGGTTTGTTCTGTGTGTACAGTGGCTCCTGGTGGGCCCTGGAGTCTTGCTCCCACCATTTTCGGTGTGCAGCTGTCTCTGGTAGCTGGGTAGTATTATAACTAAGATAATAGTATTATATTAACATAGGGTAATTGTTAAGATGGATTTCTGAACTCTGACCTGGAGGGGCAGAGGTTCAGAAGGCCAGCCTAGTTTCTTGGAACAGAGTAACCTCTGGACAAGCCAGACCAAACAGGATAGCGATGGTGGCGGTCAAGACTAAGTCTCAAGAGGGGTGAGGGTGACTGAAAGACCTCAATGAGCACACACAGCAAGGACACTTACAAATTACTCCAGACAGGTGTTATATAAAAAAATATAGACACATTTATTACAAGGCCTTTGTAACATCGACCATAGCAAAGAATCACAATAATACTAAAGTAAACCAACACATCACAATCAATACAATATATATACAAGACCGAGGAGTCTAAGGAGTTAGGAGCACGAAATATGTAGACCACCTAGATGGGGAGGAAAACAGGCAGTGCAAGTAATCATTAGACCCAGTTCGACATCAGAAATACACCTAACTAAGAGGCAGTCCAAGCCCTACGAAGAGAGGAGCCTTATGCTCAATAGTACATGCACGCGCTTGTGCCAATGGACAAAATAGGGTCTCTTCAAGGGTCTCTGACAGTTCAGGAAGGTGGATGAAGCGATGAAGCGATGAAGAACAAGTCCCCACTACTCAAGCAAGACCTCCGCTTGCGGGCAGAGGCAGGGTGAGAGTGCGGGATGGATCTGCCATTTTGTAACAGCGGTAGAAAAGAAATGGGTTCCTGCGCTAGGGGCCATCAGTTGGGGTATGGACTACTCACCGGTCACCGACGCAGGCAGACCCAGACTTCGCCAGTTCCGTTCACGTTGCTGGCAGGTTCGGATGCGACAATCAGGACGTCTCGACACCGTGTAGATTCCGCGGTAGCAGGATTCAGGGTCGAGGGGGTCACAAATGCAGCAAACGTGCACAGGTCGTTACCACAGCCGGGCAACACGGCAACCGCGTTTACTCCGGTCCGGGCACACTCGTCTCACTTCAGACCTGGGAATGCCAAGTGTACGAAATTCAGTGTGAGGGTGCCGTGGACACAGAGCTAGCAGTAGGCCAAGTTTCGAGGGCTTCCCCAAAACGGCGGCGGTGACCGAGCAAACGTCCCGTGTAAGCTAGTCAGCCCACTGGTTGGCCCAGGGACACTTCTGAAGAGGCTTACTTGCAGGGTTTGATGAAGGTGCCGAGAATAGTAGGTCCAACTATTCCAATGGGTCGAAGTGCATTCACAGACATTCTAGGACGATCAGATGCAGAGGGTTCTCGCAGGACGACAGCGGGCTCAGGGTGCCAAACCTTCCAGCGGGTCACCAGCAGTTCCTCGACTCGGCTTCTTGTTGCAGGATACTTGGCTCCTTATCCCTTGTTGGATGTGAACTCAGGAGATCGACATGGTAGTGGTGTGTTCGGCCTCCTCTTATCCAAAGTTCCCTTCGCGCTAAAACGGAGAGGACCCAATGGGAGATCTGCTCACAAACACTCACTCCATCCGTGGACCAATCACGGACCACGGTTGTCCCAGGCATTCAGGACACTCCAGACTGTCTGGCACCCAGGATGTGTATTGGGAACAGACATCCCAGCCCACATCCTGGAGGCACACACACACAAGGCATGCAGAAGCCTGCAAAAGCTTTGGGTTTCGTGGGAAAGTGCATGACCAAATAAGGACTGACCCGGGTCTGCTCGACCTGGGGATGGTGAAGGGGCAAGATGGCCAAAGGACAGGACAAAGAACCGTGTGGCATGGCCATTTTGGAGCCAGGCCACCTATTTGTGCCAAACACGGTAAGCGCGGATAACATGGCAATAAAGGTTTCAAAACATAAGATAAACGATAGCTGCCACCAGTCTTGTCCGTGACACACCTGCACAGTTCATAATAAGTCCAGCGAGAGTTTCTAGGGCCTTTGGAATGACTATAGACCCAAGAGTGCGGTAAGGTAAATTACATTGCACTCTTGTTACATGTTGCACACAAACTGCAACATGAGGAAAGGACTAAGGGAAACAAAGTCTCCCAGTACTGACTGTTTTAAGGGCATGTCAGTTTCCCTATAAGAATTGAGCGAAAGCCCAGAGGAGTGCGGCGGAGGGCTGCGCTTATCTGGCAAAGGTTAGATCAGGGTGTAAAACAGCAGCAAAAAGTTTGGGGTTGACACATGGAGGGAAAGTTACATTCAAATATGAAATGTTTCCTAACAGTAATCATTTGCAGTAAGGAAGAAAATAAACATTTTCCATTTCAATTCATGCTTATGCTGTAGTGTTTGGAAGGTTGCATAGCATCATCCCCATCTATGTATATTACGAATGGGGTTCCACCATATTTAGTGATTAATCAATTCAGATTTTTTCAATTTGGTCGTAATAACTTGAATAGCAATTAGAATAAATAAATCAAATAAATAACAAAAAGTAGGAGTCTAGATGACATTGGAAGGAAGTACTGCCTAAATATAAGATCTTAAAATGTAAAGGCTTGTCTATCTTAAAGATGCATTTGATAATTTGCCATACATTTTTCCAATCTTTTTCAATATATTTACAGTCCATAAACATATGTTTAAATGATCCTTCGCAGTCACAACAGTTCCAGCATTTATTATCCAAAGATATCTTACAATTAAAGAGCATGCCAGGGGTAATTAAAATTCTGTGATGGAAAAAGAAAAGAGTTTGGTTAAGATTGGCTGATACAGTTATGGTTAATGTTTTTTTTTCCCCAGAAGATGGCCAGGTATAGTCTCCAGATGTTATTGCACAATATTGATGCCTATCTTGTTGAGTTATCCATTGGAGATTGTCAGTTAAGTCATTAGTAAGGTCTTTATAAAAAAGGGAGGCTGAAAACTAATTGTTGCACATATAGTTTAGTCTAACAGTATTGATTAGTCCAGGAGATTCCTTTAAAAGCTGCAAGTTATCTATAATAGCATTCATTAGTAGTGAGTATTGGTAATAGAAGGATTTAGGTGTGATGAATTTCACGCTGAATTCATTGAAAGCGAACGGTGTACCTTGATTAAAGAGTTGATGAACAAATTTGATTCCTTTTGAGATCCAGCTTTTCCCAAAATGATTGTACTATTGATTCGGATGAGGTTATTTAACCAAATGAGCTGTGATGCACCCTTCAAGGTGTCACTGAATTCCCCCTTTCTCACCTGGGAGCGATCCTTGCAGGATTTCTTGGGCGGTGTCTTCTTACACATGGACCTGGTCTTGTATAAGCCTGTGCGAGCCTCTTCTGACTCCATCGTGCGTTCAGAGTTCTGGGATTCAGATACTCCGGGATCCAGGAACGAAGAAGGTGCGCACACGGCGCACGAGTCCAGGAAACAAGGAAGAAAGAAGAGGGGTATGGGAATGGAATTAGGAGGTCCAGGAACAGGGATAACAGAGTAGCGAACTACGGAGCACACGTCTAGTCGCTGCTTGCAATAGCATTGAGACACGCAGGGCCGCGGGGGCGCTGCCTATTTGTAAAATACGCTACATCTGACGTAAAGACAGAGGAAGGCGTTCCATGTTAGACGGCCATGTTGGAAGTATCAAGGAGTACAAGCCCCGTTGTGATAAGGACCATGAAGTCCAAAAGGGGCGCATGCCTCCTCCGGAGACCCGTTCCACCGGGTTTGCCCGGGTGTATGAGATAGCATCTTCTGAGCAATCGAGGGGTGTTCAGATTAGAAGTTGGTTCCCAGGTTCTTTCACTTGGAGGATATCCTTTCCATTCAACCAGGTATTGAAGCTGACCCCATTTATACCTGGAATCACATATTCGGGACACTTCATATTCCACTTGGACGTCCACCACCACAGGAGGGGGTCTGCAAGATTTCCGGGAGGATCGGATGTAGGGTTTTAATAAAGAAGTGTGAAAAACTGGGTGAATTTTCTTCCAGGAGTCGGGTAGCTTGATCCAGTATGAGACTGGATTAATGATTTCCTTAATGGAAAATGGACCATAGGACCGGGGGGCCAATTTGTTTGGTCGTAAATGTCAGGGTAGTAGCTTCGAGGACAACCAGACTTGATCACCAACTGCATAAGAAGGCCCTGGTCTTCTTTTAGAATCTGCATATCGCTTAGTATGTATTCTGGCCTTCTCTAAGTGTTCTTTGGCTTCCTTGTGTACATTGATGAGTGTTTCCATCCAGGAGTCGACGGTAGGAACTTGTGTGGGATGTGGAAGAACAGAGGGTAACACTGATGGATGGAATCCTTGACTGCAATAAAAGGGGATGGTCTTAATTGCTGAGTGATCGGAATTGTTGCATGCAAACTCAGCCACAGATATTAGGAGCGACCAGTCATCCTGAACATTGGTGGCGAAACAGAGGTATTGTTCCAGGGTCTGGTTTACACGTTCCGTAGCTCTGTTGGTTTGTGGATGATAAGCTGATGAGAGAGCGCGTTGGATTCCTAGAATGCGACAGAGATGTTTCCAGAATTGTGAGACGTATTGAGGTCCTCGTCTGATATGATCTTGGAAGGGAGTCCATGAAGGCGGAAAATGTGTTCCAGGAAGATTCCAGCGAGTTCTGATGAGGATGGTAGTTTATACAGGGGTGTAAAATGAGCCATATGAGTGAACAAGTCAATGGTAACCATGATAGTCGTGTATCCCCTGGAAGGTGGCAATTCCACAATGAAGTCTGTAGCGATGAATTCCCATGGTCTTGTTGGTAGTGTAGGTTGCAGTAGGAGACCTGCCGGTCTCTTGTTATCGTGTTTGTTCTGACTACAAATAGAACAGGCTCAGATGTACAGTTGTACGTCAGTCTTCATTCTAGGCCACCAAAATTGTCTTTGTATAAGACGGAGGGTGTTGGTGATGCCACAATGTCTGGAGTGAAGGGTATCGTGGCAGAGGTTTATTATCCTTTGTTGTAATTTCTGTGTGGGGATGACTAGAGCCTTATCCTTAAACAAATATCCATCCCTGGTTCTCAGATTCCATTGATTCTTCCTTGAAATATCCTTCCAGAGCTCAGAAGATTGGGTTTGCATCCGAATTTCTTCACATAGACTGACTGCTTGAGCTACAAAAATCATACAGGGAAACATCTTGGGATAGGTCCGATCTCCAATAGTTTCGTAGTCAGGACGTCGAGATAAGGCATCAGCAATTATGTTTTGTGATCCAGGGACATGACTGATGTGGAACTGGTACTGGGCAAAGAAGAAGGCCCAACGGGCCTGACGACTGTTCCTACACTCCAAGGATTGTAGAACTTGGAGATTCCGATGGTCCGTGCAGACCTGGACGTCTCACTCCCAGGAGTAGGTGTCGCCATTCGGTGAAGGCTTGGCAGATGGCTAACAGTTCCTTTTCCAGGACGGAATAATGTGTCTCACTGGGAGTCAGGGTTCGTGAAAGATAAGCAATGGGGGTGTTCCATCTTGTCCTCAAATTCTTGCTTCAAAACTGCTCCTATGGCATAGTTAGAGGCATCCGTCTCCACTAGGAATGGCCGATTAATGCTGGGTTGGGCTAGGATGGGGGCTTGAGTCAACTCTGTCTTTAAACGTTGGAATGCCTTGTCTTGAGGTGTAGACCAGAGAAAGGGAGTGTCTTTCTTCAAGACTGCAATGATAAATCTCAGAAAAGGTGGGTATGAACTTCCGGTAGAAATTGGCAAGCCCCAGGAAGGATTGAACTTGTTTCACGGAAGTGGGAGCCAGCCAAGATAGTATGGCCTTTACCTTCGAATGATCCATACCAATTCCTTCTGGACTAAGGACAAATCCTAGGTAATGAACAGAGGTGACGTGAAACAGGCATTTCTCGGGTTTGGCTAGGAGTCTATGTTCACGTAGTCGTTGTAATACTGCTTTTACATGCTCTTCGTGCTTTAGCGGGTCCTTAGAGTAGATCAGGATATCGTCCAGGTAGACGATGACGAAGAGGAACAGCATATCAGAGAACACCCTATCCATGAAACGTTGAAAGATGGCAGGGGCATTAGCAAGTCCAAAGGGCATGACCAGATATTTGAAGTGTCCAAAGGGTGTTCTAAAAGCTGTTTTCCATTCGTCTCCTTCCCTTATATGAATCAGATGATAGGCACCCCTGAGATCCAGTTTCGTGAAGATTGCAGCTCCTCTCACCGCTTCCAGGATATCCGATATCAAGGGTAAGGGGTAGTGGTCCTTGAGGGTGCATTGATTTAATCCACGACAATCGAGGGAAGGTGTAAGTTCCTTGGTGTCGTTTTTGGGAACAAAGAACAACGAGGCTCCAGCTGGGGATTTCGATGGTCTTATGGTGCTATTTTCAAGGTTGGTATCCAAGTATTCTCGTAGGGCTCTTTTTTCAGGTTCGGATAGGATGAACATCCTCCCGAAGGGAATCACTGCTGAAGGTTCTGTGTCTATGGCGCAGTCTTCAGGTCTGTGAGGTGGAAGAGCCTGGACTATGGCAGTTGAAAACACATCAGCATAACGCTAATAGGCTTTTGGAACCTGTACGATATTGGAAACCATGAGTGGTACTTGCTGATCTATTGATGGTTCTTTGGAAGGTGTCAAGGAGGATTCCAGGAATAGACAGTGAGACATACAAAACTCAGATCCGAGAAATAAGGATCCTGCTGCCCAGTTGATATAAGGATTATGTTTCTGTAACCAGGGCATACCCAGGACCATGGGGTAATGAGCAGACTTAATGATGTCAAATCTGATCAGCTCTTGGTGATGGTTTATTGAAAGCTGGATCTCTTTAGTCTGCAAGCTTATGGGTCCTGAAGTGAGGGGTCTTCCATCGATCGCTTACACCGGTTGCATGGTACTTCGAGTCTCGTATGGAATGTGGTGACTAAAAACCCAATCTTGATCAATGAATACTCCCATAGCTCCGCAGTCAACCAGGGCCAAAATGGAGTAGGTCTTATTCTTGGATGGTGATATGAGGGCCTGTAAAATCACTAGGCTGTTTTCTCCAGGAGAGTTCAAGGATGAAATAGACGTGGAACAAACATTTCTCTCCCGAAGACTTGCTCCATCTAGGATCGGGAGCTGGCGTTTCCCGAACGCCGAGGAGGGGCTAGAGGACATTCTCTAACCAGGTGTTTATCTGAGGCACAGTACATGCATAACCCTGCATGAATCCTTCTCATCCTCTCTAGCGGGGATATAGATTGACGGAAGGCTCCTATCTTCATAGGTTCTGGTTCAGTAGCTGACCTGGGATTATTGTCAGTTTTGGAGGTAGTCTCAAAGGATACCTTCGGGGGGGGGGTTACTTTGGATTTCTTCTTCTCTGCCTTTCTTTCCTGGATACAAACATCTATTTGCATGGCAAGGACCATAAGAGCCTGGAATGAGCTTGGGCAAGCCACTCTGGCCAACTCATCTTTGATCTCCTCATTCAGTCCCCTTCTGAACAGAGTAAAACTTGCTTCAGGAGACCAGTCAGCTTCCTTGTCTGATTGCTTGAATCGGGTTACATACGTAAGCATATCCTGGGATCCCTGGTGAAAGTCTAGCAGGAGCTCCTGGGCACTATAGACCTGCTCTGGGCGGTCAAACATGGTTTTAATGGCTTGTATGAAACCGTCGTAATCATCCAGGAGGGCATCACCGGAATTGACTAAGGGCGTAGCCCAGGTTAGAGCATTTCCGGAAAGGTGTGAAATTATGAAGCCCACCTTAGCCCTGGGAGTTGAAAAGTAGTAGGGCTTAAAAGTAAAATGAACCAAAAAAGAATCAAGGAATCCACAAAGGGTTTTTGCCGACCCATCGTATTTGTCAACAATGCCGCCCAGCAATACACTTTCCTTTGTTGCAGAATTACGGGATAGAACTAATTGTTTGAGAGCAGCGTTTTCCGCTTTTACATTTTGTACCTCGGTTGTTAGTTCTTGCATGCCACGCATGAGATCCTGAACAGCCGCTTCCATGTCGACTTCGAGTTCGGTCGTTTGGCGTCTCAAACTGTCACTGAATTCCCCCTTTCTCACCTGGGATCGATCCTTGCAGGATTTCTTGGGCGGTGTTTTCTTACGCACGGACCTGGTCTTGTATAAACCGCGCAAGCCTCTTCTGACTCCAGCGTGCGTTCAGAGTTCCGGGATTCAGATACTCCGGGATCCAGGAACGAAGAAGGTGCGCACACGGCACACAAGTCCAGGAAACAAGGAAGAAGGAAGAGGGGTATGGGAATGGAATTAGGACGTCCAGGAACAGGGATAACAGAGTAGCGAACTACGGAGCACACGTCTAGTCGCTGCTTGCAATAGCATTGAGACGCGTGGGGCTGCGGGGGCGCGGCTAATTTGTAAAATACGCTACGTCTCACGTAAAGACAGAGGAAGGCGTTCCACGTTAGATGGCCATGTTGGAAGTATCAAGGAGTACAAGCCCTGTTGTGATAAGGACCATGAAGTCCAAAAGGGGCGCATTCTGTGGGTCATGAGACAAGGAGGTACTTGGGATGAGGTACATTCTAATTTGTTTAACAGTGTACTCAACATTCACTACATCTATTTTTTGTAGGAAATAAATGACATTCATGTCGGAGTATCAAAATATTCAGCCTGACAAAACCAACTTTGTGCTTGCTTTAGTATGAAGGCTGAATGATATTTACTAAAAGAGGGAAATCCTACCCCTTCACATGTAACCTTTCTCTTTAGTTTACTAAGGGAGATTCTGTGTTTCTTCTTGCCCCAAAAGAATTTGAGAAGCCATGCATCAATGTCCTTAAAGAATTTACTTGGCATTGGGAGTGGAAGCATGAATAAAGTGTATAGAATAAGCAGGGAAATCATTATTTTGATAGATTGGAGATGACCCCACCAGGATAGATATAACGGGGACCAGGACTCTAAGAGACTTTTAATTTTGGTTAATACAATATTGGTATTTTCTTCAGTAGTATCTTTAACCAATGAGAACATTAGCATTCCTAGATATTTGATTTTCTTGGAACACCGTCTGATGCCAAATATTAGGGCAAGATGTTTAGTACAGTAAGTACTGAGGGGGTGGATTTCCGACTTATCCATGTTTAATTTATATCCTGAGGCTAGTGAAAATTGAGATATCGTGTCAAGTATATAACCTAAACTCATTTCAGGATTTTTGAGGAGTAGAAGGATATCATCAGCATAGGCTGACAATTTAACTTGCACATCACCAAACGTTATTCCCTGAATATGAGGATGAAGTCTAATAGTTTCTAGGAATGGTTCAAGGGCTAAAATAAATAATAGAGCTGAAAGAGGACATCCCTGCCTTGTGCCTCT
Source organism: Ambystoma mexicanum (assembly GCF_040938575.1). NCBI lineage: Eukaryota > Metazoa > Chordata > Amphibia > Caudata > Ambystomatidae > Ambystoma > Ambystoma mexicanum. Next base: position 1,034,044,552 of record NC_090921.1, read on the forward strand.
ACCTAAAGGAAAAAAGGGGGGCATCTGCCCATTTATGAATACAGTCGTTTTTGGATTTAAATAAAGAACACGGATCATGGATATGAACGTTTCATGGAGGCCATGCCGCGCAGCGCATCAAACAAGTAATCCCATTCAACACTATCTTTTCAGCATCTAAAGCAACAGCTGCATAGGGATCAATTGAGGATGCTGCAACATTCAAGGAATCTAAAAAAGGTCCTACTATTAAATGCTCAGAGTCTTCTGTTAACATAACCTACCTGATCGTGTTTAGTGAATTTACGCACAAAAGGAAGAAGTCTATTTGCTAAGATTTCTGCAAGAATGTTTCTGTCAGTATTAATTAGGGGAATAGGCCTGTAGCTTTGTGGTATCTCGGGATCTTTGTTAAGTTTGGGTAATGCTAAAAGCATGGCCTCTGTGAAGGAGCCTTTGGATTTAGAGTTTAGGATAAAATGAGAGAAAAGTTAGAAAAGTCTAGGGGCAAGTATTGATTAAAAATTAGCGTAAAAGTCAATGTAGAAGCCATCAGGTCCTGGTGCTTTGCATTTCTTAAGTCCCTGTATTGCTTTAATGATTTCATTTTGTGCTATAGGTAATTTAAGGGAAACAAGATTAATAGTCGGATAATCTGAGCATGTAATATTCTGTAGGAAGGCATGAATGTTAGAATTATTGGAAGAGACTCAGAGGAATATAATTGATGATAGAATGTACTAAATACATTGATATCTTTATCTACAACTTTTCTAGTGCCAAGAGGGTCTTTTATTACTGCGATTCTGCTTCTTTCTTTTTTAATTTTGAGGTAGGAAGCTAGGGAGTTACTGGTTTTATTGGAAAATTGATGATACATTTTTGATTTGTATTTAAACAGGTTAGCACATGAGTATTCAGAGGTAAGTTTGTTGGATTTAATTCTTAGCTGTACAATATTAAATTGAGTTTCTTTAGATGTTTTAGAAACATATTGTTTTTGTAGAATTTTTTAATTTCTTAGAATTTCTTCAGATTCGTTTTTCAAAGCCTTCTTTTTTCTTGCCACAAAGGAGATTATTTCACCTCTATATCACCTTATAGCAGTCCCAATTATTAGGTATGGAGGTGTCACTTACTTTATTAATCTGGAAATAATGATTATGAGCACCTGTCAAGAAGGGAGCACATTTTTCCTCTTTTAATAGGGCCGAATTAAATCTCCATCAATTTGATTTGGAGATAGGATGGGTGTCACTAATTTTAATATGAACAGGGGCTTGATCAGATAGAGATATGCATTTCGATGGTGAAGTTCATTAAGCTTGCAGCTAAGGAGTTGGCCATAAAGATGTAGTCAATTCTGGAAAAAGAGTCATGTGGGTTAGAATGAAATGTACAATCCATTTCCGATGGGTTTTGTAGACGGCAAGTGTCAGGAAGGCCTAATTCAGAGATAAACTTTAGGAATTGGTTGTGAGATTTAGAATTTTTGAAAGGAGTTTTAGACTCTGTCCAGAAATGGATCCACTATTTTGTTGCAGTCCCCACATACAATAAGATTGTGTACATTTGAACGAAGCAAGAGTTCCATAATGTATTGCCAGAAAACAGGATCTTATTCATTAGGACCATGTACATTCAAAATTGAGTAGTAAGTGGAGTGGAAGAGAATGTTTAATAGGACCCATCTACCTGCGTCATCGGTCTCTGAGCTAATAATCTTGAAATCAAAGTTTTTATTGATGAGAGTAATAATTCAATTTCTCTTACCCTGAGGCTCGCTAGCAAATACCTTACCCACCCATAATTTCTTTAGCTTGGTAGCTTCGAATGTGGAGAGATGCGTTTCTGGAATGCAAGTAATGGAAGGCTTATTTCTATTGAGATATGATAGTACCTTCTGTCTTTTGGTGGGATTGTGAAAACCTTTAACATTCCAGGATGATATGTTTATAGACATGTGAGCTCAGGAGTAATACATTATAAACTTAGAATAGACAATTGATCGAGTAACAAGATAATATGAGTGTATAGACTTCCATGTTGTGTTAATGAGATTATCAGCAATTATGAATAGTGTGGTACCCTTAGGGGAAGAACACCAGGAAGAGGAGCTACATAAGGAAAAGGGAATGACAAACAAAAACATAGAGATGAGTAAAAGTAGATCATAGCCCTTGGTGAGGTATACCAAAATGGCTAATTGGAAACAGCCAAAACATCTCATGTCTAGAGCACAGAGCAGTAGTGAGGATGGGGTGCCCAACGAGGCCAGGCCATACAAGGGAGCACACTCGCATAGTTAGGCTTAAGAGAGTCAAACTATATGTAGAAGATTTTGAGTTACATTATTTAGAGACGGACCAGCGATATCCATTTCATCCAGCCTTTGAGACTGAATAAATTGTCTCGGGTCTCCCGGATTGTCGAAAGAGGTGGTATGATCTTTAAAGGTAACTTTTAAGGACGCCGGATGAGCATCCCATTAAGTTGTTTCAAGGCTGGCCTTAGTGCTAGTAGTTCTTTTCCTCTTGCGGAAGTAGAATTATCAACATCTTGTGAGACGAAAATGTTATTTCCATTCCAAGTGGGATCTTTAGTCATCTTGACCTTTTTCATTATGAGCTGCACATGTTTGAAAACGCAGGAGACCAAAAATAAGAGTTCTCGAAGCGTTGGAGGGGTTAGTTTGGGAACCTAACGGGCCAATTCGGCGTGCTCTTTGAATGTTAAGTTGTACTGAAGATCAAAAAGTATAGAATGCATATTGGTTAGAAAAAGAATTATATCCTCTCCCTCAATTCCTTCTGGAAGGTCCACAATGCAAAGATTATTTCTTCTGTTTCTGTTTTCCACATTATCTGTATGTTTTTGAAGTGCTTTGTCCGAGTTTTCTAGGTTAGCCACTCTGTTGGAGACATTTTTCGCATTACTCACTCTGTGTTCCACTTCAGATATCCTGCAGTCAAAAGCGGACAATTTTTCATCTAAATATTATAGCTTATAATTTGTTGCCTCCATAAAAGGTTTTAAAGCCCTTCTTTCAGTCAAAATGGCTTGCGTGGCCGGATCCATACCTTCTTCACCGGGAGTGGGTGAATCACTTTTCTGCCTTTTAGCGTAGTGGCAGAGGTTGAGGAAGTATCTTTAGCCATATTATTCTTACAAGTAGCCATTTTGATATGAAACGGGTATTTTGTAGATGAATAGACCAGACAGGCATAGTGTGGACTTCCGTCACCCTTTTAAAATTATAGAGCTTTTATTTGATACTGAGCAATTAAAATTAGAGCAGCTAAAAATTGCTTAAAAGGAGTAAAGAGTAAAAATGTAGGCTGTTATAATGCAGTGAGTTCACACGATATCCAACAGAAGAAACAGTTACTTAGCTCGTATAACCCTTTTGGGGGTAACAAAGTACCTGAAGCAGGTGCAGGTTTGATGCGGTTTCCACTTTCTTTTGGCTGCTATGGCCTGTGTTATATGGAAAAAGCGTTTCTGCCAGCAGGCAGCATGCACGTCTCACGTTGTCCGGGCCAGCTGACTAGATTTTCAGTTTCGTTGCCGCAGCAGCACGCTGCCTTACATACCCTCATGGAGCTCCTATTCACTCTGTATTGCAGCCCGCCAGACCTGCAGACTCGCCGCACTTAGGGTCACCAAGTTCCGCGGGGTTCCAAACGTGTCGACGGTAAGGATACATTTGCTCAAAAAAGGCACCTTTATATGTCTTTAAAATGACAGAGGAGTGGAGCCTCGAAGCTAGCCCGTCAAGCTGCTATGCACCAAGCCACGCCCCGATTTCTAGCAATTCTAATTCAGAAGTAAGTGTGTGTGTGTTTGCAACGTGCATCTGTTCATTTCAAACTCCCACAACCTCAGAGTGCCCTTTTCTCGCCTCAGGATCTCCTCTGCCTCTGCTCCGAGCAAGGCTCAAAATGGCAGAGTTGCCTACCATCATTCTATATGTGAGGGTCACCGCCTTCAACATGCATCTACTTAACCAGCCAGAAGACTTAGTAAATTCTAGAAAGAAAGCAACAATTGAAACAGGAATTCAAGGCATATTTGTTTAAGTAAAGGTTTCTGAGACAAAGTGCTCTTGTTTTTTGTATATTTATGACGCACAGACCTAGCTCTAAGGAGCAGGAAAGCACTACATCCTAGTGTGAATCGAAAAGTGTGTGTGAATGTTTCTTTTATTTTGGGCCGGTTTCAGTATCCTTTATTTAAAGGGGAGGGAGAAGTTGAATGCACCATACAGAGCATTGTGTAGTTTGCCGATGTACACCACATTACACTTATTTAAAGTGATCTGCCCAAGATCAACCATATTTGGTCACGTGCTACAGACAGAATTAGATAACAAGTTCCCAACTTGCCCATGAGTTATCCCATTTCCAAATGTTATTAAAAAAAAGATGGGTGAATCTCTGGCCTCAGAGAAAACAAACTGGTATTTTAGATCAGAGACTGCTGGAATCGTTGGGGGTCTATGGGAGGAAAAGCAGGAGCCCTTTGTTTAAGTCGAGAGCCACGCAGAATTTCTTGCAGGCTGTCAGGCATGTTATTTCACCAAAATGCCGGGGGTAGCGGATGTGACATCACATGACCCTTCACCGCTGATGACATGACAGGAAGTGACATCTTTGCGGATCTACTTTTCAGGCTTCAGAGGTTGGCAAAATACATACCATTGGGAGGATTCATAACTGTGTATTAAAGAATTTAGAGTAGCGCAGGGAAAGCAGCGCACTCACACAGCATTGCGTACTCTGGGCACTCATTACCACATATATGCAAACAAACATCCTGAACAGCATGCCAGGGAGATAGGAAAGATAGACTGTAAGCCTACCAGCACCGTTGTTTCTGGACCAGCACAGTACAAGTCTGCAGGCGGGTGCTGTACCACCTGCCAAGTTCAGACCTGCCGGGCAGGGTGGCTCCTGCTCGCAGAGTTCTCACGGGAGCACCGGCACCATTGTTAATGGTGCCGGTGCTCCCGTGTCCCCATTCCCATGGAGTCCTTGGACTCCATGGGAATGGGGACTAACTTCCCGGCCACCGGACTTCGAATAGCCCGGTGGCACCGGGAAGTCAAACCCTGGTAATTCAATATGGTTCTGGCGGCTACCTGCTGGTTTTACGGGCACGGCTACTGCCCTACCCGTAATGAGGCCCATAGTCCGAAATTGATGCTTATTCTACTCTGAACGATTTTTGGAAGTTTTTGTCTGCATTGTATATTTGAGGTGTTTAACCCTTAAGTGCCAAGGACGAGTATACTCGTCCTTTTTGCATAGACTTGCATAATAGCCTGGCAGTTAAGAACAGACTAAATCAGTAGCTCACCCCCTCAAGGGTGCCTGAAATAAACCTTTAATGAGTCCAGCAATTATTGTATGGAATTCCAGAAAGACAAATTATTTGTTATTCCTATTCTTTCTTATTTAGGGTCACTGCTCAAAGTATTACACTTGTGGAAGCCCTCACTCTCTTGTTCAATAAAAACCAGGTACGCAGAATAGATATGAGGAGAAACGTGGGTGCGGAGATAAAAGAGACAACCATAATGTGGAAGAAAGAGGCGTGGAAGCAAACACATGTGAGTAGGAGCAAAAGCAGGGAAGGGAAAAGGCATGGAGTGAAAGAGCGAGATTCCTACATATGTCAATGGGCGCCAGGGGCAGTCTGATGCCACGCTGAAGCCAAACATGTCTTAAATGTCCTCATGAAAGCACCTACCACAACAAATCATTTTGGGTGAATGAAGATTATCAAGGGCATTTTCTGGCGCTGTCTCTTTCCTGAACCTATTTTTGCAGTCCAAGCCAGAGAACTGCTACGTCTCTTGGGCCTCATTATGAGTTTGGTGTTGTGACCAAAAACTGTGTTAATGCAGTGGTAATTACTGCAGCATTACTGCACCACTGATCAATGGGTTTGGAGGTAAGCTTAAGAAAAAACCTCCAGCAAAATGCTGGTGGTAATGCCACCACCTTATTGCCAATACACAGCAATTTCAGTGGAATTACTGCCAGTGGTAATTCCACTGAAATCCCCATGGAGTCCTATGTACTTCATAAAAAGGGGACTAACGCTGCCATGCCTCCACTTGTAACCCGGCAATAATTTAGCTGGACCAAGTGACAGTAGCAGTAAATCCATTTGGTGATCTCAGCAGATTTATTTCTGAGATAATACCAAACGTGTAAGGAGGTCCTTTCTACTCTTTGGCCATTGCCATAAACGCACATGCAGCCCACACAGAAGCAAATGCGGATCTGAGCTTAGTTTTCTTTCTGACAGATGGAGCCAAATCTGGATCAGCTTGGTTGCCTTACTGCCACACTGAACCAAATACTCAAGAGCTTAGTTACCTTACTGAGAACCAGTACCAAATACGGATGAGAGCTTAGTTACTTTACTGACAACCAGTAGCCAATACGGAACAGAGCTTAGTTACTTTAATGAAAACTAGTACCCAATACTGATCAGAGCTTAGTTGCCTTACTGCCACATGGAACCAAATACTGATCAGAGCTTAGTTGCCTTACTGCCACAAAAAAACAAATACAGATCACAGCTTAGTTACCTTACTGAGAACCATTACCAAATATGGATCAGAGTTTAGTTACCTTACTGACAACCAGTACCAAACACGGATGAGAGCTTAGTTACTTTACTGACAACCAGTACCCAATACTGATCAGAGCGTACTTGCCTTACTGCCACAAAGAACCAAATACAGATCAGAGCTTAGTTACCTTACTGCCACAAAAAAACAAATACAGATCAGAGTTTAGTTACCTTACTGAGAACCAGTACCAAATACGGATCAGAGCTTAGTTGCCTTACTGCCACATGGAACCAAATACTGATCAGAGCTTAGTTACCTTACTGCCACAAATAACCAAATATAGAACCAGTACCAAATACAGATCAGAGTTTAGTTACCTTACTGCCATCTTACAGCTGAAAGTATGGTCCTTATGAAGCCATGCAGAACCTAATGCAGATCTGAGCCTAGGCATGCCTCACTTACATCCATCCAAGAAGCCCACACACTGACCAAATTCACACATGACCTTGATGTGCTCTCTCGGTAAATATTTGTTCAGTAGGGACATTTTTGGTTGGCTTGAAATGTACTATTCTGGATCCACTCTTTGAATGTATAGCTATCCACGCCAGGAACCCCTTGTTATACGTTCATCCTGTGTAAAACAGGGCATTAACCCAATAAAGGCAAAGCCATTCGGTTTGACTTGTGTACAGTGAACAAGATGTCTGTGTTGTCATGATATGCTTAGATACACACGCCATTTGCTGGCTATTGGCACCCCTGCCAGATTATCACCCCGTTCAATCTCTACAGTATTGCCACCATATACCCAGGCACCACCATCATTTACTAACTAGTTCCAAATTATGCTCACACCATATGGCAGATATTGCCAGCACATGCCCTGGAACTCAAACTGCATTCCAAGTACTGCCATTTTGGTCCCAAGTACGACAACCATATGCACGGAACTGATAGCACACAACTGCCATTGATCTGTCTTTGACAGGTATTATTCTTAAGCTTTATAGACCTAGCCTGAGGTCTCTATCGGCATGAGGGCATTTAATGGGGCATTTAACTCCTGGCACAGCCTGAGCGTATGGTCTATAAAGCTATTATGTCCCTTTTGAAAAAGGGGAGGAGCAATTTGCGTGGAATGGTGGCTGAGAACTGGCTAGTGGTCAGCAACCACCGCTAGGGAGGGGCAAGGATTAGAAAATAGCCAGGCCATGTTTGCCAAGTACAGCCCCGCGAAGACTGCAGGCAAGGTATGGAGTTGGAGTGGAGGGGCAAGTGATTTCTCGTGCCCGGCCGGGACACGTCTGTCCAGTGTACCTGACTGCACCTCGCTGAGAGCCAAGTGGCGCAGACAGGATGGCTCTCAGCGTGGAGCTCCCTCTCATCACAGGAGCGTGCGCCACACTGAAAGACATGCATCTCCTGCCATGAAAGTGTGCACCATGCTGAGAGCCATGCTGCCAGCGCAGTGAGCCTGGGGGAATGGCGAGACGTCCCTCATTGGCCAATTTCCAGGCTATACGGATGTCCTGAGCCATGCTGGCTTGTATAACACGGAAATTGACCAATAGGGGAGTGCGCGTCAATCCCTGGGACATAATTCACAATAAGCCAGACCACAAATGCCTTAATAACCCCCCAATCTACCTTCCAAACAAAATACATAAATACCAGCCATCCAGCGTGGTGATAGTAAAAAATAGCAATTAGTCCCCAGAACCAGCTGCAATTGAAGAAGGGGCACAAGCTTCTCTGCTTCAGCAATACCCTGCCAATAGAAATCTAAACCATCTCACGTAATTCAAGGGACATAGGCTTCTCAGCTTCAGCAATACCCTGCCAATAGAAATCTAAACCATCTCACGTAATTCAAGGGACATAGGCTTCTCGGCTTCAGCAATACCTTGCCAATAGAAATCTAAACCATCTCACGTAATTCAAGGGACATAGGCTTCTCGGCTTCAGCAATACCCTGCCAATAGAAATCTAAACCATCTCACGTAATTCAAGGGACATAGGCTTCTCAGCTTCAGCAATACCCTGCCAATAGAAATCTAAACCATCTCACGTAATTCAAGGGACATAGGCTTCTCAGCTTCAGCAATACCCTGCCAATAGAAATCTAAACCATCTCACGTAATTCAAGGGACATAGGCTTCTCGGCTTCAGCAATACCCTGCCAATAGAAATCTAAACCATCTCACGTAATTCAAGGGACATAGGCTTCTCGGCTTCAGCAATACCTTGCCAATAGAAATCTAAACCATCTCACGTAATTCAAGGGACATAGGCTTCTCGGCTTCAGCAATACCCTGCCAATAGAAATCTAAACCATCTCACGTAATTCAAGAGACATAGGCTTCTCAGCTTCAGCAATACCCTGCCAATAGAAATCTAAACCATCTCACGTAATTCAAGGGACATAGGCTTCTCAGCTTCAGCAATACCCTGCCAATAGAAATCTAAACCATCTCACGTAATTCAAGGGACATAGGCTTCTCAGCTTCAGCAATACCCTGCCAATAGAAATCTAAACCATCGCACGTAATTCAAGGGACATAGGCTTCTCAGCTTCAGCAATACCCTGCCAATAGAAATCTAAACCATCTCACGTAATTCAAGGGACATAGGCTTCTCAGCTTCAGCAATACCCTGCCAATAGAAATCTAAACCATCTCACGTAATTCAAGGGACATAGGCTTCTCAGCTTCAGCAATACCTTGCCAATAGAAATCTAAACCATCTCACGTAATTCAAGGGACATAGGCTTCTCAGCTTCAGCATTACCCTGCCAATAGAAATCTGAACAGATCTCATGCAATTCAAGGAACAGAGGCTTCTCAGCTACAGCATTACCCTGCCAATAGACATTTAAACCGATCTCACGTAATTCAAGGGACAGAGGCTTCTCAGCTTCAGCATTACCCTGCCAATAGAAATCTGAACAGATCTCATGCAATTCAAGGAACAGAGGCTTCTCAGCTACAGCATTACCCTGCCAATAGACATCTAAACCGATCTCACGTAATTCAAGGGACAGAGGCTTCTCAGCTTCAGCATTACCCTGCCAATAGAAATCTGAACAGATCTCATGCAATTCAAGGGACAGAGGCTTCTCAGCTACAGCATTACCCTGCCAATAGAAATCTAAACAGATCTCACAATTCAAGGGGCAGTAGCTTCTCTGCTTCTGCATTACCCTGCCAATAGAATATTAAACAGACCTCATCCACTGCAAGGAAAAGCAATACAAAGATAGACTACCAGGACACGCATGTAGGTTGAACCCAGATTACTATCTGATATGGATCACGTTCATCTCAAGTGGGCTTCCATCACTCAGTTCACTATTGCCCGTAGTGCCAAGTAGAGATTATATATATATATATATAGTGCTAGCTACACTATTAGATAAACATGAAGCAGCAGCAAGCAGTTATTGATGGTTATTGAAAGACCAACAGCGTAGTCACCCAAGTTTGGAATCACACTAAAAATCAAAAAGGGTGCACCATCCTCTACCAGGAGCCAAATCTAAAATATAGGACATGTTGGAATTTAAAATGTGCCACATTTCACAGATTCTCTCTTATATAGCAAAGTAATTGCCGGAGGGATACACAGTATCCATTTTCACACATGGTCTATTTGAAACCGGCATCTAAGCACCCCCAGATGTTGGTGCCCAGAATCCCCTTATATTGAACGTGTTTCCACATTCTTCTTTTTGATTGGCCATAACATCTATGTTGCGATGAATCTGGGAAATGTGTCCCTTCTTCCCAGGGGACAGCCAACCCCTTTGAGGCTAGGGATGTGAGTCCGCTCATCAAAACCCTCCCTAGAGGTTTGGGAATGCGGAAACTCACTGGGACTAAACCCCCGCAGGGGACAGGGATTCCCTATCCGGAACTCCCTATAAAGAATATCCTGTTGCCTATATAGGAGTACAAAAAACTCTTGTTGTTTCGGTTGATTGGCATCCAAAACACTTTGACATTGCTCCCAGGTTTTTGGCTCAAGGTAATGCTGGAATTTTCATGAACTCTGCAGCCGATGGACAACAACATGCCCCTTTTAAGTACGGTGGCAAGAATAAAGGCAAGAGGAACTATGAAGGCAGCAAGAGGAATCTTACGCAGAGGCGAGCTTCTGACGTGAGAACGTCCTGGAGGGGCAGAGCCATGCTACATTGCACAGCTAGCGGGGGCGTGGAGCAACCAAGAGTCGAAAGAAAGATTCTGGGAGTCGGGCATCTAGAAGGGCGATATTGCTGAGATGGAAGAAAGAACGTCTTACCTTGCGGCGTGACTACGCTTCAGCCCTGGCAGGCCTGGGGCACGCAGACAGACCAGCAAGCAACAGAGGAACGAATCTTCCGCTCTCAGTGCGAGGACCGCACAGTGTGCCGAGGCAGGCAAGATACAGAAAGAAAATGTTTACAAGACAGAGACGCCTAAGAGGAGGATGAGCAGCATCGTCAACGTTGAGACGCATCTCTGCTGGAGCACACACAAAGGCAGTGAATGTACCAGGGTTGCCAAAGGTGGAGAGAGGCGAGCGGAACAAAACGAGAAGAGAGGAATAAAAGCAAGTGGAATAGTACCAGATACGCGCCAGTCAGAACCCCAGAGAGATAATGACAAGCAAGATCACGGGAGCCCCAGATATCTGAGTGTTGAGCATTGGCAGAGGCCCACGATACAACCAGAAAGGTAGGTTAAATAAGCGAAAGGCCTCTGGAGAGCCCTAGAGAGACAAGTGACATTTTTAAACCCTGTGAAAAGAAGGGAACCTGGAGGGTTCAATCCAGTGGTCGAAGTGTATGAAAAGAAGTACTGGAACTATGTTCCCTGCTGGCCTGCCCCCATTCCCTATAAAGCCCATCACCATGCCCTCCCACAAGCAATCCAAACCCCCAAACAAACACACCTGCCATTTAAGGAAATGTTCTGTTCAGTGCACTGAAGTGCAAGTTTCAACTTCTTCCTACACTTTTATTTTAAAACTATACCATTCCGGAATGGTATCTTTTTAAAATAAAATTACATGAACATTAAAACCTAAAAAAAAGAAGTAAAGGAGCACCGCTCCCAACCGCTCCCGCTCATTTCGACTACTAGTTCAATCAGTCTATCCAAGACATAAAACTAGTGGATAGAAAACAACCAAGTTGCAAGAGACGGGTGAAGAAAATCATCCCTCCACTTAAAGAACTTGAGACATTTAATGTATAAAGACTTACTGCTTTTCTTGAGGAGCCTAAAGAGAGATCGGAAAACTTTTCTTTGGTGAACTGTCAGGAATATGTTTTTTCAACTGTGACCAGTACCCCGAGAAAGATCCAAGTAACATTGGCCAGACGACGCCTGAGCTGAGAGGACACTGTGGGCTCATTTTGATATTGTTTTTTCTAAAGTGGTAGGGCCAGATAGTGATTAGGTTTTTGGATTGAGGACTAATTTTGTTTTGGCAAGCACCGAGCACTTTAATTTAGTTTATAAGCAGGGAAACCCCTTTTAGCAATAGGGGCAGATAGGAATTTTTCCATCTAACTTAAATAAGCACCCTTGAAATGACGTCCTTGAGTCCGACTCCTTCTTCTGGGTCACCACATAGTGTAGAATTTGAAGGAAGTTCAATTTTTTGGGAAATGTCCAATTAGCAAATGAGAAGTCCTGGTCCAAGAAAGACATGTTTTACACATTCATGTCACAACCTTTCACTTCAAATTGATATTTCAATGGAAGGTGGGATTCTTTTTTTTTTAAACATACAAAAAACAAAGTCCAGAGTAGATGTTCTACACACATCTCCACATACAATTGATGTGGGTGAGCCATTGGAACACCAATTATTTCATAGTCAAAGTTTGAAATTCTACCAGGGAAAGAATGTATGTATGTATGTATGTATGTATGTATGAATGTCGCCGCTTTGAAGCCTTAGCTCCTTGAGTGCAGGTTGGCATCCGATTCCTGGTCACTGGTTGTCACCCGAGTAGGAACAGGAAGAGCGCCCCTCATTGTCAGAGAAACAGCAGAAGCCCAGCCCGTCCCTAAGAAATGGGTGTCTTATAAAGGCCGGCGCTGCCACAGCAGAAACACTGCGCAAATGTGTAGCTGGATTGGCAAACCAAGATGTGTTTTGCACCGAGCTCCCCCATTCTAGACAGCTTGAGCTTCCCTCTTATTGCCTCATAGTTTAGCCCGGAACTCTGAGTGGGAATTATCCCCACTGGAGATACTTAACAAACCACAATCCTATGCGTTACTTGGTGGTTGTCTCTGTGCAACTTTTGGCTCTCCAGATGTTTTGTGCTAAAGTACTGGAATTGAGTTCCTCCCTGCCCTCCCTCTTCTTCTCCTCCCAATCATCCCACTCTCCACAGACCCCATACTCACACTCCCCCTCAATTCTAAGTGTGTACCTGGGCCGTGCCTTCACTCCACCCCACAGCCCTGCTTTTCACAAGAGTAAAAAAACATTGAAAGAAAACACATTCAATTGAGCAAAATACGTTTCAGTCATTGCCCCCACAGCATGCAACGTCCCCTTTCCAATCACCCACCATCCACACCTCTAAGAGACATGCCCAGGACTGTAGCCACAAACACCCTGGCATTATAGGTATATACATCTGAGCTGCGTCCAGGTCACTGCCGAGCGAACATGTGTGGTGCTCGAGAATGGGTGTTATGTCCCAGGCAGTCGATACAAATAAACTAAAGCACACGCGCGTTTTAGAAAGCTCAATATGATGCACACTGGACTGCTACCAGCAGGGCCCAGGTTCGAATCCCCAGTAGGGAAGAAGCAGAAAAGAAACAAAGGTCACCTTCTGGAATGGATGGAAAACGGTGGACATCCCCGAAAAGTGAGGTAACGATTTACACTTTAGTTCCCACCCACTTTGACCATTGGCCCGATTAGTCAATGCAGGGATAATCAGAGTCATACGTCTGGGGGAACTTGCGGGTTGCAAATCTTGTGCTTACGCCACCTGAGGGCTGCACCTATATATATCCATGGAGGTGAATTAAGCAGTGTAAATAGTTCCCATACACAAACCTGCCTACCCACAGGCAAAGTGCCCCTTCACCTCCGCTTCCCCATAATCAGTGACTCATCTGGTGTCAGAGGGTATCCTACGCTTGTGACAAGGGGCATTTGCCTGCACAAGGGATCACTGGACATCGCAAACTCAATGACTCACACTGAGTAACTGAGGCAGGCAGAGTGATGGGGGGTTCAAGGGACAGAGGAGGGGGGCACACAGGAGCATGAACCCTCTTTAATTGGGGTCCACTGCTGAAATGTGTGCCCTTCATCAAGGAAAGTTAATAGCCAGTGCGGGATTCAGAGGTTGGACCAGCACATGTGAGAAGTGAGTGAAGGCGGGAAAGTGGGGATTACTAGTATGGGGAGGGAGGAGGGATGAGGGGGAAGAATGACAGGGGCAGGACAACATGTTAGTTTGTACATTCCTGTGGGCACTACACATGATAGGTTATTTATATAGCGCCTATACACAATGTGTTTCAAAGCGCTTCAAGGCAAGGGAGGGAACAAGGGAAAATACGACGACATTGTTACAGGACATGAACAACAAGCATGTGAAATTAACTATCCTACTCGCCCTGATGACATTTCAGATAGTGCAAGAGCTAAAACACAGATAGGAAGGAAATAGGAAACTGACATGTGACTACTGTACCAGGCCTGATGACATTTCTGGTAGGTAGGGCATGATAAAGCAGCTTGAGGAGAGCACACCACATGCTTCGGGTGGATGGCCAAGGCCGCAGGCACTATGTTAGCAAGGGCCATTTTCATTGTAGAGTGTTATGTTGACTTCTGGGGCAATTATGAGATGAAGGAAGGTGCCTGAGATGGCAAGAAGTCTGTTGGCCACTATGTGAGGGTCTGTTGGAGGCTCAGTTCGGTATGTGCAACCCACAAGCCTTCTTGAAGATGCCGGAAGCCTGCTTTAACATTAAGAGTGCGTCAGGGAAAACATTTTTTATGTTGGGATTGAAATGTGTTGACAAGGTAGGAGGTAACCCAAAGGCTGTAGGGGTTGAGAGATGTTGCGGGTAAGGAATGGCCATGCGAGGGCTCTGTTGGCAGCTTAATGGGTGTGTTGTGTTCCGAGGGTCTGTTGGCTATTCAGTGTCTGCCATGGGCTGTCCCTGTGTTGGGACTATATTATTTGCTTGTTTCACGCCTGTGGGGGCCTTGAGGGTGCTTTAAAGGGCTGCTACAGGTATGAAATCGCAATGTGGTGGCAGAGGTCGCAGGATAGCGGGCAGGTGGGCCAACACCCTCTTTGACCCCCCCTAAGAGAAGTTCGACTGGCCTCTTGTCTCTAGTGGCACCACATGTGGATGGCTCATGGGCAGCGTGCTAGCCTTGGAAGCAAGACAATATGGAACACCACAGGTTTGATCCCCGGTTCCGCGCTTAGAAGCCGCTGGGTATTAAGCACGTTATAAATAACCTATCATATCATACATGGTGGCCGACACATCGGTATTTTATAAACATTGTCAGTCTAATTCTGGCGAGTTTGCTATTATACATCTACAAATCGGACAAAATCTGAAAACACAAAAACAAGAAAATCTCTCCAGAAGCTAGAACTGCCCAAACTGCCTCTAACTTCTCCGCTGATAAAAGAACACATGGAACGTGTACCATTTCTATTTCAAGTAATAGTATCTATACCTCACAAAATTACACAAAAAACGTACACAGGAAGGGCCGGCATCTTCGTGGAAGGTCGCAGCGTGCTGCATACAACTTACCGTTGTGCGGAAAGCCGATAATGCGTCGAGGCGCTGCGTGTGGCTGTGGGGCGATGGTCGGCAGCTCCCGGAGCGAGGCTGTTTTTATAGAGGCGGGAAGCAGCCTTCGTGTCACGGTAATTGGGGAGATGGGGCTGAGGTCGCGGGAGAGCTGCCCACACCCGTCACTCCTCATTTCCTGCATTAAGCGAGTAGCTCGAGTCACAGTGCCCAAGCTCGGCCTCGTATACCTGCTGACCCCTGTGCTCTTTAAAGGGCCCTCGCCCCTCCCGCCAGCAGCAGCAGCACCGGCTTCAACGAAGCCCCTGCCTTATCACCGCAAGACGGGCGGGGGGGGGGGGTGGGGGGGGCCGGCAGGAGGAATGGGGATTAGAAGGTTCCTCTCGCGCTCGTCACACATGACAGTGTATGTTTTTCCCATTTGTTCCTGATGATAAGGGCCGTCTCACTTAATTTGTTATTACTTAGTTATCCCTGCTGCGTCACCACTCTGAAGGCACAGAACCTACTATATCAGATGCACGAGTCTCAAGGAGGGCAAACAAGGTATGATTTGCTAAATATCCTAACGATGCGTGCCTGCGGCCAGGCTCGGACTGGCCTATAGGGCATTAGGCCCATGGCCGAAACAAAAACCAAAAATACTGGTGTGGCCCACTTTTTTTGGTCAAAGTGGGCCACTTTTTTGGCCAATTTGGGCCAGTTTGATGAGTTACTACACTCTGCAGCTAGTAGTTTTGGTGGTTTCATGTCTTAAAATCGCGGCAAAAATGGCTGTGTATTCAACAACCCCTGCTCCCCTTAAATGGTATAATGGGTACACCTTTACCGGGTCAAACCACAGCATTTTTGCCGTGATTTATTTTTTCCGGCAACATTTTTGCCGCGATTTTATTACCTGATATCGTTTTGGCCAGTGTTGCTGAATAGTCTTTAAAATGCACAATTTGCATCACACTTTATCAAAAAACCTCCCCCGTAGTTACTATTCAAACAGTGCCACAAAAGGAATGAATAGCCATTTGCAACTGGGGCCTCTTTTTCTTTGGTGCCTGAGACAATTCTCTGGCCGAGGCCGACCCTGTCTGCGGCAGTGGACTGGCCTACAGGGAAGTCTGTCGATTTCCCAGTAGACCTCTGCACCAGGGGCCTCTTTTCTGTGGGCCCGCTGCATGTTTCACTTTGCTGCATGTCGCAGATCCAAAACAAACATAACTCTGTGATCATGCAATGGCTGGGACGTGATATGATGTGGCATTTATAACGCGCCTGTGCACAGGTGTTTCTAGGCAGAGCATAGGAAAAGGAGCCGTGCCCAGCAGCTGCCGTGTAGGCTCAGCTTCTTCAATACCTCAATGATGAACTTTAGGGACAAATGCTACATTTTTTAAAGTTCCGTTTTTCTTTTCTCTGTTTAGAGGCCTAACACTAGATGGAGACAACTGGGCCTCCTCAACAGTTTGTTGCCAATGGTGGTAACATTGAATGATCAAGCCTGAAGCTAATGTTGGAAAATATACGTTTCAAGGCAATGGGCTGTAACATGGGCAATGGGCAGTAACATTGTAGGAGGTGATATCATGGGATAAGTCCTAGAGCATGCAGATCCATTTTGTGCATGTCCCCGGTGTTCTTACCCCACACACTTGAAATGTCATTGAACATCACAGACTTAGAGGAGTACACCTTTTAATCTCAAAACATTCCAGGGGTTACCCATTTTTTGTGAGTGCTGCTTGTGGCACTTAAAAGAACCCTTAACGTCAACCTACCACCTGCATATCACCTCCAGCTCCACAGGGCCCTGCTGCAGGGCAGTGCATGGAAATGGAGAGGGAATAAGGGCAGGGTAGTGAGGGAGAAAAGTGGAGAAGTGGTAGTAATCAATTATATAGCACCATTTTCCATTTGTATGGCCTAAACGCACTTGTGGTGGGAATGCATTCAGGAACCGAAGTCCAGGTATGGGAACATTCTCAGAAAAGGCTTAGAGTGCCTTTGTGTATTTGGCCAAGATTAGGATTTAGATGGGCTGGCCAGGCTCCGGTAAGCAACCCAAGAGGTCAGACACATGCATGGGTGCTGATGGAGGTTTCTCGAATGTGCTAGTACAAGAGACTCGTTATGTGTCCAGCAAGACCAAATTTGCCATAGGTTGTCGCTGTATTCTAATGGCAGAGGTGTTGAGGTAAGTCTGTGTAAAGAGGCAAAGACGTAAGTGTCCAGCTAGACTGAATTTGTCGTAGTCGTAGCTGCATTCTGATGTGTGTGGATGGATAGCCGTGCCTGCAGCATATGCCCACGAAGTGGTGTGTTATACGTACCTTACGGTCAGATGGAGCTTATGTTTGATCTCGTGTGATCAGACCGTCTGTGTGAAAAAAGTAGGTACGCTCATAGGCTCTTCTAGGCATTATGGACAGGCTACCCTCAAAGTTTTCTAAGTGCATTAGACCGGCTATCTTAGTACATCTTCTAGGCATGACAGACAGGCTAACATAATATCTTGGGATCATAGGATTCTCTAATCGCAATAGACAGGCTACCATTATAATGTTACTATATATTTTCCAAGTTCTATAATGGGCTACCATCAGGTATCTACTAAGTGGAATATCAAGGAGACTTGCATATATCCATCTGTGTTACAATGGCTAACTTCTAGATCTTCTAAGTGCAATGGATAGGGTATCATCATAAATCTTTGAGCACAATGGACAGGCTAACATTATAAGGTGCAACACAAGTGCCTACTCCCAGGTCCATCTAAGTGCGACACACTGCCCACCCTGAAATCCATCTGACCTTCACAGATCTTCTGAGGGCAATATATGTGCTACCTTCCCAATATCTTCTGGCACAGTACATGTGCTAGCCTTCACAGTTCTTCACCGCAATACATCTGCTAATCTACCCAATGTCTTCTAAGCCCAACACATGTGCTAGGTTACCCAATATCTTCTACCCCCAAATCCATCTAGGTGCAACACATTTCTTGTCCCCAGACTAAATCTAAGTGCAACAACTTTCCAGCCCCAAGAATACATCTAAGTGCAATACCTTTCCTACCCCAAATTACAGCTAGGTGCAATACATGTTCTACCCCCAGAATCCGACTAAGTTCAATACCTTTCCCACCCCCAAAATCCATCTAAGTGTAACACCTTTCCTACTCCCAAAAATCCATCTAAGTGTAACACCTTTCCTACTCCCAAAAATCTATATAAGTGCGACACCTTTCCTACTCCCAAGTTAGAGCTAAGTACAATATCACCCCATCATTTTGCAGCAATAAATGGCAAGTCCGAAAATGCAGATTTTTTAACTGCGCATTTCTAGGCAGTTATATTTGGGGGGGTGGATTCGGTTAATAAACCTTATAGGGAGTACGGGGAGGGCTGCAGGGGGTCTCCATCCACATATAATTGCGTGAAAATGTGTGAAAAAGAAAAAACAAAATCAGTATTTTCTGCTTCAGTATTTTATTTTCTAGATAATCACATAGATCCACATTTTTTTATGGCCAGAATACAGCTAAATGCAAAACATTTCCTACTCCCAAATTACAGCCAGGTGCAATACATTTCCTACCCCCAAGAGCCGCTAAGGGAAAATGGCCAAAATGAATCAGGGAGCACAGATCAGCTACAGCAGATACTCAACAGGTGAGCGCGGCAGTCAAATGGACCAAAACCACTTCACAAAGCAGTTAAAACTGCTCCGATGCAGTGCGAGTGTTCAGGTCATGTGGGATGGGTAGGGGAACCAATGGGAAGCCAAGGAGGGCCTCTCAAAGCCTGGGAAACACTGAGAAAGCAAAACCAAGAGCTGCCAATGGAAAATACCCAAAATGGATTAGGGAGCGCAGATCGGGCATATGACATGGACACTGATGGGACAGGAGAGTGAAGGAAGTTGAAGCGTGAGGGAGAGACTGGGAGTGAGGGAAGGCAGCAGATGAGGTGATTGAAGGGACCCATGTGAGGGTAAAAGGGTAAATCGGTAGAAAGAATGAACGAGGGCAGGAGAATGGGGCAATAGTTAATGAAGCACAAGAGTGGGGGCAAATGCAGGGTAAAGAGGATTAGAGGGTAAGAGGAAGGGAGGGAAATAGAAAGCAGGAGGTTTAGGAGTGCAAGAAGAATGGGCAATAAGGGAGTTCTAAAGAGTCAGGGAGAAATGAAGAGTGAAGGAGGGCAGGAGAAATGGAGACAAGAGGGCGAGTGAGGAATGGAGAGTAGAGGGTCAGCAATGTAAGGGTAAATGGTGTGTGACGTGGGTAAAAAACGGAGTGAAAAATTGAGTGAAGGAAGGCAGGGGAATGTGCGAAGAGCAGCGAACTGAGGCAAAGGGTGGGATATTTATAAAGAAGAACCTTTGGCAGAAATGAAGAAAGAAAAAGATGGGAGAATTAAGGGAATGAGGCAAGCACAGCGGACGACAAGGGCAAAAAGAGCAGGTGAGGAGAATATGAGTGAAGGAAAGAGTGGGATTGTAGAGAGGACATTTCTAGTCAGGAACAAGAAGGGGAAATACTTTTGTATGGGAGAACAGGAATCAGGAGGGAAAGGGGTGAGGGGGGAGCATATTTGTGATGGGAGGTAGACAAGCGCTTGCCCTAGCTGCCCAGCTATACACAGTCACAGCTGCAACACAGGAACAGGGAAAAATAAAAGCAATTAAAATGCAGTCACTTAAATGAGGTCGTGATGAATTGGGCCAAAAATGTCCACATGGGTGGTGGAAGTCCCTTTTAAGTGCGTTCTCCTTGTTCACCTTATACTAAGTTGGCAGCTAAACAAACCCAGAAAAAACCAAAGGTCGGGGAACAGGGCTGGGTGTGTCTGCAGGCTGGCCAACCATTCTGCATTTTGCGGGACTGTCCCAATTTCATGTGTGACGGTTAAAAGCTCAGGGAAGCACAGTGCCTTTCCCACTGCTCAACCAGGACTGACAGGTTCAGCTTTTGTCAACCGCATTTCATTTTTCTTATTTTGTTTTTCTTTTCGTCCCCCCCTTGTCAACCTCATTTCAATAAACCAATTAGAAGTTTATGACTCAGACACAAGATCACCTAGGTAAGGACTGTTGTCCCTTAAAAGGTGGGAATGGTGGGTAGTAACAAATGGAAGGGGTGTATAATGCGGCATGCTGTCTTAAATAAGAACTCAAGCAGATTAACTTATATGGCATTCTTCTCATACTGTGAATACATTTTTTTTTACACCAAATGAGATTGTTTTTAGGTCCCCATACCTTTGCAGGCAGCTGCTGCAATCTTGCATTCAGGGTGGTGAAAATAAAGCTATACTTGTCTTTTTGTCTGACCTATTTCTATAAAAATGTATTTAATGTCAGGTCAGTTTCTTTCTTGAATTGTGTACTTTTCAAGGCATTGAGAGAAAACAAATTATGTAATGTTTGGAAACCCATAGCTCAAAAAAGAATTATGTGACCGATCACTGGGGAGATATGTAGTGAAGTGCTTAAATCACAGCACTGGTCCAAAAACTGATTTCAACGCTTTAACGCAATGTGTGATCCTGGGCAAATCATATAATCTCTCTGTGCTTGCCTCGCTGACATTAGGTGTCCCCAGAAGGGATTCAGTTTACAACTTTTGCTATGAAGAAAAACACTCAGGGTTTACTCAATTATTGAGTTGTCACATATTAATAATAATGACTATTCATGTATTGCATTGCACATTATTCTCTTGGCTTACACGTGAAAACGTATTTTAATGTCTTTACCAATGGTGTCCTAGGGGAGACCACAGCATCTCTTTGGATGGAATCATACCTTCTTCACGGTGGCGTGGCTCCACCTTCCATGTGATCCTTCCTCATATAGCCGCCCCCAGGGTGAGGATCAGGTAGCCGCTGCCGTCCTCTGGCCACATAGGAGGAGGGCACTGCTGGGGAATCAGTGATGACTCCACCGGATTCATCACAGAACAAATCTCCCACTGTAAGCTTGCCCTCTTTATCCCATGTAGCTGGAACACTCCCATCTTGGGTAGGTAAGATGTCGGGGTCACCCCAGAGCAGAGCCCTCCCACTATATGAATCTTCAATTCCCAAGACACTTAAATAACCTGGCCCGACACTGCACTGACCGTTGTATGAACCGGATCGAACGTGCAATTATCGTAATACTTCTTTGCAAATATAGTGGAGCATATGTTTCATGGTCTAGTGCCAAATCTTTCTATTGCTATACGTCGATGTGTTGGGGATGGCCCGTACCAGTGTGACACAAATTGCGCCTGCACAGCCAAATAATATAATTTAAAATCTGGCCCCATCAAGCCTCTCTGGTCATATGGTTTCACCATGTATTTCCATGATAAACTTGCTGCTCCCTCACCCCACAGAAATTGCGACGCGAAGACCGAATTTTATTGCCAAATGGGTATCTTGGCAAAGAAGTATAGGAGCTTCGGCACCACTATCATTTTCAGAAGCGACAGGCGACCATGCCATGAAAGGGGTAGTCTAGCCCAGAGAGTAATTTTCCCAGTAAGCACTGAGAGATAGGCAGCAAGATTATCATCATATAGGCATCTGGTGGAGGTGGGTCTTGTATGCCAAAATATGCAACTGATTCAGGGGCTCACAGGACTCCCAATAAGTCTCTAGGGGTGATGGAACTTACTGTAAGAGGAAATAACTCTAATTTGGACCAGTTTATACGATAACCCGAATAATGGGATAAAGTCGGGATGTCTTCCAGAATATAGCGCAAGTTCACCTCTGGGGCATCATCCGCATATAAGGAAATAATATCCAGAGGGCCCATGCTTAGTCCAGATGAGCTCTGCGAGAGACTCGATAGACAGCGTGAAAAGGAGGGGAGGTAGAGGGCAGCCCTGTCTAGTAGAAAACAGGCAACAAGACTCAATTAACCCTGATTCGGGCCAGGGGTTTAGTATATAGCATCTGAATTCATTTGATAAAGAAAGGTCCCAGTCGGTACGAGCGTAATACAAAAATTAAAAATGCCTAGGAGACTGATTAAAACACTTTTTCAGCATCTAGCGGTGTCACCACTGTGTTAGCCTGGAGCTTAATTTGAGAACGATTGTTAGAGGCATCTTAAATTAAGGGCAGTGGATCTAGAGGGGACAAAGCCCGCTTGGTCTGGGTTTACCAAATTTGACATCCAAGGCAACAGTCTGGTTGCCAAAAGTTTTGTGAAAATGTTTGCATCTGTATTGATAAGTAGTGATAATGGGTGGTATGAGCCCATATTAACCAGCGGTTGCTTTGGTTTTGGCTTTAATATAACTGTTATAATGGCTTCATGCAGTGTAGGGGGCAGAGTACCACACTTCTTAGCATCATTCCATACCTGCAAAAGGAGAGGTGCAAGAGTATTTTTAAATTCTTTATAAAACTCAGCACCTATGCCATCTGGCCCCAGTGCTTTTCCAGCAGGAAGATCCACTATTGCTATAGTAATCTCTCCATTTGTGAATGGCCTGTTTAGTGTGTCGGTCTCTTCCGGCAAAATCGTTGGCAAATCTATATTAGACAGCTGAGCCTGCATGTCTGATTCAGACTTTCCATCATGATTGGCGTATAAGTCCCCGTAAAACCCAGAAAAGGCCTTGCACACGGAATCATTGACTGTATGGAGTACACCATCCGGTGTACGTATAGTTAGCATCATGGCGGAATAGGAATTGGATTGCACAGCCCGAGCTAGCGTCCTTCCTGGCCTGTCCGCTTCACCATGTCAATGGCCCAATATTGGTCTAGTCATGTGATATGTTTCCCTCTCCGTGAGTTCCCAGAATCCCAATAAGTGTGTTTTGATATTGCCAAGTAAACTGGCGGAGTGATGCACGCCATGTCTGTTCTCAAG
The DNA here is from genome assembly GCF_040938575.1 of Ambystoma mexicanum. Taxonomy (NCBI): domain Eukaryota; kingdom Metazoa; phylum Chordata; class Amphibia; order Caudata; family Ambystomatidae; genus Ambystoma; species Ambystoma mexicanum. Next base: position 1,034,067,799 of record NC_090921.1, read on the forward strand.
ATCTCGTATCGTGGCCTCCTTTGCATTAAGCTTTGCCCTTATTGTCTTAAGGGCTCCTACTGACGTCGGCAGTGCCACCCCTCTTATATATACCTTGATTGTTTCCCAGAGAATAGAACGTCAGGAAGCTGTTTCCATATTTGGCTCTAGAAAAAGGTTGATTCCATTTGATAATGTCCGTACAAACACAGCATCTCGGTGTGCCGCTGTCTTTGCAAAGGGCAAAGGGCGAGGAGAGCAGTGTGTCCCTATCCTTAACGACAGTACTATCGGAGAATGATCAGAGTATGTGCGGGCAAAATTTCACATCTAACCATCGAGTTCAGAGTTACTGAAGAGACCAACCAATAGTCAATTTGTGACATCATGTCATGTATTGACGAGTAAAATGAATGCTGCCTAGTCTGCGGGTGCCTGACCCTTCAGGCGTCCACCAAACAGAACTGTTCCATAATGAATCAGATCATTTTTGCTGCCGCAGTAGGTTGTCTACTCGTGCTTGTGGAGCTATCCAATTCGACATTCAGGATTGTATTAAAATCACCCCCTAAATTATTTTGAGATTGCCCTAGGCATCTAAATGTGAAACTATTTGTTTGTAGATCTCAGGACCATCCAAAATGGTACTGTATGTGTTTATAAGGACTACATCAGTGCCTTCTAAGTTCTAACTTCCCACACAATAAAACGTACCTGGCAGATGGGTCCAAAATAGAATGGTACATTTTAAAATGAATTCTGTGGTGGATTAATGTAAGCACTCCACACTTTCGAGTGGAGTATGAAGTATAATACCTAGTCTTCCCCCATCTAGAGGTGAAAGGGTCATGGGTCTTGGCAAGTGCACGTGTTTCCTGCAACATTACTGCTTGAGGTGAATGTCATTCAATATAAGCCACCAACTTCCTAGCGTTCAAAGGGTTATTAATTCCAACTCAGTAGTGGGATCTGTGTCGAACTGATGCAGAGACATCACGGCAGAGAGTAATGTGTCCTCCATGTCGTCCCTAGTTTTCGTTTCACAGACTGTAGAATTGCTTTTAGTGTAGAGCCACCTAAATGCCATATTAACACCCAATCCACCTGCACCTGCACTGTTGTCCCCAATTTGGCAGTGAACATGAAGAAGTGGGCACCTCCTCCAAACTGGATTCTAAGCTTTGAAGGATAAAGTATAGCATACTGTACCTGGGGGCCCCTGAGGAGCAGTTTGACTAAGTCGACAGATTTCCATGCAGTTTGCGCAGATTGTAAGAAGTCTGCGTAGCTGGACAATTTAAGAATGAGGCCCCTATCTCTGTAATTGGGCAATTTCGCTATCATCGTCCCTGGAGGAGCCCGGGGCATAGGTATGGTTGAAATGCCCTATGAGCCCTCTCCACCAGGAAATAAGCAGAGAACTGGGATTCTCCAAAGACTGATTGCAGCTGATCCTTGACAACTAACTACATCAGACTAGAGGTAGCAGATTCCAGGACTCCCACAATCCGCACATTATTGCTCTGTGATCTAGATTCAAGGTCTTTGCATTTGACAGTGATATGCATGAATTCCTTCTTGAGGTTTGTGATATCTGCCCCCAACATGTCGACTATCCTTTGTTTCACTTATCCTGGTCTCAGCTGTGCGATGCGGCCGCTCTCCTTTTCAAGTTTAGTATGCAGGGGAGGGGTCGGGTTAGTAGCAAAACCGATCTGCACGGCCTCCACCAGGGCATCTGAACTTTTTTGCTGGCATGCCTCCGTTACCGCCTCCGGGACCGTAGACAAGGCCTGCTGCTCTGGTACACTTGGGGTTCTCGTAAAGGAGTCGATAGGGCCCTGCTTTTTCCTGGATCCCCTGGTCATCCTGCCCAACATTGTCCTTGAGGGTCGAGAGGCACTGAAGATACTGGCCCTTTGCTGTATAAACAGTATGGCTTACACGCCCTGCAGTGCCTCTAGCAATAGGAGTGGATGCTGCAAGCAGTGCACAGCTGAGTCCTTAGCCAGGCAGTTCCTTATGTCCGCCCCGTGCTGCAAGGAGAAAGCACCCAGTAGACCACTACAGCTGCAGTAGAGAATTGGACTTCTGCAGTTCTAGGATGGCCATGGGGGTTAGCCCAAACCAGGGGCACCTGAGTCGCACAATCACAGCTGCACCACTCGTTACAGAAGGGTGACTACACGGAAGCCGCAACTGTGCGGTTACAAATTGCCAAGAGGTGTCACCCGGAGGTGGAGCACCATGCTAGGATAGGTATCCGCTGTGAAGGCTGGAGCTCCGCAGATCCTCCCCTGCTGCGGCAGTGACCTGGTTGCCACAATCTATGCCACCACCTCATTCACCAGAGTTGGTGGCTAACAGGAGTTGTGTCTCGACCGCCTGGCAGAGCAGTTGAACTGGTCTCCAATGCAGGCTCCCACTCCTCCTCCGCTCAGTTCGGGGTCACACTGCAGCGTACCAATCAGCGGAGAGAGCGAGGAAGAATGCCTGTTTGCAGCTCAGGGAGACTGCTGGTGGGGCGGCTGCCACAGGATATCAATGTAGCCTCTTCAAGCTCTGATCGGGAGGCAGTGTGGTATGCCTGGGGGCTCTCCACATCCACCGCCGTATCCACAGGATTGTCCTGCAGAGATTTTGAATCGTCTGAATCGGGGGAAACATTCCTCAAGTGTCACCAGGGCGTTGGAAGGCTGGTAAGATGTCCTGAACTCAGTTATCAAAGCAGGATGTCAGTTTGGCGCCAGAGCTCCAATGCCATGCAGCCATCTTGGCTGCAGCTCAGCAGCGCCCCCCTCCAGCATGGACATATGATCTCTACAGTGAGAACACTGGCATTAATGGGCAAAGCCAACACACATCTATTCTTACAATCACAGCATTAGCAATATTACAAATTTACTTAGATGTGTTCTTACTGTTGCAATGTTGGCATATACTGTGGCCTTAGACACCCTGAAAAAATGTCGGTTTGCATCAGAGTTAGCTGTGTGCACATGGTTAGCTTATGCTGCTCCATTTCTTCCTCCCAGGTGCTATACAGGGTGGGGATATGACCTCTTGCTAAGGGGACCTCTTTGTACCCATATGTGTGTATACAGGAAGAGTGGCAGTCATGTTGTCTTCTGGTCCTGTGGATGGGGCTTTTACCACTACTTCAAGGAGCAGTGCAAGCCCAGGCATTTTTTCATATTGGCCAGTCTCAGGGGGGCTACACCAGGCTCATCCTCTGTGGCATCGTCACACTCTTATCCAACCACTTCCTCTTAATTCCCCTCAGAGGTCAGTCAGCCTATCAGGATCTGTGTCATCTAGTGGATTGGCATATGTGTAGAAATTGATATGGTCACATATCTAAGTTGTGACCTACCTGTAAATTTCATCCAGGTCAACAGTCATGAATGCTACTGCAGTGAGCATGCCTCGCTAGTTGTTTTGTCCATATCCCCACTGTCTGCTGTTAACCTGGCCTATAGGCATGACCACTTACAGACAACATTTGTGGATACTGTGAACGGGCGCCACGTGTCCTCTTATCACTTTGCACACATTAACTGGTGCTGTCAATCATGGATGCGTGCATTGGTAGTGACTGAGGTGGCGGCCTGATGTTCCTATTCACTCTGTTCTTTCCAATCAAATACAGACAACATTTTCTGTAATGACCTACATTGCATTGCAAGCATATAGCTGGCATTCAGATTTCTACGGCATGAAGTGTGAGGGTGAGAATGGCCATTTAGGGCAATACATAATTTCCCCAGAGAGTAGCATTCTGCTTGAATGTGCTAGGGATGGATGAACCAACTCGAAAAAGATTCAAGCCTATATAAAGAACTAGTGTGGACACCTGTGTACATGGGCCAAAGTGCATGAGGAGAGAAATGTTCCTGCATCGGATAAACATACATCTGGCCTTTTATTATATTGTATGATCGGGGATCGGCTCATCTCTAAAGATTCAAAGCATTTGTATCTGAGACTGGTTTTAAACTTTTTTTATAGGTCATTTATTATGCATCTATACACGTGTGTGTGTCAAGGCGCACCAAGACAAAGGGGGGTGAGGGTGGAATGATCCTACTAGGCCTTGTACATTTGGATCGTGCAAGTGCAGGTTATTTATAACGTGCGTGGATTCAAGCACAGATCCGGGATTCGAACCTGTGGTGCTCAGCATGGTCTTGCTTCCAAGACCCGCCCGTTGCCACAGAGCGATCACACAAGAATTTGAGCCGTTCTTGTAGATATCAGGATTTGATGGTTCGACTCTCCTCAAATACAAATAGTTGTTAGATAAAACTGAATTCTAGGACAATGGGCCAATATCCTAGAATTCATTATTGCTGGTGGCTACAGAAATTATTTCAGTAGGGACGTATAAATGAAAGAAAAAAAATTGCTGAGCATGCTCTTTTTTCATTTCTGATAATTTTGTAAATGTGAAGACTACCTTATCCATGAAGGTGACATGCACATTTCAGGTGGGCTGTGCGGCAGCACATATGATGTGCTGGCCAATCCCCTTGTATCCATTACTGTCAGGAGCATGTATGGCAGGCTCTCAATACCCACGAGGGTGCTGGGTGCCCATTTCACAATAGGGCGCTTCATTGTGAAAGGTTAAATAAAGAAATATCTATTCCTATTTGAGGGATACAAATGCAAGTGGGACTGCGGTGGTTTACGCCACTGCTGTTCCATTTAAAAGAAAATGCATAAAAGGGTCGGAAATTTCGCTTTTGTGCATTGTGCATCTGCTTGCGACCTATTGCAAATAGGCGCACGAGAATGCGACTATTTTCTCCACATTTCAAAGAGTATTCTGTTTGAGGATTGGGGATGCACTTTCAAATGTGCAGAAAAAACCCTTAATGGCGCACATCTGCCGAGGGGGTGTGAAAAGACATAATTTGTGCATGAAATGTGTGCATCTGCTGGGTGTGCACAAAACCTGTGCATCTTGTTAGATGTGCAAATAAATGCCCATGCATTTGTGCATTTTATTTGAAAAAATATGCAATTTATCTCGCAAGGTGCCTTTTGAAGTATTGTTTGTGAATTTGGGCACCGCAAAGTGCCACAATGGCGCAAGCACATCTTTGCATAATTGTGTAGCTCATTGAGACGCCCATGTTTTTGAGAATCTGCCAGGGACGTCATTTAGGGGTCGCCACAAGTCGCAACTACGACCTCTGAGGTCTCCCTTGCGACCCCTGTGGTCTCCCTTGCAACCTCTAAAAAAACAACTAAAAAAAGCATTTTTGTTTTTTGGGATTTTCTTTTGGAATGCAAGCTCCTGGGCTGCGGCCAGCACCATGTGGCTCTTTACTTCTGGAGTGGCTGGCTTTCTTCTTCAGGCCCCTTAAAAAAAGAAGAAAAATAAGAACAGGAGTGCCACAAGTCTAACACTTTCAGCACTGACCCTAAATAAGAAAGAATAGGAATAGCAAATAACGTGTTTTTCTGGAATTCTATACAATAATTGCTAGACTCATTAAAGGTTTATTTCAGGCACACTTCAGGGGGTGAGTCACTGATTTAGTCTGTTCTTAAACGCCTCAACTCAGCCTATCATCCTTCTGAGGTCGATAAATGAGTACCAACACAGGTTGGGTGATATTGGGTGTATATTTTTTCTACATAAAGCACTTAAGCATAAGTGCTATATAATAACACATCATTATCATTTGGTCATGGACGTCTGCTTGCATTCACAATAATTTGGTAATATGGGCCTATACACACTGATCTTAACAATATATATGGCGATCCATTCTTGTATGAAATGTAGATCACATTATAGTGATATTGTAACCATATTTTTCACAGCGTATAATGCTATGTGATGCCACTTCCTGTTTTGTCAACGGGTGAAAGGTCGTGTTCCATCGTTTCCCGCGATATTACTTCAGGGTGGTATCAAATGACATCCCTTCCTGTGATGTCATCAGTGGGTCAAGGGTTGTGTGATGTCACTTCCGCTACCCCTGGCATTTTGGTGAAATGATGTCCCTGGAATCTGCCCCAGGGTGTCTGGCAAGAAATCAAACAATGGGTGAGATGGAAGAAACTGGGCTTACCCTGTGTTAATAAAATGACTGATGAAGGCCAAAGATTGGGGTTCTGAGCCCAAGAAATAACCGGTTGTTTGCTGATAAAGAATACAAAGCGTCCTCCCCGGAACCTTGTCAATATTTTTGGGCTAATTCATGAAATAATTGTGCGCCGAAATGTGTGGCGCAAGCGTGAAAAAGCCAGCGCACGCGTGCGAGTCGCACAAAAGCGATTCATGGAAGGCTCTGGTCGTGGCTTTCTTGGGAGCTGCGCCAAATCCGCGCTTACCATACACGTCACTGCGACTATCCAAACGCCGTGTGCGACACGCACAGTGAAAGCGCACAACTTCTAGCGCACACACCTAAAAAGGGAGCGTAAGACGCGGAATGGGGAACACTGTGTGAAAATGTAGGCGTAATGGGGGAAGTACCGCTGGGAAATACACGCAACGCCCACACGCTTGCGAACAAAAGGTATTCATGGAATTGAATAGGGAAAACCTGCGCACGCCAAAAGACACGCACATACGTAAAAACGTCCGCCACACGAAAGCAGGCGGAAGCGCCCAGCACAGTATAAAAGTGCGCGCAAACAACAAACAAGCATATACAGCTACGATGAATATCCCATTTCTTGCATCCAGGGTCCACCCATGACAGTTTCATATACAGACTGTCCGCCCTGAGCCGGGACCTGGAAGCTGGGAAGCATGGCAACACATGGCTCATTGGTGAGTACAAATGCCTGTTCACATGCTTGCATGTCATACACAGACAAATACCCGAAGCCAACTAATGACAACCATTATCACCTCCCCAGGGGACAGCACCTACATGATGACGCCAATACGGAACCCGACCACACCACCCCAGGTAAGATACAACGCAGCCCATGTTGCAACCAGGGCCATAGTGGAGCGCACATTCGGAGTGCTCAAGTCACGCTTCCCCTCCCTTGACCGCTGTGATGGGCAGCTACTATATGCACCCCCAGTAGTATGCAGGATCATTGTGGCAGCATATGTCCTGCACAACATTGCAACACGGCAGGGCGTACCGTTGGACATGGTGGTGCCTCCACATCCCCAACCAACACGCACAGGCACTGCGCATAGGAGGGGAAAGGGTACGTGGTGAGGCAGCCCGTACCCAGCTTCTGGCCACATTCTTCACCTAAACTCCCACCCCTGCGGAGTGCACACAGGCCTGGCACATACCAGGTGACAATCGATGATGATAATGGGACAGTCAACTGTCACAACCTTACCACCCTGATAATGTGTCCACAGAAGTGCTACATTGTGTGCATCCTTAGCTACTTAAAGATAACCAATCCCGTGTGACCAAGGTGCATATCGCACCACCCCCCTGCAAAACAGGGCATGAAAATACTTGTATGTCGCCTAAACCCTCCTAACCCCCATGACCCCCATCTGCCACACCATGCCATGGCATGCAACGGCAAAACAGCAAACCAAATGCACAACACATGACACAATTGTCATGAAGTGCCACGTGAGAAATGTAAACAGGCACAAGACAATTACACCTGACATGGAATCTGATGAAATGACTGAGTAAAACCTCCCACCCATAAAAAGTGTGGCACAAATGCATGCCACCAGCGATACAAGCAACAAAAGTCAAAATGCCTGTTGCCTTGCACATCGGGCAATAGAAATTTGTCAACAGAAACACTGTGTGCTGCAACACGCTGCTCACCAGACAGCACAGTGAATGTGCTTTGCGTTGGTGAAACCCAGTGAGCATCATGAAAAATAAGTACAATCAACCAAAAGCACCCTGTGATGCATGTACACGATCAAGGAATTGAAAGTGATTATGCACTGCAGGGACACAGCATGCCTGAGAAGGCAATCTGGGTGCACGTGTATGCATGTTGTTGTCATTTCTGTTGTGGGGGTGCGTTGTCCAAGTGTTTGTGTCAGTAGGGACATGCACTGAATACATGTATGTGAAATGAACTGACCCTCAGTGTCCTGTACACATCACATGTGAACATTGCCCTCGTGGACCCCCCAGTGTGTTAAACCACACCAATCCCCTGACACCTCAAAAGCAAACCCAACACAGGATCATTCATTGACCAGCATAACATATCATGTACAGAGAACCCCACATCGACAATGTCAGACAGTGACCAATCACTGTAGCCCAAGTCTTCCAATGTGACATTGTCACCACATGGACCCCTCCCATCATCAGTGTGTGTTTCACAGCCAAAGGCTGCACGGTACCGCCTACAGCAGGAAGTCCATCAATAACATAGACAGGCAAGTCATAAAAAACATCACAAGCAACATGATGAAATGTACAGTCAACAAAATACTCACCAAAATGAAGTGCAGACATGCATTGGAGAAACCATCCGGAATCCCCACTAGGGGTGTATACACAAGTAGGACTGCAGACTGGCCACAGATATTACAGAAGCCCAATGCCCCTGTGTAAGATGCTGTCACACCGAGCCATCCTTGCGAGCCCATGGAAAGGGGAAGCAGGAGTGGCATATGTGTCAGGACCCCAAGCCACAAACACATACACGAGACAAGCCTGTATGGGCCCAGCTGGAACACACAGTGGATGCTTTCAAATGCCACAAAGCAGCACACTGTCACATGAATGCACAATAGACAAACAATAATAGAAAACAAAAATTAAAATGGCAGTTTGTAAATAGTGAAAACTAAAATAAATGTTTTAAAAAACAAATCGCCACATATGACCCGGGGGGGATGCCCAGGAGGGGGGAGGTACAGGGTGCACCTTAATACCCACATGTGTTGATGTTGAGATTTAAATAAAATCCTCCATGGGCTCAACGCCTGCACAGCCCGACCTGTGTGAGAGATAAGTCGTCATCGTCGTCACCCTCTGGATGTAAATCAGAAGGTGGATGTGGCACAGTTGCCAGACCATGCCTATCCGCAGCAAGCCCCTCCACGACAGCAAGCATGCAGGTCTGGTAAGCCCGGTCCTGCATGCCTATGGCACGTAGGTCTGCATACAGCATATCGTGTGATACACGTGCTTCCTCCTGCAAGGTCTCACGTGTATGACAGAATTCTGCCTGCATGGCCTCACGTGACGGAGCCCCACCCGGCTTGAACAGAGTTCAGCCGAGATGGTGTTTTGAAGCTGCTCCATCCTCTCTTCTGACCGCGTCCTCTGGGTCATCATGAGCACACCCAGAGTAGATCTGAGGGATTGGTGTTCTTCCCTCAGGGCCTCCCTGTGTGCCTCTGCCTGAGCAGCAAGTGCTTCACGCAGAGCCACCATTTCAGCCTGGCGTGCCCTTTTGGAGGCCACCATGCCGAGCCTGAGTGAGCGGCACGTGGACTGCACTGCCTGCTGCTGGAGCTCCACCTGCCTCTCAGGAGTGAGGATGGAATGGGCCACACTTTCCATGCCTTGAGCCATCATCTCAACTGCTCCCCCTGTTGATGTGCTATGGCATACATGGCATGCTCCCACTCAGTGGTCCCCAGTGGCGCACGGCCACTGCGTTACCGGACACTACACCTGCTGGGCCCAAGGAGCATTGGTCCTTGCTGGGTTGGCACCGCCGTCAGCTGCAGGACTGCATCCCTCCGTCGACCTGATGTCCCAGGAACATGAGCAACTGGTGTGGAGTGTGACCGTGCACCCGTAACCACCACAGGCGGACATTTCAACACTGCCTTGACATAGCAGCATTGAGCATTGCGTAGGCATGTTGAAGGCCGGAACATGGTTCAGAAGTTGTTGGTTGCAGTGCAGTGCATGTGTACTGCCTCAACTTCCAACATTAACATGTACGTAGTGATGTCAATTTCTTAACATGACGGCAGTGTAAGGGCAAGTGCAGCCATCATGTGCAAAGTGCATGCACTGGGTTGCATGGATACAGTGAACCCCCACCGTTTGGGGAGTTGCAGGTAGGCAGTGCATGGCAATGAAAGGTTGACCAGAGAACAGTGCATTGGCAGACAGTGTTTACATGCGTCAATTGCATCTCGTCAGTCAAATGATACTACAGCAGATAAGAAGGTGACATTAAGCAGGACACATGAGGAACCATCAGTAGTACACCCATGAATGCAGAATGCATGATACCAGTTGAACAGAGGCAGGGGGCCTGTAACAGGGTGAGGCCTGTGCATGACACAGACAAGGAGACCAAAAACTTGTGCGTGATGAGGGACTGACCCAGAGTGAGCATCGAATGGATGACCAAATACCATGACACTTAAATAATCCTGGAGACGTACCACGATGATCAGCCTGTCAAAGACCCATAGGGGCATACATGGAATGCACATGGAACATGAATGGGCACACATGTACACGGGGGGGCCACTGCCATCTGCACAGTCTGAGTGAGACACACTGCACCAAGGACAATGGATGTACACCACAGTACGTGTTTTTCAGGTTTTCAGAGGGAAGTGTGCATGTGCACAGGAACGGGGAACAGACAATTGCAGTAGTCCAACATGTGACTCACCAGTGCCATGTTGAAATTCAGCTGCAGGGGGTTTGAGAGTCAAGGAAGCGTGCCCGTGAGGAGGACCACCTTGCAGGTTGTCCACACATACACAGCAGTCATGTGATCAGATAGGCCGAGTGCTGAGTGCAACAACACCACAGGCTACATGCAGACATGTGAGTGAGGAGGAACATGATATGATATGATAATTTATTCATATTCCGCTCGTACACAGGTGTTTCAGAGAGCGAACAGGCAAAGGGAGGGGAACAGGGGAGAAAACAAAAACAACGATCTTACTAGGCCAAGTGACATTGAGAAGACGCAAGTGTATGGGGAGGGAAAGGGGGGAAATTGCATGAGAGGGAGGACAAATTGGAGAGTGCAGAGCATAAGAGAGAACAATATACATAATAAGTAAATAAATAAATATGGTGATCCAAAACAGTGGAAGTGCAGCCTGTGTGTGGCCAAGTGCAAGCTAAGTCAGATAGGGAGTACCTGATAAGTACAGAAGAAGAGTGGGGGCGCTATATGGGTACAGATACAGGCCCCAGTGCGAGGGGTGGCCAGGAGGCAGTGTAGGAGGGTGTAGTAAGAAGTTTTACTTTTTGGAGACATCAGAGATGTGTGCGGAGAAGGAAAGTGTGGAGTCAAAGATGACTCCAAGGTTCTTAGCTTTGCCGGTAAGGGCAGGAGGAGGGCCAAGGGAGGCCAGGCAGAGAGTGAGGGGAAAGGATGGAGTGGGTGTACCAATGAGGACAATCTCAGTCTTGTTGGTGTTTAAACAAAGATCATTTGCTGCACACCAATTTTGAATGGCGATTAGGCAGTCAGAGATGAGGGAAGGAGAGGAGGTGGCTGAGGGAAGCCTGAAAATGAGTTTGGTGTCATCAGCATAGCGTTGGAAATTTGAGCAAAAAATGGAAATGCAGTAGGCGAGAGTTGGTAGGTATTGATTGAAAAACCAGAGTGAGAGGTTAGACCCCTGGGGAACACCGCAGGTAGAGAGGGAGATAGAGGATAGGAAGGACCCAAGTTGTACCTGGGAGGGTCGATCAGAGTGAAAAGAGGTCAGGCAGGCCAGAGCCTGATCGGTGATACCCAGGTTGTCATGGAGATGATTTAGCAGGGTGGAATGGTTGATTGTGTCAAAAGCAGAGGTGAGAACTAGTAGGATGGGGACAGAGGGAGTGTTAGAGTCAAGGTTGGAGAGCAGAACATGTACCGGAGGGGCAGCTGAGTGACTTGCATGTGAGTAGGGTGCATGTGTGGTGATGAAGACAGTCCCCGTGTGCATCACATACCCTGCATGCATCACAACAGGCACGCATCAGTGAAGCATTGCATGACTCACACATGACAACCATGTATACATAGCAGGTAGTGGCAGTCAAGCACAATACATCACACAAGCCAAACACACATGCCCTGGACAAAAATGCATCTACACTCACCGGACGATGCATCATAATCCATCATCTCTCCCACTCCATGGATTAGTTCTGCCTCGATGAACTCTGCAGCAATCTCCTCGTGATGAGTGAGTGCATACTCCTCTGGTGCTGGCCGATTGCCAGTCACCTGAGTCATGGCATAATTGGAGGCACGCTTTTTTTTGTTGCACAGCGTCGGAGGTCATTCCAACGCTTGTAGCAATCTTGAGCTGTGCTCACCTGAAATCCCATGGCATTCACACCATCCGCAATATGCTGCCAGTGGACCCAACGCTGGGCAAGCGTAGTATGGCACTGTGGGCCCACCAGTATATCCCGCTCTTGTGCCGACACGTAGCCCACAAGGAAGTCCAGTTTCTGCTTGTTGAAAGTCTTCTTCCTTGACAATGCAGAGGCCGGAGCTTTGTCTGGGGTCCCAGCCTCTTGTGCAGGTGCACGCTTCCTCCTCTTGGCCAGTGTTACGGACCCTGAGTGGCCAATGCTGCCCTGATTAGTAGTGGCAGTGGCGCTGGTGGACTGGACCAAGGGAGTGGTTGGCGGAACCATGACAGAAGGCCTGACTTGACTCAGTGGCTGCTGGGTACTGTTGCCAGGACCCAGCGCCACATATGCCGCAGTGCCAAGTTCTGTGACCAACACAATTCTGGCTGGCAGACTCACAGCGGGGGTGGTGTTGGCTGCATCTGCCCATGCAGTTACCACCACCTGGCTGCTTGGGGCAGCAGATGTCACCACTGCCCTATATATGTGTGTCTCGGTCACAGCAACCCTGGATACACGTGGCCTGTGCTTCCTGATCACCTAGAATTCTGCCTGGGAGTCCTCAGGTTCCAACACATCATGCGCTGGCCGACCCCGAGGCTTGGTAGTGGTTGCCACAGCTGCACCTGCAGCTACCCCTACCAGTGAGCCCATGACAGCAGATGTGACTGACTGTCGGGTCATATGGGCGCCTCCGTTAGATGCAACAGCTGCATCTCCCGGAGTCACAGGGGGTGGTGGCTGGATAGCCTGCCCCAGTGTTGCACCCCTGCCTCTTCCCCCTCTGCGGCCACCCTGGCCACCCTGGACTCCCTGTACCCCCTAGTCACCACGACCACGTACAACACTGGGAGGATGCCCACCTTTGCCGCCCTTTGCCTTTGGTGGCCTCCCAACCATGGCACAGATGGTATATTGCCAATGGGAGGTGCACTGAACAATTGTCCTTGGCAATTGGGATGAAGGGGGCAGGGTATGTGATGTTAGACACACCCCAGTGCTCCTGCAAGGATGTCTGTGACCCCTGGTGATAAATGACGGATCATGCAATGCTCAGGCACCCCATAAAAAGATAATAAACGTGCACGCAACCCCCGGTAGCCCACGTGCGTGGAATAAACTTCCCACAGTATGCTGTGGCACCCAGGGACACAAAAAACGCATACACGTTGAACCCACAGGCTAGTATGACCTCGAAAAAACAGGTACGCGATGCATAGGGTGAAACACAGTGGGAAAAATAGAATGCGCGACTCATCGCCTGCCTTGCGTGGAAAAGAAAAACACACACGCTTGTGCGTGTAGGCAACACCCCCGCCAAAAGAAGAAGTACAAACTCTATCCGCTGTGAAGTAATCGCGTGTGAAACCACATGAGGAGTAAACACACGCGTCAGTCTCCATGAAAAGCACGTACAGCAAACTGCTGGCCCGTGCTCACCTTTAACCCTGCTGAGGGAAACGCCTGCGCGTGTAACGTCACTCACTCGCTTACGTGCTAAGGGCCTTTCCTCGGATTTCATGCAATCTCATGCTGACGTGACGTGCTGGTTTTGCAGGTGCGGATTCACTCTGCATCCAGCTGGCCACGTGACAAAACACAGAAGACCACGCTCCTGCCCTGAAGGCCATTTACCTGCCCCCCCCACAGCCACGGGGAGCCTCCTACGAGCCATCTGCTGCTGCCTGCTACCAACATGCCCTGCTATTTAGTGCCTACACATCAGCCATCGCCTGTGGTCCAGTTGCTGTGACCACCCCTGCTGGAACAGAAGACTCCATACTGGTGTTCCATCGCTCCACAGCCCAGCCCCAGGACCCAGTTGCCCACCCACACCTGCCTCGGGGGTTGCCATGTCGGACCAAACTCCATCTGGGACCAGTGGCGACCCCCAGCAGAGAGGCAGAGGGCTGCCAGCTTCACTGCAAAAGAAGTTGGCATCCTGGTGGATCAGGACCTGGGGCATTATGCTGCTCTCTTCGGATGAGCATGCGCCGATAAGGATGGATGGGAGAGGATCTGGTTGGACATCATGGGTGCCATCAACGCAGAGGGGGTGGCACCCCGCGACCTCAAACACGTCCATAAGCGCTGGGAGGACTTCAAGTCCAGGACCCTCAAGAAGGTCCTGCTTACCACTGACCAGATGAGGGTCCTGGAGTGCATTCACCCAGCGCTTCACCTCCAGGTCATCGAGAGGCAGACCCATCTGGAGTCGAGCGGTAAGTGTCCATGCGTTCTCATTCGACACTGTGCATGTTGAGGTGTGGCAGGAGTGTGCAGCTTGGACATATGTCTGACATGGCCCATGTATGGATGTGTATGTGCAGGGACATGACCGTGCTGCATGTGAGTCCAGTCATGTTTGCTGCACATCAATGGTGTATGTGTTCCAATGCATGATGTACAACTGCATGTGAAGATGCACACATGTTTGCAATCCTGTGTATGTACTCAGCCATGTTTGGGGTGTGACACATGGATGCTCGTCCCACCTTCATGCAAGTGCACAGTGTACCTGTGTGTGTCTGTTTGGTATGTGTGTGACTGTGATACGCCATGGATGCATGTGACACGGACATCTTGGTACCCGATTGGCAGATGTGACATAGTTGACGATGATTGCACTGTGACAGGAGATAGAGATGGCCAGAGGCATGTCTGTCTGGTGGCGTGTGTGCATGTGAACTGCATGCTCCATGATGCTTGTGATGCTTCAGATGTTCATGCAATTCCATGTGAATGGATGCAGATGCCTGTTGCACGTTCCCTGCTTGTTTGTGCATGTGTGTGGGTTCTATTGACCTGAGTGATGGGGAGTGTAATGCCGTCTGTGATGTTTGACACTGCCACTCATGTGCAATAGTTATGTGTCTAGCAGACCATTGTATGGTGTCCTGATGCCTGTGTTCTGTATCTCCCTGTCTGCTGCATTGACTGATGAAGAGAGCGGAGAAGGCACTGTGGAGCCCAGTGGCAGGGATGCCACCGCCAGCCGGAGACGCAAGGCCCTGCCCCCCTCCCAGGTAATAATATCTTCAGGGGGCGAGGGGACTGGTGCTGCGTCCATGGCCGCAGCAGCTGAGGGGAGGTCCAAGAGGGCAAGGTTAGATGTGAACTTCTCGGAAGAAGAAGGGGCAGGTGAGCACCCACAGGGGCATACTATGGAAGATGGCACAGAGTCATCCAGGTTAGTGGGGGGTGTGATTGAGGAGGAGGCCGTATCAGACCCACGCATGGGGCCTGGAGGGGGTGGTTACACTGGTGCAAGTGGTGCAGTCCAGTGGTAGGAGGCAGAACAGGACGTTTTGGAGGTGCCTGTGTGTAATCCTGTCTGTGATCCTGTGACTGCATCATCCTGCACCAGCAGGGATGCCTCTGTCCAGGCCTGTTCGCAGGAAGGGAATGTGTCTACGTCAACTGACCTTCCTCTACCTGCGGACGTGGCAATCCATGACAGGGTTGAGCCTGTCCTAGTCGGTGTTGCGTTACGCACACGGGGGATTCGGGATGATGTGCGTTTTTCCAGGCAGGACAACGCACATAATTTTGAACACCTGTGTGCCCGCGTCGACTTGCTACGACAGGTCATTGGCACAGGGTTCCTCCATGTGCTGGGCGCTCTTGCGATCCCCTCCTCATCTGCACACGCCTATGCGCCAGTCATCCTCCGTGCCGTCTTCCCACCCATGTGTCACCTGGGCACCCTGTGGACCTGTCCCATCCGCCACGGCCATGCTGGTGGAGATCACATCCCTGCCACATTCGGGAGTCGGAGGAGGACCAGCAGAGATGGTCACCCCAACAACTGGACCCCTGCCAATGGAGGATGTGCAGGCACCTCTGAGCAGGGCACGTGCACAGGGGCACCGAGGGATTCCATCGTCCCGGAGGCCGTCGTGGTGGCACAGGTGGATGGCATTGTGGCAGCAGCAGGCTCGACATGGGAGGAGTCATCACTCGGGGCCAACAACATCCCGGGTGCAGACATCGGCCGACGGGCAGGAGGACCCAGGACTGAGTGTGTCTTCCGTGTGGCAGCAGTTGGGTCAGCATATTGATGCAGTGCGGCAGCGGGCGGAGAGTGCATGGCTCACGATGGTCAGGGCAGAGAACTCCATGCACCGGGCATTGAGGCGGCAGCGTTCCTTGAGGAGACTCGCAGGGAGTTGGTGGAGACCATAGCGACGTCCCTGCGAGCCATCGAGGACAGGCCCCAGGCCCGCCTCTGGGACATCAACATGGAGTTCGATGATGCCCCTGCCAAAGACATTAACATCAAGAAGTAAGCTGTTGGACTAGCCTACCGCCTTTTTATATAGTTGTTTAGGTGTAAGTTTCCTTTTGTTTTTTTTTTTAATTTTGAGTTTTTGGACATTGCTCCACTTTCTGTAAATAGTTGACATTTTTATGGACCTTTTCACTGGATGTTTGTATTTTTTGGGATCATGGACCCTTGGAGACTGAACATGTACATAGTTGGATGTTTTGTGGATTTCAATTTTACTTTTTGCCATGATGTAATGGTTTTATTTTTTCTGTCATTGTGGACATGCCGAGGTGCTGAAGGACGATGGACCATGTTTTTATTTTGGATCTTTTTCCATGGACTTTTTTGCACAATCAACATTGCTTTTCATTCACATTTTCATGCACATTTTTGTTTCTTAGCCATGATTAATTTCCATTTCGTAATGTTTATTTATTTTCATACATTTACTTCATGACCAGTGTTGGTGTGGTGTGCTCTCATTTGCTTGGTGCATGTGTCAGCTGTCATTGGATCAGTCATGTGTCACTGCTGTGTGCCTATGTTGCACATTTCTAGGGGTACTTGCACGTGTGCTTCTGGGATTGACGTGGGGTGGGGCATGTGCTGGGGAGTGGCGACAACGGATGGTCGTGGATTTGCATTGTGGTGGGTTACAATCAGGTTGAATTTGGGTGTGCATCCGATACTGGGGTCTGTGTTTCCATCAACGGGGTGTGGGTACATGAGTCGGGGCCTGCTGGCAGGTTGCCGACCCTGGTGGGGCGCGGGGGTAAATGAGTCGGGGCCTGCTTGCAGGTTGCCGTCACTGATGGGGGGGACATGAGTTGGGGCCTGCTGGCAGGTTGCCGTTACTGGTGGGTGTTGGGGGGACATGAGTCGGGGCCTGCTGGCAGGTTGTCGTCACTGGGAGGGGTGGGGGACATGAGTCGGGGCCTGCTGGCAGGTTGCCATCACTGGTGAGTGGTGGGGGGACATGAGTCGGGGCCTGCTGGGAGGTTGCCATCACTGGTGGGGGTTAGGGGGACATGAGTCGGGGCCTGCTGGCAGGTTGCCGTCACTGGTGGGAGCTGCTGGCATGTGCACATGTGATGGGGGGTCCGTTGTGGTGTGGTCTGCCTGCTGACAGGTGCACGGGTGATGGGGGGTCGGTTGTGGCGTGGGCTGCTTGCTGGCATGTCCACGTGTGATGGGGGTTTGGTTTTGGCATGGGCTGCCTGCCGACATGTGCATGGGTGATGGTGGGGTCTGTTGTGGTGTGGGCTGCCCGCTGGCATGTGCACAGGTGATGGGGGGGTCCATTGTGGTGTGGGGTGCCTGCTGGCATGTGCACAGGTGATGGGGGGGTCCATTGTGGTGTGGGCTGCCTGCTGGCATGTGCACGGGTGATTGGGCTGGCTCGAGCGGGATACGTGTATTCCGGAGGGGGTGCAAGGAGTTTTACACGCGATTCGGCTGGCGCGAGCTGGCTACGTGTATTCCTGGGGTGCGTGAGGAGTTTTACACGCGATTGGGCTGGCGTGAGTGGGGTACGCGTATTCCGTGGGTGCATGAGGAATTTTATACGCGATTGGGCTGGCGCAAGTGGGGTACGAGTATTCCAGGGGATGCGCATGGCATTTTACACGCGATTGGGCTGGCACGAGCGGTGTACGCATTTTCCGGGGGTGCGCGTGGAGTTTTACACGCGATTGGGCTGGCGCGAGTGGGGTATGTGTATTCCGGGGGTGCGCAAGGATTTTTACACGTGATTGGGCTGGTGCGAGTGGGGTATGCGTATTCTGGGGGTGCGCAAGGAGTTTTACACGCGATTGGGCTGGCGCGAGCAGGGTACGCGTATTCCGGGGTTGTGCAAGGAGTTTTGCATGCGATTGGGCTGGCGCGAGCGGGGTACACGTATTCCGGGGGTGTACATGGAGTTTTACACACGATTGGGCTGGCGCGAGCGGGGTACACGTATTCCAGGGGTGCACTTGGAGTTTTACACGCGATTGGTCTGGCGCGAGCGGGGTACGTGTATTCCGAGGGTGCGCGAGGAGTTTTACTCACAATTAGACTGCCACGTGAGGGGTGAGTGAGCGTTTTTAGTGCGATTTCGTTGTTGGGGGCTGTATGCTGGTTCACTGGCCTTTGCACCATATAGGGGATTTGTGCGGCTGTTTTTGGCGCAATGAGCAGGGTTGGTTGCATAACTGGCGCTGCTGCATGGTCGCTGCGCCACGGCTAGATATGGATGTTGAAATCCATGACAATGCGGTGCGTGGAAATGGGATTTAACGCATGCGCCTGGCGTGTTCTACTTCTGCGCGGGAATCTATGAATTACCCCCTTTGTATTTCGACCGGAGACCCATTCAAGAGTCTCTCATTTTTTAATGCTCCACTTTTTGGTATGGTGAATATTAAAATTGAAGTTTCAATTGTTAGAGAAAATAGTAATTGTCACAGCGTTATGGAAAAGAGTCTCATTTATCAATTAAGGACACACGAGATATGACGCTTGCAAGTAATTATGATGTTGGTCAGCATTTATCTCGACTGTTTTGCTATTTGAATGTTTATCTAGGTGAGTGATTACAAGTTTACAGTTACTGCGTGTGGTAAGCACACTGGAACATGAAGGGTCCGCATGGTTTTGAGTCAGCCAGACCCTTTTATTGTTCCGTGTTTTGTATACCACAGGAGTCCATTGGGGGCATGAGGTACTGTACCACTGCATGTGCTAATACCATATGGGTAATACCGCATGGGGTAATGCTTACTATGCTGCTTGCTCCAGAATCGATCCTCCCTGACCAAGGTCATGGTCTCCAATGCTGCAACTCCCTGATGTCCAGACTTTTATATCTGGGGCTTGTGACAAAGGGGAACTTATCGTAGGTAATCATGACATCGCAACAGTGTAGGTGATTTTATTGCTGAAATGACAGTGACGTAGAATTACACAGTGCAATAAATAATGCAAGAAGAAATATCGAGATGCCCTTTACATTGCCCATCGTAAAAATTGCTTTTATCTGGGGGGGGGGGGGGGGACTTCCCCGACCCCCACTTACATCTCCTACTCCTAAACTCTCCTTGTCTCCCTCCCCTTTATCCCAATTTTAACCTAATTCTGTTTTTTTACACCTAAAACTCATCCCTGTCTCTACACTACAATTTATTTATTTTGACATTTGTTCAGCTGTTCAGTATTTTTTACCATCTCTATGAATTCTAGCAATATTTTTTCATCTTTGTAAATTCAGTCAGTATTATTTCCTACAATATTATCACTGGGTACCGGGTGATACCATGTGCACACAAAAACAAGTGGAAGCGGAACGTTTTGTTTGCGAAAGCGCATAGTTTGTCCGGGAGGTAAAACCTGCAGTGTTTGCAAATACTGCATGGTTAACCAGTACAGCCAAACTTGTAATCATGCAGTATAATTCTGATAGCACTTTTTAATCTAAATCAAAGTACAGTCTTGTCAGGAGTGGTAGGGTTCTTCTGGGGCTCTTCAAAAGTATGTGGCTTCATATAATGGGTGCTAAGAAGCCATTGAAACGCACACTACATGGACAAACTACAAACCCCAGAATTCCTGGTGCATTGCCATGGACCAGGAATTCAGGTTTGAAGAGACGCCGCCTATGGGACGGGGCCTGTGATTGAGAGCCGAGCCGGTGCGACTGAGGAATATTTGCTGTGGCCTGCAGATCAAACAACAGACCGCTCTAGATAGACCCCACATTAAGGACATTGACACACACAACAGTTGAACGCAGAGTTGGGTGTCACACCCCAACCGGGAGCTGGAACTCGTTACACGCCTTCTAAGGAGTGGCAGAGAACCCGTAAGAGTGTGAGAAACAAGCAAACCCGTTTCTTGGCCTGGTTGGAGCGGGCGACGGCCAGGGGCGCAGAGCTAAATAGCTCAGGAGGTGGCCGCATTAAGGGGCCCACCCAGAGAGTTGCATCTAAGCTTACAGGACAACAGATTAAGCAGCCTGTTGTGCCAATGGGGGCTCCTCTGCAATGTTCGGCTGCTGCTCTCTGCCGACTTGTGGATGACTGCGATGCGTTCGGAATATGCAAACAAAGGAATGCATATTCCAAACGCATCCATGCCCCTCATTTTTTGTGCTGACAGCCTTTCAAGTGGGGGCAATTTATAAGTTTGGCTCACTTGACAAGCCATTGTTTTTACACAGCATGTTATGGTATGTTATTTGGCATTTATATAGCGCTCTATATATCATTGCTATGACCTCAAAGCTCTGGTATGTTGAACGCCCTCTGGGGCCGCAGTCCAGGTCAGTTGAGAGAGTAGGGTGTCCAAGGGTGCTTGGGTACACCAGTTAAGTGTGCAGCTGATGTAATTGGTAGCTGCATACTAGCATTAGGTGTGGTGGTATTGATATCGGTTCAATGTGTGCAATCTGGCGGGTGGACACCAAGACTGGGTTCTAGCTGCGTTAGGCCTGTTAGACGCTTATGTGTGCAGCTAGGCCGGTTTGTCATGGGGGTATAACTGCGTTTTATAAGAATGATGAGGTGTTCAAGGGATAGTGTTTGTATGTGAGCAGCTAGGCCGATTTATTCGAGGGGTATAGCTGCACTCTAGTTGTGTGATGGTGTAGAGTAGAGAGTAAGCATAGTGATATGAAATGATAGTTCATCTATACAACACCCATACACAATGCGCTTCAAAGCGCCCTATGACAGGGGAGGGAACAAAGGAAACACAAAACCATGCCTACAGGCTAACATTCCCTCTTCAATATAAATGTGGCACTTTCAGACATTTACAGTCTTGTCTGGATGTGATGCAGGCTAGTGTTTACAGTTCTATCAGGTGACACTGTCGCTTAAATTCATGGTTCTATCTGGTTCCGGCCGCAGGCTAATGTTCACAGTTCTATCTAAATGTGGTATTGTTAACATTCACAGTTTGATCTAAGTGTAGCACTTGCTAACATTCATAATACTGTCTGGTTGTGGCGCCGGACAATGTTCACAATTCTATCTCAGTGTGGCCATTGCTATTGTTCACCGTTCTATCTTGTTCGGCGTAGGATAGTGTTCACAATACTATCTAAATGTGGAACTTGCTAACATTCACAAATCAAACTAGATGCGACACAATCTAATGAATACAATTCTATCTAAATGTCTAAATGTGGAACTTGCTAACATTCACAAATTGATCTATATGCAACGCAAGCTAAAGTACACAATTCTATCTAAATGTGGAACTTGCTAACATTCACAAATTGATCTAGATTTGATGCAAGCTAATGAATACAGTTCTTTCTAAATGTCTATATGTGGAACTTGCTAACATTCACAAATTGATCTAGATGCGACGCAAGCTAATGAATACAATTCTATCTAAATGTAGAACTTGCTAACATTCACAAATTGATCTAGATGCGACGCAAGCTAATGAATACAATTTTATCTAAATGTGGAACTTGCTAACATTCACAAATCTATCTAACTGTGGTACTTACTAACATTCACAAATCTATCTAGATGTGGCGCAAACTAATGGTTAATGGTGTGTTACAGGTGTATAGAGGTGGTGGCTGCGCCTAAATTTGAGAGTACTATATAGTGGGAGGAGGAAAATGTTTCCTAGTGCAGCAGGTTACATAATATAATACAGTAGGTTTACCATTATAGTAGACACAACAGGTTCGATATACCTATACTTGTGAGTAGATTTATAATGGTGATTGCTAGTTTTGGTTGTTCACTAAGAGAGTGGTGATGCAGGTGAATACTGGCCTGTCAAGCTATGTTCTACGCTTAGGTAATGTAGAGTGGCAGGGATTTCTGGAATAGAGTGATTGCTCTACTTCCCACCCATGCCACACTTACTTTGAAAGTCGCTGCTGATTGACAGCTGGCCGTTGGCTTCTCCTGCTGCCACCTGCAGACGCAATCTGGGGCCGCCTCTGTGGGAGCCCCCCTTTCTCTTGGGATCCTTAGCTGCAGGGGCTGCACTGTCATGGCCACTGTAAGGGGGCACAAGTTGTGCCACAAGCAGGCTCCCACCAGAACCCTGAGGATCTTAAAACCACTGCACAAGGGCTCCTGGAGCCAGTCCTGGCGCCTTTGGCACCAGGCTCATATGTAGGAAGGAAGGGCTGTTCAAACTAGGTCACATTTATGTACATAGGCATTTAAATCCAACATGGAAGCACCCACACAGTATAGGTCTAAGAACCAAGCCATGCGGTCTAGTGTTTTGGGTGCGGCAGGCCTGGAACTACTTTCCCTGGTACTACTTTACCTGGGCTATATAAGCCACACCCTGACTGCAGAACATGCTTCGTGTTATTCTGCAACCAGCAGCGTGACCCTCACCGTGTCCAGCTACTGGTCTTTAGCATCTTCCTGTAATCCTACAAGAACAAGAACAAGATTATTCTGTTTTACCTGAGAAAACACCATCCAGCACTCAGCATCACAACTGGGCTGCAATCTGTGGAAACCGAGAGAAGAAGAAACATCACTCACCTGTGAGTAATAGCTTAAGTACTTCCGGCGAACCGCTACCACAGCTGCTGTTCGAACATTGCGACCTGCAATAAGGAGAAAGGGAAAAGCAATATTAGAAGGCACGATTCCAAAACATCGAATTCCATCAGTCTTACCTGAATTCCATCTCGCTACGCCATGCTTCCATCCGGAGCACCACAGCAACATCTGCAAAGGAAAAGAGACATATTCAGGTTCGCTTTCAATATTAAACAACCGCACAGCGCTGTACGTACCTTAGCAGATTCAGAGGGTCTGTTTTTCATTGCGGTCTCATCCACTCGCAGCACCAGAGTGGCCTGTGAGGAGAAGAAGAAAACACAGGTTAGCTTTAAAAGACAATAAAGGCGCCGCTCTTCACGCTTTCTCTTACCTAGAAACGTGCCTCTACATCTGGCACGCCAGCATCAAGACCATCACACCTGAAAAGAAGGAGATAAAGACATTAACAAATTCCCACCATAAACAGAACAAAGACTTACAATTAACAAACCTACCTGCCTACCAGCAGATTCGGGGTCACAGCAGGCCTGGGCCCAAGGAAGGTGTACTGCACCAGTGAAGCAACTCGGGCAGCTCGCCAACAAATGTCAAGCGCCCCTGCACAAGAAACGCAGGACGGATACTTGACCCTGGCAAGGTCAAGTATGACCAGGTAGACGTACCAATCATGGGAGGTGGGCAGGTTGGGAGGTGGGAGGAGGAGGGCGGGACTGGGAAAAAGCCACACACAATGAAAGGACTGTACCCCAGGCACTGCACACTCTACATGCAGGCCAGCACTGAAAACCAGGGTCAGAAGCTACAAAAACATAAGAGAACCCCATCACAATAGCACAAATTTGACAAAAAAAAAATGGAAAATACACTCAAACCCCACCACTACAGTACAGTACAAGAAACAGGCCAAAAACGGATAGCAATCAGTGTACAACTACTCACTGAGCATGAACCAGCCCCTAAAGCTGCTTCCCAAGTTGTTTCCCCTTCCCCACCAGATCTTTCGAGATTGCAGTTCACAGGGCAAGTGTAAAATGGCTGCTGTGGGTAAGGCTGGGACACACCTGACTATTCCAGCCTATTGCAAGAGTGGAGGGCGGGAATGGGAAAAGGCCAGACACAAACAAAGGACTGGACCCCAGGCACTGTACACTCTACATGCAGGCCAGCACTGACAAGCAGTGTCAGAAGCTACAAAAACACAAGAGAAACCCATCACAATAGCAATGTTACGAACTGAACATGGGTCATTTTTATTCACCAGGCCAGCACAACTATCAGCTGACCAAACCTATGCATTCTTCAAAGAGAATTAGCATGCCACACAGACACGTTTTAAACAATTTTCTTTATTTTCATGTCTCTTTATTTGACACACCAAAACGTTTTTGTTTTTTTTGCCTATTACTTTTTAATTATATATGGCACATCCCTGGGAAGGTTAACTCTAATTTTCTTAAGTTTTCTAGTGGCTGTTTTGGGACATGGACTAAATGCATCTGCTCAGCATCAAAGGTCTTTTAATTGTCTTAGCAAGCCAGCCACTGCTTAGCGCACACACCAAATGGCTCCTCAAAGTGACTTGGCACCTTTTTTTAGGAAAGCTGGGTTCATTGTGTGTCACCATGCAGAAAGTAGTCCATGGCAAATCAATGCAGTGATATGTTTAAACCAATTATTTGTGCGCTGCACAAGTCACCACCCTGTTGGTTACGTAGTGCTCCCTTACGTAAAAGCACAAATACCTGTTTTTGTCTGATGTGCTCAATGTCCATACAAGAGCACACTGGAATGTTTTGTATATGTGACTCTGAAGAGCATGTCATACTGTGCCCACACTAAAAGACATAAAGCAATCAAAGGAGTTGCCTCACATTGTAAATCCACTAGGCCAAATGCCCTTTCTACACTGCCACACTATGATTTTCACTAAATGCAGGCCAGCACTAATAAGTGATGCAAATGCAAGCTCTGTTAGATAAAGCATGTGCCTGCTCTTTTTTGCATAAATAACCCCTGATGCCTGCGTAATATTGAGGAGTTAATGACTGAGGAACTGTGGACCCTCTACTACGCATTAGAAGATGGTTTTCTTTGAAACGCTTCATCAGCTTATTACTGGTCAGGCTAAGGTTTGAAAGTGGTGCAATCATTTCTGTGTAGCCTTTCTGTGCATTGTTTATCGGGTCTCTCTTGTGCGGTATCCTGCGCTGTCTGTAGATATAATTCCCTAAAGACATTTCTGTATTGGGGTTGGGCATGCCCACACTGAGACCCGGCCCTTCCTCCTCTAAAAGTCTTCAGAAATAAGATGCAAAAGACCCTTGTACCCCATTTGAGTGGCTGATGTTACAGCCTTTTTATACTTGCTTCCAAAATTGTAAACTGTCCAAATGAGCATGTATGGTTGATGGTTCCTAACATTTTAATGTTAGGGTGAGTATTATGAACCGTGATGTGAACACCAAGCCATGCATCAGTTATGAGTTTAGAGATTCACACAAACAATCCTTTTATCACAGACTTGTTTATCAAATGTAGTGATTTCTGATAACTGTTATAGTCTTGAAATGCTCTGTGATTTAATGCAAAGCATACCAGAATCCTCATTGGTGCTATTTGTCCCCATTCCCACTCTCACAGAGGTATTTTGAAAGAGTGCAATAAGCGTGTACCAGACTGTCTATCTTGGAATGATAACCTTCTATCAGAAAATAATTCATATGGCTAGTCTAGTATTGCCCCTTTTGATATACAAGTGAGGTGATACGGATAGAAAACCTGCAACACAGGGCCAGGTGAGTAGGCCCTCAGACCCTGATAGGCTGTTCACACCGTAGTATGCTAGAACGGACAGTTTGAAACTGCCTTCAGGCAAGGACTTCCCTAAGAGCAGGTGACAGAAAAACCATTTACTTGGGCAGCAACAGCTGTATTTTTACATTAGAATTCTTCTGTAAAGTACTTGAATTACAATGTAATGAAACTAGCTTAATTTATGAAGCATTTGGTATTTCTGGACTCTGGAGTCAAGGGCGGTACCACAGTAGCATGCGTGGCTCCCTGTCTCGATTATCAGTGTAGGAGGTTTCCATGCACCGCTGACCACTGCTACACCACACGCTGGCTGTTGTTCCCAGCCTTGTGATTCCTTTCTCGGAAGCTTTGCAGGTATGTGTCGACAAAAGCAAGGGCTCATCCCTCCTTGCTGTCCTTTCAATTCTCACCGCCTTTCTCCTCCACTTGAATTGCCGCCCTGGAACAGCTGCCTCATCACACAGTCTGCCTTGCTCAAAGTGTGCTCTCATGTTCCACCTTTTACCCCTGTGGGGAAGGGAAAGGGTTCTCGGTGTGTTTGGTTATTGTCAATTGCCTGACAATGGTATTGGGACATGTCAGGTAAATGGCCCTGGTGTTACTCTGTTGTTTTTCGTTGTGTAAGAAAGTGTTTGTGTCGGAAGGGGGGGGGGGGTTAGAACATCTGAGTAGGATGGGGAAGAGGTGTTATAAGGAAGCGGTACTGCGTCTCACCCGTCGGCATCCCACTTCGACTCCCCGAGGACCCCCCATCCAAGTGATCCTCTCGCACTAGTCCAGCCCTGGGATCTGGATCCAATTGCGATGCGAGAAACATAAAGGTGAGTCTGATTACCCCTCTTTCCAATGCCCCAGTGTTTAAACGTGACCTACAATTGCACATTAGACAAATACCAAATGGTATTATCACTACAAGACATCACAAACCCGGCACAAGGCTAATTACAAAAATAAATTCAGTTTTTATTGTTACATGGTATATATGAATAAAAAGGCATCAATTGCCACCCAAATAGGATATTACACAGTTAGACAATTCACAATTCTTTTTAAAAAACTTTTTTTTGATAAAAGAGAAACAAAAGTGCATAATGCACCAATACAGAAGGGGGTGCAAGCAACACAAAGTCTGGATATTTTTTTATCACTTTGTTTGCATCAAAATCCCACCGGTGATTCACATGGGTATTTTAGATAACTGTCGACATGTTTCAGCCATTTTGTATTTCGGACACTATCTCTAGTGTCTTATGTTCTTTTCTTATTTGGCCATCTTCAGGACAGAATTTCTTCAAGAGAGGTCAACAACGACTCTATACCCCAAAAGTTGATCAGCATGGCCAATTCTACAAAAATGTATAGAAAAAACACTAATACAACATGTAAAACCAGACCTGAATCATTTCATGGGTTCAAAATAGTTCAAAGGTATACTTCGATATTATTTTTATAAAAATACACAATCAAAACAAAGTAAGACAAAACTGTTCTAAAAACACAAATACAGAAGCATCACTTCAAAAGGCAGTGTAACAAAAGGGCAAAGTAAACAAGCTGTTCATAACTCCAGCTGATTCAATTAATACAAGGCTGATCAATAGCAGTGTTTATAAAAATACTTCTTACATGAGATATATTCATAGACACACATATTCATTTTTGTTTCTACAACTAGTGTAGAATCCTTCTTGAAGTCATATATATTGCATTTCTCTTGTGTATATTTCTAGACAATTCAATGACCTGGACCTCAAGAGGAAAAGGGGGAGGGGGTGTGGGGAATGGGTGGGTGGAGGGAGAGGTTTGGGGGAGGGCGGACACATGCTGCTTGCTTGCTGTGCAATAACTGCTGCGTCTCAGAACAGGGACTCAAGGTTAGTTCAAGGGTTGGGTGTCAAAGTGAAAAGGACGCAAGAGATTATTATTAACCCAAAAAAACAATGCTTGCAAAGCAAGGAGCACTGGCTCCAGATTCAGAATTTTTCAGAATCGCAAAATTATGTCAAGAAACTGTCGCAGTTGCACACACCAACTTACTCTTATTACTTGTAAGCAAATTGTGCGGTGTTCCGAAACCTCAGGATACACAACTTTTACTAAAAGTTGAGACACTGCACTACCGTCTGTAGCATTCGTTGTCAACACATGGAAGGGGACGGGTTAGCCTAACAGTAGGCGGCAGTTCCCTATGGAAGAAAGGGAAAAGCATCTGAGACATTGCCTCACAAAGTGTTACGGGTGACCCTCCCAATGTGCATTGCCCCTTTAAGGGGATGTGTTCCTCCCACGTGTGTTGCCCCTTTAAGAGGGGCCATGACTGTGTCATGGCCCAAGCTAATAAAAGGAGCTCCTGCAGGCACGTGAGACAGAGCGGCTGCAGACTCCCAAAGAGGAACGACTGAGTCCGTGTCTCATTATCCATGTAGACCCCAGGCCTACACGTGGAGGCACAGGCCTGCACGCCCAGACACTGAGGGACCCGTATGCCAGGATGGCAGCCGAGGTCCACTCAGTCAGAGGCCTGGCAGGCTGTGACCCCACGCCAGGGTGCCGAGGCCCTGGCACCCGGGGCCATGCCGGATGTCCATGGCAGGCCCCCACCCCCACACATAGTGGGACTGCACGGCGCTAGCAGAGATAGCGCCCAGGGGCGCCTGCCGGATGACTATGGCCGGCGACCCCCAACACAAAGTATCAGTGTCAATTGCATACAGTGTTAAATCCAAAACCCCTTGCCCAACAATGCAAATGGTGGATTCTGGGAAAGCGGATTCTAGGAAAGTCGGAATAAAAACATTGTGTAAGCACACGTATTCGAAAATTCTGCTTACCCTGTTGCATGGAGGGCAGCTGGAAAATGCTGGCACAATACTTCACACCATAGAAGCAGTCAATGAAATGGTAACCCACGGCCGTCTACTGTCAACGCCTGTCATGCGAGTAGAGAGGCTGTAGATCCTAAAGGATATACGAGCAGGATCACAGTATAAGACATCCCTCAGTTCAAAAAATTCATTTCTGCAGGTTTAGTGAGCGGCTGTCACTTACAGCTGCCTATTTCAGACAAAAGCGCAAGCTTACCAGATGAAGGGCAATCCTCTTCACGGGCCGCAGTGTGAGAATGAACCGTAGCACACCGGCAAGATCACGTGATTACCTCCGACGGCCGTTTGTGAGAGCGGAATCCGGTCACTTGAGCTCCACCCCAAACGCACGGCGACAGAGTAGCTGCAGATGTACTCAATTGGATCAGAGAGCTTAAGATGATATAGACGATAAGTACCGTATATCTCTGCACAAAGGGGGACTCCAAAAAGAAAAGAAGAAAAAGAGCCGGCTATGTTGGAGAACTCCTCTTTCTATTAAGTCAAAGGGGCTGTATTATGCAGACAAAACGATCCCTTGCATTAAAACAACAGCTAAGCACAAGGGACCACGGCCACGTTTTACAAACCGCACAAATAATTGGGGCAAAACAGAGTTAATGTAAAAAGGGGAGCCAATACCCGAGCATTGTAGGTATGCCGAAAAAACACCAGAGCAGAGAGAGAGAAGGACAGAGCAGGTGACTAGAATTTACCTGCATTAAAGGATTACAGAAGGGTGTTCCACTCCACTGATGAATTCAAACCTTGTTGTGCTGTTTTAAGGGTATATATCCATCGTTGTTCACATAAGGCCAGTTTAGTTTCTATATTGCCTCCTCTTGGGGTACTTACAATTCTTTCAATAACGAACCAAAACAAATCGGTGTGTTTATGTTTTTTTAGTTCGTAATGGGCAACTAATGGTGTGTTGGCCACTATGTTTTTCAAGCAAGATCTGTGTTCACAGATACGTTGCCTGACTGGCCTAGTCATTTTGCCCACGTATAATAACGAACATGGGCATTTAATGCCACAGACCACCCAATCTGAGGTGCAGTTAGTGAAAGTATGTAATTGCCACAGTTTTCCATTGAGATCAATGGAGGAGATGTTTTTTGTGAGATCACAGACGGAACAACGTCCACATTTGTGATGGCCTATGACTCGTGGAAGATTCCAGAGTGTAGGCTGTGGTGTTATGCTCTGTGTAGTCGGATAAGTATGCACCAGTAAGTCCCTATAGTTCTTCTGCCTCTTAAAGGCGAATCTCGGGACAGTCGGACTGAAGTCTGAGGTTTTTAAGAAGTGCCAGTGCTTTTTCACTATTCTTCTTAGATCATTACTAATAGGACTGTATGTCATGACACAGGTAATTTTGTCATCTTTAATAGTCCTTTCAGGAAACAGGCATCTTTCCCGATTAGTATGTTGAGCACGTTTAAAAGCTTGGTGGACTATTCTACTCGGATAGCTTCAGGATTTTAACCGAAGTTTCAGATGTTTACCTTCATTTATAAAGTCACTCATGGAGGAACAGCTTCTTCTGATCCTTAAAAATTGACCGATTGGTAAATTATCCCGAAGACTGAGTGGATGGAAACTGTTGTATTTCAACAGAGTATTTTTGTCAGTCGGTTTCCGAAATAAAGTGGTCAACAAATGTCCCGGGGGGGCTCTTTTTGATCAGGATATCTAAAAAGGAGATTTGAGAAAGATCAGCAGACATGATAAATTGGATGCAACTGTTTTGATCGTTCAGCCTCTTAAAGAATTGATTTAAACTATTTTCTCATCATGATCCTAGGTTGATATTTCTAGTTTGTATTTGTGGAGGAAAGTTTCTGAATTGAAAATGTTATGTACTCCTCTTGCAAATTTCTGCATTATAATATTGAGCAGTGTGATGAATCCTGTGGAGTCATCACTACACCCCAACCTGAGATCTCCTCCCAGCCGCTACATGATACTAACCCAGGGGGGTAGTTTTATGAGGGAGGATCATATGGCTGGAAATGCTATCGGGAGATGTGGTGGCCCCATCGAGAGAAACACAGTATCCTTCCCTTATAAATGAGAAAGACCACATAATTCCCGAATCCTTAATGGATGATTTTTATTTTATATATCCCTCCCATTTTAGGACCCAAAGAACCCTTCCTGCAAAACATTATAAGCAGAATAACATTCACACATCAAATACACACAATTCACATTTAACATCTCGCTACTCTAATGTTTTTTGTTTTGACAACAATCCTATGGACTACAACTCCCACAATGCTTTAAGTACTGAGGCGAGGAAGACGAAGAAGAAGTTATCAGGGATTGAAAGAAACCTGTTGTTATAGTGGAGATCAGCTGTGTGGGACATTTAAATATGGCTTGCACTTTCTAGTCGCCGTGGGAGAGCAGAGCAGTAGAGCAGGCGAAGCAGAATCTCGAGTGAAGGTAGACACACAGGAACAAACCGTGCAGCAGAAGGCAAAGGTTTTCAAGCTTCCGCTTGTCAGCCTTCCTTACCAGAGTGGCGCGAGACCCAAGGAAGTGTGCCAGGCACCAGGGAAGAGCCACTCGAGAGCCGGCAGCAACGGCAACGCTATCCAGAGAGCGGTTGTGCCGGAAAACAACAGCTTCACCGACAAGTGAACGTGCAGCCGGTAAGGAAGCTGAAACGCGGTCTGCAAAGCAGGAGAAGCCATTGCCGAGTAAGGACTTTACTGCAGCCATGTGCCACAGGTTAAAAAAAGATCGGTGAGTTGGCCCAGTGATAGTTGGAAGCCCAGGGTGTACCTACAGGCACAGAAACAACTGAAAGTTCATTTTGAATACTGCCCAAGTAAAGCAGAAAGACTGAACTCCCACAAATCGTCATGCATGAAATGTCAAGACAGGGAGAGTTGGAGCAAAGATTATTACAAGCAGAGTAGAATCAAAAACAAAGATTATTACAAGCAGATAAATGTTAATGAAGAGGTTTAAAAACAGAATGTGTACAAGTCTCCATATCCTTGAAGTGTTTGCTTTATAAAAGAGACACGGTTGCCATCTTTGAGAAGTTGTTGTATGGACAAGACATTCCTATTCTCCTTAAGGGAACATTGTTTGGAAAAGACACTTTCACCATCCTTTCTGAGAATAATCCAGGGCAAGGGAACCATCCTTTGGATCCTAGGACGTATCCTTGGAGGAAATCATTTTATTGGATGTATCTATTTGTTTTACATTTGAACACATTTTTGGCTAAACCTAGATAAGAGACAATTTACCTTACACTTCTTACTTGTTTAATTTCTAGTGTGAGGCTCTGATACATTTTGGACACAAGGACCGTTTTCCTACTTTTGACGACGAGATAGGGATAGGGACAGAGAGGCCCTTTTCTTTTAATAAAGATATCTGATGCTGAGAACATTGCCACTTTGTATCTGCCTCTCATTTCTGACCCCTCACAGCAGGTACTGCAAACTGCCATGTTTAAACAAATGTTTATTGCTTGTGTGAGGTGAGGCTGTGGACTTTGCTGCGCATGTCTTTGCAAGGAAGGCGCTTCACTTAGTTTTGTAATGATGCTCACCTTCACATCTCTTGCTTCATACGTGTTTCCATTTTGACATATGCAAGCATGTTTTAGGCTCTGTGGTGGGTCAGAAGAAATACACAGACTCTTATACGACATTTTAAGGATGTCTTTATTGAAGAAAAGACAATGCCTATCTTTCCCTACTGCTATGGGGTGTTCCCTACCGAAAAGAACTAGCTAAGGTGCTTGTCAGTCGTGAGTGAATGTCTAAAAAGCATGTGTCCACGTCCAAACTAACGCTAATTGACCCTACTACTATCTTAACAACTAAAGACAGGAGAATGTTGCTTTTTGCAATCTTTTATTCAATAGTTGATTTTTAAATAGTCTCTGGTGATTTCCTTGTGCAATTCATACAGTTCTCTCAATACTTCATTATGCTTTGGTTTCTTCTCACAACTGGATTTCTTTGATTCGGACAAGTATCTATTTCCTTATGAATGGTTTATCATTCTCCTACACTTTTTCTCTTATAGTCACACTCTTTTCCTTACTGGGGTTTTCTTTACTTTGACTGTAACGAGTATGAGTACTCTTATAGGAATTGTCCTTCACTTCTCTTGGCTTCACTGTTATCGTCTCTTTGTCTTGACCGAGACGAGTATGAATGTTCCTATACTGATTCCCATTCACTTCTCTTGCTTTCCCATTTATTGTCTCTTTATCCTGAGTGAGATAAATTCACTTCTCTTGCTTTCACTGATATCGTCTCTTTATCCTGGCTGAGACGAGTATGAATGTTCTCATAACGATTCTTTGTTTCCCTTCCGGGTCTCCCATTTTCCCTGTTACCTGTCAACCTCAGAGATAACATCAATGGGGTTTCTTTTCGTTCAGATTGGTCTTTTCTCTTCACCTGACTGACTTCTTGTCTTCCTTCGGTTTCTCGTACTTCGTATCTTCATCTAGGTTGGTTGTTCGGTATCCACAGTACTGGAGTGTTTACACCATTCCACCCATGTAGTGGTCTCAGCGTCATTGCAAGGACTGTTGGTCCACCCTGCGCTTTATGTGGTCACACCACCACTCGTACCTTCTCTCACTCTCCAGGTTCCAGCACTTCTGGCTTGGCTCACAAACCTTTTTGTAACTCTCTGGCTCCTTGGAGTTCCCAGCCTCTTCCTCTTTCAGTTGTGACAGAGCCGTGGGTTTTACCCAACGTAACTCAATGTCACGCTCTCTCTGCGTCCTGCAACCTCTCGTCCTCCTGCTTTGTCCTCCTTGTCCCAGTTAAATGGTGTATTCCATTTAAAGGGATATTTTGCAATAACACATCCTTGTAGTTTCGCCATATAAATACTGGTATAATATGTCTGAAGAGGTATTATTGGAAGGATTTTTAGGGCGTTCCTCACAGCACAGGGGGTCTGTGTCCCCACAGGCAGAGTGCCTCTCAGTGAGATCCCATTTGCCTCGACTCCTAGGCAGGGTGGTGTTGAGCGGACTCACCTCCCTAGCCTCACAGGGCGGGATCCCCCTTGGGGAGAAGAGACAAATTCCTATGATTCGTCACAGCACCCGCTTTCCTAGGAAAAGCAGTGTTAGACGATGGAAGTTATCACATTACAAGCGTTCTCGCCTGCCTTGGAGCGTGTGTGAATCTTTGAGGAGTATATTCACCTTCACCAAACATAGTACCTCATGCTGCTCCCTGATAACACTATCTAACATGGAACAACTCAGCTGACATCAAGGATTTGTATAATGAGACTTTGTTAACTGCCAGCAACATTGTTACAGTATGATTACTTGCCAGTCTTGACCATCCTTTCCATTGAAATGCATTTGTTCTGTGAGGGGTCAAGAGTAAGACTCAGACACAGTGGCATTTTCGGTGTAGGATAATGACTTTTATTAATGAAAGAACAGAGGGGATTGGGGCAATCCTACGTATCCCTAACTCTAGGAGGGGTTTCCCTGCCTCCACAAAACTAAGGAATGTCTGTGTCAGAATGTCCAAAATCTCTTTCTTTCTGTCCTGTTTCCAAAATCCTAAACTAACCCTCACACACTAAACTCAATAAAATATGAAAATAGGAATGTCTTTTAGCTGAATACCTACAGCTTCTCTCCTATGTTTTAAACACAAAGTTCTTAAAGTTTAGAAAAGAAAAGAAAGAAATGTGTGCCATTAAGGTTCCTTCCCTTCCCCAAGATTCCTTCGGTTTCTCAATGTCACTTCGTTCTGTTCGAAACCCTCTGGGGGACGACTCTTCCCCTGAGTTTACTTCAGCTATAACATATTTCATCTCTCAAGGGGGACAACTCTTCTCTTGAGTTCCTTCAGTTACACAATTCAACAAGTCTTACATGCCATAGGTGTATGCTTCTTGCCTTTTGGGCTTTCTCAATTCCACAGTGTAAGGTAATACTTCTACAGTTCACCTTCACATCAACAGTTCACATACAGGGGGCTCTTCCCCTTTTCTCCAATACCTGGTTCACTCTCCTGCCAGGGCTTTTAATCCTCAAGTTAACAATTCACATGCAGGGGACTTTTCCCCTTTTCTTCCAATGCCTGGTTTACTCTCCTACCAGGGCTTTCTATATTCAACTCAATCTGTTCACATGTGGGGGACTTTTCCCCTTTTCTTCCAGTGCCTCTCTGGCCAGGGCTTTTTCAGCTTGTTCAAAGTCTGGGTATAAATCCCAGGTTTAAACTTCTCATCATTTATTACTTTCTCTTCCATCCAATTAATTATCATTTTCATATACTGTGTCAGCACCCCTTCCTCAGTAGTTCTTAATGTCTCAGCTTGGTTCCCTTGCTGGGTTAACTGTATGTGGCATTCACCCTAAAGTGCCCCAGTGTCCCAATCTCCTTCTCTGGGCTTACCGGTCTTCTTTGGCAGCTTTGGTGTCTTTTGCGTCTCACTGTTCCCTTCGCTGTCTGCTGGTTGACTGGGAGCACGTCTTGTCGGTTCCCACCTTGCCTTCTCCTTCGCTCCCCAGCTCCTGCTGTCCACGGCAATGGCGCAGCAAACCATCCTCTGACTGACTTCTCTGGACGTTGCTTTCGGCACCTTCCTCACTCCGGTCTGCAGCCTACTTTCCTCCCGTATCCCAACCAGCATCGGGAGAAATTAATCTCTTGCTCTGTTCAGGTGTGCCATATTTGAATTGTCCTGGAACCTGTTAACATCCTCCAACGTCTAGAACGCAGCATTGGCTTACAGCTTCTAGTGATCTTCATTACTCAGTCCCTCTTCCTCGTCTCAGTGTTGCTAAAGGTGGGGACGCCCCGACTGTCTATCACCATAGACCAGTGCTTTCCAACTCCACACCTCGAGGGCCAGAATCCTGATGGATTTTCAGGATACCCCTTGTTATTTTTCATGAGAATAAATGTTCATACATTTAAAATCATTTTATGCACATTTATCTCATGAATATTAATGAGGTATACCGGCTTGGAGTTAGACAACCCTGCCATAAACAGTCCAGCCCACTGTGTGATTTCCGTGTAACCAGTTGTGCACCGCTGAGCTAAAGCCTGCTTACCTGAGGCAGTATTTTATTATTGCATTTTCAGAAGGAAGAATATCAGCAATCTATACGTAACAGGCAATTAATTCAAAACGCATGCAGGGTATTACAGCAACAGACCCATTCATTATGAAATGCAAAAAAGGAAAAAACCTTAAGGAAAAACCTAAATGGGAAATAAAATAAAAAATAGGGGATTGGGGGAGCTAAACATACAAGTCATTAAAATCATCCCAACTGGCTGCATACTTATCAGGTTACTGTTTATACTTCAAGGACACCTTCTCTGTGCCAGAAAGGAGCGATCAGTCATCAGCTGGAGGCCTGGCATTACTCTTTCCATGTAACAAAATATGTTTCTTAGCCACCACAAGAGCTCTATAAAGCCAAGACTGCTTACCAAGACTGCTTACCAACAGAGAAGCCAATATCAGCTAGAAATAGGCCCAAAACACACAACGTAGGTGTGCGAGGAAGAGAAAGGCAAGAGCACAAGGTCCATATGTTTGAGGACTTCCCCCACTATTACTGGATCTTCTGACAATACAAGAACATATGTAAAATGGTACCCACAACACTTTTACAATTCCAACATAACTCATATAGACTCAACCTACAAGACACCAACAGTTAGTATTTTGTAAGCTTCATGATATTAGAGTAAACGTTGCAGCCTGTTCAGAGTTTGGAATCTTTGGCCATGCCCATTCTGTATGACTCGAGTTCATATTAAAAATATCATGCTCTCTAGAACCAATGGCGACAACATCGAGAGTTGGGCATGCGTTGAAAGGAGAAAAGCTAACAGGGTAAGAGGAGAGGAGCAGAGCATGGTGAGCTGTTGCGGAGGAAAGGAGGAAGGAGCCAAGTGCGGAGGGAGAGGAGTAAAAGATCAGATACAAACAAATGAAAATAGCTAAGTAGGAGGAGGTACCCAAGATAAGGTGCTAGTATCTTACAGCAGATCGATTGAAACCCAAGTGTCTGGAGAGCACCAACGGCAGAGCGTCTATGCCAATGTGAAGCCTGATGACCCAGAGCACTAGGGGGGATGCTATTTCCACATTAAGCGAAGAACAGCACCCTGACAACTCTACGTAAGTCAAACATCCAACCAGAAGATCCAGAAAAAAAATGTTAGGGCACTTAAAATCCAAAGGATTGTAAATAACAGTCTAACATATCAACCCTTTTAGTTCCCTAGGCAGGTAAAAACAGCAGATTTCATTTCGGACGTGTGAGAGGCCATTAAAGTGAATGGACGTGAAAGAAGTTTGCTGGGTAAAAGAACTGATTCCAAGGTGGGTGACTCCCGCCAAAAGCTTGTCAGTTAAGAGCTATGCAGTCTGACCACCAACTGACAGAGAGGAAGGACGACAGTGCAATAGGAAGCCTAATGTGTTTGTGTTACTTTGATTTCCATAACGCTGATTCAGTTCAACAAAATCCCGTAGCTTTTTGTTGTTTAAATAAGGACCCTTGAACCTTAAAGAAAAACAGAATACACTGGGGAGGCAACAACATAGCTCAACACTGCAAGCATCCCAATGTTAGCATTGGGACAATGAGGAACAGTGAGCGCATCATTTCGTCAAGTGGGCAAGGTGGGATTTGAGCCAAAGTTTCCAAGTTCATCAGTGGCGAACTTGGCAAAAAGCACTGACAGACAGTATCCAATGAGCCATTTTATTAGTTTGTATGTAACCCTTCTTATATGGGCCACTGTAATAATATCTGTTGTTACAGCGCTTAGAAGAGGGAGGAATATGACATGAACACAATTTGACGTGGTGTTGTACCTGATCTTTGATGGCAGTACCTGGCCTCTGACATGAGTACTAGGGCATCCGATAAAACCCCCCTGACGCATGATGTGAGTAGCTGGATAAAATGAGTGCATGATATCTTTATGTCAAATCTTGCCGTGTAATGTGAGTGACTGGCCACTTGATGGGGTAATCTGTCATATTATGTGAATAGCTGTCAAATTTCTCCCAATACCAATACTAAGCATTTGATGACAATACTTGACCTATGATGTGGGCACTTGTCCTTTTGATGGTGTTGATGTATACGTCACTGACAGCTTCTGCCCCACCCCCTATATAAGTATCGCACAGGTGAAAAACATTACTCACTAAGGCAACCGTACTGCCCTTATTCCAAACAATCTAAGCTGAAGATGACAAAATCAGTCTAAGTAACGTGCATGCATTAGACACGAAGCAAATATACACTCCACGCTAAGAACATGCACACCAGGTCAAATATGCATTTATACATGAAATTAATTAATATAGCAACCACAAGACATGAAGACCATTAACCTACCCAATGTATAAGCTGAATGCGACACGAACGACACGTGATTAGAGCTCACTATCATCGAAACTAGCATGTAATGAGGCATCCATCTTCTTTCAAATGGATACTGAAGCAGGCTTTTAAATAGGCCCAGGCATCAAGACTTCGAAACACCTTGAAACATGGAATCCACAGAAATACAGAGTTGTGCAGAGCTCAGGCAGTAGTTAGCTATTAGAGCCAAGGTTACAGAGCGATAGTGAGGTTGAGAATAGCAGAGCAAAGGCACGAGATAGCTTTTCCCCAGAGACGCAAGCAGGATACTCCCAACATAATTAAAAGGTTTATATGAAGGCAGCCATCCTTTGTTTGCCAGGTGCACTGGAATAGTAAGCCAACAAACACCATGAAGAATAACTTAAGAGTGTCCCTGGTGGAAGCAGAAAACACAACACGCACATTTGAATTTGCTAAAAGCCCAATAAATAGGAGTTAATTGCACTTCATAAATTGTCTCCTAGAACGTGATTTATAATTTGAGAACACTGTCTATTCATTAGAAGCCAATAGATAAGGACACGTGTGGCACTCCCTAAAAGTACACATGGAACAATAACTGCCACACAAGGCCAAATACAAAGAAATCACCTGTGCTCAGGGCATAGGAATGAGGGATGGTAACTTCTTTAATGAATAGAACACAGTCCATGGACCTCACTCCCCCTACTGCCCGTGTGGCGGATAACTTGATGACCTGTCAAATGTCCAAGGTTGGTTAGCAAGAGCTTGAGGAGCTCGGCAAATGTTAGGCTGCCAATAAGAGTAATCACTATAGTATACAGCAAGAAGCCTGAGGTGGTGGAATGATTTTTATAGCCCCTGACGAGGTTCCCCAGATAAAGGAATTAAACATGTTATGCAAAGTAAATAGAGTTAAGTTTTTATCAGGCTAACTGAAAGGTTGAATTTGTTGCACTTTGTGAGTGGTGTTGTTTACAGTTAATGGTTTACAAAGAATGTCAGCACTTTATTTTTGCACGGTTGCACTTTAGGGTCTTTTTTATTGTAAAATAACTTTTTAACATGTGCCAATATGTGTAAATTGTCTTGTATTTGTATTTATTGATTTGT
Source organism: Ambystoma mexicanum (assembly GCF_040938575.1). Lineage (NCBI taxonomy): Eukaryota > Metazoa > Chordata > Amphibia > Caudata > Ambystomatidae > Ambystoma > Ambystoma mexicanum. The sequence goes on from NC_090921.1 coordinate 1,034,107,032, forward strand.
GCATTGGCATCCTCAGGAAAAGGTCTATGGTGATTTTTCTATAACTGATTAATACATTTGTCGTACAGTGATTTGTATTTCTTCTCAGAGTTGTATTTGAATCGATTGCACTAGCAGTTCAGGAGGCTTTGTTCTATTATAAGGTTAGTTCTACCAGGGGTAGTCCTCCTGCTGCGTTCTCAACATTTCCCTGGAGTGTCTCAGAGTGTAATTGGGCCCACTTGACATAGGCAATAGGTGGGCAATAACTGTAACAATGGAGTATCTGGGTATTTGATGGCAATACCTGGCACATGATGCGAGTACCTGTCACAGTGATCGCAATACCTTTCAACTAGTAATGGCAGTCGTACCAGGGCAGTTCAGGGTGTAGGGGAGGATTGGTCCAAAAGACCCCCCTCGCCTACATCCCCTCCCCCGGTGAGGGCCATGGCTGATCAGGCGTCCCCTCCTTACCACCAGGGCCCAGGTGGTGTATGGCTCACCTGCTGAAAACATTGCCCACACATATTGAATTTAGCTAGGCCTCAGAAACCATTTAGTCTAATAAAGATGGTGTGAGCTCGGCGCACTGCAGCGCGGCCCCCACCTTTGGAGAGTTTCAATTATCCCTGTGGCCGCAGCTCCCTGGCAGATCCTCTGTGAGCCCGTTCCCACGAACAAGATGGACATGAGCTAGTATAAAATACCAACACTGTAACACTTCACCTTCCGCAGTGTATCGCTGCTCCCAGCATGACCCTGCCAGCAGAGCCTGGGTGGGAAGAGAACTGTAAAATGGCCCTCAGATAAAAGCAAAAGTTCCCAAACACTAATGACAAAAATACCTGTGATGGACGCATTTTCTCCACAAATCTCTTCGATTAAAAAACCTGTAAAATGTATAGATATGGCAGAATGCATGTTCATATGGCATTAGCAATGAAGCACCCACACCACTGCAGTTATGTACAAATAGTGAAAACGTCCCGGGGGATTATTTGTTATGCGTATCATTGAAACCTTTACACCCCACGGTCCCGCGCCATAACCGAACTAATGCTGCTAGAGTGCAGAGGAAGACAAATGCAACCACATTGAGGGCTCATGTAAAGGGCGCACGAGAATGCACCCTTCATGTATGTATGTCCAAGCCCCTTATGTGCCACTACCGTCACGTACGATGGCGAGTCGTTCCTATGCGCTCCACCAACCTCACTACTACCTCACTTACTGCAATTGTATATGCATATAACAAAATGTTGTAGTTGTTAAAACATAGTGTACAAATAATGTGCTCGGACTAGCTATATTTGAGGGGCATTAGCCAAGTCAAAATGTGGGCCTTGGAATGACTCAATTTAGTATTGTATATTATGTGAATGTTTATGATGCTTTCACCTAAAATCGGCAACACACGAGGAAGATACCTTTGTGAGTATATGCAAGGCCGTTCCCCCTCCCTCCCTGCAAGGCCTGCCAGACGAGAGAGCAGAGGCCCGCGCCGCGCTACTCCACCTCCCCCAACCAGGCTGGAGCCGCTTCAAAGATTTGTAGTTCCCTCTGCAGTACCCAAGGCCACGGCCCGCCACCTGTATTATTTACAGCCCAGCAGTAAACCTCTGCCTGAAAACACAAATCCAGAGGCGCCCTCTCTCAAGCCCCACGACCCACCGGATCACCATAGAGTAATGGCCCCTGTAAGATTAGGACACCCAATATTATGGCAACATTACAGCAACACATTTATAATGACTTCTAACAAGACAGGAAGACATGTACCGCCTGTCCCATGCCCTGAGACCCAGCCCCACGACCTATGGTACCCGGTCAACAGGACACTGGTAACCATGTACTGATGAATCGCCATCAGACCCCTCTTAAGGTGCATTCCTCCTGTGTTGCATTAACCTGTAGAGTAACCTATTGGAAGATTTACTAAAGAAGATAATATTGCAAATGACTGAATGACTGCGGTGAGCATGGCCTAGGGCAAAGAAGTCATGAAAAGACATTCATCTCTGACACTGGGCGCAGTGGCACAACAACACCGCCCGGATGAACCCAGCTGACCCGCCAGGCCCAGCCCAACCCACGAGGCTGACCAGTGACGTCCTCCAGCCAAGACCAACCACATCACAGCAACACCTATAGCTAGTCGTCGCCACCCAATCCCATTGAACTTGTGCCCCCTATAGTGTGTAGGTTTTTGATGACGTTTTTTGTAAATATATACGCCTGTCTTTGCTATTGTCAGACAGAGCGCTCTCGGAGTTTGCAGAGTTCTTTGCATGCCCTATTCTGATTGATAAACTCCCATTTACGCTCACCCGCACTTTGTCTTGGCCTTATTCCCATTCTGGGAGAGTGCATCATTGTCTCTCATTGCGGGGAGGATGGTGCTGGTTGGGGACGCTTGCCTTCAGTGGTGACCCCGAAAGCGTGATTATTATTTTCTCCCAAGATATCCCTACCGTCCCCTTTGGCATGAAAATCTCTGGTCGAAAAGGGATACGCACAGTGCGCCGGCTCCGGGAGGCTACCCGCCAACAGCGACCGCTACGCTCAGAAGTGCGCACTCAACAGAGAGAGGGTATGGGATCCCGGTTGAAAAATCCCCTTTGAGTACCGCTCGCCGGAGCCGGGGCTGACTGTTGAGCGTACGGCAGCCAGAACGGACCCAGTTTCGGAGACTCTCGGTTCAAGACGGGCACGTGAGTATTGAGTGCGAGCGATCATAAAGGGAGTAGAGGAAGAAATTTAGGACAGGGAACGAGGCGGGGTAAAAAGGGACACGTTGGGTCTACTAAGGACCATCTTAAACTTTCTTTGCTTTTTCTTTGCATATGGCCATTAGGATTAAGAGGTGAATAAGAGATAAAAGTGACGGGAACCTAGCTCCGAGAGGGGGTGGAAGGCGGCGCCGCATAGTGCTATCTTGACTAGTACTGGGAATATATGAAGAAGTAGAAAATGAGATGAAGGTGTCTGGCAAAGGGAGACACGGAGAATATATTAGTGACTGCTATTCTTTCTATTCTTTCTTTAGGTTTACGGGAAAAATAAAAGTGGGTTAGTACAGAACCAAAGAGACAAACTAAAGAGAAAGAGAGTTTTACTCTAAAATTGAGGGGCAAACACAGATATATATATATATATATACATACAACTGAATAAGACGGACAGGTACAGCTGGTTAGGGAGGAAAGGGAGGACAAACTGAACTGTGAATAGAGTGCTACATAGGGGTGTGTGAACATTGTATGTGTCAGGACATAATGTGGTGTAATGGTTGTGTAAAAGTGGTCAGAAATGTATAACCATTGAGTGGTCATGGTAAGTGAGACAAGACGAAGTACCGTAAAGACAAGAGTAATGTGATGCAGAGAGTGTGTACCTTTTTGATTTGTGGAGTAACATTGTTGAGATTACTGACGGTTTGCTCTTGTACGTGCCCCCAAAGAGGATAGAATAGAGGTGGTGCGCAGCCATTCTTATGGTGTGCAGGCAGAGGGAGGAACACGAAGGTCCCCACGATTCAGTAAGACATAAAATATGCGGACTCACATGGTGATACGTTTATATTGAGATATCGAGATACATAGGGATGCATAAGTACCAGGTGGGCACAAAGTATGGGGGCAGAAACACCCTTATCACATATTTGCAAAAACCTACCTGGGTACGCAGAGCGGATTAAGAAATATCATGACCAATGGATCACAGAGTTGAAGGGGGAGGGGTTGCCTCAGATATGGCCCGAAGGCAGTTCATTTGACAAGAGTGTCCTAGATATGGTAGCCACATGCATTTGCTTGAAATACAAGGGGAAGCAGTTGCATAATAGGAGAGAAATATTAGACCTCTGGAGACTGTTTGAAGAGATACCGCCGCCTAAGGCAAGGGAATTAGATCCTGATCTACCGTCTACCACTGATAATCCACTAATGATACAAAAAGATGATAAGGTATTGCCAGAGGAAGAGCCACCGATAGAAGTAACCAGGTTGTACCCAATACTAAACAAGCCAGTGCCTGCAGAGGGATACAGTGACCCTACTTATGTGCCCCCACCGACAACTACCACAACCCAAGGGCCAACAGCACCCCCTCCATACGAGAGTCATAGGGAGCGAGCTCAGGTGAGCACACCAAGGGTGGACATAGAAAAACTAACAGGCGATCTAGAATCAAGTCTCTCCATAGCGAAAGACGAGCTCTCGAGGATAAAAAGCATATGTGAGCAGACCGCACTTAATGCAGCCAGATCAGAGCATACGTCTAGAGCGCAGAACGAGAGTAGAACATTTGAAGAAGGGTGGAAAAAAGGCGACATACTGTTCAGAATACAGGAAGAACCAACCCGAATAATTGAACTAGAGGCAAGAGAGGGAAGTACTGACAATGAAGAGAGGCCTATAGGAGACAGGGAGGAGCTATTATGTGATATAAGGGGTGACTTGGAAGAAAGCGACAGGTTGAGTATGGCAATGGGAGGGGGAAGCGAAGGGTTGGATGGTGCATGCTCAATGAGGACACTGGATGATGAGTGGACGGGGCGATTAAGGAACCGGGTGGGGAAAATGGCATCATTAGGAAAATCAGGAGTGAAGGTGGGTACAGATACGACAACGAAGGGAAAGTTGCAGCTCCCGCTAATACATATGGGAGGAGGGAGGCCGAATTACATACCCTGGGCTCAGATGGATAAGGCCAACTTACTAAAGTTATTGCCCCCGTTATCAGGAGGGGCAAGCAATTGGATATATGTCTTCGAGAAACACACAGCGGGGTACCCCTAGCAATAGGGGATGTGAAGAGCTTGCTTGTATCAGCAGTGGGGGATCAGGCCGACAGAGTATGGGTCAAGACTGGTTTCCCAGGAGTAACATTAGACTGCGATCGCCATGATGGAGCCTCCTTTAACACAGTGCGTGCAAGGGTGTGGGATGCGTTGCGGGAAACATTTCCAGATACCCCAGACTTACAGTCAGTAATGCAGTGTACAATGAATGACGGGGAAGATGCTATGGATTACATTTTTCAGGTCCAAGAGATGTGGAGAGCAGAAACGGGCACGCCCTGGTATCAATCGACATCATTATTTTACTTCATTATAAAGAGGGGGCTCCCAAAAGAGGTGCAAAAGGCGCTCGACAAGATAGCAGGTATTGAAGCGAAAGGATGGCCTGAGATTCAGAGCATAATAGTGCACCACTGTAAACGAATAAAAGAAAGGGAGAAGGAGGTGGCGCAGAAAAGATTGGCAGACGAAGGGAAACTAGTGCAAACAAAGTTGGTGAAGGTCGCAGCAGCAGTAGCCGCACTCCCACACAGCAGGGAGGGAGATGAGGAAGAGGAGGGTCTGGTAGCAATACAAGGAAAGATGGCAACTAATTGGGTAGGAGCAGGACAGCGGCAGTGGAACGAGCAGGAGCAGGGCGGAGGTCCGCAGTGGCAAGAGTGGGCCCCTCGAAGGGGACGAGGTTGGTACAGGGGCCGAAGAGGAGGTGGACAAGGTTACGGGGGAATGGGAGGAAATGGATGGCAGGGTCCCAGAGGTGCGCAAGGGAGTTGTTGGAACTGCGGGAGGTGGGGACATTACTCTAGGGAGTGCAGAAGCAGACCAAACAGCGGATTTCCAGAGGTAGAACATTATGACCATCCCCATCCGGGGAGCCTATATGGTCTCCCAATGGGACAACAACAAAGAAACCCAGGGCAGAGGTACAATGAGCAACAACAGGGACACCAATACAGAACACAGAATCACCCACAAAACAATGACACTATGCACTACACGCCAGGCAACCCTTTCGCACAACCGCAAACGGAGCCCCAGCACCAGCCCCCTATAGTGGCGTGTCAGTGGTTTCAGGGAGTGTGTTCAACCAAGGGGGGGCAATGAGACACCCAGCATAGGACAGCCCACAGAGAACACTTGCGTGTCCAGTTCTATCTACCACCTACGATGCAGCAGAGGAACCATTGGTAGGGGCGCAGATAGGAGACAAGCAGTTCATATTCATGGTGGATTCGGGAGCGGAGAAATCATGTATTAGGGAGGGCCGGTTCCCGTTATCTAACCGGAAGTTAGAGACGCAGGGGTTCTCTAGGGCTGTAATTGAAGTTCCTTATACAGAAGCATTGGATGTGACGGTAGGGGGTAAAACTGTAAAAACACCCTTATTGTATTATGAATATTCACCAATAAATTTACTAGGGAGGGATCTTCTTAGCAAACTCAATATGACGATATCATTCACTGAGAGAGGTATAGTGTGTTCAACACCAGGAATATGCCCATTACGTGTAATGCTAGTAGTGCAGGCTCACACAACCGCACCAGAAATACGTGGTTTGCCAGTGGACGAGAGAATGTTTATTGAAGGACTGAAGACGCTGGCCCTCATAGTTCCTGAGCTAAAAAGAATGGATTGGAGAATACCGGCGGAGTTCCTCTTCCGCCCAATAGTGCACCCTGACATAGCACCAGGATCAGTGGTATCATTAGACTTGCACGCTGTACAGGTATCTGCGAAAAGGATCTCTGTGATTGGAATGGATATAGAAGGATGTGAGTGGCGTACAGTACTGTGTACCAATGCCAATATTGCCCTAAGAGACTTAACTGATGAGGATCTCTTTTCAGATTTGGAAGGGGATGGTGAAATAGTAATGGAAATCGCAATGCCCTGTGACATTTTGATTCAGGCTAGAGAGATTCCTGTCCAGCTGATGGCAGTGGTGGGAGCACCACCGTCATTCTTCGATGATGACATGAGGCTAGTACCAAATAATTTGTGGACAACAGGCCCCCATGACGTAGGGTTGTTGCATGGAGTAAAACCAGTGATAATAAAGCTGAAACAAGGAGCGATTCTACCCCGAGTGAAACAATATCCATTGTCCCGTGAGGCTGAAGAAGGGATAAAAGAGACAATAAATGCACTACTAGCACAAGGGATAATAGTGCCTTCAAACTCCCCATGTAACACATGCATTTACCCAATTAAAAAAGCAAAGGGAGGGTCTTGGAGGATGATCCAGGATTTACGCCCCCTAAATGATGTAATACAGAAAGAGTTCCCTTTGGTCCCGAACCCTGCTACAATATTATGCAGCATCCCAAAAACGGCATCACATTTCATGGTGGTCGATTTGAAAAACGCATTTTTCTCCATCCCCTTGGCTGAAGAGAGCAGATACCTGACAGCATTTACACTGGGGGGGAAGAGATATGAACATTGCAGATTACCACAGGGATACTGTGAGAGCCCGAGCATATTCAACCGCATACTACATGAAGACTTAGGAAACTTATCAGTTGAGAGTACAATTATTCAGTACGTAGACGATCTACTCGTCTGTGCACAGGATGAAGAAACATGCAGAAAAGATTCGATAACACTCATGACCCCGTTGGCTAATAAGGGGTACAAAGTAGACAAGGAAAAGCTACAATATTGTCTGACAGAAGTTCTATACTTGGGACAGCTAATATCAAAAGATGGAAAAAGAACAATCCCCGACAGGGTAGAAGCAATCAGATCAGTAAGAGAACCCACAACAGTGAAGGAGATGCAGAAATTCTTGGGAATGTGCAACTATTGCCGAGCATGGATATTAGATTATGCAGCATACACCAGACCCTTACTGCAAGCGCTCAAGGAGGCCCAACAGGAGAACAAGAAAATAGAATGGTCAGAGGAATTGAGCGCCTCCTTCAAATCATTAAAAGAATTGATTTCAAGCGCTCCAGTGCTCGCAAATCCTGATTATGGACGCAAATATTACCTGTTCTCACACTGCAAGGGGACACTCATGACAGCTGTACTGACACAAAAGATGTCCCTAGGACACAAACCATTGGCTTACTATAGTAGCACTTTGGATGCTGTGATGCAAGGACATTTCGCGTGCGAGCAATTGCTTGCTGCTGCCGCGTTCGCAATTGAGAAAAGTGCCACAATAGTAATGGGATGCCCTGTGACATTGTTTGTGGAGCATTCATTATTTGCAATACTCGAAAGGTCAAAGAGTACACTGACCACACAGCGGGCAACGGCCTATGAAATAATATTGTCCAGCGCCAATATCCATTTGGTGCGATGCAGGACAGTGAATCCGGCAACATTCATTACAGAAGCATGCACATTAGAGGACATGCAGGAACACGATTGTGCAACTTACACAGGAGAAAGAGGGGAGGACATGGTGGTGTGCGAGAATGCCCTGAGCGAGGGGGAAGTGTACTTTGTAGACGGATCAGCATCAATTGACGTGGACACAGGAGAAAAACATGTGGGTATGGCAGTGGTGAGATTAGAAGACGGTGAGTATGAGACACTAGTGCAGTACCGCCTCCCATCACATTTCTCAGCACAAGCAGCAGAACTCATTGCCCTAATAGAAGCATTGCACGCAGCTAAAGGGTGTGCAGTGACAATTTACACAGATTCAGCTTATATGACGACAACAGTACATGGAGGCCTGGCCAGATGGGGGCGGAGGGGGTTTCCACAAGCAGATGGGACTCCAGTGCAACATGCAAAATTACTGAAGGAATTAATTGAAGCCCTACGAGATCCCACAATGGTAGCAATAGTGAAGTGCCAAGCACATACGTCCAACACAGACGTTGTGTCTTTGGGAAACGCGGCAGCGGACGCAGCTGCCAAAGAAGCCTCATACTTTGAGAAATGTGAAGCAGGTTAGTACATGCTACAGCACAAGACAAACGAGGAGCTTCCAGAAGGGTACAATACAATGCCTATATCACAGATACTAGAGTTACAGGAAGGAGCAAGTGCAGATGAAAAGGTGATGTGGGTGAAACGAGGGTGCAGCCAATCAGCAACAGACTTACTGTGGTGACAAAATAACTCAGGAAAGGTGGTAATGCCAGTAAAATTATTAGAAATAGCGTTTCAACAACTACACTTCCCGGCACATAACACGAAACAAAACATTGCAGCAGAGATACAGGAGGAGTGGTTCGTGCCCTGTCTTCAGGAGCACCTATCTAGATTGACATTGGAGTGCACAACATGCCAGATATACAATTCAGGAATGACATTACGTACACTAAGGGGAACAATTCCAAAACCAATTGGGCCATTCGGAGAGCTACATATTGACTACGCGGACATGGGAGAAAGGTGTAATGGGGCACGTTACATGATTGTGGTTGTATGCCCATTTTCAAGATGGGTGGAAGCAGGCCCATGTGCACGACCTGATGCTACGAGCGCTGCGAAATTCCTAGTGAGAGAAGTATTACCGCGCTGGGGAATTTGTGACGTGATTCGCTCAGACAACGGCACTCACTTTGTAAACGAACTATTCAAAGAAGTAACAACGCTATTGGGAATAAAGCATAAGTTGTGCTCGATTTATCATCCTCAAAGTAATGGCGTGGTAGAAAAGATGAACGGCCTATTAAAAGGAAGATTATCGAAACTATGCTTTTCATTAAAAAAGAACTGGATTTACTGTTTGCCCCTTGCACTGTTTGAGCTGAGAAATCAGCCAAGCAAGGACCACCATTTGTCCCCGCACGAAATTGTGACTGGGAGACGAATGCACACAGCTAACTCACCACTGCGCGAACATTCAGATGCACACAAAAGCGCTGCGATACTGGGAGATGAGTTCACAGACTACTTTAGAAAATTAACAAGGGCAGCGCGCGCGATATCAAAGCAGCTTTCACCACCATTCACGAGAGAAGAGGGAACACAACAGGGTCAGTTACGGAGCCTGAAGCCCAGGTACAACTGATGCCGGGTGAATTTATTTATGTCCGGAGCTTTGTGCGCCGGTGGAATGCACCACGGTTCAATGGCCCATACGAAGTAGTATTTTGCACGCCTACGGCTGTAAAAGTGAAGGGCCTAAAATATTGGATACATCTGACGGATGTACGAAGAGCATATGATAATCTGCAGGAAGCAGTGGATGAGGGGGCACAGGCAACAGGAAACAATGCAAAGAATGAGTGATTATGAACTTGTGTGTGGCAGAAATGCACCTGATTGAGAAAGTTGCTGACAAGTATAATTACATTTAAGGGTATTTAAAAAAAAAAAAAAAAAGAAATTTTGTGAACTTATATGTAAATAATGTTATGATAAAAATATGTAATGTCTACTCCCTTGTCTGTGCATCCCCAACCCTACTGCCCTACCCGCTTCCATTCCCTTTCAATATATACTGGCACTGGTAGTGCCAACAAAATGTTTACAGTCATGCACTTAATGCACTTTTATATCTCAAACAGGAGCTACCATGGCATCTAACGGGCAGCCTGCAACGGATAGATTTATTAGATATAGAGAATTGTTAGCTGAGAGATGCAGATATTCGTATGAGTGTGGATTGTCTGTGTGCATTACATTGTTTTTTGCAATCATGTTTGGCCTGGTTACATATTGGTTCATAGCGTTCATCTCTATCGAGATGAACGAGGAGGGAGGGATTAACAGCACTAATGTGACCAATGCAACAGCAAGTGTAAATACTAAAGAAGGTGATATTTTGGTATGGGATGGAACTAAACTTGTATGGGGATATTATACCACACCATCCAATGCTGTCATCTCGAAAAATGAAGGGCTGCAGGGAGAAATGTAAAACAACACAGTGTCTCCACCAAAAATATCTAATTACAATGCCCGCAGTTTAAATGATCGAAACCCCTCCGCCATATCCTGGTTGTATAACACCCCCACCAGCCAGCCTGCCCCCATAGCCAAAAACACACTGTCAGACAACATAAAGGAAGAAAATGAAAAAATGACAGCAACACATGGAATATTATATGATGATTGGGCAAAGGGGGGCGGGAAGGAGAAAGGGGGGTCCACTTTGTCCATCGCCCATGAAGCCGGGAAGTACATTAGGAAAAGAAATAACAGACGAAAAAGGGAGGCGGGGAGGAGGAAGTATGATGAGTATTATGGGTTAGGACTAGACAAAATGGAAGACCCGCAACACCCCTACCAGACAAATAAATGGTATGTGGATATGAGTGCAACAGCCAAAGAAACAACAAATGAGAGCTGTTATGTCTGCTCCCTCATTCCCCATGCTTCAGGCTCGCCCAAAGTGTTGTTACCCAAAGAGTTGCCTATTGTAGATGCCCAATGTCTCCTTCATCTCACATTGTGCAGAATTAAGAACACCTTCCAGGCACATGAAGTTACTTTTAGAATGCTGCAGAACGAGAAAACCTGCTATCCAAAGACAGTAGGAGTGGTATGTCTGGAAGAACCATTTTTTATAATACAAGGGACACTGAGGGGTGTGGCACCAGAGAAATTGCAATGGTTAGAAGAAACGTGCACACCAGTAAGGAAGGAACACATTTCAAAACTAACTTGGGTAACAGCCATTGAAAAACCCTTCAAGATGCAGAAGGAAATTGACTATGAACTGTGTTTTAAAGGAGAGGGGAAAGCCTCCATGGGGACAAACAAGAACTGTAACAAGACCCTCACCATCCCAGATTTAAGAAAAGGGACAGCGGCCTGATGGACACGTATTGGGTATGTGGCAACCAGGTATACCTGCACCTCCCACAATCATGGAGTGGCAGCTGCTCAATGGCCACTCTGCACTCAGCACTAATGGTAATCCCGGAAAGCCACATTGATGGGAGCAAAAGGATGCGAGAAAACAAACAACAGAGTGCGGCCCAGCCAACTGCAGAGTCACAAATATATGTCCTGTCCTTCGGCAACAAGGAAGAGGTGCTGTCCCGAAACAGACGAGCATCGAACTACATATCAAAGGCATCATCAGAGTTGCTGGCACAAATCCCAGACAGGCATCGATTATTTAGCTCTGCAGAAACATTCTTCGCCTCACTCATCCCAAGTATCCAGGCACGAGCAAACGCAAAATGGCTCCAGATAACACGTTGGGAGCTGATCCAGCTGGCAAATGACACTGAAGAAGGGTTCAACGTAATAAAAGTGGAACTAAGAGCATTACGGCTGATGGCCATGCAAAACAGGTATGTCTTGGACCTGTTGACAGCGATGGATGGAGGTGTTTGCCGAAAAATTGGAAGTGCCTGCTGCACTTTCGTAGCCTCCGAAGACGCAGACAACGGCTCCCTGTCCCGGTGATCGAAGCAGTACATAACCTAGGAGAAAGAATGAGAATGGAAGGTGGAGCGGAAGAAAGCACTTGGTTCGACAATATTTTCTCCTGGGTTCCATCATGGCTGGGAATGACTGTGAAGTTTTTGATGCCGGCTGTGGTGTTCCTCCTCTTCATTTTTTGCCTGTGCCAGGTGGGTCTTCGATGTTGTGCTAACGCAGTACCGAATGGTGCAATGATGATGGTGACAATGGGCAACACCTGTGGTACAATACAAGCCATGCAGGAAGTGCAGGTACAAACAGGAACAGATGACACACCAAGATATCAGCTAGTGCCTAGGTATCACGACAAGGACATAGTGGATAAGCTGTGGCATACTACCATTAGAGAGCCCCGTATACTAGAATGGTGCAAGGAGGTATGGGTAGACTTCGAAGGAGAAAGCGGATGTATATACCTGACTTGTACCCCAGATGAATATGCTAGGAGAGGTGAGAGCTTAAGGGGGGTGTGCAGAGCATGGATGCCCATAAAAGGCACACCTGCATGGGATGACGCAATAATTGACAAAGAAGAGTGCAGGAGATTGGAGGATTTAAAGAATTTGTTACTTAAGTAACGAAAGGGGCGAAATGTAGGGGAGGATTGGTCCAAAAAACCCCCCTCGCCTACATCCCCTCCCCCGGTGAGGGCCATGGCTCATCAGGCATCCCCTCCTTACCACCAGGGCCCAGGTGGTGGATGGCTCACCTGCTGAAAACATTGCCCACACATATTGAATTTAGCTAGGCCTCAGAAACCATTTAGTCTAATAAAGATGGTGTGAGCTTGGTGCACTGCAGCGCGGCCCCCACCTTTGGAGAGTTTCAATTATCCCTGTGGCCGCAGCTCCCTGGCAGATCCGCTGCGAGCCCGTTCCCACGAACAAGAAGGACATGAGCTAGTGTAAAATACCAACACTGTAACACTTCACCTTCCACAGTGTATCGCTGCTCCCAGCATGACCGGCCACCAGAGCCTGGGTGGGAAGAGAACTGTAAAATGGCCCTCAGATAAAAGCAAAAGTTCCCAAACACTAATGACAAAAATACCTGCGATGGACGCATTTTCTCCACAAATCTCTTAGATTAAAAAACCTATAAAATGTATAGATATGGCAGAATGCATGTTCATATAGCATTAGCAATGAAGCACCCACACCACTGCAGTTATGTACAAATAGTGAAAACGTCCCAGGGGATTATTTGTTATGCGTATCATTGAAACCTTTACACCCCACGGTCCCGCGCCATAACCGAACTAATGCTGCTAGAGTGCAGAGGAAGACAAATGCAGCCATATTGAGGGCTCATGTAAAGGGCGCGCGAGAATTCACCCTTCATGTGTGTATGTCCAAGCCCCTTATGTGCCACTACCGTCACCTACGATGGCGAGTCGTTCCTATGCGCTCCACCAACCTCACTACTACCTCACTTACTGCAATTGTATATGCATATAACAAAATGTTGTAGTTGTTAAAACATAGTGTACAAATAATGTGCTCGGACTAGCTATATTTGAGGGGCATTAGCCAAGTCAAAATGTGGGCCTTGGAATGACTCAATTTAGTATTGTATATTATGTGAATGTTTATGATGCTTTCACCTAAAATCGGCAACACACGAGGAAGATACCTTTGTGAATATATGCAAGGCCGTTCCCCCTTCCTCCCTGCAAAGCCTGCCAGACGAGAGAGCAGAGGCCCGCGCCGCGCTACTCCACCTCCCCCAACCAGGCTGGAGCCGCTTCAAAGATTTGTAGTTCCCTCTGCAGTACCCCAGGCCACGGCCCGCCACCTGTATTATTTACAGCCCAGCAGTAAACCTCCGCCTGAAAACACAAATCCAGAGGCGCCCTCTCTCAAGCCCCACGACCCACCGGATCACCATAGAGTAATGGCCCCTGTAAGATTAGGACACCCAATATTATGGCAACATTACAGCAACACATTCATAATGACTTCTAACAAGACAGGAAGACATGTACCGCCTGTCCCATGCCCTGAGACCCAGCCCCATGACCTATGGTACCCGGTCAACAGGACACTGGTAACCATGTACTGATGAATCGCCATCAGACCCCTCTCAAGGTGCATTCCTCCTGTGTTGCATTAACCTGTAGAATAACCTATTGGAAGATTTACTAAAGAAGATAATATTGCAAATGACTGAATGACTGTCGTGTGCATGGCCTAGGGCAAAGAAGTCAAGAAAAGACATTCATCTCTGACACTGGGCGCAGTCGCACAACAACACCACCCGGAAGATCCCAGCTGACCCGCCAGGCCCAGCCCAACCCACGAGGCTGACCAGTGACGTCCTCCAGCCAAGACCAACCACATAACAGCAACACCTATAGCTAGTCGTTGCCACCCAATCCCATTGAACTTGTGCCCCCTATAGTGTGTAGGTTTTTGATGACATTTTTTGTAAATATATACGCCTGTCTTTGCTATTGTCAGACAGAGCGCTCTCGGAGTTTGCAGAGTTCTTTGCATGCCCTATTCTGATTAATAAACTCCCATTTACGCTCACCCGCACTTTGTCTTGGCCTTATTCCCATTCTGGGAGAGTGCATCATTGTCTCTCATTGCGGGGAGGATCGTGCTGGTTGGGGACGCTTGCCTTCAAGGGCAACCCCTGGTGTATGATGAAAAAATAAATCACTATCAGGAGGGAACCCCAGAACCTTATGGTCATAGAATTTCCTCACCTCGTGCCCATCACATATATATATTACAAGGCCACAGTGGTGGCCGTGTAGTTATGGTTAAGTTGCTGTTTCCATAAGAAGAGCACTTTTTGAGCAGCTTATAACTCCGCTGCGCCTGGACGAATCCTCACCAAACTTTGCAAATATATGGCCCACTCTGAATTATTTCGCAAAGTTTGGTGACGTTTGGTCCAGGGGGGGTAAAGTTATAGGGGGTCCCAAAACGTCTTTTTTTCCCATAGACTGAATGGGGGAAACATTTTGCACACGGCTACAGGTCCACCCGCTGGACGGATTTTCACCAGATTTGCGACAGGTGCGGGGGCTTGGTCTAGAAAGTGTGCTTTTGTAAATTTGGTGACCTTCCGTGCAGTACTTTTCATTAAAATGACCAAAAAGTAGGTCTGAAAAAATTAGTGATATCTATGTCCGCTTCGCGGGTACACTTCCCTGTTCGGTCCATGGACAAGGCACCGATTGGCTAAGGGGCTGGCGTCATGACCGCGGACACGTGACGTCTCTGCCGATTGGCTGCAGTGAGACGTGTTCTGCGTCAGATTGTTTGGATGCGCCCGACATCTTGGATCCGCTGATAGTGGAGCGGCAACCAGTGGAAACATGCTATATTTATAAAACTCTTTTGCTGTGTCATAGAGCATTGGGAAAGGTTCAGACAGTAAGACTTGGGTGATGAATGCATTTGTTCTGGAGGTCGGTCTTCATGATGTATTTTCTATGGCCACCTTGTATGCACAGAAAATGAGGGGTCTAATAGCGGTAGTATTTCAGTCCATGCAGTGCCCAGGGAACTTGTAACTGTTGTACGGGCACGCATGGTGTTAGCGAACATTGAAATTGACAACATGACGAAATTGCATTACTTTTTCCTACGAATATTGCATTCATTAGTACGCCATGATGTATTTTCTATGCCCACCTTGTACGCACAGAATATGAGGGGTCTAATAACGGTAGTATTTCAGTCCATGCAGTGCACAGGGAACTTGTAACTGTTGTACGGACATGCGGGGTTAGCGAACATTGAAATTGACAACATACCGTAATTGCATTACTTTTTCCTACATATATTGAATTCATTAGTACGCTGCCATAGGTGTGACATGCTACGGTGGTGGTGGCCAGGGCCTAGAGTCTTGGATGCATGGCTGTCGGCCGAAGGACGAAGGCCTTACTTCCAAGACTGTAGGTCCTGGCCACAACCTCCGCAGCATGTCACACCCATGGAAACACCCATAATATTGCATATCGATTGGCTGGTTGTGGGGAGTGTGTACCGTCTTGGGTGCATGGCCAAAGGCCATGCATCCAAGAACAAAGTTATAAGCACTGGACGTCCAAGCCACTGCACACCCATCACATGTAATATTTATGGACATACAGCTAGGAGTGCAGCCTCTGGCCAGAAGCACTGACGGATACCACACCTATAGAAAAACCCCAACTACCACACATCACTGAGGTGGTTGTGGGGAGACCCTGCACCCAACATCAAAGTTATAACCTCTTCATGATGTATTTTCTATGGCCACCTTGTACGCACATAAAATGAGGGGTGTCATAAGGGTAGCATTTCAGTCCGTGCAGTGCACAGGGAACTTGTAACTGTTGTAAGGACAAATTGACAACATGCCATAATTTCATTACTTTTTCCTACGGGTATTGTATTCATTAGTACGCCGCCATGGGTGTGACATGCTACGGTGGTTCTGGCCAGGGCCTAGAGTGTTGGACGCATGGCCGTCGGCCGAAGGCCGAAGGCTTACTTCCAAGACTGTAGGCCCTGGCAAAAACCACTGCAGCATGTCACACCCCTGGATACACCCGTAGTAATGCGTATCGATTGCCTGGTTGTGGGGAGTGTGTGCAGTCTTGGGTGCATGGCCGAAGGCCATGCCCCCAAAAGCACATTTGTACGTAGTGTAGTGATATGCCCCAATGGATGTCATATGGTGTGGTAGTAGTGGGCAGGATGTAGAGTATTTGAACAAAACAATAAGCACTGCAGTTGTAAGCAACTATGGATTTTATATACTGTATACCCATACATTGATAAATCTGTGGCCTCACACTCACGTCTGTAGCCTGTGGCTACAAACTACTGCAGCATAGCACAGCCATAGGTACACTTGTACTATGCAACATAATTATGATGGTTGTGGGGAGGGCATAGCGTTTTGGGAGCAAGGCCGAAGGCCATGCTTCCAAAACCAGGTTTGTATGTAGTGAAATTACAAGGCAAAATGGTTCTGATATGCTGTGGTGTTTCTGCCCAGGACCCAGAGTCTTGCCTGCATGCCCAAAGGCCATGCACCGAAGACTGAAGTCATAAGCAGTGGGGTTATAAGTGAATATGGGTGTGCTGTAATGCGGTAGTTGTGTGCATGTCCTAGCGTCTTGGCTGCATGGCTGCAGAAGATGGTCCCAAAAGTTAACTTATAAGTAGTTAATTTACAAGGACCATGGTTTTGATATGCAGCAATGGTTGGGGGTAGGATACTCTTTGTACCTTGGTCGTAAGGCATAGGTGGTAGGGTACACAACCAAGATGCAAGGGCCAACCTACAGCCACTGCAGCATATTAGTACCGTAGGTTCACGTGTACAAAATGACTGCCAAAATAGTTACTCCTTACTTTGTTCAGAATCCATATATGTGTTAAATGACTTTAGTACTTGGCGAAAGTATCCTTTTTTAATTTCTGTGATAAAAGGAAAAAGTATGTTAGTCTTTGCATTTTATGAAAACTTACTACATTGCATAATAGACAGTTTACCTTTTTTTTACCCTCATATTTAGTTTACAAACCAGTGTACTGTGCATTCTGCTCAGTTTCTGTGTTTGCTTTTCTAATCCTTGGGCCTGGGGAAAAGAAATCCATGTCGGATTAAAAAAAAACTTAATTTGCTATGATACCAACTACTTCCTTGTTTCCTTTGAGTGTTTCCTTCATCTTTCTGAATAATGTTATGTTTGTTGCCTTGCTGGCGATTTGTATCAACAGTTAGATACCTGTAGGCATATTCTAACTGTGCATTTGTTTTTACAGTTCTGTGATATTCATTTATTTGTGTCGATGTTATATCCTCTTGGGCAGTTAGATACCTGTTGGCATATTCTAACTGTTTGTAGTCTTTTCCATAATTTTTTGGTAGTCTTGAAGTACGCATTATTTAATAAATTTTGGCTTTAAGAAGATTAAATACGCATTTGTAAGATTAGCTGGCAACCTCTGCTTTAGAGTAATGGTGCTATCATTACATTCGAACCATCCACATTTCTTTTTAATGTATGCAGTGTAGTGACCTGCATTGGTTGTAGCTCCTGCATGGTAGATTATACCTACTGTTGTAAAGGTTTTCTTTCCAAGTGACACTTGACCGTGTGTGAATCCAGTCAGTTTGCAGTTGTTTTTGGTACATCTGCATTATAACGTGGAAGCATAAGTATTATGTAGGTACTGTGCGATTGTATCAGTAAGGTTGAGTGATTGTCTGAATTGCAAATAGTACATAATCTGCCATGGTTTGCATTCTGTACAAGTTGCTGAAATGGAAAGGATTCACAATTAGGTATGGAAACATACACAAATCGCTCATTTGGTATTTGTTCCTGTATGACATTGTTACAGAGAGTGCATGTATATTTCCACATGTATGATATCTGGAAGATTTCATTTATAGATATGCTTTTGTTTTCCATTACTAGTAGTAAGTACATTAGAAATTCTTGTGGATCTTCTTGTGAGTTCATAGTGAATCTCACCATTCCAGCACAGTAGTCCAATTCTTGCCTTATTCCATGAACACTGTATGTGTTGTCAGGATTGTTTGTTGCATTTCTATGAAGCACTAACATTTGCAAACACAATTGGTCTGTACTGTGTAAGTAAATATTGTTAGCAATTGGTGGCAATTGAAATATAATATTCATTGCTACATTTGCATAGCAACTTACCCCAGTTTCATTTGCAAATTTGAATGGACCAGCTAGTTCTGTATCTGAGTGCATTTTTCAGAGTTTCTGTTCCTTCTTTGAAGACGTACCTGGTTTACATTCCCTAATAGGTTCTTCTTTGTTTGTGGTAATTGATGAAGCTTTAGCTTCTTTTGTTTTCTTCAGGGATTTGCTGTTGGATTCTGTTGCATTTCTGTTTGATTTAGTTTTCTTTTACCACGTTTCACTTTATCTGGAACAGGATATTGTTTCAGATGGGGGGTGTACAATGACCGCAGACTATTGTACTCTAGAAGGCAAGGAATATCAGCTTTAACTTTACTTGCATCAAAGTTCATTAGCAATAGACTGTCAAGTGTACGTAAGCGTGATAATGCTACGTAGCTCATGCCTTCTTTAACGACTGTTTCCTATATCTATCAATGCTTTGTCTATGGTAAGACCTTGGGATTTATGAATGGTAACTGCATATGCAAGAGATAGAGAAAATTGCTCTCTACGTACATACATGTCTTTAAAGAGAAGGAATCGAGCAATTGAGCGTCCTATCCTTTTCACTTCTAAAAGTTTATCAAAGCTAATATTGACAAACTGAATGTTGCTGTCACGTGGGTATGATTAAAAGCCAACATTTAAGCATTACTCTACAATTTAAGGATAATTTTAATATTATTTTTTACAACCCAGCTGGGTTGAAGATTGAATTTTCTAAACTATTTAGTCTTGTTGTGGCTTGCTCACACATGGGTACTGTAATACCATGTACGTCTAGTTTGTCTGTGGCGCTAATTTCAATTATTGGTTGCATTTCTTTATTTAACCTTGTTTCATTAAATTTGAAGCAGCTTGCAAGAGTTGGCATTAAGACCATACAATTGACATTTTTGTGCGCAATTTGTTCCATAACATCAGTTGCACATGCATTATCGCCATAAAGTTCATGAATGTTCTGGTTTTTCAATACTGCTTGTGCTTCTTGCGATAGTACACCAACTCTAATACTTTTTAAGATGTTGGCATAAGTGAGATCTGCAGATTGCTGCATGTTCTCTGTTAATTCTCTGTATTGGAAATGTTGCCAAAGGTTGACATTTCCTATGCTGCCAACAGTTTTACGGCAGAGTTTGTGGACTAAGGTTTTGAAAATAGGTTCACCTTTCACTGGTGTCAATTGTAGAAGAAAACGATAATGTGTTTCCTTGCAAAGAGTTCTTCGTTGTTACTTTTAAGTACTTCTTGCAATCTGAGGCGAATCAAAGCCAACATTAGGTTGGAGACCATGCTCACTTCATCTATTAGTAGCATTTTCATTTGTTTTAATACTCTGTGTACTTCCATTGCAGCTTCTGCAGAAAGTTTGTAATAGTCTTATTTATTTTGATGCTCTACTGGAAGCAGTAGTAATCGGTGTAAAGTGACACCGCCTATGTTGTAGGCAGCTTAACCTGTGGCGGCCGTTACAACAGCTGACAGTTTGTTGTTTGTCAATTGTTGAAGGAACTTGCTGATGATTTTGATTAAGGATGTTTTTTTCTGATCCAGCTTCACCACTCACGTACAGCAGTATAGGTTTGTAATTTTGGCAGGTACATTCTTTATTTTCGTGTTGAACACCATGCACAATTTCTTTTGTTACATCTTCAAAAATGGTGCGCTGATCTTTGTTAAGTTTTGCTTGTTGTACAGTTAAGTCTTCTGTATCTTCTTGATACTGATACATGGTGTTTTCTACTTCTGCCACAGCTACTTCTGCCTCATTTGCTATTAGTGGTTGTCCTAGTGGTTCTTGACTTCCTGTTACAGAAGGTTGACTACTGTCGGAAGAGTCCTTATCTAGTTGGGCCTGAAGTTCCTCTTCCTGTTGCTGCTCATTGTGTAACATTGTTTTGTACTGCGTAAAGTTCACATCGGTGATAGCGCTTTCATTTCCTTTAAACACATCTTCATAGCAGTCATAGTTATCTAGTATGTCTTCCTCTTTTCTCCATGGTTTAAAAAGTTGTAACAGAGATATGTAATATAGTTCTTTCTGTTGAGGAGTTTTTAATGATAATTTTACATGATTAATTAAACTTCGTTTGGTAAGTTTCACTAAGCTCCCTTCACAATCGGTCACTCTATATCTACCTTTGCTTTCATCAGGTTTTATATTATTTTTGTATGCAAAGTTTTGAGCTATGTGGTATAGATACATGCTTTCCAAAGTGCTACTCCTGTTCGGATAGTATGTGTCCAGTAAATAGTTTTTTTAGAATGTCTTGGCTGTTGGGATAATTTCTGGCAATTGTTTCTATGTCCTGATATGATTTCAGAACTCTTTATCTAGATTTAGCAGGACCAAGACTTAGCCATACTATGTTGTTTGATTTTTCCATACAAACCAGTACCGGTTAAACAATCTGCTGCTTCATAGGTACCACATTCTTTATGAGAGAGCATTTTTATGCCTAGGCTGTACAATTTCTGTAATAGTGTTTTGTCTGAAGTCAGGTCATCCCAGAGGTCTTGAAGCTCTGTTTTTTCTGCTTTTGTTAAGCAAGCTTTAACATATCGTGCAACAGCAGTAGAATTGTCTGCAATGTACTGTACATCTATGTTTGCATTCCATAAGAGGGCAATGATTGCATTGGAATCATTGATATATTTTGATTCTTCTGTTCTTTTTATGTAATACGTGTTCTTAGGTGATTTACCTTTAACACTATGTCGAACTGAATACATGAAGTTGTTTACTTCACCTGTTTCTGTAACTGGTCTAGGGAAACCAAAGCGGCATTTGGTGTAGTATTTACCTTTGTTTTTGTATTTGCAGCACTTTTGTGTCTTTGAAATTGTAAAATCTGCCCATGCAGCTCTGTTGTGAAGGGATTTCACAAGTGACATATTTTTGGATAAACTGCAAAACAGGGCTATCACTGTCGTGACCAAATTAAGGTGCACCTTTGATCCATAATTGCATATGAATATGTGGTGCTCCTCTCGCTTGATATTCTTTTCTCCAAAAGAAGTGTTGCACTTCTCCAAGGGGAGGAACAGTTTTATTGCAAATAAAGTGTAGCATGGCAATGAAACGATGATGGAAATATCTTGACACATTAACTGGATCTAGAGAGCAAAGTTCTCCAGGTGTTAATATATCTATGTTGCTTTTGTTGCTCTTTGCTATGCGTAGGAACTCATGTAAATCTTCCCATGCATATTCTGCACAACTTAGTGTAACAAACCAAGTCGGTGGTCCTAGGTTCTGATCATACAACGCACGTCTCCGTGCCGTCAGAACCAGTATTTCTTTGTACCACTCATGTTTGCAAACAAATTTGTTATACTTGATTGCAAAACCTCATCTTTTTCCTGTACTTTTTGTATTAACTGCGTAGCTGACATATTTTGAAAGTGGGTTCCAGATTTCCAAATGTGTGCAACTCCATAACATAGCGTTGCTAATTCACTTTCATAGAGTAGGTGGAATATGTATTCCACATTTTGTCTAAATGGGGGATCTTGTGAATACATTCGTAATGAGCGGTATTCTGATGCCCCAATCTGAGTGGGTCTATCATCGTATCTTCTACCTTTGCCAGTAGGAAATAGCAGTGGAAAAGCATGTGTGTCTATACTTTTTTCCCATATACTCATTGGTGAACCTTTGGTTTGCCGCATTTGGTAAGTTTCTAGTGCATCATCTATGCTTTCATTGGAATACAATGGATGAATTGTGTACTGGTCCAAAAGAGTGGATACTGTAGTAGGATCCAGAAGTTAGAATTGTCCAGTTTCTGATGGCTCTTGAATTATTTCCGTTGTTTCCCTTAAGCTTTCTTCAATATTTTTTTCCTTGTAGTACTCGTTATTGTCTTTTAGATATTGCAATGCTTATCTAACTTTATGAAGTCCACCAGTTGTTGGCACATTTTTTTGTCTTTTGTTGGTACACAATTTACCAAGACTATTAAAGAATGCTCTATTGAACGTTGCACTCCTAGAGTGTGTACATTTTTGGTAATAGCACGTGAAGGAGTGTGGTTGTTGTCTAATTTTGTAGTACAGTAACTGCAACATATTAGGCATTCAGTTAGTTCATATTTGTTTTCTGCTAAAAGGTAGAGAGCTAATTCAAACCATTTGGAATCTTCATTTTCTTCTAGTTTGTATGCTATGTCCACTTTTTCGTGTTCCTTTTGTAAAACGTTCTGCGGCAACACACACACACATGGTTTGGCACTTCAGCCGATGCCCTTTTAAATTTAAGTATTTCTTTTCTGTATGTGCAATAGAAGGTTGCTATGTGCAGATTTGTTGCTACTATGCTCTAAAACTATTGCATTTTGTAAGTGGCTTTCACTTCCAAAATACTTTCTCTGAATACGGTCAATTTCTTTGGGTGTACCATGCAGAAGAGTGTTATTTAAATTGCCTAATTCTGAAGCTGGACTTTTTGCATAGTATATTTTATACACTAGATTTCTAACATTTGAATGATGTACTGATATCCTTTTGATATCATGGAAGGTGCTTTTGCAAATAGGCCCAGAAATGCAGGCTAATAAATGTCCTTGTTGTCCTGTGTGTTTGCGCACTGGACAAATATCCATATTTTGCATTACTTTCATTGTACTTTTGTCTTTCCCTTTTAAATACAGATTGAGGAACTGACGTAAGGATTTGAAAGCTTTGTTTGGAATGGCACACATTGATGTATGTGCACGGCTATTTGTATACTGGACGGTGTGG
This sequence comes from Ambystoma mexicanum, assembly GCF_040938575.1. Lineage (NCBI taxonomy): Eukaryota > Metazoa > Chordata > Amphibia > Caudata > Ambystomatidae > Ambystoma > Ambystoma mexicanum. The sequence goes on from NC_090921.1 coordinate 1,034,130,579, forward strand.
TTCTGTCGAATCACGATGTAATTCTAAGTTTTCAGGGGATACTTTTGTAAGCAGTGTTTCTTATTCCATGATGGTACTATTGATTTTCTCATACACTCGTCCACTGCTATGGATGGCAGTTGTGTTTGTTTGATTTTGTTTGTATGCTTCCTCATTAAAATATGGTTCTGTGGTTGTTGTATGACTCCATTCACCTCCACAAACATTTAAGAAATTATTTTTGTTCACATTCCGTTTATTGCTGAGTTTCTTTTGTAGTTTGGTACTTAGTTTTGTTAGTGCTTTCATCCTACTTAACACTAATATAAACAACTTCCTTTTGAGAAGGATTGCACTGTCCACGAGAGCTTGTAGGATTAACTTTCTACGGTAGGTTTTGAGGGGTGAGGATGATTTCGGTCCTCTTCTTAGTAGATTCTGAAGCACTCTGTGACAAAACATTTTTGCTAAAATACTTTTTTTACTATGGGTTCTTGTTACTATACCAGGATGTTCAGGAGCATTGTTAGCTGTACTGGTAGCCGATTTTTTACCACACTTTTTGTGTTTTGTGACACATTTTGATGGAGGAGGTAAAGTTTCGGTAGTTGAAGCTTCCTTTGTTTTGCTAAACGACTGCATTAGCTGGTTTCTCTAACGTTCTCTACAAGCTCTACTACAGATGGATGCTTACATTGAACACTTTTATTTTTATTTGGTCTAGTTCTGCGTTCCTTTCTACGAAGTTGCTTTTTGGTAGGCATTCTTTGGTGTCTGTTGAAAAAAGAAGGCATGCTTTGGTCTGTTGTTCAATGTATGTGTGCTGTGTGCATGCGTGAATGAGTCTCATGGGGAAGCTCTTTGTCATGGTGTGTGAATGTGCATTGGCCCCTTACAATGATTTGGGAAGGCTATTTTACTGTTTGTATACTATTACAATATGCTTCAGATGAGAGTACAAAGTGGCCTAGTGGTGACGAGAAGCATTATTAGTAAACGAAATTCCATAAACCTGAAGCTTGTCATTTGGGCTATGTGAGTTCACGTACTTTGTTGGAAGATTTGGGACAGTTGGTTGAAGCACTCATGAACATCTTCCCAAAAACTAAAGTACATTTTTCTGGTTTACTCTCTAGAGTAAAATGGGACAACAATTCTGTTTTCTGTCCAGATCAAGGTATTGGGAGGTGTATCATCAATCGCGGCATGCAAGCTTTCACGTTACGAGCTGGTATGTTTTCTGCAGCCACAATAACATTGTTCCAAGTAATGCAGATTATTTTGAGGTAGATGGTGTTGCGGAAATGCCATGTTCTTTTGGAATGTAAGGCTTGCTTTAGAGAAGGTTCTGCAATGGTTGTCGGAGTACAGTAAGCACAAAAAATAAACAAAATAACAGATGTCTGTAAGGCATCTGCCCAAAACCACAAAAACGGCTCTTTTCAGAGCCCGCCTTAAAGGGGAAAAAGGGGAATAATACTTTAATGTACCGTCGTCACGCTTTGATCCCATACATGTTCGCGGATATGGCGATAGCTTGCAGGCTGTGCGTATAACCAACAGGGATTCTGGGGTGAAGACGCATGCAAATGAGAATGAGCGGAGCTAGGGATTGGTCAATGAAGTTCAGAAGGTGTGTTCTGAACGGCGAGATTCAGTAAGACCGTCTTCTCCCTGACAGGAGACCACACAGCCATGGCTCTGCGTACTCTAAAACAGATTATCTGGATTTTGGGAGACTCATGGATACATTGGTTGAAGGTGCACGCAGAAAGCTGCCGTCTATCTGCAGATCTCGGATTTCCTCATGTGGAAGTGCACTGGCATGGCGTGCGTGGAATGAGGTGGCTGGACTTGGTACCACTCTGTGTTACTTTACTGACAGAGCATCCTCCAGATATACTTATCATTCATTGCGGAGGCAACAGTTTAGGCCATGTCTCTGGAATTTCTTTGCAATTTGCAATGAAGGAAGGACTTGCGAAGCTCATGGACATGTTTCAAAATTGTCAAATACTTTTTGCCCCTATTGCACAAAGACAAATATGGCTGCGTTCTTCTGCATTTGGTCCACAAATGGAGAAAGCGAGACGCAAAGTGAATAAGGCTGTTTGTGCCTTTCTAAGAGATGTTGGCATGTCCTCATTCCACAATGAAAACATTTGGTTTCGCAGCTCTTTCATTTTCCGCAAATATGGAGTCCATCTCACATATGCTGGCAATCAGATTTTTCTTCGCAATGTACCAAATGCATTGCGACCTCTTTTGCATTCACAATAACCTATGTGACAATCCCTTTTCTCCAATCCACAGTTTTTGACTCACACAACACACCACCGAAAGGCTCTTTTCAGAGCCACCACTTACTCCCAGCGTCCACTTCATTGGGTTTTCTCCGCTTGCACCCTCCTTTTTTGTGTGTCCTACGACTGTCCGCAAACTTTTTCACGAATGCACGGAGGCCTATATCGGTCACTTGATAGTTCTATTATTAAACTGAGAAAGGCGGCTCTCAAAAGACCCTTTTTTCTTTTTTCTTTTTCCACTTTCCTGCTTTTGGCCACACGACACACTAGGAGAGGAGGACAAAGGGGGGTAAGGAAGGGACACCAACCACAGGGATAAGAAATTGCAAGTGCACAGAGAAAGATATATGGTGAGCTTCACTTAGGTAAGGAGCAGATCTTCTGGTGTACCGTGACCGTAGCCTCAAAAGCACTTCGAAAACTCTCCCCCCTGCAGAGTACTGCGTCACAATACATACAAACTATTGTCGCCTTTGAAAGGTAAGGGTCAACAGCATTGCGAATGGCTTGTGAGGCAGCTGGAGGGAGGCGCTCCCCCACAGGAGTGTCTCTTGTGGTGAGAGGATATGACACGAAGGATGCTGTGGAGGAACTGAATCGACTACGCTCTTCACATGGCACCACCTTGCAAATGTCCGCACTGTGGAACGAAGTGAGGTGTCGCTGCATGGCTGTCGTATCAAAGCTGTACGCACCAGGTCTCCCGCGACTCAGCACCACCTGGCACTGGTTACAGCTCACCAGGTTCGCACCTGCTTTTGGTACGTTCCCATAAACGGAAAACAACCGCCACACCCACGACTCCCGGCAAGTGCTTGTAGTGCGGGGTTCCTCCACCTCATTCTCTTCCTCCTCTTCTTCCTCGATCTCTACATCCCCACCCATATATCTCTCTGCAGGCCCTTGGGGAGGTGGTAGCAGGTTTGGGGGTGGTGCAGAGGCTAATGAAGCAACAGCAGCCATGGATGCCATACCGATTACTTTCCTTTTGGTCACTACAGCAGTAAAGGCAGTACACCTCAATCTGCTATAGTTAGAAGGGCAATAAATATGCGCTCAAGAGTGTGGCCACTTATAGGGCTTGAGGGGTGCGCCTTGTGACCGTCTTCATCATTGAAAAGCGTTCCGAAAATGTTACACAACATGTACACAGGTAAGCTATTGTCTCGGATATGTGAAATGATATTTTTAGACTGTACAATAATTTGCCTTGTGTGCATAAGTTCCTTTTGTACTGTTGCGGAAGCACACAAAATGCGCAAATTAGTCCTCACGCTCAGTGTGGGTGCGGTCACATGATGACGTCCTGAACACATTCACGCCATAAATGGGTGTCCGCTGGACAGCAAATGCAGACTAACAAACTTGCGCATGCGCGCAAGTGTCCTAAGGACAGTGTTCGGGTTCTCAAACTAATTCAAAGTGCGACACAAGTGAGATGGACAGTTAAGGTCAGGCGCGATGTTCTCTGTACTTATGGTTGCACTGCGCATGTGCGTACATGATATGCTCACTGTACGGACAGGTCCATTGTCCTTAGGACACCTCCATTTTGTTTGACTAAGTACTTGCGGCCACCGAGCCTGACCTACGGACGCCACCATCTTGCCTGCAGAGCATACGGACATTAACACACTCATTTTGCTCATTCACTTCCATCCCGGACACCTGGTGTGTTCTACGAACATGTTTTATCTCATTTGTCAGCGGTACGGCGAGGTATAACGTCCTTAGGACGCCCCTTTCTGTTTATGTATGCACAACTTGCACAGATGGTGCCGTCAAACATCAATTCCATCGCACTTGACATTAGTAAGGGTAGGTGTACTGCCTTCACAACATCCACATTCCATTCCTTATGGATAGGTCGAACAGGCGGGCTGTTTGCGAACATTTTAAGTCTTTTTTTTTAAAAAAATGTATTTAACTACAACTACTATACAAAAACATTCCAAACACACACACACACCTTTCATTCCAAAGAAATACCGGTGGAAGCAGATACTGCACAAATATAGGGGTATTATGATTCAACACGGGCTGGTTATGAGGGGGAGATTTGTGAGGGGAAGAAGGGATGGATGTTTCGCCGAAACGTCTATTTTCTTCTTGAAGGTTTGGGGATGGTTCATTAGGGAATGGAGAAGGGGGCAGGTACAGGTGGAACAGTGGTAACGTACTTTCCCTCTCACACAGTCCTCCACAAACTCCCTCAAACTTTTATAATTCTCATTCAACGTGTCCATTTTCCGCTCAATCCTTTTCATCCTGTCTTCTTCTGTCTCATTTGTTGGCCTTTCTTCTTTTCTTTCCTGGTCTGTAAAAAATAAATATATATCTATTAAATGCCCATAAAATACTGCCCATTACTTTGCATACGCAGAGTGCTGTGTAGCATTGCTATCGCTCTCTTCCGACATTTCCCCATGCGGAAAGTACTGTTCCAACCACTCCAAAGTACTCGTCATTTCTGTGTCAAAACAACAGAAAGGCATTATTATTTCTGCAGCACATACCAAAAAAAATACACACACATACAAAAAAATGACCTTCACTTACTATTTTGATGTTATTTCCCTTCGTCCTACTGCGTCCGTCCACTGTCGGTCCAGGCTGCAGAGTTTCTGTCAAGTAATTGCGATGGAGGCATCCTTTTTTTTTTATGGTACCATCCATTTCATTCTACATTGATATTAAATGCATCTTTTTCATTTCACACATTCAGGTTTCCTTATTTATTTACTTATACTTATAATGTCTTCCAGTCTTTTTTCTAAGTTCGAAATTTTAAGTGTAAGAAAATAGTAAATTTTCAGATACTCCCTGCCTGTTAGGGTACTGTTGACCTTGTCCGCCCCCGTCCGCAAACTGGCGCTCAGTCCGACCCTTTCTAATATCAATAGGGAGGGGGTTCTGTATGTTCTATGATACATGTACATCAAGTACGTGCATTATACTACATTGCTCCCAAAATCACATGACAACAGTGTATATTCAGCACACCAACTTTGTTAAGGGGACGTTATGGTTAAGTTGCCCTACCAAAAACCTGTGCACTTCATTACAAAAACTTTTCTACCTCCCCATTATGCTAAAAGGTCAAACCGAAAAACCCTTGAAATTCACCAGTTATGGTAGAGTAAGCCACCATACCTGCCATCACCACTATGCACTGTTAACACTAACACCCAGAACATGAAAGATGGCATCTCAAATGTCATTGCTGACATCATTGACGACATCACATGTTTAGGCCCTTTGTTCACGTTCACTGCCATTTACATATATGTACATTCAGTAAAAAAACTTTGTTAAAGGGATGTTGCACATCACAGTGAAACCAAAAAACACTGCACATTCCCTAATTATGGGACGCTAAGCAACCATAACTCGCACCACCTACGTGCATTGCTAACACTGACTCCCAGGACATCAAAGATGACATTTTTGTAGTATATATATATATATAAATATATATATATATATATCATCTGGGCACTGATGGACATCCGGCAGGGTGAGTAGCACTCTTCACATCAAAGTAGCAAACTCCGGACTGCAGAGTTCTGGTAAAAATAACCGTCTTTATTAATGCCTTGCAAATTGGCACAAAAGTTAAAAGGCCATCAAATTCTGGCACTCCCAAAGTGCATAATGTAAATGCGTGTTAGGAACGTTATAGATGTATATATAAATATAAATATATATATATATACATATATATATATATACATATTCATGGTGTACTTAAAGTCTTTCTTGTACAGGATCGATTCACTTTTTCCAGCTCCTTCCCGGCCACCAGCTGTTGTGGTGCATTATCTATAATATCCTGACTATGGTTTGTGAATCACTCACCAATGGGACTGCTCATGCCCTCGATTTGCCCTATATCGAAGCACTATTCATTGTCAATTAATAAACACAAAATAAGTAAATACAAATATGAGCACCTTAAGTTTGACATGCGTAACTGGGCATTTACCAACACAGAAAACAATCTAACTAAGCAAAAAACAAAACGGTTGGCTTTCCCAATGCATGATTTTAGGGCTAGGCTGAGGGTCTGTGAGGACTGGGGAGAGGGGTGTTGGGCTGACATTTCTATCAGTTTGATCCGCTCATCCTGTGCTGCTGATGTGAGTAGAGATGTAGGAGCAGATTCTCAAAAAGTAGTAGAAATTAAAGGAGCGAAGAGAATGCACTTGTTCCATTTGCACTACTTTTAGAAATGCACAGGTCACCTTATTCCCAATGGTGACCTGCACATTTCAGGAGGTGCTGGACAGTAGCATAAACATGCCCTGTCCAGCCCCCTTGCATACATTACTGTCAGGAATGCACTACGGACACTAATGTCTGACAGGCTCTCAGCAACCACGCGGTTGCTGGGTGCGCATTTTACAGAGATGGAACATAGCATTTTTGATCCCTGTTTGGTGGATGGAAATGCAAGTGTGACTGCTGTGGGTTAAACCATGGCGGTCACACCTAAAAACAAGCAGTGGCAATGCCAATAGTTTGGGCTTTTGTGCAGGCATGGGAAAGGCACTTGCCGGACTCTGCCGTAGTGGTATTGACTGGACATTGATGTTAGCAGGTGCAAAATGGTGCGAGTACCTGGGCACCTAATAGCAGTGCCTGGCAAATACCTTATACTTATACACAAGTTGAACGGTTGGCTTTGCCAATGCTTGTTTTTAACAGGACTTCTGTGAAAGAGACGCAGAGTGCTGATAAATGGAATGTCTGAAGGCAGACCTGGTCAAGACAATTTTATTACACCAGTAGCGTGTTTGCAACTCCAATTAAGTCATTGACTCTCACAAGACTGCTTTGAAAAAACACTTGCAGGCACTTTGAGTGCAATGTTTGATGGTAAGGCTTGATTAAAGCAAGCTCAAAGAGTTCCCAGTAGGCAGTGTTTTGGGTAGGGAGGGGCAGGAACTGGGTGGGAAGGGTCATGGGGATTAGCATTGTCATGGACAGTCAATGGGTGGGCCAATGACCAAACAACACCAATAAGCTGCGTGTCCCTCCCCATAGGCCATTTCTGCCTATCAGTACTCTAATGCAATTGTTTCAGCTTATAGAGGGCACAAGCGCCACCTAATAGCCCAAACTAAAAATACTCCTGTTCCCAACATGCGCAGGGGGTAGCCCTCATTTCTGCATTTTAAAAGTGCACTCTGTTAGTGAATTTGCAATGTCCTTTTAAATGCGCAGAAACACCCCCTGATTGCGTGAATGTGCAAAGTGGTGAAAAGGGTCATCAGAGATGCTACTTCTGAATCAGGCTGCTCCATTTTTAATCGCAAGTGATGAGATGCACTAGTGCACCTCATTGCATGTGCTAAAACAATTCTGAGACTATACTCCACAAAGGTTAGGGGTTGCTCAAGTCTCATCCATGTTATATTAGACGATGGAGCATGCTGTTGGCTCTTTTGTGGGAATGATGCAGTTTTTCCTTGAATTTCTGCCTGTGAAATGCCCCGATTTTGAAACTATATACTGCTTTCGTTATTCAGGACTTAACCAATTCTGGTGGGATGTGAAAACGTTGCTTTTCAGCATGCTTTTGACAGTCTGCATCACATCATTTTGGCAATTTAGTAGGTCTGTGCATTGATGTTTGTTGTTTATCGCACCTGTTTGATATACCCATGTATTGCATCTCACTGGTCGCTCTAGAGCTTTCTGTTGCGATAGCTCTGCCCAGCAGAGAAACGTAGATGGTAAACTGTTTACACCACACCGGAACACACAGCTACGCAGGCCTCTACTCGGGTTGTACGTACCCTCCCCTGCATGTCGCTACCTTTTAACCCTCGCCACTCTTCCCCCACCACTACCATTAAAAAAAAAAAAAAAAAAAAAAAAACCCTCGTTTAAAAAATGGGTCCTGCGTACAAGAGGCCTAATGGCTCTACAGCTTACTTTGTCAACAACCCATTCCTCCATTTTGCTTCTATTAACCCGGTCTCGGGGCAGTTTCATTTCTCTGAAAGAGAAGCCTTTCATGGGAACAGAACAATTGCGCACTTGATTAATGCCCACGTGTAGCCAGGAAGTGCCGCTGTCTTTTTGTCGTCACGACCGCTCGCCACTTTGCGCGCAGCATGGAAAGCGCGCCTTCTGTACTCATCCGCTCATGGAGGAGTCTGTTTATCTACCGTGACCATAGATACCCGTTATCAGGCAGCGGCCCTATTTTAAGCAGCGTTATTAAATTATATCTGGTTATCCTCTGTAATGAAGGATGATGCACTGATTCCCACTTAAAGTTAATGTACGAAATCCATTCCCAAGAAGCGCTGTGAGGTAAACAAGCCTTGTTAGCAAGAGAAGCAACAGCTCCCAGGACAACCCCTTTTCAGACCACCTGTCCTTCCCCTGGCTAGAAACTCCTCCCAATAAACTGATGACATTTGGAATTTGGCTCTGCTTCTCACTGGTCATTGGGCAGTTAGGAGGTAAGTATGACTTTGTCAGTAACAATGATACTGTGGCAGGCATGCCAACATTCTGGAGCCCATGAGTGGGAGATTCCACCACAGAAATTGGGAAAATGTAATTTTCCTGTAGGATTGCATTGGGGGTTAAAACATTGCACTATTTTTAATTGAAACATTGTGAGTCTCCGGCCTAAATCAGGAGGGTTGGCATCTATGCTGTGTGCCCCATAGGCATGTAGGCCAGATGGAACTTCTGGCCTGCAGGGGGAACCAAAAGGACCAGTGCCCACACTTCACTTGACAGGGGCCAATGCGTGGCACATCATCTCCTCACAGTGGAGTACTACTGGCGGTTGTGCGCTCCTCTATGGCCGGTTGGTGGTGTGAATAGTGTGATAAGTTGGGCTGGGCCTCTGGCGTGGATGAGCTGGGCCCGGTGTGGTTGGGGAGCAAATGAGGACACACACGCTCCCTTACTATGTTCGTCTGGAACTGTCACGTTTTGGCGGCCAACTGGACCTTTTATTTCATTCCTTGTGTCTTGACGCTGATGACGTCAAGACGCCACTGGGAACTTTCTTCTATATCTTTCATATATATTAGGAAGAGAAAAATTTAAAAAAACTCTTTTACAAGGGTTTACAAATATACATAATTTTCCAACTATACAAGGGTTCTGCACTATGGACTGTACCATCAAAATAGCTAATAAACCTATGGCTGGCACTTCCGCTTTTAAAGAAGTAACCCAACCGATTGAGCCCCCTTGTACTAATGCTGCGTTAATTTATCTGTTCACTCCACCGGACTCCATATTAATGGTGGGATTCAGCCTGTCTGCAGCGAACTTGTCCTCAACTTCCGCCTTACCTTGTTAACAAGCGATGGAAATTCCACCCTCGGACGCTCTAATTGCAACGAGCAGTGACGCTCGTATTGAATCTGTAACTTTAGCTCAAGTGCACAACTGCCCAACTCCCAGAGATCATGAAACTAGCACAATGAACCAAGCAGGTGCTAACAAAGACGCAGCCATCGCGTCTACTATTTGCCCCACTCCCATTGATTTAACTGAGGATGTCTCTGCATTTTCTGTTCCACCTCACACTGCTATTCCTATTCAGCCGCCTCTCTCTTCCCCATCAAATCCCTGGCCCACCAGCCTGTCCCTATCTCCCATCATGTTGGCTAACTCCACCTATAATTCCTCTGTCCTTTCACTTTCAATTGCAAATCCCACTCCTCGCAAGCCAGTCCGCCCATTTTCACATCAATCCATTTCCCCGCAAGTTTCTGATGCCTCATTTATAGAATTGACGCTTAGCTCTATGAACACTGGCAATTTTACTCTGATGAAACCTTTTTTTCTTTGTCTAACGCAACTGAGCCAGTTATCGTTGTTTCTAACACCTTACCGCCTGTCATGTCCACAGCTCCCCAACTCTTTGCCAAACCTACATTTACCATCTTTACCAAATAAAAAAAAGTTGTAAAGCCTCATGAGACCTTGAAAAAAACTAAGACCATGAAGCTCCCTTCGACTTCAACTGGATCAAGTTTGCGACACTTTATGCACTCGTAACCTTGCTGTGCAAACAATCCCAATTATGCAAGAATGCCAACACTAAAAATATGCTAGGCTAGCACGGGCCAAGAGAGACCTGCCAAAAAACCTACTTGGCAATCCGTCACTTAGCAACGTGACACGGTGCTCTCTGCAACCGTGATGGACAACCTACAATACCAGCCCCTTGATGATCTAGTGCATGAGGTAGAACTTCTTGACAAAAAGGCTCCGGAGCCCACACTGTGCCTGCTTTCAATCCTGCCCTCTGCTCCATCAGATATACTCCATGATCCTGTGCATCCTCGGAACAATTATTTTCTAATGTTCGAGCAAAGGCATGATGAAATCGCCAAATCAGTTGCTCTGTTTGCAGCCCTGCCGCCAACCGAGACTAGGCACATTAAATCAGTCCTGAGCACTTAAAGCATGCAGAAATGTGACAAGAAACATTCTCCACTAGCTCACCCCAGAACTTTGATTCCATCGACTTAGGCTGTACCACGGTCTCAGTCCTCACTAGTAGGCAGTGCCACTACACCCAATCACTGGGGGCTACGCAAAAATCAACATCTAATCATAAAGAAATTCAGCATACTTATGTATGCTATCATCACCTAATTCTTCAGTGTAGGGGGGCGCCTTTCCATCTTATGATTTAAACAGAACTAGCATATTGAACATCTTTAGTGATGTTCAAATGCTAGAAGATCTCTGCTCTTCAGACATAGCCCAGGCTGAATTCCTACACGACAGTGATTTGTCTGTTGCAAGACTCTGGATACCATCGGGTATCGTGCTTAATACCATATGACAAGCTAGAGCACAATTATTTCAGTTGGGCTTTATACTCATACAGGATCAATCCCTGTCCAAACCTTGACCAAGAACCCCTCTCGAAATACATCTCTTGTGCAGCGATGGGCAGCGCTAATCGAGGACAGACAACTAATAATGCTCAACGGAGCGATACAGGGCAACATCCCACCTCAGAACACATGGAAAAGAGTTGACCAATCAGCAATTATTGATTACATGTACACAGACCGGAACATGTTTACAATAATTGACCAGTTTCAAGTTATACCGAAAAAAAACAGTGATCATGAACTTCTGTCACTAACCTGGACCTGGACCATTCCTTCCCTGCAATTGCAATTCTACAAATCTGCCCTTACACTCTCAGGTGGTCCAAATCGATTCAGATGGTCCCCTGATCCACTGAGGTATCTAAATACACTTATATTGGACCAACATTGTACACTGGATCCAGAATCCATATACTCTGGCGCTCTTTATATAGCTGCCTTACAAATGTTCAAAACTCAATTGACCTCTTTTTCTAAAGTGATTCATAGACATAAACATGCATATGATTGTGAGTTCCATGAGAGGAAAGTTGCATTTCCTCTCTGCAAAAGAAATCTTGCTAGCCTGCCCCTTAAAACCAGACTCTCAACATTGAGACAAGTGAAAACCACAAATAAAATTAGATTAAATCGCACAAAGTCCTAATTTTGCAAAAGGATGCTGAACAGATGTTACAAGCATTAGCTTCCAAAAGTTCTGCCCAAGTCTGGGCTCTACTAAATCGGGCGAATCACATCACCCAAGTTCCCATGCAAATTAATGAGGTACCAGAAGACGTCTGGGAGCATTATTATCACATTTTGTATTAGCCTGCCCCGCATGGTCAGAGAACTCCAGTGTAAACACCTTTAAATAACATTACAATTGCCTTTAGTCTAGAAGATATTATTTATTACATCTCCAAACTAAGCTCTTCCAGAGCGCCACGGCCAGACAGACTTACTAATGCCATGTTCAAAGCACATCCCAAAGCCTGGGTGACAGTTCTCTTTAACATCTTCTTTGTTTGAAAAAGCACCAGTCTTGGTCAACCTTTGGCGAGTCATTAATTGGTTTGATGAGTTATGGTGAGTTTGAAATCTGTTGTCAGCAAGAAGGATTTCCAAAAACTGTGACTGCACATGTATTATCCAAGTTGCATCAACATATTACATTTTTTTTCAAAGTTGATTTAGTTTAAAACAAGATATTTTATTCAATGAATGCGCAGTTCATAGGCACATCACTTGTTGTTAGAGGCACAAGATACAAGTTGCTATGTTGCTGTTCCTTGTCAATTTTAAGAAAAAGCCATTGTTCTGCTAGACTAATTTCTATTTGTGAAAGGTCTCCATGATGCAGAGCAACATTATTTATTTAGCATATTGACACACCTGTTTTTGTCAAAAAAGCTTGGATACCATTGTCCTTAAATGGAAATAAAACACGGCTACCTTTAAATGTTGCTATGTGATGACGTCACCACGTTATTACTGTTAATTACTGAGCTGGCGTCACACGTTAGAACACTGCGCCAGCCATCTTGTGTTCGCCCTTGAAATATCATTACATGATCGGGTCTGCTTAAACTTCTGCTTGATAATTGTAACGAAAAGAGTGGGGTCACAAACGTACATATTGACAATATTTGCTGCTGCTGTGGCCATAAGTAGAGGCTAGATAGTTGTAAAAACTATACATTGCACATTTTTGTCATGTGTATGTCATTTGTATGGAGAAATTCCCAATGTGGCAAATGGTATACAATAGTTAATTTTTGTAGTTGTTATTTGGGGGAGGTCTAGAGGAATATTTCTCTATCGATTGTCATGATTACATTATTAACAATGTTTCAAATTTCAGATTGGAGCTCCTCACTAGCTCACTAGCTCACAAGCTCATAGATAATGGCTAATTTCCATGTCGCAATTCAAACCTGAGTTACAGATGTCCATAATACTTATTCAAAATGCTTCTTTCTGTCTCAAAATGAGTTTCTTATTACCTCCTCTGGGTGGCATGTTGATTTTGTCTATACCATAAAATTTGATATTGTCACTATTTTCTTCGTTGTGTTCCATTTGAAAATGATAGGCTAGAGGATATTTGAGGTCCTTTTTCTTAATGGCTCTCAGATGTTCCATAATTCTTGTATTGAGTGGTCCTAGTGTGCTGCCGATGTAGATTTTGTTGCATAAACAATTTATTCCATTAATCACATATTTTGAGTTGCAGTTGATGAATTGTGGAATTTTCTAGTGGTTCTATTGGGTAATTGTATTTCCTTTCTGCCATTTTCAGATTGAGTACATATTCTACATTTGCCACATTTGTAGCTGCCTTGTATAGTTTGTATATTCCACATTTGTTGGAGACTAGTTGGGCTTCGCTTTGAATCAAATTATGATGGGTTTATGATGTTCTAAATTGTTTTAGCTCTTCAGTATATTACTGATGGTTCAAAATCTAGGTAGTGGTTTATTTCGTGGTGTAGTTTTAGAATGTCCCAATGTTTTTTGAGAATCTGTCTGACTTTTTAAGCATTGGAGCTGTAGGTTGTGTTGAATCTCACTTTAGATGCTGGTTCCTCATATTGTCGTGCAATTTTGTTGGAGAGTAAATCAGTTCTGGGCATTTGCTTTGTCTTCTATAGGGCTGTTTTAAAGTTTTTCTTGTCATAGCCTCTTTGTGTAAATTTGTCGATCCTTATTTCTGTGTGTTTTAGGAGCTCCTCATTTTGTGTGCAGCTTATTTTTTATTCTTAGCAATTTATCTGAAGGGAATGTTGTTTATTATATGCCTTGGATGGTTGATATTTCCATGAAGTACACTGTTTCCTGCAGTGGGTTTGGTGTATAGGGTTATCCATATGGTGTTGTTCTCTATATACAGTACCAAGTCTAAGAAACTTATTTTTATGGTGCTCTCATTCATTGTCAATTGGATGTTACATTGATTTGTATACAAGTAGTTGACATATTCTAAGAGTGATGGTTTATCTCCATCCCAAATGATAAGAATATTGTCAATGGAAAGCCCCCAATGTGTTATTAGGCTGTTGCTGTAAAAGCTGGATATTGCCACGCATGTTCCGTCTCAAAATGTCCCACGAAAAGATTTGCACAGCCTCGGCAAATTTAGCTCCCATGGCTGTGCCTTTTTTATGGTGATACATTTGATCGTCGAAACTGAAAATATTGTTATTGAGCGTAAAGTCAAGCATCTCCAGCATCATTCGGTTTTGAGAATTGTAGGATATGGATCTTGATTTCAAAAATTGTTTTGTTGCCTCTATGACCTTGTTGTGTTATATACTGGTATATAGGGATGTTACATCTAGTGTAACTAGTCTAAAGTTGGGTTCCCAGGAGATACGTTCCAGTTGTTGTGTCACGTGTTTCGTATCCCTGATATATGAAGCCAGGCCTGAGGCTGGTGGTTGTAAATAAAGGTTGATGTACTGGGAGATTCTTTCTGTTAGTGAGTCTATGCCATAAATTATTGGTCTGCATGGTGGGAATTTGTGCAATGTTTTATGAATTTCTGAGGTAAAATAGATTTTCTGAATTCATGTGCATATGTACTGGCGGCACTGGAGGAGTCTTCCGCCTATCTTGAGATACAGCTATTTCTATTCACTGTGAGGTCGGCAGTTATCCTAGTCCTAGACAAGATATTTGCTACATATCCTGCTCAGGCTACCTATCTTGCCACATGCCAATGGGCGCTCTGATAAAAAATATGGTACCTTTTAGGAGCCAAGCTTTTCTATTGTTTGTAGAATGCATTTGTTTTCAGGACAGATGCATCACACCTCTGCCATGCCAAGCAAATGAGGCTCTTGAACGCTTCATGAGCAATCTGAAAAGATCATTTAATCATCCTAAAGGACAAACAATCCAGCTGAACAAAATGTGTATAAAATGCTGACAGACTAGCGCAATATCTCTCGTAGCAACATGTGGAAGTGTCCCTCAAATATCATATTTGGAGAATTTATCTTCCTCACCATATGGCATTAAATGAAATGCATCAGCTGAGTGAGAAAGAATTTCATGCTAAAGCAACTATGAAGCACTACGCCGCCAAGAAGTCATGTCTGCAGGGTTGAGGCATTGTTCTAGTGAACCAACAAAGCCATATCTATAGTCAGCCATGAAGCTTTCACTGTAGCTAAAGTAAAGGCTCTTTGATAATGGCAGAAAATACAAACAAAGAAGCCTCAAGAAATGTGTCTTTTTTCAAAAAAGTGAATGTTTCCAATTATTGGTACATATTCTGGAGACAGTGAACCTTCTGAGGTAGAGCATGACGTGCCATCACCTAATGTCGACCATGCAGACTTACCTAAGGGACGGCCCGGTAGAACAATACAAAAACCTACTAGATGCGCCTAGATGCCTCAGGGTTAGGTGCGCTTTTCAAATGTCAAAATAAAATGGCAGGCGAAGAACGATGGTCTGGAGGGTTGCCCAGAGCAATGGCAGTGGTTAAGATTCATTCTAAACCTTCCAGCCATCACCTCTTTGTGTTTGCTTTGAGTTGTCCGTCCACATCGTTATAAGTGGGAGGTGCCGATCATCATAAGAACAATAGGATATGACATGGGATGAGGGGCTTTTGGATAATGGGGGAGAAATAACCTACTGAAACGCATGAATGAAGGGAAATTCTACAAGCTACCCCCCAATGATCACCTTTGGTTAATGTGTAGACTGTTCCCTATAAAGTGGAATACAAGAGATAGCTGGCCTTTGCCGGCCTGCATTCATCTGGGTGTTGGTTCCCTCGTGTCCTGTCATTGTATAGACTGAACATGCCATGTGAGGTGCGAAAGTGTCAGGGATCCCGCTGGTCCCACTTCCATAAAGAGAGGAGCTGACAGGACAAAATGTCAGGAAACAAGATGTTCTGCCCTTGCTAAGCAGCTTAACCTGCATTTAAGGTACAAGCTATAATCACAAATCAGAAATAAAAGGTTTCTCCAAAGTTATCTGTGTTGTGTACATCCTTGTACCCGGCACACTCTTCCAGCTATATTACAGCCAGAAACATCCTTCTGAGCTACCTACTCCTCTTTGACATCACATGACCCTTAACAGGAAGTGATGTCATTTGACCCCGCCCCAAAGTGATATCGCGGGTAGACATTTCACCCGTTGACAAAACAGGAAGTGGCATCACATAGCATTGTACACTATGAAAAATATAGTTACGATATCACTATGTGATGTACATTTCATACAAGAATGGATCGTCATATGTATCATTAAGATCGGTGTGTGTAGGTCCATATTACTAAATTACTGTGTATGCAAGCAGACGTCCATGACCAAATGATAATGATGTGTTATTATATAGCACTTACGCTTAAGCGCTTTATATGGACAAAATATACACCCAATATCATCCAACCTGTGTTGGTACTCATTTATTGACCTCAAAAGGATGAAAGACTGAGTGAGGCATTTAAGAAAAGACTAAATCTGTGACTCACCCCTGAAGTGTGCCTGAAATAAACATTTAATGAGCCTAGAAATAATTGTGTAGCATTCCAGAAAGACACATTGGGCCTCATCACAAGGTTGGCGCTCCGGTAACAAAGGCACCGGTAAGGCAATACTGGCATCCATTACCGGGCCGATGTATCATGACCCTAGATGCCGTTGCTACCGGCATCGTCAAGGACCCGCTGTGGCCGTGCACCACCGTAACGGCATGCGGGCACGCGCGCAGATGGGGAGGCCATAATACCGGCATGCCGCAAAGAAGGGTCCACCACGAGTCACACGTACAAGTACATACCGGCATCGAGATGCCGTTTAGAGGGGCCACCATGATGCCGGCAATACCGGCATCGCGGACCACCCGTAAACAGCAAACTGCTGTGTAACCAAGTGCCACAGGTGCACTCAATCAGCACAGATGGAGGCAATGGAGTCAGGGTCAGCACAAAAGGAGCACACCCACACACCACACCCCCCTCCAAGGCAAAATGCTACCACTTGTACTTGCCATACTGGGCCTGGAGGACATGCCCGCACTGCTATTCCTTGAGCAGGCAGTACAACAGGAAACACAGAGGAGACGCCGGAGGAGAAGGAGGGTGAGACATGCCCAGCAAATCCCACCAGTGCAGGCAGTCGCTCCCCGCAGACAGCCAACAATCCAACGTATAAGGGCCAATCCATTTGACTGAACCCCAGCACAGATCCACACCCTGTACCGCCTGGACAGAGACACCATCACCAACATTGTAGGAATTAATACAGGATGACTTGGTCAGCCTGATCAACATCCGCACAGCCATCCCCCCTTTGCTGAAGGTGGCATCTGTGCTCCACTTCCTGGCCACAGGCACTTATCAACACACAGTGGGCCAAATGCATGGCATCTCCCATTCATGCTTCTCTGTTGTGTTAAACCAAGTGCTGGATGCACTACTGAAGCACGCAAATGCATACATATCCTTACCAAGGACACCACAGGAGGCAAATGCCACCAAAATAGCATTCCATGCACTGGCAGGCATGCCCAATGTAATTGGTGCCCTCGACTGTACCCATGTAGAGTTGGTAGTCCCACATGCCGTGGAGGCGGTGTACCGCAATCGGAAGCTATACCATTCCATCAATGTGCAGATGGTGTGTGATGCCAGCCAGATAATAACACATTGCTGTGCCAGATACCCACGATCCACGCATGATGCCATGGTGCTGCGGAACTCCTCACTACCCCGCTACATGGAAGGAGATGTGGTACGAAGTGGCTGGCTGTTGGGCAAGTCTGCCCTCTGGGCCATGGGGGCAGATGGATTGGGGGGAGGTACATGCATATGCTAGGGGAATGCCCTCTGGGCCATGGGGGCAGATGGATTGGGGGGGAGGTACATGCATATGCTAGGGGAATGCCCTCTGGGCCATGGGGGAAGATGGATTTGGGGGAATGGTAGTTTCTTAAGTCATCCGCCGACACACAGCCCTCACATTTGCATGCAAAATGCCCCTAGCCAAGACATACATTGCCTGGTGCTTTAAAATCCTAGGACCCTAGGTCGTGTATGTCACACAAGGCTCCCTCTATGGATTGGCATACACTGTACAGGGCTGACAGTCATGTGAATGTGGCTGCCAATGATGAGATAGTGCATATGAACTTGAATGATGCACAGGCTGAGCACACCTGTCAACTGAGCCTCATCCTCACACATAACTCCTTTCGCTCCCATGTAGGTGATGCTGGATATCCCCTGAAGCCGTGGCTACTCACCCCTGTCAGGAACCCGCAGAACAGGCACGAGGAGAACTTCAATCGTGCACATACACGTACACGTGTGGTCATTGAGCAGACGTTTGGCCTTTTGAAGGCACGGTTTCGCTGCATCAGCAGGTCGGGAGGGGCACTCAAATACGGGCCTGAGAAGGTGGGCAAGATCATCACGGCATGTGTAATGCTACATAACATGTGCATCCGGCGGAAAATACCCCTGCCACCTGATGTGGAGCTGCCACCACCTGGTGAAGTAGAAGGAGAGGAAGGAGTAGAAGTAGGACATAGGCCAGGACGCGAAACTCGTGAGGGTCGCGCAGTGCGCAAAATGGTCATAGACCAATCATTCTGATGTACTTTAATGCAGAGGGTTCCATGTGTTGTGTACTATGGGCACTGGTTGTGTGGGCACATGTGCACGAATCACCATGAAGCAATAAATTGACATACAAAAAATCAGCAATGTCCGCTCATGTGATGTTTGTTACACAACTGGTGTATTTGTGAGAAATTAAGAACAACATGATTCAACAATCCACACCCCCACCACCCCTCCATCTCCCCCAACCTACTCCCATGCCCCCAAACACCCCAGTACTACACACTACACCCACCACCATCCTCCACCTCCCCAACCTACTCCCATGCCCCCAAACACCCCAGTACTACACACTACACCCACCACCAACCTCCACCCACCCCCTAACACCCAAAGTCAACTATGGCACGACATGTGTCTGGATGTATGCCCAAAGGGATTATGCAGGGTGGACCTGCTACTGTTGAGCCCCCTTAGGAGGTGGGGGTTGGATCTCTGAGCGGTGCGAACTCCGCAGGGACATGCGCACGGGGCTGGTCTGCCTCGAGCCCGATGGCTTGGATGATGCGGATGACCCAGATGGTTGTGATCCAAGGGGCAGGGTTTGCCGTTGGTCCGTGCGGTCAGCAATCCTGGTGAGGATCTGACCCAAGGCATTGAAGCCATCACGCACTTGCTGTGCACTTGAGTTAATGGCCTGGATAACGGCCGCGGTGCTGTCCTGGATAATAAAGCGTGGTGTCTCCCCTTCAGCAAGGTACTGCTGCACATAGCCTTGCATCACCTCCTGCCGGGCCTCCATCCTAGAGAGACGTCCCTCAAGGTCCCGTATGGCAATGTGGGTTGTGGTCGGTGGGTGATGTGGTGGCACAGCATGGATCATGGGGCTGTGCATGGCTGGAGACCACTGTCCATGGCTGCCCTGGTCGGATGAGTCCCGCTAAGGTGTGTCCTGTGGGGTGGCCTGCGGGCTTGGTGTGTGCACTACAGGCTCTGAGTGGACAAGTCCTG
This sequence comes from Ambystoma mexicanum, assembly GCF_040938575.1. Lineage (NCBI taxonomy): Eukaryota > Metazoa > Chordata > Amphibia > Caudata > Ambystomatidae > Ambystoma > Ambystoma mexicanum. Next base: position 1,034,150,334 of record NC_090921.1, read on the forward strand.
CATCGGCCTCATTGTCCGGCCCAGCTACCTCATCAACACTATGATCTGCCGATGCAGCCATCTCCCCAATTGTGCTGGCAGCAGCAGAATGTGTGCCATCCTCCAGGCCTGCTGTGTCCTCAGCCAGTATGGATGGTGTGACCACGGATGCAGGTGCAGGTGTCAGCTCGTCCTGTCTGTGGTGCTGTTTTTGCACCAGTTCTTGGCCCGCTTCCCGCATGGCCCATCCTTGGTCCACTTGAGGTTGATGGACCTGTGCCATCAGATTGCCTCCTAGGCCTTTTGGCTGGTGTTGTGCATTGTGCACTCCCTTGCGCTTCATCACTGTCAGCATCCGTACCTGTGGGGGACAGAGAATGGCAGGATATCAGTGATTGTTCCACTTGCATTGTGCATGCATTAGTCATTGACATGTGGCGCCATCTGATCAGTTGCATTCGTGGCTTTGTAGGGGACTGTGTACATGCAATGTTGACGAGTGGATTTTGATAGCGTAGTCGTGTCCACATGTACGCATTGTTGGGTGCAGTTGGACATTGATATGTTTTGCGAGGGTCGTCCTGGGTGGCACATGCCAATGAAATGTGTCTTGTGGGTGTATTCGTGTATGACCGCAACATGCATTGGGATGGGATGGTGGTAGACCCAGAATGTGTACATGGATATGTGTAGGTGTGCATGATGGCCCATTTGTTGGCTGGTGTAGCAGCCACATTTGGGGGAGGATGATTATGATTATTTTTACTGTTTCAGTAGGGACACTCACCTTCATCTGCCGATGTTGGCACGCCAAACTCTGCTTCACCGACTCCTTCGATGGACTCCACGTCTATGATGGAGCTGCAGGTCTCCTCCAATCTGGCCAATTTCAGTGGGGAGTGTGGTCCTCCTCCTGTTGCCAGCCCCTGGCTCCGATTAGCTGACAATATGTGCCGGACTCTCAGCCTGAGGTCGTCCCACCATTTTTTGCAATCACGCACTGTGCGTGCGGTGGTGCCGACTGCACTTACTTTCTGGGCAACTTCTTCCCAGATGGCCTTTTTCTTGAGCTGGGCTGGACGCCTGAGGTCGTTGCAGAACACCACTTCTGCATTTGCCACAAGGGTGTCGGCCAACATGTTCAGCTCATCGTCTGTAAAACGTGGTTTGTGCAGGCGGGCCGTGCCTCTCCGGGTGGTCTTCGACATGTTGTCCGTGGTGGCCTGGGAGTTGGGGTGTAGAGGGTCCTGTAGGTGGAGGATGGCAATGGATTGTGTTTTTAAAGATGGCCGCCATGGCATTTCCCGTTCCGGCGCGATGACGTTACTTCCGGGTCCGGTATTAACGCACCCGTTATTTGCACTATGTTAATAACGGTAACGGTATTTAGGGGTTGCCGAGGGCGGAGCCGTTCTGTGCGTATTGGTCGATGCCACTGTGTGGGGGTTTAGGGGTCGTTACCGGCATGCCGGTACGGCCATAACCGGCATGCAGGGATGTGCGCGCCCGCGCACTCTTGCTCGTCCGCAATTTGCAGGTTGGTGCCAAGCCGGACATGTTATTACCTCCATGCCGGTACGGCCAGATTTTTAGCGCCAACCTTGTGATGAGGCCCATTATTTGGTATTCCTATTCTTTCTTATTTAGGGTCAGTGCTGAAAGTGTTAGAAGTGTGGCACTCCTGTTCTTATTTTTCTTCTTTTTTTAAGGGGCCTAAACAAGAAAGCCAGCCACCCCAGAAGTAAAGAGCCACAGGCCAGGAGCTTGCATTACAAAAAAAAATACAAAAATATATATATATATATTTTTAGAGGTCGCAAGGGAGACCACAGAGGTCGCAAGGGAGACCTCAGAGGTCGCAGTTGCGACCTCTGGCGACCCCTAAATGACATCCCTGCCCTTAAGTGCAGCTGGGCATCGTTTCTCATGGGCAGGGCCATGGCAATACATTGAACAGTTATCATTAAGCCCTTCCATAGAGATCTGCAGCAATCGTCCTGCAACCCTGTAGAATTGTTCCCAAGTTCCTGTCTTCCTGCCAGCCTTTCTGCGTGCCATTGCTGCTTTGATTGTTACATCCACAGAGGAACTCCCTAAAACCCTTCCCTTTGACACCATGGGACACCATCAAACCAAACCACTGTGTGTTATTGTAACATAAGATTCAAGATTCCCCTTGAAAATATATTGTACATACCATGAAGAAGAAGAATCATGAAAGAGTAATAATGATGACTCCCTGGTCTGGAAGCAATAGTACTGTCATGAAGAAGATTGATCCAAGAATGTAGAGTATTCCACAAATAGAGATGATGGAGTAGGATCCTTTGCTGGGGAGGACCCAGCAACCTGTAATAAAAAGGGAAGAATGGCTTCTCTTGGAGAGAGAGAGAGAGAAACGAAGACCGGGAGCTACAAACCAGTCAAGTTGTGACTGGAGAAGGAGAGCATGAGATCCTCCGTCGGGATGAAGCAAGAAGATGTTTTTTGCCAGAGGCATTGAAGAAGTCAGAGGCTGAGAAGCAGAGGGGAAGAAAACCCCAACAAGAAGCAGGCAAAAGTGGTGGCGTGACCCTGGAGGGGTGTACTGATCAGTCCAACAACAACACTGAGACCCTTGGAGCCTGGATACTGTGGAGCCGCAGAGAAGAATCCAAAGCAGACAGAATGAGAAACCAAGCTGTCCTGACAATGCATGAAGTCCTGCTCCTGCAAACAGGCCCAGTAATACCAACCCTAGAAAAAAGCAAGGTAACAGGGATGGCGGGAGTCACAAGAGGAACACTGCAATAAAGAATACTGTCAGTCTACTCATCACAGTGAGTCGTTGACGTTAAGGAGAGCAAAATAAACACTCTGGGGCTTAGCCTACTCATCCCAGTGAGTGGTCAGAAGAGAAAACCCATTGGGAAACCCATCCTTCTCGTCTCAGTGAGATAAGAACTGGACAAGAGAATTACTATTGGGTCTACAATAAGAATAGCAAGGATGAAGACAGTGAATCAGAAGAGAGAGAATATGATATCAACTGTCTTATGAACAAAGAGTTGAAGAACTGGATCGAGAGAGAGAATAAGAACCACACAAAGAGAGAACCAGTCCCCCTAGTGGAAGCAGGAAGAGAAAGACTTTTAGAGACACTGAAGAGAGATCTTTTTCCAGGTTTTCGAAAGCTAACCAGGCTGAGGAGGAAAGGCCTGCAAACGGAATAAGCAGAGGAAACCAGAACTGGGAAAAGTCCCCCACAAGAACTAAACCAATTACTTCACGAGATAGCCAAGCAATATCTCAAGATTGCATGCTAAAACTGAAGAAGCTTATCCAGGAGAAGGGAGTCATTTTCCTGGTCTTTTGTTTTCTGTTAGTGGTACAAACAGAGTAGCTTAGAGTTGGACAGATTGTTTTCTTTTGGACCTCACAGCAGACGAAGAGCACCTCAGTTTGTTTGGTTAGGTAGGGAAGCCCATAGACTAGCAAGGCATGTTTCCTTTATTATTTGAATAAAGAATTTTGAAATGACAAAAACTACTCTCTCTACTCCTTCTGACTACCACACTCCCCAATGTGGTGTGCTTTCAGTAGCGGATATTGCCATTCACTCCTCCTTCAAATATATCTGCTCACGTTGCCTCGATGCCTCATGGGCTGCAAGTGCGCTTAACAAATGCAAATAAATAAATAAAATAAATAAATAATAGGCAGTTTACCTGGTGGTTTTGTCAGCCTGGGATATTGTCCATCTCATATGTGTAGTTTCATCTCCTGGAGACTAGTCTGGCCACCCCGAGGTTCCTTTACCTGTACTTTTGGGCCTCTATATTTTGATGAGTGGCTTGTGATCCAACTATCAGACTGCCCACGTGCATGTGCAGCTATCTCCTCGCCGCCCCTGCAATAGTTGCAGGTTCAGCGTTCCAGCCATTCTTTTAAAAGAAGATAAGGAGTTAAACAAACACAACTGCGTTCATGCCCTTTTTGCCTCTTCGGACAACTGCTGCCGCTTGCCCACCGGCACTTGTAAAGTTGTCAATGATTACTTATTAGTGTCGAAGGGTTACATGTAAGGGACTGTCACGATTTCCTCTTTGTGTCAAATGCTGTTTGGCACGTGTCTAGCCACACAGAGTGTCCCCCTTTCCTCAGTATTGCTTCAGACACTTCAACTATCTAGGAAAGTCCCAGTGCACTTGCCATACTCTTTCATTTTGGGTTGATGGGCTCCCTATATGCTCTTTGACAAATTCAGCGTTTTACTGAATTCCTGCTACTGATATGTTGAAGCCTAGACAGTTGAGTTTCGACTGAAAACACCTGCAATTCCCTTTTTTAAATGAAGAACAATTTTTCAAATCTACTTATCACTCCCATTTGAGTTGTATTATGATCTTCTTTGTCAAGCACCAGAATGTGACCTTAAAACTATCTTAATATTGAAAAACTCCTCCGCGTTCTCATCATAACTCATTGAGAGACGCATTCAGTGGAACCTAGTCCAAAGGCATTCTTCTTCTTCTTCTTCTTCTTCTTCTTCTTCTTCTTCTTCTTCTTCTTCTTCTTCTTCTTCTTCTTCTTCTTCTTCTTCTTCTTCTTCTTCTTCTTCTTCTTCTTTTTTTTTTTTTTTTTTTTTTTTTATTTACTTGTATTTAATCATATAAACAACAGATTTTTACAAGGGCGTTTTTCAGTCCAACTGAAGGGAGTCCATTTCTAGTTTTACTAGATAAGTACTAAATGATGGAAGCCTGGCAGGTTGATTCAGTGTGGGTCTAATCATGCGCCAGCCTCCGAAATCGCCTTTATTCTTTCCAGGGCCAAGTTTAAAAGTTTTGCGGCAGCCGTATGCCATTGAGTCTTTTCGCCCGTTATCAGGCGTTTCCACCAAGTATCTTCATTCCCTGCAAAGGAGGTTGTCGTCAAGGCAGAGAAATATGCAATCCTCGCCTGGTGAAGAGCAGGACAACACATCAGCAGATGTTTTATTGATTCAGTGACCTCGGGATTAGTACATAATCTACAGTTTGTTTTCTCCGAGTCTGCTCTAATCGCTAAAATTTCTCCAGTCGGTAAAACATTTAGACGGGCTTTTAGAAAAGTTCTCATCAGTAATTTGTCGGGATATTTCTTACAGTACACCATCGGTTCTTTTAATTTGTTTGTATTCATTGGAAGGTGGTCAAGAAGTTTACAAGATGATACTGACTCAATGGTATTAATCCAGTCCCAACATTCCAGTTTTGTTTTTATCCTGGATGGGTTATCTTTCAGTTCTGCTTCTGTACACGCAATTTGATGTAATTTTTGTTTTTGGTCCTCAGCCCACTTATTCATAGTTTGATTAGATCCCGTTTCCAGTTCTGATGCCATTATTTGATAGATTTCCAAACTTTCGGGGTGGATCATTTTCCTATATAACTGAAGAGAGCTATGGTCCACAACTGCCTTCAATGACAGAAGGCCAAGTTCTCGCCTGATTGGGGCGATCGGAGTTGAGTTTGGTAGACCCAGGACGGCTCTCCATATGTAACCTTCCAGTTTTTGCCAAATTAGAGGTGGAATGGATGGTATGGCGTCCATGCCATAAGTCAGAGATGGAACAATCTTTGCCTTGTAGTAATTTATGGCCGGTTGGAGGGAGAACTTTCCGTATTTTCGGTCAACCATTTTCAGCTGCGCTGTCAGACTTTTGGTTTTTGACCATAGATTTACTTGCATACTGCTTGCTTTCTTCGAGCTATCCACGAACACTCCCAGGTACTTGAACGAATCCACCACTTCAATTTGTTTCTCGTTCAGATGCCAGTGGAAACGCTCCTTTTTTTTGAAAGCCCTTTTTTGTAGAATCATTATCTTCGTTTTGGATTTGTTGATCTCCAAGTTGTTTTCTTGAATGTATGATGATAAATTATCCAGTTGACGTTGGAGACCAACCTGAGTCAAATCAAGTAGGATTAAATCGTCTGCATACAGCAGTCTTGGAATATGAGTCGCACCTATTTTGGGAGGAAAAGATCTGATCTTGTTTTGGCCTTCTTTAAAATCTCCCAAGAATGATATAAACAAGGCTGGGGCCAGGGGGCAACCTTGCTTTACCCCTCGACATGTTTGGATGTGTTTCGAGGTGAGGCCAGCGTTGTTTAGGCGGACTCTGATGGAGGTATCTCTATGGAGACTGACTATGGGCTCTAAGATTGTATTCGGACAGTCCCATGTCTTCAATTTCGCCCAGAGTTTCTGCCTATCCACTCGATCGAACGCTTGAGATAGATCAACAAAAGCAAGGAATACTCTAGGGCCACCTGTCAGAGCTTTTTCTTTAAGTATCGTCAAACACATGATGTTTGCACTGGTACTTGCATTTTTCTGAAAGCCAGTCTGTAGAGGATCATAACAATTTGCTGAGATCGCCCATTTCCGGAAGTGACATAAAAGGGAAGAGGCAAAAATCTTCCCGATAACGTCCAGAAGAGCTATTGGCCTATAATTCACAGGATCGTCTCTGGGGCCTTTTTTATAAATGGGAACGATCAACGCTTGAGACCATGATTCTGGTAATGTTCTTTTTGCCATACAGAATTTAAAGATCGTGCTTATAAGTTTCGACCACTCGACTGGATGTTGCTTTAGGTCACAGTTTGCCAGGCCGTCCGGTCCGGCTGCTCTTGATGAATTTAGTTTCATTATTAAGTTGTTGATATCTCTCACATCTGTCAGGTCCACCCATGATGAGTCTTCTTCTCTGATGAAAACCTCCTTATTTTCTTCTGGTTCTTTGAATAGATTTGAGAAGTGTGTGATCCAGTTTTCTTCTGAAACTGGATTTATCATGTGTGATTTTGAGATCTTGTTTGATTTATTTATCAGTGCCCAGAAGTCGCGAGATTTTTTATTAGCTAATGCTTTCAGCATCTGTTCAGCGTCAGCTTGATATAAGAGATTCCTTGAATTTTTCAACCATTGTTTGTAGTCTCTGGTTTCTGTTTTTAGAGTTTCCCACAGAGATGGTAAATTGACACTTTTTGCTTTCCTTCTTAGTCTTCTTAATGTTCTGCGTTTTGCGACCAGAGTTGCATTGTATTCGTGAGTATGCTCGACGAACATCATATTCGTGGTTTTCCTTGGTTTTTTAAAGGCCAAGAGAAGAGGGATGTAGCTTGATCTGGCCACATCGTCTTGCACTGTAGGATTTGAAGTTTGAATTGTGAACTGGTCATTTAGCTTGGAGACATCCGAAGCAATCATTCGTAAACGGGTGTGTTGTGCATTTGTCTCAATTTCAGACACATAGAATTGCGAAGGAGTCTTCTGATGTTTACATTTGAGATGTAATAAATTATGGTCACTGTGCGTTGTTTTGATGATATCAAAAGAGACAATGTTGCAGTGTAGAGAGTCAGAGACGAAAATGTAATCAAGAGTTGCCGAGGATCCAACCCGTTCCCATGTCGGTAGCAAAGACTCCGAAGTCGACATTGAAGCCGCGTTATGTAGGTTGCGAGATTTCATGGTTCTGTTCCAGGCCAGACCCCTGTTTAGCGTGGTTGAATTGGTAGATCGATTTCTTTCAATTGAACTGGACGTTGCGCAGTTGGAGTTTAGGTCACCACAGATCATAATGTTGGGAGATTTGTAGTTGATAGAGATTTCGTCGATTGTATTTATTACTTCTTCACACATATTCACTGTTGAAGTCTTTTGGGGGTTCCAGTACACATTTATTATTGCTACCAGCTCTTGTGATTCTGGCTTTGTCTTGGATGTTCTTGAATTCCATACAGTTAGGACTGCCAGCATTTCGTATGTCCTCTTTATCACCTTCATAATTGCTACCCCAGAACCAATCCTAGTTGCTGTAAGTAGACCCGATGAAGGGCGGCCAAGTGGTCCCTTGTGTGCCGGTGATATTTCAATAGAATAGCCATCGAGTGTCGGTTTTTCGCACAGCCAAGTCTCTTGAAGGCAGATGATGTCATACCCGCTGAGATCGTGGCTCTCGGAGTTGGTAAGGTGTACATGTCCCCTAGTGTTCCAAGATGCTATACTTAAAGTGTTACTTATTGGAGTTGTTGCAGACGAATGGGATGCTGGTATCATTGGCTTTGCATCCCTTAGTGATTGCTATTTTGCTTGCCCTGGCGTTAAAATATTGCGGAACCAGCTCCATTTACTCTTCTTTGTTTCGTTTTCTGTTTCATGGTGGGTTCGATTGGTTGTTTTTTTTCCTAATGGAGACTCAGTCCATAGTGATCTCCTTTCCTGGTCACACAAGCGTTCTGATGAGGCTTGTTCTGTGTCTCGAGCCGATTTATAGTTTTGTCTCCTCTCTTGTCTATGATCAAATCTTTCGTCTCTTCTTGACTTATTCGGCCACTGGGCTCGAGTTTGTGGACTTTGGTCTCCTCTTCCAGGTCTATATAGGTCTTCGGTTCTAGATTTGAACCTATAGTTCCTTTTTGGGGAGGTCCTATGTGGGTATCTTGACGAGTCTTTCTGGATCGACGTCGGGATCTCGAATAAACTGAACCCTAGGTGTTCTAATTCCAGATAGGCATCTTGAGAGAGGTCTTTCAAAGCTCGTTGTTTAATATGCAAGTACGCCTTTGCTAGTTTCTTACTATGGTAGGGTTCAATTAGTGCGAAATCGTCTGATTTTAAGTTTTGCAGAGTTTTAGTCTTTTTAAGTATCTTCAGCACCATATTGCGATTTAGGACCATATACTGGTCCGCTGAGGATGTTTGCTCAATCTTAAAGAGACGCGTCTTTGATAGAGAAGGACCACTCTGTCTCGCACGATCGTCTCTGCTGTTTTTCAGTGGACTCTTTTTCCGAGAAGAGTCAGGGACTGAGTCTGTAGATTGTTTTGGGATGTTGCGGATTGTCGAAACCGGAACACCGGTGAGGTCTATTTCTTTAGGGTTTTTTTTTTTTGCCGGTGCTTTTTCAGTAGGTTTCTTTTCTTGTATCCGAGCATTAGAAACATCAGTAGGCTTGATTTTTTGAACCTGGACACCTTTCGTGGCCGTAGAGTTCATTGAAATCATCTTTGTTTCATCTAGGTGTTGGCTTACGTCCATTAGTGAGCTCTCTAGTATAAATTCTTCTACCGATCTCGGAGAGGAAGACGTACAGATTATTGAGTTGTTTGCGCTTTCAGTTGACTCAGGTAGCGTCGTAATTTCTTTTGCTCGATCTGTTTGTTTGCTTCTCTTTACCATCAGTGGATCCAGAGCCGAAATTGTTTGGTCCCCACTTTTTCTCGGTTCGTTCCTCTTTCCGATTTTCAATAGTGGTTTACTTTTAGTTGCAGGTGTTACTGGTTTTAGTGTTTCACTCATTTTCTGTTTGCCAGACACTGTTGTGGTGGTTTGAGGAAGCTCTTCTGGTTTTCTAATAAAGACCGGTGCCAGATCTCTAAGCACAGATTGCCCATCAGTCTGAGATTCCTTGTCCACTGTAGCTGGGGAGGCTTGTTTTAAACGAGACAAAACGTCTTCTATCCTGCTCAGCTTTTCGTTCCAAGTGTCGATATGGTCTTTATTTTTTTTGTCTAGTGCTGTGATGAAACCTTCAACAAAAATCAGCTTGCTATGCATCATTGCGGTTAAGACCGTGCTGTCTTTTAGTGAGTCATTAATTGCTTCATAAAGCTTACAAAAAGGTGCCAAAGCAATGGTGATAGCTGACATGATGATTGGGAGGTCTGTTTTTTTTGATGGAGAATCTTTATTTCCTGGAGTCGCAATTTCACTCAGTCTTCGATTTTTTGGAGGAGATCTAAGGTGAGATGTTTGTTGGGATGCTTGGTTTGTCACATACGGGAGAGCGTCGGGATTAAAGGTCTCCACATCTGAAGACCGGCAATCTGGCAGGGGACAGATGTCTGGAGACATCACGTATGGACTGGATTGTCGGTCTGGGAGTTTTATAGGTGTGGACGAAGTTTGTAAGTCCCGTTCGAGGGTTTTGGGGCTAGATGGTTTAGAAGCCCCTTTCGGATTGACCTCCGACAAGCGTGGTTTATCCATAGGTAAACGAGTGACCTCCTCTGGGTTGATGGTTTTTAGATTTTCACCTCTTTCACTGTTCGAGTCGATCCTAAATTGTTTACATGGTTCACGCTTTTCAGCTAGCTGTTCGTTTCTTGGGGGTTCCAGGACTTCTTTTCCCCCCCTCGATTGGATGCTTTCAGCTATTTGTATCTGTGCCTGATTTGGCAGACCCGGCATTTCGTTGGTTAATTTCCGTGATTTGCTCATCGGTGGTAAATCTTGAATTGCCTCTAGTATTTCAGCGTCTGATAATTCTTTTGGTTGCTCTAGTTTTTTTTTAAATTGTTTGTTTATAAAGTCTTTCAGGGCACTTGACAGAAGAGGGGACGGTAAGGTTGACTTTCCTGTTTTCCTAGCTCTATGTCCTTTTAGTTTGACATTTGAGGGGTATGTTCTCTTTCTCTTTTGGGTTTGTTTTGAAGGTTCCTGTAAGAGGTTAGATTGTGGTTCTGATATCGTGGTTTTCTCCACTTGGACGCTCGTCGAGTCCAAAAGTGAGTCCATGAGCAGCACTACGCATGAATTGCTTTGATGGATGGGCAAGTTCTTTGGGGATCCGCATACCGACACCTCCTCTACAACCACGGTTCCCTGTGTCGGACATTTATCACCGGCTCTTTCTTGGGGGATCAAGTGAGGATTTGTTTTATTCAGGAAAGTATCTTGGGAGGCATGGTACTGGGCCGCCACCGTACTTGACGTTGAGTTTGTATTGAAAACTGTGTCTGTTGTAAGTTCCTTGGTATGGCCCCTTGGTACCGGCAATGAGACGACATCGTCCTGGGCGGGCTCTGTACTCGTGATTTTCTCCACACTCTCCACACTCGCGTCCTGGTTTCCCAGAGAATCCACCGCGTGGGTAGCGGTCATGCTATTTCCCGCGGTGACCCTCCTCCTGCCTGGGGCTGGATGCACAGGTGCCATGGTCGCCCGTCCTCCGACGGAAGAACCCAAAGCACCACTCGTCTCGATTCCGAAACGGGAAGGCAGAGCCTGTCGGGCAGGGGGCTGATTACAATTACCGGCGTGAGGAGGTAGAAGCAGCTGTAATCCATCAGAAAACGATGCGTCGTGGGGTCCCCCCCTGCAGGTCCGTGTCGCTGGAAAAACTGGGGATACAGGTATAGCTGGTAACATATTTTTGGTTTTGTTTGAATCAGTGAAATGACCCTGTAATTCCATTGGTCTGTTTTTTGGGTCCCCTTCTGAGTCTGAATTTTCCGAGACGTTTACAGACGTGTCCGTCAGGGGGATTGATTGCGAATCTATTGATTCAGAGTAGAAGTTCGAGGTACTTGGAAGTCTTGCTTCAAATCCGGCCATATATTCAGGTCTTTGTTCACCGGCCCCTGTGGTCGCTGAAGCTTGGATCGGCGAAAAAATAATATTCGCTGCATTTGTTAAAGTTTTAGAAACGGGAGAGACGACTATTGCTTTTGGTGGCAGTCGCTGGTGTTTTGGAATAGGTAGCGTTGATTTCAGATTTGTAATATTGCTTTTTGTTGATTTCAGGGAACTTCGTAGAATTCTAGGGAATTGTTCCTGGGGGGAGGGGTTTATCGAATTTATGAGTTGGTGTGACTGGTGAGACTGAAACTCCGATATTTCAGTCTGGTTAAATGTCTCTCTCACCTCTTTCCCCTCCATTGTCCTCCGCTGTCAGCAGCGGACTGCAGAAGACTGCTCTCCCTCTGCTCTCGCTCCGCTCACCGCTCCGCGAAGAATGGCAGGTTTAAAGCACTTCAGGCAGCGTAGACAGCGTAGACAGACTGCAGAAGACTGCTCTCCCTCTGCTCTCGCTCCGCTCACCGCTCCGCGAAGAATGGCAGGTTTAAAGCACTTCAGGCAGCGTAGACAGCGTAGACAGACTGCAGAAGACTGCTCTCCCTCTGCTCTCGCTCCGCTCACCGCTCCGCGAAGAATGGCAGGTTTAAAGCACTTCAGGCAGCGTAGACAGCGTAGACAGACTGCAGAAGACTGCTCTCCCTCTGCTCTCGCTCCGCTCACCGCTCCGCGAAGAATGGCAGGTTTAAAGCACTTCAGGCAGCGTAGACAGCGTAGACAGACTGCAGAAGACTGCTCTCCCTCTGCTCTCGCTCCGCTCACCGCTCCGCGAAGAATGGCAGGTTTAAAGCACTTCAGGCAGCGTAGACAGCGTAGACAGACTGCAGAAGACTGCTCTCCCTCTGCTCTCTGCTTCTTCTTCTTTGATAAAAATCAAACCATGTCATGATGGCTGCCAAATGTTTGAAGACAGGATGTAGCACTGCCTGGTGATAAGCACTTGTGATGTCTAGTTTTGAGAATTTTGACTGGAAGGGTAATGAGTGCACTAGTTCTGTCATGTTAGCTACAGCAAACATTTTTGATAAAAACTCTTGATTAGAGCTTTGCAGATCTATACGCATGTAGATCTTGCAGTGTCTGTTTTCCTTGTAATAACTATGGTGCTTATCCGTTTAGTGACCACAGTCGCCTCAATGACTCTTTTCATTTGTCAAACTGTCAAACAATTGTTTGAGTTCCTCTCTTGATGTGTCTGGAATTGAGCCCATTTTCTGATGCACCCACGCTACTCCATGCTCCATGAATCTTGATCTTGTGCATGCTCATCCTCTTTCTCACAATCTGCCTGTAATCTTGGTGTCTCCTTTGACCCCACTCTCTTGTTTTCACCACCCTTGCCAATGTTGGTCACTCTTTTCGCTTGCAACCTTTTAATATTCGCAAAGCCTGCACTTTCCTTACTTTTCAAGCTACTAAACCTCTTATCCTTCTCTTGTTCTATCTCAACTTGATTACTGTTCTGCTCTACTCGTAGGTTTCCCTTCCTATCGACTGTTCTCTCTTTAACTCTTCAATCCATACACATTGTTTTCTTTCCCCTCGTACAACAATCGTCTTTTCTCTTTTATCCATCACATGGCTTTGAAAAGAAAATATATATTTTTTATTTATTATGGTTGGTTTATTTCAAACCTTTCATATTAAATCAATACATCTCCATCATGTTAAAAGATCAAAACCATACATTGCATATTTATCTACCATCAAATGGTAAACACCAAGGCTAAAAGAAAACCTTAAAACATACAATTCATAATTACATTCTTCTCCTAACTTCATTTGCTTACTATTCAGCAGTTTTAGGACTTCTTCCATAACCCCGATAATGGCCATTTTATTGTCATCAACCAAAAACGAATTCCACCACTTCTCTTGAAACAGTGAGGTGCAGGTCTTTACAATGTCCTGAAAGTACTGTTTCCTTAAGCCATTTAGGATTAGCAATCGATTACTAAATGTTCAAGCGATTCAGGCCCATTGGACTGACCACAAAAACGACAGGTTGGCAGGTCAACACCCAGCATCCTTCTCTGATTCAACACTTCCGTCTATCTAAACCAAGGACAGGGAAATTTAGACATATGATTGGAGCTGGTGAAAGTGAACGTCCCCCAAAAATGCAGTGCAAACTCCCCAATGAGAGTCAGTAATGGACACACCCCAGGAGGGAATGGGACCAGGACCAAGTGCGGGTGAAGGTAAAAAGTAAAGTTTATCCAAAACCAAATAGGGCAAGCAAAGAACTCTGCAAGCTCTGAGAGCGCTCTGCAAGCTCTGAGAGCGCTCTGCTAGACAATAGAAAAGCATTCATATTTATTACAAAAACACGTCATCAATGATGTGAACTATAAGGGGCACATAAGTCGTGGGGTTTGGATGGTGAAGACTAGACACTATGTTATCTATATGTCCGGTGCTCCAGGATTGGTGGAGGTCCACGTGGTGGTTGTGCGGGCTGGGCTCTTCAGGGTGGAGTGCAGGGTCAGATGATGTCCGAGCTGCTACAATTTATGCTACATAGCAGTTGCCCTTGTGGCCACACATACCTTGATCATTATTCAAATTTAACACATAGGAGATATATATTACTAAACATATGACCTGAACAATAAAAGTGAGAATACATGGGTCCAGATGGCAAACTTATTCATAAGATTATGTTGTCACATTCATCAACCTTGCTTTAGATCCCAGAAGACAATTATTTATTGTTTGTTATCGTGAAGAGAATATAGTGCCACACATGGGATCAGGGGTCTTGGGTGAGCCAGGGTGGCATTCTGATGTGGGGCATGCAATCTTACTTCAAAGGGCACTGGGGTGAGGGGCTTATTGCCCATATTTCGTTAACCAGAGTCTGGGGTGCGAGGCAAGTTCATAGTGGCGTCATGAGTCAGGGGGCTGAGGTGAGGGTGGATACTTGGTGCAGGCTCAACGGAAGGGTGAAAGGTTACATTTGTAGCATCAGAGCATCTGTGAAAACAAGGGCCTTCAGCCATCAGCCCAGCATGAGGGGGGAGAGTGGTGGGGGCTGAGTGCGCGGCGCTGCAAGGCAGGGGAGAGAGAGAGCTCTGGGGCTTGTTGAGCTGGGTCGAGTTCACTTTATGGGGTTATGTCTAAATCATAGGTCATTGTGACTACAGGTACATCAAAATAATGAGTTAACTCTGATTACAATGTAGGTTATACGATTAAGTTTACCATGGTCATCATGCTACGAAAATGAATCTAATTACATTAGCATTGTGGCTGTGCCGTTTTATATTACGTACATGAGAAACTTAGACTAGTTGAACACGTTTGTGAACATCCATAATATTTAAAAAAAACATCAAGCATCTAAATCTTATAACTTTTATCATACTGAATGAGTAAATTAACATACATTACACCAGTGTAAGTCTTTAACAAAGGGATAATAGTCAAACTGACAATATGGGGCCTAGACAGGTAAACCATAGCTTTATGCACAGTGAAATAGGTACAGATCGTCTTGTTTTGTTTCATAAAATCAGTCCCTTGATATGCAACTACAGAAGGGGATTTATAGCGTTCACAGAGAGATTAGCACTGTGGGTGAAACGGAATGGCACACAAGCGTGGGGTATGTACCTGTTATTTCAAAAGGGGAGTGAGGTTGGGGGGGTGGTTATCCAAGGCACAGGTCATAAATGTAGGGTCTGCAAGAGGACGGGACATGTTTGTGGAGATGGATTGTTTTTCTCGAGCCCAAGCTTTTGCCGTGTCAATTGCAGGTCAGTGATGGACTGTGGTAAACGAAAGATACAGTGTTTATCTTGTAGCTTGTTCACGCCTAGTTTCCTGTGAGAACAGACTCACTGCAGGGACACAGAAGGCAGGAGGGCAGGAGTAGTAACTTGCCCAGTGTGCGCGATCTCAAAGGGAGAGCTGCAACCCTGCACGCTGTTTTAACTCATGAGGCCTGTTTTATTATGCACAAAATGGAGTCGGAGTGTGGTACTATATGGAGTCTGGGGTGAGCCTTCTGGCCGAGTATTGCATTCATATAGGTCGTCCCAGAGCCATCCCGCATCCCTGGCACCAGGCGCATGGGTGGCCATTGGACGAATATAATCTGCACGCAGGTTAGAATGGAGGGGAGGGGGTCTCAAAAGACCTTTCCTCCCATACACTGGTTCACCCCTCTAAGTTCCAAACTCAAATTTAGGGCTAGTTTATACTTTGCCCTTTGCGGTAATGTATCAATCCAGTCTTAGTAAAGTAGTTGTTTTTTATCTTTAACCTGTGTTCTCGAAAGGGTATCATTAGCGAATCCAAGATCCTCTAGCCAAGACATACATTCAGCTTTTCAGGAAACTAGAAGTCCTTCTCTCTCCTTACAAGATTCAAAATGTAATATCTTAAATGGGAGAGGAGCATCTAGATCAAAAAATTTCCCATAGAATGCTAGTCTTTTCCATTTGATCCTTGATTGCACAGATTGGAGCCACAATTTGAATCTGATCAATACATTCGGGGTGGATTGTGGAAGTTGAAGTACTTTTTTCCAGAAAGGACCCTCAATAATGTCCCAGAAGGTTTTTGGCCATCTCTGGAAGGCCTACACACCATATGTCAGAATTGGGACCACCTTCTGGTTAAAGAAGGGGCGTACAGGTAACAACGAGAACTTTCCCAATCTTTTGTGGAGAATCAGACACTGTGTCGTCAATCTTTTACATTTTAATTTCTTGGATTCAATCCATTGCTTTTCCGTACCACTTTGATTGAGGGTTACCACTAGATAGTATCCACGCAATTGAGTTGGACATTGTTTACCCTCGACTTGTATCCCATCTTTTCTTACCTCTATTTGATTCCCAGATCATGATTTCCGTTTTCTTAACATTAATCCTCAGATCATTTCGCTCAAAGTATTTTAGCAACTCATCCAGTCTCCACTGTAAACCAATGTACGTCTGATCTAGGATCACATTGACAAATCTAGACAATGCATACATTTTTATTTTTATTTTTTTATCTATTGATTTGGTTGAATAAAACAAAATATCAACCTTTCAATACATAATGATCTATAAATGACAAATAACAAATTGTTTCTAATTTTAGGTACAATCATATCAAAACATTTGTTTAGAAATAGATAAATTGGGAGTAAAAAGCAATAAGAACATAAAAGATAGATAAGTTAAAAAGTTAAATCAACTTTCGCCTAGTGACATGCTTTGATATAGTTCGATCTCATTATATACATTTCATGTGCATTTACTATCCAAGTGAGTTTACGCATTTTCCAGATTTCTCATTGATTCAGCAGAAGCATATTAAGTTCAACGGTTCCTAGTCCTTTAAAATGAACTTTAAAACGATAGATTCTCTCATTCAACAATTGTGGACACATCGTTAGCAGATGTTTAGTAGGTTCAGGCCGGCTCATAACTTTGCAAAATCGACATACATTATTGGCTGCCGGTATTTTTTTCCGTTTTGCCAATAATTCTCTGGTCTGACAGATTCATTCGGAATCTGAAGAAAGCTGCTCTTTACTTTGATGCAGGGAATTCAACCAGATAGGACTCAGTTATTCCTAGCTTCTTCAGGCCATAAGGGTTCTCGTTAAAGGTGGCATGTTTCTCCCATGGTGATCCAATCCCGTTCCCAAAGTTTTTGTTTTGCCCAGGCGGGGTTGTCAATCAATAAATTGGGCATAATATCCGCAGTAGCCAAGATATCAACAACTAGCTGTTTCCACTTCAATTCCCAAACCGATGATCTGAGGTTCGTAAATAGGACGAAAGGATGTGCAGAAGTGACCCTGATTTCGATTGCATTCAACATTTCCTGTAAAGGGAGCATAATATCCATGTGTATCTTACATACAAAGATATTAATCCTAGCTTGTACCTGATGATACACCTAGGCTCAGATCTAGGCAAACTCAGTATAGACTTCCAATAAAGGCCTTCCAATTTGAGCCAAAACAGGTTAGATATTACAGCTTTGGTCTCTGCACCATATAAAACTACAGAGGTCGCTTTCTGATTGTGAAAGACGAATATGAGAATGTCCCATATCTGTTGTGAATGATCTGAGCCTGCGAGGTGGCAGTCTTCATTTTCCTTTTACTTCTATATAATATGGAAGATCGGATGTGTGATTGTTTATATTTATCCCCAAGTGTCAGTATTCATTTATGACCTTGAGTTTGATTTTGTGCAGAGACCAATCATAATGGCGCTTGATATTTTCTTTTCACCCCACATTGCATAGTTTTTGTTTTTTCTACATTTAGCTGTGGGATGTTTCAACCCACTAGTCCAGGCCCTGCAGCATTACTGTGCATTGCTTGCAGCAGAAACATCAGAATGGCCGCCGGAAAGCAGGCTGCTCGCTAAAAATCACCAGAAAGTGCGCAGTAAAAATCTTAAAAGTAAGCCGCCATCCACTTTGGCCTATGTCAGTGGTAACACAAGAGACCACTGCCAAAACCCATCATTTGGCTGCCCACAGAGCAAAATCATCGCAAAAGAAATACAGAGCTGTTTTAAAAATCCGTTTTTCCCTGGCTGTCAAATTTGCAAAAATCATGGCTCACAAACCACCCAAAAAGATCCAACCTCCTTGTTGGGTGGTGAACATCATTCTACTTCAAGAATCCACATAAATATAATGTCAGCAGGAGTATATGTTATCAGAACAAAGTCCACTTTTGAAGATGGTTGCTGGAAGAAATCTGTCAAAAATGGGTGTAATACCGTTACTCACCTCTGTCAGAAGCTGGCGATTTTAAAACCTGTCATGTGTAAAGTTGTGCATTGAATTCAAGCTATGCCAAAGAAAGACTTGCTATCAGAAGCCTAAGAGGTGGATACAATTCAAAACTATATTCTAAAAAGGCTTGAATTAAGACACTGGTTGATGTATTTGCTAAAAATGTAAGTTATATTTTAGGACAAGACAATTTCAGACATTGTGTTTAAAAGTTAAGGTTTCCCACACTGAGCTTCAAAGATATTCCGCACCTTCTACACAACAAAGGAATCCTTCCCCTGGCTCTCTGCTAAGAAACTGGCAGGCTAGTGTGAAAGGAAATGGGTGGGGCACTCTGGCATGTTGCTCTGAGTGGAGACAATGGAGTCCTTGAGCTGAATGGAAATGCTGATTCGGGTGTGACTGACAACAACTGCTCTGGCAGGAAGACAAGCCATGTGACTCATTGACTCAGCCAAGATCTTGGGGGCGGGTCAGACTGGAAATGTGGATTGAAATTGGCCTAAATATATGTTTAAGGAAAAGACTTATAACAAATTGTACGGAACTGACAAAAATATGAAAGTTAGAGATTATTAAACTGAAAAATTCACTCACAGTTTAAAACTAATCTAGAATCTATGCGATGTTCTGAGACTGAACCACGAAAAATGTTAATATTGTAGCTATTGTGATTATGCTAGGAACATGAAATATTACAGACGTATGACCAGATGGTATGTGCATGTATATGTAAAAAATTGTACAGATCCGAAAATGTGTAACCAACCAAAAGCGCGAAAAAACTGTCATTTATGAATCAAAACTCTTATGAAGACGGGACTTGAACAGAGACGTGCCTTAATTAATCTGTCATGTAATTATGTATTATTAACAAGTTGTGCATATTGAAAATATGTTTTTTGGGAAAAATATATTTTCTGGGTAAAAGCAAAGGGGAGGATCTTCCCTAGATCGTAAATGGCAGCATCACTCTGACACATGATGACACACTGTTTCCTTCTCAAATCAGGGGGCAGGGAATTCTCTGACCTATCAGATCCTTAGAGGGTTGGGCATAGACTGTCAGCCTCCCCACCCACTTTGGAAAATGGATAAATAGGGACTGTTGAGGACCCACAGTAACCAAATCCAACCATTCCAACCTATCCATAACTGCATTATTGAATATCTTTTGTCTATCCTAAATTCTTCTCTCCTCCACATAATCCTTGATAATTGTAGTGATAATCATCTTGGCGCTAATATATATTTTCTGGAGAAAGGCAATCGTCTCGTGCAGATAGAAACCATCCGGAGGCGCCTCTGGATAGGTAGCTGGGCTGTCGTGTAGTTTGCGGTTCCATAGACTCTTTAGTGTTAAGAAATCTTTGTTCCAAATCTTCAACAGCGCATCTTTCATTTTCAAATCTTGACTCTTTTGAGAAAAATCTATCCTGACTAAATCCTCTGTAACTTTTGAACCGTACGTCCTAGAAACGAAATTTAAATGTCATTTTGAAGCTAACATCCTCAGCTTACAAGCCCAATTCCTTTTTCCGTAATCGCATTTCCCGCATGTGGAATAGTTGCGGTGATTTCGCATTTGGCTCAATTTCATTCTATGTAAAACAGCTATTTCTTGTTTTCAACTTCTGAATTTCGTTTTCCATCTGCTAACCATTCAACAATCATTGCTAGTGTTTCCCTGAACTTATCCAAAGCACCTCTCACTTGTTCTGAATCTCATTTAGCGAATTAAAATCATTTTAGCATTTTTCCCATCCAATTCATATTACATTTAAAAGCAATTGACCTGTTTTGAAATCATTCCTGTTCTCTCTAAGATTGCTGGGGGAATCGGGTTTGAAACTGCAATTGTTGATTGTTCTTCCTGATACCTGTGTGCCCTCATTCATCTCGTCATATTGCATATTGGGGGGAGTGAGTAACAACAGGGGGAAGGAGTGATTATATTGTCTTTGGTTGAATTCATATCAAGTTTCTTCTGTTTTGCATTCTTTCCTATCATTGCATTTCCTTGAACCACACAAAGTTATTCTCTGCTACATTATTCTTCCTATTCCTACTCCTAATTGATTAAAGAGGTTGTTGATATTGTCAGATTACCCATTGCTGATCATTGTTCATATTCATAAGTGTTATATTCAGATATTATCCATATTTATAAAAGTGTGATATATATATTGTTCAATTCTTCAAATAAATATTTTAATTTGCAAAACAAACCTATTTCTTGGTTCAGTGAGACCGGGGGAACTCAAAGAGAGGGGCGTTATATAAGGGTACATCAACCAGAATTAAAAGAACTTTTGACATAATAATATATAAATAAGGGTTTCCATTGGGCATCCCATACTAGGCATTGACTTAGTTGGAGTGCTGGATTGAAATCACTTACATAGCAGTAAGTGATTCTCGTGTGTATAGATTTCTAGGACCTTTAAGAGATTGTGCAGGCCTCTGGGTGTCTTAGACAAAAGGACCAAATTATTGCTTGATTTGTATCCCATATCCATATGTAAAAATTAAATAGGGTTGACGCTAGAATGCACCCTTGTTTCAAACCTTGGTATGTGTGAATTGGGTCAGACAACTTGCCATCAAGTGTGAGGTAAATCTGCACTGTGCCATTACTGTGCAGTTGTGATATAAGGGTTAGAATGGATTCTGGCCATTCCGCTTGCAGAAGCTTATTAAATAGCAAGTGTCTAGAAACTGACTCAAACGCAGCCTTAAAATCTACAAATGCCATGTATAATGGCTGGCTTCTTTGGGTGCAATGTGATTGTTTAGCAGTGATGGTAGCCAGTTTGAAAGGGATCCTCTTCGTGCATGTCCAGGTGCTAAACTCTTTCAATATTATATTAACTGCGCAAATAGTTTACTTGGAGCATCCAACAACGTTATTGGCCGGTAGTTAGATGGCTTTTGTCGATCTCCTTTTTTGAAAATCGGAATAACTATCGATTTTCTCCAGGACTGAGGTATGGTTTGTGTTTGTATAATCTTTATGAATACTGTATAGAATATCTTGGCCTAGTGATCAGGATGTGACTTGAGGACGAGATTAGATAAGTCCATCCTGGACATCACTTATCTTGATGAGCTAAGTTTCGAGATGTAGTACTTAATATCCACCTGATCAAAAGCCAAGTCAAACCTCCCCACAGGTAAGGAGCCTGCAGGATGCCTGTCACACGAAATTTGGGCGTAAAGTTGAGGGAAATGCTTTTTCAAGGTGCTCTCAGAAACTGCATTAATCTGTATGGGTACCTGCCTAAAATAATTGGCTTGATTCATTACCCTCCAAATTTCTGCTGAATTTTTGGGTGACAAAATTCGTAGCATCTGCTCTCCTTCTTTTTGATATGTTAACGCTTTCCTTGCAGTGATCCAGTTTTTATACTGCGTATTAAGGGACCTTACCATTTGGTGTGTTAGTTCAGATCGAAGTTGGGATGTGTTACGTTTGGCTTTCCGATACGCGGATTTCCTTTCTTGTAACTCAGGGTCATGCATATGTTTGTGTCTATGAATGGGCTTAGAGCAGTTACCAGACAGCTGCTGGTAAAATGTTTGCAATGCTGCAACAAAGAATCCTTCTTTATTAATAGTGTCTACCGAAAGTGTATGAGGGTAGCGGCGGACACATTCATGCAATGATTCCAGATGTTTGAGTGTTCAGTGGAGGCAATTTCTCCCTCCAGTAAGTGTCACATTTCCCAAATACTTTTTGAGTCTATCCCGGGCAGGAGTGTTGTGCGTCCAAGAGAATGTAAACAGCTCATGGTCACTGTGTTTTTGAGATCCTATCTGTAACGACTCAGCTATGACCAACAAGGCGCTATCCACATGTACGTAAACAATTATGGCTTCCTGTCTCGATCGTCACCAAGTGCTTTGAGGAGATATCTCTCCACGAAGGGAACCATTCAGCATAATCAACGCTCGTTCATCAATCAGTCTCATCCAACATTTAACCAAAGGAGAAACAGTTATCGTTTTGCTAGGGATGCAGTGAATGTTAAGATCACCAACTAGTAAAGTATGGGTAATAAGGAATCAAGGGCAACAAGATCTAATGTTTCTCTTAGGTCTTTAAAGAAGGTATCTGTCTTGATACCAGCTCGATTCCAGTAAACGTTAATAAGAGCATAATTTAGAGTTTTGGATTTTATCTTAACCAGTTGGATGAAGCTATTTGGTTCAGCCCATGACGCAAGAAGTAAGCCAGTTGATTTTTAAGTAGCCGTAAGGAACCCAGCCATCAGTCTACCTCTGATTTGGGTTATAGCCAGTAACAACAAGATGTCGTAGCCATGCCACACAGGAGGGATCGATAGCCAAGTCTCTTGCAGACTTACTATATCATATCTATTCAACTCATTCACAGAGAGATAGGATAAGTACTTATGCCCACGAGTATTCCAACTGGCTAGTGTATATTGACAATGATATGATGTTATGCTCAGCTATCCCGAGACGGTCGGTCATAAGTTGCCAACACGGCCATTTTTCGTGATCGTGTAGACTTGCCTTGATATAACCATTTGACTTTGTGAGCAGTAACTTTAAAGAAGGGGAAAGCAGCTGGTTCTTTTCCCATATACGATAGTGTTTCATCACAGTGCAAGCCTGTCGTTGTTTGTGCGGAATGATCTTGCCTAATTAGGAACCCTAGGTCGAATAGTGCCATTCTGGCCTGCCAGATGGCATTTAGAACAACACCAGATCGGCTCCATATGCTTGCTGTGGACAAGTCAGTATTCTCCAAGATGTCTGTTCTATGTGTGTCAGATGTTGTTAGATCTTCCAGGGCTGGTACATCACTGAAAATGTTGAGGATGCATGACCTATTTAAATCAGTTTATGGTCTTTTCAACAAAAACATTTCCTCGAAAAGGAAATCCATCGAAGGAAATGCACCGAATATAATTTAAAAGTACATATCCATCGAAACTTGTCCATCGAATATAGGAATGGACAAGTTTCGATGGATATCTACTTTTAAATGTAAAAGATAGCATTTGCATGCATTTATTTTACACATTAAAACGTTACATGGAGCTGTCCAGTGCTGAAAACTTCAAAGTATTTCGGCACTGGCCAGCTTCATGTAACGTTTTAGTGTGTATTATTTAATGGGGGGTTCCCCCCTAACCTCTCCCAACCCGCAAGGGCACCCCTCATAATCCTAACCCAAACCCCAACCCTAATCCAAACACTAATCCAACCCTAACCCTTGCCCTAACCCTTATTCTAACCCTTGCCCTAACCTTAACCCTATTTCTAACAGTGGCCCTAACCTTAACCTTAAGCCTAAAACCCATTGGAATCCATTGAATTTTATTCAATGAAAATGCATTTTGATGGAAAGTATTTTCAATTAATAAAATTCGATGGAAATGAATTTGATAAATTCATTTTCGATTGAAAGTCCAGATACCATTGAAATCATATGTTGGCTATGAACTATCACGACACTGTATGATCGGCTGATGATAAAATGCTACAAGCCCCATTTTAGAATTTTGTTTGCGCTCGACTGCCGATCCTCTCGTATTTATCTGCTTCGCAGGAACTAGAGTATTCGATGTCGAGTGGGCAGGAGCATCCTGATGATTAGTTTTATTGCATCGTGAATGGGAATTGTGTTGGACAGACTGCATGTAGACTGCTACTGACTGCAATTTGCTCTCTACACTTCTCAAGAGTCTTTGCCAGATTTGATCCGCGCCATTGTAGTCCAGTAACAAATGAGAGGAAGAGGCACCTGCTGTTAGCTGGATTATAGCTGGTTCTGTGCATGCTGCTCTCCTTTGCTCCAAGGTGGAGCTGGTTGTTTGAGGGCTCATACAAGCGTGCAAATGTTATGCTAGTCGCAATGGGCGTGGGCAACTCGCTTGTTTATCAACAGCTAGAGGTAAGTTGTTTTGTTTGTCTACTTCTTCAATCAATTGATCTAGTGGATCATATTGCAGCTCTTGAGATTCATTTTCTCTATTAATGCTCTTCCTGTTAGACGCCATCTGTATATTTCTTAGTGCTTGATAATTCGGCAATTTGTGCTGATTTTTTAGGCGAGACAAAGATTTAACAAATTGTATTGACTTAGATTGTGTTTGGGAGTTATTCGATTTCATGTTCTTTGTTTTTTAATGCTTTCTGATGAAGGGGCACAGTGTCAGGAATGGCACTCTGTCAAGAGTGGCACAGGGTACCCAGGTCGATTTTGGGTGGCTGTGCCGAAGTAAGGTAGCAGATAAGCACACACAGCAGGGAGTTAAACAAGAAAGAAGAGTAGGAAACTGTAGCTGTGAGCCAAAAGGGGCAAAAGATACAAAGCTACAAACAAACTGGATTCCCTCTTGGGGTGTATGCTGAAATGGGAAAGAGTGTTCCATGAACCTTAGGAAACTCCAGCCTTCTGCACAGATTGCTATAACAGAGGCCCACACTGTATGCTCATGGCTGGGAACAACAGCAGTGGGTGTCTGTAACACTGAAAACGCGACAAGGGAAGGGGCAGAGGTTGCCTGCCGGAAACCAACAGGCAAGCTCTGTACAAAGGGATTACATAAGACATGAGAAGACAAGAACAGATATATCCAGCGAAAAGGAAGTCAATGAGCAATCTAGCAGAAGGAAATGAAGGAAAGGCAGTTAGACTGAAGTAGATAGTGGAGTACAGAGGACTCAAGGAAGAGTACAAGGGAGCAGCAGTCAGGAAAACAGAAGGGCTGCAAAGTAGGAAGCAGGTCTGCAGTCAAGAGTGGGACAAGGTGCAGGCAAACTGTAGTGGACTGCGGAGGACTGTAGTAGGCTGCAAGGCAGGGAGTCCAGAAGAACAGGACAGAGAGAGATTAGTAGGAGGCGACAGACAGAGAGCCCAAAAGAATAAGGCCGCGAGGTAGGGAGCCCAGAGGAGCAGGGCTGTAGGCAGCTAAGTGTAAAACAGGCTGTACTGCAGAGGAGTGTAGCAAGCCGCAAGGCAGGGAGTCCAGAGGACACGGGCTGTAGGCAGCGGAGGGAGCAGGCTGCAAGGAAGGAGCCCAGAGGACAAGGGCTGTAGGCAGCGAAGAGGTGCAGGCTGCAAGGTAGGGAGCCCAGAGGACAAGGGCTTGGAGACAGCAGAGGGTTGCAGGCTGTAGGGCAGGGAGCCCAGAGGACAAGGACTGTAGGCAGCCGGAGTGAGGCAGGCTGCAGGGCAGGAAGCTCAGAGGACAAGGGCTTGGAGGCAGCAGTGGGTTGCAGGCTGTAGGGCAGGGAGCCCAGAGGACTAGGACTGTAGGCAGCTGGAGTGAGGCAGGCTGCAGGGCAGGAAGCCCAGAGAACAAGGACTGTAGGCAGCCGGAGTGAGGCAGGCTGCAAGGCAAGGAGCCCAGAAGAGCAGGGCAGCAAGGAGTGAGCCCAGAGGAGCAGGGCCGCTGGCTGTAGAGGGCTGCAGAGGACTGTAGTAGGCTGCAAGGCAGGAAGCCCAGAGGACAAAGGCTGTAGGTAAAAGGCAGCGTAGCGTGATCGGCTGCAAGGCAGGGAGCCCGGAAAGGGCACTGGATCAAAACAGGATAATGCAGCAACAGGAACAGCATACAAAGTAGCGGATCAAGGCAAACAGGAGCGGGGAGATCTCAAGATGCAAGACACTGTGCTCCTGCAGGCAGCTGCTTATATACAGCCCTGCCCTGTTCTGAGGCAGGCTAATTGACAGCACCTGGGGCAGCACCCCTGATGAAAATCTGCCTCCTCCCTCTCTGGTCCTGAGCAGGTGGAAGCAGCACTGGCCGCTAGGGCTTCTGGGGATTGTGGTCCCAATAACGATGAATGAGAATAGCCAGGAATGGAGGACTGTAGCCAGGTGCATTATGGTAAATGTAGTTAATTGAATAAAATAAGAAAGAACCAAAGTTGAGCAAATGGAAATAAAAGACCAAGGCGTGAAAAGGAGTTGTTCAAGGAGTATTAGGAGGATAAATGAGTACCAAGTAGTCCATGATGGTTGCCAATGCGTGTGCCAGCGGCGCGGGCATGACACACAGTGGCTATTTTTTGTTTTCCGAATATGGTAAAGGCTGGCTTGTTTGGGGTCTCATGCTTCCATGGCACCTCTATAGGGTTATCTACAGGAAGTGCGGGAGCGGGAGTCAGTACTGGTGTGACAAGGATGGCTGTCAGATTCAGCAGACAGTCATATGGGCATTGCTTGATTTAGAGAACAGGACACATCCTTTATTCCGGTACCAAAGGGTTCCTATTTAATGAACTTCTCGCATCTGCAGTTGTTTGCAGGGATTGACGTTGTAACAATGGGGAAGGCCCTCCCTACTACTTTGTGCACAGTGCCGTGCACCTTCAGAAACGCACGACTCCGGTCGCGCACCCGCCCCTCTATCACCTACACCCCGAATATTGTTGACCGTAACCTAAAGGTAGGTCTCAGATGTCTGCCGCCGTCACGCAGGCACAACTTTAACTCGACCTACCCGGATGACACTCTTGTGCCCCATTGGCCTGCCTGCACCATGGCACCATTGTACACTGAAGCCATTGCACCTCATCTCCGCCCAAACTCATCAGACGCCCAAATCAAAAGGCCCATTACTAACACTGTCGCGGAACTACCATCCACGCCCAGGCCAAGTGAAGCTTACAAGCCCAATGTTGCCACTACTGTCTCTGCTGCACTTATACCTCATGTGGATTATGTACCGCCTGTTATGCCTTGTGATGCTCCCATGCCAAATGTTGATATTGTTGACACTGCTGATACTGCTGCCCCTATGCCCAATGTTGTTTCTGCACTGCCTGTTATGCCCAGTGCTGACACCACGACCAAGTCCAAAAACATACTACCCCCTATTCCTGACCCACCCACTACCCCCCCAGACCACCCACCTCCACCTCACCTTCTACGGTCCACACCCTTAGTTGCGCCCTGCTCAACGCTCGCTCCGTACCTGCCCACGCCCTCGACATCAACGACCTGATCATTAAGGACAATCTTGACCTCCTATTCCTCACAGAAACCTGGCTCAATGAAAGTTCAGGCCCGGCACTATCTCTGGCTATTCCGTTTGGGTACTCCATTTTCAGGAAGGACCGCACCTCTCAGAGAGGTGGTGGCGTGGCCCTCATCGCCAGGGAATCCTTTGCTATTAGGGAAATGGCAGGGCAACTTGACCACAATAGTGACTACCTCCCACTCAAAATTTATGTTTCTCCTAACTGCACCATAACTGTGCACATTGTCTACAGACCTCCGGGTCCTTGCACTGACTTCCATGACACCATCATCTTCGCACTGTCCAACAACATCAAAAAGACTTCCCAGGTCATACTCCTGGGCGACTTCAACCTGGGGCTCAATGACCCCAAGGACCCCCATGCCAAAACCCTCAAGAACGCCCTATCCACCCTGGGCTTTGCGCAATCTGTCTCTGACTCCACCCACATCAAAGGGCGCACCCTCGACTGGATCAGTCAACATAGCTGCTCACTACTTGTCACGGAAAACACGCCCATCCCATGGTCTGACCACCATTACATCCAATTCAACCTTCGCACCAAAAAAGAGACCAACTCACCTCCGGCACCTTGCCCAGCTACTCTCGCCAGGAGCTCCCGCCAGCTCACAGTCGAGAATTTAGCACCCTACCTCCGCAACCCGGCCTTGCAGGCCCCATTCTCCAATAACCCAGAAACCCTAGCCAACACTTTCAAAGAAGTCATCACCCAAGCAGTTGACTCCGTTGCGCCACTGACCCTCAAAAAAGCCAAGAAAACCAAACACGCTAATTCATGGTTCTCCAAAGAACTTCTTGAACAACGCGCGCAAAAGAGGACTGCCCTCTCCACCTGGAAAGCTAACCCTTCAGAAACCACCAAAAATGCGTTCAAAGCCATCTCTAAATCCTACAAAACTAACATCACCACAGCTAAAGCTGCCTCCTTCAACGCTAGGATCTATGACGCCAAATCGGGGTCAAAGGAAATCTTCACCATATTCAGGGAACTGGAAAAACCATCCTCTCCTCCTCCCACTCTCATCAAAGATGACAACTGGTGCAATAGCATTCAATCCGCAATGCTAGACAAGCTTAACACTCTTCAAACTAAAATTCGTGGCCACCAAAAAGCCCTTTCCCGCCTCATAACTATCCTGCATAGTCAACCCACCACACCCTCCACCACTAATCCCTCTCCATCTTTTGACTTCAAAGATATTACTGAGCACGAGGTCATCGCCCTGCTCAAGTCCATCAAACCTTCCAACTGTAAGGGAGATGCTTGTCCAGCTAGTCTCATTAAAGACTCAGCACAGATCCTAGCTCCATTTCTCACAGCATTCATTAATTCATCCTTCCAGTCCGGCCATGTTCCAACGGGACTTAAGGAGGCCTGGGTTCGCCCACTCCTCAAAAAACCGTCGCTGGACCCCACGATCCCGGGGAACTATCGACCTATCACCACTGTACCCTTCCTGCTGAAAATCCTGGACAAAGCAGCTTACCTGCAAGTCCAAAAGTTCCTTGAAGAAAACCGTCTCCTCGGCCTGCGGCAATCTGGCTTCCGCCCACGACACGGTACCAAAACGGCTCTCTTGGACCTAAAGAACCAAATGGACGATCTAAGAGACGCAGGGAAACCTGCTCTCCTTCTGCTCCTGGATCTATCCGCCGCCTTTGACCTGGTGGACCACAACACCTTGTGTCGACATTTAGCTACCCAAGCTAACTTTTCCCCCAAAGCTTGCGAATGGATTACCTCCTTCCTCCAAGAAAGGGCCATGAAAGTCTTCTCCGACTCAGCCTGTGCCACCCCTAGCCACATCACCTGCGGTGTGCCTCAGGGCTCATGTATCGCACCCACGCTTTACAACCTCTTCACGAGGCCACTGTTCAGCATCCTTGACTCCCTGGGCATCTCGTATACAAACTATGCGGATGACACCCAGGTCCTCATCCCACTCATAGGCGATTACTTGGCGGATACTAAAACTCTTACCACCATCTACTCCACTATCCAATCATGGATGGCAGATAACTGGCTATGCCTTAATAGTGAAAAAACCGAACTCCTCCTCATAGGAGCACCTTCCACGCTGGGGAACCTCGGTGAACAGTACACTTCCTTCACTATTGATAACATTCCCATCAAGGTCTCCAAACATGTGAAGACACTCGGAGTCTACCTAGACTCCGACTTGTCAATGGATAGACAGGTCAATGCCATTGCCTCCTCCTCAGCCTATTACTCGAAAGTCCTCAACGCTGCCAGACCTTTCCTGTCACGCCAGAATTGCCTCACCATTGCTAGGGCAATAATTGGATCCAGGCTGGACTACTGTAATGCCCTACTCGTTGGGACCTCCAACAAGAACCTGGCCAAACTTCAGCTAGTTCAAAACAATGCACTTAGGGCGGCCACAGGTACCACTAGAAAAGACCACATCTCAGAAGTCAGAAGACAGGCACATTGGCTCCCGGTGAAAGAGAGGATTGTCTTCAAAACACTCGCCCTCACCCACAAATGCCTCCATGAACTTGCTCCACCATACTTGACCCAAAGAATCTCCAAGCATTCTGCCACCAGACCATTAAGAACGTGCTATTCCAACACGATTGTCACGCCCAAATCACGCAAGGTGCGCGCTGGCGGCGCCAGCTTTCCCACTCGGGCCGCCACCCACTGGAACGCACTGCCACCTCACATCAGAATGATTGAATCCCACCAAGCCTTCCGCAAAGCTGTTAAAACCAAGCTCTTTGTATGAAACGTACCTGAATGCATTCTGTTACTGTATTATGAATATCATGCCTCGCCTGCAACTATGCCTGTAATTTTGTATCCATAAGACCTCTGGTCTCATGCATATCTGCTGAATTAAGAATCCAACACTTACTTGTAACAGTGCCTCGATGTCCATGGGCTGCAAGTGCGCTATACAATTGCGAATAAATAAATAAATAAATGTTTGACTGCGCATTTATCTTATTGTCCATCAACTCATAAAGTTTAGTTATTGCCAGTAATCCAGAGTTCATTCAGTAAGTGTTATGCCGAACTGTAAAGGCATTCTTTCATCCAGCGTGTCTAGTAGTTCGGCTTGCTGCTTTGGAATTTGTTTTCTCGGGTTAGGGTTAGCAAAAGAAATAGAGAGTGCAGAGGAGTTGTGGGATGACTCAGTCCCGGGTTCTACAGGGATGCTGGTAGGCAGAACGAAACAATGAAAATGTAGTCGACCACAGCAACCTCTTCAGTGGCCAAGAACTAGCCCCTGGAAATCTGTCTACAGTAACAAAGACTGGGGGCAGCATTTTGTTAGAAGAGCACACAAACACATGGGGGCTGTAGCTTCTGATTGTGCTAGCCATGGAGACGGTGACCTCCCTATTGAAGACCCCTAATTAGCAAAGGACAATACATGAACGGTGGGCATAGAGCATAGCAACCACGGTTAATGGGATTCAAGAATGGGCAGAAGGACCATGTTCTCAGATTCCATCTCGCCACCTGGCACCTGTGAAAAAAGCTTTTCCTTTTTACCTCATAACCCAGGAATTAATTTACCTTTTCTCTGATTTCCATCACAATCACATGTTACATGTCCGCCTTTGGATTCTAATGTCATTACATCCGAAAGCTCTGTTTATTGTCCCTTAAGGGGGATTGAAATAATTATTTAGCGAAAGCTCTAGACAATTTCGAATGAATGAATACGACAAGCAGAAGTCAGTTTCCATATTTATTAAGAATGCGGATACATTTGCTTGGAAATGCACTGGCACATTACAAGGGTCCTTCTGAGTTCACAAGAGTTGGCACTCAGTTGGCAGCGATGATCTCGTCAGCCCAAGCCCTGAGCTCGGTGACACGGGCGTACACTCCAGGCGTCTGAGGGGAGCAGGTGCCACTTCCCCAGGAGACGATGCCCACCAGGGTCCAGGCTCCATTCTGCTGGCACACGAGAGGGCCACCAGAGTCACCCTAAGTGAGGGAAGAAACAACATAGATATGTCAGTTTAGCGGATCAGTGTTGGCAAGGCCTACTTAACCATGGTGAGGACCAGTCATGCAACAGACTGCATGGTTCTCTCCTACAGTTATAGGTCTACCACAGTAAGCCAGCTCCCATACTAACACTACTGTTTGATTATTGCCCAGTTCAAATGGTTACCAAACCAACTGTCTCATTCTCCAGTGAGGAAATGAACGATCCAGAAAAGGGGTGATTTGAGGTTAGGCCCAAGCGTTTCCATTCTCTCACACCTTTAGGGCGAACACAGGACCTTTGCATCTGTGTGGAGGAATGCACTGCCCTTCCCACCCTGTCTGGCTGCCCCATTAGCGAGGCTATCAAACTGCCTGTACCATGATCATGTCCCTCGATCACCCTACACTATCCTCCCTCACAAAGCTCATTCTGCTCTGCTCTCATTGTGTAACCCTCAAATGCGTCACAGGTATTTTAGTGGACCTTCTCTACTCTCAGACCTTTCTCCTATTCCCAAGCTCCTTGCCCCTCGCCTTGGTCCTTGTTTATCACACCAACCTATTCTTACAGCGGAAACTAGCCTCCTTTCAGATACCTCACCACATAACATACACACCTTGTGTTGTGCTACACAGAACTGGCGCACTTTATATTTGTTAGGAGCATTTTCAGTCTTACACTGTGCAACATGCAGACGCCATAACAGATGCTTTGTTAAAAGACATGTTGAATAGTCACAACGGTGTATGTTATTGAACCTGGGCTGCAAGTTCATCGATTGTCTAAGCCGGACATAGAGAAGGAAGAGGCACAGTGTCCAGGCAACTATGGATAGAACATCTTGGGAATCAGGGTCCTCATCACAATTTCATCTTTCAGCCATACCAAGAGCTTTCCTGCTTAGATAAATAGGCCCCTTAGAATATGCCTCACTGCGGTACTAGACCAAAGTCTTTCTTCCATTTCCATACCATAAAACCATGGGCAGTAGATGCAATAGACACATGTGCAAAGGCAGGGGACAGAAATAGAAGAGAAAGCTCAACAGCTGGAAGGAAGTAAAGTAAAGCAGGGGAAGTGACTTCACTTTCAGCTGTCAGCACATTTAAAACTGCAATGTCAGAACCAAGATGCTAACACTGCTGAATCCAAAGGTCTCCTACAGATATATATTTTGAATAATACAGCTTCCTTGCAATCCTCCAACATACGTTAGGGCTGGGCAAGTATCCTAAACACATGTATGTAAAGATATCATTGAAATGTGGTCCCTTGATGCAATCACATCTTATGCCACTAATAGTTACGAGATGTTGCAATAGTGTGCTAACTCAAGTGGAGAAGGTTTGCCAGGTTTTTCACAGTGCAAAAGACATTCTCTATGACCTGTAGCCCTTATTTGGGGAGTGTCACCCTAGAATCAAGGCTCAGTGTCTGTGGGGATGCACATTTTTATTAAGGGGAGACAGCTTTTTTACTTAAATCTCTAAAAGCAAAATCTTATTTTCACTTAGACTAGTGGCATTATGTTCTCACTGCAGGAGAATATATATTAGTGGTATGGTGTGCTAACTGCAGCAGAGTAGACTAGTGGCATGGTGTACTCACTGCAGCAAAATAGATTAGTGCCATAGTGTACTCACTACCTTGTATCCCATTAATGATTAGATGTACAGCGCGTACGAATAGTCTATCGAGAAATCAGCCAGTTCCCTGCCTTCTGTCCAGTTGAATTTGCGGGGGTGGTGCTGGCCACAGGCTTTGAGGTTTGGGGCAGATGAAGATTGACAAAAGTGTGGTGAGCGAGTTGTTTGGATTCCCTGTGTGCTCGTGGGAGGCGCGTTGGAGCAGTCATCAGTTTTAGTGAGACTTTCACTCGGCACTGCGAGCTCGAGGCTCTTGCCGCATTGAATTGGAAGAGCGGTTCCTGGAGGAGGCGTGGTGTGCATTGCACGTGACCATATCACGTGACTTGGCTTCCCTTCAAAGCCCGGAGGCTGCCGCCCGCCCAGTGTGAGCGAGTTGTTTGGATTCCCTGTGTGTTCCTGGGAGGCGCGTTGGAGCAGTCATCAGTTTTAGTGAGACTTTCACTCGGCACTGCGAGCTCAAGGCTCTTGCCGCATTGAATTGGAAGAGCGCTTCCTGGAGGAGGCATGGTGTGCATTGCACGTGACCATATCACGTGACTTGGCTTCCCTTCAAAGCCCGGAGGCTGCCGCCCGCCCAGTGTGAGCGAGTTGTTTGGATTCCCTGTGTGCTCCTGGGAGGCGCGTTGGAGCAGTCTTCAGTTTTAGTGAGACTTTCACTCGGCACTGCGAGCTCGAGGCTCTTTCTGCATTGAATTGGAAGAGCGCTTCCTGGAGGAGGCATGGTGTGCATTGCACGTGACCATATCACGTGACTTGGCTTCCCTTCAAAGCCTGGAGGCTGCCGCCCACCCAGTGTGAGCGAGTTGTTTGGATTCCCTGTGTGCTCCTGGGAGGCGCGTAGGAGCAGTCTTCAGTTTTAGTGAGACTTTCACTCGGCACTGCGAGCTCGAGGCTCTTGCCGCATTGAATTGGAAGAGCGCTTCCTGGAGGAGGCGTGGTGTGCACTGCACGTGACCATATCACGTGACTTGGCTTCCCTTCAAAGCCCGGAGGCTGCCGCCCGCCCAGTGTGAGCGAGTTGTTTCGATTCCCTGTGTGCTCCTGGGAGGCGCGTTGGAGCAGTCATCAGTTTTAGTGAGACTTTCACTCGGCACTGCGAGCTCGAGGCTCTTGCCGCATTGAATTGGAAGAGCGCTTCCTGAAGGAGGCGTGGTGTGCATTGCACGTGACCATATCACGTGACTTGGCTTCCCTTCAAAGCCCGGAGGCTACCACCCTTTCGGCTTTAAGCCCGGCGGGGTCAAGCCCATCGACTGTTGTGCGGCTGTTGGGGAGCTGGTGGGGCTGAAGTGGTAAAAACACTGTGCAGTGGTCAAGTAAGGGTGCAGAGTACGACGTTACTCCTTCGGGGTACTTTATACAAATAACTTGTACAGTATTTTAAAACTATAGTCGAAATTTATTGTTTATATACTTGCACGGGATTGCTCGAACTATTTACTTGCATTCACTTTTAGTACTGCAGCGTGTCGTGGTATTTTATTTTTTATTCTTGTATGGTCAAAAAAATGATTGGGTAGGACAGTCTTTAAAATTTTTGTAACATTTATTTTACTGAATTCATATTTATATTTTATTTCCTAGCTTCATAAAGAGTGGTGACTCTTCTGGGTCTATATAATGGGAGTCACACTCAGAAGTATGGGAAGTATACCAGAGGAAACCACAGTACAGGGGGGTAGAGTCCCTCCACAGGTGGTAATCTCTCTACCACATTTTTCGCAAGCGTTTCAAACAGTTAAAGTGGGTTCAGCTCCTTCCACGGGAGAAGAGACTCTGGTAGCCCCTCAGGGAAGTTCTACTTCTCTAGGTAAAGAGGTCCCCACGGATTTTGGCCCAGAGCAATCCAATCAAACGGACTCAATGGTAGAGGTGGTGGGAGTTATAAACCGGACTTTGTTAAACATTGAGTGAAAGATGAATTTTTTGGCTGATGAACCAATGGCGGTGGAGCGAGATTTAGTATCAGACACTTCCATATTGGCTCCACTGTTGTCCCATGAGCTTTCTAGGAAAGTTCACGGCCCAAGAGACCCTAAATGGAAAGATCCAGTAACAGCAGTCTTCTCACCTAAATAATGGGGCTATAAGGAGAAATTGTCACAGTATCAGTTTAGTTATAAGCATGAGAGGGAAATTGGTCGAGGGGACGAGACTTCCCCATTAATATTTCGGGACAGTGAAAGTGTTAAATCAGGGGACGATGACTCCTTAGTGGAGAACCCAGAGACTGAGGTTGAAGAACTAGAGGCTGTTGAAATAAAAGAAGTCTCCCAACAGGATCAGCTACCCCCAGTAGATGAGCTATCATTCCCGGTTCTCTCTAGAATCATGGACTCTATGGATAGAGGTTACGACACATTGAATTATGAAATTCGGGAGCTTAGACAATCAATGAAGGAAGTACTGAGTAAAGTGCATTTTTTGGAAGGTTACATAATGGCAGTCTCAGTCTTAAACACTGTAAGTCCAAAAAAGGTGGACAGTGACGGGGCTGGGGTGGCACAATGTAACAGTATGGAACCTAAAAGTATGGAAACACAGGGGGAGAAGGCTGAGTTAAAGGGAGAATGTTTTTTGGTAGTACCGGAATTATCAGGAATAGCCCTCCCGTCGGTATCAATGTTGGGGAAGGAACAGGTACAGGAAATCAAGCTGTTGAGCAGTAGCCCAAAGGCGAGAAAACGTAGTAATATTAATATAGTGTACTCACTGCAGCAGAGTAGACTAGTGGTATGGTGTACTCACTGCAGCAAAATAGATAAGTGGCATGGTGTACACACTGCAACAGAGTAGACTAGTGGTATGGTGTACTCACTGCAGCAAAATAGATAAGTGGCATGGTGTACTCACTGCAACAGAGTAGGCTAGTGGCATGGTGTGCTCCTTGCAGTAGAGTAGACTAGCAACATGGTGTACTCGCTGCAGCAGAATAGACTAGTGGCCTGGTGTACTCATCACAGAAGTGTAGACTAGTAGCAGGGTCCAGTCACTGAAGAAGAATAGCCTAGTGGCATAGTGTACTCTTCGCAGCAGAGTAGACTAGTGGTGTGGTTTGCTGACAGCAACGGAATAGTAGCATGGTGTACTCATTGCAGCAGAATAGACTAGTGGTATGGTGAACTCACTGCAACCGAGTAGACTAGTGGCATGGTGTACTCACTGCAGCAGAGTAGGCTAGTGGAATGGTGTGCCCATTACAGCAGAATAGAATGGTGGCATGGTGTAGTCACTGCAACAGAGTAGGCTAGTGGCATGGCATGCACACTGCAGCAGAGTAGGCAAGTGGCATGGTGTGCTCCTTGCAGCAGAATACAGTAGTTTCATAGTGTATTCATCTCAGAAGTGTAGACTAGTGGCATGGTGTACTCACGGAAGAAGAATAGCCTAGTAGCATAGTGTACTCACTGCAGTAGAGTAGACTAGTGGCATGGTTTGCTCCCAGCAGCAGAATAGTAGCATGATGTACTCACTATAGCAGAAGAGACTAGTGCCATGGTGTGCGTACTGCAACAGAGTAGACTAGTGGCATAGTGTACTCACTGCAGCAGAGTAGATGTGCGACATGGTGTGCTCACTGCAGCAGAGTAGACTATTAGCATGGTGTACGTACTGCAGGAGAATGAACTAGTGACATGGTGTACTCCCTGCAGACGTGTAGACTAGTGGTATGGTGTACTCACTGACGAAGCATAGCCTAGTAGCATAATCTACACATTACAGCAGAGTAGGCTAGTAGCATGGTGTGCTCACTGCAGCAATAGACTAGTGCCATGGTGTGCTCACTGGAACAGAGTAGACTTGTGGCATGGTGTACTCACTGCAGCAGAGTATACTTGTGGCATGGTGTGCTCACTGTAGCAGAGTAGACTTGTGGCATTGTGTGCTCACTGCTGCAGAGTAGACTAGTAGCATGGTGTACTCAGTGCAGCATAGTAGACTAGCGGCATGGTGTACTCACTGCAGCAGAGTAGACTAGTGGCATGGTGTACTCACTGCAGCAAAATAGATTAGTGCCATAGTGTACTCACTGCAGCAGAGTAGACTAGTGGTATGGTGTACTCACTGCAGCAAAATAGATAAGTGGCATGGTGTACACACGGCAACAGAGTAGACTAGTGGTATGGTGTACTCGCTGCAGCAAAATAGATAAGTGGCATGGTGTACTCACTGCAACAGAGTAGGCTAGTGGCATGGTGTGCTCCTTGCAGTAGAGTAGACTAGCAACATGGTGTACTCGCTGCAGCAGAATAAACTAGTGGCCTGGTCTACTCATCACAGAGGTGTAGACTAGTAGCAGGGTCTAGTCACTGAAGAAGAATAGCCTAGTGGCATAGTGTACTCTTCGCAGCAGAGTAGACTAGTAGTGTGGTTTGCTGACAGCAATGGAATAGTAGCATAGTGTACTCATTGCAGCAGAATAGACTAGTGGTATGGTGAACTCACTGCAACAGAGTAGACTAGTGGCATGGTGTACTCACTGCAGCAGAGTAGGCTAGTGGAATGGTGTGCCCATTACAGCAGAATAGAATGGTGGCATGGTGTAGTCACTGCAACAGAGTAGGCTAGTGGCATGGCATGCACACTGCAGCAGAGTAGGCAAGTGGCATGGTGTGCTCCTTGCAGCAGAATACAGTAGTTTCATAGTGTATTCATCTCAGAAGTGTAGACTAGTGGCATGGTGTACTCACGGAAGAAGAATAGCCTAGTAGCATAGTGTACTCACTGCAGTAGAGTAGACTAGTGGCATGGTTTGCTCCCAGCAGCAGAATAGTAGCATGGTGTACTCACTATAGCAGAAGAGACTAGTGCCATGGTGTGCGTACTGCAACAGAATAGACTAGTGGCATAGTGTACTCACTGCAGCAGAGTAGATGTGCGACATGGTGTGCTCACTGCAGCAGAGTAGACTATTAGCATGGTGTACGTACTGCAGGAGAATGAACTAGTGACATGGTGTACTCACTGCAGACGTGTAGACTAGTGGTATGGTGTACTCACTGACGAAGCATAGCCTAGTAGCATAGTCTACACATTACAGCAGAGTAGGCTAGTAGCATGGTGTGCTCACTGCAGCAATAGACTAGTGCCATGGTGTGCTCACTGGAACAGAGTAGACTTGTGGCATGGTGTACTCACTGCAGCAGAGTATACTTGTGCCATGGTGTGCTCACTGTAGCAGAGTAGACTTGTGGCATTGTGTGCTCACTGCTGCAGAGTAGACTAGTAGCATGGTGTACTCAGTGCAGCATAGTAGACTAGCGGCATGGTGTACTTACTGCGGCAGAGTAGACTAGTGGCATGGTGTGCTCACTGCAGCAGAGTAGACTAGTGGCATGGTGTGCTCACTACAGCAGTGTAGACTAGTGGCATGGTGGACCCAACGCAGAAGAGCAGACTAGTGGCATGCTGTGCTCACTGCAGCAGTGTAGACTAGTGGCATGATGTACTCACTGCAGAAGAATAGAGTAGTGGCATGGTGTACCCAATGCAGCAGAGTAGACTATTAGCATGGTGTACGTACTGCAGGAGAATAAACTAGTGGCATGGTGTACTCACTGCAGACGTGTAGACTAGTGGTGTGGTGTACTCACTGATAAAGCATAACCTAGTAGCATAGTGTACTCATTACAGCAGAGTAGGCTAGTGGCATGGTGTGTCACTGCAGCAGAATAGTAGAATGGTGTACTCATTGCAGCAAAATAGACTAGTGGCATGGTGTGCTCACCGGAACAGAGTAGACTAGTGGCATGGTGTACTCACTGCAGCAGAGTATACTTGTGGCATGGTGTGCTCACTGCAGCAGAGTAGACTTGAGGCATGGTGTGCTCACTGCTGCCGAGTAGACTAGTAGCATGGTGTACTCACTGCAGCAGAGTAGACTAGCAGCATGGTGTGCTTACTGCAGCAGAGTAGACTTGTGGCATGGTGTGCTCACTGCAGCAGAGTAGACTTGTGGCATGGTGTGCTCACTGCTGCAGAGTAGACTAGTAGCATGGTGTACCCACTGCAGCAGAGTAGACTAGTGGCATGGTGTGCTCACTGCAGCTTTGTAGACTAGTGGCATGGTGTACCCAATGCAGAAGAGCAGACTAATGGCATGGTGTGCTCACTGTAGCAGTGTAGATTAGTGGCATGGCGTACCCAATGTAGAAGAGCAGACTAGTGGCATGCTGTGCTCACTGCAGCAGTGTAGACTAGTGGCATGATGTACTCACTGCAGAAGAGTAGAGTAGTGGCATGGTGTACCCAATGCAGAGGAGTAGAGTAGTGGCATGGTGTACCCAATGCAGAAGATCAGACTAGTGGCATGGTGTATCCAATGCAGAAGAACAGACTAGTGGCATGGTGTACCCAATGCAGAAGATCAGACTTGTGGCATGATGTGCCCACTGTAGCAGGATAGGCTGGTGGGAAGGTTTGATCACTGTTGAAGGATAGACCAGTTGCATAGTGCATCCACTGCATAAAAGCCGACTTATGGCATGGTGCACTCACTCACTGTAGCAGGGTCGGCTGCTGGGATGTGCACTCACTGCTGCAGGGTAGACTCAATGCAGCAAAGGACGCTAGAAGCATGATGTACTCACATGAGGCCGAGTGAGAGGTCACTCATGAGTCATCCAGGAGTGTGAACACTCAGATTTGGCTGGACGATGTATACTCCTCAGTGCCCCTCTTTCCAAATGCACCCATACTATATGCCTTTTGGAAATATCATGAGTGCAAACTGCTGAAAGATGGAAGCTTTGCTGGGAATTAGGACTGTGTGAATGCAATTGGTGTGTCGGATCGAGGACCTACTGGCGCAGATGCTCAGAGGGTGCTTGTTTAGCTTTACGTAAGATCACGGGGAGGGTCTCCTCTAATGAGGTGTCTGAGTTCTGGAACCGACTCCCACCCAACCTCAGATTCAACCTTAGAAGCCACTCCTGCCAGTTCTGCTCCAGAAATCTTCTCGCACTTGGCTTTCCCCTTATGATTGTCCACCAAACATCCTGTTTTCTGATTTGACTGTGAAGCATTGGGATTACCACTTGCATAGAGGGTGCTTTAACCATTAAAATAAGTAGCAAAAATGATAGTGAGTAAGCTCTGAAAGTGATTAAAGACCAGAGCAGCAAGCATTTCTCGTCTTAATAGTAATATTATTTTGACCGTGGATTAATCGTGGAGCCGGATGGTCTTTGGGCTTGACCAAGAAAGATCCGTGTGACCTTGAGCCATTTGTAGCCACAATTTAACATTAAGGATTGGAGATTCTAGTGGTGAACAAGGACACATTTCACACCAATCAAAAGCTAAAGATCACCTCATGATGTAAATAGAGCGAGGGGTCCCATGCATAGGTGGGCATTCTTGCGGGATCATGGGTGGGTGTTCTTGCTGGATCATAGGTGGGCATTCTTGCTGGATTATGGGTGGGCATTCTTGCTGGATCATGGGTGGGCATTTTTGCTGGGTCATGGGTGGGCATTCTTGCAGGATCATGGTTTGGGCATTCTTGCTGGATCATTGGTGGGCATTCTTGTGGGATCATAGGTGGGCATTTGTGTGGTATTATAGGTGTGCATTCTTGCAGGATCATGGTTTGGGCATTCTTTCTGGATCATAGGTGGGCATTCTTGTGGGATCATAGGTGGGCATCCTTGCGGGATCATGGATTGGGCATTCTTGCTGGATGATAGGTGGGCATTCTTGTGGGATCATAGGTGGGCGTTCTTGCTGGATCATAGGTGGGCATTCTGGCGGGATCACGGTTTGGGCATTCTTGCTGCATCATGAGTGGGCATTCTTGCAGCATCATGGTTTGGGCATTCTTACTGGATCATAGGTGGGCATTCTTGTGGGATCATAGGTGGGCATTTGTGCGGGATCATAGGTGTGCGTTCTTGCTGGATCATAGGTGGGCATTCTTGCTGGATAGGCAACCCAATGTATTTGTAGCAGGTGTTCATGGGTAACTTTGCAAATCGATGAATGGACGTGCACCTTTATGAATAGGTAGATTGCCATATTTTCATATAAGAGTTGTGAGTGGATGATGGTGTGATGCAAAACAGGGAGCAATGGCGTTTTGGGTGTTCCAATGTAAAACCTATGGAATGCAGTTGTGTGTATGGATGAATAGGAAGCCTCTTGAGTGGGCATATTGAGGTTCTCGAAAGGCAGGTTTCATGGATGGATGGGTTTGTGGGTGTGCAGGCTGATAATGGTTGCATGAGTGGACAAGGGTGCTCTTTTGTGTGTGGCATGTGGGTAAATGACTGAGTGGGTATTTTGATGGATAGGTAGCTGTGAGGGTGGGTGGGTGTCAAAACAGCCAAATAAGTGATTATGCAGATCGATAGCCAGGAGTGTGGGTGGGCAGATGGATAGATTGCTGAACGGGTGAATAGTCGGATGAGTTGGTGGGCAGAGAGTTAGTGAGTGCGTAAGTGGACAAGTGGGTGGAGTTGTCGGTGGGATATAGGTAAATGATTCTATGGATAGGTTTTTGAGTGGGAAACATGCATATGTGATTGCAGGAGTTGGTAAGTGAGTGGAGTGGCAGATGGATCCATTGCTGAATGAGTTGGAATGGGGATGGAAGGGCGGGTTTGGTGATGGGTTGAGAGGCACATGATTCTAAGAGGGAGACTAAGGCTGGGAATTGCATGTGGCCAAAGGGAAACATTTTTAAGGAGGGGAAACGTGGAGGAAGGGATACTCTATCTGAGGGTGGAGCAATTGAGATGGCAAACAATGAAGTCCTGAGTTCTTCATGTAGTTTTCTCAAGCAAGTGATAAAGAGCAAGTGAAGTGTGATACAGCCAGCAGATGCAATGGACAGGGCTCACATGCAGAAGGATGGATGGCCTATCAGATAAAGAGACCAACAGAAAGATGGATTACCATGCAGGAGGAAGCCCCGGCAGCTCCAGCGCAGACCATGACATCAGCGATCTTGTTGCCCCAGTAGTTCTTGCATTCAGTGTTGGTCAGGAGCGGGAGGGCCACCTGTTGCAGCTTCTCTGGAGTTTTGCTGGCTGCAAAAGTACAGAAACATCACCAAGGTTGCCAGATATCTCTCTGAAAGTTCGACGACCCGGGAGAGTTCCCCAAAAGCACTCAACCCTAGTGGAAGCATTTCTATGCAGTGAAGGCCGGTGTTGTGTGGTGTGTCAACAAAGTGTAGGTCTTTTCATGCTTTGTTCTGATGACGCCCATGCATCTGGAAGATGCTGAAAGAGAATATCCCTCACCATTACAAAACCTCTGTTCATTTGGAAATATATCTTCATTCATCCATTTGTTCGTTCAGTCGTAAGTTCGTTAGTTTGTTAGTTCGTTCGTTCGTTCGTTCGTTCGTTCGTTCGTTCGTTCGTTCGTTCGTTCATTCATTCATTTTGCCATTTGTTATAGTGCCTTTCACCATGATTATGGTCCCAATTCATTTTGGTTGAACGCTCCCAGAGGGACCACAGTCCAAAATTTGGGAAAGGTCTGGGAGGAGCTATTATGCGTGTGCATTTAACCATTAAAGTTATGCGAGGGTGGCCAAGACCCTGGAAGGTCTAACTGGAGTACATTTGGGCGCAGCGAACGAATACTAAGTACTGAAGGGGTGTTGTGTTTGAGGCGTATGGCATCGGTGTTGCGCAATAAAAATTTGTGTTGTATGTGTGTGCCGGGGTAACCAGTGATTACATTGCAGTAAAAAATAAAGAGACATTAAATGAAGGGGTAACAATAATGCAATACAAAAATGAAGAGGGTAAAAAACAGTGGCAGAATGAAAAAATAACGAAATATAGGCAATTATATATTAATACAGGTTTGAGTATAAGTGGGGAAAAAAGTCAGATTACACTTCAGTTAAAAATAGTAGGAAGGAGAGAATGAAAAAGAGAAATGACAGGTATATATGGTCTGGCAGTTACAGGGGGTGTCCCACTGTAAATGGTATTAGCAAGGCATAAGTAGGTACAAAGTAATATGC
Organism: Ambystoma mexicanum; assembly: GCF_040938575.1. Lineage (NCBI taxonomy): Eukaryota > Metazoa > Chordata > Amphibia > Caudata > Ambystomatidae > Ambystoma > Ambystoma mexicanum. The sequence goes on from NC_090921.1 coordinate 1,034,193,085, forward strand.
TCAAGGAAAAAGTTACTGAAAAGACATTTAAAAGCCACAAATCCACGATTCTAAATTACTAAAAGGGCCACTAGATGCCAGTCACAGACTATAGAAACAGTCTGCATGTGCATAATATGCACGATGTAAAAGGCATGTCGATATTTATTTAAAAGTTATTAATGTTGCTTTATAAATGTGTTTAGATGTTTTGGGAGCGATAAAATCACATATAACAGTGTGCAGGGTGTGTGGAATGAAGCTGGGCCTTCCACTAAATTGCAAAGGAGCGGTGTGCGAAGGGGAGAAAAGGGTAAATTGTACAAACAACAATGACTAAAATTCTTGGGTTCCATCTATGAACAAAGAGCATTGCTGCATCTCACAGGTGATTTAAGTGCTTGAAAAATGCATAATATTCTCCCCCTGAGATGTTCTCAGGCTGAGAGATTGCCATCCCTAGTTCCTTCTAGTGTGAAAATAAGGGGCCTGTTTCCTGATTATGTGCGGCGGTCTGGCCCATCATCCTGTGCTTTAGAGTTACCTGCCATGCCAGCCATGAGTGGGGGGACCGAGGTGCCTGTTTGTCCTCCTAAGGCACGATCAGTGTGATTTTCCAAGGTGAATTATATAAGTGTGATGCATTGACACCCTTCAAGCCCATATGGGTGCAATGCCTGGCCCACTGATAGGGTTTGTTCCTGATCCAAGTTGCTGGATTGACTGAGTCCTCCATGTGTGCCTGGTGTTCCACAAGGAGAATGAATGGAAAACAAGGCTGTTTAAAAGGAAGAAGAGGTTAGAGGCTGAGGTGGGCAGTAAGGGAGGGTGTGGGCAGAGGGTGGTGTGTGAAAAAAGGGGGTGGGGACTGCTGGCTAAATGGGTGTGCGATGGCCAGAGAGTGAGCTCAGGGGTGTGTGGGGGATCATGAGATTGGGGAAAACAGCCAGCTTTTGAGGGCTTTCCTGAAGGCCAGGTGATCCTCTATGAAGTGTAGCGCGAGGAGGAGGGAGTTCCAGAAATTGGGAGCGAGAACAGAGAAGCAGGCGCCTCCTAATCTAGAGAATTTGAAAGGTGGGACTACCAGGTGGTGTGCAGAGCCTGATCTGAGGTTTCTGGTGGGGTGGTGGTGGTAGAGCTTATTTTGGAGAATTTCCGGCCTTTTCTTGTGGATTGCGCAGTGCGTGATGCACATGGCCTTGAAGGAGGCCCGTCGACTGGTAGATAGTGGAGTGTCCTGGGTGCAGGAGAAATGTGTTCTCTGGGGGAGAGTGCAAGGAGGAGCCTTGCTGCTGTGATTTGAACCTGTTGGAGCTTTCTCAGTTGGTATGTAGGCGCGCCTAGCTCGAGGGAATTAGAGTAGTTTAGGAGCGAGAGGATGATGGCCATGACAGCGGATACTCTATGAGGGTACGAGTGATAGGGGAAAATCCACTTGAGGATGTAGAGGTGGAGGGTGCATGATCTGGAGACTGCATTGATGTGACAGGGAAGGGTTGAGTCCGAACTAAAGGTGCATCCTAGGTTTTTGACAAAGGGGGATGCAGTGGAGGAGACTCCAAATGAATGTGGCCAAAGGATAGGTTGGGAAAGTAGAGCTGTTTTGCTGCAGATTAGGATTTCGTTTTTTCAGAGGTTGAGGAGCAGGTGAGTGTTCATCATCCAGCGGTCAGTGTCTGAGAGGCAGGAAGTGAGGTCTGGGTGGGGTGAGGTGGGGAAGTTGGGAATTTTGAGGATGATCTAGGTGTCCTCCACATAGTTGGAACAAGTGAGATTTTGGTTATTGGATGAGCTTGGAGAGAGTCGAAAGGTAGCGGTTGAAAAGGAGGGGGCAGAGGGAGGCTCCCCCAGGGACTTTGTGCGGGGCTGGGTAGGGGGTGGAGGAGGAAGTATGGAGACAGATGATTTGGGATTGGTCAGAGAGGAAAGAGGAGATCCATCTGAGGGCAGATTCTCTTATGCCAAGGTCAAAGAGTCTGTTTGTGAGGATGGAGTGGTTAATCGTGTTAAAGGCTGCTGAAAGGTCAAAGAGGATGAGAGCAGCACAGCCCTCAGAGTCTGCTGTTCTTTTAATTTCGTCCCAGATAGAGAGCAGAGAGGATCCAATTCCATCGAGGGTTCTGAAGCTAGACAGGTCAGTATCAGGAACGTCGTGGGCCTCGGAGAAGAGGCTGAGCTGGGAGTAGGCCATGCATTCTAGTGATTTGGCTATGAAGCGGTTGTTGATGAGCAGTAATTGGCAGGCAGGAGGTGGTCAAGAGAGGGCTTTATTAGGAGTGGTTTGATGTGAGAGGTTTTGTATTCAAGAGGGAAGATCCCTGCCGTTAGAGAGTAGTTTATTATGGATCTGGTGAGCGTGCCTGCGCAAGCGGAGGAGAGCATGTTCTTCAGGAGTGAACCTGAGAGGCATCTATTGGAGAGATGCTTTGAGAATTCAGGAAGGGAGATTGCAGAAAAGGAGCTGAAAAGGATAGGGGTTTGGGGCAGTGGAAGCGGTGGAAGGGGGCCTGTCGGGATAGGGGGGAACAGTGATGCTAGTCTAGAATGGATGTCGAGTTTCCTAGCAATGACCTAACAGAATATGTCCCCACAGGTCTATCAGTGATACGGTATATCTATTACCTATACACACCTCATTTTCTCTGAACCGAAAAAGCATAAAAGGGTTTGCAGAAAAATTGTTTCAGGCCAAAGGATCACTACTTTCTGAGTGGACTAATCCGTAGTTCCAGATGGTGTCCTGATTTTATCTATCTATTCAAAATAGCATCTTACATGTACATCATGTCATTGTCAAAAGGTCATATCCTTCAGTTTTGTCATTTGACTAGACATAAACTCTAACCAGAGGCTTAAAAAATGTTTTTCATTATTTAATATAAAACATAAAGCAATCTTTTGTACATGAGCCTCAATCGTATTTTACAAAACTATTTGGCAATGTTCTTTATAAAGTGGGCTCAATTTCAGGTATATAACACATCACAAGAAAAACAAACAACATCTGAATAAATCCTGAACCATAAATCACCATGATAGTTGAAAACAAATAAAAAAGAAAAAAGGAAAAAATTCAAAATTAGAAAAAACAAGAAAAGAGAAAAAGGAAACACGTTCCATTAAATGTACAGATTCACTGAGTGTCGCTGAGGTTAAATTCCTCTCCTATCCAAAGGGATATTATTAAATTGCTCAGTTTCCACCCTATTTCAATTATGAAAGTCCTCAAATATATGTTTTTCAAGGGTGGCAAAAAAGAGATTCCAGTTATTGTTCCTTGTTTGTATTGAAGGTAGACGGCTAGTGTAGATTAATTCGGTTTATAGTCAAAAAGTCGAAAACATAATGTCGAATAGCAAAAATGTCGAAAAAAAAATGTCGAATGTAAAAAAGTCGAAAACACATACATATAATAGGAAAAGTCATAATTTCGAAAAAAAAATGTCGAAAAAAAAATTGAAAACCCAAAACACTCTTTTTTTTTTTTTTACCCAGATAGTAACATTTATTATGGGGGGGTCCCCCCCAACCCCCCCATCCCAAACCCCTACCCCAACCCCCCCCCCTCCTCCCCCTCCTCCCCATCCCCCCCACCCCCCATAGATATACCTTTAATTATTTTTAAAAAATCTTTAATATAATATTAAATAATTAATTAATTATTTAAAAAAACATCCCAAACCCCTATCCCCAACCCCCCCCCCATCCTCCCCATCACCCCCACCCCACATGGAAATACCTTTAATTATTTTTAAAAAAAAGTTTAATAAAATATTTATTATTAACACATAAAATCGAAAAAAGTCGAAAAAAAGTCGACATTTTTGTTTTTCGACATTTTTGTTTTTCGACTAAATATTTTCGACATTTTTACTTTCGAATATATTGTATTCGAAATTATGACTGGATACCGATTAATTCATGTATTCACACTTGTCGTTTCTTACAGTTCTGCTGGGGTCTACGTATGTTGCCTGGCCTTAAGGATACAGGCACAAGCACCAGCCCTGGGCGCTGAAGAGGTCAACCAGGCGTGGTACAGATACGTTTCGGCGTGATGATCTAAGACAAAAAACGCCTTCCTCGGGACCGAAGTCAGATGTGTAAGAAATGAACCCCTCGAATGGGGCTGAAAGCAGATGGCTGATGTCTGAATCCAGCAATCCACAGTTGTGGCACTGGAAATTCGACTGACTAGGGAGCACCAGGGCACACTTTTCCAATTGTGGTCAGCAACCAGTCCAAGTGACTGGTATTGCAGACTGGGGATCAAATAGGTGTCTGCGTGTGCTCGTTATCACCCATGTCCCGGTTGTAGCTATGCGTGTGTTTAACTGCAGGCATCAAGCCAATGGGGTAGAAGGTAGCAATTTGCTTTGCTGCAGCCGAAAGACAATTGTGCAGGCATCCACACACAAAGAGCGAAGGTTGCCTAGCAATGGCTGTGTTGAAGTAATGTCGGAGAGGGTGTCATGCAGTGCCTGGGAGAGTATGGGCGGGGAGGAAGCGCACAGAGGGGGGTCTTGAACTCAGAGATGATCTTGTGGAGTTCTTTGCATGGGGTGTTTGCATTGTCGATGCGGGAGGTGTAGAAGGCATGTTTGGCTCTCGTCTACCTTGCCAGAGTAGCTTTTTTATGGGCGGATGGGTTGATCCGCCAGTGTCATTCGAGGCGTTGGTTAAGGGCTTTGAGGAGTTTGAGGCGAGGGTTCAACCACCAAGGGGAGGGATCTGTGCGGTTGGACCATGGTTTTGTGGGTGCTAGGAGGGACAGAGCTTACGAGAGCAGATGAATAGAAGGCGCAGGGCTATAATGTTGGGTGGCAAACTGAAGTATCATTAAAAAGTATACATTTGTGTTGTAGGCCAGGGGTCCTACCTTGTCCCTATTTTATTTTTGTAGAGGCACTACTGAGAGTTTTTTTTCAGGCACATCATTATAGGAGTGTAAGAAGATAATCAAAATCGACAGGTGGCTTGGGCAAAGCTCCTCTCCTGTTAGCAGGGTGTGCCTTTCTCCCACACCTGTGACCCTTAAAAGGATGTTACATGTTGAAAGAAGTTACAAAGAACCTACTAAACGCCTACTTTTATTTGGCAGCATGAAGGAAAAATACAGCACAGATGAACTAGTCACTTTATTAATTACTCAACCAAACTCAAACTACCCTTGTTTGGGGGTGAGGCGCAGCAACACAGATCTCTGTAGCATGGTCCCAACCCTCTGAGCTTTCTTACTGGCACTGACTCATGTGTCTTCCAAATTACACAGATCATAGCATGAAGTGTTCCACCCACTGAACTTTCTTACTGGCACTAAAACATGTATATCTTCAGCAGGTGGTGAACTCTCTGAGCTGTCTTGCTGGTGTCAGGAAATTAATATTGTGGGTTTCACGGTTTTGGATTAAGTATCATGCAAGCAGCATACAGACACCTGCAGCTGGTGCTAAACCCACTAAGCCTTTCATCTGTCTGATTGTCACTAAAATAAATGTCATTTAGTTGAGTAATTGGGTGGCTCCTCCCATTTGTGGTGTCTTTTCATTGTTGAATCAAAACATGCTTTAATTAGGTTGCGAAACACTAGTGGCACTTCCTAAAGTGTCCTCGAGCGACCAAGATAACGAGCTGCTGTGGAAGCTGCTGATAGGAAACTCTATTTCCACCACCTCTTCTCATATCCCTGGGACTCTCAGAAAGCAATTGGTTCGCACAAGTGGCAAGAAAGATTAATGGATGTAATGATTGGCCAACCAGCAGCCAATGAGGATTGAACTGCCCTGGCTGTGTCCCTCCTACAGCCTCCCTGTGTAAATACTCCAGGCAGGCACACAGAGCCAGCAAATCAACTGCTATGATGTTCACAAAAAAGAACATCAGGGAGCACCCACGTATTAGCCTCAACAGACAGAACATCAAGTGGGAGAGCATCAGCCGTTACCTGCAATAAATATATCTATATTGGCCTACGCCAAGCTGCTCGAAAGTCGCTTGCGAAAGAATCCGTGTTGCAAGGTCCTGACCTTAAAATCAATGTAAGCCGCCATTTTAGGTCAATCCGCCATTTTAGGATTCACTTTGTAAAAGTCACCCTGTGAGTTAAAATGGTGGACGATGCCATTCCAAAATACAACATGGCTGTCTTGACCTCTGAGCTAATATGTAACTTGCCTGCAGGCCACTTGTTGAGGTCGTGAACTGAGACCTTGTCCTTCGTTGACTTGTGTGTAAGGGATTACTCGTGTAAAGAAACTAATCCCCGAGTATACTATAAAAACAATGTATTCAAATACTGAACATAGAACACTTGTTTAAACACATTGGCCCTCATTACGACCCTGGCGGAAAGTGACTGACCGGACCGCCACAGCGTAAATAGCGTTTCCGCCATTGCACGAAGGAGCAAAGTGCGGCCCATTCCGACCCATCGGGCACGAGCACCACGGCATGGCGGAAGTGCAAAGTCCGCGATGGCGGAAATGACCCCAAAACGGCCCACACCGCCACCGTACGGCGCCCTAGGTGCAATACCGCCACCCATCACAGCGGACACCGCAGTGTGCGCCTACCGGAAAGTACGGTGACCGGAAATATACGGAAACGGAAGTTAAAACATGGGCCCGGAACGGGAAACATCCCGCCGTACACCTATAAAACCACTAAAACCACACAACCACTAAAATCACTACCCTGAGACACACCCCAACCCGTCATCCACCCTAGCGAAACCAAGAAAAATGGGAAAAGTAGCGAAGAAAGCGTGCGACCGCAAGCGGCAGGTCCACTTCTCCCATGAGGAACTCACCGTGCTAACAGAGACCCTCCAGGAGAATGCCGCCGCCGTCTTCTCCACGCAAATGACCAGGACGGCACTAGCGAACAAGAAGGCCATATGGGCTCTGGTGGCACAGCGGGTAAGTGCGGTGGGGACTGCACCCCGCACCCCACAGCAATGCCGTAAGCGATGGGACGACCTGCGGATACGCGTCCGCAGCATACTCTCTGCCAACCGCAACATTGCCACAGCCACCGGGGGAGGTCCTGAATCACCCATCAAGTTGACCCCCTGGGAAGAAATCTGTGCCTCCACCATCGGAATGGAGAGCATAGAGGGAGTCGGAGGGATGGAGAAAGGAGTGCAGACATCCGAAGATTCAGGTAGGTGGGCCAAATAAAACAATGCCAAATCCACAAAGTCCATCCATGTGAAGTACCATGCGTCCACATAGTGCAACAGAAACACATGTCCAGGAGAACGTCCACACACATCGGCCTGATAGCGCACGTTAAAACCCACAATAAATACATAAATAATTAAAAACCCCTAAAACACGCACTACACGTGCAGCAGGCACACCCTAACTGCAGGCTGCCAAACAACTGCACCCTCACTCCACACACAAATGAAAGCACCTCCAAGGCCCCGACCCAAATCACCCTCAGGTACCACCCCAATGCATGTGATACAATGCCATTCCAATTCCCACAGACCCATCAATAACCCTCGCCCTCCTTTACTCCACCACAGGGTCCGATCCAAACGACGAGCTTCAGGACACCCCTACCAGCACACCTGCAAAGAGGGCCAAGACCAACGGCCAAAGACCCTCCACCTCAGCTGCACGCATTAAGACACGGCAGCAGCACAAATCAGGTGGCAGCACAGAGGAGGGAACATCAACAGGCACCCCAGCAGCCAGCATGCCCACAACACCACCACCACAGGTCCCCCCAACGGATGCCACAGAAGGCACTGCCTCCGGTGGCAGCAGCACCATAGGTGACACCCCATTGATGGCAGCATGCTCCGACACAGAAGACGGGGATGTCGAAGTCAGATCCATCCATGACCTGTCCCAATCCCCCTGTCTGTCCCATCCCGTACAACATGAGGATACCACGCAGGGGCACCCACAAGACGACGACTGGCCATCCCCCACAAGCCCTGTGGCAAGGCAACATGAGGACAACAGCCCCTCTGTGACACCCCCGCAAATGGCCATGGCCCAGCAGAGGCAACAGTCCCTCGACCAGTTAATCGTGCAACAGCAGCAACTGGCCACGCTCCTCAAGGACCATGCCGATGAATGTGGGGGCACTAAGGCAGACATAGAAACATCAACTGAGACACTTAGGGCAGAAATGGAGAGAGGTACAGAGACACTAAGGGCACAAATGGAGAGAAGCACCGAGAGCCTGAGGGGGGAACTGCATGCGACGTCCAAGGACGTATGTGCCGAACTTGCCGCAGTGCGCCGTGTGCTCACTGAGCTCTCGCAAACCCTTAGGGACATGAATGGACGTGAGCAGGCAGAGACATCATCCGTTGCAAGTTCCGTCCAGGGCAGCCCCCAACGTAGATCTGGGAGGAACCTGCGCTCCACAGGCAGGGGTGCCCCTGATACCCGCAGAGGGGGCTTGCAATAGCGACTGCCCACTGACAATGAGCATCTTTGGACACTGGTGTTCGGGGGGGAGGTAGGAGGGTGGAGGGGGTGTGTTGGGCTCACTTGGGTGGCGGGTCGATAGGGTGTACAACATGATATCACATATGCCATAAAAAGTGCACGATCAACCAATGAGATGTGTGGACATTGATCTTTGTGTACTAGGCCATCATAGGCGTACAGTCCATATTGTGCATGTCCCAGACACACACAGTGCCACGAGTCCCGTGTCCATGTATCAGCCACCAGGCGTGAGTGCTAGAAGCATACATCAATGAGATGCTGACGAATGTCACGGCCCTCCGGTGCCTCGCAGACTCCTTGAGGTGCTGCCACATCCCCACCCTCATCATGACCATCATCAGGTGCTTGCAGTTCTGCGTCAGGGGGCATGGGCACATTTCTACGTACGCACATGTTGTGGAGCATGACACATGCCATCACCATCTTTGCAACCTTCACATGGCGGTACAGGAGTGCCCCGCCAGACCTGCTGAGGCAGCGGAAACGACCCTTCAGTAGGCCGAATGCCTGTTCAATGACTACACGGGTACGTGAGTGGGCATGGTTGTAGTCCTCCTCATGCTGGTCCCGTGGGTTCCGGACTGGTGTGAGGAGCCATCTCTTCAGTGGATATCCAGCATCACCTGTATGTGGACGAGAAACGTATGATGTGGAATGCCATTGCTACGTACGCACACCCCCCCCCCTTCCTGCCAGGTCATTGCCGAATCACATACCCCACATTATCATGCATGTAATGAGACTCACCGAGTAGCCAGGATCTGTTCCCTGCGTGTCGCTCCATGTAGCGTGGTATTGTAGAGTTCCTCAAGACCATAGAATCATGGGTTGATCCAGGGAATCGGGCACAACAATGTGTAATGATCCTGTTGGAGTCACACACCATTTGTACATTCAGAGAATGAAATTGTTTTCGGTTGCGGTACTGGGCCTCCATGGCATGTGGGACGACCAATTCCACATGGGTGCAGTCGATGGCACCAATGCAACCCGGTATGCCGGCAAGTGCATGGAATCCCACTTTTGTGTTGGTAATTTCCTGCTCCGAGCGTGGTAGAGAGATGTAGTCGTCTGCGTGCTGCAGGAGGGCATCGAGCACTTGCAATAGTGTCCGTGAGAACAGTGGCTGAGAAATGCCATGCAACTGTCCGACTGTGTGCTGGTAGGTGCCTGTGGCCAGGAAGTGGAGTACAGACACCACCTTCAGTAGGGGTGGGATGGCGGTTGGGCTATCTATCATGCTGACAAGGTCAGCCTGTGTCATGTCCACAATGGCGGCTATGGTGTCCCGGTCCAGACGGTAGAGGGTGTGGATCTGCTCATCAGTGAGGTTGAACGGATGTGCTCGGAGGCGTGGGATTGCGGGCTGCCTGCGTGGTGGTAGTGGCTGTGCTGGCGGCCCTTGCTGGCCCTGCCTTGGCCTCCTCCTCCTCCTGCGTCTCCTCCGTGCGGCCGGTTGTAGTTGGTGTTCGTCTTCTTCTTGGAGTTGGAGTACTTGCAGTGCTATCAGGTCCCCCAGGGCCAACATCGCGAGTCCTGCCGGTAGCATTTCGGTGTGGTTGTGGGAGGAGACTGGCTGTGCAATTTATGTGTTTTCAGGCTGAATGGCCTCCACCTGTGGTGATTCATTCCACCTGTGCAAACTGCTCTCCCCTTTGGCCGAGCACGTCCCGCGCACAACGCTGCAATTCGTGGAATGGCATCTTGCTATTGCAATCATGTATTTGTACCCGATGGCCGTGTAACATTGGTTGATATGTTCATTCTGCTGTGGTCCCATTGTTTCACATACTATCTGTGCAGTCGCGAACAGAGTTGTGAAGGGTCAGTGGAACGTAGTACTCGAGTAACGGTGGGCCCTCATTCATCACTGTACCGAGTTGCAATGACGGGCGGGGCGTCCCATTCGTGGGTGAAGGCAGTTGCCATTTTCACACACAGCCGCACTCGATGGATTAATTAGTGTTTTCAAACGGCCACAGATGCCTCTTCGACGTGATGTTGCAAATGAGGAATTCGAAGGGCGGCGCTTTCGGTTTTCAGCTAGCGGCGAGGAAATGCCCACAGGTCTGACTGCAAATATAACGTTCTATTGTTCAATGTCCTTGAGACAGGGGCCATGGCGAGAATGCAATGATTGATATGAATGGTTTGGGATGCGCAATAGCGACGTGGGCGATGAGGCCGGACGTTCCCAAATACATGTTACTTCACTACACTGGAATTACGGGCTGGGGCACTGTGGATTTTGCAGGCTGCATAACGCACAGACTCAATGGATATTTCTAATGTTATGTGAGTAAATATTCAGGCGTTTTAATCCCGGGATGAGGGAATGATGAATGGATGCATGGGCAGGTGATTTGATACAGAGTTTGCCATGTACAGGGCTTCTTGGTATCTATCCGCCTCCCCTACGCTATGTGATGCAGGGCTTCCATAGTGGGACCATCGTCTATCTGGCCTTGTTGAGCCCTCCCTGTCTCGACGCGCCCTCAGACACTTGTGTCCATGCACGTTACCAATCCCATCAGATGGATTCTGTTTTCACAGGCGCATGCACAGGTACACTCGTTTGTGATGGTGTTTACACCTCGATATAGATAGTTATGAGTCGCAAGTGGTTTTTGGGTGGTGATGGACCTTTGGAGTGGGCTAGCATGCATGTGGCTGTGGATTTAGTGTGATCATTGCAGTGAGTTGTTGGAATGTAGTACTGATGGCCATTCTGTTCTTTTTCTTTTCTTTTGGTTGACAGGTATCTCCTCCCCTTTTGCCACTGCCATCTGTATGCCACTCCTGCAGATGGGTTTTACTCCCGACACCTGCTGCTTCGTGTTAATCAGTGGAGCAGCATTACGATCTTATGGGACGATCGCCAATGGGCCACATGCCCTTACGCAGTACTGGTGGCTCGGAGCAACATTTCGGCCTTTCAGCTGGACTAGTGCCTCCCCATTGGGACGGCCCTGCGGTTCTGTGCGCTTCCATGTTGCCTTTTCATACGTGAATGTGGCTCTGTGTACCATGAGGGAACAGGGCGTCACACAAGTAGTGGCTGGTCATTTCTTGCGGATGCAGCCCACAATGGTGAAATGTGTTTTGGAGTTCATGGCCTGATGGCTGTATGGGCTTGGTGATTTTGATGTGCATTAAATTTCTATTCTGATTTGGCCCGTGTAGCGTTCTTCTTTGCAAGTGATGTGGCATATGCCTATTTGGGGGGCGATGTATTGTGAGGAGATCTGCACTGGGTTCCAGCTTCGGAGTTTAGTTGCGTGGTACTGTACTGGGCGCGTTTGCCTACGAAGCCCGTGAGGTCAGGGATGGGGGCTGCCAATATGACAGTTTGAATGTTGTCATGCTCAGGGGCGGGGGATTGGGTTTTGTGTAACAGATTCCGGTCAGCCAGGTGGACTGGTGGAATGATGTGATTTTCGGAATATTGCTGGTCACAGGTGCCTGTGTTTGCGTGCGTTTCTTGGTGGGGGACTGTGGTCATGTCCATTGGGATGGCTTCTGTATTCGTGCCATCTGTGCCCTGCAGCTCCCATTGGCCCCTGTTGTGTTTCTTTTGTTCGTTGGCATGCATGGGTGACTTGTACATTTCACTGGTTGCATTGTGACTTCATTGCACCTACGGGGAGGGCAGGGAGCGGTGTACGGGCACTCAGTGGGGCCGTTTACGGTTGATTCGCGATGCCGTACTTCTCACCATGGCGGAATGGTGCATTCCGCCATGCTTGATGGCGTTAGGTACATGTCCGCTAGGGTCGGAATTGGCGTACCCTTGCGCCATGGTGGTGTTTACGGTTTGGCATGGCGCGCGCGCGCGTGCTTGGTGCAGTTAGCGTTGGCGTTCACTACGGTGTCGCTAATGGCATCGTACTTTGCGGTGACGGGTCATAGTCGCACCGAGCGCTATTCGATGGCGGTATTGCATTTCCGCCATCGTTTTCCGAATTCCGCCAGGGTCGTAATGAGGGCCATTGTATTAATGTTTAAGAAGACTAACATGAAAATCCCAGATCACAAAGTTGCTGTATAGGCTTGTTGATACATGTATTAAAGGCAAACCAGTTATATGCGGTTGTTCCAGACTTGGCATGAACCCTAGATCAGTGATGTATTAAGTGGAATATTAACCCGAAGTGGGGCTGGACATCGTGCCCACAAAGTGTATAAAAAGCCAATGCATTCTAATGTACAGCGTCTCTCACTGAACACACTGAACCACGCTGGAGTTTGTTGTGTTGTACTGAGGGCCGATAGCTATCTGATTTTGCTTTTTTGTAACTGAATTCAGTATAAAATAAAGTACTTTGTATGTTCCTTTGTAACCTGTGTTCGGTGTATTTCCTTTTGGGGTACTCAGCCTCGATATTCTGATTTTGTTTTCACAACCTGGGAGTGACCATGGACAGCCAGCTCACCTGGAGGAGCCACATTGAAACACCCATCAGAACGCCTCCAGCAAGCTTGCAAGATGATTATTAGACCCACCCCGATTTATGCCTCTCAGGAACCCACCAGACGACTCTTCAAAGGTGCAGAACAAAGCCCTGAGGATAGCGGCTGGAGCCCCACTTTTTGCAAGAACAGCCAACCTGAAAAGGGACCTGGGAGTCGAGATGTTGGATGTACATCTAGTAAAGCTGAACAGGAATTTCTGCCAAGCACTGGATCAGAACGCAATCCCTCTGAACAAGAAACTTGCTACCATCACTACAAATCCTTTTGACCGCTACCCGCGGCCCGTCACAATGCTGACCCAGTGAAAAACACAGCTCAAGAAGCATATCAAATCTCAACTACACACTCAAACAGAGAAATTGGAGTAATGAGGCACAGCCTCGGTATCCAACATCCCTCACTCACAGATCAAAACTGTCAGCAAGACAAAGTTCTCTCGACACAGCCTGATGCCACCGCGTGAACAGTGGCGCATCATCCGTGGTACAAACGACTTCCCAATTCAGACAAACACTAAGGAACAAAAAAGAAGGAGCTAAAGGCAGCTGCCAGCACCTTTCAGCTGGAGAAAGGTAAGTGCATTTCTGAAGAAATGTTGCACACGAGCCGTTTCAGGCGGTCACTGGAGTCACTAGAGTACATGTATATTAGAAAGTAGTTTAGAGTGGACCTTTCCTTTTGGGGCAACATTGGCATGGGACTGTTGAAACTGCCATACCATTGGCAATATGTGATTAAAGAGAGTAGTTTGAAAGTGGTTTGGAAATGTATAATACAGGCTGGCAGGGTGATCTGAAATGTGGCATATGTGAAGGCATAAGGGTGTCTTTGAGCTTTATCCCTGACCGTATTGGCAACACCCTCTGAACCTGAAATTATTAGCAGTATGTTCGATAATTTGGGCAACGTTCGGCAGCCTGCAACCAAAGGGTCTGCAGTCTGTGGCTCTCCAAATGTTTTAGACTAAAACTTCCATCATCACTAGCCAGCATAGCTAATGGTGAGGGGCCATGGGAGTTGCAGTCCAAAACATCTGCAGAGCCATAGGTTAAACTGGCTTATGGTTACGGCACTATTGCAGGAAATTCTGATTTTGTTTTATGGTCTGATAATGTGGGTTGTATTTTATAAACCACCAGAGCAACAGTGCATTAAACCTCATAGCAAAAGGGTTCTGTGTTCACTCATCGCCTATTTTATTTTTTTCGATGGCTTTTTTGCCTATTTTATTTTTTCGATTTTGTTTTATTTTTGGGGTGTTCCCCCAATTCCCCTCCACTATTAATTTTACACTATCCCCAACCCCCCACCGACCCCTTATATACCCTTGCCCACAACCCCCTATATTTTTCAATAACTTTTTTCGAAAAAAGAAATTTGGCAAAACCCCATAGAAAAAAACACTGTCGATGAATCAACATCATGCTAGCTAAAGGTTTAAAACGGGTGTGAGTTTTACTGGCATATGTCTTAATGAATCCCAGTATTCTCGATGTTGCAGTGGGGCATTGTATCAGCATCTGCTTCAATGATGTGGCACAAATATATATGTATCCACCGGGCCTCCAGTGTTTCTAATGGGTGCTCAATTTTCTAATGGGAACATAAATGATTTTCTGAAGCGATATGCTTTTGTGTAATGGTGCTGACTTGGCACGGCCTGGAATATTTCATGTGTTCCTCCTAACCTCTACATCCAACCGGGTAATAAGCAGTTTCTCCTGAAAATTGGTTTCTAAAATCCACAATTTCATCCCATTCTTTTCAACAATGTCTCACTCGCTTCTACCAATTCGAGGCAAATCTTTGCACCTCAGTTGTTCAGAAAAGTTGCCAACTGGCAGTGACTGCAACACATTATTCAATACACCCATGAACACAGACAAATGAAAGACATGCGCCCCTCAGACCCATGGAGTCAATACTCAGCCGTACCACTGGAATCGGTCAAGCCCCATCCGGTGGTGACGCATCTCATGCCGCCGCTGAAGTTGTCAGTTACGTCTGCCATGCACACAGGGGACACGCGGGCATTGAGCGTGGCAGGAGAGGCCAGCTTCAGGAGGGTGATGTCGTTCTTGATGGTGAACATGCTGAACTTGGGGTGCTTGAACACCTGCAGCAGGGAGACAACGGGAGAGGGAGGAGACAAAGAGATGTATTCAAAAAGAGAGAAAACCCTTGAATTCCCTTCTGACTGGAAATTCTAGAGGAAGAGGGAAGGGGCGATTTCTCCTCTCACTATCAATATTTTGGGATCCAATCACATCTTAATGAGTCTGGGGAAGGGATTCCTTGGGACCTGCCTAGAAAAGACATAACAAGCCTGGCCGTATCCGTGCTGGTAAAAACAGCAGGCTGCCGCCGAACTTGCACATTTTTCCATGGCTGGCTTCACAGAAACACCGGAGCATTACAGCCCTGGCGGTCCGTGAAGTCAGTCAGGCACTGGAAATTGTAAATCCCAAATCCCATAGGACTCAATGGGAATGGGGAGCACAGAAGCACCGGCGCCAGTGTTTCTGTGTAAGTCTCCGGGTGGGTTCTGTCCCACCCACCAGGCCGGACTGCAGCTGTGTGCTGGTCCAGTAACAACGGTGCCTGTAGACTTACCAGCACCATTGTTACCAGACTAGCACATTTGTAATGAGGCTAGTGACTTTCAGCCACTTACACATGTGTATTGTAAAGTATTGTAATTGGCTATTTATAACGTGCGAGGTTATACCCAGAGGTTTCTAAGCGCAAACCCTGGGATCGAACCTGTGTTGCTCGCGTCCTCTTGCTTCCAAGGAAAGCGCGTTTCCCCTGAGCTATCGGCCGAGACAATGTAGTCGTTGGAGATTCTGGGCTTTCTCGGCTACCAGGGCAAACTTCGATTCCAACCATATTTGGAACAGCAATGCAGAGTGCTTGTCAAACATCAAATGCTGTACATCAACTTAAAAACAGGGTGGGGCGTACTGTATGGATGGCAAATGAAAGGGTTTCAGGGTGGTGAACCAATGGATGCATGGGTGCTTTAGCGAACTGATCGGCGCATATACAGTTAAATGTATAGGTGGGTATTCTTAATTTTAAGATGTGTGTAGATAATGATGAAATGAATAAATGGGACAGGGAATGTGTTTTGGCAGGCAGGCTGGGCGACTGATGGGAACATTGCTGAGTAATTGATTATTGGCTGAAGATGGGTCAGCAGCAGCAGCAACCCCCGTGCAGATGCAGTGGCATAAATACGTAAGTCCATGCACTGCTGCGTAAGCAAACATCTTTTCAATTCATCAAATATGCATTGAAGTTATCTGCGTAGCCTTTACGCAACAGCTGATTTTAAAGTGCCAGATTCCTTCATTAAATGTGGTCCTGGAGCTCACATATCTTCTATGTCTTGCCTTTGTATTGGCATGCATGGCGATGAACCTGTTCACAGAGCGCTGTGTGGATTCAGTATATGGGGAGATGGGACGCTACATTACATGTGTGACCATGGCTCAAATAACCTGCTCCGTGGGATGTTTCCCACTCAGCGGGGTGAGTGCAGGGGCTCCCAGATAGTTGCATATTTTGAAAGACTAGGGCCGTGAGCAAAATCGTGCTTCGAGGCCCTTCTTTGTGGGAAACCTCTGATAGAACAGGCTACTTGGGCCTGTTGGTGCTCAGTGAAGGGGCTCCCACACTTTTTGCATATTGCGAAAGGATACTCGTATGTACCAAGAGGGCGGGTGGCCCTTAGTGGTGGCGCTTAGTGTGGACAGATGAGATGTCCCTTGGAAGTTTGAGTTTTCAGTTGTCTTCTCAATGGCAGGAGTAATGCAGCCAACCTGATACACAGTAGGATATTCTTTCCGATCCAAATTCGACGCCCCCTTTTAGCTTGCGCTGGAATGGCGTTTTTACTTTCTGTTCTTGAGTGTGCCTTGCATGAGTCTTGTGATGACGTCCCCTGTCTGACACTTAGGACTGAGGGTGCGGTGGCCATGCGGACAGAGTGTGCCCGCCGTCCTCGGCTGTCCGATATGCGGCCCAGGGGTGGGGTAGGGAGGCTCTGCTGACTTCCCCATCATGCCCCAGTCTTGTGGCAGGGGACATCACAAGGCGAGACGACATATCCCTCTCCCTTTTAAGAGAACCCCCGGTGTGGCTGGACCAGCTAACACGCAAACACCTTCATGTGGCAAAAGGACATATACGTGATGTCCCACTGGGGCCCCCATCTCACAAGGGGAGTGCTTACAAGAGGTTCATAACTTCTAACAAGTTAACTCTAGGGCCATCGCAGGGGAACGGGTATCAAAAACCTGCTTGCAAAAATAGAATGTGATTAAAAGCACTTGAATCTGACAATCAAATGTCCCACTGCAGGAAATCCAGCCCTGTACTCAAGCAGTGAACAAAAGCAACCTGGCACCAATAACCTTTTTTCTTACTGGCTCACAAAGGTGGCTCTGTAATACCACAGTTGATTGCAGAGCTAGGAGCGGCCATGCTGCAGCCACGCTCCCGTCATACATTTAATGCAACCCAAGATGGCAGCTCGCTTTCATTACGGGTCAGACAGCCTCTCACACAAGAGAGGAGTGGAGCCATTGCTCAACCAATCCATCTCTCTGCCTGAAACAAATGCACAGCTGAGTGTGCTTAAGCGAGGGGGTCCTCCAGGACGCTATATACACGGCTGGTTTGAGGGATACTTGTGTGCGTGTTTGAAGGGAGAGCTTGGAGGAGAGTTGGAGAGAGAGGGCTGGAGCAGGAAGAAGGAGGCTGGAGAATGGTGGCTAGAGGAAGTGACTGGAGGAAAGAGGTGTAGAAGAACAGAGAGGTTGTGAGACAGAACATCAGAGGGAGTAAGGTGACTGGGAGGAAGAGCTAATGGAGTAGAAGAATGAGGGAGGAGTGTAAAGGTGGACGAATAATCGAAAGAGAAGAAGGAAAATAATAGAGGTTGGAGAAAACAAAAATAGGAGTATAAAGGAGGTTAAGGGAAATGTCAGCAGACAGAAAGACGCATGCATGCAGGAGGAGGTTGGCAGAGATATCTAGGGGGAGGACGATTTGAGTACATTGAAGATGGAGGACATATCAAGGAAGAACAGAGGACGGCCTTGAGGAAAAGACGAGCGGGAAGCAAGAAAGGGGCGGACACACCCTAATATTGGAGGGTGTGGTTGAAAGAAGGGTGGAGGCACATGTGGAAGACAAAGAAAGAGAAGTGTAGGGATCAGGAGGTTCTGCAGAGGACCCCTTAGTCACAAGACTATTATGACTCATCAGGGAGGTAGGCAAGGATGGGGTGTTGGAAACTAGAACCAGGACCCTAAGGAAGGGAGGAGAAGAGGCACCCAGACACAGCCTATATAAGCACTCAGGTGGCCATCCTACTAGTGCAAGCTTTGGGTCTTACCCTAATAGCGACCAGCCCAATCTTTAACTATCTTCACGCTGAGCATTCAAGTACATGTGGGGCCCCAAGACCCAAAAGAAGAGTGTCCCCCAGGTGTCTACAACAAGAACCAGATAAGTGGAGACTATTATCCAGGAGCTAAGAAAGCCATTCAAGCCCCCAGAATGTGAGGGACTGAGAGTTGGTGATAAATCTCAGCAAGGGACACCGGATTGAGGATAATGAAACTCAGAGACTTTGTTATTGGAGTCCTAAGGAGAAAGCAGCATGTTGTTATGTTAGATGGGTATCCAGTAATATGGTAGCCGAGAAATTGCAGTTTTTACAAAAAATCGAGGGCAAAAAGGCTGTGGTGTGACCCGGTAAAAGTTTTTCCACTATACCACACAAGGGAAGCAGCGGTTGCAGGGGTGTCCCCCGCTCCCTTTCGGCGGGATAATAGGTCTAGGGGTGGCGGGGGGGTCCCCAGCATCCATTACATGGATTGCAGGGGCCACACCACAGCCTTTTTGCTGCAATTTCTTTTTAAACAGCCATTTTCACAGCAGCTTTTTTACATGGAACCGTTAGATTTTCCCAAGTTGGCCCAATCGTTGTAACCATTCCTATTAAACCTGTATCTTTTAAAACCCCAACCACTTGCTTCTTCTTTCTTTAATACTTTATTTCGACCATTAATAGGTCATAAAAGTTACATACAAAATAACAATGAAATGCACAGATAAAATATATATCATTGATAAAATGCAAAAATACACAATGCATAAAAGCGGAGACGCCTTAAAAATATAAAATAACCCATTACACACAAAATGCTCATAGATCAGTCCCCGCTACAGATACATGCTTAAAACGCTTCCTGCGTGCCAACAGCAGAAAATGCCCCAGACCGTGCAGCACATCAGGGTTGCCAGCAAGCCAGAAGTACACCGCCACTGAGGCCTTACTAACATTGGAAAGCTTGACTAAAGCTAACAAATATTTCCTCCTAGTGTACGTCTACGCTGGGCACAGCTAAACAAAATGCACAATACTTTCAACTTCACTAGGGCATAATGGTCAAGCGGCCGAGTGGGACGCGTCCCAAATGTGCTTTTGGGATGCTAGAAGCTGGATACCGATACGTGACTTCATGTACAAAGCCCTCATTTGTTTAGTCGACATGCTATCAAGGTAGCATTCTAAACCAGGAACTGGTTTCCTAGATGGGTAAGGAACGAAACTGACTGAGGACACAAGCTTCGCTCTAGAATCTCTCTCCCATCTCTCCCTAAGAGCCGTCCTAAAAAATACTTTAAAATCCCCTAAAATAAAATCAGGCTCCAGCCACTAGCCTCTTGCTTCTGTCTTACATTGATTGCGCTCAGCTTTGAGTCTCCACTAATAACATTGCCGTATGCTGTGCACAACAACTGATAATGCTCCAACAGCACGGGGCCTGCACAAGCAGACAGACATTCCTTCGCCATTCACGGTGTCTCCATCCTCTGTTCGGGGTGTATCTTCTATTCTCCGATAAATCCGTAGTTAGTCACAAATTAAGGCTCAAGGATGGCAAACATTTTGGTAATCACAGATAGTTGGCAAAAAAGCGTGAAACCCCCATGAGTCTTCCCTCCAGGGAGGGTGACATAAGCACACAAGTACAATGTGGACCTTGTATAGGCATGTGGCAGGAGAACCCTACCAATAGCCCCCCCCCCAACCCCATATGCACCAAAATGAGAGCATGTAGAGATCTGCAAACCGAGACTTAATGCTCAAGGAACTATCCCAGAAGACAGGAAGCCCTTACCTTAGCAATGGTCATGACTTGGATGTCCTCACTTGGAGAGCCGTGATCAAATTCCCCCAGAATAACGCGGTGGCTGGTTCTGTGGATGAATTTCAGAAATTATGAACCAGAGAAAAGCAATGGGTCCACGATGTACAATCATTCGACCTTCCCTCATTCTAAGTTTGCTGGTATCCCGGGATATCGGCAAACTGCCCTTATCATCTCCGCCGCCCGATATCTAGGATATTACAGGCTGCGGACTGTGGTAAATTACATGGGATGGGATTTCCTGAATCACTGTCACCGTGAGTAATAGTGACAGTGATTCAGACATGTATTTGCAGATAGGGGTCTGAAGTCCCAGCAGAATTACCCACGTTTTTTCTGGCATTTGTTGAGGACTGGCACACTCGTAATGAGCCATGTGTTTGTTCTAAAATAAATGCAAGGCCTAAAAACTGGCCGTGCAGTGTCTTGAGCCTCCTCTCCTCTGATACAATCTTAACACTAGAAAAAAGAATACAATGAAACTGGCTGTATTTGGTTGAGTGCAGTGTGCCTTTTGCTGGAATATACACACATATGTGATGTTGCCCTTTTATTAGATCATGGGGGGAGGATGCAAGAGCATGTATAATTCCGTACAGTAATGGAGAGGAAGGCAATATTGCTTAGTTTGCCTCTTTGGCTTGGAGCTGGGAGGGATCCCTGGCATGTCATATCCACAGTCTATTTAAAAGGCGTGTGTGACTAGGTCTTCATCCCAGACTCTCAGAGTGCTCTGGAGCTGGAGAAATCACCTGACCCACAGCAGAGAGAGAATACCAAAATATAATCAAATCAAATAAATCCTATTGGCAGATAAGCCATACGCCTGGGCGGCACCACTGGAAGCAGGGACAGGGAAACGTCCTGGGTTAATGTGGAGCCAAGGGTGAAGCTACCTGGATCCTCAACAGGCCCCGAGCGCGCTGGCTAACCACATGTCGTAGAAGAGCAGCGTTTCTCAGAGATGGCATCAACAAGCAGAAATGCAGCGGCTGCCAGGAACCAGAAGAGAATTACCGCCTCGGGACAAGGATTCTTATGACTTTCTTTGATTTTGTGATTTTAGATTAAAACCTACCTAAGCATCAGCGAGGTGACTGGCCCTTTGGTCTCAGAAATTGAGATGGTGGACACCATGGAAGTGCTAATGAAGGCCTTAGCCAGCAGCCAGCAACTACAGCCGGCCACCCAGCTCCAAAATAAGCAGGCACAAGCCCATTGTCACGCCTTTCAGCGAGAGTTACAGCATCAAGGAAGTTTACAGAAACCCCACTCAAGGGAAGAATCCGAAAGCTGTCATACACCTCAGAAAAGCCCTTGCCTCCCAGCGGGCCCATCCGAAAAATCCATCATCAGCCCTCCCGAAATATAGCCTGAGGGAGGATCCAACCTATTTCTCTGAGGACTTTGAGGGGGTCGCCAGCGATGGACAACCGCCCCAAGAGAGGTGGGGGCTGTAGGTTGCTCCACTGTTGACAGGCAGTATAGGTTCCATGTGATAATGTCGCCTGGAAAAAGTTGCCAGGTAGGTGACTTTTTTTTCTCCTGATCTCTAAATTCTTTCCCCAAATATTTTACGAGGGGTATAATTTTTAATTATAAACTCCAATCCTAAAATATTTGGGGAAAGTGTTTGATTTTACTGAGGGTGCGTTTTTTGGGAAATGCCGCCCCATGGCGCCCCTTTCCCAGGCGACTTAGAAAGGGTGAAAGGGTTCTGCTGGAAAGAAAGGGGCTTGACGATGAAATCATAAACAATGACTTCACCAAGACCAGGCTGAACAGTTATGAGACCCCTCACCAGTGGTTCTACAGGTTCAAAGACCTGGCTGATAAATGGCTACAGACCCCATATACCAATGTGGGCTGATGGAAATGCAATCATCATCAATAAGTTATTGGGAAAGGGGCTGGGACCCAGTCAGTGTTGGGTAAGACAACACCAAAGACCCAGTCTGAATAAGGCCAACAACATTGCTTCTGCTTACCAAAAGGGAGGCCCAGAAGATTTGTAACTGTTGCGAACAAACTCAGGATTCCGTCCAGCATAGGCGCATCAAGGGAGTGGCCTGAACTGGCACGTGCTACCCCTGGAATGTGATTGGCCACCCAAGGTGACACCCCATTATCCTAAACAATGATCATTATGTTTGTGTGTGCTTGTACTTCATGCCACCTCTGCATAAGTCAGTGCCCCACTTGGGCCACCCCAGTCAAAAGAGTCTGGACACGCCACTGCCATCCAGCCACGCATGCACCCTTCCCCATCTGCCACCCTTGTGGGTCAGTGGAGGAGGAATGAGTCGTCAGACAGGGGGATTGAGCCTGTGGAAATAGGTGCTTGTGTTCATGAAATGGCATGCAGACAACACAAGCAAGTGGAGACGAACTGCACCACAGTAGAAATGATTCTTATGCATATGATGTCAAACTCAATGAAGCACCTTTTCAAGCTCTGCTTGATAGTGGTTGCCTTCAGACAGCTCTACTTGCAGTTCTGGGTGGGCCAGAGGGAGATGGTTTGCCACCCATTTGGAGAAGGTGAATCTGCTGGAGCAGTGTCAGGAGCGGGAATACATTCATATGAATAATTTTGAGTGGATCCGTCATGCTACGACATTGGACACTGTGAGGTCCTTCTGGGTTAAGCACCATGAAGGGGTAATAACTTCTTCCTGCCTTTATTTTGCATTAGAGATCCCACCTACTGGCGATCCAGCTTCCTTTTAGTCCTGATGATGCCATGCTGGTTGCTCAACAATTTTTTTGGAGTACCCAGATCGCAACTGATTCGATGCTTTAAATGTACCTTCTCAATGGCTTAGATGACAGGCAAATATATCTGGAATCTGCTGGCAAGAATTTGGCTGAAGTGCTCTGCTTGTAAACTCTAGCATTGCCCACATGCCTCGTAACAATGAATTCCATAATGTGCACTATATAAACGGAGTCCATAGGATTAGGGATACATGTTGAATTCTGCACTGTAGAGGAGGTCTGTATCCCTCCCCCATTCTTATGGCAGATAAGCAAATATGGTAGTTAGGGCCAATACTGCACTCTCCTGTCCAACATTTTAAAAATTAGGATTATTGTCTGTTTAGATAAATTAAACTGCCCTTATTCAAGGCAAAGTACACTGAAAATAAAGACCACTGGACACACTTATTCAAGGCAACATAAAACATATAAGTATACTTACGTTACACACACACATTAAACACAGAATATAGATTTTGTTGTATAGGTTAGCAAAAGATAGCCATTGCATTATAAATGTGTGTAAACTTTCGCTTTCAGGGAAATTAAAAAATGTTGAGAACACAGAAAATATAGTGCCAGGTGGAAACTTGTCTGGACAGAAGCCAGGGTACAGTCAGATGGCAGAAATCAAATGACAGAATATGTAGTTTTCTGTGGTGTGATTCATGAAATAAAACTGGCTTATAGTCAGGAAAGATAAGATAGGGAAGCTGACCTTGGACAGAATGTACTAAAACACTGAGGAAATGCCTCACAACTCAAAGCTGTTTAATCTATTTTTTTTTAATTGCTTGTCATCCAGGAAATGTGAAAAATAGCAAGTTACTCTGACCAGGAAGTGTTTTTGTCCAATAGGACACAAAGGATACGTTGACTTTTTAGGAAAATGACCAATGGGAACATGTTAAAATCTAAGGTGTATATTTGCATACATTGTTGGGCAATCTGTTACCAGTGTATACATCTCATGGTATATGTGTTACAAGATTGATATGTTCGCCTTTTCAGCTGTAAAGAACAGTGATTAAACTAATTCACTCCCAGCCGGCTGGTTCTTTGTCTCTCTGTCTCACACAGAGTATATGCTTCCATGATATGGCCTACTGTGTGGGTCATGGCTAAGGGAGTGACCCCCTATTCAGCACTGTAGTTATTGATTGTGCCAAGATAGGAAAGAGATGGTTTTGAATTTCAGAAAGAGCCTTAGGGAGGATTTGGGCTCCAACACAAATAGGCAAATCCCTGCTAGCAAGTTTATATATTCAAGTATAGGGTTTTGCCTTGTGTTGTAGCTTGCTTGCCTCATCCGCTCCATTATGTCCTAGTCCTGACACCTGTTGTGGGATAAAGAAATGAGCTCAGTCTGAGCTGGGGAGGATACAAATAGAGATAAGAGGCTACTTACCGGACATTGCAGTGGGCTGCGGTCACCACCCATTCCTCGCTGATCAAAGATCCACCGCAGAAGTGGAATCCGGTGCTGTCCTACAGAGAAGAAGAGATTGTTAGCAATGCCCATCAGTGATCAGCCCCAGTCAAGCTCACTCCTGGCCCCACTCCTCACTTCATTGTGAGCTAAGCAAAGTCTAGTGGAAGAATTCAAGAGATTAACTTCAGTAAGAAATTTGCTTTCATGGAGCATACTGCAAATATCATCTATTAATGACACTTTGGAATATTCGAAAGAAGGCACTACAAAACTTGGCAGACCGGTAGAAATGCTGGTAAAAATGCAGGTAAATCCATTACCAGCACTTTTACCGCCCCATCAAACTACAGGTTTGCCGGTGGGTGTTACCTGATTTACCTCCAGCCAAGAGCTGGAGGCAAATCAGTCCCCCAGCGGCAGAAAACTGCCGGAATTACCGGCACCGATAATTCAGTTATTTCCTCCCATAGAGTCCACTGGGACTCCATGTCATGAGGAATTTCCGGCATTTCCACCACCTGTAATATCCAGGAAATACTGGGATATCAGGCGGCGGTAAAGCTAATTCCATTTGCCGGTATCCCGCTGGAATTATCAAACTTGTAATGACCCCCATGAACCTGAATGCCTCCAGAATAGTGCAAGTTAAGCTTCATACGTTGCACCAAGTGCCAAGCAAATGCACTCATGTAGTTAAGACTGGTCATCTTCGTCTTGCAAAAGTGTGAAGTTAGAATGACCTACACTAGGGATTACGCCCTTATTATAACAGCTAGTGAGAGACTGAAATTACAGTGTTTATGAAAATCAAGACTCTCGGACTTTAAGATTGCCTGAGCACATTAATTAGTTTGTGTTCAGTTCTTTTTTCTGCTGCCAGTACTTCGAACTGTGGTCTCCACACACTCTATAAAGTTACTCTGTGTATACAGATATTTCCTGAAGTAAAGGCTGGGAGGGAGAGGGCTTAGCGACTGTTTTGAGGGCCGGAGGACTGTTTGGAGGTCACTGATAGAGGTGGGAGAGCCAGCAGGCTCACTCGGGTCAAGTGGCTCATTGGAGATCGACCTGAGGTGCGAGCTAAGGAGGTGTTGGAACCGAGCCTCAGCCTCCTCAATCCCACCTGCTCCCCACGACATTTACGTGTTTTTCCCTGTGAAATCTAAGAGACTGCTTAGCCAATGGACGTGCAGCCTCTCTCTGCATCCTCTCCAGCCCCACCAAAGGGATGCACACACTCCCAGAGGCCCCAACCCTCCCTCTGATCCACACCTCTGGGAGGACTAAGGGACACTTCTTTTGAAATGCACTGCTCTCCTCTTGAAACGGGCCTGGCAAGGCCTTCCTTATTACCCTTTAGCACCTCGTTGTGGCTTTTGCTTTTGTCATGCCCGAGCCTGGGCAGTGGGTGTAACCACAACAAAGGTCTCCGTTTTATTCGGGGTGACAGGAAGCATCTACCTGGAGAGATTACAGATACTCTCGGTCCTGTAGGAAACGGCACTCAGCTTCTAAGGTGACCCAGGCTACTGACCTTGTCCAGGAGCTTCTGAAAGCATTTGGTGAGCCCAGGCTGGGGAAGGCTAACCTTTCTGCACTTGCGCTATTTTACAGTGTGTGGCTAAATGAGAAAGCATGTGTATATTTTGGAAACCTCAAACCCCAATCCTGCTCTAGTGCTCCTGCTTACCTAACTTTTCAATATTGATATATGGCCTGGTGAGCTAGCACAAGTGAGTGCAACAGGGGACGTGTCACTGCAAGGCAAAATGTGGGTACCATTGAAATGGCGTCCCTTCTCTATTATCGGGAACATGGTCAATGCAAAGTGTATTTTAAAATATATTTAAAGCACTACTATTAGTTGGCTGAAGATGTATCAACAAACCTGAGCAAAATGAACAGCTGGAGAGTTATTTTCCCCATCCTGAATGAAAGCCTACAATTAAACCACCTCGTCCACCCCCTCCCCTTTTCTGGTGATGCATGAAAACCCCAGTGCTTCCCCTACAGCACCATTCCAGCGCCATTCATGTCCCTTCTCTCCTCCCCCAACATCACATCACAATAATAGCGACACTGCGTCTCCTGGAGGTGTACGATTTGTGGCACCTCAAGACAGGCGGTTCCATATGAATTACCTGGGGCTCCTGCCAATTTTTCTGGTGCTCAAGGCTTTTCAACCAACTATCATCAACAGTGTGGTCCGTATTCGCACAGACAATTCTGTAGCGATGTTTTACATCAACAAACCGGGGGGCACCAAGTCTCCTCTGCTTGTGGATCTTGCCATACAAATTTGGATTTGGGCCATCCAACACAATGTCTGGCTCCAAACTGTATACATCCCGGGCCACATCAATGTGGCTGCAGACTCCCTTAGCCGCCAATATGCAGCGAGTTACGAGTGGGAGATGAACAACGATGTTCTCACCAACATTTTTCAGCAAGGGGTGGACTTCTTTGCGACATCATCAAACAGGAAACGTCCTCTATATGAGTCCAGGGACGGCTCAGAGTGTCTTCCTTGGGGGATGCCCTCGAGATCCTGTGAGTCAACATGAAAGCTTATGCCTTCCCTCCATTACCACTGATTCATCGGTCACTCTGCAAACTCGGGAGGGTGGCTCCTTGGTGGCAAGCCAGGTTCTGGTTTTCGGAACTGCTGTACCTGTCGGTTCGCCCCACGCAGTCCCCCGATAAGTTTGCCGCAGATTTCTGACCTTCTTCACCAGAGCAATCACCAGCTGTGGCACCCCTCCCCACAATCGTTCAGCTTGGCGGCCTGGTGCCCGAGTTCTGATCTTTAGCGCAGTTCAATCTGTCTGATAACAACATGCCCATAATCCAAGCAGCCAGGAAACCTTCCACAAGGGATCAATACAGGAGCAAGGGGCTCAGTTTTTGCCATTTGTGTTTGGCCAAAGAGCTCGATCCAGGCATGCTTCTATCGACACTGTTCTGTCCTTTGTATCTGACCTGGCAGCCTCTGGCATACATGTCCTGTGATGAAGGACTTATTGGTCCGCCATTGAGGCCTACCTGTTACCGCTGTTGTTTTTCATTGGCTAATCCAGTCATCAAGAAATGTCATAACCCCTTTGAACCTATGGCTACTACTGAACTTAAGTACCTATCCAGGAAGGTAGCTTTTTTGATTGCGGTAACATCTGAAAGACGCTTGTTGAGCTTCAGGCTCTCTGTGGAACATCCGTTCCTACCTTTCCGTAAGGATACAGTGGTGCCTCACACCCACCCTTTGTTCCTTCCGAAAGTGGTTTCGGAATTCCATTTAAACCAGTCTATATCTCTGCCAGTCTTCTTCCGGAATCCGGTCTCTGATGCTGAAAGGGCTCTGCACAACTTAGATGTCAGACGGGCTCTGAAATTCTACCTCGATAAGACTAGCAAACTCAGACGCTCTTAACTTTTCGTCACATTTGGTGATCCAAATGGGAAAACCTGCCTCAAAGGCATCCATCTCCCGCTGGGTTGCTTCATGTGTTTCCGAGGCCTACCAGGTTCAAGGCCTTAAAACACCTAAAGGCATTCATGCACATCTCATTGATGCACAAACTCATTGACTGAACCGCCTACTCCCAACTAAATGCCTTTGTCGAAGCCAAGAATCTCCTAGACCCCACACAATCAGGTTTCAGAGCCCGTCACGGAACCAAAACCACCCTAACCTCAATCTGGGATGACCTTAAAATGACGGCAGACTCTGCGGGATGCTCTGCACTAATCCTTCTTGACCTATCTGCCGCCTTTGACACAATCAATCACTCAATCCTCCTAGACCGCCTTCACTCCCTAGGAATTCGTGGAACTGCTCTTAAATGGATAGCTTCATTTCTCAAAGATAGGTACCAAATAACAATACTCTCCACCTATACCTCCCAAGCCTGACCAGTCAACACGGGAGTACCACAAGGAGCATGCCTATCTGCCCTCCTGTCCAATCTCTACCTGATCACCCTCCCTCCAATAATTCGTTCACACAACATCCTGTGTTACAACTACGCCGACGACACTCAACTAATTCTAAAACTAATGAACTGAAATCCCAACTCCCGACCTGACCTGGCCTCCTGCCTCCTCGAAATAGAACTCTGGATGACCCAAAGCCACCTCTTGCTAAACCCCTCCAAAACCGAAATCATGGTATGTGGCAACTCCGAGCTTCTTCCGCATCCACTACCCTGGCCATCCGCCATGGGCAGCTCACCAACCTCCTGCAACTCAGTGAAAAATCTTGGATGCACCCTTGACTATGACCTAACACTCTCACGCCATCAACAACATCTCAAAATCCTGCTACTACCACCTTAAAACACTTAGGCGTATCTTTCCATATCTCTCCTTTCCTAACAGACTCTCCGCGGTCCAATCAATAGTTATATCAAGACTGTACTATGCAAACCTCCTATACCTCAGAATCCACGCGTACCAACTGAATAAACTCCAAAGGGCACAAAACGCAGCAGCCAAAAGGCTACTTGCGCTCGGCCCAAGAGACCACATCTCCCCAGCCCTTAAGACACTGCACTGGCTTCCAGTAGCCCGAAGGGTGACTTTCAAAACCATATGCATCTCCCATTGAGCACTGCATAAAACAGGACCTCAATATCTTCAAGACAAACTAAAACCCTACCACCCCCCTCGCACCCTAAGATCAAGCTCAGCCGGCCTCCTAGTCATACCTAAGACAAACTCAGTCAGATTAGGTGGATCATCATTCTCAGCCTTGGCCCCCACCCTGTGGAACTCACTCCCACCCCACATCCGCCAAACTGAGGATTTAACATCTTTCCGCAAACTGCTGAAAACCTGGCTCTTCCCCTAAAACCAACCGGTACCAAACTAACCCAAACAGACAAACAGCATCTCAACGACACCAACCCAACAAACTACCTGATGCGAGAAATTGACAGCCAATAATCCTGAATGTACACTAGAAAGATAAATAGAATTAAACAAGTAAAGTAGATCAAAATAGTGAAGTGGATAATAAGAATTAATCATAGGGAAACAGTAAGGAGATGTAAACTGCTGAAAGGCACATAATGCATGAGGAGGGAACGAAGTGAATGGCGTGGATGAAATAGTTAGAATAGATGATGCGTGTTGAACAGATGAATGCACTGAGTGAAAGAATGCATGAGTGGAAGAACAGATGACTATATAGATTGAATGAGTGTGTAAATCGAATGAGTATGTACATCGGATAAGTGTATAGAATGGATGAACATGTTAAGCAGTTGAGTGTGTAGAGTGGTTGAGTGTAAACAGATGAATGCACTGAGTGGAAGAATGCATGAGTGGAAGAACAGATGACTACATAGATCGAATGAGTGTGTAAATCGAATGAGTATGTAGATCGGATGAGGGTATAGAATGGATGAACATGTTATGTGGATGAGCTTATAGAGTGGTTGAGTGTGTAGAGTGGACGAGCGTGTATGGCGGATGAGGGCATAAATACAGAGAAGCAAATAGAACGCAGGAGCGTGTAGAACTGATGAATGCACAGAACGTATGAGCGTGTAAAGTGGATGAGTATGTAGAGCGGATGAGTATGTAGAGCGGATGAGTATGTAGAGCGGATGAGTATGGAAGTGCAGATGAGTATGGAAGTGCAGATGAGTGTGAAGAGCGGATGAGTATGTAGAGCAGATGATTATGGAATTGCGGATGAGTGTATAGAACGGATGAGTGTATAGAGCGGACGAGTGTATAGAGTGGACGAGCGTAGAGAGCAAATGAATTTATAGAACAGGATTACTGCGTATTAGCGAATGACTCTAAGGGCCTGATGAGTGCATATTAATGTTGAATGCGGGGAAAGCGCAAATGCATAGAGCGGATGAGTGTGCGGAGCGGATGAGTGCGGGGAGCGGATGAGTTGAATGCGTGGAAAGCACGAGTGCATTGAGCGGATGAGTACATAGAGCGGATGAGTACGGGGAGTGGATGAGTACGGGGAGCGGATGTGTACGGGGAGCGGATGTGTACGGGGAGCGGATGTGTACGGGGGGGAGCAGATGAGTACGGGGAACTGATGAGCGCGGGGAGCAGATGAGTGAAGCGAGCAAATGAGTGAGGGGAGCGGATGAGTTGAATGCGCGGAAAGCACAAGTGCATAGAGCAGATGAGTACATAGAGCAGATGAGTGTGGGGAGCGGATGAGTGCAGGGAGCGGATGAGTACAGGGAGCAGATGAGTAGGGGGAGCGGATGAGTGCGGGGAGCGGATGAGTACGGGGAGCGGATGAGTACGGGGAGCGGATGTGTACGGGGAGCAGATGAGTACGGGGAACTGATGAGCGTGGGGAGCGGATGAGTGAAGCGAGCAAATCAGTGCGGGGAACGGATGAGTTGAATGCGTGGAAAGCACGAGTGCATAGAGCAGATGAGTACGTAGAGCGGATGAGTGCGGGGAGCGGATGAGTGCGGGGAGCGGATGAGTGCGGGGAGTGGATGAGTGCAGGGAGCGGATGGGTGCGGGGAGCGGATGGGTGCGGGGAACTGGTGACTGCGTAAGGTGGGTGAATGCGAAATACAGGGGCAGACAGGAGTGCATGCGTGGGGCAGACTGGTGCGTGCGGGGCGGACGTGAGCGCCCGGGGCGGACTGGAGTGCATGAGTGTGTCAAGCAGACCGGAGTGTGTAGCAGACGGGGACGCATGGAATAAATAAAAGTCCATAGAATGGACTGGAACGCATAGAACTGCGCGACGTAAATAGTATGGTCTGGAATGCAGGGAATGTTTGAAAGAGCATGTAACCCATCATATCATACCCCACGCTTACTCTCTTCTTTACACCACCACTCAACTAGAACACAGAGATACTATGACACCATTCAGTATAACTGTTCTCATACCAACATCTCCGGCTCACTCCCCATCATTCTAAGTAAACACTGCTGGTTACACACCCCCCAGCCAGGCGTTCTCCTCAGGCACTAACACAGCCACAGTCGGTCTGGATAAATCCTGCCAGAACGAACACATACCCCTGATCTCAACCACCACACCTACCGCTAAGAAGCAGCTATTACACGAATACCACACCAGCTGCACACATAACCGGTGCGCACGCGCGCCATTGAAACTCCCTACTCTCTCTACTGACCTGAACTTCGGTTCCCAAGGGCGTTCAACCTACCAGCGCCTTCAGACCATACCAATAGTATATAAGGCGCTATATAAGTGCAAAATAACATAACATAATATGCAAAGGCCTGGAGGGCCATCTGTTTCTCACCCCCACGCCTGCCTCCCTCCTGCAGTTGGTAAGTGGCATGCGAGAAGCTGCCATGAGTTACCAAAAGGCAAATAACTTTGTGGTGTTTAATATGTGAATGGTCACTGTATGTGGCTGAGGAAACTGACTCTAAGGTCTAGTAAGGCACAACAGTGAGGTTTTTTGCATATTTCACTTTAGCATATATTCACTTCCTGTGACATCACGTGCCATTGCATATGTCAGGGTTCCCACACTATGTTTGCCCAGTCTTCAATTTAAGCTGCTTATCACGTACATTCCTAGCACTGGTCTAGTGTGTACAAACATGCGCGTTAGGCAAAATATTCCATTCCATGTTTTCTACAGCCATGTTCCTGGCGCGGCTCATGTCTGGCCCTTAGAGCCAGGCCAGACCCTCTGGCTCTCCCAGCTGTAGCCACTAAATGGCATTTGACCTCTCCATAATGGGAGGTTAGGAGGGGGGATTTTTGCCTACTCAGAAGTAGTGCCCTTTTGGTTCCCCCACCCCTGAAGTAAGGACAGACTCGAGATTCATAGGGAGGGTCTGGTGCTCCCATGCTGGTGCCACCCAAGACAGTCCGCCGCCTAGAAGCAGACACTAGAACCACTGTGTGTGTTGGCGCTTACCTGCAGTGACACTTGCCAGGGCCATGATCCGGGCACGGCGTCCTCGCCGTTCACAATTCGGGCATATCCGGTGAGAACCGGCTTGATGGCGGGAACACCGCAGCCTGAGGTCAAGAAAGACAATCGATCAATGGCAGCTCCGGCAGTTTTCGGAGAAAATTAACAATGCAGCGCTGGAGCAGGTGAGAAAAATGGGTAAAACTAAAGCCCGCGGCAATGCAAGCTCCGCATAATAGTCTGTGTGCCACAGTGCCTCCTGCTCCCCTTTATTATACGACTGCACCCCAGAATTAAACAGAAGTGGAAAGTCTGGCTACTGCCTGCGCACATGTTCATAGTGAAATCACGTTGATAGTTCAACTCTAAGAGCAAGTGTTCATCAAACATGTCATGCTCCAAAACCAGCCTTGATTTGCTAGCTAAGCCTAAGTACAAGCAGACGTGTTTCTTCTTTTTTTAGGCGCGTTCGTTTTAATGACCGAAGCCCACCTAGAGTTTGCAAAACTAGGCCTCGTGGGCCCCCTCACCCAAAGATGAATAAAACAACACGTTGCACTGGGGCATTGCTCATTATTAATGCACTATCAGAGCACTATTGCCTAGCTGGTGACACTTCTTAGCATGTAACATATGCAAGCACCTCCGCCTTGATGTCATGCCCAATGGTACTGGAACAACACGACCCATTGAACAGTGAAATATCCCACTAGCTGGTACAGGGACATTGAGTACACGTTTGCCCGTGGGGGTTAACTGATTTATCAGGCTGCCACCTCCAAAAGAAAGCCAGTATTACCGACACCGGTGTTACTGGTGCCGGCAATCCCCCCCCATGGAGTCCTATGGAATGGGAATTTACCTGCCGTTGCTGGCAGCTTGTTAGGCGCCAGTAATGTTAGCTCCGTTTGCCGGTATCCTGGCTGATTTACTGGCAAACTCACCATGAACCCCCATTGTTTCTTGTTGAGATGCCCACTTCTACCCTCTGGGCAGCTGGGGCAGAATAACACAGTGGCTATCACGCCCTGACACTGA
This sequence comes from Ambystoma mexicanum, assembly GCF_040938575.1. NCBI lineage: Eukaryota > Metazoa > Chordata > Amphibia > Caudata > Ambystomatidae > Ambystoma > Ambystoma mexicanum. Next base: position 1,034,226,365 of record NC_090921.1, read on the forward strand.
CTTATGGTTACTGGGAAAAGAAGAGTTCTACCCAATGGAACCAGTAGGCAATGTCATGATAATGAGGTACCAGCCAGCGGCACTGCCACTCCCGCACCAACTCACACTGGAAAACCTATACACAGTGGGTATGGGTCAGTGTACATGTGGCCTGATGCCAGCCCTTGTTACGGGTATTTAAAGAGATCTAAGCTCTGGTGCTACAATAGCCGGGACCACCGGCACTGCAGTGACTGTACCCACGATTACCGGAGCAGCTCTATCTACTTGCACTAGTGCCTAGAATGATACCCAGCCAGGCCATCCCACCAATGTGAAAGAGACATGGCCACTGGTAATCCAAGAGGACCCGGGCACACTGGACGACTCTGCCCCCCAGTACTGGAAATAACCTTTCACCAGTGTGCTGTCCATGTTACACAGTTATGCAAGGACAGCCCTACCCACCTACTTATACTCATGCAGCACTAACTGTGGTAATGGGCCACCCTGACCCAATGGAACAGGGGGAGTCCAGCTCGCAGGTACTTGGGCAGACTTGCCCTCAGATACTGGTACAGTCCTGCCCACTGGGGTTGGGACAGCCCTACACACTGGTGCTATGACAACCCCACCCAGTAGTACTAAAAGAGTCAGACCTACTGGTACTGCAGTGCCCATACCCACAGATACTGTGCCAGTCCTACCCACTAGTGCTGGGGTAATCCTTACCAATTGTCCTGGAATACCCCAATCCCATGGTATTGCAATCACCCTGCGCACGGCTGCCAGAGGAACCCTTCCCAATGGCATTGGAATAACCCTTGTCATGGTGCTTGAAGATACCCACACAATGATACTGAAACATCCCTACCCATGACACTGTCACAGTCTTACCCGCCACTGTGCGAGCCCCACCTGCTGCTACTGGCACAGACCTGCTCACGGATACTGGGGCAGTGTTGCCGGGTGGCACTGAAACCGAGCAAGACTCTCCTCACAGTCACACGAACAGCCTTATGCACCACGGGCAGTGCTCTCTGCAGTGGCTTGTGATGGGACTTGCTATGCACCTCTCGGGCCCTTGAATGACGGTCCTATGTCGCAGTGGATAATGGTATAGCCAACTCAGGATCAGCCGCTCGCACCCCTCCACCCCCCACTGTGGAGGGCAGCCTCGAGAAACGGTGTGCATAGCGGGTCCCAGACTATTTGGGTAAAGGCAGTTGGCAGCCATTGTCGGAATGGGACTAAAAAACAGGAGGGAACCAAAATAAAAATGCACCAAATTCCAATACAATCAGTGACTTTCCGCATCAAACTTATTGAGTCGGACTTGGGAGTGCATTTTGGTGTGCATTTGTGGCAAATTGTGCATTTTAAAGCGTATGAGGCCTGCAACCCTGGCCACAGCTAGCGGGTGCACAGTGCATTCATTGATCCACGTGGCCCACGCTGTCCGGCCCGGGCAGTCCTGCGGGCAGTGCCCACTTGCCCTGTAGGCCAGCCGGTGGACAGCTCAATGGACATGTCTACTCTTGCACGTGAACTCTCCCTCATGCGCTGAGTCATTAGTACAGATGATGGGGTCCCATTGCGCTGGCCCCCAATGACTTGGAGCACTTTGAAGTAGGGCAGCCGCTCTCCTGCACTGACTTTCATACAGGCGAATAATAATGATAATGACTGGAGCTCTTTAAGGTGTGCCCTCACACCAGGGATGATGCTCCTACTGCCAGGACTCACTGCTTGGGTTTACAGAAAGGCAAGACACCATCTGAGCTCCACCCAGCTGGGAGATATAGGGGAGCAAGAAGCTGGGGCTCTGGCGGAAGAGCGCATGGGCCGTCTAGGACCATGTGCCTCAGATCTGGAGCCCCCTCTCTAAAGGGTCAGAGGGCAGAGCATCTCAAAGGGACCCAAGACCCATGTCTTCTTAAGAAAGTGCCACCTCCTGTCTGTCCAACCCAACAGTCAGGAATGTCTTGTGGGTTTTGCCGAATGGCGGTGTGGGCCTCTGATAAGCCTGGGCAGGGACACGCCCCGTGGCATCAGGGTATCGCACATGATCCTTCTGCTGCCCCATAATCTCTGCCTGGGCGCCCCTGGAATCTGCTTCTTCTGGATGGAGCTATTCCTGGGGTGACGGGTCAGGGGAGCTTACCGTAGGTAGCGCCAACGAAGGCGAGGCAGGACAGCAGCCAGAGGAACGCCATTGCTCTTTCAGGTCGGTCTCGAGTGGGATTCTGCTAAGGAACTCTGGAGCTGTTTTATACCATCCAGCAGCCAATCAGGACGCGACTCCATTTTTAGCTCCCTTAACTGATGTGATAAGGGTTGGGCAAGAGGCCTGGGAATGGAACATGCAGGGTGTGCAATCTGGAGACCTTGGGAGATAAGGAGGTCTGCAGCCCTGAGGTGGCCGCTGGCACTGGCACTTATTTGTCTGGAGCTTTAATAAATGTGCTATTTGCATCATGAGAGCAGCGCTACACTAGAAAGCCTGTGGTTGGCTAGTCCAGGGTCTGTGCCTGTCAGGCAAGAGACCACATAGGCGAGTAATCCAGAGGCAAGGCCTGAATAATAGACCCTACTGTGAAATGGGGCATTCATGGAACCAGAGGCTCAGGCCCAATAGACCCTATGGAGAGGCGTTAATGATGGAGGCGTGGAGGACACCAGCATGCACAATTAGCGAACGGGACGTTTTTAGCCTCTCTGTCGAGCGTGAATTTGGATGCCTTGGAGTTTATTTGCCAAAGGACTATTTTACCTATAAAGCCAAGAGAGGCAGAACTAGAAATGCGATGCTATAACTAGTTTTGCACATAGTTATCTTCCTGGTTGGACCTTGTTTTACATGGGAGCGTTGGGACAGACAAATGAACGATGTCAGCTGTGCTGTAGTCCTTCTTCAGTGTCAGTGTAGGGTTTTAGGCGCCGCGCATCAAACGAACACATAACACATCTCTCCTTGTCAGGCGGGGATGATTTGTAAGGGCAGAAGCGTCTGTGTTATGTGAATAGCACAGTGTTTTGCCTGACTTTGAGGGCTGTGCAGGTCTAATCATTGAGGTCTGTCCCGCTCAGAAAGGGACATAGAAGCTGGCCTCCTGGCTTTCATTTTGACTCAGGTTTGTCCAGTAGTTCTGATCTAACCTCTTCAGCAAGGGAGCAAGACGGCACAGATGCACTTGTCGTGCGCTTTGCTAAACTGAGTGATAACGCATGGGAGGTGAATACGTTGCTTTTCGGATCTATCAGCTGTGCAAAAGTATGAAGTGGTGACAACTTTCACAGGGGATATTGGGGCCATTGCATGTAATGGAGGCCTAAGCAACACGTCCTGAACGATGACGCCTCAGCCTGTGCCCTGATTATACACCATGGGGCCAAACTTGCAGCATTTGTAGAGTTGGTAACTCACTGCAGACTGGGTCACTGGTAGGGTCGCAGCCTGGCTAGCTGGGAGACTTACCGGCTCGGGAGTGTGGTGTGCATGCAGAGGTGTTGTATTTGAAGTTGATGTGCTCATATTGAATATTGAGTCCGTGGGTAAAATGGAGACTTTATTAAGACTTGTATAAGTTATGACAGGTAGGTTGATGGGGTACAAAGGTTCAAGAGTATAAGTTAAAAGGAAGACATCCACCTGTCCACCCTTCAGTAATCTTAAACCCAACTGACACCAGTGGAATGTAGCTGTGACATCGCCTATAAACATTCTAGGCTAACATTCTATTAGTAGTCGCACACACACCACTATTAAGTATAGACAGAACCTAACACATCTCCCTCCTTATAACCGTGAATGGAAGCATACATATACCCCAATCATATTCAACTACTGCCATTAGCATGTCCCCATGTCCGGGGATGCTCGTGGTCTCGTGCAGGTGGGATGTGACCTAGCAGTCTCAGCTGGAATGACCCTTTGGGGGTGGGGCCAAGCCAGATTTCATGTTTTCTTCCCCTTTCTGTAATGGCTTGGCAGGCGAAGAACAATGGTTTGGAGGGTTGCCTAGAGCACTTGCCAGAGGTTTAAGACTGATTCTAAACCTTCCAGCCATCGCCGCTTTGTTTTTGGTGTGTCCTCTCTTCATGGCCTCAGAAGGGTCATTCCGTAGGCAATGTGCACAGTTGGGTGCCATTGGCAGAGTTGCACAGTTGCATGTCTCGGTATGTGCCTGCGTGCTCTTGTGTGGCCATCTCTTTACAGTTACAGAGTTAACAGATACCTCTGACATCTTTATACTGTGGAAAGAGCTGCCTGTAAAGGAGTACCTACGAATCAGAGACAAAAGGTGCACGCAAGGAGCCATGAAAACGTGCTAATGTGACTGCTTAAGACAACAGTGACTTCATGTGGGTCGGGCAGTACTGGCTCTAGATCACATCTAACCCCTCAATTACAGCAACAAGTCCCAAGTAGCTGAGAACACCCATAATGATGAGTTTAAAAGCAGTGCATTCTCAACAATAACGCACCGGAACCCGTGGGGTTAACAAGAGACAAGCATCTTTCTCCCCATCCCAAGGGGGCCAGAGCAACATGTAGTAACGAAGACCTCCAGTACTCAAGGTAAATTCATAGGGTCTTTATTGTCCTTGTCCTCTACTCCATCAACAAGACACTGGGATGGTAGGGGACACAGATGACAAGATCACAAGGGAAACACCGGGCTCACCCCCACACCCATATTCCCAGCTCACAGCTTGCTCTCTCACTGTCACCTAGTAGAACACTCCAACACCAACCTTCCACAGCTCATGACATCACACACACACAGCTGCTCTGTAAGCCAGATTACTACACCACACCCAAGTTTAGGTTCAATAACACAGGTGTTGCCTTCTGGCTGCAAGGTTTTCCATTTTCATACCAAGAGCTTCTGGCGAGGATCATCAATGAGCTAGTTCCATTGGATTGTGTTTGGAACACGTGGAAACAATGACTTGGCAGAGTGATCTTCGCGTGCAAGCCACCACTGAGCCAAAAAGTGCCAACTGAAGGGATCATACCAAAATAAACTATGCAAAACTGTCCAAGCCCAAAATGCTGAAATTCGAGACCCCATTTGACCAATAAATCAGTATGTTGTCTTTATTTTTTTTTTCAGGAGTATTCACATAGGGTATCAGTAGAAAAAATTGAATACGGAAAATACCCAAGTAGAAATAACTGAATTTTTTGGTCGAATTTGTTAGCGATTTGTGTACGTTTTTATAAAAAAAATAGGTGGAATGGGGTAAGGGTATAAATTAAGGTAGGCTTTGGAGTGAAGTGGCGGAGATTGGCAGTCTGTGCTGGTTGACAGTCTATTCTCCCTGTTTGCGGTTTGCTTTCCTGAAAGGAGGAGTTTTGCTTTAAAAACTCTTTACACCAGTGGAGCAGCACAGAATGGCAGAGAGTGGCTGTCTGTGCTGGTTGACAGTCTGTTCTCCCTGTTTGCTGTTTGCTTTCCTGAGAGGAGGAGGAGATCTGCTTGGAAAACTCTCTACATGCGCGGAGTGGCACGGAGTGGCACGGAGTGGCTGTCTGTGCTGTTTGACAGTCTGTTCTCCCGGTTTGATGTTTCCTTTCCTGAGAGGAGGTGGATGTCTGTCCTGTCCCTGGTGTTTCGTGGTGTTTGCCTGTTTTGGGTTCCTCAAGAAGACAACAGGAGACAAGAGGACTCGCAGATGGATCCTATCACCACTATCAATGCGATTACTGCCCAGTGAACCCGAAGTCAAGCACGCACACTATACAGGTCTAGAGAAACAAAGAATTCTTCCCTACAAGCTAGAGTGATGTCGATACCCGAAAGGGAAATAATGACTCTGACCCCGCTTAAGGTAGACAAACATTTACCTCATATAGGCACCAGCATCCCTCCGAACAACACTTCTCTTCCAGCTAAAGAGCACCACTTGCCTCCTACTCCATTTAGCCTCAAGACTCAGTCTTGTGCCGAGTGTGCTGAGCGAATTCCTAACCCACACTAAAGTCAGTAACGTGCCAAACGCCTGGCTGATAGTGAGGCCAACACTTCCACAGACCTCTCTACTTGAATGAATTGCAGAGCAGGACAAATTATTTAACACAAGACACGGGAGCGGCGTGAATCGCAAGAGCGAGAATAGTGTCCTGAAACAACCGCTTGGAAACTACTCACAAGAAATCTCAATGAGAGACCGGATGAGGAATGTCTCAAATAATCGACTCAACCAAGCCTATTTCAGGGCACAAAAAGTAAAAAAAAAGCTCAGAGCCTGCAAATGTTTGGCGTGAGAGGGTAAGTGAGAAGGCGAGTGAGAGGGTAAGAGAACCTTCTCCCCCCTTGCCTCCTGCTGCTAGTTCCATGAACTTAAGCACACAAACAAGCTCTACAGCAGGCGTCGAAAGTGTCGAAATAGAATCAGACACAGAAGCGGAGGTTGAAGTCGTTTCAGCCTCAATGCGAGATACAAGGCCATCTGTGAACACAACCCTCAATTCTAGATCTAAGTAAATAAATCAACTTAATAGAAAGAAGAAGGAGTCTATCTCTGTGATATGGAAGACCTCGGCTCAGCTAAAATGCACCCCCTTCGCCTTTGATGCAACTGCCTCACATACAGAGGGTGAAAGGCAGCTTAGTCGCAGAACACCTCTCCTTGGTGTCTACGAATCTGTTCTGCTTCAACCTGAAATAAATGGCGGCAAAAGGATTGCTATCCAAAAAAAGAGGCACCCTCGAAATCATATATCAGGAATGATGGTGACTGCACACCCCCCCCCATTTCATTGACCTTCTTCAGAGGATGACAGTCCGTTATTAATAGACAAAGGCTACTTCAAATTCAACTTCTACGAGCTCCCAGAAAAGCTTCAGGCCTAAAACAACAAGCCTAAAAAGAGGCAGAGAGAGGAGCAAAAAACATCGAGCAAAAACAGATCCCTTCCAAATTCAATGTAACTTAATGTCTGCCTTGACAATTGCTCTAGCGCCATTCCTCACATTATATGAAGCAATGAGTGAAAGCTTTAAGGACCAGGCCACACTATTAGCTATGGTTCATATAAAGCTGATCCACTTGGAAGCATTTATAACCGAATTCAGAATCCGATTCAGAAGATATGCCACAAAAACTACTTTGCAAATCATATGATAGAGATTGGTGCAAATAAAAAGGTTCAATTGGATGCAGCAAAAGAGATCTTAAAATAGGGTAAAGAATCGATGAAAAGACCTCCCCTTAACCCAGGGATCATAATCAAACCAAATCATAGTACAAAGGCCACAGTTACAACAACAAACCCAAACATCTTTAATGTGCTGAGGTGGAAGGCATGTCAAAAGCTTTAGAAGCGGTCGAGGCTTCAACCATAGACTTATTTGATTTTGATATTTTATACCGCACTCCAAAAGAGACTCAGCTGTACCCAGGTGCAGATAGTCAAAGCAGCTGAATTCAAAAATGTCAAAAACACCTATCTTACTATCTCTAAGTCAAGCAGCCTCCTTAAACAAGTGGGGTTTTTAAGCTTTTCTCAACTGGTTCGGTGTTTGGCAAGCTCTAATCTCCATTGGGAGATGATTCCAGAGCCTAGGTCCAAAAACCCAGAATCTCCTATCCCCTCTGGAGACAAGTTTGGAACATGGGACAGCCAACAACAGTTTGTCTCCTGAGCGCAGTGCTCTGGCCGGATGATAGAGGCGTACCTTTGCCCTGAGGTGGTCTGGGGCAAGGCCATTGAGACATTTGTATATCAGACATGCTACTTCAAACTTAATTTGGTCCTTGACAGATAACCAGTGCAAAGATCTACAAAGGAAAGATACATGGTCCCTTTTTCTCAGATGTCCTATCAGTCTAATCGCAGCATCTGGGCCCTCTGGAGTCTAGATATCTGCTTAGCTGCAATACCTGCCACCAGGCAATTACAATAATCCAATTGGGTGTTCGTCATTGCCCCCACCACCACTGTATGATCTTCTGTGGGCAAAAAGGGAAGAACATTCCTAAGCATCCACAGGGAGTAGTACACTGACTTCACCTTAGCTCCCATCTCGGATTCACTGCCCAGGTTCTCCTGCCAGACACAACCCAGGTTTTTAATTCTTTTGCCAAACTGAAGGTTTTCCCCGAGAATATGAGGGGAGAATGATAACTTCACCTCCATAATTCTCCCCTTAGGGCCAAAAAGAACAATCTCAGTCTTTACTGCATTCAATTGAAGCTGGTTACTTGTCATCCAATTGTTAATATCCACCATACACTGATTAATTCTCATAAATGCGTCCTCATTGTTCTTCGTCTGAATATAGATTTGTGTATCATTGGCATAGGAGTGAAAACTCACACCGTCCCGCCTCAAAATATTTAAGACTGGACGCATGTACAAGTTGAATATCAGTGAGGATAATGATGATCCCTGAGGGACCCCACAGCCGAGGACAACCGCCTCAGACGTGAAGCCCCCAAACACCACCCTCTGGACTCTATCCATCAGGAAGGACCTAAACCATCTCACAGCTTGTTCTGACGCTTTTCCCACTCCTCCAAGATGCTACAGCATAATCTTATGATCTACTGTATCGAACGCAGTGGCTAGGTTCAACATCAACAATAAAGTCGATACACCGGCATCCGCAGCATCGAGCAAATCATCATGTACTGCCAGCAGCGCTGTCTCCATCCCGTGTTTGGGTCAGAAACCAGACTGGAGTTCATCCAACAGTCCCTCTTTGTCTACAAAGGCCTGAAATTGAGAAGATACCACCTTCTCCAAAATGTTTGCTGGACAGATCAAATCGGCCACTGGCCAGTAGTACTTCAACCAGGCTGGGCCAAGGTTAGGATTTTTTGAACAGAGGTTTCACTATCAAATTTTTAAGTGCATCCAGAACCCAACCATCGAATAGGGACTTGTTCACAAAGAAAGTCACAAATGGTGTGATGCTAGCTGCACAGGCAGGCATTGCAAATGGCAGACCATTTGTCGGCTTGAGCTGGAGAATAAGGGCCTGTATCATTTCCTCAGGCATATGCTGGAAACCAACATTTTCCTCTTGTGCCCCTTTCCCCTGCATTAAATCCTCGCTATAATCTAACGGTCCTTCGTGGCCTCTTCCGCTATCAATATTCTTCTGTATAGCTAGGATATCCTCCTCGAAAAAGGCATTGGAGTTGTCGGCTTGTTCCTCCGAAGGAGCAAGGGAGGCCGCAATGCAAGCTGGACTACTGAATTTAGACACTAGTGCAAATACTCCCCTTGCCTGATTCCCCGCCTGCTCAATCTCCCCATGGAGAACATTTCTTTTTGCTTCAAATAGAGCAACCATATAAGATTTCAATACCATCTTTGCCCTGTCCACATCAGTGCCCAGCTTGGTAATCCTCCAAAGCTTATTAGTTTGAAGCACCTTTTTATGAAACCCCGGCCAAAGAGGGCCTAAACCAGGGCTTTGAAATCTTAGTCCTCTTTATTTTCAGGGGCTCATACTTGGAACATATTTCGTCCAACATGGTAGTGCCAGTCTTAAGAAAGTCCTCACAGGGAAGTGTAATATCGATATTTGCCAATCTGGCCTGCAACCACTCCCCTAGAATTGTAGCCAAATCACTCACTTTCCGAGTCAAACATGGTATACTACCCCAGATCTCTCCTGACTGCATCTCTTCCACGGACAAATCAAACAATTGGGCACAATGGTCAGACCACAACATGGGGAGCGTCTCGTAAAACAATACGGACTTCCCCCTAGATGCTACTAAGTCCAACCAATAACCTATCACATGCGACGTCACAGTGGACAGTATGGATAAACCATGATTTCCCAAGCACTCGGCTAATTCTACAGGGTCTGAATGTGTATTGCTATCCAGCCAGATATTCCAATCTCCTAAACATAGGATTTCCTTGTATTTACTCCCAACTAGCATCAGGCTCATGTCTAACTTCTCCAGAAATGTTCTTGCCGGTCTGAGCAGTCTGTAACCCAGAATCACTTTCGCTGACTGCGAGGGGCAGAGCGATATAGTGAATTGTCCCATCAGGGAGTCATCCAACCAGTCCAACTCCTCCAAGTGTGAAACGAGTAGGGAGGATCTATAGATTATTGCAATACCTCCCACTCTCTTATCCACTCGGTTGATAGTCTGTATGCAGTATTTATCAGGGACTAGTTTGTTGAATATTTTCTGTGACCCCTCTGTAAACTAGGTTTCTGTTAACAGTAAAAGGTCAAAATCAAACTCCTTTATGAATTCCCCCAGCTCTACTGCATGGGCCACTGCTGAGCGTGCATTGAACAGGGCAGCCTTAATCACTGTCGGCTCCCCCTCAGTGCACCCCTCCACCCTTAAAGCCCCCAGTGTCGCCTTACAAATTTCCAACATACAGGTCTTATTCAGGGTGCTGAGGGAAAAACTACCCCTTTGTTAGGGCATATCTTACCTTCTTACACCACCAAGGCTCTCAGCAAACGGACAGTGTCCTGCGACTGCCGCCCTCAGGCCTAAACAGGTTTCGCGTCAGCGCTTCACATTGACACGAGTCAGATAAGGCCTGCAGCGCCCCGAAATGACACGTTTCGGGTGCGTCAGAAGAAAGTGGGTCTGGGAGATGAATTGGACCAATCTACAAACTCAAATCCTCTTCGTGGCGATAATGACCTTCAAAAAATTTCAGTTTATGAAGAGGAAAAGGAAAATGGTGAATTTACTCGACTGATGGTGTCAATACCAGCCATAAAGTCTTCAAGCATGGACAAACAACCTAAGATTTCACCAGCGATCACACCACCAAATATCGCTACGCTTACTCTACAATCTGAAAATTCACACTTTCTGACTCTAGAGGAAAGACGATTGAGAAGTGTTGCAGCACTAGAAGTAAGCAAAAATCAAACTTTGCTGCAGCCATGCATTGCTGAGCAGACATCAAGCAAACCCCAATTCCGTAGATCATCAATCAGCAACAAGGGAAACTTCTCAGCCACTTCAAATACAAGTGCGTCAAACCAAGTTTACAGGAGCTCGGCTGAAATAAAAGGAAACTCTAAACATTACCCAGCATTCAAATTTAGGAGTCTAGGCAAAACTAAACAAGACAAAAGAACCACAGCAGCGAACTATGATAATGAAAGACTACAAGTTTACCTAAAACGGATACTCTATCTGCATGATGGCCTAATGCTTAATCGCTCCAATGTCTTCCGCTTGTGTAAGCACATTCCTAGACTCCCTAGTTTAGAATCATGAGATATCGCTGCAATAGAGTTCCCGATACCGAATCAATTTGACTGCGTATGCTTACGTATGAATTCCAAAATTATACGCACTCTACTTTTGGAATCAGCTGAGTCACTCTGACTGTTAGGGTTTGACATAAAAGAATTAGGACACAAACAAGCATAGTTCCACAAAGCCAACGTACACTTAACTCGAATAACCACATGCACTAATAGTCCCTTCGAGAAGGGTGTCATGAAGGGCGATGCTGCTGAATCCATCCATCCCAGTCGCAATTAGAAATAAACACCAAAGCCTAGGAGAGCATGAAGAAGTGCTTCAAAGCCTTATGACTCCATTGAAGATCACTATGAATAGGCTTTTTGAGGATAAAAGACAAATACACCTCAAAATAACCAATAAGACAAATCCACCCACTGATACAGACTGGGGATGGCTTTCCAAGACTTTAAATTCAAATAAATTGCAATAATGCTCAAAATGCCCCCAGGATAAAATAATCATGATTGCCAACTGGAATACTCGAGGGCTCAAGCATCTGTTCTACAATGAAGGAGTGGAACAAAAACAAGTGGATATTCTTTGCGTTCAAGAAATGTGGATTTCGTACCCACCGCTAGTGGAAGGCTACACACTATTTCTAAACCCAGCTAAATAAAGCAGTAGAGGGAGACCATCTTCTGGCCTCATAAGATCGATACAAAAATTGGACTTGGCATGAAGATAATCCACAAAAGAAACTCAAATCACAATATGCAATTGGTGGTTAAGACTAACGCCACATGGAGGAAGTTATGTCCCTTATTGACAGCTACAGAATTCAGTACCACGATCTTATGTTAAGTATACAGAGATTTAAACATGAACTGTCTAGGATACTCGCCCTACAATTCAAAGACTGAGGAGAGAACCAAGACCTATAAGAATCACTCGAGAGTTGATAATTGGATGCAAGAGATTAAAGAGTGAAATGTACACCTCTAGAATGGCCAGACCACCAGCGATATTCCAGCCTCCCCACATGGAGAAGACGGAACCAATCATCCTTCTTAGATTATTTCTTTGTATGCACCAACGTGACCCCCTGGTCAGATCACTAATGATAATCCAAACCACACATAGCGATCACGACATGGTGAAACTGTACTTGTGTGCTTTGAATCGGAGAGAGACAGACAACATGGAGGCACAACCTTTAAGTAGGACCAGGAAGGAATAGATTGCAAATGTCTGTGCAAGGTGTTTGGCAGTGCTTTAAGTGGGGTTAGAAACTTGGGGGGGCGCTCTCGTTAGGGGGTGTGGCCTAAGTACAGGTGTACTTAGGCCACGCCACTATCAAGAGACCACCCCCCTTGCCTACAGGGTGGGGGCTGCTAAAAGAAGCAGAGCTGAGACACACCGGAATTATTACTTTTGATGCGCCCAGCACCTCCTTTTAAACAAAAGAAGGTGCTGGGCACACCAAAGGTGTGACACCAGTTTGCCCCAGCTCACACCCAGCAGCAGCCTTTTCATGCTAGGAGCCACGTGGTGTAATGCTTTACCATGGGCTCCTTGAATGAAAGTGCTGCCTGCTGCTGATGTCCCTGTACTCTGAAACAGGAGGAGGGCTGGACTGCCCAGCTCTCCTTTTGTTTCCGAGTAAATAGCCATCAGCCAGCATGAGGAGCCTTTTCTGGAGACTGCCGGCTAGCCCCGGCCCACTTAAAACACTGATGTTCGGTCAGTCAACGAGACACTTAAAGCAGCCCTACATGTGCAGGAAAACGGCCTTTAGCTATCCCCCATTGTTTAGCGAAATTCACTACGACAAGAGTGTTTGGACAGAAAACACAATTTAACCACAAACATATATACGATCAAGACATCGTAGTGAAGAAACACAAGCTACATAGAGATATTAGAAGACTAAATTCTCAACAGGGACTTCATAAATAAAGCATGATAAAAACATGCAAATAACAATATAAAAATTGGCTGCGAAGTCATACGTTCATCACCTCACAGAAAGATGCAGAATATATGCAGAAAATCCTGTCATCAAATGACTTGAGGACTCTGTGGTTGGTATTGAATGAGACTGGAGGGATTCAAAAAGCCCTACAAAATAACACTATGCAAGAAGAGGTCTGGATACACTTCTTTAACTTGCTCTCTTTGGCAAGACAACTGTAAAAGTCACTTCTTTACCCCCTCCTCTAAATGAACGATGACCTTTGATAAAAAAACGAAATCATAACAATAATCAATAAAAGTAGTAATTCATGTGCCCGGGACCAGAAGGACTTTTGAACTCAATGTTCAAAGAAGCCAAAGAACAGTGGGCCGACTTCTGCATTGTCCTAGTCAGAGAAATTTCTATCAAAAGAGAAAATTCAGACTCATGGAAGACAGACATTGTTATTCCAATATTTAAAAAGGGTATTATAACCGACCCTAAAAATTACCACCCAATAGCTCTTTTAGATGTATTGGGGAAAATATTTGCATCTCTGATCCTAACCAGACTTAAGCATTAGGCATTGGCTTCTGGTCATTTTGAACCAAGACAAACAGGTTTTGTCAAAGATGTAGTATGTGGTTTGAATTTATTCATGCTGAATATCCTTAAATTATGAACTGTTAAGGAGGGAACTAAAATCTATACCGCATCGATCGAACTTGCCCTGTCCTTCTAAAGCGTAGACCGAGATCTATTATGGAAAAGAAAATGACAAAATGGAAGTGCTCAGACTACATCCTAGCTCCGATTAGAACTTTAGACACAAATACCTCAAGCAAAACAAGATTAAACAAAGAGGGACTTTTAAGCAAAAAAAGACCAACTTTCTGCGGCCTGAAACAAGGATGTCCATCAGCTACTGAATTGTTCAAACTGTTTATATCTGATTTAAAAGAGACGTTACGAGTGGATGAGGCTTTCCCCCAAAATAAATGGAAATCCAATGAGCTGGATGCTGTATGCCGATGACATTATCATCTTAGACCAGGCTACAATCGGTCTTAAAAAAAATGGAACTCACTGAATCTGTACACCAAAAGAAACGGCCTAAAAATAAATATCACAAAATCTGTGGTAATGGTGGTACAACAAATAGGTGGCAAAAAGAAAATAAATGTTCAATGGTATCTAGGATCAGAGCCAATTGTCCGAGTGAGCTACATGAGATATCTTGGGATCGATATAAACCAGAACATATGCATAAAGCCTTGCATTATCGAATTAAGATCAAAAACAAAAAATCTTGCCACCCAGGGAGCCTTAATACATACAAAATTTGGAAGATGCTCCCTGTTACCTGTAATAAAATGTTGCAGAGAAAAGTTGGTGCCAATTCTATTATACGGGGCAGAAATTTCCCTGGGCTTTCCATGGCAAGAATGGGTCTCGTTGGAGATCTATTCTGGAGAAAATAAATGTAAGCCTACCAAGAAGTATCATAAGGCACAAACTTGGCTTAATCTCGATTCACAACTTTTGTATGGAAATCCTTATCCTGATTTCGATAGCTCATTCTGCCAAAACCACCAGTTCAATTTAAAATATTCGAAAGGGGTGAGAACAATACTTGGACTGGGTGAAAAGCATATGGTTTGAAAGATTTCAAGAATTTTTGAACAAGGTTAACGCAAAGACAGAGACTTTAGTAACGAATCCAGATGCAGCAGAAAATAAAATAAAACGATGGCTCTGGGGCTCAACACAAACAGGAACAGACGAAGCTTTATACATATTGTATGAAACATAGATCGAGATGTTAGAATGGTGAAGGTTCTTCCTAAATACTTGTGCAAATTTCCTAGTGCTCCACACAGCAATCATGTTATGCGCATTAGGATGAACTTGATGCCGACTAATCAAATACTTAATTCCAGGAAAATGAGCCCCGATGGAACTGGAACCTGTAGACTATGCAAAGCTGCGTAAGAGACAGTAAAACATCTCACATTGTGTTGCCCAAAACTCAGACCATTAAGAACTAAATATCTAGGTCCACTGGTATCAGAAATGCCCTCAAAGAGCGCTTCTGATTGGTGGGAACTCATGTGTCGACGAGAAAGTTGTAAAATGACATTTGCACTTACGATGTTTTTAGACATTCTATTTCCTCGGGTGTAATGCATTTTTTTCTTTCGTCTCTTTTTTAAAAAGTCAACATACTACATACATTTTATTCACACTTTTTATCATTGCCTAAGAATCTCTTTCTTTTCTATTTTTGTTCATTGCTATTTTCTTGTTTTCTTATCCTATTTTCTATCTTGTCTTTTTTTGTTTTCTTTTACTTGTAATATGGTAAAGGTTTGAAATAAACCATATGCCAATAACAACAAAAATTGCCCCACATTACACATTTTTCACGTACCCCAACCCTTTTGAAATAAAATCCGATACACCACATAAAGGTATCCCAGGGTGCAGAGGCCTAGCGGGAAATCTCACGAGTTCCCTATAGGCCAGTCCACCCCTGATTTTACTTATACAGCCAAACTATCACAAGTTATATATTGAGCTCTATTTGTAGCAGAAATATTACAGGAAGTACCCGAGAGAAGGAGAGAGAAGGAGTCCGTCAAAGAGGGATGACCTTGGGAGAGAGGGGGACAAGAGGAGAGGCAGGAAGCGGAATGCAGATGAGAGAGACAGAGCGAGGGAGAGAGAGAGAATGAGGAAGGACGAGAGACTGAGAAGTGCATGTGCTGCAAGAGCTGGGTCACCAGACTGTTCAGCGTCATTGAGATCAACAAAGAAACATGTCTGACTGCAAGGAACCCCAAATTCACTGTAAGTAACCATTGCGACTGTTACGCAACTCAATGAACTGCACCCTTCGTAAGTACCTTGTGACTCCCTAATTCGAAAAGCACGCTGTCTTCCATGACTACCTGTAATATACCAATCTAGGTCGTCAGAGAACACTGTGACACTGTGTTGTGCCCTAAGGTCGCTTACAGACCATATCAATTGTGTTGTGCCTTATGGTCGCCTACAGACCACTGTGTTATGCCTTATGGTCGCCCAACGAGCACTGTGACACTGTGTTGTGCCCTAAGGTCGCTTACAGACCATATCAATTGTGTTGTGCCGTAAAGTTGAAACTAGCTGTGCCTTGATTCGCATTCCGCATCTCCCTATCTTCAGCTTAACTGCTAATGCCAACTCTAACTGTGCTGCTATCTGCGCACTAGATTTAGTCAGCTAGCATGTACTCTACAAAACCATAGAAACTAAGCATCATTGCACTAGATAGGACAACTAAGCTACCTCTCTATGCCGCCTCCCTCATCGCATTAGTGGTATTATCACTCTCCTACCGTACCATGCCTACTTCTACACAAACCATGGGACTTACAGCAAACCAGTATCAAGATGATACTACCACATATAGGCCCTGTAGTACCTCAGACAGAAACCTCAAACTTCGCGCTCGCCTACCAAAACTGTACGAACTACCAGCAAAGCAAATTGAACAAATCAACTTCCTAAAAAAGAACATACAGCCGAAAACCACTGCTGAACTCACTAGGAAAGTTCATACCCCGAAAAGACCCACACAAAAATGCTCCAAACCTACCATTATAGCAAGCACCATGCTCACTAAACATCACCTTAAAGGTGCACTCATAAATGCTAGGTCCCTAGTCGCCCATGCTACAGAAATCTCAGATATTATTCTCGGACACCACCTAGACTTCCTAGCCATATCAGACTCATGGCTTCACGATGCAGCGGGTCCCGCCCTCTCTTTAGCAGTTCCCGACAATTATACAATCATACCAGCTGACAGACATACCTCCCGAGGTGGGGGTCTAGCCATTATAGCCAAGATCAGTGTCGACATAAGAGTCTCCACATCCCCCATCACGAAATCTTGTGAATGCCTCTCGGTCAAAATAGCCACCGCCAACTCCCAAACATTAAACATTGCCCTGCTCTACAGACCTCCTGGTCCTATTGGAACCTTTGTCGAGGACCTCTCCACCACCCTGTCCAACAATTTGAAAAACACCTCCCAAACTATAGTGCTAGGAGACTTCAACCTAGGCTACAATGATATTAAAGACACCCAGTCTACAGCTACTGCTCAGATCCTAAAAGTGCTGGGCTTTGCCCAAAGAATCACCTGTCCCACTCACAATAAAGGTCGCATCCTTGACTGGATAGCTGAACACAACTGTGGAGTAACCATTACAGACACTGTTCCCCAGATCTGGACGGACCACTTTCTACTACTATTTACAGTAGCTACCAACTTAGCCACAGCTAAGTCTACACTTGCCCCTCCTATACCCACGAGGAACAAAAAACTAATAACCACGGAAAAACTGTTGCCAATCATATTACCCCAACTAAACTCGCTCCCAGCCAACACGGAGCCTGAAATGCTAGTTGATCAATTCAATGAAACGATGAACTTAGCCCTTGATCACATAGCACCGCTCAAATTACAGACTAGCAAACCGAAAAAACATCTCAACTCATGGTTCACTCCCCATCTAAAAAATCTCAGGTTAACTAAAAGAAAATTAGAATCCAAATGGAGACTGACTCCTTCAGTAGAAAACAAACTAAACCTGGCAAAGATATCAGCCCAATACAAAAAAGATATCCTACTAGCCAAACAGGATACATACAATACCAGAATATCCCAATCTAAAGCAAGTGTCAGAGAACTGTTCAGCATCTTGAAAGAGCTGGAAACACCCATCATTCCCCAAGAAAACTGCACCAAGGACAAAAAATGGTGCTCAGATATTCAGTTTGCCCTCACTAATAAAGTAGCCAACCTACAAACAGAAATCGCCCTCAAAAAAGCATCTCTCACACCTCAGGACGCTCCAACCCCAGCACCTATACTTAAATCTAAACAAACAACACGCTTCTGCTTCTCCAAGGTATCTACCATTGAAGTCGAAAAAGTGATCCTGGGACTTAAACCGTCCAACTGTAAAGGCGACCAATGCCCTGCCCAATTAATTAAGGATGCTGCGAGAGAACTATCGCCATTCATAACAAAACTCATTAACTCATCCTTCACCACCGGCATTGTACCAAAAAATCTTAAAGAGTCGTGGGTCCTGCCACTCCTAAAGAAGCAAACCCTCGACCCCGCCATTCCCACCAATTTTAGGCCTATCACGACCGTGCCCTATCTTCTAAAAATCTTAGAGAAAGTGGCATACATGCAAATACAAAACTTCCTTGAATCTAACCACCTGCTCGGAACCCGCCAATCTGGATTCCGGCCCCAGCATGGAACAGAGACTGCCCTTATCGATCTAAAGGCCCAAATAGATCAATGTAGGGACAATGGCCAAGCAGCCTTACTCCTTTTGCTAGACCTCTCAGCAGCGTTCGATTTAGTCGACCATACAGTCTTATGCAGCCACCTAGACTCTGCTGCTCACTTCTCAAAAGAGGCCATACTATGGACCAAATCCTTCTTGAATAACCACACTATGAGAGTCTTCTCTCCATCAGCCTCAGCTGACCCGATCCCTATAACGTGCGGTGTACCCCAGGGATCTTGTGTATCACCAACCCTCTATAACATATTCACAAAGCCGCTCTTTGACGAAATGGATCATCTGGGTATCGCCTACACCAACTATGCAGACGATACCCAGATCCTCCTTCTGCTTTCAGGAGATTACGTCGAGGACCTAGCTTTAGTGAATACAATCTACAGCATCGTTCAGGCATGGATGGCCACACACGGCTTACGCCTGAACGACGACAAAACTGAGCTCATAATCCTAGGCTCTCCGACATACATAACTAAACTTAACCCCGACTATGCCAACTTCATTATTGATGGGAACAATATCAAAGTAGCAAAGGAAGTCAAGACCCTAGGCTTTTACCTTGACGCCACCTTAAACTTTGGCAAACAGGTCAACTCCCTAGCCTCTTCCACAGCATATACTTGCAAACTCATTAGAGCCAGCAAGCAATTCCTCTCTACAGACAGCTGCATCACGCTTGCCAGACCCCTTATACTGTCCAAACTGGACTACTGTAATGGTCTCTACATTGGTGCTAACAAACAGACTATCCAAAAAATCCAAGTCCTACAGAATAATGCACTGAGAGCCGCGCTCAAGATCAATAGGAAAGAGCATATCTCCTCTATAAGAAGAGAACACAAATGGCTATCTACTCAGGACAAAATCCATCTCAAAATTGCCTCCCTTACTCACAAGTGCCTTAACAACATGGCACCATCCTACCTCATGGACAGGCTACACTTAAGAACCGCACCTAGACCAACAAGAACGGTCAATGCGCATTGCCTCTATGTCCCTCGCTTTAAACGCGCCACTATTGGAGGACACAGCTTCGAAGTCAAAGCAGCACAGCTTTGGAATTCCCTACCACATGACATAAGAGAACCCCAGCCTTTCGTGAAATTCAGGAAGAACTTGACCAATTGGCTGAGAGCCAATGACATCTAACTAATCTGACCTGCCTGACCTGACTGTCCCGACCGGCGATCCACTTGCATGCCTAGCCCTGTTACCTCGGTCTCCATTTACACCATTGTATATTACCGCACCTATTCCACTATATTTTATTCCCACATTGTTAATTATTCCTACACCTTTTCACCTTCTGTTGGGACCTAGCTCCCTTAGCCCTGTTCATTCTTGATTATTGTATACTGTATTTGACCATGCACATATACCTGTTCATATTTTATTTATTGTATAATGTACTATGATTATGTAAATGTACCTGTAACGAAGTTGAGCATATTCTTGTCTTGTGCGCCCTGATGCTCCAGGGCATGGCGCGCCTTATAAATAATAAACTAAACTAAACTAAACTAAACTAATGGGCACCCATTAGTTCGACCTCAGAAGATGACAAGCTGAGGCCCACTGACAGCAGGTGTATGCAGGTTGCACCCAGAACCCTGCATGATTTTAAAGATGGCTGCTGATTGGCATAGCATCCTGCATCATGGGATGAAGTGAACTGGCATTGGTGTATTTTCCCCCCTCTCACACAAAAATAATATGGAAGCAAGTAACTACATTCTGACGGTTATAGGTCAAAAGATCGACTACAAAGGATTGAATGGTCAAAGGATCGACGCAAAAGGACCGAAAACAAAAGATCGATTTTTTTTTTGAGGGGTCCCCCCTCCAACCCCTGTTTTTATGGTAAAACCACTTTTTTTTCCCTAAACGAAAACCCCACAAATTTTTTTAAAAAAAATGTGATCCTTTTGTTTTTGGCCCTATTGCGTCGATCCTTTGACCATTCGATCCTTTGTAATCGACCCTTTGACCAGACACCCATTCTGACAGTTCTATCTGATCTGCTCGAAAACATGCACTCGAAATAGATTTCATCTAATATTTTTTTTACTGGCAGATTTTGCTGCAAATATATGTGGGGGATACACCGCAGTCATCCCACCTTCACCCCTTCAAATTAGTTATTTGCCTAAACCCACCCCTAACATATATTTGGGGAAAAATACATTAAAAGAACCTCGATGAATACTACTTCAATTAAATCTCCTGCGCCAAAACTCCCTATTCCTATTCAGGCAGCTGTTAACCCAGTAATGCTGAAAAACGACTGCACCCTTTTTTTCACCTAACACCACTTCCTAATTCACACTCATGTCACATAAATATGCAGACATAGATTACTCAAGGGATGTTCTGCAAACCTAGCCTTATGACATTTTGCATTTCTGTAAATTGTGCATTTCAGAGGCGAGAGCCTCTGTTGTTACTAAAAAGCTGCCCATTATCATGGGCGCTTGCAAAAAATCCAATTGTTTTCCACCAGCATGACATTTTCATGATGGCAGAAAACCATTAAATGCTAATTGCAGCCAACTGTTTTAGCACCAACTAAAAGCAGGTGGATTCCATACGTATCCATTGTAAATGCTTCCCGAAAAGTGTCAGTTAAAGGGGGCATTTCGCTACGATCTGCAAAAAAAAAGTGTTAACCTGTTTTTACCAGGTTTAGACCCTTTTTGCAAAAGATGGAAATTGCACCAGGGACATCAATGTGCACGGAAGCGCATGCACGTTTGATCCCAATAATGCAATTAACACTATATACAAAATGACACCCTTTATCTTTGTATATTTGGATCATGGTACTAAAAACACCTGCAGTAATTGCCAGGGCTTCTGATAGCGCCCCCCCCCCGCCTCCGCATACTTGGAGTTTCTCCGAAAAGATTTCGTTTGGATTGAAATTCCATCACCGTTAGGGCCGGGCATGCATGGGGATTTACCATCAGCAGATACATTAACCCTTGGGGTTAAACTGATGTGATTTTCCTTCTAAACATCAATTCCCATAATTCATTATGCAGCCTCTAGGCACAAAGGGCCTAATTCACAGAATGTTTTCCAATGGGCTTTTGCCATTATAAAACGCTTCTGTGAATTTGGCCCTAAATTATTTGAATGGTGGATGCAGAGTAGAGCACGACTTTAGTACCTGGAATCTTTTGTTTTTGGCAATGTTAATAGTTTAATATCCCGTGACTTCATAGCTCTAAGCTGTGTGATCACATGAAAAGCTCCCAAATCCAGACCACAATATAGGGCCTCTTCAATTTTTGATCCCTCAAATATCTTTTTTAAATGTAGGGGTCTTCCCATACCACTATTTGATTCGTCCTTCCTTTGACCTTCCTCTTATTCTGTTGCACTATCAGATCCTTATAAGTATCCTCTATAGTTTGCTTCAGAAAAGATAAGGTTTCAAAATCATTTTCCTTGGGGAGGTATTTTAGTTTGGTTTATTGTCCAAAATCTTTCAGAGCGAGGCTGGGCCATCAACTCCATCATGCTACCCTGTGACTGAGTGGCAAGGGATTCTTTCATGGTATGACACTAGTTTGTGCCCCTTTAAAGGAAGCAGCAGCAGCAATGTCTTTCAGATACACAATTGAAGTTGCATTTAACCTTTATTTCTGACATGTGGCCCATTCATCTTTTCCGCTGCCTCTGGACTGTGTACAGAAACATTGCTCTTGTCTCCACTATATGGACGCCAGTGATTATGGGACATGAACCTACATTCAGCTATGCTGTAACCACTAGCCCTGCTTTTCAGAACAACAGCATACATGGAAAGTGTATGTCAGCAGCGCACGCTTTTCTGCAGAGAAAGCACCTTCACTATTGTTTTGCAAAATCAAAAAAAACTCAGAGGATTGAAAGTAAGCTGGTAAAATGGCTCAGCTGATTAAACGCTCGTTGCTGTGATCTGTGTTTGATTTGCAGGTTGGAATCCCGGCAAGGCCGCCTCAGCCTTTCGTCCTTCCGAGGTAGATAAATGAGTACCAATTTCGAGTGGGTAACAATAGTAATGTATGTAAATATGTCCTATGTAAAGCACTTTAGATTAAAGCGCTATAAAAAAAAACAAATTACTATTAAGTAGATGATTTTAGTCAACCACTTTTTTATTTAACATTTTTATTGTGATCAACTTTCCAGAATGGTAAAATGTTTGTGGTGTACAGTGCATTTAAATGCACAGGAAACAGAAACTGCTTGGTTGCCCCAAATAACACAACATGTGGATTAAAGCAATCCTATTTTTTTTTAACATGCCAGTTGTGGTGACAGATTGGGATTCCACTCGACCTGGACGATCAATGTTATAATCCACCAGGACACCGACCCACCTGCTGTGAACTCCCCCAAGGGCAAGCAAGGTCCTCCTTGTGTGGCACATATACATGCACAGCTCTTAAGGGGATTCCGCCAACCCTGTCAACTATTGCTTCCAGGGGGCTTCATTTGAATACGACAGGTGTCGCGAGCGGGCATCTGAGCTAATGAAAGTTATCTCCTTGAAAGTAACACATGTCCCATACTCTGTCCTTAATGCCCACGTTCCCCAACACAATTTACGATGTAAAAGTCAGTGGGCCTCATTACGGGTCCGGCGGTAACCATGCTAGTTCTACCAGCAGGTTGCTGCCGAACCCGTAATTATTTACTGGCACCTGACTTCCTGGTAACACTGGGGGATTACAACCCTGGCGGTCCGGGAAGTCAGACGCCGGCAAATTGTAAATCCCCATTCCCATAGAGTCCTATCGTTGGTGCCAGTGCTTTCGTAGCGGCTTAGCCTACCGTGACAGGTGTGCCCGGCAGGGTCAGACCTGTCGGGCACAGCGCCTCCGGCAGGCAAACCCGTAGTGTGCTGGTCCGGAAACAACAGAGCCGGTATCAGCACCGTTGTTTCCGGTCCGGCACGCTTGTAATGAGGCACAGTGTCATGGTGCGCCAGGCTCTGTGACTGGCACAAGGTTTTCTTCACCATTCCCATCAGCAGTTGCCGGCACACAGACCGGCCTGGCCTTTCCTTTTCCTCCAGTTTGCATTTATAAAAGAGTCTGTTCAAGAGGGAACAGTTGGTCTCATTATAAATTGGGTGGTGTGGTAAAAATGCAGTGGTAATACCGTTACTGATGAATTCTGCACCACCCAGCTACGAGTTTGGGTGTAAGGTGGAGGAAAAACCTCCAGCAAGAAGCTGGAGGAAATGTTGCCAATTTACAGCCCAAAATCGGCCAATTCGGTGGTATTACTGTCGGCGGAATTACCACCAGCTGTAATACTGCTGAAATCCCCCATGGAGTCCTGTGGCCTACCATTAATGGGGACCAACACCACCTACCACCACTTGTAATCCAGCGATGATACCACCTGACCAAGTGGCGATAACAGTAATACAGTTTGGTGGTATCTCGGCAGATTTACCGCAGAGATACCACAAAACGTACAATAAGGCACAGTGACCACCCTGAATGAGGGTAGCACTGATGTAAATGTCATGAGTATTATTCCTTTGATTGCTTGAATTACTTCATCATTGTCTTTGGGGCCTTTGACTTGACCCATTTCATCACACATGTAATGATCATATTTCAACGTAACTTTAAACCTACAAAGCGTTCTGGTCAATCTGACCCCGAGTCACTGATTCGGCACCTCCTCCATCATGTGTGCCTGGCCACCAGAAAAGGCTTTACGAGCTCTTCTATTTTTTCTTTGACCTTTATCAACCTTTTTAATGTATTTGATTTGTGTGGAAAACAGTTCTTCCCAGAATGCTCTTAATGATTTTCTGTTCATGCAGAAGCCATATGCAAACACTAAAATATGTAACTATGAATATCGACATCACATCAATGGCTGCATATCAGGAAACACGTATCCGGGCAAGCCTGTCCGAGTTAGTTCAGTCAGGGCAAGTGGGCCTCTCTTTTCAGCTCCACATTGGCTTTGTAACAGCACGGCAGCCCAAGATACGGGCCCAAAATCAGCTTTCTCACCAGTTCCTTAGCTGCAGTGCACAGATTTCAGTGGCGATTCTATAAGCGGCAAGTGGAACATGTTGGCCACCTAGCCACAGAAAAAAGACCAAACGTGCTTTCCTCCAATGGTAAACTGATTGACAAATGGAGGAAGAAACATTTCTGAACTGTAGTGTATTGTATTTTATTTGTTATTTATGTAGCGCCCTTTCCCCATTTGTATGGCCTCAATGCGCTTTGTGGTTGGAACGTCCTTGGTGACCACAGTCCATGCACAGGAGGTTCTAAGAGTTTAAATTAAAGATGCTTGTGTGCATTTCTGCCAGGTTAGGGCTTGGGGAGGGGGGGCTGGCTAGGCTCCAGTAAGCAGCTATTTGCAGTCTAACTGGAACTAAGGTCTGAGCAGTAGGAGAGGGGCCCAGAGGTATGACAGGGTAGGGGGTGAGGGGAGGATGATAGTTTGTTACGGTGTGCCACTGTGAATGCTGCCAGCAACTGTGAGTATTGGTGGGTAGGAGTGTTGATGGGTTTGAGGAGGACGATAATTTGCTATGGAATGCCGCTGCGAACACTGCCGACATCCGTGGCATGGCGGATATGAGTACTGTGTTTGGGTCTGCCTTTCTGTGCACCTATCGAGAAAGTAGAGCAGGGGGGGGTTTAAGAAGGGGGAGGGAAAAGCCAGGTTGTGAGGGCCTTTCTGAATGCCAGGTGTTTGTCAATATTGCGATGTGCAGGGGTAGGGAGTCCAGATGATCGGCGCTTGGACGGAGAAAGAGGATCTACTGAGTCTCGAGGAATTGTATTGTGGGACTACTAGGAGAGATGCTGTGCCGGATCTGAGAGTCCTTAACAGGTGGTAGCAGGTGACTTTGTCTTGAAGGAATTCCGGCCCTGTGTTGTTGATGGCTCGGTGGGTGATGCACATGGCTTTAAAGGCAGTGCGTCGGCCAATAGGGTGCCAATGGAGGACTCTCAGAGTAGGGCAGGTGTGTTCTCTGGGAGGTAGGTTAATGAGCAGGAGGGCTTCAGTATTTTGGATTCTTTACAGTTTCCTTAGCTGAAACGCTGGTGCGCCTAGGTATAGGCAGTTTGCATAGTCTAAGCGGGAGAGGATGATGGAAATCATGGCAGAGAAACGGTGAGGATAGGGAAGGGAAGGGAAGATACGCCTTAGGATGCGTAGGTGGAAGAAACAGGTTCTGGAAACAGGGTTGACTTATTGGGAGAGGGATACATCTGTGTCCAGTGTGCATCTGAGGTTTTTCACTGAGGTGCAGGTTGCCGGTGGGGGGGGCGCCTAGAGATTGCGGCCAGGGAATCGGTTGGGGGAGGAGTGCTGTTTTCCCACAGACTAGGATTTCAGTTTTCCCAGGATTGAGGATGTGGTGGTTGGTCTTCATCCAGTAGTCAATATCCGAGAGACATGATGACAGATGTGGATGGTTGGGGCCTAGCAATTTGGGGATTTTAAAGATGATCTGCATGTCGTCTCCGTAGTTGTAGCTGGTAAGATTGTTGGAGGGGATGAGTGCGGGCAGAGGGTTTAGATAGATGTTGAAGAGCAGGGGAGATAGGGGTGCTCCTTGTGGGACCCCTTTTTTACTGGTCGTGATGTGGAGGTGAACGGGTGGAGGAGCATGATTTGTGAATGATTCGAGATGAAAGAGGAGATCCAAGAGAGGGCTGTTTCTTTGATTCCTAATGAGTGTAGCCTGTCTAGGAGGATGGTGTGATCGATGGCGGCAGAGAGGTCAAGGAGGATGAGTACAGCGCAACCATCTGCATCAGCTGTTCTTTTTAGGTTGTCCCAGATGGACACTAGGGAGGATTCTGTTTTTCGTAGCGGTCTGAAGCCAGTTTGCACAGGGTCCAAGAGGTTGTAAGCTTCAGTGAAAAGGCCAAGCTGCTTGTATGCTTTGCAGTCCTTGAGTTTGGCCATGAAGCCGGTGTTGGAGATGGGCCGGTAGTTCTGGGGGAGGAGTGCGCCGAGTGTAGGTTTTTTTGAGGAGGGGGTTGATGTAGGAGGTTTTTAGGGCTTCCTGGAAGGTTCCTGATGTTAGGGAGTGGTTGAGGATTGAGCGTGTGATACTGCCTGCACAGGTTGAGGCTAGGATGTTTTTGAGGAGGGTGGGCTGGCACGGGTCCTCAAGGGAGCCTGATGGGCGGCTTTGTGCTAGGAGTGAGAGGAACTCCTGGTGTGTGATTGGAGTGAAAAAGGGGAATGTTTGTATCAAGGGGGGGGTTTCGGCAGGGGTTGGGCTGTGTGTTAAGAGATGATGGTGGTGTGTCTGTCGATAGCAACATTGTGGAAGCATTCTGATAAGGTGTCACATAGGGATTGGGAGATGGGCGGGGCTGTTGGATCAGGATGTTGAGTTGAATGCAGAGTTGAGTTTATGCAGTTCCTAGCTCGGGTTCCAAGAGTTTAAGATTCTGTTCCCATTCAATGCTTTGTTTGTTTTTCTGATTTCAAGTCTGTATACTCTGGTTAGTTTTGCTGGAGCCGTTTTGTTCTGGGCTGTAGGGATGGTTCTCCAGGTTTGTTCCAGCTGCTGCTTGAGGGTTTTTAGTGATTTGAGGTTGGTGGTGTACCACATGGGTGTGGGTCCTGATCTCTGAGAGGACCAATTTGTTGGGGAGACAGCGTTTGAGAACCAGAGGTTGAAGAGTTTGTTAGGGGGTGGCCCTTCCTGGAGGGATAGTTTTGGCAGAGAGGCGAGGAGGGAGTTGGCTAGATCTGGGGTGATAACAACTTTATTCTATAGTGGAATGAGAGTTGTGGCAGTTGGTGGAGGTCGGGCGAACGTGATGAACTTGCCTGTCAAACATTGCAGCAAAATGTTTGTGTTAGTTTGGCACTTGTGACAAACGCTCCTCTTAGGCAGTGGCCTTTTCCCTGGCTTACCCTGTGTTGGTGCTTCTGGCTGGTGACTGTCCTCTTGTTAACCTACAGTGTTCTGGTAGTGCTGCTGGTTATTACAGCAGTGTAGCTGCACCATTGTTATGCAGATGACTCGGGCATTGCGTGAACATGGCCACCACAAGTACACTGCATTGTCACCTCCCAACTCATTGTTATCCATGGACTAACCACTTGGGTCTTCTCTTTCATGAATAACAATGAGCCGGCTCAGAACTAAGAGACTGTGCCCAGTGCAGAGTGTTGTTGCTTTTTGTGTGACAACTTAAGAATGAGAGATAAAATAATAAAGTTGTCAAAACAGCACATCATAATCAGACTGAGAAAATAAGTTCTGTAAGTGCCGGGACTGAGCCCTGGCAAACACCCACTCAAATTAAGCACTGACAGTGACTGATACTTGTGTTTACATAACCCAGAGTGCTTAATACGCTTCTGAACCCAGATATCTTTCTCTTTCGCCACACTCCCTCTTGCCCATGCAGAACTCCCAGAGTTGCATGACTCTTTGACAGACCTCATGTTCTGGCCTCATCAGTTGGGCTCTTTCTTTGGGTTTTCTGCCCTCACCTGGTTGAATTTAACAGGACTGTCCTTGTCAGAGTTTGGCAACCTCTTCCAAAGTGTCCTGGTCTGGAGTGGAAGGGGCTGGTCTCTAAAATACGTACCTCGGTTGGGGATTTCCAAGGTGGACGGCTTGGGTATACAGGATTCTCTATGAGCATCTGCAAACCACGGCTGGGTAACTCGGCTAACTCAATGACTTCCTTAGTCTTGGGGATGGCAAGCTCAGGGTCACCTTCTCCGTGGGGGCCCCTTCTGCTTCAGTCTCTTCCTCAGAAGACTCGGGTTGTACCAGTGGTGTGTGAATCCCTACACAACTGCTTGCTCCTCTAGAAGAAAACCAGTGTTTCCATTAACTCAGTATCCTGAACGAGAATATCTTTGCAATGCTTTGGTGAAAGGTCTTCATCATAGCAGCATATTTGCGTTGCAATGTGCTTTTGGTTAGGCCTCCATGCTCCATTTAATCAATAAATCCTGAGCATGGGGCCATTACCGGTCTGGTAATGTCCTGGGACATCAGTTACAGCTTAACGATAGCCCTGGGGTATTACCAGACTGGTAAAGCCTCCCCTGCGAGGGGTTTATTTTGTATTAGTACCCTGGCACATTGTACTGGGGAAATAATAGTGTTTTTATCTTGAGTTGAGAAGCAACGTGTTTGTAGTTTCTCAGCTGGAGATCAAAACTACAAATCAGGGGGGCTGCCATGTTTCAGAGAGAAGGGAAGTACATTTAGTCCCTTTCCATGGTGTCCATTGCCAGATAGGGGATGCACCGAGAACACTAGTGTTCCCAGCACCTATGAAGGATGCAGAAGCGCAAGGTAAGTGGGGTGGAGGTGGAGGGGTTTGTTAATGTGGAAAGGGGGTCTGGGGCCAAGGGGCAGGAGACGTGCGGGGAGAGTGCACTTACCTTCATCCTGGCGAGTGAAGATGGCAGCTTCCCACTCTGAGGAGGCTCGGAGCAGAGTCTTTACCGATGTGGTGAGGACCCTGTTCTGAACCTCATCATTAGCTGGGAGGCAGCCACACTCACCTTGCCGGGTACTCATCATTTCGAAATCATCAGAGTCATTATTGCAAACATTCTTTTAGGCAGCAGCATCGACGTCAAGCTCATTCTCAATTAATGAGGTGGGTAGGCTCACAATTTCCATCCCATGCACGGTGGTGATGTCTGGTCTGGTAGCTGCTATGAAGGTGCAATCATCTTGGACCGCTGGTATCTAACTGGTGCTTGGTTGTGGTTTTTAGCACAGTGTCACCTTCTACGGCTCAGGGCCAGCCTCGTAGGTTCCACCATGTCACACTCATCTCTCAGCAGTTATGGTTAATCTGCAGTTGTTCCCTATGGGCAGGAAGGTCATCAGTCTGAGACGGAAGTTAGAAAAGACAGAATTGCTTCCAGAGCCGGAAATTGAAATAATTTAGCAGAGGATTCCACTAGCTGCCAAGCTCAGCGAGGGAGCCCAAACCAACTTACGATGGCTGAGGGAGGCTCGCGTTCCCACACCCAAGCAAAAAAACTTAAAATAACGTGCTGAAATTGTGCAATTTGTATCATATTGTTTGTTAAAAGCGGGTAGAACGCCATACAATTTACAATCAGTTCTGTAGGGTAACATGGAAAAACCCAATCGATGCAGGTCACCAACAGTTCTCAGAAGCATTTTACAGGACATTTTCATGATGCCCTTGCCTACAATAAATGCCAGCACTGCCACTGTAAAGTACCTGTTCAGACCCTCCAGTTTATAGCGATTTTGCGATCCTGCAAAATGCTGCGAAAACAGCCGTTTTGCGCAAAATGCTGCAAAAACGGTAGTTTTGTGCAAAAACATCTTTAAAAAAAACTATTTCTTTTTAACATTTTTTTTTTAAGTAATCTGCAACAATTACTGTTTTAAAAAAAAATAATACTCATGGTGCCAGGTTCTCAACTTTTTTTTACACAAGAAATGAAATGCGCTAACACATCTCATCACTTGCGCCCCAAAAAAGTGTAGCCCAATCCACAAGGGACACATGAATGGGCACATTTTATATGCGCGCCCATTCAGATGGCCTTTTTCACCTCCTTGATCAAATAAAGTGGCGTTTCTGTCAATTTAAAAGCGCATCCCTCATTTCCAAGCAAGATGCACTTTTAAATGTGCAGAAATTGTAGGCAACCCTACGCGCACGGGGTGTGGGGCTGCCAATGCATGACAGGGTCTTTCCTGACCCTGTCATGTATTTCTTTTAAGGTATGAACTTCTGCTGTGTTGCTTGCATTTCTGTTCCTCAAACAGGATAAAAATGCATTTTTTGGGTTGCATTTTACAGCGGCAGGCACCTGGAGGGCCTGTCCCTGTGAAAGGCGCTGGGAGCTTGCAGAACACTGTCAGGGGAGCGATTCTATTCAAAGTACTGCCCCTTTTGATGACAAAAATCTATCGAATGTTACAATTTGACCTATTTCGTCCAGTACTATTCGATCGATTTTTATAAATACTGAACATGTGTTGCGGGGGTGTCACCCGCTCCCATGTTCAGCATTTTTGGTCTAGGGTGGTTGCAGAAGTGTTTTCCCCTTTTTCCTCAAAATTGGAGGCAGAGACAGAAAAAAAGAAAATAACGAAAAAGGGACCCTGCGGAGTCGAATCCGACCCGCGGTAGAGGGACGGATCTGGCACCGCAGGATTGCAGGGGAAGCGGCAGCGACCAAGCAGTTAAGTAGGGGGGGTGGGGTGGTGGTGAAAGGTACATTTTGGGTTGTTTGGCTGAAGTGCAAATCAATTTGCAGTGAAATTTATTACGGTCAATTCCACCGCAAATAATTACACTTCGGTCAAACAACCCAGAACACCATTCAAGGGAGCTGGCCAGCGCACAATTTGCACTACAGCTCAAGCCTGTGGAAATGCGCCGGTCACCTTTGAGAAAAAGGTGACCTGCTCATTTCCAAAAATGGCCTGTCTAAAAATAGCATATCCTCTGTTCTTTTTTTAAATGCCCCATTATTTGAGGAACTGGGTCAAAATCTACATTTTAAAAAAATTAAAAAATGGTTACACTGTGAGAGAGAGGGAGAGTGATGGGTGAGATGTGAAGTGATAGGCAAGAAAGCAGAGGGAGAGCAGTGGGTCAGAGGAGGAAACGCTGCACAAGAAAGCAGAGGAAGCAGTGATACGGTGGGCCAGAAATCTGAGAGCGCACAGAGGTACAGAAAGTAGAGGGAGCGTGTGGTCAGTGAGCCAGAAAGCAGAGAGGAAGCGGTTGGCCAGAAAGAGGCAGTGAGCTGCAGATTGGGAAAAAGGATGAGGGAAGAGTGCGATAGAATGGGAGAAAGGATGCAAGATGCAGAAGCAGCACAAAAGAATGAAGGACTGTATATTGCGGGAGGAATTGTAGAGTGTAAGGTGTGAGTTGGGAGTATGATTTCGAGTGTGGCAGGGGCTGGGCAGTGCAAATTGTGACTTGACAGTGTGACATAGCACATGAGTATTTGTATGACAGAGTTAAGGAATTTAAGTTGTGATGGAGAGTTGGTGAGATGTGTGTTGGTAAGAGAGGTGTGTGGGTGTTTGGGGGATTGGAGAACATAGAAGGGGAATATTTTCAGCATTACAATTGATAATGATAAATTTAGTTAATACTATTAAATAGGCATGAACATTAAACCAGAAATGTAGCCAAATGAAACACTGTTCTGCCAAGCCAAAGACATCTGGGACTCTTCCTATTAAATTAATACAAAAGATACATAATAATGATACCCTGGCTATGTTGTAGCCTTGTACTCTCCTATTTCCTGCAATGTGGCAATCTTACACCCTCCAGTTAATACCAAATGTCCCGCAAAAATGCCACATTAAATAAAGGTTTGTGCCGCAAAATTTGCCATTTCATGCTGCAAAATTTGCCATTTCATGCCGCATAATCCTGGAAGGTCTGCCTGTTCTTGAAGACAGTGCACACCATGGGGCTACGCAACATCAACGCTTAGGCACAGCAGCTTCCCAAAATGAATAGCAGTTCACTGAAAGCACAGTGTTCTATGACCGTTTTGGCAAGGGATTTTGGTTTGCCAAGTTTCGCGATCTGGCCAGACAATTTTGTTTTGGATTCTGGATCTAGACAATTCCTGCCCAATTCCAGCACAGCTAGCGCCAACTTTACCATGATCTAATCCATGCACCAGCCACAGCCATACAAAATGTCCACTCCTAAACCTTCCTTGGTTCCTGCAGTGAAGGTGCTGCTGACACGGATTAAGAGTCTCCCAAATGAGGGTCAATAATCCTATCTAGCAGCCGGTGATTCTGATCCGTCTCTCAAAAGAGGCCACAAGTACACTCCCTGTGAAAGTTGCTACCCTGGGGCGCTATAAAATTGAGGGCAAGCACAGACTTCAAAATGAAGCTGCCAAACTATGACATGGGGCCTCATTCCAAGTAGAGCGGTAAGGGATACCGGGTACCGGTAAGGAGACCGGTGCCGGTAATCCCTTACCGCCCTACTACGAGTTCCCTTAGCGGGTCCCTCCTTTAATGCATAGTCTGACCAGGCGTTATGGACGGGACCCGTTAAGGGAAATCAGAGCCAATAACGGTACCGCAATGTGCGGTACCGTGTTTAGCACCTTCCCCGTTCCCATTGAGCCCTATGGGGGCTCAAATGGGAATGGGTAATGGTTTGGTGAATGGGGACTTACCGGTCCCGCCAAGGTCGGAGTGGACCGGTAAGTCCCCATCTCACCAAACCGGACACGGTACCGTTATTTGTGGTAGTTATGGCGCAAATAGCACCATGACTACCACCAACCTCGTAATGAGGGCCATTGTCTTGTTCATAGATCAAGTGTATAGAAGTACTGCTGCAGACTTGGCCGGGGGATGGTTGTCTTGATGCGGATGGTTAAATGAATAAGGTGGACACTGGCATATATGTGCCATGTATTCAATGTAGTGTTTGGTGTGTAATGAAATCAGTGCAAGAGATCCCAGGAAGTGCAAGCAAGTGATATTTGACTGGATATCTTTATTGCTCTCCCCAGTGTGGAGTAAGTGGACACCCTGTGCATTTGACATGACATTTAAAGCAAGTGGCCCTGAGGTGGGCTGGTGGGGGCATATGTGTAGCGAGGGGAGGGTCTGCAGCAAGCTGAGCTGGAGTCAGGTGTCGGTGGTCAAGGCAATGCACTTCACCAGCTTTTCCTACACACTCTTGCCTCCTCTGCCCCACCTTTTCCCCATCTCTCTTGACCCGCTGCGTTTAATGCCCGAGGACTTCCCGGGGGTTGTGCCACGGTGGGAGGGAAGGAAGGAAGGAAGGTGCAGGAAAGCAGGGTAGCGAGACAGTGAGGGTACAAGAGAAAGGGTCACAACTCCCCCAAATATACACAAGTACTGTATTAACACGCTTCTAAGGAAACACAGTGCAAATACTGCACATGCTACTTCGGTGCTGGTGTACTGCTTCTTTAGTTATGCTTTTTTTCTCTATGGTCTCCAACTTTGCCTTCTGTGGAACTGGGCAAATCCTCTATCAGTGCACCAGGTGTTTAAAGTTGTTTTGTAAAAATAAATGAGATAAACACAAGCAAATATGTACAGTATTGCCCTCATTACGACCCTGGCGTTAAGGGATTACCGGTACCGGTACCGGTAATCCCTTAACGCCTGATTACGAGGTCCCTTTGCGGGTCCCGACCTTAACAGCTCGTCTGTACCAGCCGTTAAGGTAAGGACCCGCAAAGGGACCTTGAAGGTGATTAAGGTACCGCATTTTGCAGTACCGTAATTACCACCTTCCCCATACCCATTGAGCCCTATGGGGCAAAAATGGGAATGAGGAAGGGCCAATGGTAAATGGGGAATTACCGCCCGCCAACCTTGGAATGGGGCGGTAATTCCCCATGTCACCATGGCAGATACGGTAAATTACCGGCGCTAAAGCGCCATTGGTTAACGCCAGGGGGCCGCATTAATCATTGTTAAAAAAAACACATACATGCTTAATGATCATTATTACTTAATTTATGTACACATCTGCTCATTATTGCTCACCCCCATAAGTGGTTACATATGCAAAGATCGTTTCGATGGCTATGCACCACACCCTGATCCTACTCTATATAGCAGAAGTGCCACGCTGCACTTGAAAACAGGGTGGCATAATGTTTAGAATAACTGAATGGAGACCCCGCCCCCTAAAACGAAGCCTCCCAAAGGCATACCCAAAAACATGACTAAGTATCCGGATCAAGCGCTTTCTCTGCATCTCCCCTGTAGCATCCAATGAAATATCTTTGTTTGAATAGTTGTGAATTCTTCCTCCCACATTGCTAAGGCCAGTTAGAGAGTTCCCAAGCCTGGCCTGAGATGGGCTTGTAAGCTTCTTCAGCGCATTCTTCTAACCCACTCCTCTTGGTGGCATTAGAGATCCTACGGTAGTTTCGGTGCTTTCAAGGGACCGCCTCGCTAGGGCATAGGAAAGGGCACAGCATTTCTTTATCCAATGTGGCTGTGTGCCCATTTTATCCGAGGGAATTCCCATCCATTCCAGGGCCATCTTTAGGAATGTTAGGGCTCGGGGCACAGACACCCTCGCCCCCCTGCCCCTTTAACCTAAAGACCTTAAGGAATCCTGAATCTCTGGTCACAGAGTGAACAAGGGTGCTCCCCTAAAGGCCCCTTTCTCGCTTCATCATTATGGGAATCGAAATAATAAGCAAGTGGCATTTCAAGGGCAACCTTAGTAGTGACGGCCATGGTACTTGTGTTCTAGTTTAGGGAAAGGGCACTTTTTACCAATGGCAGCCTCGAGGAAGGTACACCAGGAGCAGTATAAATGCAGGACACCGATCAGTAGCTGTATGAAAAAGGAACACATACCCCAGCATAGACACAGAATATCAGCGGTCTCGCTCAAGCACTGATTAAGGAGACAGGCCAGAAGCAACGAGAAATCTACACACGTCATAGCGTACATAGCCGATACAGACTAGAAGCTACCGGGAAGGTGAAACGTACCAAGCCGCAGACTGAGAGTAGAAAAGGGTCATGCTTTTTAAGTGGTGTTGCTGTCAGCGAGCAAAGAAACACATTCTTTTTTGGTGTGTGATATCCATGTTAACTATTATTATTCATGAAGCAACATCATAGCCAGTTAAACTATGAGTGAGTTTTTTTTAAAGTACCCTGAGAACTACATCTTGGGCTGACAATTTTGAAAGCATTAGGGAATGGCAAATGTGACAAGTTGAGCTTCCCAGGATCACACACTTTAAGAGGTCAAGCTAGGATTTGAGCCCAGTGCCCAATTTCTGCACTTGACCAAACTGTTGTCCAGTTTCTTTCCTACAGTAAGATGCAAATATTTATGAATGTTTGATTTCCATGAACCAAAATAATACCCAGAGTTGTGGGTCTGAGTTGGGAAATCCACAAATCACGTAATCCAACATTTCAAAAATCTCCACAGGAGAATGTTATGCTAAAGGAAAATGATTTTAGAGAGATTTTCTTCATCATCAACAGACGTATACTAGTGTCTGACTACTAACTGAAGCAAGCCAAAAAAATCTCGGGGTTTTTTTTGGGACAAAAGACAGCACAGTACTATACAGAGAGATGCGTTGATTTGACCGAGATTTGTGTGCAGAAGACAGCACAGTACTATACAGAGAGATGTGTTGATTTGACAGAGATTTGTGTACAGAAGACAGCACAGTACTATACAGAGGGATGCGTTGATTTGACCGAGATTTGTGTGCAGAAGACAGCACAGTACTATACAGAGAGATGCATTGATTTGACAGAGATTTGTGTTGAAGACAGCACAGTACTATACAGAGAGATACGTTGATTTGACCGAGATTTGTGTGCAGAAGACAGCACAGTACTATACAGAGAGATGCGTTAATTTGACCGAGATTTGTGTGCAGAAGACAGCACAGTACTATACAGAGAGATGCGTTGATTTGACCGAGATTTGTGTGCAGAAGACAGCACAGTACTATACAGAGAGATGCGTTGATTTGACAGAGATTTGTGTGCAGAAGACAGCACAGTAGTATACAGAGAGATGCGTTGATTTGACAGAGATTTGTGTGCAGAAGACAGCACAGTACGATACAGAGAGATGCGTTGATTTGACAGAGATTTGTGTGCAGAAGACAGCACAGTACTATACAGAGAGATACGTTGATTTGACCGAGATTTGTGTGCAGAAGACAGCACAGTACTATACAGAGAGATGCGTTGATTTGAAAGAGATTTGTGTGCAGAAGACAGCACAGTACTATACAGAGAGATGCGTTGATTTGACAGAGATTTGTGTGCAGAAGACAGCACAGTACTATACAGAGAGATGCGTTGATTTGACCAAGATCACAGTATCTCCATGGGGCACAGTCAGAATATGAGCCTCAACACTTTGGCTTTACAGCCTTGAATTTGGCGACATAATTAACTCTCTCTAATAACACGTTAAGCTTCATTTGGGGTTCCAGACAATTTTGTACAACCTTCTTCGTGAGGAATAGAGATCTAGAAGTGCGCCGTACTGATGTTATGTTTATTTATACAGCTACTGTGATCTTGTGCAGGTACTCTTTCTTGAAACACAGTACTGCCAGTATAACTTTATCAATCTCAGACGTAGGAAAGGCAGAGTCGGCCTGGCCAGAGTTTGGTACTGTGATCTGGATGAAGAACAAAGACCTATCTCCTGAACCATAGTGGAAATCAAATTTGTCAATATGCATTTTAACTTTGCTTTTGCAAGTGCTCAATACAGTGTCAATTATTGTTGCTATTAGTCCGCGTTCTCCAACGAGCAGTGCCTGAATTTAAGATGGCCGCACACTAGCTCATGATTACTGTAGCGCTGGGCCCGCACATTCTATTTGCTTGAGCTCGCATGGGGCGCCCATGATGCGTGCACCCTGCAGCGGATTTCTACACTGCCACAGAAGGATCCCGGAAGACCAGGATTCTGCGGGAAGGGGGGGGGGGGGCATGGAGGTGCACTGCATACCTGTCAACCTCTGGAAATGAAAATGCGGGTGAACATACAAGATTTTCCTTTTGCGGGCGTGCTCTCCATCGACGCCTATTGGCTGGCAAAGGGAGGGAACCGTTGTCCAGTACACTGGTATGACACATGGCGGTGGACCCCACGTCCTGCTCCTATTTCAGCGCTCGAGCTCCTGCTTGCCCACTGGGGATTGCTTTCTTGCCACGTGCAGCGGCCCTCCTGGGGCGCATGGACCTTATGGGCCTGGCTGCCATGCGTTCCCAGCCTGCCTCCGCCACCTCTGCAATGCAGCAAGGTATCAGTCTGCCACTATGCATCAGATGTGCCTAACGTTCCCGCCACTGGCTTCTTGGTGATGCTGCTGGACGTCTGCTCTCATAATCTGCTGCAGTGGGTAGCACGCGCCGCCTTTTTATCACTCAATGCAGTTTTTATTCACTCAATGCTAGTTCACAGCTAGCACTGGCGACATAATGACGCTGAACTTTGGATTGGAGGTATGACGGTTAGAATGGCAAGGCTGGGCCTAGTACCATAGGGCCTCTGCTGCGGCTAGTTCCTGTTACACAGACACATTTGTTTTGAGAACAGTCCAGAGGCATTGCTAGAGGGAGTCTGGGGAAGTGGGGGGGATAGCCCTGGGTCTTCTGGTTGTAGCACCGGAACAGAAGCTCAGGGGCTGCAACCAAAAAGTCTAGCTAGCCCTGGGTCTGGCAGTCCCGACATTAGCTTAGCCCCGGATCTTTTCCAGACCTTGCAACAAGACTACCCTTCCGGGGGGAGGATTTAGATCATGTAGAGAAAGCCCAGATCGCTCAGCTGCCTCCGGTGACACTTGTACTTCATTTGGATCTGAAAAGTAATGCTGATGCCTTGAAAAAACTATCGGTATCCTAAAATCGCATGCCCCTGTGCCCTGTGAGGACAATTACAACAATGACGACAATCTTGCCATTCGGGGAACACAGCACGCCAGTCGCATGCCAGGGGATGATGCCCTGGGTCAGGTGCATTGGGCTCCGCCAGTAAATTCTGTGCAGGAATATCTGTTTGTTCTTGCCAGAATCCTGGCGAAGAAGCCAGGTGGTCTAGCAGGACCTGGCTGGGGGCCAGGCACAGGCCATGGGGGAGGAGGAAACTGCCCCCATGGGCAATGTTGTGACAACTGTGACTAAGATGAAGGGGTGGAGGAAGCAACAACCTGACACTCTGCCGATCCATTAACCACCTATCTATATCCAACATGATCCAGTGGAGGCGAGCAGAAGGGCCTTGGGCGTCATGCCCCACCCATGCAGCATCTGGGGCCTTCCACTGCCCAGATGGCACTCGGCTGGTGTACAAGCCAGGAAGCCCTGGCAGGGCTTTTCTAGCCCAGCTGGGCCCTGCATTAATGGATAGTCTGCAAAGCCAATCGGCCTGGATGACCAGGCTCCACTGATACATTTGTGGAGGATGGGAAACATTACCACAGGCAATTTGGGTGTCTTGCCATGTGTTGGGTAGGGTGGTGAAACGGCATTCTCAAACATAATCAACACTCAAACACACTCACCACTCAAACATGTTGCACCATTTTTCACTTGTGCAGTGTAAGGACTCATGGCGGCAATAGTGAAAAGAGACACAAGTGCTACATGGTTCAAGGGTGTTTATTGAACTTCAATGGGTTGATAAAACGCCTGTCTAATCCTTAGTCTAAAGATTGGAGCAAGCTACCACCATCAAAGTAAAAATAACACAGACCGAGTGGAGTCTTGTCAAAATAAAAAAGGCCAATACTAATAAACCAATTGCCAATCCTTACTTCTAAATGCAAATGTTGTGGGAAAATGATGTATGCAAAATAAGTCGTTTTCATGAAATAATAGGTCAGGATAGTTGATTGGTAAACTCCCCTTCCCCACTTTTTAACATGGGACAAGGCGGCACACTCGAGCTTTGAACATCCTCTGGCTTTTGTGGCTCGAGGATGTAGTTCAGGATATTAGTCAGGGCTTTCCACGACAAAGTATTTTCCCCAAAACAAAGTCTCTTGTTTGCAGGATGCCTGGATACATACAAAACAAAGTTCCTTCTCTTCTTCAGGTTTTCTCTAAAGTTCACAAGTTTAAGTGTTCACGGTTTCTAATAGGTCTTCCTCAGCCGAACTCGGATACCGGGTCTTCCTCAGCCGGGCTTGGACCCTCTCCCACACAAGTTCCCAATAGGTTTCCCTCAGCCAGGCTCAGACCTGTCGTTCACACTCCTCATTTATGCTTAGTTCACTGTTCACTATAGGCCTCCGTCAACCGGGCTCAGGCCTTTTATACACAAGTTCAGAGATCTCCCACAGCCAGGCTCGGACCTGTTGTTCACAGTTCCTTCTTTCTTAGTTAATCGAAAACTTTCAACTGTGCGAGGCCTTTGCTCAACCTCTGCATGACCACTTTGATGTATTTCACATTCATTCCTTTTCTGATACGATACACCAAAAACAGAGACCTTTGACTGGGCACACCCACAGTGCCGACCACTCTGTTTTTTTATCCCTCCTTTGACACTTACACGCACCTGTTTCTTTCGTTCTCGGAAACTCACTGGTTGCCATGTTCACAGTTCTATATTATTTCGCCTTCATTTAAGGCATCGCCAGCAGCTTGCAGCCTGCCTTCTACCCGCTTCCTGGAGATATGTCTCCCTAACCACGCCACAGCCTCGCTCCAGCACTGAGTCAGCGTCTCGGGTCCACATTCCCCTCCGGATTCTCAAGGCTTCTTTCTGCACTCTGGCTTTCAGGGTCCTCTCCGAGTCCTCGACTTCTTTTCAAAAGCTCTTTAGGTTCTCTGACCCCTCCCTAATGTTCATACACAAGGGTCTCCCACAGCCGGGCTCGGACCCCTCTCAGTTTTCAAAAAGAAATGGTTCTAGACTTCCAGTCCCAGAATGCACTTCCTTGTATTTTGCTTCCACTTCACCAGCTCCCCGAAAACCGCATTCTTTCGGTTTGGGAGCAGCAGGAGCACAAGGGGATGTTTGACTGAGGTCAGGGTCCTACGACCTGCCACTCATAGGCATGGGTTCTCCTGTTTCGCACAGGGGAGGAGCTCTGATGTGAGTGCCGCCAGGCAACCCCAGCTGCCCCTGGTTTGGCTCCCTGAAGGCGCAGCTCCCACTCCACACTACAGCCTCCCCTGCACTCAGAGGTGCAGTGTCTGGGCAGTTCTTCCTCCTCCAGGTCTTCCAGGTTCTCTCCAACTCGATTGGTCTAACTCTGGCTTCTCTGCATCTTCCAGCATCCCCAGCTTGCTCCAAGTGTGCCTCTCTACTCTGTCTTTTATACTGTATGGTAGTTTGAACAGGTTTCAGGTGGGAATGGTTGAGAAGGGAGGCCTGACCCTGCCTGGCCTCGTTATCGGGACAAAATGGAGATTGCCCATAGGAATCCATTGTACATTGGTTCCTATGGGCAATCTTTGTAGCTCTGTTCGTCTTCTTCCTCGTCCCAGTGGTTTTCGATATTGGGCAGGGAGAGACGGGGTAAGATTCACAATATCCCACTACGGTTGGGAAAGAATAGGATGTTTGGTAATTAGGGAAAGGGAAATACTGCCTCTCACCTGTGAGCATCCCAATCCCAACTCACAAAGTCCATCCACCAAGGTGATTGTCCCGCACTGATCCACCCCCAGGGTCTGGATCCAAAGGCGATGGCCGTTCCCTGGCCACCTTAGCAGAGCATCCAAGGGGAAAAGAAGTGTGAATACCCTCGGTTTCTCACAGCAGGCACAAATTAAAGTGTGCTAGTAGAAGTCAACATTTTATTTTAATACAAACCATTGTTTTTACCTGATTAATTCCTCTTCAAAATGCTGTAATAATTGCTGCCATTATTCCTCAATGTATGCATCGCCGAAGGGTGATGGTCTTAGTGGGCCCGCCGGGACTCATGCTGGCAAAGTGCAGACAGGCCCCATGTCAGAGGCGAGTACTCACTTCACTGAGCTACCCAATCCTGTGCAAGTCCTACTGGTGCCCTCCTGTTACATCCTGTCCAACACTCACTGTATCATCCCCCCACACCCTGCTTGTTTTCAGACTGTTTCCTTCACCCATTAATGCGCCCCGAGTTTCTCCATTAGCTTTAGTGGGGTGTTGTAGGCTCTTGCAGGTTTGTCGCCTGTGATCCCCTCTTAGCATATCCCTGCAGACTTTTACTTTTGAATGATTTCCCTTTCTTGGATATTTCCCTCCCATGCATCTTTTCATTCATCTTAGTTGGACTTACCCTCTCCAGCCCATGTTCTTGCATGTACAACACAGTGGTGTGATCTTTTTTATGCAAGTGGTGATATGTTCAAATGTAGACCGTCGACCCATCAGTGTTACCACCATGCTGACCTCCTAGCGATCTTGCATTCAGCTTCTGGATACGTCAGCATGAATCCTGCAACCCTGCAAGTATTTACTTATATTTTCTATGTTATAGATTTCACCTGCTGTTCATGGTGCTAGTCTTGTGCATTCATATGAGAGAGTTGTAAAGGTGGCTCAGTGCATACCAAAGAACCATACTCTCATACCTGCCTTTTTCAGTCCAGTATTGCTGGTGTGAATGTGCTTTACTTACAACAACCTTGACCTTAAATGAGAGGTTACCCAAAGTCCCTTCATCTGTTTTGAATGATATACGTGGCACTCTAGGTTTACTAGAGGTCCTATATCATAGTACGAGGTTACTCGGTTGTGATGTTAAAGGTATTTGGATTGGGATAACATCTTACATATTTGCAAGTGTGGTTCACCAGGTTGGCCTCCCAACACCACTTACTTCACAAGCGGCTATGGAAGCGGTTCATGAGTACGGAGAGGGATCACGGGTGCCGGTTTCTGCCGCTTTCATGATCACCTAGCACCCTAGTATGCTCTTTGGTTTCACCCCAAAACCCACCCGCGCATCTAATTTTACTGTGATTTCTCTAACAGTCATATGGATGACCTCTGTCTTTGGATTTTAATGTCAGTACATTTGTTAACTCTGTTTGTTATACCATCAGTGTGATTTAAATAGGTCTTTGGAGAAAGTTCTGCATAATCTTTAATGAATGAATAGGAACACCAGAAGTAAGTTTCACTTATTTATTTAACATTTTGCTGTATCGCCTAGGTATCCACGAGCACATTCCAGGCGTGTCTTCCAGAAGTCGCGTGTTGCGGGACTCAGTTGGCAGCGATGATCTCATCAGCCCAAGCCCTGAGCTCGGTGACGCGGGCGTACACTCCAGGAGTCTGAGGGGAGCAGGTGCCACTTCCCCAGGAGACGATGCCCACCAGGGTCCAGGCACCATTCTGCTGGCACACGAGAGGGCCACCAGAGTCACCCTGAATGGGGGGAGAAACAACAGAGTTGAGTGGATCAGGGTTGGCACACCCTGCACAGCCACAATCAGAACTGGGGGTGCCCATCCCGCATTCTACCCTTCTACTGTTGCAGATTGGCCACAATAATCCAGCACCCAAGCTAGTCCACCCTTCAAGCAATCACCTTGTTAAATTGGTTACCAAACTACACATAAAAGAAACCATAAAAAAAGCAGTGATCGGAGGTTAATCCCCAAACTTTCAGTTCTGCCCAGACCTTAGGGAGAACACTGGACTTGTGCATCTTCATGGAAAAATGTGCCACCCTTCCTACACCTTCTTGCTGCTTCTATGCAACTGTCTATACCTTGACCCTAATTCATGATCACTCTTCTATACAGCTTTCGCTTCCAGAGCAAGTCCACTCTCTATTCATCAATTGTATCCCAGTCACCCTACACTGCCTGTCTCCTACAGCTGGACCTTCTCTGCCCACAGACACCTCGCCTCTTCTCTCGTTCCATGTGAGCCTGACACACACATCAGATCCTCATTATGTCCTGTTATACGCAACTCCAATCTCATTTATTGTAGATCAACCTATTCTTACAGACGATACTATCCTTTCGGATTCCTGGATCACGCTGCTAGAGGACCTCATCTTGTGGTAGAAGAAACTGCTTCACTTCATGTTTGTTAGCGGCTTTCTCACACTTATACTATACAACACACTGACACCAGACCAGATGCCCTCATAAAAGGACGTATTCGCAAGTGATTATTGTTAAACGTGTGCTTGAAATCTTCACGAAGTGTGAGAAGCAAGGACTAGATGTACCTATGGAAGTGTCTGGGCAACTATGGGTAGTATAGCTTGAGCGTCAGGGGCAATATCACAATGTGATCAATAGGTCACATCCACAGTTTTCCTGCTTGTGAAAAATACACCAACTAGATGGCGCATCACTGCGGTGACAGACAAAAGTCTTTCTTTCATTTCCATGCCATGGCTTGAAGCACAGGAGTTGCAAAAGACATCTATGTCAAGGCGCAGGACAGACAGAAGAACGTGCTCAACAGCAGACACGAAGGAAGATAATTAAAACAAGATAAGCCAGAGCACGTCCAGCTGCATTAAATACTGAGGTCCTATT
Source organism: Ambystoma mexicanum (assembly GCF_040938575.1). Classification (NCBI taxonomy): domain Eukaryota; kingdom Metazoa; phylum Chordata; class Amphibia; order Caudata; family Ambystomatidae; genus Ambystoma; species Ambystoma mexicanum. The sequence goes on from NC_090921.1 coordinate 1,034,269,890, forward strand.
TTGCAGTCATAGCCAAGATGCCCTAAAAAAAAAACATCACTGGTGATTCCAAAGGTCTGATAAAGGCGTTATGCTTTGAGGAATACCTGTTCCTTGGCAATGCCCTCAAATATGGTTCGGTCTGTGCAAGCCCCTGTGATATACGTATGTAACAGTGCCATAGAAATATGGTACCCTGATGCATTCAAATATCGAGTATTTAGCACATGTTGTCCTAGTGCATTAACTCATGTGGGACTGGCTTCTAATTGTAACTACAAAAGACACCTTCTTCAGGACAAGTGGAGGTCTGCCTGTAGCCCTCTGTGGAGGGCGTTCGCCCTAGAACCAAGGCACAATCATTTTCACTATCAATGCACGTTTTTACTTAGCCGTGTGCACTTCTTAGATTCAATCTTTCTATGAGAACTCTCATTTGATTGGACACTAAGGGCTTGGTGCACTCACCGCAGCACACTGAGATACCGGTCAGGAGATGTCACTGATGACGAGAACTCAAATTTGCTTGGGACATGAGCACGCCACAGTGCCTCTTCCCTAATGCCTCTGAATACTTTTTGCAACCACTGGGTTTTGGAAAGAGTGTGAGGGAGAGAAGGTGTATGAGTGTGAGTGTGCATGTGTGCACTGTGGAGTTGCCAAAAAACGATCCTTGTGACTTACAGGTGATTGTAGCCACACGTTGATATTAAAGATTAGAGTATATAGCAGTGAAATAGGGGACATTTAATACCCAATCGTGATCTAAGGATCACCTCCGAGTGTATAAGAAAGGGTATTATATGCAGTGGATGGAGAGAAAAGGAAAGGAGAAGAGGAACCCAGGAGGAGGAATAAGCATGCCAAGATCTGCCGGCAGCCGGCACCTACAGCTCTGAGTGTATCTTCACCGGCTACTCAACCACTTTGCCTAAAATCTGCTTCAGTAGCGGGACCAGAGGCACCATTAACTCAGTCTGGCTGACATCTGTGCACCGCTTGTTCAGCAATCAGAATGCCAATGGTCCAAGCCGCATATCTCAGTTCAGAGCCTGGATGGGAGCATTGACAAACACGCCCTCAAGTAGAGGAAGGATGGACGTACGGATGGATGAATGGGCGAGTGGCATGGTGTTCAAGGTGGGATTGTGAGTGGGTAATGGTGCGAAGGAATGAGTTCCTGGGTGGGCAGATTGATAAGCTTAAATGGCTGTGAATGTGGATGAATATTTGGGTTTGAGTGCAGACGGACTAATGATTGGATGAGTGGGTGGATGGGAAAATGTGCGTTTCGGGTTGGCAAATGAGAGGGTATTTGCTAGGATGTACGGGTTTTCTGGGAGTTAGACAGAGAATTACTGTATAATGGCATGCAGATAGAAGGGCCGGGTTAGGGCTGGGCAGAGGTATACATGATTGAATGAGTGAATATTTGAATGGGCCGATGGGTAGGCAGACAGGTACCTAACTGAATTGTGGGTATATGATAGGTTGGCGAACAGACACACAGGAGGTTCGATTATTAAATATGTTGGTGGCAATATGGGTGTGTGATTTAACAACTGGGGTTATGGGTTTGAGGTAAAGAGATACACGATTGAATGAGTGGGTGCGGGGTGAATGGGTGAGCATTTTGAAGGGTGGGATAAATCACTTAATAAGTTATAACGTGGATGGGTGGGTGGGTGGGCTTGAATGTGGGTTGACAAGTACATTATTGAATGAGTGTACCTATCTAGCTCCAGCCAACACATAATGCCCCAGATGCATGGAGCATTATGTGTTGGCTGGAGATATAGCCCTGAAAGATTGAATACACTGAGGAATTAAGCGTTTATCCGTGGGTGGATCAATTGATTACCTTAGAAACAAATACTGAGGCTCTGGTTACGTGATCTGGCAAAGGATGGAGATGGACTGTGATGCCAGAAAGATTCAGCAGACAAATGCAAATGATGGATCCTCAAACATTGAGCAAGCAAGGTAAATGGACACTTCACAACCATCCAGTGAGCTAGGTAAATGGATACCTCCCAACCATCCAGTGAGCTAGGTAAATGGACACCTCCCAATTATTCAGTGAGCTAGGTAAATGAACACTTCATAACCATCCAGTGAGCTAGGTAAATGGACAGCTACAATTGATCCAGTGAGCTAGGTAAATGGAGACTTCACAACCATCCAGTGAGCTCAGTAAATGTACACCTCCACACCATCCAGTGAGCTAGGTAAATGGACACTTCACAACCATCCAGTGAGCTAGATAAATGGACACTACACACCTATTCAGTGAGCTAGGTAAATAGACACTTCGCAAGCCATCCAGTGAGCTAGGTAATTCGACACCTCCCAACCATCCAGTGAGCTAGGTAAATGGGCACCTTCCAACAATCAAGTGAGCTAGGTAAATGGACACTTCACAACCATCCAGTGAGCTAGATAAATGGACACTACACACCTATTCAGTGAGCTAGGTAAATAGACACTTCACAATCATCCAGTGAGCTAGGTAAATGGACACTTCACAACTATCCAGCGAGCTAGGTAAATGGGCACCTTCCAACAATCAAGTGAGCTAGGTAAATGAACACTTCACAACCATCCAGTGAGCTAGATAAATGGACATTACACACCTATTCAGTGAGCTAGGTAAATAGACACTTCGCAAGCCATCCAGTGAGCTAGGTAATTCGACACCTCCCAACCATCCAGTGAGCTAGGTAAATGGACACTTCACAACTATCAAGTGAGCTAGGTAAATGGACACTTCACAACCATCCAGTGAGCTAAGTAATTTGATGCCTCCCAACCATCCAGTGAGCTAGGTAAATGGACACTTCACAACCATCCAGTGAGCTAGGTAAATGGACACTTCACAACTATCCAGCGAGCTAGGTAAATGGACACCTTCCAACAATCAAGTGAGCTAGGTAAATGAACACTTCACAAACATCCAGTGAGTTAGGTAATTGGACACCTCCCAACCACCGAGTGAGCGAGGTAAATGGGCACTTCACAAACATTCAGTGAGCTAGGTAAATGGACACCTCCCAACCATCCAGTGAGCTAGGTAATTGGACACCTCCCAACCATCCAGTGAGCTAGGTCATTGGACATCTCCCAACGATCCAGTGAGCTAGTTAATAGGACACCTCCCAACCATCCAGTGAGCTAGGTAAATGGACACTTCACAACCATCCAGTGAGCGAGGTAAATGGACACTTTACAACCTTCCAGTGAGCTAGGTAAATGGACACTTTACCAACATCCAGTGAGCTAGGTAAATGGACACTTCACAACCATCCAGTGAGCTAGGTAAATGGATACTTCACAACTGTCCAGTGAGCTAGGTAAATGGGCACCTCCCAATTATTCAGTGAGCTAGGTAAATTCACACCTACAATTGATCCAGTGAGCTAGGTAAATGGAGACTTCACAACCATCCAGTGAGTTAGGTAATTGGACACCTCCCAACCAAATAGTGAGCTAGGTAAATGGGCACTTCACAAACATTCAGTGAGCTAGGTATATTAAAATGACCATACAGTCAATTGTGCAGAAGGTCAATTAGGACCCCTATTATTCGAACAATTGTGTCATTCAAACAATTGTAAACAAACAATTTGGGTAATACCGAGCTAGATAATTGGACACCTCCCAACCATCCAGTGAGCTAGGTAATTGGACATCTCCCAACGATCCAGTAAGTTAGTTAATTGGACATCTCCCAACCATCCAGTGAGCTAGGTAAATGGACACTTCACAACCTTCCAGTGAGCTAGGTAAATGGACACCTTCCAACAATCAAGTGAGCTAGGTAAATGAACACTTCACAACCATCCAGTGAGCTAGATAAATGGACATTACACACCTATTCAGTGAGCTAGGTAAATAGACACTTCGCAAGCCATCCAGTGAGCTAGATCATTCGACACCTCCCAACCATCCAGTGAGCTAGGTAAATGGACACTTCACAACTATCAAGTGAGCTAGGTAAATGGACACTTCACAACCATCCAGTGAGCTAAGTAATTTGATGCCTCCCAAGCATCCAGTGAGCTAGGTAAATGGACACTTCAAAACCATCCAGTGAGCTAGGTAAATGGACACTTCACAACTATCCAGCGAGCTAGGTAAATGGACACCTTCCAACAATCAAGTGACTAGGTAAATGAACACTTCACAAACATCCAGTGAGTTAGGTAATTGGACACCTCCCAACCACTGAGTGAGCTAGGTAAATGGGCACTTCACAAACATTCAGTGAGCTAGGTAAATGGACACCTCCCAACCATCCAGTGAGCTAGGTAATTGGACACCTCCCAACCATCCAGTGAGCTAGGTCATTGGACAACTCCCAACGATCCAGTGAGCTAGTTAATGGGACACCTCCCAACCATCCAGTGAGCTAGGTAAATGGACACTTCACAACCATCCAGTGAGCGAGGTAAACGGACACTTCACAACCTTCCAGTGTGCTAGGTAAATGTACACTTTACCAACATCCAGTGAGCTAGGTAAATGGACACTTCACAACCATCCAGTGAGCTAGGTAAATGGATACTTCACAACTGTCCAGTGAGCTAGGTAAATGGACACCTCCCAATTATTCAGTGAGCTAGGTAAATGAACACGTCATAACCATCCAGTGAGCTAGGTAAATGGACACCTACAATTGATCCAGTGAGCTAGGTAAATGGAGACTTCACGACCATCCAGTGAGCTCAGGAAATGGACACCTCCCAACCATCCAGTGAGCTAGGTAAATGGGCACTTCACAACCATCCAGTGAGCTAGATAAATGGACACTACACACCTATTCAGTGAGGTAGGTAAATAGACACTTCGCAAGCCATTCAGTGCGCTAGGTAATTCGACACCTCCCAACCATCCAGTGAGCTAGGTAAATGGACACTTCACAACTATCAAGTGAACTAGGTAAATGGACACTTCACAACCATCCAGTGAGCTAAGTAATTCGACACCTCCCAACCATCCAGTGAGCTAGGTAAATGGACACTTCACAACTGTCAAGTGAGCTAGGTAAATGGACACTTCACAACTATCAAGTGAGCTAGGTAAATGGACACTTCACAACCATCCAGTGAGCTAAGTAATTTGACACCTCCCAACCATCCAGTGAGCTAGGTAAATGGACACTTCACAACTGTCAAGTGAGCTAGGTAAATGGACACTTCACAACCATCCAGTGAGCTAGGTAATTGGACACCTGCCAACCATCCAGTGAGCTAGGTAAATGGACACTTCACAACTATCCAGTGAGCTAGGTAAATGGACACCTTCCAACAATCAAGTGAGCTAGGTAAATGAACACTTCACAAACATCCAGTGAGTTAGGTAATTGGACACCTCCCAACCAAATAGTGAGCTAGGTAAATGGGCACTTCACAAACATTCAGTGAGCTAGGTAAATGGACACTTCACAACCATCCAGCGAGCTAAGTAAATGGACTCCTCACAACCATCCAGTGAGCTAGGTAAATGGGCGCCTCCCAACCATCCAGCGAGCAAGGTAAATGGACACTTTACAACCATGCAGTGAGCCAGGTAAATGGATGCCTCTCAACCATCCAGTGAGCTAGGTAAATAGACACCTCGCAACCATCGAGTGAGCTAGGTAAATGGACACCTAAGAACCATCTAGCTATCTAGGTAAATGGACACCTCAAAAAGATCAAGTGAGCTAGGTAAATGGACACCTCACAACCATCCAGCTATCTAGGTAAATGGACACCTCACACCCATCAAGCGAGCTAGGTAAATGGACACCTCACAACCATCCAGCTATCTAGGTAAATGGACACCTCACAATCATCAAACGAATTAGGTAAATGGACACCGCACAACCATCAAGCGAGCATGGTAAATGGACACCTCACAACCATCGAGCGAGCATGGTAAATGGACACCTCACAACCATCGAGCGAGCATGGTAAATGGACACCTCACAACAATCAAGCGAGCATGGTAAATGGATTGAAAGATGGATCACCATGCAGGAGGAAGCCCCGGCAGCTCCAGCGCAGACCATGACATCGGCGATCTTGTTGCCCCAGTAGTTCTTGCATTCAGTGTTGGTCAGGAGCGGGAGGGCCACCTGTTGCAGCTTCTCTGGAGTTTTGCTGGCTGCAAAAGTACAGAAACATCACCAAGGTTGCCAGTTATCTCTGAAAGTTCTGTGAGCCGGGAGAGCTCTCTAAAAGTACTCAACCCTAGTGGAAGCTTTTCAGTGCAGGGAGTGGGGTGTCAGCGAAGGGTTGGTCCTTTTTATTTTTTATTTAACACTTTGTAATTTTCATCACATCACTTTACATCAACATTTATTATACCCGAGCACCTAGTAATAAGGAAAGCATCAGACTGTGTCACTTATACATTAGAGGCATTGCCAGGGATACGTATATTTCTTAAATTAGTGTCATTAACCAACTTGCAGTGGTTGGTTGCACATCAGAGATTGAGTTCTCTTAGAACGGGTGTTGAATTTTGCATTCAGATATGTCTGAAAACACACCCTGTAATCCTCAGGCACACATGTGGGAGGATTCATGCCTCTCCATAGCGCCTCGTGTTATAGCAGCACTCTAAGCACTTCAGCGATTCATTGTCTGTGGGAAGATGGCCTTTCATCCAGTCTTTGACAGGGCCCATTTGTTAATCGGGTTCCAGTGCAGCAGAAGTGCACGCAGTAAATATACTCGGTTTTAGGGACTGAGAGGCCAATGGTCTCAGAAATGTAGGTCCCTTCATCGGTTGTTCCACTGATGCCCCTTGTGGTGGCTGAGGAAACTGCAGCTGCCTGTCCATCACCCTACCTGTGTCTATTTGGAAGTAAGCGTTAATGAGCAGAAGAGACATGGCTCTAACTGTTTGTCAGAGGCCAACAGTCTCATGAGCAAGTGCGGAATTATGTCGTAGGACTTGCACATATGTGCAGAGAACAACATGGGCCTGTCTATAAGGGAAACCATAAGTGTTGCATGTATGTCATTGGAGGCGGGCACTCAGGGCCTGATCAGGAGTTGGGCAGTGCAGTAAAAATGTGGCGGTAAAAGCATTACGACCACATTACCGGCCCGCCCAATCACAGGTTTGGGGGAAAGTCGGAGGATTCACCTCCAGCTCTGGCTAGTACTATACTGAGCTGTTGCAACAGTGCATAACCTTCTTTGCCAAATGGCATATATGCCGAAAATAAATCCTGAAGGAGTCTCACACTTCTGAAACTAGAAGCCCTCGTAATGGATTGACCTCAGAGGTAGGAACTATCACTGCCTTCGAGACTGGAGAGATGGTGCCCAGAGCCTAGAGGAGGAAAGTTGGTCTGTCACTGTTTGTGGCAAATGATGGTCACCAGATACTTGGTGATGGCAAAGGGCATTATCGTGGCAGTGTTTAATGTGGGGGCCCTGGCAGATACCAGAGGAAAGGAAATAGCTCTTCTTTCTAGGACGAGGTGGAAAATTGTACCCTTAACAGCGGCAGTGGTGGAACGAGGACATATCATCTGTGAAGGAGTTTTGTTTCAGCTGAATACCTCAATGATACAAGTAAAAAATGAAAAATCAAACATCACTCCGATATACAGGAAGAGAGGATCATTCTCCGTGGAAACCCACACACCCCTCAGAATCATGGGTTCTTTGTGATCATGCTGGCTTGCGAATGCCACCAACAACTATCAAAGCAGCTGGAGTTCCATTTTGTTATTTATAGGGGGATTCCCCCATACCTTAACAGCCCTCCCGCCCTCCTATCTAAACCCATTCCGCTGAGTCCTCTGTTTAGTGGGGTGAAAGGATGACGCCGCTGGTATTCACGTATTGTCAGAGTGGCCGAATATGGAGTCATGTGAAGCGGCCTCTGTCTCTACGGTCATGGAACGCAAACTCCTATATTGAGGCGCTTCCCCCACGCCAGACCCACAGAGTCATTACTTAGCCGTACCGCTGGAATCGGTCAAGCCCCATCCGGTGGTGACGCATCTCATGCCGCCGTTGAAGTTGTCAGTTACGTCTGCCATGCACACTGGGGACACGCGGGCATTGAGCGTGGCAGGAGAGGCCAGCTTCAGGAGGTTGATGTCGTTCTTGATGGTGAACATGCTGAACTTGGGGTGCTTGAACACCTGCAGCAGGGAGACAACGGGAGAAGGAGAAGAGAAAGATTTTAAAAATGTATTAAAAAAGAGATCCGTAGATCCTCTGCAAATACTAGAGTGGTCTCAGAAACGGTGGGAATTTGTCTCGATGGAGCGGGTAACGTACACAATTCAAGGGGCACAAAGCAGGTTTACGACAGAATGGTCAACCATTTTGGACTTTCCCCAGGGTGATTATGCTGAACAATACAGCCCTCAAAGGCTACGCGTACAGGGAATATCTTGAAGACTCTATGGTTTTTCCAATTAAACAGTTGTGTCAATCGTAGGCTAGGAAGGGGGGGGTTGTAATTCTGTTATAATTAAACACAATAAACAAAAAACGAAAAAAAAAGAGAATACAACTTTACATTTCCATCTTTAGGGCCCGAACTATCCTCATACAAAAGAAGTCACCTCCTCCTCCAGTGGCAGACATGACACAGATGCCTTTCTGAAGGATGGGGAAGAGAGCATTTCTCATCTGGATGTCTATGTCACTGTGAACCAATCACCTCTGCATAGACCACGTGCAGCAAGGTTTTGGGGCTTGCCAAGAAGGCTGCTCGGGAAAGCCAGCCACTTGCATCCAGATGTTGGCATTGCGGATTGCGGAACCTCGGGGCAAATCGTGGACATTATAATGTCAAGTCCACCTGAATGAGTATCTCGGTGTCTGGATGGCTTCGTGGCACCAGCTCAATGTCATCAACAATCCCTTTACTGATTTAGTGGTCTGTTTGCTGCTTCAGGACATCAGCCGCAGCAAAGCAAGAATTAGTCTCAATCTATCAAACATGTATTGAAGTTATTTGCAGGGTCTTTCATCCCACAGCTAATTCGAAGCTCTAGATTACAACTATTTAATGTCATCCTGAAGCTGCCATACCTTCTCTTTTTTTTGTATATGTGAAAAGTACGAACCTAACTAACTAGAGGGCAACAGAACACCTTTCAAGAGCTGGAACTATTGGTGCACAAAGGGACTGGGGCTAGCAGTGGCGCGTGATGCATTCCCTGAAAAACTATCTTATAACTTCTTTTCTAAAGTGATGGGACAAGCCTGGTGTGTTTTTCCATTTTTGCTCCAGATCCCAATCCATCTTGTGTTACCATGACCCCCTAAATGTGCTGGATGCCATGTCTTTAGCATGCCATTGTTTGCCACACCGGTCTTCCCCTCCCTGCCTTTTCATCCGTGGCGTTCTGGTGCCACAACAATCCCTTGCTTGAAGGGGCCTCGCCCTTTACCGCTACACCCACCTGTCTTTCCCCTCTCCCACCCATTCCCCAAACCTCTTGTGTGCCCGCTACTCTCAGGAAGGGGGTCCCCCTCCCTTACCCCATCCCGCCTGCTGATTCCACATCCAAACTCTCCCTCTCTTGCCCTTAACCGCCCGCTACTCTTGGTCACCATCGCATGCCACTCCCCCCAACTCACACTCCATTCCCCTTACCCCGTCCTGCTCTCCCGCTTCCCCACAGCCCTCTACCCTCTCCAACTCACCTTGCCCGGCAACGCGTCCTGTCCCGCTTCCTTTTTCCTGCTTCCTGTTTCCTGCTTCCACCCCTCTGCCTGCCCTCTCTGTCTCCCTTACTGTGATGCTTTGAAAGTAAATACATGCACTGCATTAACTGTGCAGTAAATGCATGCATTGTACATGCTGCCCACTAAAGTCACGCCACCATGTACTGTGCACGCTATGCATTCTATTTTCACCCTGTCCTTTGATGTGTTCCAACAATGACCCTATATTAGCCAAAACAAGCCTCTACTAAGGTGCTGCTGAGCCTTCTGACTATGCACAAACTCTATGCTTGCTCAGCAAGGGACCGCACAAGCCAGACATTCCTCCCAACCAGGAGTCAAGTCCTACAAATAAAAGTGTGGGACCCATTAACATACCAATTGTATGTGACGTCACCAGAAATGAGCGTATCAAGGTGCCCAATGAAATAAGTGGGGTGGACTCCGTCCACCAGTGTGTACCTTTGACTTGAGCCCTACTCACAGCGCTCGCAATGTCTCCATACCCTGCTGGGCATTTCTTGCTTTCTCTAATAAATGTCTTGGCCACCGCCTGTCTCCAGATCACCCAGTTGTGCCTTGGCGGGGCAGGATGGAGGACAGGAAACCTGGCTCGGATGGGTGGCAGATGGGTGCGGGCAAGAGCGCAAATGCTGGTAGTCGACCCTTCCAAGGGAGAGATCTAAGGGTACATGCTCAATGGGGATCTTCTAGGGGCAAGAGAGGCCTGGAGCCAAGCCTCGCTCATACGTGCCCAACACCAAACCAGAGGACCGGCAGCTCCGGAAGTGGAAATTGGGTGACCACAAGCCCTTACCTTAGCAATGGTCATGACTTGAATGTCCTCACTTGGAGAGCCGTGATCGAATTCCCCCAGAATAACGCGGTGGCTGGTTCTGTGGAGGAATCGCAGAAAGGGTGAGTAAGAGAAAAGTGACCTTTCGACCAGTAACAGCCATCCAACCATGTGTTGCAAAGGGAGAGGAAGGTCATGAAGACAGCACGTGTCAATTTCTGCACAGCCTTCCACAGTCTCCCCTGACATAGCGCTTCACAGCAGGGAACGAAAACAAAATGGAACTGGCTGGACCTAGTTCAGCACAGGAAAATGAGAAGACTTTCAATGACCGAGCCTGCCGTGGGCAGAGTGTGAGCAAGTGGTGCCCACAAAACCAATAAAGTGATAAAACAAGCACATGACCCAATCCCTGCTTTATCAAGCTTGCCAACTGATTTACCGTCACAACAAGCTTACTTTGATGCATGTGTGAAGTGATTGCCTGCTGTTGTCATTTTAGGGAAGATTTAGTTTCAATGGATCCCAGAAAAAGTTTGTGAACCTCAATATGGCCACAGTTTGTTTACCTGGCATCCAAGTGAGACTGTGTATTGGAGTGGTGTAAGAGGGGTGGTCACTGTAATACTGATCACCTTGAAGAGGGTGCCTTCTATGCTGAGAGATTGAATAGTATCCGGTACTTTGGGGTTAAGCACCATGAAGGGAGAAGACCTTCTTCTTACCTGTATCCTGAAGCATGGCTATGACCCATGGTCGGCTAGCTCATCGCTTGCCCTGGTGATGCCTTCTTGGGCGCTCAGCTATGCTGTAGGAGCTCCTGGGCGAATGTAATTCCTTTTCATGACGGTCTTTACCTTTTCTATCATTAGGGGCAACTCGTGGGCTTCTATGGCAGGCTGCAGCCAATCAACTCTATCTAACATATTTCAGTCGTAGGGCTCATCCTGTAAACTCTGGCATTGCCCTGTCTGCCAGCGAGAGGGAAATTCTCTATGCAAATGCCACCCATTCATCGGTCCTCATGCGGAAATATGTTAATATTTGCATTGTGGGATTTTATTGGGTCAAGATGGTAATCGTAGAGTACGGAATTGCTGCAAGAGCCCTGGAGAGGACCTAGGCCACAACGTTACTGGGTAAAGCCCTCCCAGGAAGTGCACATATTGTAGGGCAAGGTTTTTGCTCACATTGTTGGGCGACCCACGAGCTCATTTGCGTCCTAGAATTGGCACCTGATGTGGGATCAGAGAAGGAGCGCAGTCTGAGCTGGAGCGGATACTAATAGGGGTAAGAGTCCACTTACCGGACATTGCAGTGGGCTGCGGTCACCACCCATTCTTCACTGATCAGTGAACCACCGCAGAAGTGGAATCCGGTGCTGTCCTACAGGGAAGAGAAGATGGTTAGCAATGCGCATCGGTGATCAGACATAGTCAAGCCCTCCCACCCGCCTCTGTCATTGTGTGCTTAGCAAAGTCCATGGCTTCTAATTCTTGAGATTAACTGAGATAGTTATTTTTCTTATAAAGTGCATATTGCAAGCATCATCTCATGCTTCCATGCTGGTGGCACCCTAGTCAGCCGCCTAGAAGCACGCACCAGAATCACTGAGTGTGTTGGTGCTTACCTGCAGTGACACTTGCCAGGGCCATGATCCGGGCACGGCATCCTCGCCGTTCACAATTCTGGCATAGCCGGTGAGAACGGGCTTGATGGCGGGAACACCGCAGCCTGGGGTCAAGAAAGACAATTGATCAACGTCAGCTACTGTAATTTGGCAATCGCCAACAATTTCAATGTTGCAGTGAGTTAGAAAACTGTGAAAAATATGGTGCAAGATGATAGCCCCAGAATCTCACTTTGGCCCCTGGCAGCACCTTGGCAACCCCTGGGCTAGAGGTCTCAGGGGCTTCTTCTTTTGAAGGGGGTGTCAGGATGAATAATGGGACCAATGGCTAGAGACATTATATTCATACATGACACACAGTATGTTTCCACAGTCAGTTACACCCAAGAAAATGTGAAGGCAGCAAGTACACTTGAGATGCCAAACTCATGCTGGAATATTTACTGCATCACTGCACAAAGGAAAGCTAAATTGCATCGCTCCCATCCGGGATAGTAACAAGAGTTCAATTATAACCAAATTCTTTGTAGGGCTGACTTCACATTTCGGGGTTTCTGCCAGACCCCGAACATTGCCTCTGACCCAAACGATAAGACCACTAAAGCAGTAAGCAGTCCTTGCAACCCTCCTAGTCCCTATAGATATGTTATGTTATCTACTATGGACCTATGATTTATTTACTGGACCTGCAGTTGCCTGAAGCTGCATTCCACAAAGATGGAAGCTGCACAGATACAGATGGAAACTGAGGTCATTGTGTGTTTTCAGCAAGACTTACCTCAACGCCTCTGCCGTTAGAATACAGCCACAACCTATGTCAAAAGTCGGTCTCGGTGGATACATATCGAGTCTCCTGTCCTAGCACTCTGTCGTGGCCTCCCAATGCACCCGCCCACGTGCCTGACCTCTTGGGCTGTCCTCCTAACTCCTAATCTTGGCCAAACGCACATACGCATCTTAAGCCTCCTCTTAGAACTTTCTGATCCCTGGACTTCGGTCCCCGAAGGCGTTCCAACCACAAAGCGCATTGAGGCCATACACATGGGAAAATGGCACCATGTAAATGACGACAATAAAATACAATACAAACAGTATCCCAGTTCTTGCATTCCCCCAAAATAACATGCAAGCGTTTGGCGACCATGTAGAGCAGTTCGCTCCTGGCCTTATTCCCCAGCTGTTGAAGCACTTCAAAATATCTTGTGGGCACAGGAGTGGGCGTTTTAAGAGTCATGTTGGCAGCGCCTGAACATCTGCAACTTATGATCACTCTGCTTACCTGGGAAACGCGGGCAGTATTCGGGCACAGCATGGCATTACTGGGGCATTAAGGCTGCACTTGGCATATGCTGGCCCTGCCACTGCCTGTGAGGATGAACCTGACATGTGATCTCTAATCCCGAGATAGAGGGGCTTCAGGGGGCTGCGCTTGGAGGGCAATGGCAGCAGCCTCGCATTGGAGGCTGTACTTCACATATGATGAATACAGCTGGCAGGCAAGGACAGTACTGGCATAAGATGGCAGAAACTTGGCCCATGAGGCTGTCGTGGCATATAGAGACAGCGCACCTATGCCCATGATGGTTCGGTAGGTTATTTATAACGCGCTTAATATCCAGAGGTTTCTGAGCCCGGACTCGCGATCGAACCTATGTTGCTCCATGTTGTCTTGCTTCCAAGCTTTTCCCTCAGCTATCCTCCTGAGACTGGTTCGGTGGGGTGTACGCTTGGCCTATCATGACTGCACCCACGGCATTTCAAAACAGCAAACTAGTTCAAATATGGCTGGCAACTTAAAAGGAATTTTGCCCGTTTCAGTAGCTATTTGTTTTTTATTAGTTCACTTTTATCGTAGTTTTTTTTAAATAATCAGTGATGCCACTTCATCATGTCAAGGGCCATTTGACTTTGCCTCCAGTCACCTCAGTTTGCTGAAAGGACATGTCGTGTCCATTCCTGTGATGTCATGGAGTGTGTGATATCACTTCCGCTAAACCTGGCATTTTGGCCAATTGGCATAGCTGGTCAAATCATCCACTGTAATATGCAGCGGAAATGTGAGAGCTGCCTCTAGGCCTGTGATGGGTACAGCCCCACTCTCGCTGGGCCATTGGGGATGCATAGAGGGGTGAAGGGGGGTTACGGGTGGGGAGGGAGAAGCTGCCGAGAAGTAGGGCTGAGTGGAGCAACCATGGATTGATGAGATGTTTCTTGCCGAGGAGCCTCTTCAGGTACCCCCTGCAGCAGAGGGTGGAGGAAGCCAGTGTGATCCAGAGACAGGGTGCGCAGCAGGAAACCATTGCTTGACCATCTGCGCCCAGGCACCCCATGCTCTCTTTTACTGGGGGATGTTTACTCCACGGTTAAACAGAAGTGGAACATATGTGTACCCACATTTTCGCAGGAAGATCATGCTGAGGCTGCAATTGTTCTTCAAAAAGCTAATAATAATAAAAATGTTATCCTATAAAGGCAACTTCAATTTTCTAGCTAAATATAGGCATCTCTCAAAGATGCAAAGCAATCACTGACATGTTTTTCTTTACTTTGGAAGGTACTTCACGAGAACAAATGCATCATGAATGGTCTATCCCAAAAGTGAATAAGAACATGTTGCAATCGGGCATGGCTCATTACTCACTTGCAGAATGCCCCCCTGCGCCATGTGACCATTCCCTGGTGGTTGGCATTTCTTTGAATGTAAACTGATATAAACTACAGGAGCCCCCACCTTAAAGTCAGGCCTAATAAAGCTGAAACAACACTAGCCACTTGTAGAGGGGCAACTCTCCCCACCAGTACTGGGACTGCATTCTAGTACCACAGAGGCCATCCATACTTAAACACGGACAGCACTAACTGTCATACTCATGTGGCTTGCAGGGACTCCCCGACCCACTGAAGCAGGGACACTACTGTCAACAGGTACTAGAGCAGGCTTGCCCACCGATATAGGCACAATCCTGTTAACTTTTGTGGTGCAACCCCAACTGCTGGCATCAGACTAGCCCTACTCAGCAGTGTTAACATATTGTAGTTGACATATATTTAGCGCCTTTTACCATTATTATAGTCTCAATGCGCTAGTGGTGGGCCTCCGGCACCTAAGTCCAAAATATGGGAAATCACAGAGTGGGTCTAGAAGGTGTGTGCGCATTCGACCACTTTAGGGCTTAGGTGGGCTGGCTGGGCTCCCATAAAAAGCATCCCACAAGGTCAGGCTTGTGAGTGGCTGTTGAGTGAGGTCAGGAGAGAGCATGAGTGCAAGAGATTTGTTATGTGTCGAGCTGGCCCGAATTTGTCATGGGTCATCGCTGCATACTGATGGCAGAGGTGTTGAGGCGTAATATAGTGCAAGTAGGCAAAACAATTATGTGACTGGCGAGACCGAAATTGTCATAGTCGTTGTTGTATTCTGATGTGTGCAGGGACCATGCCTGTGGCTGGTGTCCACCGGAGTGGTGCGTTTATAAGTAATTAGAAATTTAGACAGCGACATAGACCACCCTTCACAAATTACCACTAGTACCAAGGCCGGTGGCAGGGGGAAGCTATCCTGACAGACCATTAAGCTTAGAATGGGCAATCCTAATACATCTTTGAGGTGCAATAAATAGTGTGTCCTCAAAGGACTTCAGGGCGCGTTTCGCTGGTTCTTCCTATGATCTTCAGAGCCCTGGGGACGTGATATCATCATAAACATCTGTGTAAATGGACAGGCTAGCGAAAGAGTGCAACACCATTCCCATCCCCCCTGAAAATCCATCTAGGTGCAACACCTTTCCCACCCCCAACAATCCATCCAAGTGCAACACATTTCCTACCCCCAGAAATCCATTTTAGTGCGTCACATTTCCTACCCCAAAAATCCATCCAAGTGCAACACATTTCCTACCCCAGCAATTAATCCCAGTGCAGCTCATTTCATACCCCCAACACTTTGGGTACAATCAAATGTAGAGGGGGGTTAATTGCATCATCTATTTGGTGGTTGTATTCAATTTATATCAAATTTATTTCAAATTAATATAAAATGTATCTAAACATTTTTGAGGTTCAATTGAAATGTTGGGGTTGTATTATATGTATAGGGTTCAATACATCTATTTTTAGCCCATATTCAGGTTCTTATCAAATTAATATCAACAGTTTTGGGGGTACATAAAATGTATGTAAAAATATTGAGGGTCAATCAAATGTATGGGGGTTCAGGGTGTGTGAAAAGGGGCAGGGTGACCTGTGAATACCATAAAGCACGGCAATCTTTGCGGTGAGTCAGAATGAGCCCCAGGGAGATTGGTGCAGTGTAAATACGCAAGTGAGCCAGACTGATAAACTTGAGCTGCGTTATTAGTGTTATGCAGTTTATCAAAGGCTATGCATCCAGCAATAGTGACACGTAATGTGCTTTTCTAAAGCCAGGCAGCATAACCCGAGGGTCCATTCTTCAAATGAAAGATCCAACAAAGGACCAAGGATGTCATAAAGGTTGGTGAGAGGTGGTCTAATGTTTTTTCTTGACTATTTCTGTAATCAGAGGGACCTTGGGCAAAGTCCCCCAGTCACTGCAACTCTTTTGTGATGTTCTGTCCAAGTAGGCCATACAGCTGCCAGACCAGCAGTGTTTTTTAAGCACGCCATATTGGTCCAAGGGTGGCTCCATAAACCTACATGTCTTTTGTGAGGTAGCCTGCTCGCACCTGCAATTTAGGTGTGGCATTTCCTGGGATGCAGACCTTTCTACAAGATTAATGTACCAGTGTGGTAGCCATGGGAGTACTAAAGGATTATATAGGCCCTACTCCTGGCCATTTTGTCTTTTAGCACCCCTCTGTGTGGACCACGAGGCAGGCCTAAACAACTGGTAATGGATTAGACATACCAACTAGTACTACGACAATCCTACCCACTGGCACTAGAACAATCCTTCCCATTGGTACTAGAGTAATCGAATCCTATATCAATGCAAATATGCCACTTGCTGGAATTGTAAATCCCTTCCTAATGGTACCAGAATAACCCTGTCCAATGGCACTGGAACAACGCCAACCACAGCCGTACTGGTGCACCTACACATGGTACTGGCAACACCTTATAAACCAGTGCCGTGAATGCTAGCTGCTGGTACTGTTCACTGATACTGGAGACCGGTTGCCCCCAGTGATATTGAAGCGGATCATGCCTCTGGCAGCAGGGCATCCCTTCCTCACTGGAACAGGAGTGGCTTTATTGCCCACTTGCATGGCTGTGACCTAGAACAGGGAATTACCACATATGTTGTGTCGTCAAGTCCTCCTCCTGGCTTTTTCCGTGTCGGAGTTAGGCTAACTCTGGCCCAGCCCTGCCCCTCGCAGTGGAATATAACCTCGAGTGCCAGCAAGCGTGACATTTATTGGGTACATGCAGGTGGCAGCCTAGTGTGCCGTTCTCTGCTTTTGAAAGCGATCTCTCCCACATGCGGAGAGCCAACGAGAGCCTTGTTGCACAGGTGATGGGTTCCCATTGTGTTGGTGCCCAGTGGCTCTGCTTACTTTGAAGGAGGGCAGACTGCCCTCGGCACTGGTTGCCCTACACTCTGATAATAATGATCATTGCGAGTGCCCTCACAGCACGGAATGGGCTCTTACTTTTATGACCCTTGAAGGCCACCGCCAGAGATGCACTTAACACTGAAAAGGGATGTACAGAAAAATAACCTTGTGAGCTGCATGTGTGGGAGATACAGGAGAAGCTGCGGGTGCATCTTATGAGCTGCGCAGGGGTATGTGCTGCACACATCTGGGCCCCTTTCTAAATGGTCGCCGGGCTAAGAGCCATGGTCCATGTCTACTCTGTAGAGACAGACCTATTTTCCAACAGAATCCTGAGACTGGTTTTGCCAAATGGCGGTGTGGGCCTCTGGTAAGCCTGGGCAGAGACACGCCCCGTGGCATCAGGGTATCGCACATGATCCTTCTGCTGCCCCAAAATCTCTTCCTGGGCGCCCCTGGAGATGTTCCGGGAATCTGCTTCTCCTGGATGGAGCTATTCCTGGGGTGACGGATCAGGGGATCTTACCGTAGGTAGCGCCAACGAAGGCGAGGCAGGACAGCAGCCAGAGGAACGCCATTGCTCTTTCAGGTCGGTCTCGAGTGGGATTCTGCCAAGGAATCCTGGAGCTGTTTTATACCATCCAGCAGCCAATCAGGACGCGGCTCCATTTTTAGCTCCCTTAACTGATGTGATAAGGGTTGGGCTAGAGGCCTGGGAATGGAACATGCAGGGTGTGCAATCTGGAGACCTTGGGAGATAAGGAGGTCTGCAGCCCTGAGGTGGCCGCTCAGAATTATTTTTATGTATTTTTATTTCAGTGCTCATTTACGTTACGCTTCATGCTGGACTCCACCAGCTTCCAATCATGGGACACTGGCACTCTTTTTGCAGTAGCAGTAACACATTTTATGTTAACAGGATTATATATTGTGCCAAATCACCAGCATAGTAGGTTCAGAGCACATAGACTTGTCTGCAGAGTGCCATACTGTGCCCCTCGCAGGGGCATCGAGGCCTTAGTCTGCTGGAAGAAATAACATGAGAGGGGGAAGGAAAGAGGATGGGAAAGCGGAAACAGGTGCTACAAATGCAGGGAGGAAGGGGCGCAGCAGGGTGTGGGGAGCATATTTTGGGATTGCATGGGTGCGTACCAATCCTTTTAGGTGGGCCATGGTTCTGCAACCTGGGGAGAAGCAGATCTCCTAGTGTTGTGATAATTGGGTTGTGTTTCCAAGGCAGAGTGGGAGAAATAATAGTATGAATGTAATGCTGGATGCATGAAGGGCACGGGAGTATGCTTGGGTAATCCTGGAAGTTTGGTGGCTTATTAACCTGGGTATCTCTACACGCTGTGCCCCCAGTCAAACTACAGAATGTTAATTCTGTGACTGTGAAGCCTGAACCAAAGTTTGTATAGTCAAGAATGGACTGCGTGTAAAGGTAAATGTTGTTGGTAACAGAAAGTAAGGGATTCAAGTGGTCAAAATGATAAAATAAAAATTAAAATGACTGTCACTTTGATGTCAAAAAGATTATTATTAACAGTCATGTTATGCTAGACTTTGTTTTGTTTCATGGTGTGAGGATCTGCCAACTGTCAAGGGTGTAGAAGCCCTGGCTTTTTTGATTTTTATTAAATAATAAAATGATTTGGGTGATTTCACCTCAGAAAGGGTGGCCTGGATATCAGACCCCACTTCATAAACTCCTTGCCAAAAGCGGACAATATATCCCTGCCACTGCACCGTCTCCTAATCTGCAACTCCTGCTCTCCACTGGCACAGAGCAGGAGCAGAGGGACAGCCATGTCACTGCACCTCTGCCACAAAAACCACATCATTATGAGAATGACTAACCCGATGGCAGTTGTACTCTTTAAATATAAGCCATGCCTAAGTTCAGAGTATGGTGAATAGTATTTTTCATAATCACTAAAGCCACATCCGATTAGTATCATAAACATGTCAACAGTGTGAGCCCAGGCCAGCTGTGGACAGGCTGTGTGTATCCCTCCCCTACCCCCCAGAAGGACAGTCTCTGCTGAACCCAGGACAGTAGCCCTGTGGGCTGCCTCTGTTTGATCCTTTATCAGCCCCACGGCAGGATCTGTCTTGGGAAACAGGAATTAAAGGGCACACCATACACAAAAGGACTTGCTTCACACCATAGTGTGGCATACCAAAAGGGCCTTTGATGTTGTGGGCAGGGGGAGGGAGCAGTGTTAATGAAGACAGAGGGAGCTCATCATATGGGTGGAAGGGTTCCACTGTCTTGTTTCTCCCTGTACCCCTCTTTCCTTCTTGTCTCCTCCACTTCCTTTAGCACAAAGCACTTTGGGTATGATGCCTGAAGGCAAAGACCACCTGTCTCAAGGACAGGGATTGGATCCAATAAAGCAAGCTTGCATTTTTCCTATAGCCAGTGGGCTTTTGCTTATAAAAGAGGAGGTCTCCCACTCCTTCTTTGATCAATCTCTGGAATTCAACACTTTGAAAAGAATTCATTTGGACCCTGTTGAGAGACCAGACCTTTCCAAAGTTCTCCAGTTGTGAGGTGAAGACAGGTACTCGCAAAAGACAAACCCTTTACTGAAAACAGGATTTTGATTGCCTTTTACCCCTGTTTCATTACTCAGGGTGCTGCATCGTTCTATCTCTGTTCTACGTGCTTTAAACATGGGTGGATTTTTGTGGTGTTATGGTGTGTGTTGGCTCCCTGTCTTTTGAACCTCTGTATCTCTCATCTGAGCTCAGCATTCGCTAATATTAGAACATTTCCACTGTAGCTAGGGAACTGTTGTGGATAAGTGGAATATAGAATCCGCCTCAACTGAATATGGAATGGGGTCACGAGGGAAGAA
This sequence comes from Ambystoma mexicanum, assembly GCF_040938575.1. Classification (NCBI taxonomy): domain Eukaryota; kingdom Metazoa; phylum Chordata; class Amphibia; order Caudata; family Ambystomatidae; genus Ambystoma; species Ambystoma mexicanum. The sequence goes on from NC_090921.1 coordinate 1,034,290,376, forward strand.
TGGAATGGGGCTGGGGGGAGGGGGCAGCGAGGGAAATACGGTTGGCAGTTATTAAGATGCAATAAAAGGAGGAGACAGACTAAGTCTCGGAGTGATCATTACTATCATACTAGCTAAAGTATCGGTTTGGGGTCCCCACAACAACTGGCGACGAGAAGATGACCCACGCACCTAGCAAGGAAAGCAAAATGATTATTTGAGCTATGAGGCCGGATAAATATTGGTAACCTGAGGAGGGGGCTTAAGGAACGCAGCCTGTGGAGGTGGCTGACCAGAGGTGAAAGAAAGAATATTGGAGGGTGATAGTGTCGCCCTGAAGGTGACAGTGCATATAGGTGGACAGCATATACTATTTCATATTGACAGAGCAGCTACTGTGAAGGTGATGAGTGAGAAGACCTACGATAGCATAGAGAGCATGTATCCTTTGCAACCGTCACAAGCCCAGATCTTCCAATGGGGTGCAGTTCAGCCCCTAGCTTCCAAAGGACAATTTTGGTGTCATCTAGTTCACAGAGGACAATGTGTTTCTGCCAGTATGCATGTCATAAACTACCCAGTAGCAGGAAGATGCCTTCTCAGCTTCAAGACTGCTACTGAATTACAAATTATTGATGTTCACTATGACCGATCTGAAATAACACAAGGATTTCCACCACAAATTCATGAGGTACAAGCTCTGTCAAAAGGCGAACTAGATATTGATGGATTAAAGAATACATTCCCAAAGCTGTTTCAAGGTGTCGGCATGCTGAAGGACAATGTCAAACATCTACACATTGACCCTAATGTTCGTCCTGTCCCGCAACATCCCGGCGGATAGGATTTCACCCACAGGCAAGGGTGTTCCATGAGTTACGACAATTACTCGAAAATGACATCATCGAACGAGTTGATGTTCCCACTCCATGGGTATCTCCTTTGGTGGTGGTACCTAAGGCGGATGGGCACCTTCGTCTCTGTGTAAATATGCGAATTCCTAACACTGCGATATAAAGGGAAAGATATCCTGGGCCTAATATTGAAGATATGATTATCAGACTCAACCAAGCCACCAGATTCTCAAAGCTAGATTTAAATCAAGGATACCATCAGCTAGTGATTGGTCCTGCGTCTAGGCCCATCACTACATTCACTACCCATGAAGCTCTTTTTCGATACAAGTATCTTAATTTTGGCATATCTTCAGCAGCAGAAATATTTCAGGAAACAATAAGGCAATTCATTGCACCCGTCATAGATGCCTTTAATTATAGTGATGACATTCTAATATTTGGCACTACTCAAGATCAACATGATGGGGCACTGAGACAGGTTTGTTCTATTTTGCAGGACAATGGTCTCAACCTAAATGGCCCAAAGTGTACCATCACTTAACACAGTCTACGTTTCTTTGGGCATATATTTTCTGACAAGGGGATCAGAGCAGATCCAGATGAAGTCAATGCCATTATGGGTCTAAAGGCCCCACAAGATGTGACTGAACTGCAGTCTTTCTTAGGAATGGCTGGTTTTTGTGCCCGTTATCTCCCAAATTACGCAAGTGTACTGGGGAGACCCCCGGCCGGCCCACAGAGTTGGGGTTTGCTCTGAAGTACTTTAAGACGAGATAGCTGCACCTTAAGATGGATGGGGGTGCAGATTTATTACTCCAACACCAGTCAATAAGGACAACTCCACGGTTTGGCAAAGGGAGTCCATTTAATGACAAGTACAAAAATCGGGGAGTCATGGCAATCAGCAGTGGTGCGATAGTCCGTCTCACTTCAACTCCCTTGAACTTCATACAAAACATAACTTTTATACTGAAAACGCGTCATAATCTGACGTGTAACACTCAAAGGTTAACATGCAATTCTATTGGTTAGGAAAAGGTAACTTTAATATAGGTGCTATATCTGTATATGGTAACTGAGTGAGGGGATTGGGTAAACACTATCAGGTGGGCGTCTAAGCTCCTCCTGCAAAATGACTACTGTAGACGTCACTTAAAGTATGACGTCCTATTGGTTCTATTAACTATAGGACCCTAGATTATTTGGTCCATTGTGATTGGGTTGGCATCAACCCCATGCATACATTTCCACTTTGCTTAGCAGCACGCAGAACAGTCAGCCAGGTGCAGGGTGTCCCCCGATTCACCCTGCCTTTCTTCAATCAATCATCATTTTATGGGCTATGTGTCAATTATTTCACTGTGGTTGGCTTTGAAACTGCATCTTCTTGTCTCGAAAAGTTCTGATATCTCTGTTTGGGTGGATGCCAAGCATAGTTGTGAACCCCTGCTCCTTCTTGCTCGGATGGTCATGTGCTACCACACTGTGAATTTGCCTCGTTTCCCTCAATTTGTGTATTTGATTTTCATTTTACCCGCCACCTACTTTTGCCGTTTTATCTCGATCCCTCCGAGGCAGGATATTCTGTTCTTAGCTTCAAATAAAAGTAGCTACTGTCCAAAGCGTCTATTGATAGGACCGTGGCTTCCTTGGCACAAGCTGCCTCAGCCAAGTTTCGATTCAGCCTTCTTTCCTCGTGTTTGCTAGAATATGAATCTTCTTGCGTTTGGCCTATAATAACCTGGGTTGGTTCTGCTTTTAGTGCAAAGTGGACTAGCACTTATACAATGTGCTTAGTTTTGAGGTAGATTGTGTACAATGGCGCTTCCCGCTCTATTCTTCTACTTAGCATAGCAAGCCACATGGTTTTCATAGCTTTTTGCAGTTAAAAGCATATGTACAGGCATTAGCTGGTTGAATATCTTCATCCTGCTTACAGTTTAAGCTCCCTTGTATTTCAACAACGTTCTCTTCTTTTAGTTTCACAATATCTTTATTCATGGCATTTCGTCTCTTTGTGTCATGCTTGGGTCATCATATCTTCTATCTGTGAGTCCATCTAAGCTCTTGTGATGCCACCATTCATCTTCCATTAAGGACTTTTTGATTTCTTCCTGGACAGTACTTAAACAATCTTCATTTTGTTTCATTTGCTGGTAGGGTTTTCTCAATGGGTACCTTAGTGTCCATGGTTGTCGGGTTATTGGTACTTCAATAGGTATTGTTCTTGTGATAGGCACTGGGCAGAGCCCTACTGCGGCTCTCTGCTGGTTTATTTCGGTGTAAATGTTCCTGGTACTTCCAAATGGGCGACTGGAGTGCAGGCTTTATTTGGGACCTCCTCTACACTCCCCCTCTGGGTGATTCATCGAACACTTTCACTTCCTCCTTTGGATCGATCTCACTTAGTTCTTCTGTATTCATCTTCACTTCGTCGTCTGGGTTTATCCCTTCTTCATCTTCTGGGTCTGTACATGATGGTTTGAAGAAGTGTCTCTTTGGAGTCCATATTTTTATTACTCCTCTCAAGCTTCCTACTGTCCTTACATGTTCGTCTTTGTTCCATGTCATCAGCTGACATTGTCCATTTGGACTGCAGTAAATCCATCTTCCCACATAATTTCTGCGTTTCCTGGGATAGAGAAACCTTGTACCTTCTGGTGCGTGCTTGCTAGCCTTCACAAATTCTCTTATTTCTTCATCAGTCAGATCTCTGGGCTTCCATCCTAGTTTGACATCAATCATGAACTTCATCCCTTTGGCCTTCTTCGCAGTTTTCTGGCATTGCGAGATTATTATCCTGATAACGCAAAATCCTAGTAATATCCTCACTAGCAGGGCTCCTAAGAATTTGAATGCATCCGCCATCCATTGTGGAACCCATGAAAACAGTGATCCAAACCAGCTGTCATCATAAACTTTGTCGGTTTCATTGATGATCTGGTTCTGCAGGTTTGTCAGCATACTTATAGCTTCTGTTAAAGTTCCATTTTCCTCGTCGTGAGAAGGTATAAACGTGCAACATGATTCTCCTATTTTTGCACAAACTCCTCCATCCATGGCTGTGATCATGTCAAGTACATACCTGTTTTGGAGAGTCATCAGTTGGATGGCTCTTAACTCTTCCTTGATTGCATTGAATCCTTTTATTGTCGTGTTGATGGTTTGCAGTAACTCCCATCTGGTTGTCTGTAACCCTTTAGTATTTACTCCAACTTGGATTCGTGGCGTGAAAATCATTCTGAACACTGATGAGGTGAGGCTGAACAGCCTGTGTTCATATGGGATTGCATGGAACGCTTCTTCTGATTTAGCCGAGAAGTAATTTTCTCTCTTCATTCGGGTTATCAGTTCCATAGATCTTTTCTTCCTCAGGTGAGCATCTGCTTTTGGGAAACTGTCAATATTCAGGTCCCTTTTCGTGATCACTAATGCTGGAACTTGGACGTTCACTATTGTACATATGCCTCCCTAGTTTTTCGGCAGTCTGATGTATACTTTGGGTCCACATGCCCAAAAATGATCCATGATCACTGCAGTCCCATAAGTCATTCCTGGAGTCTCAAAAATGTGTCCGCAGTTTTGATTCTCCCCCATTTTTCTTGTGCCATTGTACCTGAAGCACAATTTCGTACTTTCAGGTGGCACTATCTGCAAGGGTCCTCCTCTGTCTTCAACCCATGTTAATAATTCTGTAGGTTTAGGCCATAGTGTTTGCACAGTCTTTGTGAGTTCTCAATTGCCTCCTTGCAGGCTCCGAGGACCATCCATGCTCTGCAGATCACTACTCTTTTTTCCCCTCTGTCTGGTGAAAGCACTGTTCCCCAAATCTGCATTTGGCCTCTGTTCTTCCACATTTGAGCCTCTGCTGGAGTGTATTGTTTATACAAACTATAGGGCTCTCTATTACGTGGCCCTCTATAATTGGTTGGCACCATTGTATCCCTCTGTAATATTCCACACACGCTAGCAGCACCCAGGCTGGTACCCCATGTGCTCGTGGGCTGGTCTTGACCATAGCTTCCCACCCAATGAGCCTGACATCCATCATCACTCTTGCAGTCTTCCAGTCAATTAAGCTTTCAACCTGGCCTTGTGACTGTTCTCTGTGCCTGAGAATAAAAGTGAGTATAGGCATAGTTTGTCTCCTGGTTTCGGTGTTGCTCTACCCAGTGTCTATTTTCATCTGATCATGTGACTGGAGACCACGTTTCAGAGCTTTTTGCTGTATTAAATACTATTAAATGATGAACCTCTGACATCTTCATCTTTCTTCCACCCCACTTCAGATAGGGGTTTGTTCTTTTGACACGTTTTGTATCTACTGAATGAACACCAAGGCCCACGGTGGCCTCGACTTCTTGGTGCTGGGCCAGCCAAGCCTTTCCTGGATTCTCCTCCATCATTTATCTATTTTCCAACTGCACCACACTGAAAAAGCCTTTCTATTCACGGGGCACAAGCTCTGCTAAAGTGCGTTGTGGAAGCTCCACATTTCATACATTCCTATGCATACACGTTGGCGCATCTCCACAGCCTATTCACTATGTAGCCAGCCTTAAGAATACTTTGTCTGCTTGCGTTACTGCGTCTGTACAATTGTAAAATGACTTTGCTTTATCTTCATCATTTTTGTAGCATGAGCATCTTCATCTTGAGCCCGAAATGTTCCTCATCTTTAACACCTCCTCCTTGGATCCTATAGAATGTCTATGTTCTTCTGCCTCTTGCTTCTTGTCTGGGGGCGTCAGCTCTGCTTTGCATGACGTCACCAGTCTTCTTTCTTGCTCATTCTCACACTTCCTCTGGGATTTTGTTAAAATGACCATCATATTTTTGTGAATGCATATATGGTTTCCTCAGTGGATATCTTACTTCCATGATTGTCTGCGGTACAGGCATTCTCACTGGTACTGCACGTGTCTCACATTCTGGTTCCCAGCATATAGGTAGCATGGGGGTGGAGATTTTGGTGGGGGTACCTGGCTCCTTCTCTTCACAGTGAAGGTACAAGAGAAAGGGTCACAGCTCCCCCAAATATGCACAAGTACTGTATTAAGGCGCTTCGGTGCTACTAGGGTGCTGGAAATGGGCAAAGATTCTCTCAGTGCCCCAGGTTTTTAAAGTTGTTTTTTACAGTAAATGAGATAGCTTTTCCTGTCTGGAGCCTGTACCAGCATTATTTCATAGGACCACCGAGGTGCAGGAGCCCTCAACACTCCAGGAGCAGTGGGCTAGCCCTCCACCAGAGTGCATCCACCCTAAGGTAGGCTGCCTGCCTATTTTTAGCCCCCTGGGCTCGAAAATCCCACCCACTGAAAAGTGTTCCTCCTAGCCCCATAATTACACATGAGCAGTGTAAATTATATTTTTATTGAAAAAACAAGCTAAAAAGCGCATTTCGAGCGTTTTTTCTGTGCCTCCATTGGAACACACAAGGTGTTCCTGCTTCAACATGCCAAGAAGGCGACCACATGACATACAGGAGAGCCCCCATTGGCCAACTGCAACTACAGAAGGCCAATCAGGCACTGGCAGGCAAACACCGGCCCCCTCATTCAAAGGATCCTCATCACAAGAAACCTTTCCTGTCTGGAGCCTGTCGGGAGGCACAAGAGGCCTGAGCCAAGGACTCTGCCCTTTTCTGGTAAGCCTTCCCTGACCCTGCAGCTTGCCCACTCCTCCCCAGAACCTAACCTTTCCACCTACTCCCTTCATGCGGTACACCTCGTGGGTGCCTCTGCTTTTCACTGACTTTGGACAATTGCTTGCTATCACCTGGTCTATTGTTGATGTATAATATCTCACTATAGTATTTAGCGCATTTACCAGTATTGCTTATCCGCTTGTACTGTATCCTCTTGTGCAGCCAACTGCTACCTTATTATGCCCTGCCACCATTTAGCCTCTGCCTGCCCCACTTAGAAAATCGAATTTAGGCATTGTATTTTGTTGATTTGTGACCCACTTGTGACCTGCCTCTGAACTACCTAGCACTAGTCGCACGATCCCCCTGTCATTTCTGTCACATACCAGCGGCACACACCAGCTGCACACACACATACAGCCACTCTCCACTATCATGATGCCCAAGAGTGCACCTCCCAATCATAGCATAGTTTCACTCTCACGCACTCTCCCTGCCACACTCCGCTCAGCCAGCCTAACAGCCATCCTTATAGCCCTCACTATAATGGCCTCTACGCCTCCCCACATATTCCCAGCACACCTCACCCAGCGCCCGGCACTAAATTCACATGCTGCAGCACTAGACTACAACATCACACAGTCTGGGCCACCTAGCCTAGCCACCAGACTCTGCAATCTCAGAAATCAATCACTTCCTAGGTATTTACTCTGCTCACCCACACCCATCACAACTAGAAACACCAGATTAGGAACCCGCACTGCACCACTACCCCATACTAAGATGAGCATAGGCACTGCCCCTCTCCCCCACCACCCCAACATGCCTCTACACTACTTGGCACTAAGCCTCTCACTACCACACACCACAACAAGCACACTTCACCCCATACTAGTACAAACAAAAACATCAAAGGCACACAACACCCACCTCTTAAATGTGCACTACTGAACGTACGCTCCCTACCTGCACATGCCCTCGAGATAAATGATCTACTATCCACACTTAATCTGGACTTACTTTGCATCACCGAATCCTGGCTCAATGATGCCTCCTGCCCAGCCATCGCACTAGCCCTACCCACAGGCTACACCATCCTTAGGCAAGATAGATGTGATAAGATTGGAGGGGGAGTCGCCCTTATCCACAAAGACTCACTATCCATTAGATTAGCAGACCATAGTACATGGGGCGGTAATGCTGATATCTTATCAGCCAAGCTTACGGTCTCCCCCAATAATCTAATCAACATCCACATCCTATATAGACCTCCCGGACTCCCAGCTGACTTCCAAGAGCACCTCTCCCATCGACTCAGCAACAAGATTAAAAAGTCCTCCAAAATCCTTCTATTAGGAGAATTAAATTTAGGATACAATGATCCTAAGGATAAATCCGCCGCAACCCTAGCTAAAGAACTCATAGACTTAGGTTTCTCCCAAGGAGTCCTCACCCCCACTCACTCCAAAGGCCGCACCCTTGACTGGGTCATGGATCAAAACTGTGCATCCAACATTACCTCAAACACCGCCCTTCCATGGACGGACCACACATGCATCGAATTCCTCATCCCCACCAACCCTAAACCTAAGACTCTCACCCACGCACCAACTGCCACAATGAGAGGTTCTAAAAAACTCAACACAGACAACTTGCGTCCCCACCTTAAAAGCCCCTGCGTAGCACCACCTTTCTCTCAGGACCCAAATATACTATCAGCTATCTTCAATGATATTCTCACCAATGCCATAAACTCTATAGCCCCACTTGAAAGCAAGAAGGAAAAAAAATAATTTCACTACAACTCTTGGTTCTCGGAAGAACTCCAAACCCTCTGAGCTCAAAAGCGTCAGTCGCTTAAAAACTGGCAAACCGATCCTAGTGATCTAAATAAGAGCCTCTTCAGACAAATTGCCCTCCAATATAAAACAGCCATTTTAGCAGCAAAATCCAACTCCTTCAATGATAGGATCTCAAACGCCAACTCCCAAGCTAAAGAACTATTCGCAATCTTTAATGAATTAGTCACTCCTCCAGCTACCGCTGATGAGATAATTAAAGACAAAAGCCTGGTGTGCCAGCATTCAGTCCGCCATGCTCAACAAAATAAATCTCCTCCAGAACAAAATCCAAAACCACTCCAAAGCCCTCCCAAACCAAAAAACCAACCGCCCTACACAAGTGTAGTCATCTCAATCACGCTCAATTCTCCTTCAGAGATGTCACACTTGACCCAGCGCAATCCAACAACTACAGACCGATAACAACAGTCCCGTTCCTCCTAAAATTCCTGGACAAAGCAGCTCACATCCAGATCCAATCATACATAGAAGTTAACTCCATACTAGGCAAAAGACAATCTGGCTTCAGTGTCGGGCATGGAACAGAATCCACCTTATTAGATCTTATTAGGCCTTATTAGACCTAAACAATCACATCTCACAGATCATGGACAAAGGCCAACCTGCCTTGCTCCTCCTTCTTGATCTATCAGCTGCTTTTGACCTGGTAGATCACCAAACACTCACCACCCACCTCATCCAGGCAGCCCGTTTCTCAAATCAAGCAGCATCCTGGGTCACTTCCTTCCTTGAAGGAAGAGCCATGAAGGTCTACTCCAACACAGCTAACGCAGATCCTACCACTATAAACTGTGGTGTCCCCCAAGGCTCTTGTACAGCCCCTACCCTCTATAACCTCTTCACAAACCCCTCTTCAACCTACTTCACTCCATGGGTGTTGCATATACAAACTATGCAGACGACACTCAAGTACTTTTACCTCTATCACTAAGACGCCACGGCCCTTCACAACATCTATGCCACTATCCAAGCTTGGATGGCAATCAATGGCCTCTGTCTTATTGGGGAGTAGACTGAAATTCTCATCCTGGGCCAGACAAATACATTATCAAAACTAAGCCCCCAATACAACAACTTCAACATAGACAACTCAACCATCTCCATATCATCCTCTGTCAAGACTCTAGGTGTTCACATTGATGCAAATCTATCGATGAACAAACAAGTCAGCGCCATAGCCTCTGCATCAGCATTCAGCACCAAACTCATCAATGCCATTAAACCCTACTTATCCACCCCCAGCCGCTTGGCCATAGCTAGAGCAACTATAGGAGCCAAACTCGATTATTGCAACGCCCTCCTAGCTGGCACCTCCGCCAAAAACATTCACAGACTGCAAACCACACAAAACAATGCCCTCAGAGCCGCCATGAGAATCCCTAGAAGAGACCATATATCCCATGCCAGATGTGAGGCCTGGTGGCTCCAGGTCAAAGACCGTATTACTCTGAAAATCCTCACCATCACTCACAGATGCATCAAACAAAACCGCTCCAGCATACCTATCTGAAGCAATATCAAGGACCACATCCACTCGCCCCATCAGACCTCAGTACACCAACCAGCTACACATACCACGCATAAAGAGAGCCACAGCGGGAGGTGTAGGCTTCTCCTATATTGCACCGAAAATCTGGAACTCACTCCCTGCCACCCTTGGAGCTGAAACTTCCATCTCTGTCTTCGCAACAACCTCAAGGCCACTCTCCTCAACTAGCAAGTGGAGGACTGCCTTCTCCACTTCTGCCATGTACATTGTAATATAACACAAATGTAATATAACTATATTGTAACCTGTATATATACTGCTAATGACTATGTAACTATATTGCAACCTGTATATATATTGCTAATGACCATGTAACTAAGTAACTAAGCTTTGTACTGTAACAAGTGCCACGATGTCCTCGGGCTGTTGTGCGCTATATAAATACGGATAAAACAAAACAAATAAAACAAACACAACAAAATATGTACGGTATTGCTTATACAATTCCATGTATCTTAAGTATCCCTATAACATTTATATAAGTAACCCTATCCAAGCAGTTGCATTAAAAAAATATGAAAAAGGTATTGTGTATAGTTTAAGTGAAAGAGTACTTAAAAAGTGTTCTTGTGGTGCAGCAGCCTGGCGAGTACTGCATACTGCGCAGTCCTTGCTCTCTCTAACTAATGATGGCTTCTGTCGGTGGTGAGGCCAGATCCAGGTGGTGGGAGGCGACTGGAGTGGTGCCAGCCCTTGGTTGGTTATGGGGCTGACAGGAAGTCCTTGCACCCCGAGCCACGTCTGCAAGGAGTGGCCCGGGTGGATAAGAGACTGGACAAATGATGATTATAGTTAAGGCAGAGAAAACATTCTTGGACACTGTGGGATTTACAAGGGACTACTTAAAGGAGATCTTGAGTAGAGGGTGTGCGTACTCTGTACAGAGGTATGGGTTAAAGCCAGAAGGAGCAATCCTGAGGTGGGTGTAAAGTTTAACAGACATTTTGGCAATAACTGAAGTGACTGAGGAAAAATAGTGGAGGTTCGCCCTTCTGTGCGTGAGAGGGGCTAGGAAATGGTGCAAGAGTTAGAGGTGAAGTCTGTTTTCACGAATGAGAGGCACGAGCACGCATCATCTATAACGATTCAAATAGCTGGCTCCTAATCTTAGGGCGCCACCCCAAGATGAAGAACAATCTTAAAGAGAAGTCCCAGGCCGCATGAGCACGAGCGAGCCAAGTGAAGATGCGAGGTTGGGCTAGGGTGTGGCAGACGCCCCGTGCCGCGGGCCTCCAGGTTCCAACTCCATGAGTGCATGTTCAGAGTTGCCCAGGTGAAGAGCCGGCCAGGTGATGAGCCGGCCAACACAGAGCATGGCCCATGGATTGGGTAAGTCAGCGGTGCGCCATCTGACTTAGGAAGCACCACATCATGAATGAAGGACCTGGGCAGCAACGTGACCGTGGCAGCGCTCCCTCTGTCTGTGTGAGTGCCATATTAAGGAGCTTAGTACCCAGCAGGATCGAGCAGGTACACTGGTGAGAGAGCCTGGGCCCACGCCCAGTGTGGGCGTCCTAAAATGAGGATCCAGAGCAATTGAAATCATGGTGCTCTGCTCCAGTGCCTTATCTAGGCTCCCATATCACTTTATGAAATGCCTCTCGAGTGGGCCACGCGCCACAGGGATAAACCAAGTCGGTACAGCCCAGGGGAACGTGGGCTGCATCCATCATTGTTAAAAAAAACACATACATGCTTAATGATCATTATTATTATTATTATTTATGTACACATCTGCTCATTATTGCTCACCCCCATAAGTGGTTACATATGCAAAGATCGTTTCGATGGCTATGCACCACACCCTGATCCTGCTCTATATAGCAGAAGTGCCATGCTGCACTTGAAAACAGGGTGGCATAATGTTTAGAATAACTGAATGGAGACCCCGCCCCCTAAAACGAAGCCTCCCAAAGGCATACCCAAAAACATGACTAAGTATCCGGATCAAGCGCTTTCTCTGCATCTCCCCTGTAGCATCCAATGAAATATCTTAGTTCTTATGAATAGTTGTGAATTCTTCCTCCCACATTGCTAAGGCCAGTTAGACAGTTCCCAAGCCTGCTCTGAGATGGGCTTGTAAGCTTGTTCAGCGCATTCTTCTAACCCACTCCTCTTGGTGGCATTAGAGATCCTACGGTAGTTTCGGTGCTTTCAAGGGACCTCCTCTCTAGGGCATAGGAAAGGGCACAGCATTTCTTTATCCAATGTGGCTGTGTGCCCATTTTATCCGAGGGAATTCCCATCCATTTCAGGGCCATCTTTAGGAATGTTAGGGCTCGGGGAAAAGACACCCTCGCCCCCCTGCCCCTTTAACCTAAAGACCTTAAGGAATCCTGAATCTCTGGTCACAGAGTGAACAAGGGTGCTCCCCTAAAGGCCCCTTTCTCGCTTCATCATTATGGGAATCGAAATAATAAGCAAGTGGCATTTCAAGGGCAACCTTAGTAGTGACGGCCATGGTACTTGTGTTCTAGTTTAGGGAAAGGGCACTTTTTACCAATGGCAGCCTCGAGGAAGGTACACCAGGAGCAGTATAAATGCAGGACACCGATCAGTAGCTGTATGAAAAAGGAACACATACCCCAGCATAGACACAGAATATCAGCGGTCTCGCTCAAGCATTGATTAAGGAGACAGGCCAGAAGCAACGAGAAATCTACACACGTCATAGCGTACATAGCCGATACAGACTAGAAGCTACCGGGAAGGTGAAACGCACCAAGCCATAGACTGAGAGTAGAAGAAGAGGGCCATGCTTTTCAAGTGGCGTTGCTGTCAGTGAGCAAAGAAACACATTCTTTTTTGGTGTGTGATATCCATGTTAACTATTATTGTATATGAAGCAACATCATAGCCAGTTAAACTATGAGTGAGTTTTTTTTTTAAAGCACCCTGAGAACTACATCTTGGGCAGACAATTCTGAAATCATTAGGGAATGACAAATGTGACAAGTTGAGGTTCCCAGGATCACACACTTTAAGAGGTCAAGCTAGGATTTGAGCCCAGCGCCCAATTTCTGCACTTGACCAAACTGTTGTCCAGTTTCTTTCCTACAGTAAGGTGCAAATATTTATGAATGTTTGATTTCCATGAACTAAAGTAATACCCAGAGTTGTGGGTCTGAGTTGGGAAATCCACACATCACGTAATAACCCAACATTTCAAAAATCTCCACAGGAGAATGTTATGCTAAAGGAAAATGATTTTAGAGAGGGTTTCTTCATCATCAACAGACGTATACTAGTGTCTGACTACTAACTGAGCAAGCCAAAGAAATCTCTTTTTTTTTTTACAAAAGACAGCACAGTACTATTGATTTGACCAAGATCACTGTATCTCCATGGGGCACAGTCAGAATATGAGCCTCAACACTTTGGTTTTACAGCCTTGAATTTGGTGACATAATTAACTCTCTCTAATAACATGTTAAGCTTCATTTGGGGTTCCAGACAATTTTGTACAACCTTCTTCGTGAGGAATAGAGATCTAGAAGTGCACCGTACTGATGTTATATTTATTTATACAGCTAGTGTGATCTTGTGCAGGTACTCTTTCTTGAAACACAGTACTGCCAGTATAACTTTATCAATCTCAGACGTAGGAAAGGCAGAGTCGGCCTGGCCAGAGTTTGGTACTGTGATCTGGATGAAGAACAAAGACCTATCTCCTGAACCATAGTGGAAATCAAATTTGGCAATATGCATTTTAACTTTGCTTTTGCAAGTGCTCAATACAGTGTCAATTAGTGTTGTTATAAGTCCGCGTTCTCCAACGAGCAGTGCCTGAATTTAAGATGGCCGCACACTAGCTCATGATTACTGTAGCGCTGGGCCCGCACATTCTATTTGTTTGAGCTCGCATGGGGCGCCCATGATGCGTGCACCCTACAGCTGATTTCTACATTGCCGCAGAAGGATACCGGAAGACCAGGATTCTGCGGGAAGGGGGGGGGAGGGCACGGAGGTACACTGCATACCTGTCAACCTCTGGAAATGAAAATGCGATGAAACGACAAGATTTTCGTTTTGCGGGCGTGCTCTCCATCGACGCCTATTGGCTGGCAAAGGGAGGGAACCGGCTCTATTGCCGTTGTCGAGTCGACTGGTATGACACATGGCGGTGGACCCCACGTTCTGCTCCTATTTCAGCGCTCGAGCTCCTGCTTGCCCGCTGGGGATTGCTTTCTTGCCATGTGCAGCGGCCCTCCTGGGGCGCATGGACCATATGGGCCTGGCTGCCATGCGTTCTCAGCCTGCCTCCGCCACCTCTGCAATGAAGCAAGGTATCAGTCTGCCACTATGCATCAGATGTGCCTAACGTTCCCGCCACTGGCTTCTTGGTGATGCTGCTGGACGTCTGCTCTCATAATCTGCTGTAGTGGGTAGCGTGCGCCGCCTTTTTATCACTCAATGCAGTTTTTATTCACTCAATGCTAGTTCCCAGCAAGCACTGACGACATAATGACGCTGAAATTTGGATTGGAGGTATGACGGTTAGAATGGCAAGGCTGGGCCTAGTACCATAGGGCCTCTGCTGGCGCTAGTTCCTGTTACACAGACACATTTGTTTTGAGAACAGTCCAGAGGCATTGCTAGAGGGAGTCTGGGGAAGTGGGGGCGATAGCCCTGGGTCTTCTGGTTGTAGCACTGGAACAGAAGCTCAGGGGCTGCAACCAAAAAGGCTAGCTAGCCCTGGGTCTGACAGTCCCGACATTAGCTTAGCCCCGGATCTTTTCCAGACCTTGCAACAAGACTACCCTTCCGGGGGGAGGATTTAGATCATGTAGAGAAAGCCCAGATCGCTCAGCTGCCTCCGGTGACACTTGTACATCATTTGGATCTGAAAACTAATGCTGATGCCTTGAAATAAATGTTAGTATCCTAAAATCGCAAGCCCCTGTGCCCTGTGAGGACAAGGAAAATTACAACAATGACGACCATCTTGCCATTCGGGGAACACAGCACGCCAGTCGCATGCCAGGGGATGATGCCCTGGGTCAGGTGCATTGGGCTCCGCCAGTAAATTCTGTGCAGGAATATCTGTTTGTTCTTGCCAGAATCCTGGCGAAGAAGGCTTGCCAGGTGGTCCAGCAGGACCTGGCTTGGGGCAGGCACAGGCCATAGGAGAGGAGGAAACTGCCCCCATGGGCAATGTTGTGGCAACTGTGACTAAGATGAAGTTGAAGGGGGGGAGGAAGCAACAACCTGACACTCTTCCGATCCATTAACCACCTATCTACATCCAACATGATCCAGTAGAGGCGAGCAAAAGGGCCTTGGGCGTCATGCCCCACCCATGCAGCAGCTGGGGCCTTCCACTGCCCAGATGGTACTCGGCTGTTGTACAAGCCAGGAAGCCCTGCCTGGGCTTTTCTAGCCCAGCTGGACCCTTCATTAATGGATAGTCTGCAAAGCCAACCGGCCCGGCGGCCAGGCTCCACTGATACATTTGTGGAGGATGGGAAACATTAGCACAGGCAATTTGAGTGTCTTGCCATGTGTTGGGTTAGGGTGGTGAAAGGGCATTCTCAAACATAATCAACACTCAAACACACTCACCACTCAAACATTTTGCACCAATGTTCACTTGTGCAGTGTAAGGAACTCATGGCGCCAATAGTGAAAACAGACACAAGTGGTACATGGTTCAAGGGTGTTTATTGAACTTCAGTGGGTTGGTAAAACGCCTGTCTAACCCTTAGTCTAAAGATTGGAGCAAGCTACCACCATCAAAGTAAAAACAACACAGTCCGAGTGGAGTATTGTCAATATAAAAAGGGCCTATACTAATAAACTGATTGCCAATCCTTACTTCTAAATACAAATGTTGTGGGAAAATGATGTATGCACGCCGACTGGGCACACCGACAGGGCCGGACCACTCTGTTATTTACTTCATTTAGACGCACCCGTTTCTTTCGTTCTCGGAAACTCACTGGTTGCCGTGTTCACAGTTCTATATTATTTCACCTACATTCAGGGCATCACCAGCAGCTTGCAGCCTGCCTTCTCCCGGCTTCCTTGGAGATATGTCTCCCTAACCATGCCACAGCCTCGCTCCAGCACTGAGTCAGCGTCTCAGGTCCACATTCCCCTCTGGATTCTCAAGGCTTCTTTCTGCACTCTGGCTTTCAGGGTCCTCTCCAAGCTCTCGACTTCTCCTCAAAAGCTCTTTAGGTTCTGTGACCCCTCCTTAATGTTCATACACAAGGGTCTCCCTCAGCCGGGCTCGGACCCCTCTACAGTTTTCAAAAAGAAATGGTTCTGGACTTCCAGTCCCAGAATGCACTGCCTTGTATTTTGCTCCCACTTCACAAGCTCCCCGAAAACCGCAAGAATGCGGTTTGGGAGCAGCAGGAGCACAAGGGGATGTTTTGCTGAGGTCAGGGTCCTACGACCTGCCACTCATAGGCCTGGGTTCTCGTGTTTTGCCCAGGGGAGGAGCTCTGATGTGAGTGCCGCCAGGCAACCCCAGCTGCCCCTGGTTTGGTTCCCTGGAGGCACAGCTCCCACGCCACACTGCAGCCTCCCCTGCACTCACAGGTCCAGTGTCTGGGCAGTTCTTCCTCCTCCAGGCCTTCCAGGTTCTCTCCACCTCGATTGGTCTAACTCTGGCTTCTCTGCATCTTCCAGCATCCCCAGCTTGCTCCAAGTGTGCCTGTATGCTCTGTCTTTTATACTGGATGGTAGTTTGAACAGGTTTCAGGTGGGAATGGTTGAGAGGAGAGGCCTGACCCTGCCTGGCCTCATTATCGGGACAAAATGGAGATTGCCCATAGGAATCCATGGTGCATTGGTTCCTATGGGCAATCTTTGTAGCTCTGTTTTCTTCCTCGTCCCAGTGGTTTTCGATATTGGGGAGGGGAAGACGGGGTAAGATTCACAATATCCCACTAAGGTAGGGAATGATGTTTGGTAATTAGGGAAAGGGGAATACTGCCTCTCACCCGTTTGCATCCCACTCCCAATTCCCAAGATCCATCCACCCAGGTGATCGTCCCGCACTGGTCCACCCCCAGGGTCTGGATCCAAAGGCGATGGCCGTGCCCTGGACACCTTAGCAGAGGATCCAGGGGGAAAAGAAGTGAGAATACCCGCGGGTTTCTCACAGTAGGCACAAATTAAAGTGTGCTGGCAGAAGTCAATTTTTTTTTAATACAACCATTGTTTTAACTTCATTAATTCCTCTTCTAAACAGTGGCGGCTGCTATGATAGGGCGGCCGGGCGCCGCCCCCCCCAAAAAAAGAGAGAAGCTAAAAGAGATTCAGTCAGAGAACTTCTCTGATTGAATCTCTTTTAGCTTTAGTGCTGCTGCATTTCCTTTGCCAACAGCGTGGGGGCGCTGTGGCAAGGAAATAGGCCTGCCCGGCATTCACAGTGGGACCGCGGGGCGCGTCCCAATTTAGTAATTTTTTTTCTATAGTAGAGGCGTGGAGCTCGTAGCTCCACGCACTCTACGTAGCCCCTTTAATTAGAAGCCTGGCGGGGCGCTTCAGGGGTGGCCCCGCCAGTATGAAATGTGCGCAAACAGCGCAGTTCCCCTCCCCTGCCATCGATACAGTAATGTCATTGGCTGACAAACAGCCAATGAGATTACTGTATCTATGCAGGGTGTGTGCGTGCGCGCGCCTGCGCGCCTTCACACCCTGTTTGTTGACTTCAGTTCTTTCTTTCCAGCCATCAACAACACAAGTGTGCTGCTGCCCCACCCAGTGACCAGGCGCCGCTGCGGACCGGTAAGTACCCTTTCTTCTCTGGGCCCGGGGACGGGAGTGTTACTTACATTATTACACTCCCCTCCCCGAGCCCAAACTATGTGGTCCACCACACGGCCAGGGCCAGGGCCCAACCCCACACTGAACGATGTGTAGGCCAGGGCCTACACGTTGTTCAGTGTTGCAGTGCCGAGCTGACTGCCGTCAGCTTGGGGCGAGACAGTACTAGAAGCGGGCCGCCCGCTACACAAGGCTCGCCCCAAGTTGACGGCAGTCAGCTCGGCGGGGGCCGCCTGCGGCCTGGGCCTAGCCTACTTTTGTTTACCCCTGGTCCGTGCGTGGCCCAAGGGCCTTGCCTTGGGCCACGCCGGATCGGGACGCAAGGCCCAGGGCAGGCAGGCGTGCACTGCTGCTGCACTGCAGTGCTGCAGCTGCCCATACAGCGGCCCGCGACCACTCCGCATCTGCTATTGTGCCGTTTTATATTTTCGGCATTTTTCAACAAAAAATGCCGAAAATATAAAACGGCACAAGTCACCCGGGAGAGCCCTGGCAGGGAGAGGCTCTGCCAGGGCTCTCCCTGCTGGTGACTTGTGCCGTTTTATATTTTCGGCATTTTTTGTTGAAAAATGCCGAAAATATAAAACGGCACAATAGCAGATGCGGAGTGGTCGCGGGCCGCTGTATGGGCAGCTGCAGCAGTGCAGCAGCAGTGCACGCCTGCCTGCCCTGGCCCTTGCGTCCCGATCCGGCGTGGCCCAAGGCAAGGCCCTTGGGCCACGCACGGACCAGGTAAACGAAATCGAAAAATGCCGAAAATAAAACGGCACAATTAGCAGATGCGCCGGGGCCCGGAGTGGTTGCGGCTGAGTTGCACTCATGTATTGCAAACGATGCATACACATTGTACAATCAGCCATGCGTAGCGTGCACACACCCAGCAGCCACACTGACTGCATAGCCTTGCTCGTACCTCAGTGTGGCTGGGTGTGTGCACGCTACGCATGGCTGATTGTACAATGTGTGTGTGCATCGTTTGCAATACATGAGTGCAACTCAGCCGCGACCACTCCGGGCCCCGGCGCATGGTCCATCAGACATGCCTATCTGGCTGATGGAGTGACGAGCGAGCGTGCGCACTCTGGAGGGTATACATAACCTATGTATACCCTCCAGAGTGCGCACGCTCGCTCGTCACTCCATCAGCCATGATCAGTCATGCTCTTCACACACGCAGCCTCGCTGATTGCACCCCTTCATAATCAGTACCATCAGCGGTGCTTATTTGAAAAATAAGGATGAAATTAACTTGGCAGTACTTTAAGCCTGCATACAGTTGCACTCATACCTGCCTAACCTCTGAGTTTAGCCCGCAGACTCAGGGTTTTCACGCTCTTCTCTGGGAAGAGTGTGGAGTCTCTGTTTTATCACACCAGTGACCAGGCTCAGAATTGCTGCGGCTAAGGGATTCAGATGGGCTGGCGCAGTCAACATAGAAGCGGCTATGGCGGCACTTGCCGCACCTGCACCCCTAAAAAAGGGTGTTTTTAAAATTGTCAATCATTTTCTAAAGGGTTACCTGTATTTGTTCCTGCCAGGGAAGCGCTGATCAAGGGCGTGATAAAATGTTAGATGTCTCAGCAGGACTATCCAGGCTGCGGGCATTTTCCCCTCATTCTGTTTCTTTTAAGTAACCCACTTGGCACTTCTTATTAAAGGCATTAGCAGAAAAGTGAATGGGAATGGTCAATTTCTCTGTGAAGCCACAGCTCATTGGGATGGGCTGCTTAGCATTTAAAAGCCCCATAATCTGCATCTATGCTAAAGTAAATACCAGACTAACAATCCATACTAGTTTGTGCCTTGTCTGCATGGTTGACATGAAAACAATGTTTTTACCCTTTATGAGGCATTGCATATTTTTTTTTCGTCCTGCATAACAAGATGCATGCCAGTGTGAAATGACAGAACTGCATTCTGGGACCCGTAGTAGTCTTGTAGTTATAACAGGGAAACTAGGGTATATTCCCAGAATCAACTTAAAGAGGCTGGAAGGCCGTCTCTGAATGGAATGGTGTCTGGGCGCAAATTTCAAAATGATGTTTGGAGGTCCCTTTCCCTTCAGCTGAGAAGACCTGCCTGCACATGTGAGCAAAAATGCCTCTATCTGGAATAGTGCAAGGTTTTCCAGGTGCAAAAGGTCCCTGTCGAAATGGTAAATGAGTTTTTTTGAGGGTGGTTTCATTTGATGCAGTTTTCTACGCAGTTTATCCTTTTGACACTTTGGCAGAGCCTCGTGTGACTGGGCGGAGTCTTGTGTGGATATGGGCATACAGCTCACTCAGGGATTTTTTTTCTAAAAGTAGGCAGGCCTGGCTGCACTGCACGTCGTCTGCTGTGGGACTCCTCTCCTAGGAGGTGTACCCTGGCTTAGCCACCAGTGCTATCCTAGGCAGCCACTGGACACCTGGCCTGGGTAGAAAGGGCTGAACTCAAGCCTCAGGAGACCCCAGCACCTCAGATCAGCCTGGTTTGCCCCTGGGATGTATTTTTGGGATGGGGAAGGGTCGTCGTGCTACCATCTCCCCTCATTCAGTCCTCTTTTACAAACGATAGTGAGACTCCACTTGGCTGGAGCCTCAACTTGTAGAGTGAGAAGTGCGCAATACAATTTAACGCATGGATGGTCTGGCAGTGGCTGGCACACTCATAAACTGGTAGACACAGTGACCGTATTACAGAATCGGGCACGCCGAGTCAGGCATGTATCTTTAAGTGCTTGAGAAATTGACCTGTTTCGGATATGATTTCATTTATATCAATTATTTAAAACATGTCACTTGTTTCTTTGTCAGTCATGTATATATTCCATTATCGCAACACTTGTTTTTACTCTTCTGAGTGCGTATAACTAACACCCAAAAAAAGTATATGGCAAGTAGTACTATTCAAAACAATACTGCCTACTGTTTGTTTGCTTTATTCATGAACAACACAGAACAGGGAAACCTGGTAAGCACTATGAGAACTGGGTAAATTAATTAGCACAATCAACACTCTTCCCTAAAGGAAAACAGGCGCGCTATAAATAAAATATCATATCATGCCTCTGTCCTTCCCTGGAATTGGCCATTACCATTTTAAAGTGCTAGCAAATAGCTTACATGACCTCGCATGGGGTATTCTGGTCGCAGCACCAGTCATTATCCGTGTGATGTCATCTGTGTGTTCATTCCATAATCACTAAAGATGTTATGTTTAAAAACGAAAGACCCCCGAAAAACGGTCTTACTAGAAGCTTGCTGGTGTCTTGTGCTCATTAGCTTGGCGCACGGCAGCCTGACTGTTGCAAGGCTTCCTCGTGCAGCCATTAGCTGCGCAGCGCATGGCAGTGAACTTGCACAGCCATTTCATTAAAAACAGCCCGCGGGTGTATGTTTAATAGATTTAGCCTGTTCGGAAACCATCTGAAGGGTTTATATCTCATGATGGCACGGCACACTATTAATCATTAAAGTTCTCAAGCCTTTTAAAATCCCAACAAGTCCTCAGGCGGAAGCCCGGGTGGGAGCCGCAGTGAGGAGCTGCGGTAGCATCAAAAGCAGGGACGGCGTCAGGGCATTTCAAACCTTTCAAATGAAAGGGGCCTTGAGCCTCAGAGGGGCCCTGAGCAACTGCCCCCATGTTGGCAGTCTGCAGTCTTCACAAATAGCAACATATTCTTTTCATTCCTGGGTTTAAATGTGCATGTGTAATTAACTGTCAGCCTGTGCTTCTTCTTCTTGCTGTTTACCCACCTTCCCCTTTGACCTCGGCTCACTGCCTTGTGTTGTGCTTGCTTGATCTGTCTACCTTCATCCCTTCATTCCTTGTTGTGGCCAGGCACAGCTGTAGCACAGCTACACTTGCCAGGCACAGTGCCACTTGCCAGACACAGCTGTAGCAGAATTAACTACCCGTTGTTCTAGAAGCAGAAACATGGTGCAAGTTCCTGGACATCATGATCTAATAGCAGTGCCTGGCAGAAGCTTGCACCGTATGCACAAGGCCAAAATATTGGCTTTGTCAATGCTTGTGTTGAACAGGATCTCAGTGGCTTTGCCAATGCTGTTTTTAACAGGACTTCAGCGAAGGACACGCAGAGTGCTTATAAATCGGGTGCCTGAAGGGCTGCAGCAAATTAATTTTGTAATGTGAGCTCCGCAAAGCACACTTTTAAAGCCCCAGAACGAAAACATTACAAAAATGTATATATTGCAGCGTTATACAACTGATGACTGGCACATGGTGGTAGTTGCTGGTACTTTCTTTACACATTGTACTAATGATTATTCTGGTGCAGTTTCAATGTTACAAGCAGTTAACTCTCTCTCCTTCATGTGTGAAAACCATTTTAATACTGCTCTAAGCCTATGTTGCCCTTTCTCAGATCAGTCTCTCGCTTTCTCTTTACAGACCATCAGCAACACCTTACATGAACAAATCCAACCAGTCCAGGGCAATTGTGCAACTAAAAACATCAGACTTCAACCTCCACAGTGCACCTTCCGGGATTTGGATTTCCCATAGCCTGCGAAGGAGTTCATTGCAGTGACCATTCTCCAGAACGAGGTGAGCTAGCATGAGTCTTTTGTAGGGTTTGGTGCTCAGGGCACTCTAACTCTGTTTGTGTTCATCTGTAGTAAAGAAGGCACACAGCTATCTTGGTTAAAAAAAATGTGAAAAGAAGCCCATGTTTGTGGGGATCAATGAGGTGGGGGAAAATCTGATGAACAGTACAGACTACAGAATGGCATCTATGACTAGCTGAGAGGGTGGCATGTGAAAATCGAAAGTCATACATATAATGCAAAAAGGCCTGCTTATGGTTCAACGGAAGCAAACCTGTCCATTTGGAAACTGTTTTTCGAAGGATAGGATTGGGTGGTGGTTCCCACTTACCTCATGATGTCCTGGTATCATCCAGTTGAATGGTATACAGTAATTTGTTTTACTGCTGTAAAATCCCACAGTCTTTCAAACATCAGAATACCTTCTTTCTAATCTTCACCGTTGCTCCCACAGTGCTTGGGAGGGGTTGGGGTTGTGTCATGCAGTCAGAAAAATCTCCCTACATTCTAAACAATGTTTTTTTTAGAACAGTATTAACAGAACAAACTTGCCTCATTTCTTCCATAAGTACTCATTTGCCAAACAAGCTGCAATATGTACTGTGTGGCTGGTGTCACATTTGCTAATGGGCATGTGTGTTAACGCATGCATAGATAACATCAGCAATTATACTCAACTGTACTGGTCGATGATAAGTACAGCAGAGTTGTGTATAATTGCAGACGCTATCTGTGTCTAGTACCGACTAATTATACTTATGTGTTATTGAAGAGCATACCTAACAATGACTACATGATCCCATCTACATATACATGTACATAATCATTTTGCTTATTAACAGGTGTCACTGTTGCTGAAAATGAATTCAGTGGACCAATTACTCTCAAAACCATTTTCCGGACTCGCACACAGTGAAAAACTGGAGGTGAAAAGACTAGGGCCTGATCGGCCAGATGTAAAAATTGAACAGTCCGCAAAAGATAGGGGAAAGGCTTACACACGCACATTTTCCATGGTGTGGTATGAAAAGAAGACATGGCTCACTGGTAGCATTGCTAAGCGGTCTTTGTTCTGCTTCCCTTGCCTGCTGTTTGGAGGTGAAACGGCCTGGACAAAAACCGGAGTCACTGACTTAAAGCATTTGTCAGAAAAAACCAAGAGACATGAATCGTGCAAATCTCATATTGAGAATATATTACAGCTGCGCATGTTGGGAAGTGTGAACATTGCAACACAGTTGGATGATGCCTATCGCCGGAGCGTGATGAGGCATAATGAGGATGTGGATAAAAACCGATACATCTTGTCAAAGTTAATAGACTGTGTGCGTTTTTGTGGTGCGTTTGAATTGGCTTTACGTGGCCATGATGAAACTGAAGACTCTTTAAATCCTGGTGTGTTTAGAGGCCTGGTGGATTTTGTATCCAGCATAGACAGTGCAATGGAACTACACTTAAAAAATGCAACAGTATTCAAGGGCACTTCAAAAACAATTCAGAATGAACTGCTGGACTGCATGCTCACGGTCACCAGAGAGATCATTGTAGAGCAGTTAAAATGCACTGATTATGTGGCTATTCAGGCAGACGATACAACTGATATTTCCACTAAGACTCAGTCTGTGCTAGTCTATCGCTACATTGATGAACGATACAGAATTGTTGAAAGGTTTTATGGATTCTCTGATCTGAAAGACTCTAGTGCGCAGACCATTGCTACTGCCATAATGGAAAAATTGGACAAAGTATTCCCTGAAGATTGCCACAAAAAAAAAGTAATTGCGCAAACATATGATGGTGCGAGTGTAATGAGGGGGGTGTCTGGTGGAGTCCAAAAGAAAGTAGCTGAAGTGTATCCAAATGCACATTATGTACATTGCTATGCACACCAGCTTAACCTCATCATTGAACAGGCTGTTTCAAATATCTCACAAGCTCGAGTTTTCTTTTTGGATATCTCTGGCTTCTGTACATTTTTTTCTCGTTCTCCAAAAAGAACCGCAGTTCTAGATGAGGTTTCAGATTCCAGACTTCCAAAACCATCTCGCACTCGCTGGAGCTACCATATTCGGGTAGTGGAAGCCATATATCGGCACAGGGAAGCACTCCGTACATGCTTTGAGAAAATTATTGAAAGACGGACTGATTTTGAGGGGGTTACTGTGCATGAGGCCCAGGGATTCATTCGAACTCTGAAAGAGAAGGAGTTCCTTTTCTTCCTTTTTTTGTTCAATGACATAATGCCCCATGTCGACATTTTATATAACCAGCTTCAGAAGCGAGACATTGACTCTGTGTATGTGCAGAAAGCTACTGAAACTTTTATCAAGTGCATTGGCAGAGTACGTGAAAGCACTGACAATCTGGAAGCTAAATTTCCATCAGAGGCAACTTTTTCAGGTCGCAATGCAAATATGAACACTTTGAATCGTTTGGCTAAAGAAGTATGTGATATTATAGTTACACAAGCCCAAGAACGCTTTGCATTTACTAACCACTTGGAGGGGGCCAAATTGTTGCAGAGTGACCTATTTCAAACACATGGACAGTCTTTTCCCAATGAAGCACTGAATGCAACTGTCCAAGCGTACCCCATGTTAAACAAGGAAAGACTGCGCACTGAGCTTTCAATTGTTTATGAGAGACCAGAATTCTGTAGTTCAAGTGGGGCAATTTCTTTATTAAAATTGTTCGTTGAAAACAATCTCGAAGAAGCATTTAGTGAGACAATGCAGTTATTAAAAATTCTGATTACTACACCCATGACAACAGCTGAGTCTGAGCGCTGTTTCTCCACCCTGAAGCGAATTAAAACATTCTTGAGAAACACAATGACTGAGGATCGTCTGAATGCTTTGGCCATGCTGTCCATGGAAAAACAACTAATTCAAGAGATCCCTGACTTCAATACACGGACTATTGATAAATTTGCCTCTCTGAAAAATAGACGTGCACAATTTGTGTACAAACTTTCAAAATGATTGACCAGTGAATGTTCTGTTACAAACGAGCTATTTGCAGTTATTTTGTGGGTTACCTTGAATTCTTTGTTTCAATGGCCTTATATATGTTAGGATTTTGTTTAAGGTTGCAGTGATCTATTTGACAGAACAGTGAGAAATGTGAAGTATGTTTTGATGTTATGGTTGTTGGTTGATAATAAAGCACTCAACATAGTAAACTATTTCTGTTGCATTTTTCTCCATGCAATATGTATGTGCCATTTCTGAGACCTGTGCATTCCACGTGTTGCAACTTTGAGCAACTGACGCAATGGCAACTCAGCGAGGCAGACAGCCATTAGAGGTAGGACAAATATGTCGCATTAATTAAGTGGTTAAAAACTAAAGTCATATTTTAGCTTAGTTTCCCCCTTTCAGAAAATGCCTCAAATCCCACCTTAGTAAGAGGATGAACGCATGTGAATGCCAGTAACAGCATGACAAACATGTTTCCATCATTACTGACTATATAATGAATTTATTTATGCATACACCATAGTACCAGCTATTCCCAGTACAAGCTGCTGTAAAATACACCATCACACTTGCACACGTAAGAATAGTGTACCACCATTAATATGTAAAACCGAATGCTTTTTTCATATTTCGGTGGGTTTTTTGGACAGTAAATTGCACATTTTGTAGGCCATTTTTCCAAAATTTTCGGGGGGGGGGAGAACCCCCCCGCACCCCCCTTGGGGGGGGTGGGCTCGCGCGCTGCGCGCGCTCGCGTCTATATTCGCCCTGGGAAATTTACGCCCCACCAGCTTTCAAACTCACCAGCCGCCACTGCTTCTAAATGCTGTAATAATAGCTGCCATTATTCCTCAACGTATGCATCGCCGAAGGGTGAAGGTCTTAGTGGGCCTGCCGGGACTCAAGCTGGCAAAGTGCAGACAGGCCCCATAGCAGAGGCGAGTGCTTACTTCACTGGGCTCGCCAATCCTGTGTGCAAGTCCTACTCGTGCCCTCCTGTTACATCCTGTCCAACACTCACTGTATCATCCCCAAACACCCTGCTTGTTTTCAGACCTGTTTCCTTCACCCATTAATGCGCCCCGAGTTTCTCCATTAGCTTTAGTGGGGTGTTGTGGGCTCTTGCAGGCTTGTCGCCTGTGATCCCCTCTTAGCATACACCTGCAGACTTTTACTTTCCGAATGATTTCCCTTTCTTGGATATTTCCTTCCCAGGCATCTTTTCATTCATCTTAGTTGGACTTACCCTCTCCAGCCCATGTTTTTGCATGTACAACACAGTGGTGTGATCTTTTTTATGCAAGTGGTGGTATGTTCAATAGTAGACCCTCGGCCCATCAGTGTTACCGCCATGCTGACCTCCTTGCGATCTTGCATTCAACTTCTGGATACGTCAGCATGAATCCTGCAACCCTGCAAGTATTTACTTATATTTTCTATATGATAGATCTCACCTGCTGTTCATGGTGCTAGTCTTGTGCATTCATATGAGAGAGTATAAAGGTGGCTCAGTGCATACCAAAGAACTATACTCTCATGCCTGCCTTTTTCAGTCCAGTATTGGTGGTGTGAATGTGTTTTACTTACAACAATCTTGACCTTAAATGAGAGGTTACCCAAAGTCCCTTCATCTGTTTTGAATGATGTAAGTGGCACTCTAGGTTTACTAGAGGTCCTATATCATAGTACGAGGTTACTCGGTTGTGATGTTAAAGGTATTTGGATTGGGATAGCATCTTACATATTTGCAAGTGTGGTTCACCAGGTTGGCCTCCCAACACCACTTACTTCACAAGCAGCTGTGGAAGCGGTTCATGAGTACGGAGAGGGATCACGGGTGCCGGTTTCTGCCGCTTTCATGATCCCCTAGCACCCTAGTATGCTCTTTGGTTTCACCCCAAAACCCACCAGCGTATCTCATTTTACTGTGATTTCTCTAACAGTCATATGGATGACCTCTGTCTTTGGATTTTAATGTCAGTTTATTTTTTATCTGTTATACTATCAGAGTGATTTAAATTGGTCTTTGGAGAAAGTTTTGCATAATCTTTAATAAATGAATAGGGACACCAGAAGTAAGTTTCACTTATTTATTTAACATTTTGCTGTATCGCCTAGGTATCCACGAGCACATTCCTGGCGTGTCTTCCAGAAGTCGCGTGTTGCGGGATTCAGTTGGCAGCGATGATCTCATCAGCCCAAGCCCTGAGCTCGGTGACACGAGCGTACACTCCAGGGGTCTGAGGGGAGCAGGTGCCACTTCCCCAGGAGACGATGCCCACCAGGGTCCATGCACCATTCTGCTGGCACACGAGAGGGCCGCCAGAGTCACCCTGAATGGGGGGAGAAACAACAGAGTTGAGTGGATCAGTGTTGGCACACCCTGCACAGCCACAATCAGGACTAGGGGTGCCCCCACTGCATTCTATCCTTCTACTGTTGTAGATTGCCCACAGTAACCCAGCGGCCAAGCTAGTACACCCTTCTGGCAATCACTTTGTTAAAATGGTTACCAAACTACCCATAAAAGAAACCATGAATCCAGTGAGCCAGGTAAATGGAAACCTCACAACCATCAAGCGAGCATGGTAAATGGAAACCTTCCAACTATCCAGTGAGCTAGGTAAATGGACACTTCCCAACCATCCAGTAGGCTAGGTAAATAGGCACCTCCCAACCATCCAGTGAGCTAGGTAAATGGACACCTCACAACCATCCAGCTATCTAGGTAAATGGACAACTCACAACCATCAAGCAAGTTAGGTAAATGGACGCCTCACAACCATCAAGTAAATTAGGTAAATGGACACCTCACAACCATCCAGCTAACTAGGTAAATGGACAACTCACAACCATCAAGCAAGCATGGTAAATGGCCACCTCACAACCATCCAGTAAGTTAGGTAAATAGGCACCTCCCAACCATCAAGCGAGCTAGGTGAATGGACACCTTACAATGATCCAGCTATCTCGGTGAATGGCCACCTCACAACTATCAAGCGAGCATGGTAAATGAACACCTCTCAACCATCGAGCAAGCATGGTAAATGGACACCTCACAACTATCAAGCAAGCATGGTAAATGGACACCTCACAACCATCAAGCGAGCATGGTAAATGGACACCTCACAACCATCCAGCTATCTAGGTAAATGGACACCTCACAACCATCGAGCGAGCATGGTAAATGGAAACCTCACAACCATCAAGCGAGCATGGTAAATGGATTGAAAGATGGATCACCATGCAGGAGGAAGCCCCGGCAGCTCCAGCGCAGACCATGACATCAGCGATCTTGTTGCCCCAGTAGTTCTTGCATTCAGTGTTGGTCAGGAGCGGGAGGGCCACCTGTTGCAGCTTCTCTGGAGTTTTGCTGGCTGCAAAAGTACAGAAACATCACCAAGATTGCCGGGTATCTCTGAAGGTTCTACGAGCCGTGGAAGTTCCTGAAAAGCACTCAACCCTAGTGGAAGCATTTCTATGCAGGGAGTGGGGTGTCAGCGAAGAGTTGGGCCTTTTTATTTTTTATTTAACACTTTGTAATTTGTATCACCATGTATCACATCACTTGACATCAACATTTATTATACCTGAGCACCTAGTAATAAGGAAAGCAATCAGACTGTGTCACTTATACATTAGAGGCATTGTCAGGGATATGTATATTTCTTAAATTAGAGTCATTAACCAACTTGCAGTGGTTGGTTGCACGTCAGAGATTGAGTTCTCTTAGCTCGGGTGTTGAATTTTGCATTCAGATATGTCTGCAAACACACCCTGTAATCCTCAGGCATAGATGTGGGAGGATTCATGCCTCTCCATAGCGCCTCGTGTTATATCAGCACTCTAAGCACTTCAGCCATTCATTGTTGTGGGAAGATGGCCTTTCATCCAGTCTTTGACATGACGCATTTGTTAATCGGGTTCCAGTGCAGCAGCAGTGTACTCAGTAAATATACTCGGTCTTAGGGACTGAGAGGCCAATGGTCTCAGACAAGTAGGTCCCTTCATGGGTTGTTCCACTGATGCCCCTTGTGGCAGCTGAGGAAACTGCAGCTGCCTGTCCATCACACTACCTGTGTCCATTTGGAAGTAAGCGTTAATGAGCAGAAGAGACATGGCTGTAGGACTTGCACATATGTGCAGAAGATCAATATGGGCCTGTCTACAAGGGAAACCATAAGTGTTGCATGTATGCCATTGGAGGCGGGCACTGAGGGCCTCATCAGGAGTTGGGCGGTGCAGTAAAAATGCAGCGGTAAAAGCATTACAGCCACATTACCGGCCCGCCCAATCACGGCTTTTGGGGGAAAGTCAGAGGATTCACCTCCAGCTCTGGCTAGTGCTATACTGAGCTGATGCAACAGTGCATAACCTTCTTTGCCAAATGGCATATATGCCAAAATAAATCCTGAAGGAGTCTCAGACTTCTGAAACTAGAAGCCCTCGTAATGGATTGACCTCAGAGGTAGGAACTCTCACTGCCTTCGAGACAGGGGAGATGGTGTCCACAGCCTAGAGGAGGAAAGTTGGTCTGTCACTGTTTGTGGCAAATGATGGTCACCAGATACTTGGTGATGGCAAAGGGCATTATCGTGGCAGTGTTTAATGTGGGGGCCCTGGCAGATACCAGAGGAAAGGAAATAGCTCTTCTTTCTAGGACGAGGTGGAAAATGTTACCCTTCGCAGCGGCAGTGGTGGAACGGGGACATCTCATCTGTCAAGGAGTTTTGTTTCAGCTGAATACCTCAATGTTATAAGTAACAACATTAAAAATCAAACATCACTCCGATATACAGGAAGAGAGGATCATTCTCCTTGGAAACCTACACACCCCTCAGTGCCTTTTACTGGGGGCCTGGCCAGCACAAAATCTGTTTTTGAAGAATCATGGGTTCTTTGTGATCATGCTTGCATGCGAATGCCACCAACAACTATCAAAGCTGGTGGAGTTCCCTTTTTTATTTATTTATAGGGACACTTCCCCAATACCTTAACAGGCTCCCCCCTGCCCGCCTATCTAAACCCATTCCGCGGAGTCCTCTGTTTAGTGGGGTGAAAGGAATGACGCTGCTGGCATTCACATGGTGTCAGAGTGGCCTAATATGGAGTCATGTGAAGTGGCCTCTTACTCTTCGGTCCTGGAACCCAAACTCCCATATTGAGGCCCGTCCCTGACCCCAGACCCATGGAGTCAATACTCAGCCGTACCGCTGGAATCGGTCAAGCCCCATCCGGTGGTCACGCATCTCATGCCGCCGCTGAAGTTGTCAGTTACGTCTGCCATGCACACCGGGGACACGCGGGCATTGAGCGTGGCAGGAGAGGCCAGCTTCAGGAGGGTGATGTCGTTCTTGATGGTGAACATGCTGAACTTGGGGTGCTTGAACACCTGCAGCAGGGAGACAACGGGAGAGGGAGAACACAAAGATTTAGAAAGATGTATTAACAAAGAGATCGGTAGATCCACTGCAAATACTAGACTGGACTCAGAAATGGTGAGAATTTGTATCGATGGAGCGGGTAACGTACACAATTCAAGGAGCACAAAGCAGGCTTACGACAGAATGGTCAACCATTTTGAACAATACAGCCCTCAAAGGCTACGCGTACAGGGAATATCTTGAACACTCTATGGTTTTTCCAATTAAATAGTTGTGTCAATCCTGGGCTAGGAAGGGGGGGGGGTTGTAGTTCTGTTATAATTAAACACAATAAACAAAAAACGAAAAAAAAAGACAATACAACTTTACATTTCCATCTTTAGGGCCCGAACTATCCTCATACAAAAGAAGTCACCTCCTCCTCCAGTGGCAGACATGACACAGATGCATTTCTGAAGGATGGGGAAGAGAGCATTTCTCATCTGGATGTCTATATCACGGTGAACCAATCACCTCTGCATAGACCACGTGCAGCGAGGTTTTGGGGCTTGCCAAGAAGGCTGCTCGGGAAAGCCAGCCACTTGCATCCAGATGTTGGCATTGCGGATTGCGGAACCTCGGGGCAAATCGTGGACATTCTAATGCCAAGTCCACCTGAATGAGTATCTCGGTGTCTGGATGGCTTCGTGGCACCAGCTCAATGTCATCAACAATCCCTTTACTGATTTAGTGGTCTGTTTGCTGCTTCAGGACATCAGCCGCAGCAAAGCAAGAATTAGTCTCAATCTATCAAACATGTATTGAAGTTATTTGCAGGGTCTTTCATCCCACAGCTAATTGGAAGCTCTAGATTACAACTATTTAATGTCATCCTGAAGCTGAAATACCTTCTCTTTTTTTGTATATGTGAAAAGTACGAACCTAACCAACTAGAGGGCAACAGAACACCTTTCAAGAGCTGGAACTATTGGTGCACAAAGGGACTGGGGCTAGCAGTGCCGCGTGTTGCATTCCCTGGAAAACTATCTTATAACTTCTTTTCTAAAGTGATTGGACAAGCCTGGTGTGTTTTTCCATTTTTGCTCCAGATCCCAATTCAGTAGCTCCTTCCATCTTGTGTTACCATGACCCCCTAAATGTGCTGGATGCCATGTCTTTAGCATGCCATTGTTTGCCACACCAGTCTTCCCCTCTCTGCCTTTTCATCCGTGTCGTTCTTGTGCCACAACAATCCCTTGCTTGAAGGGGCCTCTCCCTTTACCCCTACACCCACTTGTCTTTCCCCTCTCCCACCCATTCCCTAAACCTCTGGTGTTCCCGCTACTCTCAGGAAGGGGGTCCCCCTCCCTTACCCCATCCCGCCTGTGATTCCACATCCAAACTCTCCCTCTCTCTCCCTTAACTGCCCGCTACTCTTGGTCACCATCGCATGCCACTCCCCCCAACTCACACTCCATTCCCCTTACTCAGTCCTGCTCTCACGCTTCCCCACAGCCCTCTACCCTCTCCAATTCACCTTGGCCGGCAACGTGTCATGTCCCGCTTCCTGTTTCCTGCTTCCTGTTTCCTGCTTCCTGTTTCCTGATTCCACCCCTCTGCCTGCCCTCTCTGCCTCCCTTACTATGATGCTTTGTGAAGCAAATACATGCATTGCATTAACTGTGCAGTAAATGCATGCACTGCATTAACTGTGTAGTAAATGCATGCACTGCATTAACTGTGCAGTAAATGCATGCATTGCACATGCTGCCCACTAAACACATGCCACCATGTGCATTGCACGCTTTGCATTTTATTTTCACACTGTCCTTTTATGTGTTCCAACAATAACCCTATATTAGCCAAACAAAACAAGCCTCTACTAAGGTGCTGCTGAGCCTTCTGACTATGCACAAACTCTATGCTTGCCAAGCAAGGGACCGCACAAGCCAGACATTCCTCCCAACCAGGAGTCAAGTCCTACAAATAAAAGTGTGGGACTCATTAACATACCAATTGAATGTGACGTCACCAGAAATGAGCGTATCAAGGTGCCCTATGAAATAAGTGGGGTGTATTCCATCCACCAGTGTGTACCTTTGACTTGAGCGCTACTCCCAGTGCTCGCGATGTCTCCATACCCTGCTGGGCATTTCTTGCTTTCTCTAATAAATGTTGTCTTGGCCACAGTCCGTCTCCAGATTACCCAGTTGTGCCTTGGCGGGGCAGGACGGAGGACAGGAAACCTGGCTCGGATGGGGGGCAGTTGGATGCGGGCAAGAGCGCAAATGCTGGTGGTCGACCCTTCCAGGGAAGAGATCTAAGGGTACATGCTCAATGGGGATCTTCTATGGGCAAAAGAGGCCTGGAGCCACGCCTCGCTCATACGCGCCCAATACCAGAACCAGAGGACGGGCAGCTCCGGAAGTGGAGATCGGATGACCACAAGCCCTTACCTTAGCAATGGTCATGACTTGGATGTCCTCACTTGGAGAGCCGTGATCGAATTCCCCCAGAATAACGCGGTGGCTGGTTCTGTGGATGAATCGCAGAAAGGGTGAGTTAGAGAAAAGTGACCTTTCGACCTGTAACAACCATCCAGCCATGTGTCCCAAAGGGAGAGGAAGGTCATGAAGAAAGCATGCGCCAATTTCTGCACAGCCTTCCACAGTCTCCCCTGACACAGCGCTTCAAAGCAGGGAACAAAAACAAAATGGAACTGGCTGGTCCTAGCTCAGCACAGGAAAATGAGGAGTCTTTGAATGGTCGAGCCTGCCATGGGCAGAGTGTGAGCAAGTGGTGCCCAAAAAACAAATAAAGTGAAAAAGCAAGCACATGACCCAATCCCTGCTTATCAAGCTTGACAACTGATTTACTGTCACAACAAGCTTACTTTGATGCATGTGTGAAGTGATTGCCTGCTGTTGACATTTTAGGGAAGATTTCGTTTCAATGGATCCCTGAAAAAGATTGTGGACTTCAATATGGCCACAGTTTGTTTACCTGGCATCCAAGTGAGACTGTATTGGAGTGGTGTAAGAGGGGAGGGGGGCACTGTAATACTGATCACCTTGAAGAGGGTGCCTTCTACGCTGATAGATTGAATAGTATGCGGTACCTTGGGGTTAAGCACCAAAGGAGAAGACCTTCTTACCTGTATCCTGAAGCATGGCTATGACCCATGGTCGGCTAGCTCATCGCTTGCCCTGGTGATGCCGTCTTGGGCGCTCGGCTATGCTGTAGGAGCTCCTGGGCGAATGTAATTCCTTTTCATGACGGTCTTTACCTTTTCTATCATTAGGGGCAACTCGTGGGCTTCTATGGCAGGCTGCAGCCAATCAACTCTATCTAAAATCCCCTGACATATTTCAGGCGTAGGGCTCATCCTGCAAACTCTGGCATTGCCCCGTCTGCCAGCTAGAGGGAATCTCTCTATGCAAATGCTACCCATTCATCGGTCCTCATGCGGAAATATGTTAATATTTGCATTGTGAAATTTCATTGGGTCAAGATGGCAATCGTAGAGTACGGAATTGCAGCAAGAGCCCTGGAAGGCACCTGGCCCACAACGTTACTGGGTAATCCCTCCCAGGAAGTGCACATATTGTAGGGCAAGGTCTCTGCTCACATTGTCCCGGGAGGATAGCTCGGCAGCAACGTACTCACCTTGGAAGCAAGACGACACGGAGCAATACAGGTTCAAATCCTGGGTCCGCGCTTAGAAACCTCTGGGTATTGAGAGCGTTATAAATAACCTATCATATCATATCATATCATATCATTGTTGGGTGACCCACCAGCTCATTTGCGTCCTACAATTGACACCTGTTGTGGGATCAGTGAAGGAGCGCAGTCTGAGCTGGAGCGGATACTAATAGGGATAAGAGTCCACTTACCGGACATTGCAGTGTGCTGCGGTCACCACCCATTCCTCGCTGATCAGGGAACCACCGCAGAAGTGGAATCCGGTGCTGTCCTACGGGGAAGAGGAGATGGTTAGCAATGCGCATCGGTGATCAGACATAGTCAAGACCTCCCACCCGCGTACGTCATTCTGTGCTTAGCAAAGTCCTGGGTTTCTAATTCTGGAGATTAACTGAGATAGTTATTTTTCTTATAAAGTGCATATTGCAAGCATCATCTCATGCTTCCATGCTGGTGGCACCCTAGACTGCTGCCTAGAAGCACGCACTAGAATCACTGAGTGTGTTGGTGCTTACCTGCAGTGACACTTGCCAGGGCCATGATCCGGGCACAGCGTCCTCGCCGTTCACAATTCTGGCATAGCCGGTGAGAACCGGCTTGATGGCAGGAACACCGCAGCCTGGAGTCAAGAAAGACAATTGATCAACGTCAGCCGCTGTAATTTGGCAATCACCAACAATTTCAATGTTGCAGTGAGTTAGAAAACTGTGAAAAATATGGTGCGAGATGATAGCCCCGTAAACTCACTTTGGCCCCTGGCAGCACCCTGGCAACCCCTGGGCTAGAGGTCGCAGGGGCTTCTTCTTTCAAAGGGGGCGTCAGGATGAATTGAAAGCATCAAATAATGGGACCAATGGCTAGAGACAGTATATTCATACATGACACCCAGTATGTTTCCACAGTCAGTTACACCTAAGAAAATGTGAAGGCAGCAAGTACACTTGAGATGCCAAACTCATGCTGGAATATTTACTGCATCACCTGCACAAAGGAAATCTAAATTGCATCGCTCCCTTCCGGGATAGCAACAAGAGTTCAATTATAACCAAATTCTTTGTAGGGCTGGGTTCACATTTCGGGGTTTCTGCCAGACCCCGAGCTTCAGAAATTTGTCAAACACGAATTATTGTTGGACAAATTTCAGTCTGGTTTTCGTCCAAAATATAGAACTGAGACTGCCTTGTTGGTAGTACAGGACGAACTGTTAAAGGCTGCGGACCAAGGGGAGCTTACCCTCCTGGTCATGCTGGATCTGTCCGCGGCCTTTGATACAGTGAATCATCAAATTCTTCTGGACCGCCTGCAGGAGGTTGGAAGAGTATCTGATTTAGCACTGAGGTGGTTTAGGTCTTTTTTGACCAACCGTCAACAGCGGGTGAGAGTGGGGGAGTTTCTGTCAGACCTTATTTGGTTGAGCTGTGGGGTCCCGCAGGGATCCTCCCTATCGCCACTGTATATTCGGCCACTACTTGAGATTCTGAGACGCTATGGGTTGAATTTTCACTCATATGCCGATGACACCCAGATCTTCATACGAATTGGCAACTTTCAGGAAGCTTTTAACAAACTGGGGCTTTGCCTGGAGGAAATAGGCAGCTGGATGTCCAAGAATTACTTGCAACTTAATGCTGCTATAACTGAATTGATTCTATTTGGACCAAAAAATCAGTTGTTGGCAGCTAAGAAGTTGCCTATTCCATCACTTCTGGGCAAGAGTTTAAAATTTGTATCAAAAGTAAAAAAATTGGGTTGTATGTGGCAAGAAGACCTGGGCTGTGAAGCCCAGGTGGGAGCTAAGACAAAAGCAGTACATTTCATTCTTTGAATGCTACGTCAAGCACTCCCCTACATACCAACCAAAGGTCATGCCTCTGTGGTAGGAGCTCTTACTAGTGCCCACTTGGACTATTGTAATAGTCAATTGTTGGGCATTCCTACTAAACAGCTTCAGCGGCTTCAGAGGGCGCAAAATGCAGCCATCAGACTGATATTTAGTCTGAAGAAAACTGATCATGTCTCACCTTTTCGCCAAAAGTTGCATTGCCTACCAGTCGAAGATCGCATAAAATTTAAGACAGCCTGTATTGTCTATAAATGTGTCAATGGCCTGGCTCCCCTGTATTTACAAGAGCTAATACGGCCATACCAACCCATGAGACAACTGCGATCTTGTGATAGACATCTTTTAACCATTCCTTACTCAGCTTTTAGAATCAGAGGTGACAGAAGATTCTCTGTCTTTGGTCCCAGGCTGTGGAATTCGTTGCCGCAATCCCTAAGAACCATGAGCTCACTTCATCAATTTCGCCAGGCACTGAAGACTTTCCATTTTAGGTAGTTGTCCCTATTTCATCTGGGATCCTTTTCAACTTTGTTGCTACCTTTAGCTGTGTCATCTGCGCCGATATACGGTTTATTTCGTTTGGTGCGCTTTACAAATGTAAAAAATCAACAAAAAAAAAAATCAAATCAAAAATCACATTGCCTCTGACCCAAACGATATGACCACTAAAGCAGTAATCAGTCCTTGTAACCCTCCTAGTCCCTATGGATATGTTATCTACTATGGACCTAAGATTCATTTACTGGACCTGCAGATGCCTGAAGCTGCATTCCACAAAGATGGAAGCTGCACAGATACAGATGGAAACTGAGGCCCTTGTGTGTTTTCAGCAAGACTTCCCTCAACGCCTCTGCCGTTAGAATACAGCCACAACCTATGTCAAAAGTAGGTCTCGATGTATAGATATCGAGTCTCCTGCCCTGGCGCTCTGTCGTGGCCTCCCACAGCACCCGCCCACGTGCCTGACCTCTTGGGCTGTCCTCCTAAATCCTAATCTTGGCCAAACGCACATACGCATCTTAAGCCTCCTCTTAGAACTTTCTGATCCCTGGACTTCGGTCCCCGAAGGCGTTCCAACCACAAAGCGCATTGAGGCCATACACATGGGAAAATGGCACTATGTAAATGGCGATAATAAAATACAATACAAACAATATCCCAGTTCTTGCATTCCCCCAAAATAACATGCAAGCGTTTGGCGACCATGTAGAGCAGTTCGCTCCTGGCCTTATTCCCCAGCTGTTGAAGCACTTAATAATATCTTGTGGGCACAGGAGTGGGCGTTTTAAGAGTCATGTTGGCAGCGCCTGAACATCTGCAACTTATGATCACTCTGCTTACCTGGGAAACGCGGGCAGTATTCGGGCACAACATGGCATTACTGGGGCATTGAGGCTGTGCTTGGCATATGCCGGCTCTGCCACAGCCTGTAAGGATAAACCTTACAGATGATCCGAGATAGAGGGGCTTCAGGGGGCTGCGGCTGGAGTGCAATGGCAGCAGCCTCGCATTGGAGGCTGTACTTCACATATGATGAATACAGCTGGCAGGCAAGGACAGTACTGGCATAAGATGGCAGAAACTTGGCCCATGAGGCTGTCGTGGCATATAGAGACAGCGCACCTATGCCCATGATGGTTCGGTAGGTTATTTATAACGTGCTTAATATCCAGAGGTTTCTGAGCCCGGACTCGCGATCGAACCTATGTTGCTCCATGTTGTCTTGCTTCCAAGCTTTTCCCTCAGCTATCCTCCTGAGACTGGTTCGGTGGTGTGTACGCGTGGCCTGTCATGACTGCACCCACGGCATTTCAAAACAGCAAACTAGTTCAAATATGGCTGGCAACTTAAAAGGAATTTAGCCGGTTTCAGTAACTATTTGTTCTTTATTAGTTCAGGTTTATTGTAGTTTTTTTTAAATAATCAGTGATGCCACTTCATCATGTCAAGGGCCATTTGACTTTGCCTCCAGTCACCTCAGTTTGCTGAAAGGACATGTCGTGTCCATTCCTGTGATGTCACGGAGTGTGTGATATCACTTCCGCTAAACCTGGCATTTTGGCCAATTGGTTTAGCTGGTCAAATCATCCACTGTAATATGCAGCAGAAATGTGAGAGCTGCCTCTAGGCCTGTGATGGGTACAGCCCCACTCTCGCTGGGCCATTGGGGATGCATAGAGGGGTGAAGGGGGGTTACGGGTGGGGAGGGAGAAGCTGCCGAGAAGTAGGGCTGAGTGGAGCAACCATGGATTGATGAGATGTTCCTTGCCGAGGAGCCTCTTCAGGTACCCCCTGCAGCAGAGGGTGGAGGAAGCCAGTGTGATCCAGAGACAGGGTGCGCAGCAGGAAACCATTGCTTGACCATCTGCGCCCAGGCACCCCATGCTCTCTTTTACTGGGGGATGTTTACTCCACGGTTAAACAGAAGTGGAACATATGTGTACCCAGATTTTCGCAGGAAGATCATGCTGAGGCTGCAATTGTTCTTCAAAAGCTAATAATAATAAAAATGTTATCCTATAAAGGCAACTTCAATTTTCTAGCTAAATATAGGCATCTCTCAAAGATGCAAAGCAATCACTGACATGTTTTTCTTTATTTTGGAAGGTACTTCACGAGAACAAATGCATCATGAATGGTCTATCCCAAAAGTGAATAAGAACATGTTGCAATCGGGCATGGCTCATTACTCACTTGCAGAATGCCCCCCTGCGCCATGTGACCATTCCCTGGTGGTTGGCATTTCTTTGAATGTAAACTGATATAAACTACAGGAGCCCCCACCTTAAAGTCAGGCCTAATAAAGCTGAAACAACACTAGCCACTTGTAGAGGGACAACTCTCCCCACCAGTACTGGGACTGCATTCTAGTACCACAGAGGCCATCCATACTTAAACACGGACAGCACTAACTGTCATACTCATGTGGCTTGCAGGGACTCCCCGACCCACTGAAGTAGGGACACTACTGTCAACAGGTACTAGAGCAGGCTTACCCACCGATATAGGCACAATCCTGTTAACTTTTGTGGTGCAACCCCAACTGCTGGCATCAGACTAGCCCTACTCAGCAATGCTAACATATTGTAGTTGACATATATTTAGCGCCTTTTACCATTATTATAGTCTCAATGCGCTAGTGGTGGGCCTCGGGCACCTAAGTCCAAAATATGGGAAATCACAGAGTGGGTCTAGAAGGTGTGTGCGCATTCGACCACTTTAGGGCTTAGGTGGGCTGGCTGGGCTCCCATAAAAAGCATCCCACAAGGTCAGGCTTGTGAGTGGCTGTTGAGTGAGGTCAGGAGAGAGCGTGAGTGCAAGAGATTTGTTATGTGTCGAGCTGGCCCAAATTTGTCATGGGTAATCGCTGCATACTGATGGCAGAGGTGTTGAGGCGTAATATAGTGTAAGTAGGCAAAACAATTATGTGACTAGCGAGACCGAAATTGTCATAGACGTTGTTGTATTCTGATGTGTCCAGGGACCATGCCTGTGGCTGGTGTCCACCGGAGTGGTGCGTTTATAAGTACTTAGAAATTTAGACAGCGTCATAGACCACCCTTCACAAATTACCACTAGTACCAAGGCCGGTGGCAGGGGGAAGCTATCCTGACAGACCATTAAGCTTAGAATGGGCAATCCTAATACATCTTTGAGGTGCAATAAACAGTCTGTCCTCAAAGGACTCCAAGGCACGTTTGACCGGTTCTCCCTATGATCTTTAGAGCTCTGGGGACGCGATATCATCATAAACATCTGCGTAAACAGACAGGCTAGCGAAAGAGTGCAACACCATTCCCATCCCCCCTGAAAATCCATCTCGGTGCAACACCTGTCCCACCCCCAACAATCCATCCAAGTGCAACACATTTCCTACCCAGCAATTAATCCCAATGCAGCTCATTTCATACCCCCAACACTTTGGGTACAAACAAATGTAGAGGGGGGTTCATTACATCATCTATTTATACACTACAGTGGTGGTCGTATTCAATTTATATCAAATTTATTTCAAATTACTATAAAATGTATCTAAACATTTTTGAGGTTCAATTGAAATGTTTGGGGTTGTATTATATGTATAGGGTTCAATACATCTATTTATAGCCCATATTCGGGCTCTTATCAAATTAATATCAACAGTTTTGGAGTAGCTAAAATGTATGTAAAATTATTGAGGGTCAATCAAATGTATAGGGGTTCAGGGGGCGTGAAAAGGGGCAGGGTACCTGTCAAATTTAACATCGATAAAAAGGTATCCCACCCCACTACATCTGAGGAATTTATGAAACCTATGCAGTGGGTGTGTTCAATACCATAAAGCACGGCAATCTTTGCAGTGAGTCAGAATGAGCCACAGGGAGATTGGTGCAGTGTAAATACGCAAGTGTGCCAGGCTGATAAACTTGAGCTGCGTTATTAGTGTTATGCATCCAGCAATAGTGACACGTAATGTGCTTTTCTAAAGCTGGCAGCATAACCCGAGGGTCCAGTCTTCAAATGAAAGATCCAACAAAGGACCAAGGATGTCAAAAAGGTTGGTGAGAGGTGGTCTAATGTTTTTTCTTGGCTATTTCTGTAACCAGAGGGACCTTGGGCAAAGTCCCCCGGTCACTGCAACTCTTATGTGATGTTCCGTCCAAGTAGCCCATATGGCTACCATGTGCCAGATTACGGAAACTTAAAACCGGTGCAAGTGCAAAATTGCACGGTATTAGCACTGGGGCAAAGTTTGCCCTATTTTTAAAAACAGTCCGACATGTTCAAAAACCTTTCCACCATTACAAGTGCATTTTGGCATGGTATAAGCACCAGAGCAAAAATTGCCCTAGTACAAAAATGATATATTTTCAATGTATTTTTGAATCAGGGCAAAGTTTGCCTTAGTGCTAATACCAATCCGTATAAGCACGAGGGCAAACCTTGCCCTGTTACAAAAATGCATTGAAAACGTATCTTTTGTGCCCAATGGAAATGTTTGCCCTTGTGTTTACAACATACCAAACCACACAGGTCACAGTGGAAAGGGTTTCTAATATGTCCCAGTGTTTTAAAAAAAAATAGAGCAAACTTTGCACTAGTGTTATACCGTGCAACTTTGCACTTCACTGGTGCAAAGTTTCTGTAATCTGGCCCCAGAACAGCAGTGCTTTTTAAGCACGGCATATTGGTCCAAGGGTGGCTCCATAAACCTACATGTGTTTTGTGAGGTAGCCTGCTGGCACCTGTAATTTAGGTGTGGCATTACCTGGGATGCAGTCCTTTCTACAAGATTAGTAGCCATGGGAGTACTAAAGGATTATATAGGCCCTACTCCTGGCCATTTTGTCTTTTAGCACCCCTCTGTGTGGACCACGTGGGAGACCTAAACAACTGGTAATGGATTAGACATACCAACTAGCACTAGGACAATCCTACCCACTGGTACTGGAACAATCCTTCCCATTGGTACTAGAGTAATCGAATCCTATATCAATGCAAATATGCCACTTGCTGGAATTGTAAATCCCTTCCTAATGGTACTAGAATAACCCTGTCCAATGGCACTGGAATAATGCCAGCCACAGCCGTACTGGTGCACCCACACATGGTACTGGCAACGCCTTATAAACCAGTGCCTGGAGAACGCTAGCTGCTGGTACTATTCACTGATACTGGAGACCGGTTGCCCCCAGTGATATTGAAGCGGATCATGCCTCTGGCAGCAGGGCATCCCTTCCTCACTGGAACAGCAGCGGCTTCATTGCCCACATGCATGGCTGTTTTGCCCTCAAGTCCTTCTTCTTGCTTTTTCCGTGTCGGAGATACACCTGAGCATTAAATGATAAAGCTAACTCTGGCCCAGCCCTGCCCCTCGTGGTGGAATGGAACCTCGAGTGACATTTATTGGGTACATGCAGGTGGCAGCCCAGTGTGCCATTCTCTGCTTTTGAAAGCGATCTCTCCCACATGCGGAGAGCCAACGAGAGCCTTGTTGCACAGGTGATGGGTTCCCATTGTGTTGGTGCCCAGTGGCTCTGCTTACTTTGAAGGAGGGCAGACTGCCCTCGGCACTGGTTGCCCTACACTCTGATAATAATGATCATTGCGAGTGCCCTCACAGCACGGAATGGGCTCTTACTTTTATGACCCTTGAAGGCCACCGCCAGAGATGCACTTAACACTGAAAAGGGATGTACAGAAAAATAACCTTGTGAGCTGCATGCGTGGGAGATACAGGAGAAGCTGCAGGTGCATCTTATGAGCTGTGCAGGGGTATGTGCTGCACACATCTGGGCCCCTTTCTAAAGGGTCGCCGGGCTAAGAGCCATGGTCCATGTCTACTCTGTGGAGACAGACTTATTCTCCAACAGAATCCTGAGACTGGTTTTGCCAAATGGCTGTCTGGGCCTCTGGTAAGCCTGGGCAGAGACACGCCCCGTGGCATCAGGGTATCGCACATGATCCTTCTGCTGCCCCATAATCTTTTCCTGGGCGC
Organism: Ambystoma mexicanum; assembly: GCF_040938575.1. Taxonomy (NCBI): domain Eukaryota; kingdom Metazoa; phylum Chordata; class Amphibia; order Caudata; family Ambystomatidae; genus Ambystoma; species Ambystoma mexicanum. The sequence goes on from NC_090921.1 coordinate 1,034,332,966, forward strand.
CCCTGGAGATGTTCCAGGAATCTGCTTCTCCTGGATGGAGCTATTCCTGGGGTGACCGGTCAGGGGAGCTTACCGTAGGTAGCGCCAACGAAGGCGAGGCAGGACAGCAACCAGAGGAACGCCATTGCTCTTTCAGGTCGGTCTCGAGTGGGATTCTGCTAAGGAATCCTGGAGCTGTTTTATACCATCCAGCAGCCAATCAGGACGCGGCTCCATTTTTAGCTCCCTTAACTGATGTGATAAGGGTTGGGCTAGAGGCCTGGGATGGAACATGCAGGGTGTGCAATCTGGAGACCTTGGGAGATAAGGAGGTCTGCAGCCCTGAGGTGGCCGCTCAGAATTATTTTTATGTATTTTTATTTCAGTGCTCATTTACGTTACGCTTCATGCTGGACTCCACCAGCTTCCAATCATGGGACACTGGCACTCTTTTTGCAGTAGCAGTAACACATTTTATGTTAACAGGATTTTATATTGTGCCAAATCACCAGCATAGTAGGTTCAGAGCACATAGACTTGTCTGCAGAGTGCCATACTGTGCCCCTCGCAGGGGCATCGAGGCCTTAGTCTGCTGGAAGAAATAAAATGAGAGGGGGAAGGAAAGAGGATGGGAAAGCGGAAACAGGGGCTACAAATGCAGGGATGGAGGGGCGCAGCAGGGTGTGGGGGGCATATTTTGGGATTGCATGGGTGCGTACCAATCCTTTTAGGTGGGCCATGGTTCTGCAACCTGGGGAGAAGCAGATCTCCTAGTGTTGTGATAATTGGGTTGTGTTTCCATGGCAGAGTGGGAGAAATAATAGTATGAATGCAATGCTGGATGCATGAAGGGCACGGGAGTGTGCTTGGGTAATCCTGGAAGTTTGATGGCTTATCAACCTGGGTATCTCTACAAGCTGTGCCCCCAGTCAAACTACAGAATGTTAATTCTGTGACTGTGAAGCCTGAACCAAAGTTTGTATAGTCAAGAATGGGCTGCGTGTAAAGGTAAATGTTGTTGGTAACAGAAAGTAAGGGATTCAAGTGGTCAAAATGATAAAATAAAAATTAAAATGACTGTCACTTTGATGTCAAAAAGATTATTATTAACAGTCATGTTATGCTAGACTTTGTTTTGTTTCATGGTGTGAGGATCTGCCAACTGTCAAGGGTGTAGAAGCCCTGGCTTTTTTGATTTTTATTAAATAATAAAATGATTTGGGTGATTTCATCTCAGAAAGGGTGGCCTGTATATCAGACCCCACTTCATAAACTCCTTGCCAAAAGCGTACAATATACCCTTGCCACTGCACCCGTCACCTAATCTGCAACTCCTGCTCTCCACTGGCACAGAGCAGGAGCAGAGGGACAGCCATGTCACTGCACCTCTGCCACAAAAACCACATCATTATGAGAATGACTAACCCGATGGCAGTTGTACTCTTTAAATATAAGCTATGCCTAAGTTTAGAGTATGGTGGATAGTATTTTTCATAATCACTAAAGCCACATCCGATTAGTATCATAAACATGTCAACAGTGTGAGCCCAGGCCAGCTGTGGACAGGCTTTGTGTATCCTTCCTCCACCCCCCAGATGGACAGTCTCTGCTGAACCCAGGACAGTAGCCCTGTGGGCTGCCTCTGTTTGATCCTTTATCAGCCCCACGGCAGGATCTGTCTTGGGAAACAGGAATTAAAGGGCACACCATACACAAAAGGACTTGCTTCACACCATAGTGTGGCATACCAAAAGGGCCTTTGATGTTGTGGGCAGGGGGAGGGAGCAGTGTTAATGAAGACAGAGGGAGCTCATCATATGGGTGGAAGGGTTCCACTGTCTTGTTTCTCCCTGTACCCCTCTTTCCTTCTTGTCTCCTCCACTTCCTTTAGCACAAAGCACTTTGGGTATGATGCCTGAAGGCAAAGACCACCTGTCTCAAGGACAGGGATTGGATCCAATAAAGCAAGCTTGCATTTTTCCTATAGCCAGTGGGCTTTTGCTTATAAAAGAGGAGGTCTCCCACTCCTTCTTTGATCAATCTCTGGAATTCAACACTTTGAAAAGAATTCATTTGGACCCTGTTGAGAGACCAGACCTTTCCAAAGTTCTCCAGTTGTGAGGTGAAGACAGGTACTCGCAAAAGACAAACCCTTTACTGAAAACAGGATTTTGATTGCCTTTTACCCCTGTTTCATTACTCAGGGTGCTGCATCGTTCTATCTCTGTTCTATGTGCTTTAAACATGGGTGGATTTTTGTGGTGTTATGGTGTGTGTTGGCTCCCTGTCTTTTGAACCTCTGTATCTCTCATCTGAGCTCAGCATTCGCTAATGTTAGAACATTTCCACTGTAGCTAGGGAACTGTTGTGGATAAGTGGAATATAGAATCCGCCTCAACTGAATATGGAATGGGGTCACGAGGGAAGAATGGAATGGGGCTGGGGGGAGGGGGCAGCGAGGGAAATACGGTTGGCAGTTATTAAGATGCAATAAAAGGAGGAGACAGACTAAGTCTCGGAGTGATCATTACTATCATACTAGCTAAAGTATCGGGTTGGGGTCCCCACAACAACTGGCGACGAGAAGATGACCCACGCACCTAGCAAGGAAAGCAAAATGATCATTTGAGCTATGAGGCCGGATAAATATTGGTAACCTGAGGAGGGGGCTTAAGGAACGCAGCCTGTGGAGGTGGCTGACCAGAGGTGAAAGAAAGAATATTGGAGGGTGATAGTGTCGCCCTGAAGGTGACAGTGCATATAGGTGGACAGCATACACTATTTCATATTGACAGAGCAGCTACTGTGAAGGTGATGAGTGAGAAGACCTACGATAGCATAGAGAGCATGTATCCTTTGCAACCGTCACAAGCCCAGATCTTCCAATGGGGTGCAGTTCAGCCCCTAGCTTCCAAAGGACAATTTTGGTGTCATCTAGTTCACAGAGGACAATGTGTTTCTGCCAGTATGCATGTCATAAACTACCCAGTAGCAGGAAGATGCCTTCTCAGCTTCAAGACTGCTACTGAATTACAAATTATTGATGTTCACTATGACCGATCTGAAATAATACAAGGATTTCCTCCACAAACTCATGAGGTACAAGCTCTGTCAAAAGGCGAACTAGATATTGATGGATTAAAGAATACATTCCCAAAGCTGTTTCAAGGTGTCGGCATGCTGAAGGACAATGTCAAACATCTACACATTGACCCTAATGTTCGTCCTGTCCCGCAACATCCCGGCGGATAGGATTTCACCCACAGGCAAGGGTGTTCCATGAGTTACGACAATTACTCGAAAATGACATCATCGAACGAGTTGATGTTCCCACTCCATGGGTATCTCCTTTGGTGGTGGTACCTAAGGCGGATGGGCACCTTCGTCTCTGTGTAAATATGCGAATTCCTAACACTGCGATATAAAGGGAAAGATATCCTGGGCCTAATATTGAAGATATGATTATCAGACTCAACCAAGCCACCAGATTCTCAAAGCTAGATTTAAATCAAGGATACCATCAGCTAGTGATTGGTCCTGCGTCTAGGCCCATCACTACATTCACTACCCATGAAGCTCTTTTTCGATACAAGTATCTTAATTTTGGCATATCTTCAGCAGCAGAAATATTTCAGGAAACAATAAGGCAATTCATTGCACCCGTCATAGATGCCTTTAATTATAGTGATGACATTCTAATATTTGGCACTACTCAAGATCAACATGATGGGGCACTGAGACAGGTTTGTTCTATTTTGCAGGACAATGGTCTCAACCTAAATGGCCCAAAGTGTACCATCACTTAACACAGTCTACGTTTCTTTGGGCATATATTTTCTGACAAGGGGATCAGAGCAGATCCAGATGAAGTCAATGCCATTATGGGTCTAAAGGCCCCACAAGATGTGACTGAACTGCAGTCTTTCTTAGGAATGGCTGGTTTTTGTGCCCGTTATCTCCCAAATTACGCAAGTGTACTGGGGAGACCCCCGGCCGGCCCACAGAGTTGGGGTTTGCTCTGAAGTACTTTAAGACGAGATAGCTGCACCTTGAGATGGATGGGGGTGCAGATTTATTACTCCAACACCAGTCAATAAGGACAACTCCACGGTTTGGCAAAGGGAGTCCATTTAATGACAAGTACAAAAATCGGGGAGTCATGGCAATCAGCAGTGGTGCGATAGTCCGTCTCACTTCAACTCCCTTGAACTTCATACAAAACATAACTTTTATACTGAAAACGCGTCATAATCTGACGTGTAACACTCAAAGGTTAACATGCAATTCTATTGGTTAGGAAAAGGTAACTTTAATATAGGTGCTATATCTGTATATGGTAACTGAGTGAGGGGATTGGGTAAACACTATCAGGTGGGCGTCTAAGCCCCTCCTGCAAAATGACTACTGTAGACGTCACTAAAAGTATGACGTCCTATTGGTTCTATTAACTATAGGACCCTAGATTATTTGGTCCATTGTGATTGGGTTGGCATCAACCCCATGCATACATTTCCACTTTGCTTAGCAGCACGCAGAACAGTCAGCCAGGTGCAGGGTGTCCCCCGATTCACCCTGCCTTTCTTCAATCAATCATCATTTTATGGGCTATGTGTCAATTATTTCACTGTGGTTGGCTTTGAAACTGCATCTTCTTGTCTCGAAAAGTTCTGATATCTCTGTTTGGGTGGATGCCAAGCATAGTTGTGAACCCCTGCTCCTTCTTGCTCGGATGGTCATGTGCTACCACACTGTGAATTTGCCTCGTTTCCCTCAATTTGTGTATTTGATTTTCATTTTACCCGCCACCTACTTTTGCCGTTTTATCTCGATCCCTCCGAGGCAGGATATTCTGTTCTTAGCTTCAAATAAAAGTAGCTACTGTCCAAAGCGTCTATTGATAGGACCGTGGCTTCCTTGGCACAAGCTGCCTCAGCCAAGTTTCGATTCAGCCTTCTTTCCTCGTGTTTGCTAGAATATGAATCTTCTTGCGTTTGGCCTATAATAACCTGGGTTGGTTCTGCTTTTAGTGCAAAGTGGACTAGCACTTATACAATGTGCTTAGTTTTGAGGTAGATTGTGTACAATGGCGCTTCCCGCTCTATTCTTCTACTTAGCATAGCAAGCCGCATGGTTTTCATAGCTTTTTGCAGTTAAAAGCATATGTACAGGCATTAGCTGGTTGAATATCTTCATCCTGCTTACAGTTTAAGCTCCCTTGTATTTCAACAACGTTCTCTTCTTTTAGTTTCACAATATCTTTATTCATGGCATTTCGTCTCTTTGTGTCATGCTTGGGTCATCATATCTTCTATCTGTGAGTCCATCTAAGCTCTTGTGATGCCACCATTCATCTTCCATTAAGGACTTTTTGATTTCTTCCTGGACAGTACTTAAACAATCTTCATTTTGTTTCATTTGCTGGTAGGGTTTTCTCAATGGGTACCTTAGTGTCCATGGTTGTCGGGTTATTGGTACTTCAATAGGTATTGTTCTTGTGATAGGCACTGGGCAGAGCCCTACTGCGGCTCTCTGCTGGTTTATTTCGGTGTAAATGTTCCTGGTACTTCCAAATGGGCGACTGGAGTGCAGGCTTTATTTGGGACCTCCTCTACACTCCCCCCTCTGGGTGATTCATCGAACACTTTCACTTCCTCCTTTGGATCGATCTCACTTAGTTCTTCTGTATTCATCTTCACTTCGTCGTCTGGGTTTATCCCTTCTTCATCTTCTGGGTCTGTACATTATGGTTTGAAGAAGTGTCTCTTTGGAGTCCATATTTTTATTACTCCTCTCAAGCTTCCTACTGTCCTTACATGTTCGTCTTTGTTCCATGTCATCAGCTGACATTGTCCATTTGGAATGCAGTAAATCCATCTTCCCACATAATTTCTGCGTTTCCTGGGATAGAGAAACCTTGTACCTTCTGGTGCGTGCTTGCTAGCCTTCACAAATTCTCTTATTTCTTCATCAGTCAGATCTCTGGGCTTCCATCCTAGTTTGACATCAATCATGAACTTCATCCCTTTGGCCTTCTTCGCAGTTTTCTGGCATTGCGAGATTATTATCCTGATAACGCAAAATCCTAGTAATATCCTCACTAGCAGGGCTCCTAAGAATTTGAATGCATCCGCCATCCATTGTGGAACCCATGAAAACAGTGATCCAAACCAGCTGTCATCATAAACTTTGTCGGTTTCATTGATGATCTGGTTCTGCAGGTTTGTCAGCATACTTATAGCTTCTGTTAAAGTTCCATTTTCCTCGTCGTGAGAAGGTATAAACGTGCAACATGATTCTCCTATTTTTGCACAAACTCCTCCATCCATGGCTGTGATCATGTCAAGTACATACCTGTTTTGGAGAGTCATCAGTTGGATGGCTCTTAACTCTTCCTTGATTGCATTGAATCCTTTTATTGTCGTGTTGATGGTTTGCAGTAACTCCCATCTGGTTGTCTGTAACCCTTTAGTATTTACTCCAACTTGGATTCGTGGCGTGAAAATCATTCTGAACACTGATGAGGTGAGGCTGAACAGCCTGTGTTCATATGGGATTGCATGGAACGCTTCTTCTGATTTAGCCGAGAAGTAATTTTCTCTCTTCATTCGGGTTATCAGTTCCATAGATCTTTTCTTCCTCAGGTGAGCATCTGCTTTTGGGAAACTGTCAATATTCAGGTCCCTTTTCGTGATCACTAATGCTGGAACTTGGACGTTCACTATTGTACATATGCCTCCCTAGTTTTTCGGCAGTCTGATGTATACTTTGGGTCCACATGCCCAAAAATGATCCATGATCACTGCAGTCCCATAAGTCATTCCTGGAGTCTCAAAAATGTGTCCGCAGTTTTGATTCTCCCCCATTTTTCTTGTGCCATTGTACCTGAAGCACAATTTCGTACTTTCAGGTGGCACTATCTGCAAGGGTCCTCCTCTGTCTTCAACCCATGTTAATAATTCTGTAGGTTTAGGCCATAGTGTTTGCACAGTCTTTGTGAGTTCTCAATTGCCTCCTTGCAGGCTCCGAGGACCATCCATGCTCTGCAGATCACTACTCTTTTTTCCCCTCTGTCTGGTGAAAGCACTGTTCCCCAAATCTGCATTTGGCCTCTGTTCTTCCACATTTGAGCCTCTGCTGGAGTGTATTGTTTATACAAACTATAGGGCTCTCTATTACGTGGCCCTCTATAATTGGTTGGCACCATTGTATCCCTCTGTAATATTCCACACACGCTAGCAGCACCCAGGCTGGTACCCCATGTGCTCGTGGGCTGGTCTTGACCATAGCTTCCCACCCAATTAGCCTGACATCTATCATCACTCTTGCAGTCTTCCAGTCAATTAAGCTTTCAACCTGGCCTTGTGACTGTTCTCTGTGCCTGAGAATAAAAGTGAGTATAGGCATAGTTTGTCTCCTGGTTTCGGTGTAGCTCTACCCAGTGTCTATTTTCATCTGATCATGTGACTGGAGACCACGTTTCAGAGCTTTTTGCTGTATTAAATACTATTAAATGATGAACCTCTGACATCTTCATCTTTCTTCCACCCCACTTCAGATAGGGGTTTGTTCTTTTGACACGTTTTGTATCTACTGAATGAACACCAAGGCCCACGGTGGCCTCGACTTCTTGGTGCTGGGCCAGCCAAGCCTTTCCTGGATTCTCCTCCATCATTTAGCTATTTTCCAACTGCACCACACTGAAAAAGCCTTTCTATTCACGGGGCACAAGCTCTGCTAAAGTGCGTTGTGGAAGCTCCACATTTCATACATTCCTATGCATACACGTTGGCGCATCTCCACAGCCTATTCACTATGTAGCCAGCCTTAAGAATACTTTGTCTGCTTGCGTTACTGCGTCTGTACAATTGTAAAATGACTTTGCTTTATCTTCATCGTTTCTGTAGCATGAACATCTTCATCTCGAGCCCGAAATGTTCCTCATCTTTAACACCTCCTCCTTAGATCCTATAGAATGTCTATGTTCTTCTGCCTCTTGCTTCTTGTCTGGGGGCGTCAGCTCTGCTTTGCATGACGTCACCAGTCTTCTTTCTTGCTCATTCTCACACTTCCTCTGGGATTTTGTTAAAATGACCATCATATTTTTGTGAATGCATATATGGTTTCCTCAGTGGATATCTTACTTCCATGATTGTCTGCGGTACAGGCATTCTCACTGGTACTGCACGTGTCTCACATTCTGGTTCCCAGCATATAGGTAGCATGGGGGTGGAGATTTTGGTGGGGGTACCTGGCTCCTTCTCTTCACAGTGAAGGTACAAGAGAAAGGGTCACAGCTCCCCCAAATATGCACAAGTACTGTATTAAGGCGCTTCGGTGCTACTAGGGTGCTGGAAATGGGCAAAGATTCTCTCAGTGCCCCAGGTTTTTAAAGTTGTTTTTTACAGTAAATGAGATAGCTTTTCCTGTCTGGAGCCTGTACCAGCATTATTTCATAGGACCACCGAGGTGCAGGAGCCCTCAACACTCCAGGAGCAGTGGGCTAGCCCTCCACCAGAGTGCATCCACCCTAAGGTAGGCTGCCTGCCTATTTTTAGCCCCCTGGGCTCGAAAATCCCACCCACTGAAAAGTGTTCCTCCTAGCCCCATAATTACACATGAGCAGTGTAAATTATATTTTTATTGAAAAAACAAGCTAAAAAGCGCATTTCGAGCGTTTTTTCTGTGCCTCCATTGGAACACACAAGGTGTTCCTGCTTCAACATGCCAAGAAGGCGACCACATGACATACAGGAGAGCCCCCATTGGCCAACTGCAACTACAGAAGGCCAATCAGGCACTGGCAGGCAAACACCGGCCCCCTCATTCAAAGGATCCTCATCACAAGAAACTTTTCCTGTCTGGAGCCTGTCGGGAGGCACAAGAGGCCTGAGCCAAGGACTCTGCCCTTTTCTGGTAAGCCTTCCCTGACCCTGCAGCTTGCCCACTCCTCCCCAGAACCTAACCTTTCCACCTACTCCCTTCATGCGGTACACCTCGTGGGTGCCTCTGCTTTTCACTGACTTTGGACAATTGCTTGCTATCACCTGGTCTATTGTTGATGTATAATATCTCACTATAGTATTTAGCGCATTTACCAGTATTGCTTATCCGCTTGTACTGTATCCTCTTGTGCAGCCAACTGCTACCTTATTATGCCCTGCCACCATTTAGCCTCTGCTTGCCCCACTTAGAAAATCGAATTTAGGCATTGTATTTTGTTGATTTGTGACCCACTTGTGACCTGCCTCTGAACTACCTAGCACTAGTCGCACGATCCCCCTGTCATTTCTGTCACATACCAGCGGCACACACCAGCTGCACACACACATACAGCCACTCTCCACTATCATGATGCCCAAGAGTGCACCTCCCAATCATAGCATAGTTTCACTCTCACGCACTCTCCCTGCCACACTCCGCTCAGCCAGCCTAACAGCCATCCTTATAGCCCTCACTATAATGGCCTCTACGCCTCCCCACATATTCCCAGCACACCTCACCCAGCGCCCGGCACTAAATTCACATGCTGCAGCACTAGACTACAATATCACACAGTCTGGGCCACCTAGCCTAGCCACCAGACTCTGCAATCTCAGAAATCAATCACTTCCTAGGTATTTACTCTGCTCACCCACACCCATCACAACTAGAAACACCAGATTAAGAACCCGCACTGCACCACTACCCCATACTAAGATGAGCATAGGCACTGCCCCTCTCCCCCACCACCCCAACATGCCTCTACACTACTTGGCACTAAGCCTCTCACTACCACACACCACAACAAGCACACTTCACCCCATACTAGTACAAACAAAAACATCAAAGGCACACAACACCCACCTCTTAAATGTGCACTACTGAACGTACGCTCCCTACCTGCACATGCCCTCGAGATAAATGATCTACTATCCACACTTAATCTGGACTTACTTTGCATCACCGAATCCTGGCTCAATGATGCCTCCTGCCCAGCCATCGCACTAGCCCTACCCACAGGCTACACCATCCTTAGGCAAGATAGATGTGATAAGATTGGAGGGGGAGTCGCCCTTATCCACAAAGACTCACTATCCATTAGATTAGCAGACCATAGTACATGGGGCGGTAATGCTGATATCTTATCAGCCAAGCTTACGGTCTCCCCCAATAATCTAATCAACATCCACATCCTATATAGACCTCCCGGACTCCCAGCTGACTTCCAAGAGCACCTCTCCCATCGACTCAGCAACAAGATTAAAAAGTCCTCCAAAATCCTTCTATTAGGAGAATTAAATTTAGGATACAATGATCCTAAGGATAAATCCGCCGCAACCCTAGCTAAAGAACTCATAGACTTAGGTTTCTCCCAAGGAGTCCTCACCCCCACTCACTCCAAAGGCCGCACCCTTGACTGGGTCATGGATCAAAACTGTGCATCCAACATTACCTCAAACACCGCCCTTCCATGGACGGACCACACATGCATCGAATTCCTCATCCCCACCAACCCTAAACCTAAGACTCTCACCCACGCACCAACTGCCACAATGAGAGGTTCTAAAAAACTCAACACAGACAACTTGCGTCCCCACCTTAAAAGCCCCTGCGTAGCACCACCTTTCTCTCAGGACCCAAATATACTATCAGCTATCTTCAATGATATTCTCACCAATGCCATAAACTCTATAGCCCCACTTGAAAGCAAGAAGGAAAAAAAATAATTTCACTACAACTCTTGGTTCTCGGAAGAACTCCAAACCCTCTGAGCTCAAAAGCGTCAGTCGCTTAAAAACTGGCAAACGGATCCTAGTGATCTAAATAAGAGCCTCTTCAGACAAATTGCCCTCCAATATAAAACAGCCATTTTAGCAGCAAAATCCAACTCCTTCAATGATAGGATCTCAAACGCCAACTCCCAAGCTAAAGAACTATTCGCAATCTTTAATGAATTAGTCACTCCTCCAGCTACCGCTGATGAGATAATTAAAGACAAAAGCCTGGTGTGCCAGCATTCAGTCCGCCATGCTCAACAAAATAAATCTCCTCCAGAACAAAATCCAAAACCACTCCAAAGCCCTCCCAAACCAAAAAACCAACCGCCCTACACAAGTGTAGTCATCTCAATCACGCTCAATTCTCCTTCAGAGATGTCACACTTGACCCAGCGCAATCCAACAACTACAGACCGATAACAACAGTCCCGTTCCTCCTAAAATTCCTGGACAAAGCAGCTCACATCCAGATCCAATCATACATAGAAGTTAACTCCATACTAGGCAAAAGACAATCTGGCTTCAGTGTCGGGCATGGAACAGAATCCACCTTATTAGATCTTATTAGGCCTTATTAGACCTAAACAATCACATCTCACAGATCATGGACAAAGGCCAACCTGCCTTGCTCCTCCTTCTTGATCTATCAGCTGCTTTTGACCTGGTAGATCACCAAACACTCACCACCCACCTCATCCAGGCAGCCCGTTTCTCAAATCAAGCAGCATCCTGGGTCACTTCCTTCCTTGAAGGAAGAGCCATGAAGGTCTACTCCAACACAGCTAACGCAGATCCTACCACTATAAACTGTGGTGTCCCCCAAGGCTCTTGTACAGCCCCTACCCTCTATAACCTCTTCACAAACCCCTCTTCAACCTACTTCACTCCATGGGTGTTGCATATACAAACTATGCAGACGACACTCAAGTACTTTTACCTCTATCACTAAGACGCCACGGCCCTTCACAACATCTATGCCACTATCCAAGCTTGGATGGCAATCAATGGCCTCTGTCTTATTGGGGAGTAGACTGAAATTCTCATCCTGGGCCAGACAAATACATTATCAAAACTAAGCCCCCAATACAACAACTTCAACATAGACAACTCAACCATCTCCATATCATCCTCTGTCAAGACTCTAGGTGTTCACATTGATGCAAATCTATCGATGAACAAACAAGTCAGCGCCATAGCCTCTGCATCAGCGTTCAGCACCTAACTCATCAATGCCATTAAACCCTACTTATCCACCCCCAGCCGCTTGGCCATAGCTAGAGCAACTATAGGAGCCAAACTCGATTATTGCAACGCCCTCCTAGCTGGCACCTCCGCCAAAAACATTCACAGACTGCAAACCACACAAAACAATGCCCTCAGAGCCGCCATGAGAATCCCTAGAAGAGACCATATATCCCATGCCAGATGTGAGGCCTGGTGGCTCCAGGTCAAAGACCGTATTACTCTGAAAATCCTCACCATCACTCACAGTTGCATCAAACAAAACCACTCCAGCATACCTATCTGAAGCAATATCAAGGACCACATCCACTCGCCCCACCAGAGCTCAGTACACCAACCAGCTACACATACCACGCATAAAGAGAGCCACAGCGGGAGGTCTAGGCTTCTCCTATATTGCACCAAAACTCTGGAACTCACTCCCTGCCACCCTTGGAGCTGAAACTTCCATCTCTGTCTTCGCAACAACCTCAAGGCCACTCTCCTCAACTAGCAAGTGGAGGACTGCCTTCTCCACTTCTGCCATGTACATTGTAATATAACACAAATGTAATATAACTATATTGTAACCTGTATATATACTGCTAATGACTATGTAACTATATTGCAACCTGTATATATATTGCTAATGACCATGTAACTAAGTAACTAAGCTTTGTACTGTAACAAGTGCCACGATGTCCTCGGGCTGTTGTGCGCTATATAAATACGGATAAAACAAAACAAATAAAACAAACACAACAAAATATGTACGGTATTGCTTATACAATTCCATGTATCTTAAGTATCCCTATAACATTTATATAAGTAACCCTATCCAAGCAGTTGCATTAAAAAAATATGAAAAAGGTATTGTGTATAGTTTAAGTGAAAGAGTACTTAAAAAGTGTTCTTGTGGTGCAGCAGCCTGGCGAGTACTGCATACTGCGCAGTCCTTGCTCTCTCTAACTAATGATGGCTTCTGTCGGTGGTGAGGCCAGATCCAGGTGGTGGGAGGCGACTGGAGTGGTGCCAGCCCTTGGTTGGTTATGGGGCTGACAGGAAGTCCTTGCACCCCGAGCCACGTCTGCAAGGAGTGGCCCGGGTGGATAAGAGACTGGACAAATGATGATTATAGTTAAGGCAGAGAAAACATTCTTGGACACTGTGGGATTTACAAGGGACTACTTAAAGGAGATCTTGAGTAGAGGGTGTGCGTACTCTGTACAGAGGTATGGGTTAAAGCCAGAAGGAGCAATCCTGAGGTGGGTGTAAAGTTTAACAGACATTTTGGCAATAACTGAAGTGACTGAGGAAAAATAGTGGAGGTTCGCCCTTCTGTGCGTGAGAGGGGCTAGGAAATGGTGCAAGAGTTAGAGGTGAAGTCTGTTTTCACGAATGAGAGGCACGAGCACGCATCATCTATAACGATTCAAATAGCTGGCTCCTAATCTTAGGGCGCCACCCCAAGATGAAGAACAATCTTAAAGAGAAGTCCCAGGCCGCATGAGCACGAGCGAGCCAAGTGAAGATGCGAGGTTGGGCTAGGGTGTGGCAGACGCCCCGTGCCGCGGGCCTCCAGGTTCCAACTCCATGAGTGCATGTTCAGAGTTGCCCAGGTGAAGAGCCGGCCAGGTGATGAGCCGGCCAACACAGAGCATGGCCCATGGATTGGGTAAGTCAGCGGTGCGCCATCTGACTTAGGAAGCACCACATCATGAATGAAGGACCTGGGCAGCAACGTGACCGTGGCAGCGCTCCCTCTGTCTGTGTGAGTGCCATATTAAGGAGCTTAGTACCCAGCAGGATCGAGCAGGTACACTGGTGAGAGAGCCTGGGCCCACGCCCAGTGTGGGCGTCCTAAAATGAGGATCCAGAGCAATTGAAATCATGGTGCTCTGCTCCAGTGCCTTATCTAGGCTCCCATATCACTTTATGAAATGCCTCTCGAGTGGGCCACGCGCCACAGGGATAAACCAAGTCGGTACAGCCCAGGGGAACGTGGGCTGCATCCATCATTGTTAAAAAAAACACATACATGCTTAATGATCATTATTATTATTATTATTTATGTACACATCTGCTCATTATTGCTCACCCCCATAAGTGGTTACATATGCAAAGATCGTTTCGATGGCTATGCACCACACCCTGATCCTGCTCTATATAGCAGAAGTGCCATGCTGCACTTGAAAACAGGGTGGCATAATGTTTAGAATAACTGAATGGAGACCCCGCCCCCTAAAACGAAGCCTCCCAAAGGCATACCCAAAAACATGACTAAGTATCCGGATCAAGCGCTTTCTCTGCATCTCCCCTGTAGCATCCAATGAAATATCTTAGTTCTTATGAATAGTTGTGAATTCTTCCTCCCACATTGCTAAGGCCAGTTAGACAGTTCCCAAGCCTGCTCTGAGATGGGCTTGTAAGCTTGTTCAGCGCATTCTTCTAACCCACTCCTCTTGGTGGCATTAGAGATCCTACGGTAGTTTCGGTGCTTTCAAGGGACCTCCTCTCTAGGGCATAGGAAAGGGCACAGCATTTCTTTATCCAATGTGGCTGTGTGCCCATTTTATCCGAGGGAATTCCCATCCATTTCAGGGCCATCTTTAGGAATGTTAGGGCTCGGGGAAAAGACACCCTCGCCCCCCTGCCCCTTTAACCTAAAGACCTTAAGGAATCCTGAATCTCTGGTCACAGAGTGAACAAGGGTGCTCCCCTAAAGGCCCCTTTCTCGCTTCATCATTATGGGAATCGAAATAATAAGCAAGTGGCATTTCAAGGGCAACCTTAGTAGTGACGGCCATGGTACTTGTGTTCTAGTTTAGGGAAAGGGCACTTTTTACCAATGGCAGCCTCGAGGAAGGTACACCAGGAGCAGTATAAATGCAGGACACCGATCAGTAGCTGTATGAAAAAGGAACACATACCCCAGCATAGACACAGAATATCAGCGGTCTCGCTCAAGCACTGATTAAGGAGACAGGCCAGAAGCAACGAGAAATCTACACACGTCATAGCGTACATAGCCGATACAGACTAGAAGCTACCGGGAAGGTGAAACGCACCAAGCCATAGACTGAGAGTAGAAGAAGAGGGCCATGCTTTTCAAGTGGTGTTGCTGTCAGTGAGCAAAGAAACACATTCTTTTTTGGTGTGTGATATCCATGTTAACTATTATTGTATATGAAGCAACATCATAGCCAGTTAAACTATGAGTGAGTTTTTTTTTTAAAGCACCCTGAGAACTACATCTTGGGCAGACAATTCTGAAATCATTAGGGAATGACAAATGTGACAAGTTGAGGTTCCCAGGATCACACACTTTAAGAGGTCAAGCTAGGATTTGAGCCCAGCGCCCAATTTCTGCACTTGACCAAACTGTTGTCCAGTTTCTTTCCTACAGTAAGGTGCAAATATTTATGAATGTTTGATTTCCATGAACTAAAGTAATACCCAGAGTTGTGGGTCTGAGTTGGGAAATCCACACATCACGTAATAACCCAACATTTCAAAAATCTCCACAGGAGAATGTTATGCTAAAGGAAAATGATTTTAGAGAGGTTTTCTTCATCATCAACAGACGTATACTAGTGTCTGACTACTAACTGAGCAAGCCAAAGAAATCTCTTTTTTTTTTACAAAAGACAGCACAGTACTATTGATTTGACCAAGATCACTGTATCTCCATGGGGCACAGTCAGAATATGAGCCTCAACACTTTGGTTTTACAGCCTTGAATTTGGTGACATAATTAACTCTCTCTAATAACATGTTAAGCTTCATTTGGGGTTCCAGACAATTTTGTACAACCTTCTTCGTGAGGAATAGAGATCTAGAAGTGCACCGTACTGATGTTATATTTATTTATACAGCTAGTGTGATCTTGTGCAGGTACTCTTTCTTGAAACACAGTACTGCCAGTATAACTTTATCAATCTCAGACGTAGGAAAGGCAGAGTCGGCCTGGCCAGAGTTTGGTACTGTGATCTGGATGAAGAACAAAGACCTATCTCCTGAACCATAGTGGAAATCAAATTTGGCAATATGCATTTTAACTTTGCTTTTGCAAGTGCTCAATACAGTGTCAATTAGTGTTGTTATTGGTCCGCGTTCTCCAACGAGCAGTGCCTGAATTTAAGATGGCCGCACACTAGCTCATGATTACTGTAGCGCTGGGCCCGCACATTCTATTTGTTTGAGCTCGCATGGGGCGCCCATGATGCGTGCACCCTACAGCTGATTTCTACATTGCCACAGAAGGATACCGGAAGACCAGGATTCTGCGGGAAGGGGGGGGGGAGGGGCACGGAGGTACACTGCATACCTGTCAACCTCTGGAAATGAAAATGCGATGAAACGACAAGATTTTCGTTTTGCGGGCGTGCTCTCCATCGACGCCTATTGGCTGGCAAAGGGAGGGAACCGGCTCTATTGCCGTTGTCGAGTCGACTGGTATGACACATGGCGGTGGACCCCACGTTCTGCTCCTATTTCAGCGCTCGAGCTCCTGCTTGCCCGCTGGGGATTGCTTTCTTGCCACGTGCAGCGGCCCTCCTGGGGCGCATGGACCATATGGGCCTGGCTGCCATGCGTTCTCAGCCTGCCTCCGCCACCTCTGCAATGAAGCAAGGTATCAGTCTGCCACTATGCATCAGATGTGCCTAACGTTCCCGCCACTGGCTTCTTGGTGATGCTGCTGGACGTCTGCTCTCATAATCTGCTGTAGTGGGTAGCGCGCGCCGCCTTTTTATCACTCAATGCAGTTTTTATTCACTCAATGCTAGTTCCCAGCAAGCACTGACGACATAATGACGCTGAAATTTGGATTGGAGGTATGACGGTTAGAATGGCAAGGCTGGGCCTAGTACCATAGGGCCTCTGCTGGCGCTAGTTCCTGTTACACAGACACATTTGTTTTGAGAACAGTCCAGAGGCATTGCTAGAGGGAGTCTGGGGAAGTGGGGGCGATAGCCCTGGGTCTTCTGGTTGTAGCACTGGAACAGAAGCTCAGGGGCTGCAACCAAAAAGGCTAGCTAGCCCTGGGTCTGACAGTCCCGACATTAGCTTAGCCCCGGATCTTTTCCAGACCTTGCAACAAGACTACCCTTCCGGGGGGAGGATTTAGATCATGTAGAGAAAGCCCAGATCGCTCAGCTGCCTCCGGTGACACTTGTACATCATTTGGATCTAAAAACTAATGCTGATGCCTTGAAATAAATGTTAGTATCCTAAAATCGCAAGCCCCTGTGCCCTGTGAGGACAAGGAAAATTACAACAATGACGACCATCTTGCCATTCGGGGAACACAGCACGCCAGTCGCATGCCAGGGGATGATGCCCTGGGTCAGGTGCATTGGGCTCCGCCAGTAAATTCTGTGCAGGAATATCTGTTTGTTCTTGCCAGAATCCGGGCGAAGAAGGCTTGCCAGGTGGTCCAGCAGGACCTGGCTTGGGGCAGGCACAGGCCATAGGAGAGGAGGAAACTGCCCCCATGGGCAATGTTGTGGCAACTGTGACTAAGATGAAGTTGAAGGGGGGGAGGAAGCAACAACCTGACACTCTTCCGATCCATTAACCACCTATCTACATCCAACATGATCCAGTAGAGGCGAGCAAAAGGGCCTTGGGCGTCATGCCCCACCCATGCAGCAGCTGGGGCCTTCCACTGCCCAGATGGTACTCGGCTGTTGTACAAGCCAGGAAGCCCTGCCTGGGCTTTTCTAGCCCAGCTGGACCCTTCATTAATGGATAGTCTGCAAAGCCAACCGGCCCGGCGGCCAGGCTCCACTGATACATTTGTGGAGGATGGGAAACATTAGCACAGGCAATTTGAGTGTCTTGCCATGTGTTGGGTTAGGGTGGTGAAAGGGCATTCTCAAACATAATCAACACTCAAACACACTCACCACTCAAACATTTTGCACCAATGTTCACTTGTGCAGTGTAAGGAACTCATGGCGCCAATAGTGAAAACAGACACAAGTGGTACATGGTTCAAGGGTGTTTATTGAACTTCAGTGGGTTGGTAAAACGCCTATGTAATCCTTAGTCTAAAGATTGGAGCAAGCTACCACCATCAAAGTAAAAACAACACAGTCCGAGTGGAGTATTGTCAATATAAAAAGGGCCTATACTAATAAACTGATTGCCAATCCTTACTTCTAAATACAAATGTTGTGGGAAAATGATGTATGCACGCCGACTGGGCACACCGACAGGGCCGGACCACTCTGTTATTTACTTTACTTAGACGCACCCGTTTCTTTCGTTCTCGGAAACTCACTGGTTGCCGTGTTCACAGTTCTATATTATTTCACCTACATTCAGGGCATCACCAGCAGCTTGCAGCCTGCCTTCTCCCGGCTTCCTTGGAGATATGTCTCCCTAACCATGCCACAGCCTCGCTCCAGCACTGAGTCAGCGTCTCAGGTCCACATTCCCCTCTGGATTCTCAAGGCTTCTTTCTGCACTCTGGCTTTCAGGGTCCTCTCCAAGCTCTCGACTTCTCCTCAAAAGCTCTTTAGGTTCTGTGACCCCTCCTTAATGTTCATACACAAGGGTCTCCCTCAGCCGGGCTCGGACCCCTCTCAGTTTTCAAAAAGAAATGGTTCTGGACTTCCAGTCCCAGAATGCACTGCCTTGTATTTTGCTCCCACTTCACAAGCTCCCCGAAAACCGCAAGAATGCGGTTTGGGAGCAGCAGGAGCACAAGGGGATGTTTTGCTGAGGTCAGGGTCCTACGACCTGCCACTCATAGGCCTGGGTTCTCGTGTTTTGCCCAGGGGAGGAGCTCTGATGTGAGGGCCGCCAGGCAACCCCAGCTGCCCCTGGTTTGGTTCCCTGGAGGCACAGCTCCCACGCCACACTGCAGCCTCCCCTGCACTCACAGGTCCAGTGTCTGGGCAGTTCTTCCTCCTCCAGGCCTTCCAGGTTCTCTCCACCTCGATTGGTCTAACTCTGGCTTCTCTGCATCTTCCAGCATCCCCAGCTTGCTCCAAGTGTGCCTGTATGCTCTGTCTTTTATACTGGATGGTAGTTTGAACAGGTTTCAGGTGGGAATGGTTGAGAGGAGAGGCCTGACCCTGCCTGGCCTCATTATCGGGACAAAATGGAGATTGCCCATAGGAATCCATGGTGCATTGGTTCCTATGGGCAATCTTTGTAGGTCTGTTTTCTTCCTCGTCCCAGTGGTTTTCGATATTGGGGAGGGGAAGACGGGGTAAGGGTCACAATATCCCACTAAGGTAGGGAATGATGTTTGGTAATTAGGGAAAGGGGAATACTGCCTCTCACCCGTTTGCATCCCACTCCCAATTCCCAAGATCCATCCACCCAGGTGATCGTCCCGCACTGGTCCACCCCCAGGGTCTGGATCCAAAGGCGATGGCCGTGCCCTGGACACCTTAGCAGAGGATCCAGGGGGAAAAGAAGTGAGAATACCCGCGGGTTTCTCACAGTAGGCACAAATTAAAGTGTGCTGGCAGAAGTCAATTTTTTTTTAATACAACCATTGTTTTAACTTCATTAATTCCTCTTCTAAATGCTGTAATAATAGCTGCCATTATTCCTCAACGTATGCATCGCCGAAGGGTGAAGGTCTTAGTGGGCCTGCCGGGACTCAAGCTGGCAAAGTGCAGACAGGCCCCATAGCAGAGGCGAGTGCTTACTTCACTGGGCTCGCCAATCCTGTGCAAGTCCTACTCGTGCCCTCCTGTTACATCCTGTCCAACACTCACTGTATCATCCCCAAACACTCTGCTTGTTTTCAGACCTGTTTCCTTCACCCATTAATGCGCCCTGAGTTTCTCCATTAGCTTTAGTGGGGTGTTGTGGGCTCTTGCAGGCTTGTCGCCTGTGATCCCCTCTTAGCATACACCTGCAGACTTTTACTTTCCGAATGATTTCCCTTTCTTGGATATTTCCCTCCCAGGCATCTTTTCATTCATCTTAGTTGGACTTACCCTCTCCAGCCCATGTTTTTGCATGTACAACACAGTGGTGTGATCTTTTTTATGCAAGTGGTGGTATGTTCAATAGTAGACCCTCGGCCCATCAGTGTTACCGCCATGCTGACCTCCTTGCGATCTTGCATTCAACTTCTGGATACGTCAGCATGAATCCTGCAACCCTGCAAGTATTTACTTATATTTTCTATATGATAGATCTCACCTGCTGTTCATGGTGCTAGTCTTGTGCATTCATATGAGAGAGTATAAAGGTGGCTCAGTGCATACCAAAGAACTATACTCTCATGCCTGCCTTTTTCAGTCCAGTATTGGTGGTGTGAATGTGTTTTACTTACAACAATCTTGACCTTAAATGAGAGGTTACCCAAAGTCCCTTCATCTGTTTTGAATGATGTAAGTGGCACTCTAGGTTTACTAGAGGTCCTATATCATAGTACGAGGTTACTCGGTTGTGATGTTAAAGGTATTTGGATTGGGATAGCATCTTACATATTTGCAAGTGTGGTTCACCAGGTTGGCC
Organism: Ambystoma mexicanum; assembly: GCF_040938575.1. NCBI lineage: Eukaryota > Metazoa > Chordata > Amphibia > Caudata > Ambystomatidae > Ambystoma > Ambystoma mexicanum. The sequence continues at coordinate 1,034,353,413 of NC_090921.1, forward strand.
TCCCAACACCACTTACTTCACAAGCAGCTGTGGAAGCAGTTCATGAGTACGGAGAGGGATCACGGGTGCCGGTTTCTGCCGCTTTCATGATCCCCTAGCACCCTAGTATGCTCTTTGGTTTCACCCCAAAACCCACCAGCGTATCTCATTTTACTGTGATTTCTCTAACAGTCATATGGATGACCTCTGTCTTTGGATTTTAATGTCAGTTTATTTTTTATCTGTTATACTATCAGAGTGATTTAAATTGGTCTTTGGAGAAAGTTCTGCATAATCTTTAATAAATGAATAGGGACACCAGAAGTAAGTTTCACTTATTTATTTAACATTTTGCTGTATCGCCTAGGTATCCACGAGCACATTCCTGGCGTGTCTTCCAGAAGTCGCGTGTTGCGGGATTCAGTTGGCAGCGATGATCTCATCAGCCCAAGCCCTGAGCTCGGTGACACGAGCGTACACTCCAGGGGTCTGAGGGGAGCAGGTGCCACTTCCCCAGGAGACGATGCCCACCAGGGTCCATGCACCATTCTGCTGGCACACGAGAGGGCCGCCAGAGTCACCCTGAATGGGGGGAGAAACAACAGAGTTGAGTGGATCAGTGTTGGCACACCCTGCACAGCCACAATCAGGACTAGGGGTGCCCCCACTGCATTCTATCCTTCTACTGTTGTAGATTGCCCACAGTAACCCAGCGGCCAAGCTAGTACACCCTTCTGGCAATCACTTTGTTAAAATGGTTACCAAACTACCCATAAAAGAAACCATGAATCCAGTGAGCCAGGTAAATGGAAACCTCACAACCATCAAGCGAGCATGGTAAATGGAAACCTTCCAACTATCCAGTGAGCTAGGTAAATGGACACTTCCCAACCATCCAGTAGGCTAGGTAAATAGGCACCTCCCAACCATCCAGTGAGCTAGGTAAATGGACACCTCACAACCATCCAGCTATCTAGGTAAATGGACAACTCACAACCATCAAGCAAGTTAGGTAAATGGACGCCTCACAACCATCAAGTAAATTAGGTAAATGGACACCTCACAACCATCCAGCTAACTAGGTAAATGGACAACTCACAACCATCAAGCAAGCATGGTAAATGGCCACCTCACAACCATCCAGTAAGTTAGGTAAATAGGCACCTCCCAACCATCAAGCGAGCTAGGTGAATGGACACCTTACAATGATCCAGCTATCTCGGTGAATGGCCACCTCACAACTATCAAGCGAGCATGGTAAATGAACACCTCTCAACCATCGAGCAAGCATGGTAAATGGACACCTCACAACTATCAAGCAAGCATGGTAAATGGACACCTCACAACCATCAAGCGAGCATGGTAAATGGACACCTCACAACCATCCAGCTATCTAGGTAAATGGACACCTCACAACCATCGAGCGAGCATGGTAAATGGAAACCTCACAACCATCAAGCGAGCATGGTAAATGGATTGAAAGATGGATCACCATGCAGGAGGAAGCCCCGGCAGCTCCAGCGCAGACCATGACATCAGCGATCTTGTTGCCCCAGTAGTTCTTGCATTCAGTGTTGGTCAGGAGCGGGAGGGCCACCTGTTGCAGCTTCTCTGGAGTTTTGCTGGCTGCAAAAGTACAGAAACATCACCAAGATTGCCGGGTATCTCTGAAGGTTCTACGAGCCGTGGAAGTTCCTGAAAAGCACTCAACCCTAGTGGAAGCATTTCTATGCAGGGAGTGGGGTGTCAGCGAAGGGTTGGGCCTTTTTATTTTTTATTTAACACTTTGTAATTTGTATCACCATGTATCACATCACTTGACATCAACATTTATTATACCTGAGCACCTAGTAATAAGGAAAGCAATCAGACTGTGTCACTTATACATTAGAGGCATTGTCAGGGATATGTATATTTCTTAAATTAGAGTCATTAACCAACTTGCAGTGGTTGGTTGCACGTCAGAGATTGAGTTCTCTTAGCTCGGGTGTTGAATTTTGCATTCAGATATGTCTGCAAACACACCCTGTAATCCTCAGGCATAGATGTGGGAGGATTCATGCCTCTCCATAGCGCCTCGTGTTATATCAGCACTCTAAGCACTTCAGCCATTCATTGTTGTGGGAAGATGGCCTTTCATCCAGTCTTTGACATGACGCATTTGTTAATCGGGTTCCAGTGCAGCAGCAGTGTACTCAGTAAATATACTCGGTCTTAGGGACTGAGAGGCCAATGGTCTCAGACAAGTAGGTCCCTTCATGGGTTGTTCCACTGATGCCCCTTGTGGCAGCTGAGGAAACTGCAGCTGCCTGTCCATCACACTACCTGTGTCCATTTGGAAGTAAGCGTTAATGAGCAGAAGAGACATGGCTGTAGGACTTGCACATATGTGCAGAAGATCAATATGGGCCTGTCTACAAGGGAAACCATAAGTGTTGCATGTATGCCATTGGAGGCGGGCACTGAGGGCCTCATCAGGAGTTGGGCGGTGCAGTAAAAATGCAGCGGTAAAAGCATTACAGCCACATTACCGGCCCGCCCAATCACGGCTTTTGGGGGAAAGTCAGAGGATTCACCTCCAGCTCTGGCTAGTGCTATACTGAGCTGATGCAACAGTGCATAACCTTCTTTGCCAAATGGCATATATGCCAAAATAAATCCTGAAGGAGTCTCAGACTTCTGAAACTAGAAGCCCTCGTAATGGATTGACCTCAGAGGTAGGAACTCTCACTGCCTTCGAGACAGGGGAGATGGTGTCCACAGCCTAGAGGAGGAAAGTTGGTCTGTCACTGTTTGTGGCAAATGATGGTCACCAGATACTTGGTGATGGCAAAGGGCATTATCGTGGCAGTGTTTAATGTGGGGGCCCTGGCAGATACCAGAGGAAAGGAAATAGCTCTTCTTTCTAGGACGAGGTGGAAAATGTTACCCTTCGCAGCGGCAGTGGTGGAACGGGGACATCTCATCTGTCAAGGAGTTTTGTTTCAGCTGAATACCTCAATGTTATAAGTAACAACATTAAAAATCAAACATCACTCCGATATACAGGAAGAGAGGATCATTCTCCTTGGAAACCTACACACCCCTCAGTGCCTTTTACTGGGGGCCTGGCCAGCACAAAATCTGTTTTTGAAGAATCATGGGTTCTTTGTGATCATGCTTGCATGCGAATGCCACCAACAACTATCAAAGCTGGTGGAGTTCCCTTTTTTATTTATTTATAGGGACACTTCCCCAATACCTTAACAGGCTCCCCCCTGCCCGCCTATCTAAACCCATTCCGCGGAGTCCTCTGTTTAGTGGGGTGAAAGGAATGACGCTGCTGGCATTCACATGGTGTCAGAGTGGCCTAATATGGAGTCATGTGAAGTGGCCTCTTACTCTTCGGTCCTGGAACCCAAACTCGCATATTGAGGCCCGTCCCTGACCCCAGACCCATGGAGTCAATACTCAGCCGTACCGCTGGAATCGGTCAAGCCCCATCCGGTGGTCACGCATCTCATGCCGCCGCTGAAGTTGTCAGTTACGTCTGCCATGCACACCGGGGACACGCGGGCATTGAGCGTGGCAGGAGAGGCCAGCTTCAGGAGGGTGATGTCGTTCTTGATGGTGAACATGCTGAACTTGGGGTGCTTGAACACCTGCAGCAGGGAGACAACGGGAGAGGGAGAACACAAAGATTTAGAAAGATGTATTAACAAAGAGATCGGTAGATCCACCGCAAATACTAGACTGGACTCAGAAATGGTGAGAATTTGTATCGATGGAGCGGGTAACGTACACAATTCAAGGAGCACAAAGCAGGCTTACGACAGAATGGTCAACCATTTTGAACAATACAGCCCTCAAAGGCTACGCGTACAGGGAATATCTTGAACACTCTATGGTTTTTCCAATTAAATAGTTGTGTCAATCCTGGGCTAGGAAGGGGGGGGGTTGTAGTTCTGTTATAATTAAACACAATAAACAAAAAACGAAAAAAAAAGACAATACAACTTTACATTTCCATCTTTAGGGCCCGAACTATCCTCATACAAAAGAAGTCACCTTCTCCTCCAGTGGCAGACATGACACAGATGCATTTCTGAAGGATGGGGAAGAGAGCATTTTTCATCTGGATGTCTATATCACGGTGAACCAATCACCTCTGCATAGACCACGTGCAGCGAGGTTTTGGGGCTTGCCAAGAAGGCTGCTCGGGAAAGCCAGCCACTTGCATCCAGATGTTGGCATTGCGGATTGCGGAACCTCGGGGCAAATCGTGGACATTCTAATGCCAAGTCCACCTGAATGAGTATCTCGGTGTCTGGATGGCTTCGTGGCACCAGCTCAATGTCATCAACAATCCCTTTACTGATTTAGTGGTCTGTTTGCTGCTTCAGGACATCAGCCGCAGCAAAGCAAGAATTAGTCTCAATCTATCAAACATGTATTGAAGTTATTTGCAGGGTCTTTCATCCCACAGCTAATTGGAAGCTCTAGATTACAACTATTTAATGTCATCCTGAAGCTGAAATACCTTCTCTTTTTTTGTATATGTGAAAAGTACGAACCTAACCAACTAGAGGGCAACAGAACACCTTTCAAGAGCTGGAACTATTGGTGCACAAAGGGACTGGGGCTAGCAGTGCCGCGTGTTGCATTCCCTGGAAAACTATCTTATAACTTCTTTTCTAAAGTGATTGGACAAGCCTGGTGTGTTTTTCCATTTTTGCTCCAGATCCCAATTCAGTAGCTCCTTCCATCTTGTGTTACCATGACCCCCTAAATGTGCTGGATGCCATGTCTTTAGCATGCCATTGTTTGCCACACCAGTCTTCCCCTCTCTGCCTTTTCATCCGTGTCGTTCTTGTGCCACAACAATCCCTTGCTTGAAGGGGCCTCTCCCTTTACCCCTACACCCACTTGTCTTTCCCCTCTCACACCCATTCCCTAAACCTCTGGTGTTCCCGCTACTCTCAGGAAGGGGGTCCCCCTCCCTTACCCCATCCCGCCTGTGATTCCACATCCAAACTCTCCCTCTCTCGCCCTTAACCGCCCGCTACTCTTGGTCACCATCGCATGCCACTCCCCCCAACTCACACTCCATTCCCCTTACTCAGTCCTGCTCTCACGCTTCCCCACAGCCCTCTACCCTCTCCAATTCACCTTGGCCGGCAACGTGTCATGTCCCGCTTCCTGTTTCCTGCTTCCTGTTTCCTGCTTCCTGTTTCCTGATTCCACCCCTCTGCCTGCCCTCTCTGCCTTCCTTACTATGATGCTTTGTGAAGCAAATACATGCATTGCATTAACTGTGCAGTAAATGCATGCACTGCATTAACTGTGTAGTAAATGCATGCACTGCATTAACTGTGCAGTAAATGCATGCATTGCACATGCTGCCCACTAAACACATGCCACCATGTGCATTGCACGCTTTGCATTTTATTTTCACACTGTCCTTTTATGTGTTCCAACAATAACCCTATATTAGCCAAACAAAACAAGCCTCTACTAAGGTGCTGCTGAGCCTTCTGACTATGCACAAACTCTATGCTTGCCAAGCAAGGGACCGCACAAGCCAGACATTCCTCCCAACCAGGAGTCAAGTCCTACAAATAAAAGTGTGGGACTCATTAACATACCAATTGAATGTGACGTCACCAGAAATGAGCGTATCAAGGTGCCCTATGAAATAAGTGGGGTGTATTCCATCCACCAGTGTGTACCTTTGACTTGAGCGCTACTCCCAGTGCTCGCGATGTCTCCATACCCTGCTGGGCATTTCTTGCTTTCTCTAATAAATGTTGTCTTGGCCACAGTCCGTCTCCAGATTACCCAGTTGTGCCTTGGCGGGGCAGGACGGAGGACAGGAAACCTGGCTCGGATGGGGGGCAGTTGGATGCGGGCAAGAGCGCAAATGCTGGTGGTCGACCCTTCCAGGGAAGAGATCTAAGGGTACATGCTCAATGGGGATCTTCTATGGGCAAAAGAGGCCTGGAGCCACGCCTCGCTCATACGCGCCCAATACCAGAACCAGAGGACCGGCAGCTCCGGAAGTGGAGATCGGATGACCACAAGCCCTTACCTTAGCAATGGTCATGACTTGGATGTCCTCACTTGGAGAGCCGTGATCGAATTCCCCCAGAATAACGCGGTGGCTGGTTCTGTAGATGAATCGCAGAAAGGGTGAGTTAGAGAAAAGTGACCTTTCGACCTGTAACAACCATCCAGCCATGTGTCCCAAAGGGAGAGGAAGGTCATGAAGAAAGCATGCGCCAATTTCTGCACAGCCTTCCACAGTCTCCCCTGACACAGCGCTTCAAAGCAGGGAACAAAAACAAAATGGAACTGGCTGGTCCTAGCTCAGCACAGGAAAATGAGGAGTCTTTGAATGGTCGAGCCTGCCATGGGCAGAGTGTGAGCAAGTGGTGCCCAAAAAACAAATAAAGTGAAAAAGCAAGCACATGACCCAATCCCTGCTTATCAAGCTTGACAACTGATTTACTGTCACAACAAGCTTACTTTGATGCATGTGTGAAGTGATTGCCTGCTGTTGACATTTTAGGGAAGATTTCGTTTCAATGGATCCCTGAAAAAGATTGTGGACTTCAATATGGCCACAGTTTGTTTACCTGGCATCCAAGTGAGACTGTATTGGAGTGGTGTAAGAGGGGAGGGGGGCACTGTAATACTGATCACCTTGAAGAGGGTGCCTTCTACGCTGAGAGATTGAATAGTATGCGGTACCTTGGGGTTAAGCACCATGAAAGGAGAAGACCTTCTTACCTGTATCCTGAAGCATGGCTATGACCCATGGTCGGCTAGCTCATCGCTTGCCCTGGTGATGCCGTCTTGGGCGCTCGGCTATGCTGTAGGAGCTCCTGGGCGAATGTAATTCCTTTTCATGACGGTCTTTACCTTTTCTATCATTAGGGGCAACTCGTGGGCTTCTATGGCAGGCTGCAGCCAATCAACTCTATCTAAAATCCCCTGACATATTTCAGGCGTAGGGCTCATCCTGCAAACTCTGGCATTGCCCCGTCTGCCAGCTAGAGGGAATCTCTCTATGCAAATGCTACCCATTCATCGGTCCTCATGCGGAAATATGTTAATATTTGCATTGTGAGATTTCATTGGGTCAAGATGGCAATCGTAGAGTACGGAATTGCAGCAAGAGCCCTGGAAGGCACCTGGCCCACAACGTTACTGGGTAATCCCTCCCAGGAAGTGCACATATTGTAGGGCAAGGTCTCTGCTCACATTGTCCCGGGAGGATAGCTCGGCAGCAACGTACTCACCTTGGAAGCAAGACGACACGGAGCAATACAGGTTCAAATCCTGGGTCCGCGCTTAGAAACCTCTGGGTATTGAGAGCGTTATAAATAACCTATCATATCATATCATATCATATCATTGTTGGGTGACCCACCAGCTCATTTGCGTCCTACAATTGACACCTGTTGTGGGATCAGTGAAGGAGCGCAGTCTGATCTGGAGCGGATACTAATAGGGATAAGAGTTCACTTACCGGACATTGCAGTGTGCTGCGGTCACCACCCATTCCTCGCTGATCAGGGAACCACCGCAGAAGTGGAATCCGGTGCTGTCCTACGGGGAAGAGGAGATGGTTAGCAATGCGCATCGGTGATCAGACATAGTCAAGACCTCCCACCCGCGTACGTCATTCTGTGCTTAGTAAAGTCCTGGGTTTCTAATTCTGGAGATTAACTGAGATAGTTATTTTTCTTATAAAGTGCATATTGCAAGCATCATCTCATGCTTCCATGCTGGTGGCACCCTAGACTGCTGCCTAGAAGCACGCACTAGAATCACTGAGTGTGTTGGTGCTTACCTGCAGTGACACTTGCCAGGGCCATGATCCGGGCACAGCGTCCTCGCCGTTCACAATTCTGGCATAGCCGGTGAGAACCGGCTTGATGGCAGGAACACCGCAGCCTGGAGTCAAGAAAGACAATTGATCAACGTCAGCCGCTGTAATTTGGCAATCACCAACAATTTCAATGTTGCAGTGAGTTAGAAAACTGTGAAAAATATGGTGCAAGATGATAGCCCCGTAAACTCACTTTGGCCCCTGGCAGCACCCTGGCAACCCCTGGGCTAGAGGTCGCAGGGGCTTCTTCTTTCAAAGGGGGCGTCAGGATGAATTGAAAGCATCAAATAATGGGACCAATGGCTAGAGACAGTATATTCATACATGACACCCAGTATGTTTCCACAGTCAGTTACACCTAAGAAAATGTGAAGGCAGCAAGTACACTTGAGATGCCAAACTCATGCTGGAATATTTACTGCATCACCTGCACAAAGGAAATCTAAATTGCATCGCTCCCTTCCGGGATAGCAACAAGAGTTCAATTATAACCAAATTCTTTGTAGGGCTGGGTTCACATTTCGGGGTTTCTGCCAGACCCCGAGCTTCAGAAATTTGTCAAACACGAATTATTGTTGGACAAATTTCAGTCTGGTTTTCGTCCAAAATATGGAACTGAGACTGCCTTGTTGGTAGTACAGGACGAACTGTTAAAGGCTGCGGACCAAGGGGAGCTTACCCTCCTGGTCATGCTGGATCTGTCCGCGGCCTTTGATACAGTGAATCATCAAATTCTTCTGGACCGCCTGCAGGAGGTTGGAAGAGTATCTGATTTAGCACTGAGGTGGTTTAGGTCTTTTCTGACCAACCGTCAACAGCGGGGGAGAGTGGGGGAGTTTCTGTCAGACCTTATTTGGTTGAGCTGTGGGGTCCCGCAGGGATCCTCCCTATCGCCACTGTATATTCGGCCACTACTTGAGATTCTGAGACGCTATGGGTTGAATTTTCACTCATATGCCGATGACACCCAGATCTTCATACGAATTGGCAACTTTCAGGAAGCTTTTAACAAACTGGGGCTTTGCCTGGAGGAAATAGGCAGCTGGATGTCCAAGAATTACTTGCAACTTAATGCTGCTAAAACTGAATTGATTCTATTTGGACCAAAAAATCAGTTGTTGGCAGCTAAGAAGTTGCCTATTCCATCACTTCTGGGCAAGAGTTTAAAATTTGTATCAAAAGTAAAAAAATTGGGTTGTATGTGGCAAGAAGACCTGGGCTGTGAAGCCCAGGTGGGAGCTAAGACAAAAGCAGTACATTTCATTCTTTGAATGCTACGTCAAGCACTCCCCTACATACCAACCAAAGGTCATGCCTCTGTGGTAGGAGCTCTTACTAGTGCCCACTTGGACTATTGTAATAGTCAATTGTTGGGCATTCCTACTAAACAGCTTCAGCGGCTTCAGAGGGCGCAAAATGCGGCCATCAGACTGATATTTAGACTGAAGAAAACTGATCATGTCTCACCTTTTCGCCAAAAGTTGCATTGCCTACCAGTCGAAGATCGCATAAAATTTAAGACAGCCTGTATTGTCTATAAATGTGTCAATGGCCTGGCTCCCCTGTATTTACAAGAGCTAATACGGCCATACCAACCCATGAGACAACTGCGATCTTGTGATAGACATCTTTTAACCATTCCTTACTCAGCTTTTAGAATCAGAGGTGACAGAAGATTCTCTGTCTTTGGTCCCAGGCTGTGGAATTCGTTGCCGCAATCCCTAAGAACCATGAGCTCACTTCATCAATTTCGCCAGGCACTGAAGACTTTCCATTTTAGGTAGTTGTCCCTATTTCATCTGGGATCCTTTTCAACTTTGTTGCTACCTTTATCTGTGTCATCTGCGCCGATATACGGTTTATTTCGTTTGGTGCGCTTTACAAATGTAAAAAATCAACAAAAAAAAAAATCAAATCACAAATCACATTGCCTCTGACCCAAACGATAAGACCACTAAAGCAGTAATCAGTCCTTGTAACCCTCCTAGTCCCTATGGATATGTTATCTACTATGGACCTAAGATTCATTTACTGGACCTGCAGATGCCTGAAGCTGCATTCCACAAAGATGGAAGCTGCACAGATACAGATGGAAACTGAGGTCCTTGTGTGTTTTCAGCAAGACTTCCCTCAACGCCTCTGCCGTTAGAATACAGCCACAACCTATGTCAAAAGTAGGTCTCGATGTATAGATATCGAGTCTCCTGCCCTGGCGCTCTGTCGTGGCCTCCCACAGCACCCGCCCACGTGCCTGACCTCTTGGGCTGTCCTCCTAAATCCTAATCTTGGCCAAACGCACATACGCATCTTAAGCCTCCTCTTAGAACTTTCTGATCCCTGGACTTCGGTCCCCGAAGGCGTTCCAACCACAAAGCGCATTGAGGCCATACACATGGGAAAATGGCACTATGTAAATGGCGATAATAAAATACAATACAAACAGTATCCCAGTTCTTGCATTCCCCCAAAATAACATGCAAGCGTTTGGCGACCATGTAGAGCAGTTCGCTCCTGGCCTTATTCCCCAGCTGTTGAAGCACTTAATAATATCTTGTGGGCACAGGAGTGGGCGTTTTAAGAGTCATGTTGGCAGCGCCTGAACATCTGCAACTTATGATCACTCTGCTTACCTGGGAAACGCGGGCAGTATTCGGGCACAACATGGCATTACTGGGGCATTGAGGCTGTGCTTGGCATATGCCGGCTCTGCCACAGCCTGTAAGGATAAACCTTACAGATGATCCGAGATAGAGGGGCTTCAGGGGGCTGCGGCTGGAGTGCAATGGCAGCAGCCTCGCATTGGAGGCTGTACTTCACATATGATGAATACAGCTGGCAGGCAAGGACAGTACTGGCATAAGATGGCAGAAACTTGGCCCATGAGGCTGTCGTGGCATATAGAGACAGCGCACCTATGCCCATGATGGTTCGGTAGGTTATTTATAACGTGCTTAATATCCAGAGGTTTCTGAGCCCGGACTCGCGATCGAACCTATGTTGCTCCATGTTGTCTTGCTTCCAAGCTTTTCCCTCAGCTATCCTCCTGAGACTGGTTCGGTGGTGTGTACGCGTGGCCTGTCATGACTGCACCCACGGCATTTCAAAACAGCAAACTAGTTCAAATATGGCTGGCAATTTAAAAGGAATTTAGCCGGTTTCAGTAACTATTTGTTCTTTATTAGTTCAGGTTTATTGTAGTTTTTTTTAAATAATCAGTGATGCCACTTCATCATGTCAAGGGCCATTTGACTTTGCCTCCAGTCACCTCAGTTTGCTGAAAGGACATGTCGTGTCCATTCCTGTGATGTCACGGAGTGTGTGATATCACTTCCGCTAAACCTGGCATTTTGGCCAATTGGTTTAGCTGGTCAAATCATCCACTGTAATATGCAGCAGAAATGTGAGAGCTGCCTCTAGGCCTGTGATGGGTACAGCCCCACTCTCGCTGGGCCATTGGGGATGCATAGAGGGGTGAAGGGGGGTTACGGGTGGGGAGGGAGAAGCTGCCGAGAAGTAGGGCTGAGTGGAGCAACCATGGATTGATGAGATGTTCCTTGCCGAGGAGCCTCTTCAGGTACCCCCTGCAGCAGAGGGTGGAGGAAGCCAGTGTGATCCAGAGACAGGGTGCGCAGCAGGAAACCATTGCTTGACCATCTGCGCCCAGATACCCCATGCTCTCTTTTACTGGGGGATGTTTACTCCACGGTTAAACAGAAGTGGAACATATGTGCACCCACATTTTCGCAGGAAGATCATGCTGAGGCTGCAATTGTTCTTCAAAAAGCTAATAATAATAAAAATGTTATCCTATAAAGGCAACTTCAATTTTCTAGCTAAATATAGGCATCTCTCAAAGATGCAAAGCAATCACTGACATGTTTTTCTTTATTTTGGAAGGTACTTCACGAGAACAAATGCATCATGAATGGTCTATCCCAAAAGTGAATAAGAACATGTTGCAATCGGGCATGGCTCATTACTCACTTGCAGAATGCCCCCCTGCGCCATGTGACCATTCCCTGGTGGTTGGCATTTCTTTGAATGTAAACTGATATAAACTACAGGAGCCCCCACCTTAAAGTCAGGCCTAATAAAGCTGAAACAACACTACCCACTTGTAGAGGGACAACTCTCCCCACCAGTACTGGGACTGCACTCTAGTACCACAGAGGCCATCCATACTTAAACACGGACAGCACTAACTGTCATACTCATGTGGCTTGCAGGGACTCCCCGACCCACTGAAGCAGGGACACTACTGTCAACAGGTACTAGAGCAGGCTTACCCACTGATATAGGCTCAATCCTGTTAACTTTTGTGGTGCAACCCCAACTGCTGGCATCAGACTAGCCCTACTCAGCAGTGCTAACATATTGTAGTTGACATATATTTAGCACCTTTTACCATTATTAGCGTCTCTATGCGCTAGTGGTGGCAATGCCCCCGGGCGCCTTAGTCCAAAATGTGGGAAATCACGGAGTAAGTCTAGAATGTGTGGGCACATTCATCCACTTTAGGGCTTAGGTGGGCTGGCTGGGCTCCCATAAAAAGCATCCCACAAGGTCAGGCTTGTGAGTGGCTGTTGAGTGAGGTCAGGAGAGAGCGTGAGTGCAAGAGATTTGTTATGTGTCGAGCTGGCCCGAATTTGTCATGGGTAATCGCTGCATACTGATGGCAGAGGTGTTGAGGCGTAATATAGTGTAAGTAGGCAAAACAATTATGTGACTAGCGAGACCGAAATTGTCATAGACGTTGTTGTATTCTGATGTGTCCAGGGACCATGCCTGTGGCTGGTGTCCACCGGAGTGGTGCGTTTATAAGTACTTAGAAATTTAGACAGTGACATAGACCACCCTTCACAAATTACCACTAGTACCAAGGCCGGTGGCAGGGGGAAGCTATCCTGACAGACCATTAAGCTTAGAATGGGCAATCCTAATACATCTTTGAGGTGTAATAAACAGTCTGTCCTCAAAGGACTTCAGGGCGCGTTTGGCTGGTTCTCCCTATGATCTTCAGAGCCCTGGGGACGGGATATCATCATAAACATCTGTATAAATGGACAGGCTAGCGAAAGAGTGCAACACCATTCTCATCCCCCCTGAAAATCCATCTCGGTGCAACACCTTTCCCACCCCCAACAATCCATCCAAGTGCAACACATCTCCTACCCCCAGAAATCCATTTTAGTGCGTCACATTTCCTACCCCAAAAATCCATCTAAGTGCAACACATTTCCTACCCCAGCAATCAATCCAATGCAGCTCATTTCATACCCCCAACACTTTGGGTACAATCAAATGTATAGGGGGGTTCATTGCATCATCTATTTATACACTACAATGGTGGTCGTATTCAATTTATATCAAATTTATTTCAAATTAATATAAAATGTATCTAAACATTTTTGCGGTTCAATTAAAATGTTTGGGGTTGTATTATATGTATAGGGTTCAATACATCTATTTATAGCCCATATTCAGGCTCTTATCAAATTAATATCAACAGTTTTGGGGGTACATAAAATGTATGTAAAAATATTGAGGGTCAATCAAATGTATGGGGATTCAGGGTGTGTGAAAAGGGGCAGGGTGACCTGTGAATACCATAAACCACAGCAATCTTTGCAGTGAGTCAGAATGAGCCCCAGGGAGATTGGTGCAGTGTAATACGCAAGTGTGCCAGACTGATAAACTTGAGCTGCGTTATTAGTGTTATGCGGTTTATCAAAGGCTATGCATCCAGCAATAGTGACACGTAATGTGCTTTTCTAAAGCCAGGCAGCATAACCCGAGGGTCCATTCTTCAAATGAAATATCCAACAAAGGACCAAGGATGTCATAAAGGTTGGTGAGAGGTGGTCTAATGTTTTTTCTTGACTATTTCTGTAATCAGAGGGACCTTGGGCAAAGTCCCCCGGTCACTGCAACTCTTTTGTGATGTTCTGTTCAAGTAGCCCATATGGCTGCCAGACCAGCAGTGTTTTTTAAGCACGCCATATTGGTCCAAGGGTGGCTCCATAAACCTACATGTCTTTTGTGAGGTAGCCTGCTGGCACCTGCAATTTAGGTGTGGCATTTCCAGGGATGCAGTCCTTTCTACAAGATTAATGTACCAGTGTGGTAGCCATGGGAGTACTAAAGGATTATATAGGCCCTACTCCTGGCCATTTTGTCTTTTAGCACCCCTCTGTGTGGACCACGATGCAGGCCTAAACAACTGCTAATGGATTAGACATACCAACCAGTACTAGGACAATCCTTCCCATTGGTACTAGAGTAACCGAATCCTATATCAATGCAAATATGCCACTTGCTGGAATTGTAAATCCCTTCCTAATGGTACCAGAATAACCCTGTCCAATGGCACTGGAACAACGCCAGCCACAACCGGACTGGTGCACCCACACATGGTACTGGCAACGCCTTATAAACCAGTGCCTGGAGAACGCTAGCTGCTGGTACTGTTCACTGATTCTGGAGACCGGTTGCCCCCTGTGATATTGAAGCGGATTATGCCTCTGGCAGCAGGACATCCCTTCCTCACTGGAACAGCAGCGGCTTCATTGCCCACTTGCATGGATGTTTTGTCCTCAAGTCCTTCTTCTTGCTTTTTCCGTGTCGGAGATACACCTGAGCATTAAATGATAAAGCTAACTCTGGCCCAGCCCTGCCCCTCGTGGTGGAATGTAACCTCGAGTGACATTTATTGGGTACATGCAGGTGGCAGCCTAGTGTGCCGTTCTCTGCTTTTAAAAGCGATCTCTCCCACATGCGGAGAGTCAACGAGAGCCTTGTTCCACAGGTGATGGGTTCCCATTGTGTTGGTGCCCAGTGGCTCTGCTTACTTTGAAGGAGGGCAGACTGCCCTCTGCCCTCATTGCCCTACACTCCGATAGTAATGATGATCACTGGAGCTCTTACTTTTTTGACCGTTGAAGACCACCGCCAGAGATGCACTTAACACTGAAAAGGGATGTACAGAAAAATAACCTTGTGAGCTGCATGTGTGGGAGATACAGGAGAAGCTGCGGGTGCATTTTATGAGCTGCGCAGGGGTATGTGCTGCACACATCTGGGCCCCTTTCTAAAGGGTCGCTGGGCTAAGAGCCATGGTCCATGTCTACTCTGTGGAGACAGACCTATTCTCCAACAGAATGCTGGGGAATGTCTGGTGGGTTTTGCCCAATGGCTGTCTGGGCCTCTGGTAAGCCTGGGCAGGGACACGCCACGTGGCATCAGGGTATCGCACGTGATCCTTCTGCTGCCCCATAATCTCTTCCTGGGCGCCCCTGGAGATGTTCCGAGAATCTGCTTCTCCTGGATGGAGCTATTCCTGGGGTGACGGGTCAGGGGAGCTTACCGTAGGTAGCGCCAACGAAGGCGAGGCAGGACAGCAGCCAGAGGAACGCCATTGCTCTTTCAGGTCGGTCTCAAGTGGGATTCTGCCAAGGAATCCTGGAGCTGTTTTATACCATCCAGCAGCCAATCAGGACGTCGCTCCATTTTTTAGCTCCCTTAACTGATGTGATAAGGGTTGGGCAAGAGGCCTGGGAATGGAACATGCAGGGTGTGCAATCTGGAGACCTTGGGAGATAAGGAGGTCTGCAGCCCTGAGGTGGGCGCTCAGACTTATTTTTGTTAATTTTTATTTCGGTGGTCATTTACGTTACGCTTCATGCTGGACTCCACCAGCTTCCAATCATGGGACACTGGCACTCTTTTTGCAGTAGCAGTAACACATTTTACGTTAACAGGATTTTATATTGTGCCAAATCACCAGCATAGTAGGTTCAGAGCACATAGACTTGTCTGCAGAGTGCCATACTGTGCCCCGGCAGGGGCATCCAGACCTTAGTCTGCTGGAAGAAATAACATGAGAGGGGGAAGGAAAGAGGATGGAAAAGCGGAAACAGGTGCTACAAATGCAGGGATGGAGGGGCGCAGCAGGGTGTGGGGAGCATATTTTGGGATTGCATGGGTGCGTACCAATCCTTTTAGGTGGGCCATGGTTCTGCAACCTGGGGAGAAGCAGATCTCCTAGTGTTGTGATAATCGGGTTGTGTTTCCATGGCAGTTTGGGAAAAATAACAGTATCAATGTAATGCTGGATGCATGAAGGGCTCAGGAGTGTGCTTGGGTAATCCTGGAAGTTTGATGGCTTATCAACCTGGGTATCTCTATACGCCTGAACCAAAGTTTGCCTAGTCAAGAACAGACTGTGTATAAAAGTAAATGCTGTTGGTAACAGAAGGTAAGGGCAAGTGGTCAAAATGGGGTGATAAAAATGGAAATGACTGTCATTTTGATGTCAAAAAGATTATTATTAAAAGTCATGTTATGCTAGACTTTATTTTATTTCATGGTGTGAGGATTTGCCATTTGTCAAGGGTGTAGAAGCCCTGGCTTTTTTGATTTTGATTATTAAATAATACAATTATGTGGTTGATTTCATCTCAGAAAGGGTGGCCTGTTTATCAGACCCCCTTCATAAACTCCTTGCCAAACGCGGAGAATATACCCCTGCCACTGCATCCGTCTCCTAATCTGCAACACCTGCTCTCCACTGGCACCGAGCAGGAGCAGAGGGACAGTCATGTCACTGCACCTCTGCCACAAAACCACATCATTATGAGAATTACTAACCCGATGGCAGTTGTACTCTTTAAATATAAGCCATACCTGAGTTCAGAGTATGGTGGATAGTATTTGTCATAATTACTAAAGCCACATCCGATTAGTATCATAAACATGTCAACAATGTGAGCCCAGGCCAGCTGTGGACAGGCTGTGTGTATCCCTCCCCTACCCCCCAGAAGGACTGTCTCTGCTGAATCCAGGACAGTAGCCCTGTGGGCTGCCTCTGTTTGATCCTTTGTGAGATCAGGTAACACCACTCTCCAGCAAGACAGACCCACGGCAGGATCTGTCTTGGGAAACGGGAATTAAAGGGCACACCATACACAAAAGGACTAGCCTCACACCATAGTGTGGCATACCAAAAGGGCCTTTGATGTTGTGGGCGGGGGGAGTGTTAAGGAAGACAGAGGGAGTTCATCATAGGGGTGGAAGGGTTCCACTGTCTTGTTTCTGTCTGTACCTCTCTTCCCTTCCTATCTCCTCCACTTCCTTTAGCACAAAACACTTTGGGTATGATGCCTGAAGGAAAAGACCACCTGTCTCGAGGACAGGGATTGGATCCAATATAGCAAGCTTGAATTTGTTCTATAGCCTGTGGGCTTTTGCATATAAAAGGGGAAGTCTCCCACTCCTTCTTTGATTCATCTCTGGAATTTAACACTTCGAAAAGAATTCATTTGGACCCTGTTGAGAGACCAGACCTTTCCAAAGTCTTCCAGTTGTGAGGTGAAGACAGGTGCTCACAAAAGACAAACCCTTTAATGAACACAGGGTTTTGATTGCCTTTTACCCCTGTTTCATTACTCAGGGTGCTGCGTCGTTCTATCTCTGTTCTATGCACTTTAAACATGGGTGGATGTTTGTGGTATTATGGTGTGTGTTGGCTCCCTGTCTTTTGAACCTCTGTATCTCTCATATGAGCTCAGCATTCGCTATTATTAGAACATTTCCACTGTAGCTAGGGAACTGTTGTGGATGAGTGGAATATAGAATGTGGCTCAATGGAATATGGAATGGGGTCGCGAGGGAAGAATGGAATGGGGCTGGGAGGAAGGGGCAGCAAGGGAAATACGGTTGGCAGTTATTAAGTTGCAATAAAAGGATAAGAAGACAGACTGAGTCTCGGAGTGATCACTACTATCATACTAGCTAAAGTATCGGTTTGGGGTCCCCACAACAACTGGTGATGATAAGATGACTCACACACCTGGCAAGGAAAGCGAAATGATAATTTGAGCTACGAGGCCGGAGAAATATTGGTAGCCTGAGGAGGGGGCTAAAGGAACGCAGCCTGTGGAGGTGGCTGACCGGAGGTGAAAGAAAGAATATTGGAGGGTGAAGCGAGTGACCTCAGGAGGAGGTCATGATCAAGATTCAAGAAAAGACACAAACGAAACGGGGTGAAGAGGGAAGCTGTTGGAAGAAGCTGAGAATGACAACTGAGAAGCTGTCTGAAGAACGAGCCGCTGGCAGACAATTACAGCGGAACAAAGATAACACAAGAAGGAGGTTGCGGATGCTGCTGAGCAAGGAAAGAAGCAGCAACTCTAAGGATGGTAAAACGCGCTGTGCAGCCAAACCCGCAGAAGAAAATAAGCCACAAAAAAAAGACTACACTACGCTGTGTTTTTGTCTATGACTTTTACAACAGTATGCTGCAGTGTATATAGTCATAAACATTGGTAATACGCTGCTGCACTGGCATTTTTGAAATAGTTAAAAGCTGTGCTACTCACCAGCGCGTGGGAACCAAGATTCCAGATTACATGACTGAGGTCAGGACGCAGCACATAATTTTAACCTTAGAGGAAAGAACCGAAGAACATAAAAACGTGCAGCCATATTTGTTTCAGTTAATGGCATTATGAACGTTTTCATAATAATGCAATACGAAAAAGACATTTATGCCGTTACAACACTGAGTTTGTAAAGTAAACAAGCCCTGACACACTATTACAACACAGATTCACCAAAAGCAACTCAAGCAATCAAGGATTGCACAATCCTAACGGTGCAATCAGAGAAAACAAATAATAACAAAATGTGCAGCGACAAAGCACATGATTAATACAAGCTACAGGGTGATAAATGAATAAAAAAGTCTCAACAAAAGCCTCCGTCTGTGAAACAACACCCCAGGCAGATATTAACATTCACTCCACATGTCAAAATAACAAAATACACGCAAACGCAAATCCAAGAAATACAGAAAGAGACTGGCCTCAAGTCATAGAGAGACAAGCAACCATGTCTTCTGGTAATGCAAGTGGGGATGCAAACCCAAACCAAAACATGCCTGGACGCCTACAAATCCTGTTAGATACCTGCACCATCCAAACCCATTCAGCCTCGAGCCACAGGATGATCAGGGGCAGCGTTGGCAAGAATGGGTAGATGAGTTTGAGGAATTTCTGAGGGCAATAGGAAATCAAGATGCCCCAAACAAGATAGACATATTCAGAAATTTAGTAGGAAAAGAAGTGAAAAATGTCATTAAGGCCATACAACCCAAGAAAGAGGAACCTATCAAACTTTAATTGCTGCCATACGCGGACGACTGGTGATCCCTCCCAATTGAGACTATGAGCTCTACATATTTAACCAATGCATGCAGGCGTCACATGAAACTATTGCAAAATTTGTTCTACGGCTACAAAGGAAAGTAACATACTGCGAATTTGCAAGTTTCGACGATGATGAGGCAATAAGATTGAGAGTAATTGAAGGATGCATATCATCACAATTTCGGAAGCATCTTCGAAAGAAGCCTCTTCCCCAAAAGGATGTCCTAGAACTAGCAAGAGTATATGAGAGAGCTGATACGCAGGCAGCTAATATTGAAAATCCAAAAAAGCTGGACAGCTTTGCCGCTTTAGGACCAAACATGCAAGGCCAACCAAGATGCTCAGGCATATCGTCTCGCCAAGATACTTGGAATAACGGTCGTAGAAATCCATGAGAAACACAATGATATCGATCTGGATTTGAATTTTCACATAAAGGCCAATGCCCAGCCCTTGGGCAGATGTGCATGCGGTGTGGCCAAGAAAATCACTTTCAGATCATGTGTAGAGAGAGAGCCCAGTTGCTACTGGCATACAAGCCTAATATACAGACAATACCAAGCAGGAGATATGACACGCAAAGCACCTCCAACACCAAAGCATATCAGAAGAGAGACGCCATGTGGCCCAACTTTAATAGGACTGCAACAATATATCAAGCACAGCCAGGATTTATCAGGGCAATGGAAAACATGCAAATGGGGACGACTGAACGTGCAACTCAAGAACATGATCAGAATCTACGACCATATCAAGAAGAGGGTCAGGAGCAAGAAAGAGAGACACTCTTGAGAGATCCTTATGAAACTCCACCAATTGAAGAACACTTAAATGTGGATCAATAGCAGGAATATGATAGGTTCAGTAGGGAATATGTGAGACTTATTTATGATACCTCTGATGATAGTGTCACCCTGAAGGTGACAGTGCATATAGGTAGACAGCATACACTATTTCTTATTGACACGGGAGCTACTGTGAACGTGATGAGTGAGAAGACCTACGAGAGCATAGAGAGCATGTATCCTTTCCAACTGTCACAAGCCCAGATCTTTCAATGGGGTGCAGTCCAGCCCCTAGCTTCCAACGACGATTTTGGTGTCATCTAGTTCACAGAGGATGATGCGTCTCTGCCAGTATGCATGTCATAAACTGCCCAGTAGCAGGAAGATGCCTTCTCAGCTGCAAGACCTTTACTGAATTACACATTATTGATGTTCACTATGACCGATCTGAAATAATACAAGGATTTCCTCCACAAACTCATGAGGTACAAGCTCTGTCAAAAGGGGAACTAGATATTGATGGATTAAAGAATACATTCCCAAAGCTGTTTCAAGGTGTCGGCATGCTGAAGGACAATGTCATACATCTACACATTGACCCTACTGTTCGTCCTGTCCCGCAAAATCCCCGACGGATAGGATTTCACCTACAGGCAAGGGTTTCCCATGAGTTACCACAATAACTCAAAAATGACATCATCAAACAAGTTGATGGTCCCACTCCATGGGTATCTCCTTTGGTGGTGGTACCCAAGGCGGATGGGCACCTTCGTCTCTGTGTAGATATTCAAATTCCTAATACTGCGATACAAAGGGAAAGACATCCTGGGCCTAATATTCAAGATATGATAATCAGACTGTCACGGCCCTCGCCCAAAACCCCCTCTGGCAAACACATTGGCCATGTGGAGTCAGGACTCGGGCCTTTAGAGCCTAGCATCCTCTTCAAAAGCCCTCATGGGGCCAGTCCTGGCGCCTATGGCCTATGGCGCCAGGCTCATACACCATGAAAAACAATGTGCTTGGGAACTACTTTATTGTACTGTCAGCCAACATGGAGGCATCCACATAGCTTGGTTCCTAAGAACCAAGCTATGCGGTCTAGTGTTTTGGGTGTAGTAGCCTAGGGACTACTTTACCAGGACTATTTTGTTGGGGCTATTTAAACCACACCCGAGCAAGACAACACGTTTCGCGTTACTTTGCAGTTTGCAACGTGACGCTCACTGTGTCCTGCTATTCCCTCTAACCTCGGAGAAGCAGAACCTGCAAGGAGACAAAAGGAACATCATTAGCAGCAGCATCTTACCTGCAGTCTTCATCTTCAAACACTCGCAGCTAATGAGAACAGCTTCCTCGAATCTGCACGCCTCCCGGACAGAACGACCTGAAAGAGGAAGATAGAGGCAACATTAAAGAAAGCAGTAGAGACATTTACAAATTACGTACTGCTCAAAAGGCTTACCTGGCTGGTCGCCTCTCGGCTGGCACCACTCCGGACATTCCACTCGCTCTGAAGAACACCGCGACCTACAAGGAAGGAAAACACCGGTTAGCAAAGGCAAGACTTCGCAGCGCTGCGCATAGCGCTTACTTACCGCATCATAGCGCTCTTAATGCGCCATCATTTACCAGCGGGGCTCAACCAAGCCAGTTTGCCGCGCTGAAGCTCTGCATACCTAAGGGAGAAAAAAGAGACATTTTAAACAAAGAAAGGCATGCAGGATAGCAACAAAACTAAAGAACAGCAATAAGACCTACCTGAACAATATCAAACGGGCCGGCGTCAGTGAAGTAACTGGACCGCACTTGCCCACAAAAGACAACGCGCCCCTGCAAAGAAGGCAGGACGGAGAGCACGCCTAATTCTACCACAAGGTGAGGAGAGGGCGCCAGAGGGACTGAAATCATACGGGGGTGGAGGGAGGATACTTACCCCAGTCGGTCAGTCTTGAACACAGTCCTCCTGTATTTTCAGGCAGAACCTTCCCCGCAGACCACATCAGGGCAAAGCTGAGAAGCATACCAGCGAGTAACCCGGCTGGGTGGCGTCCCTGTGGATACCAGGTGAGCATAACAGAATGCGAAGACTACCATAACAAAACCACCTGGGCACCATGGAGGCATCAGAAATGGACCAATTGGCCCAATTACTAGGAGAGCTTCGTGCTGAGGTTCATTCTACCCGACAAGAGACTAATGCCCTCCAGAGAGACCTAATAGTGACCAAAGAAAGCACTGAAGAGATTAGCAGGCAATACTTGCAATCACAGGCAGGACAGATGCCTCTACCTGGAAGCAATCCAACGATGCAAAACCCTGCCACACCTGTTACGCTCACCTGGCTCCCACAGGGGAGTCGATCGGAACTGGACAGCTGCGGTTTCCACCCACGTGACGCGTAGTGCAGAGATGACAGACTGGACTGGCCCACCTAATCTCGTATGCTTGACCCGAAGAAGTATTCTCCTGAAAGTGGAGAAAGGGAATTAGCCACCCGTGGATTTGAGTGATAAACCCCCCCCCCCACTCTTCTCCCCTCTAATCACCTCTGATGTCTCTTTTTATATTCTCACCTTATATTTTTAATGGATGAGCTCTCCATCCTGCTTAGAATGCAGGGGCGCGTGGATAACCAGTTACTTCACTGGTCCGAAGGAATTGGAGAGTTCCAGAACAATATTGATTCTGAGGTTCCTGGCGAGGAGCCGCAAGTATATAGTTTGTAAGAGTTCAAAATGTCTGACTTTCACTCTTGTCCGATTCCTTGCAGCTTGCAGCTTGACCCTAGAGAAGATTGCCTCGTGCGGCTGGTAAAGTTCAGGTAAGAGTCTGTACTATCCAACACTGTCCGGTAAATGACACCTGTATGTATTCTGTTGCTTTCTCCCTTATTACAAGTGCAGAGTGAGAAATTATGGCGTTTTGAGGAATAATACCTCCGGCGGTAAAATCAGGTAAGTCTATTATGGTGAAAGAGATTCCCTTGGTTTGTTCTTTCGGCTCACCTGGCTGTCCTTTTGTTCCCCTTAGATGCCAGAGTTTGGCGAAGAAATGATGAAGACAGAGGTTGATCGTGGAGGTGCTGCGAAGGCTAGTGAGTATAGCGCGGCGCTGCAGCAGGCGATGCGACTCGCATCAAATAATGTCTTTCTTCTAATTCGAAGGTGCGATGGATCCAGAATCAGGTGAGGAAATAAGTATTGTTCTTGTTCTAAACTTTTTCCTTCTTTCTCCCTTTTTTCTAGGAGCTCCAGACTCGAGGCAGGCATGGCAGAAGACTGGATGCTGGCTTGCAGGCAGGGTGAGCGTTACGCTGCAGGATACAGAATAACGCGAAGCGTGAGCTGCTCTTTGGGCATGGTTTAAATAGCCTTCAAAGTAATCCCAGGTAAGAAGTTCCCAAGACCACACCCGAGTAAGAAAATAGTCCCTGAAATAAAGTAGTCCCCCTTCAGACCTCACATTGGCTTGAATGCTGAGCAGCATGGTCTGCATGAGGTAAGTGAAAGCAAATGAGCCTGGCGCCTATGGTGCCAAGACTGACCCTTTCTATGAGCCTGGCGCCTACGGCGCCAGGACTGTACCCAGATAGCCCCTAGCCGGGGCTGCTGGGTTTTTCCCAAGTATCTGGATGCCTGCTCCCGGGACAGATGGACCTGGTTCGGATGCCCGGTGGTAGGAATCATGAAAGCACTCCCTCCCCCCCAGGCCCCTCCCAAGGTCGTTCTTCCTCTTGACCCTGGTTTGTCTGGGAAGTCCCGATGGAATTTTTTCACCAGTCGGGGTGCATGAACGTGGTCACTAGGTTCCCAGGATCTTTCTTGTGGTCCGTAACCTTTCCAGTCAATTAAATAAAAAAGTCTTGAGTTAACTATCTTAGAGTCCAGGATATTTTTAACTTCAAATTCGGGTTCCCCATCAATTAGGATAGGATCAGATGGATTGGTTAATCTTGTCCCGGGTTGGAAAGGTTTCAGGAGTGAAACATGAAAGACGGGGTGAATTCGCATGTTAGAAGGTAGTTCCAATTTAAAGGCCACCGGGTTGATGATGGCCTTAATGGTGTAAGGTCCCAAATATCTAGGGTTAAAAGTCTGAGTTCCTTTCAGGGGTATGTGTTTAGTAGCCAGCCAGACTTGATCCCCAATCTGGTATTGTGGAGCATCACTCCTATGTTGGTCAGCATTTCTTTTGTATTTCTCTTTTGCCCTTTTTAAATGCTCTGTTGCTTCCTTGAAGGCTTGTGTAATAGTAGAGTGCAAATGATTCACCGCGGGCATTTCTAGGTGTTGGGGCAAATCGAGTTCAGAGGTTCGAGGGTGATGCCCATACATGGTAAAAAAGGGGCTTTGTTCACTTCTGGAGTGTACAGAATTGTTGTATGCGTATTCAGAAATCCACAAAATATCCTTCCAATTACCTTTGGTTTGGTGTAGCATGCAACGTAGGTATTGATCAAGAGTCTGGTTAGTCCTCTCTGTTTGACCATCAGTCTGGGGATGGTGACTGGTAGATAACCTCACGTCGATTTGCGCCAGTTGGCAGCATTTTTTCCAAAATTGTGAGATGAATTGACTACCTCGGTCTGTGACCAATACGGAAGGGAATCCATGTAGTCGAACAATATTTTCAAGAAATTCCTTGGCTAAAATTGCAGCGGACGGTAATCCCTTTAAAAGAATAAAGTGGGCCATCTTGGAAAAAAGATCTACTACAACTAGAATGGTGTTAAATCCACTACATGGAGGCAGATCAGTAATAAAGTCAAGAGACAAAGTGTGCCATGGCGTAGGTGGAACACCCAAAGGTTGTAAAAGACCAGCTGGTTTCTTCTTCTGGCTTTTGTTTTGGGCACAGATTCCACAAGATAGCACAAATGATTTAACGTCTTTTCGCCAGGTGGGCCACCAAAATAGCCTCTTAATTTTAGCTTCAGTTATTGCGACCCCTGGATGTCCTTCAATCAGCATATCATGATAGTTGGAGATGACTAATTCCTGAAGCTCCTTGTGTGGTATGAATAGACGACCTTGATAGTACGGTAGATCATTGATAAATGAATAATCTTGGCCTTTCTTTACCCAGTCCTGTAGGGCTGCTGGATTAAAACATTGCTTGATTTTTGAATGAATGTCTTCTAGAGTTTGTAGAGTAGTTATGCCAAGGATCCTTTCTTCTGAAATTATAGGTACAGGTTCCGGGTTCGAGTATACTTCTCCCATTCCTATTTGGGATAGGGCATCGGCCTTGCCATTTTTACAACCTGGTCGGTAAGTGATCACAAAATCGAATTCTGCAAAGAATAATGCCCACCTAAATTGACGTGATGATTGGGCCTTGGCTGTCTTCAAATATTGCAAATTCCTGTGATCGGTGATTACAGTGATGTTATGCCTGGTGCCGAGAAGATAATGCCGTCAAGCCTTGAAAGCAGATTTGATGGCCAATAACTCTTTATCGGTAACCGCATAGTTTAATTTGGGTGCTGAGAATTTTCTTGACCAGAATGCTACTGGATGAAGTTGACCAGTTTCCGGATCCTTCTGAGACAGGACAGCTCCCATGGCTAAACTGGATGCATCCATTTCAACTACGTATGGAAGCTCGGGGCGAGGATGCTTTAAAACAGGTGTAGACGTGAATTTCAGTTTTAGATCTTGGAAGGCCTTTTCAGCTTCTTCAGCCCACAAGAAGCGCTTGTTCTTTTTCAAAAGTGCTGTGATGGGATGTACAATATGAGAGAATTCAGGGATAAATCTCCGGTAGAAATTAGCGACGCCAAGCATGCTTTGAACTCCTTTAACTGAACTGGGTGATGACCATTTGAGAATGGCGTCCAATTTTCGAGAGTCCATTTGAACTCCTTTTGGGGTCAAGATACATCCTGAAATTCAACTTCTGTGGAATGAAAGACACATTTTTCCAACTTTGCATACAACTTGTGCTGGCGCAATTTTTCAAGGACGGCTCGAACGTGCTTAACATGGTCTGATCTTGAGGAGGAGTACACTAGAATGTCGTCTATGTAAACAACAACACAGATGTCAATGAGTTTGCGAAAAACATCGTTCATAAAATACTGGAAGGCTGCCGGTGCATTGCACAACCCGAAAGACATCACCTGATATTCAAATAATCCGTACTTGGTGCGAAAGGCAGTCTTCCATTCATCGCCTTTCTTCACGCGTACCAGATGATATGCCCCTCGGAGATCTAACTTCGTATAAATACAAGCATCCTTAACTTGGTCCAGTAATTCGGGGATCAGAGGCAAAGGGTATCGGTTTTTTACCGTAATTTGGTTTAATGCGCGGTAATCTATACATGTTCTAAGGTCACCTTCCTTTTTAGGTACGAAGAACAGAGCTGAGGATGCAGGAGACTTGGATGGGGGAATGAAGCCATTAGCAAGGTATTGATCCAGGTATTGTCGTAGGTGAAGGTTTTCAGGCTCCGTAAGGGCATAGATCCTGCTGCATGGGGGTTGTGCACCGGGTACAAGATCGATCTGCCAATCGTAAGATCTGTGAGGTGGTAAAGTGTTTGCCTGTTCTTTCTGAAAAACATCCAGATATTCTTAATATTCCTGAGGTAACTGAACAGGTGGGTTAGTGACTGGGGCCAGTCTTTTGTTCAAGGTTTTTTTTTTGGTAAAAGGTGTGCGCACAATCTGGGAAGGTCATTCTCTTCTCTCGCCATTCTATACAAAGATTATGTGTTTCCAACCATGGCATTCCCAGAATTATTTGGAATTGTGGAGCCTTGATTAAATCAAACACAATGCTTTCTCGATGCCCATCTTGACCCAACAGTGTCATCTCTGTAGTTGAATGAGTTACTGGCCCAGAGGCAATTTCAGTTCCATCGACGGTAGTGATGACATCTGTAGTGGTTATTTTGCAAAGAGATAGGTTCATCCTTGAAGCCAGATCTTGATCCATATAGTTTCCTATGGCGACGCTATCTATGTACGCTCTTACTGCGTCCATACGTGATGGCTGCCTAGGATCAATGAGGACCATTGGCAGGATTAGGTGCGAGGTCTGAATGTCCTTCTTTAAGCTTGGCAAGCGGACCTCTACGCTTGTCGGGCGTGGTCGTTTCCCGGATCAGACTCTGTTTGACTCTTGTCCGCAGCTCCTACCACCTTTTTGGGTAGTTTTACTGGGCAATCCCGTAGAAAATGTCCCGAGGTTCCACAGTACAGACACAAGTGCAACTGTCGTCTCTTTTCTCTTTCCTTCTGAGTTAAAGGTCCCCTAACAACCCCCGATCTGCATGGGTTCCGGTGCATCAGTTCCTTTGGGGGTAACGTTTGGTTTAACCAACACTCGATTCTCAAACTTAACTGGATCCGCCTTTCTATTCTGAAGTCGGTGATCTAGCTGGACCACTAAGTCTATATATTCAGCACAATCTTGAGGTGGGTTCACAACTTGAGCCAAAACATCTTTGAGTTCTCCTTGCAGTCCACGATGGAATAATGTAATTCGCTTTACCTCGGGCCATCCTGTTTCCACCACCAACCTATTGAAGGTAGCGATAAAGGTTAGTAGATCCTGGTTACCCTGTCGCAGGGACAAAAGTTCGTTATCCAGGGCCTGTCCCTCTGAATGTTGGGCTAATTGTCTTTCCATGCTCAATTGAAAACACTGAAAGTCACGAAGAAGAGGGTCGTCCTGGTTGACTAGAGGAATCGCCCAATCGGCTGCGCTACCACTGAGATATGATAGTACGAAGGCTACTTTGGCTTGATCAATTGGAAAGGCTCCAGGTCTGCATAAAAAGTGCAGGCGGCATTGATTCATAAACACGGCAAACCTTTTGGGGTCCCCAACAAAGCATTCGGGCGGAGCTAAAGGAATAGTTCCTGGTAGGATTACTTGCACAGGTTTGGTTGATGAAACAGGAGTTGGGTTTCCCCCTAGCCCAGGCAGGGGTGTTTGTCCAGCCTGGCTTTGCAGCAATTGCCTAGCAAGGTCATCAGTTCGCTCCTTTGACAAAATCAGTTCTCTCCTGAGCGCATTTGTTTCTTGGCAGGCAGAATGTACTTCAGCCCTTAGTTCCCCTGGTAATTGGGCCAGTTGGTCAGTTTCGGAGGTCTCCATAACTCCCTGGTGGGAATTTGTGGGTAGGCTTTGCATTCTGTTACGCTCACCTGGCTCCCAGAGGGGCGTCGATCGGAACTGGACAGCTGCGGTTTCCACCCACGTGACGAGTAGTGCAGAGATGACAGACTGGACTGGTCCACCTAATCTTGTCTGCTTGACCGGAAGAAGTATTCTGAAAGTGGAGAAAGGGAATTAGCCACCCGTGGATTTGAGTGATAAACCCCCCCCCCCACTGTTCTCCCCTCAAATCACCTCCGATATCTCTTTTTATATTCTCACCTTAGATTTTTAAAGGATGAGCTCTCCATCCTGCGTAGAATGCAGGGGCGCGTGGATAACCAGTTACTTCACTGGTCCGAAGGAATTGGAGAGTTCCAGAACAATATTGACTCTGAGGTTCCTGGCGAGGAGCCGTAAGTAAGAGTTCAAAATGTCTGACTTTCACTCTTGTCCGATTCCTTGCAGCTTGACCCTAGAGATGATTGCCTCGTGCGGCTGTTAAAGTTCAGGTGAGAGTCTGTATTATCCAACACTGTCCGGTAAATGACACCTGTATGTAATCTGTTGCTTTCTCTCTTATTACAGGTGCAGAGTGAGAAATTATGGCGTTTTGAGGAATAATACCTCCGGCGGTAAAATCAGGTAAGTCTATTATGGTGAAAGAGATTCCCTTGGTTTGTTCTTTCGGCTCACCTGGCTGTCCTTTTGTTCCCCTTAGATGCCGGAGTTTGGCGAAAATGAATGGATGCTGCGCCGGCCCGTGGAGAAGAAGAATGCCTCCGGCGGTAAAATCAGGTAAGTCTATTGTGGTGACTAATATTGCCTTATTATTCTCTCCGCTCACCTTGCTGCTCTTTATTCCTCTAAGGTGCCGGAGTTTGGCGAAGAAATGATAAAGACAGAGGTGGATCGTGGAGGTGCTGCGAAGGCTGGTGAGTATAGCGCGGCGCTGCAGCAGGCGATGCGACGCGCATCAAATAATGTCTTTCTTCTCATTCAAAGGCGCGATGGATCCAGAATCAGGTGAGGAAATAAGTATTGTTCTTGTTCTAACCTTTTTCCTTCTTTCTCCCTTTTTTCTAGGAACTCCAGACTCGAGGCGGGCATGGCAGAAGACTGGATACTGGCTTGCAGGCACGGTGAGCGTTACGCTGCAGGATGCAGAATAACGTGAAGCATGACCTGCTCTTCGGGCATGGTTTAAATAGCCTTCAAAGTAGTCCCAGGTAAGAAGTTCCCAAGACCACACCCGAGTAAGAAAATAGTCCCTGAAATAAAGTAGTCCCCCTTCAGACCTCACATTGGCTTAAATTCTGAGCAGCATGGTCTGCATGAGGTAAGTGAAAGCAAATGAGCCTGGCGCCTATGGTGCCAGGTCTGACCCCTTCTATGAGCCTGGCGCCTACGGTGCAAGGACTGTACCCAGATAGCCCCTAGCCGGGGCTGCTGGGTTTTTCCCAAGTATCTGGATGCTTGCTCCCGGGACAGATGGACCTGGTCCGGATGCCCAGGGGTAGGAATCATGACAATACCACCCACTCCGGTACAGATCACGTTACCTGGAACAGTGCCCCTGGCACCACCAGAAAGGTTCTCAGGCAACCCACAGAAGTATGCGGCATTCATCAATCAGAGCCGCCTTCATTTTCTTTGTAGGTCTGGAGCATTTCCAAGCTCGGGTAGCTTTTGTCTTATCATACCTGAGTGGTAGTGCAGCAGATTGGTCGGTGCCGTTGGTAACCCATGACAATCCTCTATTACATGACTTTGGGGGGTTCCAGAGAGAAATGGAAAAACTTTTTGCTCGCCATACCCAGGAACAAGCAGTAGACAATGAACTCTTGCCCCTCCGACAGGGGAATCAGGACTTGTTAACATACATTGCTACCTTCAACAGACTGGTTGCCGAAGCTAGGTGACCAGAAAACAAAAGAACCATGTTATTCCATTGAGGCTTACGAGGCAAATTAAAGGACGTCTTAGCCCAGGTGGTTGATCCACCCAGAGACTGTGCAGAATTCATAAATCTGGTCGTGCAGCTAGACCACCGGTTGCAGGACCGAAAGGCAGACCGGTCTAAGACGGACCCAGGGAAAACACACCCCGTGTACCATTAACAAAACAAGAGCGGGACAAAAGAAGACAACAACAGCTTTGTTTGTATTGTGGGAAACCAGGACATTTCCTGAAGGACTGTCCAGTAAAACCCCCAAGATGAACAGTTGGGGCCACAGAGAAGGATGAAGCTAAGGAATCTGAAAACTACCAAGCTCGACAAACGTAGAGGTCAGTTTGTCCAGTGAGAAGAAAGAGTTGCTGACCTCGCACTTTGCAATACCAGTGATCTTAATTAACCACCAATAGTCATCAAGAAAGCATGCCATTGAAGCATACATCGATAGCGGAGCAGTTGGAAATTATATTGATCAAGAACTGCCAGCAGAGATGGGGCTTCCTTTGTGTTGTAAGCCAACTAAGGACAAGGTAACCACTGTGGATGGAACAGAAATCGCTTCCGAACCAGTAAGCCAGTGCACAGCCAGGGTAACCTTGCTGTGCCAGGACGGACATCGGGAGTCTATTTCATTCGATCTCATCAAGGCACCTCAGTTCAGGCTAATACTAGGGATGCCATGGTTGGTTGCTCACAAACCTTTGATAGACAGGCGGGCACAAAAATTAACCTTCCCCGGTGACTGCTCCCCTGCCTGCTATTACCAAGAGGAGAAACCCAAGGTCTGTATCCCCATGACTCCCGGAGCGAAAGTATCAACCCTGGGAGCAACTAATACCTTGCCAAGTGAATACCATGATTTCCAGGATGTTTTCGGAAAGGACCAAGCCAATACATTGCCACCGCACAGGCCCTATGACTGTCAGATCGACCTTGTTCCTGGTGCACAAAACCCTTGCAGCAGGATCTACGCTCTCACAGAACCAGAAAACCTTAATTTGAAATCCTATTTTGACCAGTACCTTGCAAACGGATTTATCCGTCCTTTGAAGTCCCCCGCAGCCAGTCCTTTGTTCTTCGTACCGAAAAAGGAAGGAGACTTGAGAACCTGTATTGACTACCGCGGATTGAACCAGATCACTATGAAGAACCGCTACCCCTTGCCACTTATCTCTGAGATGCTAGACCAAGTTAAAGATGCCCAGATTTATACCAAATTGGAGCTTCGAGGAGCGTACCACCTGGTCCGAGTCACAAAAGGAGATGAATGGAAAACCGCCTTCCATACTAAGTACGGCTTGTTTGAATATCAAGTCATGCCCTTCGGGTTATGCAACGCTCCTGCGGCATTCCAATATTTCATGAATGACGTCTTAAGGGAGTGAATTGATGTGTGCGCCTTAGTGTACATAGACGACATCTTAGTATACTCAGGCTCGGAACAAGATCATGTCAGGCACGTTCGTTCAGTCCTCACCAAGCTCCGTCAACATCGCTTGTTTGCAAAGCTTGAAAGATGCTTTTTTCACGTCACCGAAGTAGAATTTCTTGGTTTTATCCTTACTCCAGGAGGCATCAGAATGGACGTGCACAAGGTAGATGCCATTCTAAAATGGCCTTCTCCGACGTCTCTGAAAGGGGTACAAAACATGCTGGGCTTTGCGAACTTCTACCGCCGGTTCATCCCAGACTTCTCTCAGGTTGTGCACCCAATCACAGTACTATTACGAAAAAACAATAAAAAGTTTACTTGGACCGAAGAAGCAGAAGAAGCCTTTCAGGAACTTAAACGAAGGTTTACCTCCGCTCCAATCCTGCGACATCCTCGTCCAGACCTCCCTTATGTCGTTGAAACTGATGCACCCAGTCTCGCAATGGGGGCTGTCCTTTCACAGAGAGACCCGGAAACCGGCCAGCTCCATCCTGTGGCCTTCTGGTCGAAAATGTTCTTACCTCCAAAGATTAATTATGCCATCATGGACAAGGAACTCCTGGCTATCAAATCCGCCTTTAAAGCCTGGAGGCCCTACCTTCTGGGGGCCAGACACACCACTACAGTCATCACAGACCACCGAAACCTGCAATATCTCAAAACAGCCAAGGCCCAGTCCTCGTGCCAATTACGGTGGGCCCTTTTCATAGCCAAATATGATTATGTAATCACATTTCGACCAGGAGTCAGAAACGGAAAGGCGGATGCCTTATCTCGCATGGGCATAGATGAAATAGTATATACAACTCGAGACCCAGTACCTATTATACCTGAAGACAAACTCTTGGGTATCATGACAGCCTTAACCTAAGCAGAACTATGAAAAGAAATCCAATGGACAATGAATCCTGATGCCTACATCGCATTGCAAACTCAAGAAGAACAATATACCATCAAGGACCATCTACCCTTTTTTAGGGATCGCCTATATGTACCCAAGAAGGAATTACAACAGCATATTATTTCAAACTATCGCGATTCACTGATCGAAGGGAATCCTGGGATCGCCAAAACCCTAGCTAAGGTGAAAGAGAACTTTTGGTGGCCTACCTGGCGTAAGGACATCATTCAGTATATTCAGTCCTGTGGTGTCTGCGCACAAAATAAATCACAGAAACAAAAACCATCTGGTCTCATACAACCATTGGACATTCCTCCAGTTCCATGGCACACTCTTTCCCTTGACTTCATCACTGATCTATCTACCTCCAAGCCAAGGGTTCAACACCATCCCTGTAGTTGTGGACTTATTCTCGAAGACGGCCCATTTTATTCCTCTCAAAGGCCTCCCAAACGCAGCCACTTTAGCAAAAGTGTTCCTGGAGGGCGTGGTTAAGCTACATGGCTTCCCTTCAGTTCTGGTCTCTGATCGAGGCAGCCAGTTTGTTTCAAACTTCTGGAAAAAATGTTGTGCAATAGCACAGATCGACGTTTGCCTATCTATCAGTTACCATCCCCAAACAGGCGGCCAAACCGAGAGAACCAATCAGACACTCGAGCAATATTTACAGTGCATGCTGCACTACGAACAAAGGAATTGCAAAGACCTACTATGGATAGCCGAATATGCATATAACAATTCTTTGCATTCAAGCACGGGACAAACGCCCTTCTGTACCCTTTATGGCAGACATCCAGGTACCTCTGAACTAGACCTTCCAGCCAGCTTGGAAATGCCAGCGGTAAAGACTCTACACACAACCATTACTCAGGCTTTCAAAAGGGCAAAGGAACACCTTATTCATGCCAAAGAAAAACAAAAGAAATTCGCCGACCAACACCGGAAAAAGGCCCCTGATTATCAAGTAGGAGACAAAGTTTGGTTAGCTGCTAAATTCGTACCCATCAAGGGAACCCGGACCTTTCATCCCAGATTCTTAGGACCCTATACCATTAAAGCAATTATCAACCCAGCAGCCGTGAAACTGGATTTACCACCTAATTTACACATCCACCCGGTATTCCATGTGCCCCTCCTGAAACCAATGCAACCCGGCACACGGATTGGGACACCACCTAAGCCCATACTTGTTGACGGAGAACCAGAATTCGAAGTCAAAGATATCTTGGACTCTAAATACTCTAGGACCAAGCTATATCATCTCGTCGATTGGAAAGGATTTGGACCACAAGATAGATCCTGGGAGCCCAGTGAGAATATCCACGCACCACGTCTAATCAGGAAATTCCATCGGAACTTCCCAACCAAACCTGGGCCAGACAGAAGAAACACCATGGAAGGGGCCTTAGGGGGGAATGCTGTCATGACCCTCGCCCAAAACCCCCTCTGGCAAACCCATTGGCCATGTGGAGTCAGGACTCGGGCCTCTAGAGCCTGGCATCCTCTTCAAAAGCCCTCATGGGCCCAGTCCTGGCGCCTATGGCGCCAGGCTCATACACCATGAAAAACAATGTGCTTGGGAACTACTTTATTGTATTGTCAGCCAACATGGAGGCATCCACATAGCTTGGTACCTAAGAACCAAGCTATGCGGTCTAGTGTTTTGGGTGTGGTAGCCTAGGGACTACTTTACCGGGACTATTTTGTTGGGGCTATTTAAACCACACCCAAGCAAGACAACAAGCTTTGCGTTACTTTGCAGCTTGCAACATGACGCTCACCGTGTCCAGCTATTCCCTCGAACCTCGGAGAAGCAGAACCTGCAAGGAGACAAAAGGAACATCATTAGCAGCAGCATCTTACCTGCAGTCTTCATCTTTAAACACTCGCAGCTACTGAGAACAGCTTCCTCGAATCTGCATGCCTCCCGACAGAACGACCTGAAAGAGGAAGATAGAGGCAACATTAAAGAAAGCAATAGAGACATTTACAAATTACGAACTGCTCAAAAGGCTTACCTGGCTGGTCGCCTCTCGGCTGGCACCACTCCGGACATTCCACTCGCGCTGAAGAACACCATGACCTACAAAAAAGGAAAACACAGGTTAGCAAAGGCAAGACTTCGCAGCGCTGCACATAGCGCTTACTTACCGCATCATAGAGCTCTTAATCCACCATCATTCACCAGCGGGGCTCAACCAAGCCAGTTCGCCGCGCTGAAGCTCCGCATACCTAAGGGAGAAAAAAGAGACATTTTAAAAAAGAAAGGCATGTAGGATAGCAACAAAACTAAAGAACAGCAATAACACCTACCTGAACCATATCAAACGGGCCGGTGCCAGTGAAGTAACTGGACCGCACTCGCCCATAATACACAGCAAGCTCCTGTAAAGAAGGCAGGACGGAGAGCACGCCTAATTCTACCACAAGGTGAGGAGAGGGCGTCAGAGGGACTGAAATCATACGGGGGTGGAGGGAGGATACTTACCCCAGTTGGTCAGTCTTGAACACAGTCCTCCTGTATATTCAGGCAGAACCTTCCCCGCAGACCACATCAGGGCAAAGCTGAGAAGCATACCAGCGAGTAACCCGGCTGGGTGGCGTCCCTGTGGATACCAGGTGAGCGTAACACAGACTCAACCAAGCCACCAGATTCTCAAAGCTAGATTTAAATCAAGGATACCATGAACTAGTGATTGATCCTGCCTCCAGGCCCATCACTACATTCACTACCCATGAAGGTCTTTTTCAATACAAGCGTCTTAACTTTGGCATATCTTCAGCAGCTGAAATATTTCAGGAAACAGTAAGGCGAGTCATTGCAACTGTCATAAATGCCTTTAATTATAGTGATGACATTCTAATATTTGGCACTACTCAAGATCAACATGATGGGGCACTGAGAAAGGTTTGTACTATCTTGCAGGACAATGGTCTCACCCTAAATGGGTGAACTGGGTTAAACGGATGAACTGGGTGGAACGGATGAAGTATATAGCTGAAAAAAGTGAAGTATGTGGATGGGACGCGTGAAGTATGTGGATGGAACGGATGAAGCATGTGGTTGGAACGGGTGAAGCTTGTGGATGGAACGGGTGAAGTATATGGAAGGAACGGGTGGAATATGTGGAAGAAACGGGTGGAATATGTGGATGGAACGGGTGAACTGATGTAGAATGGGTGAAGTGGGTGGAACGGGTGAAATGGTAGAACGGATGAAGTAGGTAGATGAACGGGTGAAGTGGGTGGAACCGGTGAAGTGGATGGAACCGGTGAAGTGGGTGAAAGGGGTGAAGTGGGTGAAACAGGTGAAGTGGATTGGACGGAACGTGTGAAGATGACGTATGTGGGTGGATGATGCATGGAGAAAGGATAACGTGGGGTAGAACGAATGAAAGGAGCAGTGCATAAAATGGTTGGAGTGCATAAAATGGTTGAAGTGCTTGGAACAGATTGGAGTGCTTGGAACGGACTGGAGTGCTTGGAAAGAAGTTGAGTGCATGGAACAGATGTGAGTGCACGGAACAGTGCAAGTGCATGGAATGGACTGGAATGCGTGGAACGGACTGGAGTGCATGAAACGGATTGGAGTGCATGGAACAGATTGGATGCATAGAATGACGTGACTTACATGGAATGGTTTGGAGGGCATTGAATGTTTGAAAAAGCATTGAAAGGAACGGTTTTGAATGCTTGACACAGTCGTAATGCATGGAACAGTCGGAGTACATGGAACGGATTAGGTACATGGAACTATTGGAGTGGGCTCGGTCTCAAGCACCTAAGGTAAACCAACATATTCACATCTCCACACTTACTCTCTTCTTTACACCACCACTCAAATAGAACACAGCAATACTATGACACCATTCGGTATAGCTGTTCTCATTCCATCATTTGCCTCATACTCCCCATCACACACCCTCCAGCCTAGGCGTTTCTCCTCAGGCCTAACGCAGCCAAATCCGTCTGGATAACAACCTGCCAGAACGAACACATACTCTTGATCTCTCAGCCTCCACACCTACAGCAAAGAAGCAGCTATCACACGATTGCCACATCAGCTGCACACATATCAGTGCTCACACGCACCTTTTGACTCTCTCTACTCTCTCTACTGACCTGGACTTTGGTTCCCGAGAGCGTTCAACCTACCAGTGCCTTGAGACCATACCAATGGTACATAAGGCGCTATATAAATGCAAAGTAACATAACATAACTAAATGGCCCAAAGTGTACCATCAATAAACACAGTCTACGTTTCTTTGGGCACATATTTTCTGACAAGGGCATCAGAGCAGATCCAGATAAAGTCAATGCCATTATGGGTCTGAAGGCCCCACAAGATGTAACAGAACTGCAGTCTTTCTTAGGAATGGCAGGTTTTTGTGCCCGTTATCTCCCAAATTACGCAATGCTGACCGACCCGCTCAGACTGCTTAGGAAAGACTCTGCATTCGCATGGGATGGAACCTGTCAAGCAGCCTTTGATACAATCAAGAGTGAAGTGACCAGTGATCGCCAACTTGCATACATTAACCCTGATTGGGATACTGAGGTTACAGTAGATGCCAGTCCAGTTGGCCTAGGTGCCATTCTGGCTCAGACGGATCCTGGAGGGAGGAGGTCTGTCAGACACATTGTGGCATATGACAGCATAGCCTTGAATACTATTGAGCAGGTATATTCACAGGCTGAACGAGAAAGCCTCGCTGCAGTATGGGCGTGTGAGAAATGTCACCACTTTGTCATCGGCACACCATTTGTCCTTATCACAGATCACCAGGCTCTTCTGTCACTCTTTTGAAATCCCAAAATTTAAATGCCTCCTCGCATAGAGCGGTGGGGTATTTGCCTGCAAGAATATGATTACACCATAGTTCATAAGCCAAGGAAGGAGGTTAATTCTGCGCACTATCTGTCTCGCCATCCTGAGGGGACACCTAAGGCTGCGATGCAACTGGAGGCGAAAGCATACATAGCATATTTGTCCCTCAATGCCCTTCCCCCAGCCATCACAAAAGAGCTGTTTGCAGAAAAGAGTAAAGCTGATCCCACCATCCAAGCGGCCATTCAGCTTACCAAGTCCAGCAGACGGAGATGCATAGACACGGAACAATATGAAAACGGAGAGGCGAATAGAAGGGATTTACAGATATTAGCAAGAATATGAAGTGACTTGACCGCAACAGATCAGGGGACACTGCTCGGGGGTGGGGGGGTCGACTGGTGGCTCCAAAAAGTCTGAGAAAGGCTCTTGTTATGATAGCGCATGAGGGACATCGAGGAGTTGCCAATACAAAAAAGATCCTGAGAAATCAAGTGTGGTTTCCGCACATGGATATGATAGTGGAAGATGCACCGAAACGCTTCGTGGCTTGTCAAATGACTGCATCAAGTAAAACCCTGTGCCCACTTCAGATAGTACCAAGGCCTGATGGCAGAGAGTAGCAGTCGATTCCTACGGGCCATTTGAAGAAGGAGATAATTTGTTGTTAGCGATAGATGAATACTCCCGGTTTCCACTAGTCAAACATGTGGTACCCATGGCATTCCACCATGTGGTGACAGTAATATATGAGTTATTCAGTGAGTGGGGTATTCCTAATACAGTTAAAACTGACAATGGTCCTCCTTTCCAAGGACAGGAGTTCAAAAGGTTTGCAACACATTTGGGTTTCAGACATCAAAAGATTACACCTGTGTGGCCGCAAGCCAATGGCATGGTCAAACGATTCATGGCCACAATAAAGCGAATACGTCAGAAGGCTGCTACAGAACTTATGTCCATGCCACAAGCAATTTCACAAATGTTAAGAAGTGACCGGGCTTCCACAACTTGAAGACTATACTGCTCTTGAACATGAAGAGATCAGAGAAAGAGAGAATGAGAAAAGAAAGAGAGCTAAAGAGTGGACAGATCGTAAGAGGCGAGCTGAAGAACACCAGATACCAGTGGGTGAGACTGTGCTAGTTCTGCAGAGACAACGAAGGAAAATGGATACCAGATACAAACCAAAGCCCCTAGTAGTCACGGCGGTCAAAGAACCTATGATTACAGCTTTAGGGGATGATGGTGAAATAACTAGAAACGCCTCGTTCTTTCGCAGGATGTTTCAGAATGATCCTGATGAAGAGTTACAGGATGTGGCTGAAAATGAGGAAACTGTGTGGTGGGCCGCCGGAAAGTTCTGAATATCCCACAGGCTTGCATGAAAGTTCTAAACATTTCCCAATAGTGCCACAGAGTGAGGAAGTCCATGAGGCATCTTCAACTGGCCGGCCTCAGAGGGTTGTCCGCAAGCCCACACGTCTAATTGAACAGATGTAGATGTGAATATGCTGAATATATATGTGATATGAACTTAGATGATAAGTAAGGGGGGTTGTTGTGGATGAGTGGAATATAGAATGCAGCTGAACGGAGTATGGAATGGGGTCGAGGGAAGAATGGAATGGGGCTGGGGGAAGGGGAGGCGAGGGAAATACGGTTGGCAGTTATTCAGATGCAATAAAAGGAGAAGGAGACAGACTGAGTCTCGGAGTGATCACTACTATCATACTAGCTAAAGTATCGGTTTGGGGTCCTCACAACAGGAACCAACACATACAATGGAAGCTTATGCTGATTATAACCTGCTGTTTGATCGCATGCCCAGAGGACTCCACAAGCTATTTATTCTTTTTATGGATATTTACTAGACAATGAGCTTGTGTTAAATACAGATAAGACCAAGATAATTCAATTCTGTATCTCGAGAAAGAATGCATGCTTTAAATGGTCTATACAAGGGAAGTACTTAAAAGGTGAACCAATTTAAGTATCCTGGCTCTCAAATTGTAGATAAACCAAATGGTTCCATATTATATTTGCACCTGGGGCAGGCAGCAGCCAATCAGGTTCCTTGGATGATGGGCTGAATCTACCAGTCCATGCCCACGTTCCATGGAACTTGAAGGCTGCTTCCACCGCCCCACATTGCAATCTTCCCCACACCTTCCCTTTTCTTTTAATTTACCCATTCCCCCCACCCCAGCCTACTTACCTCTTTTCTTCGGAAATCACAGACACCGCGTGGCTGCTGCCGCTCCATGGCCACCATGGAAATGGAAGAGGGGCTCAAGATCCATGGTGGCTATCTTGTGCCAGTATATTCATTCAATGAACGGGAAGCGCGCGGCATCCCGTACATTGAATGAAAATGAAATGTTCTTAGCATTAAGCACCCATTCCAAGGGCTACGCTTGGTCCTTTAACTTGTCCCCCGGGTTGTTATTACCTGTTCCAGCCCCTGGAACTGGTACTTAGCGCTTAAGTAGAGAAAAGGGTATCCTTCCCATAGCCTTAATATTGATCATTGGTTAAAAAAAAAGGAGATACATTTCTGGAACTAAAATATTAGTAAATACCCTCACTAATCATCATTCAGGGACCATTTCACCATTAAAACATCCAGATCAATTTGTTTTTTTTTGCCAGGAAGTTCAACATGAAAAGGTTAGTTAGCGTGCAAGCTCTGGTTGGGGAACTCCCAGACCCTCCGGTGGTACTGCTTTCTCATGGCACATGTAAGATTTTGACTATTGTATGGGCCTTCCCTTGGGCGATAATAGAGAAAATGGGTTTTGGGCTGGGCCTTCTTAGCTGGGTCTACTTGTTATATAGGGCTCCATTGGCCAAGGTTAAAGTCAATGGTTCTATTTCTGAACAGTTTCCCTTGGGCAGAGGAACTAGGCAAGGTTACCCACTTATTGCCTTTCCTTTCTCATTGACAATTCAACCATTAGCAGAGTGGCTCGGGCGGGATCCGGTGCTCTCTAGCTTCCACTGGCTGGTTGGACCAGATGACCGACTCTTACTATATGCTGATGAGCTTTTGTTATATATAAGTAATCCTGATTAATCCATGCCAAAGGTGATGGATATCAATAAGGATTTTGGAGATCATAGCAGATTTAGGGTCAATTGATAAAAGCTATTAGGTTTTGCAGTTTGAAGGGAGAACCCTACAGACTTGGTTAGTTGCTCACTGAATATATCACAACCCTTGTTACATATTTAAGGAGACAAAAAGCGAGGTCTAGGAAAGAGTTTCCACAAAGGAAATGGGCATCATTACTCGAGAGGTTCATGGTGGGTGATTTCAAATGCTGGACGAGGCGTCCCCTATCATTGCTGGGCAGATAGTTAGCTCCCTCCTGCAGACAAATCAGTAATTCACACCTTCTGGAAACTCACCAATAAGTTGGGTTGGAAGGAACGAGTAGGACTTGTTGTCCCGTGGTGGGAGAATGCTACATTACAAGAACTGAGGAAAATGCCAGGTTTTAAATCCTGAGCAGACAACCTAATTCAGGGAGGAACCTGAAATGTTTGGAAAAGACAGAATTTCGGTCGGTTATAGAGTTTCTCAGTGTCCACAACCCAAACACGCATTGTGCGTCCAGCTGAAAGGATCATTTGCACTCACAGATTCTTCCCTGTTTGAGCGCAATGCTGTTGTATCTGAAATTACCATGGACAAGTTGAATGTGGTTTTTGTGTTAATCTGTAATAACACCGTGACACCAATGACTAATTTGAGGACAAGGTGGGAGAAGGACGTCATGGCTTTGAAGAATGCAGAGGTGAGGCACTGTATGCCACAAAGGAGGTGTTAATAAGTGTCAGGCTACAACAGCTTCAATTAAAAGTGTTACATAGGCTCTATTATTATCCATTGCGTCTTCATAGAATGGGGCGGAGAGTGGATGCATACTGCTTACAATGTAAAAATGGATTGGGTGCTTTTTATCACATAGGGTGGTCATGTCCATTTCTGCAGTCCTATAGGTGGGACATTTTTGGAAAGATTTCTAGGATATTGGAATGGCTGCGGAATCCAGACCCAAAATTAGCCCTCTAGGCATTATACAACATACAATTATTGCCCTAGCACTGGTCATTGCTAACCTGACCATTGCGTAGAAACGGGAGTGGAGGATATACCCACAATCTCGGATTGGGGTATGGGGCTGCACAGGAGTATGGAGTTTGAAAATGGGATTTATAAGTATAGGGGGTGCAAAATGAAACATAACGAGATCTTGCCAAATTGTTACTTGTGTCTTGGAACTTCTGAAGCAATTGTTTATGGTACTTGGGGATGCGGGTATGTGAGATACAAAAGTGTTGAAGATGATTGTAGGGGAGGAAGATGATTTAGAAGGGGGTTATTGTTCTAAAATTCTTGACCGGTTTTATGTTGACATGCCAATGAAAATGAATTTATTTGTAAAAACGAAGTAAAGATTCATCCCCTTCTTTCGTGAATCACATGTGGTAAATCAGCATAATATGTAATAAATTCACTTTCTAAATCCTGGGCATTTGGGTGTTTCTGCCAACCATGGTTTCTTAATTTGTATGGAATTACATAAAGAGGGCTGTATATCAGCAACCTGTAACCATTTGCTGTGCTCCGACATACCCGGTTTCCCTCGCTCCTTAGCAAAATGCTTGAGCATAAAGAATGTCTCCTTCCTCAGTGGTCAGAGAATTTCTTTTTCGCCATTAACAACATCCATATTCAAATTCCTTCACAAATACTTGTACAGGTAATACAGAACTAGCCCGGACTGTGTACAAGTTGTGAAACCACATCTGGATCTTGAATGCCCAGAACTTTCTTCCTAAATAGTTTTGTAGTGGTTCCAATTGTGCACAATTTACTTGACCCCAAGTTGACCTCCTTATAGCATCGATGAACAGATGTTCATTGAAGAAACATGTTAACATTGTTCTAGCATGCCTGCCCTATATAGGCTTTGTTATCTTGTATTTGTATAGTGCCTCCTGTATTGGCAGATGCAATGTACTCAAAGCACTGTAGGAAGCATGGACTCTCAACAGACCATGGGCTGAAAAGACGAGAGAAAGGAGCAATGCAATGCAGCACACATTGTAGTTTAAGCAATGGATCAAAAGCAGCGATGTCTAGCTTGGAGACGTTGGAAGCCCAAGAGTAGATAGATATATACAAAAAGTGTATTGAAGAGGAAAGACTATGAAAGCTGGATCACATTTTTTCTTGCAACTCAGCTATATGCTAAGCTGTGCAGTGCAGCAAGAGGTATGTACTGGGAATAAAAAGTGTATGAATCCTGTGAGGAGTCAGACATGGGAGACGGACACATATGTGGAGTTTCCTCACAAGTCCCCATTTATTTAAATAATAAAGAGGCAAGACAAACGCCTATCTTTACCTAACCTAACAAAACCAAGACCAAAAGAAAATGAGCTAGTGTCCGCAAAAATGTCTGTCCCACACACTATTACATACAACAAAATCATACAGAAACCATTTGGCAGTTTCAGCTTTGTAACTCATTATATATTCAGATATAAATAAAACAGAAACTCTTATGATCAGGGTTGGATCCCTTTCCCCTGGATCCATTCAGGATATTTTAAATCAAAGTTAATTTCAGGAAAGTTATTTTCTTTTACCCACTTCCACTACAGGTGGAATAGACCGTTTGTTATCTCCAATATATCCTTCAATTGGCAAAGTGACTTCTCAGTTTAAAAAAAAGAGTTTTCTCTCTCTTAGAACAATTGTTAAAGCTTCCACTTGGCAATTCAAAAACTATTTTATTTTCTTCATAAATCAATTTGAAAAGTTCATGACAAAGAGAATCTTTTCTCAGGGGACCATTCAATTTTCATCCAATTATGCTTCTTCACAACTAACACCTTGACCAGGATGGATAATTCATAAGTTCTACTTCAATCAGGATGATTACACAACAGTTCATCAAACACA
The DNA here is from genome assembly GCF_040938575.1 of Ambystoma mexicanum. Lineage (NCBI taxonomy): Eukaryota > Metazoa > Chordata > Amphibia > Caudata > Ambystomatidae > Ambystoma > Ambystoma mexicanum. The sequence goes on from NC_090921.1 coordinate 1,034,396,461, forward strand.
GGAGTGTAATTGCCAATTTGTTTCCATCACAATCAGTTACAACCTTATACCACATTTAAAATACTTCAATTTCTCTTCTTCCTGGTCCACTCGCATGCCAGGATAAAACTCCTACTACTATTACTATTCATGTTCAGTGGTAATGTTTGCTCACAACTTTCCACACTTGACTCTTCAATGGGGAAAGTTAAACCAAAAACAGCTTCTGGGATATGTCTTTGGGCTTTTAACACCATTGGCTTATAACTTCTTTCATACACATGCTGTACAGAAGGACAATGATTCTTACATGAATGTATTTGCCATTGGCAATGCAGGTTATCATTTTCTTCCCCTTGAACCTTTCTACAAGGAGGGCTTTTCTCCTGCTTTCTCTTATTTCTTTCCACTCAACCTATTTATTGCCTATTTACAATGTGATTTACAACTCCTGTGACTGCTACATTCAATCTGCCTTGATATTTCTTGGCTTTGGCAATGGTGGTAATAATGTCCCTTATTTGAATGCCCTTCTTTGGGAACACTGTATACCCTTTGTTTTACATTTGCCCTTCTTTGACTTGGTCAATGCAGGTTACAATGTTCTCTTATTGGGTCTCTCCTGTCAGGCAAGTCACATTCACGTTGTTTAACAATGACCACCTTTTGGCTTGTGAGATGTGGGTTACAATATCCTTTTGTTCACCCTCTCCCTTTTGGGTAATTACGTTAAATCTGCTTTCTTTTAAATGTCCAGTATTCAAAAAGTGCTTTCTTGAGAATCGGTCTATTTTGCAGCACCCTGGGGTTAAATAGCTCAGGCCAACTCACCAGTTTATCTTGGCGTCTCCTCCGGACCCATTTGTTACACTTTGCTTCTTGTCAGGTTTTCCCTTCTTGTATGACAGTTACCCTAATTTTCTTGCTGCCAGTGCTGTCTCTCACTGGTGTTCACACGGCTCCAAATGTGCTCTGGTGAAGTCCTCACACTGAAGCAAAATGTAGAGCATTGAGAGTGAGTCTCTCCTTGAGGACAGCTGGTCTCAACACTGCTTCCCGCTGTGCATCCTCTGCATCTCCATGGCACTACGACCTGCGACAAACATTTTGTACGGCATCACAATATCGGCAAAGTGGCGGCGCCGACCTCTGCTTTCTTCTGCTACTTCTGAGGCTCCAGTTGCTCCTGCTGCTACTTTTTTTTTACTGACCTGCACCTGACAGGGCTTTTAATATTTAAAAGTCCTGCTCAGGTGTGGGTCATTAGAAAAACTTGACCGCTCACTATAGTGTAGTGACTCTGTGCCTCTCTTCCTCGTCTCAGTACTAAGAGCATAATGGGACTTGAAGTCCATAATGTTCCTAGCTTCTTCAATATCTCTTTTTAATCCACTTTGTTTAGGGGTTTATGTGATATATATTTAAATTAAGATTTTAATGGAATTATAGGTTCTCTTTTAGGTTTATTACTTCAATACTAACATTAACTCCTTGACTCTTCTATATATCATCTTCATGTTTACAAGGAAGGTTCTTATACTTGGTACCTTGGGTAAATCTGGAAGGGGAGGTCCTACAGTGTCAACATGCCATTAAATATTCAGGCATTAATAAAACCTCTTCCTCAGAAGTGGAGGAATACTGAGTCCCTCCCGACGGAGTCACCACATTCCCATGACAGCCTTCTCCTCCAATGTGATCCTCCCACCTGATAACACCCCCAGGGCTAGGATCAGGTAGCATCTGCCTTCCCCTGACCACATGGGAGGAGGCGCTAGGCTGGGATTCTAGGATGACTCTGCAGGATTCATCACAATCCCTAGGGCAACTGTCTACAGTTAAGAGTTCTGCTACACTTTACTTGCAATGTACATGCATATGGTGGTGAGTGTGTGACAGCTGGACTCAACTGTATGATGTGGGGTGCAGTGCTACATCCAGCATACATGCAAAGTGAATGACATGCAGTCCATGAAAAATGTATTGAGCGGATCCCTTTCCTTGCCACAGTAGCGATGTTGCAGCACACCTTACCTAGCAGCCATTTTAGGAACATGACACAAGTACAATAAACTTATGAGCTTTGAAAATATGTTACGCAAGGCAGTGGATTTAAACACAAAAGCCTTCTTACAGTTCCACTAGATGCCAGAGTAAGATGTGGGAACTAACGCGTGAGCAATTAATGAGAGGAATAATGTACACAAGAATGATTGTTATTCCTGAAAGAGTGATTCAACAGTGCCACCACTTTGAAACATATATGCTCTCTTGGTCCATCCACCTCAGCCTGCCTCGATGACCAGCAAAATGCATGCCTAGTGTGAGAACGTAGAGCAACTTCATCTATTCTGTCTCGCTCTCTCCCCCACAATGAGCCCAACCTTGTGGAAATCCAGGAGGCGTCACACCCCCTCGATGTCCAGAAGTCTCCTGGCAAGGCAAGTAAACTGTACTATCCATGAAGCAGGTCCCTGGGGTACTCCAATCTTTTTCAGCTTGGACCACTTGACATATATAATAAAAACCGAACCACCCCTCCTATCATCAGGCAAGCAATCGTAATTGTTCTTTGAGTAGGAGGATGCCAGCTGAAGATTCCACCTAAAGGCTTCCAAAGGTCTGGCTAGGCCTTCATCACTTCAACTATTTATCTAAATGCCAAGTGTAGCTGTGGCTGCCCCCCTTAAGAGAACATTTCTAGTCATTGCCTAATTTAGATCGAGTCAAATTAAAACATGTTATCGACAGTCTAATACCTCATTGGAGGGTTCTTGGTGTCAATTTCTATCATGCAGTATTGTCTGCCTAAAGCAGATACCTTTAGCTGGATCTATTAATACCGGAACTGGGTACATCAGCATCGAAATCTTCTTCTTAAGATTTCATTGGGCAACTTCAGTCCAAGCGATTGATGGTGTACACCCTCTACTTGCTACTTTAGGCCATTATTACAACTTTCCCAACTTTTCTGTATTTGAAATATACTCCATGAGATACTAAAGAACCTGATGTTTCCAATTTAGCTTACCATTGCCCCCTCTTTCAATCTATCCTTTACTGATGCACTCTCAAGCACCATTGCCTGCAATTCTTCCATCGGCACTATTCTTTGAATGCCATACTCTGAACATGCCAGCAGATAGTACTGTACAGTTTCTGTTCCTCTACAGTACCCACATTCTCCAGTTTTGTGTTTGCTAATTTTTACGTAAATGTGGATTCTGCTTGTCTGGCCTAATCTGACTTTACTGAGCCCTCTGTCTTGTAGTCTGTGTAAAAGAGGATGAAAGGTAATGGTGCCAAAGCACGCGCTTGCCCGAGATGGAAACTATCTGTTGTGGACTACTTCTCTGCTGCAGGATACACTGACTAAAGTTCCAGACTAGTTGGACTAGCTCCAGCCGTAGCCCAGGAACACCTATCTTGCCACGTTTGGCCCACACTAGATTCTATTAACACAGCCAAATCTAGAAAAGCCACATATAGATGTGTATTCTTTTTTCTTTTTGTATTCACATTTTTATTGAACAAATTGAGAAATCAACACACCTTAGGTACAAATAACCCCCCAACTCCCCAAACACATCACAATACAATATATAGGACCAGAAACATTGAGATGAAGCCTTTACAACATGTTCAGCAACCTCCCCCAAGTTTCTTCATGAAGAGCATTTTTCTTTAGTTTGCGGACTATGACTCTCTCTAACAAGGACATTTTACAGAGGTCTTCGACCCATACAGCATTTGAAGGAAATGTATCATTCTTTCAGTCTCTCTGTATTGTTTTGTTGGCACACAGGGAAGCTCCGAAAAAACCCAGCATTTCGAGGATCTGACAGATCATCCAGGAGGTCATCCTCCCCCAAGATAATAGTTGTAAAATCAAAATCAGTATTCAAAACCAGAACTTTGTCAGTCACTTCATTCCAAAATGCTCTCACCGTACTACACTCCCACATCATGCAGTCAAAGGAGCCCACCCTATGCCCACATCCCAACAAGCCTCTGAGTCAAGCTGTCTTTGCCCAGAGGAAGTTGGATCGTGCTTAGAATATAATTGGTCCAGGGTGTAGATGACATTTCAATTGCATTAACCTTTCCCCACAAAGATATAACCATCTATCCAGATCCATCTTTAAGCTTGATGACATACATCTCATGTTCCCCCTCCTCATATGGCTCACGTCCTTGGTCAGCCAAATTCTAAGTATTTCATCTCCTCTGGGCACCAATGGAAACCCAATCTGCTTAACTGTCGTGGGCTACATGATAACTGTCGTGGGCTACATGACCTGTAAGCAGACATACACTCTGACTTTAACCAGTTTATTATATCACCGGAAAGGGATTTGAAAGTTTCAATTGGTTCCATTAGCGCCGGTAGTGAAGATTCCACTGCTGTCTATTTGTTATTGGAGTGTAGGTTTTCATGTTGGCATTGAGGTATAGTCAGTGGTCAATTGCACTAGAACCTTCAGAAAAGCTTGCGTGTTTCTGTGGGATGATTCTGCGGGTTTAGCCCAATCTCCTGATCTGTCCTACAGCCATTGAAGAAATTATATTCAACAATAACAATATGGGTCAGCACAAAGCTCTTCTTACTCAGAGGAACAATCAAGCACTAGTGCTAAGAAGTTGGGACGCTTCTCTTGATGAGACCATTAGCCTTGCCCGCCACTCAGGGTGCCATAAGAAGACGTCAGACCCAATAGCCCCAGGCCTCACTCTTTCCCTCTTTTTATAGATGTCATCCATTTTAGCATGTAACCACATTGGGGAGGGGTGCACACGCTCGACATCCATACGTCAACAGTAGCAACTCCACCTGGGTCACATGGCACTGTCCAAAAGTGGGAGGTCCATTGGTTGGGGAAGGACAGGGGGTTGGGAGTCCCACCTCTCCAGGTGGAACGTATTTAGCTGTCTCTGAGGTAAGTTGATATTTAGTGGCTTTAGTCAGCTGCCCCATTTGCCAATAAATGAGCTCTGGCCTGTTACTTAAGTAAGAAATAGATGGACACTGTTGGCACATTCTTATTTTTCGTTGCTAAATTCAGATGCTTTTGGTGGCTCTGCATTCTTGATTACTAATATCCCAAGAAGCCCCAAAGTACAGCATCTGTGAGTTTTGCACTGAAGCCAACCTCGGTAGCAGTTCTTTAGCAACTGCTTCAAATTGTGGCAAACTCCTTCCTTAGAACAAGTTTTCCCAGCAGTTCTAAACAACTTAGAACAACATATCAGCGGATAGTCAATGACTTAAGCCCTCTTCCCTGATGTATAAATTGGAGAAGCAGAGATATCGGCCTTGCACCTCTCATTGACTTGGAACAGTATATGCTGCAGCAGAGTGATGGGAAACTTTGAGCCATCCAGATGCTGTTGCCTCTGCCTCCCATGATCTCACACCATTCACTAATGGGAGTTATAGGCCAAAACATATGAAAAGGTGGAGGTTACCCACCACGAACTGGACTACTTTGGGTCCCCTGCTGACTGCCTCTAAAATAATTCATTGCGATTGTGGTATATCAAAGTTTTCCTCCAACGTTCATTTTTTGAGCAGCTGTGCCATCAGTTCTGCATTTCTGTTCTATATGTATCGTGTTGTTGGTGGGCATAACGATGCTAAACTAGTGACACTTTTAAATCAGATTGACAATACTAGTGTCGGATGGCAGATACATATTAACCAGTAGAATCATTCTACCCCACTGCTTTACCACATTCAATGTTACTACTATGCACCCCCTACTGCTACACTAGGTTCCTCAAAAGTGTGAAAAAACAGACGGTGCTTCACTGCCTAAACTCTGTTACTCAGGTGGCTCGGACACGGCCATCGCCTTTGGATCCAATCCCTGGGGGTGTGCAAGTGCGTGAGGATCACCTGGGTCAGGGGTCCTCGGGGAGTGGGGGAGGAACGCACAATGGCGAGACATGGTATCGCCTCTTTCCAAATACCCCTGTCCCATCCTATTTGATAGGATATTCCAACTTCCAGACCCCCCCCTTTCCAACACAAACAGTGAGCCGAGGAAGAGGAGGTCTGAGACTTAATGGAGTACCACCCATGCAATACATTGGACATGTCCCACTAATAAGATCAGGCAGGGTCAGACCCTTGATCTTAAATACAAACACCTGCTACCTATTGGCTCTCCCCACATGTTTAAAAGGGGGAACACTAAGACACACTCTGATGCACGAGAAAGAGCAGTTCTTGCAGCGCAGTGGCGAACCAGATGGAGCAGAGCGACAGGCCAAGGGATGGAACCGAGGTATGGAGAAACCGTGGACACCCCAGCGAGAGATCGTTACCTCCGAAGGGCCTTGAAGATTGAACAAGGAAGCCCAGCCAGAGAAAACAGATACGCCTCTTTTGTGTTTCAAGGATACCAGCCACCCTGCCAGGTGAACGGCAGAGTTGGGGATGTGCAGCGGCAATTGTGGTATCAGCCTTGACTTCAGGATCAAAGATGCGAAAGACGAAAAAGAATGAACACAGCCGGTGAGTTGATGAAAGAAATGAAAGTCTGGTCTGTGGTTAAATGAAACTTGACCGCAACAGTATCCAACGAATGAAGGTTGTGTGTGTTCCGATAAGACGCGAGAGAAAGCAAAGCATTGTAAAGAACTGTAAATTAAAGATACAAGGTAACAGAGTGGTCCGGCGAATGAAAATTGCCAATTGAAAGTCTCTGTGAAATGTCTGATGCCGTAGAAGCGGTGGGAAAAGAAAGAAACTGAGATGCAAGATATGAACTGTTGTTAGGTTTGATCCCGGCAGAGGGAAACCTGGATGTGAGAGATATCTTTGAACTTTGAAATAAGTACTGTGCTCGAAAATACATTTACCAAGAGGCCTTGGTGTACGAGAGAAAAAGTGACATTTGAGCAAAGAAGGTTAAAGTGGTCATGCCAAGGAAAGAACAAAAGCGTTGCAGTTTCGAAAGTCTTCGACAGCGCAATGAAACTGAAAGGAGGCTTGACCCCGATGGAGGGAAGCCTATGAAGGAGTGATTGAAGCTTGGGGAAGGGAACCCCACAAATTGCGATTGAAAGGTTTGAGCCCTGTGGAGGGAAACCTGTACTGAATTGTGGTAACCGGAAGGAAAGCAACTTTGGTTGAACTGTATTACAAGCTAAAAGGTGACCTGGGCTGGAATGAGAGACAGCCAAGAGGCCCAGCCCATAAACCAGTGACTTTCTGCAGAGGGCCAAGTGGGCCCTCGTCCACAATACAAACTGCGTCCATGTGTCCGAAGCCACAGTGTGCCACAAGGTCCAAGTGTGCCACCTTACCCTGTGCTACAAAACGCAGGGAAGGGAGTTTACTCAGCCATACTGACATTTATTTTGAACACTGATTTTCCTTTTTGCATTACACATTCCCTTTACATATTTATTATATTAGAAAGAGGGCAGGCATTAGGTTTGTTAGTATAGGCCATTTTATTTTGACTAAGGACTGACTAGGACTGACTAGGACTGTATTTTCCTTTTGTTTGATGGTTGAGAATACTCCCATCATAGTTATAGGGCAAGATAGGAGTTTTACAACCCCTTTTAGACCATCAATAAAGGTTTTGAAACGTGCAGCTCTTTTGTCAATGTCTACTTGTGATACCATACCTCCCTCACAAAGGATTGTGTAATAGCTTCTCCATTTGGGCATCCCCTAATTGAAGAAGAGGTGTGTAATGTGGGTGTCTTCTACTGGGGAGCTTTCTGCCCAATCCCAAAGAGCTGGGACAGTATGATTGTAGGACGCAGAGCCAAGCTCAAAGATCTGCGTTCCTCCAACATGAATTTGCATCCCGAAAACTGGGGCCACCAGGCTCTGGTGGCCACTGGCAGACAGCTGCAAATCATGCTGATTTTATCAGCTAAACATTACACAAATCGTCAACAGTGGTTGTGTGCTCAGACCTATATGTGACTTACGAATAAATGAGCAGCGTAGCAAGATCCCACCTTAAGGACTACAGGACCTGCTGCCCACCCTATGATTCCTATTCCTTCTGGGTTTCGTGGAGACTTGCTTTCTCTAGGAAACGGGGCCAAAATATCTTGTTCTCTTTTTATTTTTATCATGAAATGCAATATAACATTGCTTCTCAAGGCGTGATTAGGGGTATATAAAAACTAAAAGTATATAACTCAAGAAACTAACCATTTTAAGAAGTTGTGCTTCAGCAAACCAAGCATCTGAAAAAAAGAAAGACTGCTTGTATTTGATGTTTCAGATTTACCCAAATGACACAACAAGCGATTAGGCCTGGGCTCTGCACCTGAGGTGGCTGCACTGCAGATGAGGTGGTGGTCCTGCATATGAGGCCATTGTAAGTCATGCTCACCTCATAGCACAGAAACAACTCAAATCTTTTTTTCTCAAATTCTTTTGCTCGAATTTCCTCAGAAAAATGTAGATGGTGAGTTGGTGTTAGGCAATTTTGGTGGGGGTCGTGTAGGGCCAGCAAGGGGAGGGTGCAGATCATCTCCCCCTGATTTCAATCAAAAGAAATTAGAGTTAAATCATTTTTGCAAAAAAAAGATCAGTAGACATGCCATTAATCAAGCCTTCCATGGTCTCCCCTATACTCACAAACTGTTTGACCACTGAGTGGCTGGTGGGTAAATGGGTATGAATGTGTGCATGTAAGGCTGCGGCCCAGATAAGGGGCATGGATGCTTTCTCACATTTTTGGGCAAAGCCAACTCAATGAATGCTATTTCAGGGAGGAGGGTTTAGGGTGCGGGGGTCATAGAACAAAGGGGTAGGTATATTGGGCATTTTCTGTGACATAGGGGCAAGGCCAATATGATGTGTGTTCTTACATGGGGAGTTTGGGGGCACATGTGCAGTCAGCAAGTAAATGTTTTCTTACTGTGGCATTGCATGCTTTGTCGTGTTCAGGGCAAGGTCGACATGATGAGTGTTCTAACATGGTGGGTAGAGGCGGAAACGGTTGCTTACTGTAGCATTGCATGTATTTCTGGCATTGAGGGAAAGGCAACATGGTACTGCAGGGGCTGGGCAAGCATTTGTGAAGTAGCAATAACATATTTTCTTCCTGTGGCAGGAGAGTTGTGCTGCTATTAAGGGCAAAGCTAACACAAGAATATGAGTACATGAGGATAATGGTGTATACTGGCAGAGCAAGCATGACAATTTTTAGTTTTGGCTATTAGTTGGCACCGAAGTGCCACCATACCCTAAAATATTGCATTGGAGTACAGCTAGGGAGAAATGGCATATGAGGAGGCGCACAAATCCTGTAAGTGTTGTCTGGTTATTTACCCACCAATTGACAGCCCAAGGCCATGCTAATCCTTATAACCATTTCCACCCACTTCCTGCCCTTCCCCGCCCAAAACACATCCTCCTTGAATCGCTTTGAGCTACCTTTATCAAGTTGTACCATCAGACTTTGTGCTTGAAGTGCCTGACAGTGTTTTTTCAAAGCAGTCTTCTGAGAGTTAATGACTTAATGGAAGCTGTAAATGTGCTACTGATGTAATAAAAATGTCTTAAACCGGTCTACCTTCAACCACTCGATGTATGAGCAACATGCCTTTCCTTCACTGAAGTCTTGTTAAAAATAAGTATTGGAAAAGCCAACAGTTTTGCTTGTGTATAAGTATTAGGTATTTGCAGGCACTGCTGCTATATTCCCAGGTACTCACGCCATTTTACAGCTGCTACCATTGATGGCCAGTTAATACTACTACAGCAGTGCCTGGCAAATGCCTTTCCCATTCCTATACAAAAGCCATAACTGTTGGCATTGCCAATGCTTATTATGGTATCATTACTGTTCATATTATTACTGGCCATGCACAGAGTAGTGGGCTGGTACATTTGGGTTTCAGGGTTCAGGAGCCCAGCACAACCCCCCTGTTTCTCCACTAGGTAAAAGATTTAAGGTTTCATGTTTCACCTAGTCCAGCATGCTGCGTGCCCCTGCAGCAACGTAATCCTCATGTGGGAAACGTACCAAAATGTCGCCCTCATTTATGCGCCCACGTAGTAACTGCGACTTTGGGGGCGCACAAAATGAGGGCGACAGTTACTGCGCCCAAGCAGAGTGAGGGTTCCGAGGGTGTCCCCGCTTACCATGGTGGGGACAAGAAAGAAAAGAAAAGCACCCAGCGGCATCACCTCTAACCCACGTTAGTGGGAGGAACTGACGCTGCAGGGATAGCAGGGTTTAGGCGGCACACAGAGAAGTGTGACACTGTAAAGGTAAGTGGGGTGGTGGGGGTCGGTAAGGGAAATGCAGGCCGAGGGATGCAGGCACAGTGATCTATTTGATCACTGTGCAGCGCTGCAATTGGTGTCGACATTTTCGTCTGCGCAGTTACGGGCGGCGCAGTGATCACATAGATTCATCATGTGCATTGCATGTGCTGGCATGGAGTGTGACGCGGCCCGTACTTTGTTGCCGAGCTTGTGGGTGGGGGACACCGTGTACTCATTACGGCTTACAGGGGGGCACCCACATTGTGTGGAACGCAACTGCATGCAGCATCCCAATTCAGCGACTATGTGAAACATAACAATCGCTCATCTTGCTCAAACATGGCTCCCGTGGCATGCTTTGCAAATATATGTTGTGCCTGTCAGTTAGTGGCTTCCAAAAACAGTGTGGTGCCTCACAGCAACAGGTTTCTCACATTGAACGCAGCTCACCCTTATCGCTAAACAAGTATCTGCTGAAAGGGACATGCAAATATATGGTACATTGAGGCATAACATCAACCATCATAATAGAGGCACGTTTCACGCATCGACATATGCCTTGAAAATAGGCTACCCTATTTTGGGAAGGAAATGCTTTGCATTGTGCAATGAGCCGGTAACTGTGCATTAAAAAAAAGAATCAGAGCAAATATGCACAAATAAATGAATTCGATAGTGCAGGACACGCCGCGGCCAATGAGAGCATGTGTGGGTTCCCGGCACACCGGGAACGATCTGTTTGTTTATTGCAGTGTACATGGATCACTGATTCATTAGGCGGTAGGTATTCATACGGTACATCATTTCACTGGAGAAGGCCAGCACACATGTTATGTTATCTTGGTGGTGTATAGCGCCTCCTGCCACTGGAGGAATATGACAGAACATTCAGTAGTGCCAGGAGAAGCCAAGTCGGGTAGATAGTTGGGATGAGGGCTACATAGGAGGCACAGGAAGGCCTGAGAAGGACAAAGTAGAGGGCCAATGTTTACAATTGGATCACATCTATCGTGGGACTCCACTGCATTCTATGGGGCGCAGAGCCAAGAGGAGAGATAGCTGGAGTGGAGGTGTTCTCTGTGCAAGCGGGCGATGACCGGAAATGACTCACTACATGGTGAGCCTGGGCATGGTGGACACATGCCCAAGAAAACAGAAGTAGCAAAGCCCTCACGCTCACCTCCCTCAGCTCACTTCCAACATTTGGGAGAGGTTGTATGTCAGAAATCCGAATTTGCCAAGTTTGCAAAAGCTTCATTCTGCTGCTCTTGGGTTGACTCTTGTGGGTGCATCTTGTGAGAGTTCCAGTCCTGCACAATCAATTTCCTATGATAGACAGAGTCCTCAGCTGGATGCACTCGAGTGAACATTTCAGGATCCCCCTCCATAGGGAACCCTGCACCTGACTTCAGGAGCCGGCTCGTCAGTCTTTGGTCACCAGGAGGTGTGCATCTGTGGAAATATTCTACGCCACGTTCTGCTACACCTCAATCCAATGCAGTGCAGCCGGCACGCTTATCTCTCTCGCCAAGGTCTGCAGATAGCAGAGCACAGCCTTGTGCACATTTTCCGATCTCCACCGAAGGTCTACAGATGCTGCCGGCTCCAGATGGTGGACAGGATATAAAAGCTTTCATGTAGATCCTCAAACAGCTGAAAAACATTAGAAGCACCATGGCATTCCTCTTGCTCCTTGCCTGTGCCGCCTTTGTCAGTGCCGCCTCTGGTAAGTGCCAACACATTATATCCAATGGAGAGCGGCAGTGAAGAGCTCCAATGCCCTCAGCACATCCCTGTGGGAAGGGCTCTTGGCTGGCAGCAGGGCAAGAGAATACACTCTTTGTTCGAACAGAGGTCCTGTCACTCGGACCCTTTGGAAAAATGATTGCGTCCTATTCAGACTCGTGTCAGTAGCTGGAAGCATGGCGGGCACCGGGCAGCGACTGCAATGTCTCTTTCAACAGTGATCCCTTGTATTCTGTCTCAGCTAGTCTCAACTCTGCATTGGAGTCATGGAGTGCATGATAAAACTCAATTTATCATCCTCAAGGGGAGCATCACTGAGTTGTAAAACCCTAACGGCATGGGTAGAATGGGTAGCATGGGTAAAATGGATAGCATGGGTAGCGTGGGAGGGAGACTTATAAGACCTATTCAATGGGAGCTGTGTGCAAAACACTTTTCACATTGTCACACAGAAGCACCCATCACACCTTCTCTCAGGGAACTTCTCTGGTTCTCCCGGGGGGAGATGATGTCATCGTTCACAGGCCCTACCATTCATTGGGATCTCTTTTCTGCTCCCCTAGATTCTCTTACAATATCTCTAAGCACCTAGCCGGAACCTCTTGGGTCTGATCATCGGCAATGTAAAGCCAGTGGAAGGAGATGCAGCTCCTTCTCTGTGCCCGGCCAAGCCGTTCCCTATCCACTCCACCGAGAACCACTTACTATTCTGCAAACTGGGGGAGCCCCGGCCCGTCCTCCCGTACATTCATACCACTGTCGGCGCCTCGATGAGTCACGATTGGCCGTGATTTTCTGTCATCCCCATCCCTCTGATGTCCCATCAGAGGGGTTCTTATATTTCATTTGCTTGACCCATTTCGATTGAAAGAAGAGATAGATCTCCAGAGGTTGAGTTCTCTCTCTTGTGAGGGTGATCTAGCTGGAGTGGGAGGGGATAAACGTTGGGTGTTAGAGGGCAGCAATGATAACACACCTGGTTGGAGCTAATTAATGAGAATTAATTAAAGAGATACAGGAGGCACTCCAGGCAGCTCAGGCCTCTAGCGTTGAGATCGAGTCTCGCACAATGGATCGTGGTCTCACTCCTGCCTTTCGTCAGGGACACCATATACTACAAGGAGGAATCTTAATATTTCTGGAAATTATCATGTTTCGATATTGGTCCCACCCTTAGTCTTTCTGTAGTTGCTCTCCACGGGGAGAGGATAATTCCGTCATGTGCTTTCGCTGCCAACCACGGGGCTCATACACGAAACATGAAATTTTCTGAATGAATTGGGGATCAAACCTATCTCATCCGTAGGATGTATTCTGTTAAAGCGGCCATCCCACACAGATTTCCAACATGAAAGAACAGTATCAGTACGGTGTTGCGGTCAGAGTGTTCTACAGTAATAATTTAAAGAATACGGTTTGAGCTGTGCACAGGATACCATCCTGTGGGTCAACACATACAAGACCTTATCAACCCAGAGAAGGAATAGTAGCCAAAACATTGATCTCAAAATAATTAAGATCCCAATAGAACCAAAGAAAATAGTATTATGTATTCCTCCAAGCCTCTCGAACCATAGTTTACAACATCTAGTCCAATTCAACCAGAGGGCGGCAATAGTCCTTTTGGGCGCAAAAGCTATAGGAGCAACGCAGACCTCAAAAGGTACCAGGGGTCGTGATGAGAGCCCCCTCTTAATTCAGGGTAGCAAACACACTTTTGAAGGGAACACTGTTCTTAAATCTTGGAAGGGAGCAGAGATGACATGCATGTATGCATATAAATCCCATGTATGTATGGGATTAATAAAGTACAAAAATAGCTCAGAATCAAAGGAGCAGCGTATATTGGGGATGCACTCTGGAGGCTGCAGGTCGGGTGCAGGAGTAGGGCAGGCGGGGAGCTCCAGGCGGGAGAGGTGAGGATGAGCGATTGGAGATGTTCTTTGAAGAGTAGGATCTTCTGGTCTTTCCTCCAGTGAAGGATGGAGGAGACCAGTCTTCTCTGCATTGGAAACCTGTCCAGAGACAGGGTGCCTAAGAGGATAAGACCTATGTTCTAGTTATTTACCTTTTGCACTTGTTTCCACTCTGGTGATGTTATAGCACCTTGAAGTGTGTTGGCCTCTGATGAAAATGATGAGTTTCTCAGCTAGGTACAGTAGTGTTTTGGTTGTAAGTGCTTTGTAGGTGATGCAGACAGTCTTGCACAAGATGCATGCCTGCAGCGGAAGCCAGTGCAGGTCCTTGAGGATGGGGGCAATGCGGTTGATTTTCCTAGCCTGGGATGAGGCCTAGTGCAGCATGATGGAAGGCTTTCAGAGGGACCAAGGCGCCATCTGGGACTCCTTCAAGTAGGGTGTTGCGCCGACCTAAGTGGGAAACACCAAAGACTTGGGCAACTGATCTGAAATCCAGGGCAAGGTCAAGGATGAATGGCTTTACTTTGCAAAGGAGCACATGCCGATTCCACGCTCGTAGATGTTCTTGGCAATGTGTGTTTTGGGTGAAAGGTCACAGTCGGGAGATTTTACACTGGGGAACAGCTGGGGTGTGAAACTGTCGTGCTTCATATCAGTCAGCCATTTCTGTACTTGGGCTCGCTTGGTGGAGTTTCCTAGGATAATGGATTTGATCTTTGTCCAGTTGAGTTTCCGGCAGGCACTTGACATCCAGGCTCCGATAAAGGACAGGCAGGTGCTTGAGTCGATGGATGCTGGATCCTTGCACTGGCAAATGTTGGTGGAATGTGGGGAAAACACGGTCACCTGTGAAGGCTGATGTGTCCCTCTAGGATGAGCTGGGACATTTAAATTATTGGTGGATGTGCTATATTTTAAGGAAGCCTATTAGGATGTTGTTATGATCCACTGTAACTTTATAGAATATGTTAAAATAAAGCGATGCACCACAATGCATATTGTTTTGTCTGCATAACTATGTAATGGAGAGAAAAACTTTTGAATAAAAATAGGATGACTAACGAGGCAACTTATTGGTATCCGATTTTGACGGAACTAGAGGGCACAGCCTTACTTTTGTGTAAGTGATACTTCAAAAAGGACACAGCAGTTGCTGTTTGGAGAATGTCTATTGGAAAGGGGACAGAAGGCGCAGGGTGAGCTCTTTGAAAATACGGTTTAACGTTTGGCCCGCAGGCAGTGGGGATGGTGGGCGGCGGCCATCTTCTGCCCCTGAGAGTGACGGTCCGCCATTCAGTGGGGTTGCTTATGCGCGGCGATGTTTCTCTTTGAGTGAGACAAATAAGACATTAAATTATCGTTAGATGATGTTTGCTCCGATGTATAAAGATACTGATAAATCGAAACATAACATTGTTTTTCTCACTGTATGTTGGGGAACAAAAACACATAGGGCCTCATTACACAGAAGGCGGTAAAGGTTTACCGGTACCGGTAAACCCTTACCGCCTTACTACGAGGTCGCTTTGCGGATCCTCCCTTAACGCCTGGTTTTTACAGGCGTTAAGTACGGGACCCGCAAAGGGACCTTGGTGCTAATTACGGTACCGCAATTTGCGGTACCGTAATTAGCACCTTCACCATTAACATGGAGCCCTATGGGGCTGACTGGCAATGGTGAAGGGGCAATGGTGGATGGCGGAATTAGCGCACCCACACACCTTGGAATATGGCGCTAATTCCGCCATCCACCAAGGCGGACCCGGTAAGGTACCGGCGGCAGCCATGGCGCTAATAGCGCCATGGCTTACCGCCTTCCGTGTAATGAGGCCCAAAGGCTGATAGTTCAGCGGACGCCCGTGATGAAAGCATCACACTAGAATCAGCAAGATGGCTGCAAGATCGTCCCCTCTTTAAAGGAGACGATGTGTACTGTAATTCCTTCCGGGATGGCAGGAAGTTGCAGATCGAAATGGCTTCCAGAAGACCAGTAAATCACAACAAACCACGGCCATATTTAAGTAAGTGATCAGCACAGTTCCTCCTTAGATCAAGTCTTCACCTGGGTTCCGCCCATGAATACAATCACACTTGTGTAAGGATTGCCGCACACCCTCCCACCCACACCACCCCCTGAAGTGCTTTGCTGCCCCAATTCCATGCATAGGCCAGGAAAGAAGGTTAACATGGGGCCAGAGCGCCATTACGGCCGAAGCTCAGTACAATGTAGTGACTAGTAAGACATTTAGGCGCTGAATTGCAGGCTATGACCGCCTAACTCTTCTATATCTCTTAGTCCAGGTGCGGGGGAAGGTCTGGCTCTGGTCTTGTTTTGCCATGTAAGGCCCTGGCCTACCTCTATGAAATTAAATGAAATGATATTTTATTTATATCGTGCTCGTACACAAGTATTTCAAATCCAGCACTTACTGCGTATCTGTCAAGTGATGACCTATACATTGCTCATAGAATTTCCTTTTACAGTTTTGTTTACTACACATACCCACATTTGTCTTAGTTTAAATTATTCTGCACAGTGCCGCATGCCTCCGATGTAGCCGCCTCGTAGGTTAAACATAGCTGATAGTGGGCCAATTTGGTTATTTGCATCCCAATTTGAATGAGTGGATTTGTAGCTTTTATTTAAAGGCTTCTAATATCTGACTGTGCCCTGGGTCTGCCGAGAGTCTTATGCCCCGCATGTGGTGAGGTGATTGTCAGGGGTCATCTCTCAGTAGTTACTAGGCTGTTTTTTGCTGTGATGGTCACTGAATCCACCCATCGCAGGTTTTGACCAGGCGGTGGTTTGGTGAAAGAGTTTGCATGCTGGTTGGGGCATGTTGGGGGCCTGCCCTGGACCACCAGGCAGGCCCCATCTGCATGTCGGGAGCACCCGACACAGTCCTGCTGGGCGGCGATTACGCCGCAAACAATGGAGTGGGGGTCACCCCACTCGCTCCAGATCACTGGGCGGACCACGTGGCTGAGGTCACCCAGCACACTGCGGCCCCGGCTGTGGGGGCACCCAGGCCGGGGTCGCACCACCAGCCATGGTCACATGGCGGTATGATTCCCATAGGACGGAGTTGCCCAGCAGGGGCACCATCCTCATGCTGGGCCCCGTCCCTGGGCCCAGATCACGCGGTGTGGCACCAGCATGGTGCGAAACAAGAACAACACCGGAGCCTCGGATGGAGTGACTGACGAGCCGGAAACAGCTTGTACTTTTAATTAACTTGGTCACATGGGCAACCATGTGACCAAGACAAACACACTGGGAGATACCATGTCTCCCTACAGGTGGTGATATGCAACACTCCTCCTTTTTCATAACAACAAAATAAATGGAACACCATGACATAATTCACACACTAACTCTACAAACCATAACTCCCACAAACATGCACCCTTTATTAACCTGGGTGAGTGGGTCTCATATCACTGAACGGCACCAACGAGGGACCCTGGCACCACATAAAGCACTCCCGATATCTGGCCGTTCACCACTTTACAATGTCCACTGACTGGGCCATTTTGAGCAAGAGTCCAGGCATGCCGGATCCCAGCCTTCATGGGGATGTCTGCAGTGTTCATCTGGTGCACCCCGGGGAGTTGCAGGAAACCGGTTTGACTCCCCTCCCCACCAATGTTCATTTAGGACAGTCACACCACAGTCACAGAGGCCGGCAAAGCCACACCTGGGGAGGTCCAGGGGCCACATCGTCCAAGTCCACAGTCTTGGGGGGGGCGCCTGTAGTGGGGGCACTGGCAACACAGCGGCCGGAGTCTGCGCCTATCACTGTAGTCACTCAATGTGGCCCCGCTAGCTGGTCTTTGATTGAGGGCGCACAAGCACTCCGGTGGGGAGCCGCTACCCAGTTGCTGGGCAATGGACGCAGCCCTCTCTGGGTGGAAAGTGCAGTCCTTGGCCTGTGCCATGCTGCATAGGCTGTCTTGCCTGAGGCCTGGGTATGCTGTACACAGGACCATGTGCAGTTCTATGGTGCTTCGCTTCTCCTCATTTCTTTGGCTCCCACATGGAGCACTGCAGGCCTCGTCACCACCAGGCCCGTGGACCACTTCGGGCCGATGGGTGGCCCCGACATCGAGCGCACCCACACATTTTTATTTTGTAGGCACCCTGGCCTGGAGCGTGCTGTTTCGTTTTCACTGCCGCGGCAGACCGGAGTTCGTGATGGACAACCGCGGGCATCACCTCCAGGTTGCTGTTCTTTTTTTTTCCCATGCAACGACAGCCGCCATCCTTCACCTTTTCTTCATTGCGCTGTAGCCGCTTCATATTTTCTGGGGGCAGCATCTCACATCCCCCCCCCCACGGGCCACGACGTGGGACATGTCCCTCCTCTCAATGGGGGGGAGGGGCAACGTCTCTTCATTGCAGTGCGGGCCGGGGCATCGCAGTTCTCCTTGCAGCGGGGCCGTCGCCCTTTTTTTACTTTTCTGCTCCGGGATGGAGCACCACAGCAGATCACCACTGGAGGGCAGGACTTGTGGGGCCAGCGCACTTCTTCTCCTCTTTGCAGCCAACTAGTTGTTCTGGGGCTTTTATTTGGGCCCTGTCTGCGGGCCAGTAGCACAGTGTTCCTCTGTTATTCGCCCCGGCCTGGCAGGCCACTCCCCTTCTCTTTGTTGCCCGCTGGAGACACGTCACTTTTTCAGGAGGGTACCACAATGGGTTAAAATATCCCTCTCCCCTTCTTTTCAACCGCCACGGCCCGGGCGTTGTTGACTGCGGACCTCCAGGCTCCGCCCCTTTTCTTTGTTTCATTTCGGGCCCGTCGCAGGGCTCCATTGCCTCTGTTTTTTTTTCTTTCTCCGCTGGTTTCCGGAGCACATTTCTGCCCTCGCAGGCCCTGGTGGTGGGGGGTGGGGGCGGCCTGTTGTGGTGGGGGCGGGGACTCAGTCTCCCCCATCTGCAGCCACCGCCGCCTTTGCAGCTCTCCTCACGGGGGAGAAAGGCTGCAGCTACTACAGCAGGCGCCGCTCCCCTCCCGTTGCGGCCGATGCCGTGGGCCAATCTCGCTCCCCACAGGCAGCTCTTCTCCGCCGCCTCCATTTACGTGCGGCCAACACCGCACACCATCCTGGGGGCACAGGCGGCCCGGGTTCAGGCATCCGGGCCCTTGGCCACCCCCAGCACCTCCATACCTCCAGCGGCTGGAGCCGCCGTGGGCTCCAGCCCTTGTGAGCATTGTTGGACCACCGGGCAGGCCCCATCTGCATGTCGGGAGCACCCGACACAGTCCTGCTGGGCGGCGATCACGCCGCAAACAATGGAGTGGGGGTCACCCCACTCGCTCCAGATCACTGGGCGGACCACGTGGCTGACGTCACCCAGCACACTGCGGCCCCGGCTCTAGGGGCACCCAGGCCGGGGCCGCACCACCAGCCATGGTCACGTGGCTGTATGATTCCCATAGGACGGAGTTGCCCAGCAGGGGCACCGTCCTCGTGCTGGGCCCCGTCCCTGGGCCCAGATTACGCAGTGTGGCACCAGCATGGTGCAAAACAGGAACAACACCGGAACCTCGAATGGAGTGACTGACGAGCTGGAAACAGCTCGTACTTTTTATTAACTTGGTCACATGGGGAACCATGTGACTAAGACAAACACACTGGGAGATACCATATCTCCCTACAGGGGGTGACATGCAACAGGGCAAGCCTGTTATGTGTGGTGTAGTGCTCTTGAACTACAATGGGGGCTAACGGTGGCACCATTGAGATGCAGCCTTTGCCATGAAGAGTGCCATTTTTGCTAAGGGGCATGCTGCCTACGGCCTCCTGGTTTGTTGGGTATTATGTCCAGAGAGGCAAGAGGTGATTGTACTTTCTATGGCTCAATTATACCCAAGCAGAGACCAGAGAGAAACACCCATTGCTATCCCTCAATAATTATGCAAAAAAAAAAAAAAAAAATGCCCCGGAGTCGAAAATACCTCACAGGTAACACTAATCCATATTACCTTAATTATATTCATTGGATTAAAGCTATGCACAAATATTATTTTATTTCGGAAATATAGAAAACATTTCATGAACATAGAACACATTAATTTCCGCCGTTATAAAAGTATAAATAATTGTTGGTGCCAGGCAATATTGCCAAATCAAGCTTTCTATGGCTCAGCATGATTTTCCAGAGCCTGGTAGTTTACACCAGCAGGTGGGCCAGCATCAGTCTGAGGAAAGGGCTTTAGGGGCTAATATGCAGTAAGGGCAGAGCAGAGCTGCATGCTCTTCTGCACAACATGCCCAACAGTCTGCCAGGCGCTGAAACCAAAGGCTGCACTCAGGGAAGATGTCTGCTTTTGTTTTTTATATAAACCCATTTTTATTATTTTCATCATGTGCTTATTAAGCAACAACAATAAAAGGTTTCTCAGTGCCTCCCCCCAAACCTTTCCCTCCTCCCATTGGCTCCCTCTCCACCTCCCACTCCCTGCAAACCCCTACCCCCAGCCCGCCAGCCAGCCAATACACCCCTCCCACTTCCAGTTGACTCCTCCTGAAGTGCAGTTCACTCCGCTTCCATCCACCGGGCCCTTCCTTTTTTGAATCTGTGGGGACATACTCAATCACTATACACCCTTTTCTCCAGTTCCGCACAGTGATCCACCCACTCATGTCTGCTAGGTGGGGTCGATTTACCCCGGTCCACTGCCAGAATTGTTTTACCCATCATCATAGCCATCCTGATCAGATATTTTTCCTGACTGTTGAACCCCAAGTACCCCCAAACATGTGAGTGCGTCACTTCAGGGTACGCAGGTATTGGTTCGCTAACCACGCTGGATAGGCGGTTCTTTACCCGTTCCCAAAATAATTGCAACTTGGGGCACTTCCATAAACACGTGGAAGAAGGAACCCACCCTCTCCCCACATTTCAAACATTGGGGGTCGGCTTCCCGGCCCGGAAGATGTCAACTTTAATTAGGCTTACTGGCTTGGCAATGGGACAGTACAAATCCCTCAGGGATCGGGCAGAGCGCCGGTGGGTTATTTTCCAGAGTTCAGTAACGCTCCTCCCTGCGACCAGTCTGCAACACAAACTGATCAAAGCGCATTTAGCAGTTGAAGCATCGAGCATTCAAAACATTCTAGAGGTAGGATTTGCCCTTCTGACCCAGAGAAGCCAACACTGGGGACAAACCGAGCTAGAAAGCACCGGCGTGCTGTACACGCAGAGGATGGAGGTAACATACTAGAAGAGAACAGGGAGCTGTGTGTCTAAGTCAGGGACCTATCGTCATCAGTGTGGGCGTTCCCTTGAAGATCAGGATATGCATTTCCTTGCTGGAGAGCAGGTGACAGAGAGGCCAAGTGGGAGGGAGCCATCCTCATTGCCTGTGGGTATTGGGTTCCAGAGGCCGGGCGCCCAGCAAGGGAAGCTTTGCTTTCTAGACTCCTGCTTGGATTCCAATGTGGAGATGGCCACAAAAGATGCAGAATTTCTAGATGTGGTTGGATTTCTTTGGTTGGCACCGCAATGGGCAAGCGGGCGGGCAGGCAGCTTCCAGCGCGGCCAGGGTTGCAGCTAAGCCCGACATATTAACTCTACGGCACACTTACTGGTGTCTGATTACACTCTTAAGGTTTTTCTTTCATTGAAATGACCAAAGTTGATACACAGGTGAGAAGCAATGGTAATAAGCCTTCTACCTAAAGCGAGGCAGCAATGACAACTAAAGAGGGGATAACGAAATGACATGCAGGAGGCAGAGCAACAGACTACCAACAGAGGCGAATGGATATCAGTCAACTAAATACCTAAAAGAATATCTTAAAAACATTCATTTTTACCATCCGCTTGCCATGTTGTTTGCCTAATTTCAATGCATGGTGCATAAAGAACGCAATTAGGCTCTAGAATAAAGGAAGTGTAAAAAGCAGGACCTTCCTCCTACCAAGTGGTGATAGATAGCCTGCTACACAATTAGTCAGAAGTGACCCGCATAGGTTCTCTAACCCTGGCACAGAAACGGTCGCACTATGCCACATAATCCTAGGGGCCCTGGCGAAAGACTCATGTTCAAACTGGGTTACAGAGTTGAGAGTCACATCGGTTTATACAAACCAGCTGCAGGTTGAAACACGCCGCGAGGAGCAAAGTAATAGATGTATGGTGAGGAGGAACAATAAGTGGGTGCGCGTGAAACCCCATAATGATCAAGGTGGTCCCCTACATGAAACACTGCCAGGGGTTCCAGCTCGCGAGTCGCTAGCCTGTTCGGCCGGAGCTCTTTGCTTGATCCTCCCATTGAGAGCCATGAAGAGGCCTGGAGTCTTTGGTCCACTCTTGCGTTCATGACTTCTTCCACTAACCCTTAATCCTTCCCTTTCAGGCTGCGGGGTCCCCGCCATCAAGCCCGTCGTCTCTGGCTATGCGCGCATTGTGAATGGTGAACAGGCCGTATCCGGTTCTTGGCCTTGGCAAGTGTCCCCACAGGTAAGGCTACCTGGATGCTCTCCAGAGCGCTGCTAAACAGTCTGAAGACCGAGATTAAAATACTGGCGGCCAAAAACACCACCGGTGGCAGTCTTGCTCTTCCCTACACAGGACGGAAGAGGGCACGGGTAAAGATGGGGAGGGTGAAAGAGAGGAAGCCCCCAACAAACATGAAAGCTGCTGGTTGGCATTTACATAAACGGTCTTGGGCCATAGATCCTCCCAGGGCACATGTTGACTAGTGAGATGGCATCCAATGAACTGCATAACTGATCCAGTCAGGGCTCAGATAAGTTACACCTGCCAATGGTCACTTCACTGACACAGAGCAACATCATTATCACGGACACCGAGGAGGGCCCACCACATGGACACCCCTCTAAGTCCCTATCATGTGCGCCATTCGGGGCTCACGGTACAGGCATCTCTCAAGGCCCACATCACCAATACAGCCTACATCACTGAAACCAGCCTGGGCCTAGATCATTGACCTCACCCAGGCCAGGTAGAGCACTCACACCACTCAGACGCATATCACTTAAGAGCGTTGGTTCCAAGGTCTCGGGAGGACAGCTCAGGGGCAATGTGCTTGCCTACAGGTTTGATCCCTGGGTCTGCGCTTAGAAACCTCTGGGTATTAAGTGCGTTATAAACACACCCCAGTAAACAACTGCAGCTGGGAGGTACATACATTAGCAGAACCAATTTACTCTTAGCTGTCCCTAGAGTTCTGCGGGATCTGGGCCTCAGAGGGTGGTTGGAATCCAGGAGAGTGGAAATTAGTCCCCACCCAAAAGGGTGGTACCTTAAAATATCCTTATGAAGGTCATTTAGGGGTACCCCTAACGCGTGGGGCTCTGTGTATCTGGACAAGGTGATCGCCAGGCAGAGGCAGGGGATCAAGCACCAAAAAGGATTTTCTGGGTCTGCGAGAATCTGTTGGGGAGCAGAGGGGGCTAGAGGAATGTGTGTGAACCACACAGCTGGCCCCTGCAGTTGGAGTGGCTTGCTGTCTTGACAGGTTTGAGGTCATAGTTGCACAAAACTGCATTTACTTGTGATAATTCCGCCCCAAAAATATCGCGATGCAAAAATATCGCCATATTTTTGCTGCGAAATTCACACATGGACCCTGCGGGGGACACACCCGCAACCCCTGTTCCCACATAATATCCCCAACAAAAATATCGCCTATGGCAAACCAAATGGCCATATATATGTAAATATAATTTTGTTGGGGATATTATTACCTGATACCATTTACTTGATCAATATCAACACATTCCCTTGTTCCAGGGCTTAGCTCCATAGATCTGCCACACAGCATTTATTAGAAAACCAGTACTTAAATCTACCGAATCCCAGCTTGAACTCATCAAATTAAATGTGAGAAGTTATGTAAAAATGTTACTGGGTTGCCAAGATTCCCCAGCCTCACCCAGGCTTACTGTCCGTCTGTGCCGTCCTCCTCTGCTAGCCAATTCTGCGATGCCACGTGCTTCCCCCAAACTCAAAGTCAGGGTCCCTCAGCGGTGTATGTGCATGCCCAGTGCTTGCAGGCATTTGCATTAGCACACTGATTCCTCTACGCCACTCTGCACAGACATCATCCCCACCCATCCAGAGATACTGACCGGGCCACTGCTGTACCTGCGTGGCTGGGCCTGTCTCTCTTCCCAGCACAGCTCATCTTCCCCAGGTGCCTGAAATAGACAGTATTTTTACCGGCCAGCTGCTTACTCCGATAGAGGGTAATAATGGGCAGATCAGTGTATGTTGTCATCTTTAGCATGCACACAGCTCACTGTTTGTATTGGGGCTGTATAGTTCTCTGTGAAATGAGGCTTTGCGTGTTCTATCCATTGCCTTGATGCTGGCAGGGCTGATAGAATGCGGCGATTGTGCCACAATGCCTTTTCAACAGGGTATGTGGGGCGTGCGGGTATGGAATGTGGTCTTTTTAGGGGATCAACCAAGAAAAACATGGAAGCCAAAAGGCCTATTAAGACTGAAGAGTGTGGGGACTTTTCAATACTTCACAACGTACTCTAGACGGGCTAGGGGTGTTGCAATACTACTTCATAAGACGTTACCATTTCAATTCATTAAAGTCAAATGTGATCCAGTAGGGAGATATGTATTGCTTCATGGTAATCTCTATGGTAAAGAAATAGTCTTTCTTAATATATATGGCCCAAACACTGACCAGCCAGATTTCTACTCTTCGATCTTCGAAAAATTAGCGAGCTTGTCAACAGCTCAAGTGATTTGCGGGGGGGGGGACTTCAACACCATTTTGAATTCACAACTCAATCGCACATCGGCTCATTCCAGAACATTAACCAAAGCTGCGCAGTCAATACTCGCACATATGTCGGACCTGAATCTGAGGGATGCATGGAGAACCTTACCGAGGAGTAGTATGTGTATTCCCTCTTGTCTGGACAAGAGGGAATACACATACTACTCCTCGGTCCACGACATGCATTCCAGAATAGACCTATGGCTAATAGACACGGGCAGCATGATATGATATGATATGATATGATATTTGTAACGCGCCTATACATGGGTCACTGATTCCCGCATTCACCCTAGGACATACTCAGACCATTCCCCGATACAATTAATATTGAGAATCCCCGATAGGCCAAATGACCATCCACCATGGAGATTTAAACCTGCAGCGGTAGGGGACCTGGTTTACAAAAATTCAATGGAACAGTACATATAAGAATATTTCGATATAAATGAAAATTCGGTATCAACACAAGCTATTTTATGGCAAGTGTTTAAAGTATGCGTCAGAGGTCACTCGATATCCATAAAAGGAGGAATCCTGAAAGACATCAGGGGTAGATTAACCCGATTAGAGACACAGTTAGCAGCTCTGCAATCCCAATATGCGCTCACTTCGTCGCCTCAGCTCAGCTCGGAAATCAAGACCAAGCTTGAGGAATCCAAGGAGGCGGCAGATCAGGAGGTCAGATACTTTGATAGGCCTGCTGCGGTGCGGCGATATGGGGAGAGGGAACATCCTGGGAGGTTACTGGCTAGGACCGTGCATGGTGAAAGGGACCCTACGACCATCCCCTGCATACTCACTGCGGAGGGTACAGTAACCACTGACCTGATGAAATTCAAAGATACATTTTACACATTCTACGAAGATTTATACTCCCCACAGAGTACTGTTACAGAACCCGAAATAGAACAGTATGGCCCTCATTACAAGTCCGGCGCTGGACCATGGTGCTGTTAGCACCATGGTCCATGCCGGAGTCCGGCATGGTGGATGGCGGAATTACCACCCCATTCCAAGGTGAGTGGGGCGGTAATTCCCCATTCACCATTTGCCCTTCCCCATTCCCATTTTTGACCCATAGGGCATAATGGGGATGGGGAAGGCGCTAATTACGGCACCGTAAATTACGGTGCCGTAATTAGCACCAAGGTCGCTTAGCGCCTTGGACTTTAATGCCTGCAAAAAGCAGGCGTTAAAGTGTGAATCAGGCGTTAAGGGTTAACGGCGCCGACGGCGCCGTTAAGCCCTTAACGCCTGACTTCTAATGAGGGCCTATCTCTCCCAAGTGCCCACAACCCTCATAGGAGAGGCCACTAGAGAAACACTGGAGGAACCCATCACTGAAGCTGAAATTATAGAGGCAATAAAAGCGCTCCCCAATGGAAAATCCCCAGGCACGGATGGGCTGGGAGCCGAGTTCTATAAAGAATTTAGTCAACTATTAGCACCTAGATTATACGCCGTGTGGATGGAGGCACTACTGAAAGGGGAGCTCCCAGAGACCACAAGAGAGGCAATAATCACACTCCTGCTTAAGTCAGGGAAACCCCCAAGGAATGCGGGTCATATAGACCATTATCCTTAATCAACACAGACGTAAGATCCTAGCGAAGATTTTAGCTCTCAGACTCACACCATTGATGCCATATATGGTTCATGAGGATCAAGCAGGGTTTATAATGGGCAGGTCCACAGCTACCAATATACGACGATGCCACCAAATCATTGCCACAATTCTCCCCGAGACCCAAGGAATAGCGGTCTCCTTAGACATGCGGAAAGCATTTGACACAGTCTCCTGGCCCTTTCTTTTCGAGGTGTTGCGCAACTATGGGTTCGGCCCACAATTCATAAAGTGGATCAAATTACTATACACAAGACCCCATGCAAGGATCAGAATAAACGGAACATTTACAGACAAACTAGAACTGTTGAGAGGCACAAGGCAGGGCTTCCCGCTGTCCCCGCTCCTCTTTGCTTTAGTCATAGAACCACTTGCAGACATACTTAGATCGCGGTATAGTACATTTGGGATTCGGAATGATGGTAAACTACAAATCATAACGCTATATGCAGACGACATCCTACTATACCTAAAGAATCCCGACCACACACTCGGTAGGGTCTTGGCTGAAGTGGGGAAGTTCGGTGAATACTCAGGCTTACGCCTCAACCCCAACAAGTCGGAGATATTCCCGCTGACTGACCGCACAGTCCAGCCACGAAACCTGCATGGCCTCATATGGAGCCCGGTCCACATCATATACCTAGGTGCTCATATAGCTAGGACTGCTCAACTATCCCGCTCCTTGAATTACAGCACTTTGGCAGAAACACTATGCTTCAAAATGAAGCGATGGAGCGCCCTACCCATTTAACTAATGGGGAGGATAGCGCTGATTAAAATGATAATACTCCCAAAACTCTTCTACCTTTTTAGTACAGTACCAGTGTGGCCCTGACGTGCTGTGCTTTCCAAAGTCAACAGTGCCTGCATAGCTTTGGGGTGGACACACTAGGTTAAGCTGGAGGGTCCTATCTGACACGTATCTCAGAGGAGGGCTGGTGGCACCTGACATGGAATTATACTACCTCGCGGCGCAGGCGCACTACGCTGCGGGTTGGGCCACATCCTTCATCAACCCAGGCCACCCATCCCCCTCCGCAAGTGAACGCGAGGCGGGGTTGGCACTACAAAGGTTGACTAGGCCCACTCCCAAACACTACATCACGATAGACCCGACTAAGGTCACGATCACAGCATGGTCCAAAATCACAGACATCTTCGAGGCCAGTAAACTATACCATCCAAGCATGCCTATTTGGGGCGACCTGCAGACACCTTTACAAAATGGAAGTGAAATAGCAATGCAATGGACCACGGGAGGCGTTACACAATGGGGACAGCTATTCCCTGAAAAACACTTCATTCCCTGGGACGACATTAAAGACATGGTGGGAAACACAAATGCACATAAGCAACAATACGACCAAGTGGCAGCCACTACACGCCATATGTTTCCATCATTCCCGAATGAACCTGCAGTCAACATGGCACTTGGCTACATATATACATAGGGGGGACCCAGAAAATAACAGCTTCTGCTTTGTATAAAATGATAGTACAGACACGACCGATGGTGATCCACGCAGCCAAGGGCAGGTGGTAGCAAGATCTGGGGCAAACAATAGAAGACCAAGATTGGGCTCAGATATGCTCACTAACAAAGCAGATATCATGCAATTCGAGATTTAAGCTGATTCAGTATAAGATAATACATAGGACACATTACTCCCCGACGAAGCTTAAGAAAATATACCCCACCATGCCTGGCATCTGCCCAAGATGCCACAGTGAAAATGCTAACATATTTCACATGTTATAGGACTGTACTGAACTGAGGAGATATTGGTCAGAGGTTTGCGTAGCACTCAACATGATGGCAGATCAACCAATGGAATGGTCTCCGCGAATATGCATGTTAGGGGCAGTGGGGAAAATGAACCCAACATGGCGTAGATTGTTAAATCTGAGTCTATTGATAGCCAAAAGGGCCATACTGATGAGGTGGAAGAATGTCCAACCCCCGACCAAAGAAGACTGGGATAAAGATATGATGTGGGCTAACGATAATGAGGAACTGTACATCGACTCAGTGCTACCCTCCTCCAAGCCCAGGAATATATGGGCTAGGTATAAACAATACTTGGCAGACTTAATAGAACGAGAGTGCCCAACTATAGAGGAAGATCGATTGGAGTAAGTCGTATGATCGTTAAATAATTGTCATAAACGTATGTGTATAACCTGTGTGCAAATATAAATAAAGTTGTTAAAAAAAAAGACTGACGAGTGTTCTCATCCTCACCTCCTTTGTCACCCTCCTCAGGACAGCACCAGCTTCCATTTCTGTGGTCGGTCACTCGTCAACAGCCAATGGGTCATCACCGCCGCCCACTGCAATGTCAGGTATGAGCTGGGAACGGTTTGGGCGGGAAGACTCATGCAAGTTGACGCGAGCAGAAGCTCCTGTCCCCAATATCCTCAGTGGGAGTCCAGAATTAAGTCAGCCAATTGCAAATGCTGCATCTCATTGCGGGTTGGGGATGGCATTGTTACCCACCACCTGCCTTTGTGTCACGGGAAAACCACGCTCTGTCCTGCACTCCCTGATGGGCAAGCGCTGCACGGCTGAGGATCTTCGGATGTGGAATTCAAAACGCTGTACAAAATGCTGAGTAGCCAGAGGTAACTTTTGTGCTACTGGTGTCATGACAATTCGTTTCTTCTCGTTTTATTCCCATGACAACTCACCGTGTGATCCTGGGTGAGTTTGACCACAAACTGAGCCCATACAAGTGAAGAGCATTGCAAAGGTAAGAGTACACCACTGTTGTGTAGGTCTTTTCATGCAGAGATCTCTAGGCAAGCAAAGGCAAAGTGACACAGGTTCTAATTCTGAATTAGGAAACTCAGCCTTTCCTCCGTCTGAGGGTCATAAATTGAGTGCACTGGGGGAAATAGCAACACCTGCTATCTGCGTCTTTGGGCATTGCCATTTTTGCTATGCACTACCGCTGTGCAAATGCCCACTCTTACTACCATGATGAAACTTTTTGGCAGAGCGTGCATGCCCAACTTACCTACTGTTATCTTCACTGCTCAGAGCCCGACCCTGCCTTGGCGCAGTTCTACTGCATTAGTCTGAGCACTCTGAACGGACACCACCCAGCAAACATAAATTGAGGCGAGCCAGGAATAGTCACCCCTTCCTTTTACACCATCTGTGTGCGCGTGTCAAGCAATACGCTAGGGGCAAAGTCTGAGGACTGTGACGAAGAAGAGTAGGACTCCATGAATTGAGAGTACTAGCCAGTTGCCCCATTCCTCTTCACTGATCTATAACAAGATGCTCCATCTCCACCACCCATTCCTATCTCGGTGAGAAAACTCACGCAAGCTCACACCAGAAAACCTAACCCCAGTCCTTAATATACTGCTCGATGCCCAGCCCATAATAAATACCAACCCAAACAGCATATCCCGCTTCTATCACTCCTGTTTGAAAACTACAATACACGAAGTAGCTCCACCTAAGTCTAAACTACCCAGATCTAAACGAAGCAGCGCCGGGTTCAATGACATGCTGATCGAACTCAGAAGAAATAAAAGAGCACTAGAACATCTAACTAGAAAAATCCCATCCAATGAGTCCATAAAAGAGCTCCAGCTAATTTGACATGGATATAAACGCGCATATATATTACCCATAACGCAAGTACCATGAATTTATGTATTACCAATGCAGCGTCCAACAGTAAAGAACTGTTCTCAATCCTTAGAGAATTGGAAACACCCATTCTTCCTCCTAGCCCAGCTATCGCTAGCAAGGTATGGTGTACCACTATACAGAATGCCCTAGCCACCAAAATCAGGCCCCTCAAAGACAAAATCGGAACGAAAAGAAAACTACCGGTCCACACGGCTGAGACCGCCCCAACAGTTCTGACTAACATCAAAGAATCAGTAACACAGTTCAGCTTCACCCCACGCACCCTAGACCAAGTACTCAAGTCAATTGCTTCCCTCAAACCATCTAATTGCAAAGGAGACAGCTTTGCCGGCAAACTAGTTAAGACATGTGTTCCTACGTTAGCACCTATTATCACCAGTTTCATAAACACATCGTCCAGTACCAATTCCATCCCATCAGACATCAAAGAAGCCTTGGTCATGCCCCTATTGAAAAACCCGCTTTGGACCCCACTTTTCCCACTTACTACAGACCCATCACCACAGTCCCCTTCCTCCTTAAAATAATTGACAAAATTGCTTATGCCCAAGTCCAAACACACCTAGAAAACAATCCCCTACTAGGTGACAGACAATCCGGCTTTCTAGACCACCACCTCATAGTGTGTCTACTCCATACAACTACCACAGGTGCTGACTATCTACTTAGCCATATAGAGATACTGATAGCCTACCACTCTGCAGCCCCCTAGCCGTTTGGTAACTGATTGGTTTGGAACTCCAAAACATTACGCACTACCCTAATCCTGGTAGCACATTGTATCTCGGCGCTAACTTATTTAAGCAAGCAATGACCCATGTTCTAAGCCCCATGCCTACCATACTTAATGTGTACCACATGCACCACTCTATATTTAGATTAGTTATACTAAATTGTGCAGTTATCATCATGTTCCCGTTTTGCTTAGTTCACAATAGCACTCCTTGTTTAGGTGACTGCTTCCTCGCCCTTGAAAATGGCCTTTCTAGACTGGCCTGCCCTAGATACTTTCCCATACCTTGCCCAACACCCTTCCTCCCAACTACTGCACCCTTTCCCACTTATTTACATCACTCCCTTAGTTCTAATATTACCACCTCAACCTCTGGCAGAGAGCCTCCCCCTATGGACACCACCATTGACCACTCGCTCACCCTCAAATCTACGTCAGCCCCCAAATCCTACCCCATCGAAGGTAATGATAGATTGCTTCGCCTAAGAGCACGCACCAAACTACTCCACCTTATTCCAACGGTCACCACTACTACCTCCAAACTAGTGAAAGACTCCTGGCACAACAAAAAACCCAACCCACCATCGGTCTCCAGTACTAATAGAACCAGTGACCTATACTCACAGAAGCCTAAGTTGACCTTGGCACATGATTCCAAAGCACCCATTAGATTCAAAGACGCTCTCATTAACGCACGATCTCTAGGAGCTCATGCTACCGAAATCCATGACCTTATCATTGAACAAAATTTAGATCTACTAGTTATCACAGAATCCTGGCTTCACCCAGCCTCTGGACCACTGCTAGCCTTAGCTATCCCACCTGACTACACCATCCTCAGAGCTGACAGAACTTTTACCACAGGGGGTGGCGTAGCCATCATAGCCAAGAGTGACCTACACTTTAGATCAAGTCCCACTGAAGAGATTGCAGGGTATGAACTACTACTAGGTAAACTCGCCATGAATGAGAATACTACGATCAACATCGTAGCCATCTACAGATCACCCAGTTCTAACAGTCACCCAGAAATAGATATTCCATTACTACTGACACCCTTTATCAAACCCAACACCAAATGCATCATCCTAGGAGACTTGAACCCAGGCTACAATGACCCACTTGACTCCAAAGCCACAGCCCTTCACTCAGCACTGAAAGACATGAATTTCACCCAACTGGTAAATGCACCCACCCACATTAAGGGGAGAACACTGGATTGGATGCTTTCTCTCAACACCAATCTCACCATAGATTCTATTACCCCTCTCAGTTGGACAGACCACTCCTGCCTAGAATTCACCCTCTCGAGCCATGAGCCCCGCCCACCTAAGGCTAAAATAATGGAAAGTTATGAAACTAGAAACCACCAGAAGGTCACTGCAGATAACTTCTCCCCTATACTGAATAAAATACTAGAAGAGGATGTAGTTATTAGCAAAGACTCAAGCGTCATTGCCGAGTACTATCACAAATGCCTCACCCTTGCTATTGATGAAGTAGCTCCCATTACTACCAAAATGGGACGCAATAACAAAAAAAACAATTTCTGGTTCAATGAAGAGTTGGTCTCGCTAAGAAGGACAAAACGCTCTCTTGAACACATCCACAATAAACATCCCACCCCAGACTCTGCCAAAGCCTTGAAGGATGCAAACAGAATCTGTAAAACAGCCATCATATCCCATAAAGCGAACTCCTATATCTCGCGTATTACTAATGCAGGATCAGACTCCAAAGAACTCTTCATCATTCTCAGAGAATTAGAAAATCCTGTTCCCACCGCAACGCCCGTCAACTCTAGCACAGAATGGTGCACTACCACACAAAATGCCCTGGCCTCTAAAATCGCCTCGCTACAAAATAAAATCTCGGCTAAAGAATTGCTCCTAGCCGACAAAAAAATATCCTCATCTAATCCAATTTTCATTCCCAATGACAACGCAAGTCTCCCATTCCACTTCGCCCCTGTCACTCAAGAACTAGTGCTTGACACCATCCTCAAGCTTAAAGCTTCCAATTGTAAAGGGGATAGTGTCCCAGCTAAACTAGTTAAAACATGCGCAGCATCCCTCTTATCGACAATCATTAATTTTGTCAACTCCTCCTTTAATACTAATACAGTTCACGCCAGCATCAAAGAAGCCTGGGTCACCCCACTTCTCAAAAAAACGTCATTAGACCCCACAATACCAACCAACTACCGACCAATAACTACGGTCCCCTTCTTACTTAAAATCATAGACAAGATAGCATACACGCAAATCCAAACTCACCTGGAACAGCACCAACTACTTGGAACTAGACAATCAGGCCTAACCACAGCACAGAAACTGCGCTCCTGGACCTTAAAATCCAGATGGACACTATCAGAGATCCAGGAAAACTCTGCATACTCTTGCTGTTAGACCTCTCTGAGGCATTTGACCTTGTTGACCATAAGAAGCTGTGTTTGTCACTCACCAAGGACTGCAACTTCTCCAGTGATGCTACATCGTGGGTAAGATCTTTCCTATCAGATTGCACCTCCAGAGTCACCATAGACAAAGAAGCAGCTGATCCCATCCCAGTCCCCATCGGAGTACCCCCAAGGCTCCTGCCTTTCTCCTACTCTATACAATGCCTACACAAAGCTCCTCTTCTCGGTGTTAGACGATATGGGTGTCATCTACGCTAACTTTGCAGATGACACCCAGATCCCCATATCCATTTCAGGTAACTATGACCAGGATACTGCTACCATTAATAAAATATACGCCATCATCCAAAATTGGATGGCTTTGAATAGTCTTTGTCTTAACGATGAGAAGACTGAAGTACTCACTGTAGTATCCCTCACCAAAATAGCTGCCCTCCATCCAGACTACTCCCATCAATATTGATGGTACTCTGATCCTGGTACTAAATCAAGTTAAAACTCTAGTAGTATACCTAGACGCTAATCTTACCATGACCAAGCATGTTACCACACTATCCTCTTCCACGGCGTATACCTCCAAACCTATCGCTCTAAGTCGACAATTTCTGACCCCTACTAACTGCCTCACCCTGGCTAGGGCTTTGGTATTATCTAAATTGGACTATTGTAATGTGCTCCTGCTAGGTACCTCCATATCCAATCTCATCTCACCAAACTGCAGCTCATGCAAAATAAAGTCTTGAGGGCAGCATTCGGGATAAGAAAGTTCGATCATATCACCAAGTCTAGAAAGGACGCCCATTGGTTACCCATTAAGGCTAGAATCATCTTTAAAACACTCTGCATTACCTACAAATGCCTTGCTAAAAGAGCCCCTCCCTACCTCAACAAAGCCATGCAGAAAAAATAATTCATTAGATCACTGAGATCTAACGACAATCTTCTCCTGGTGCCTCCGCGCTATAAAACCACTAAAGCGGGTGGCAGCAGCTTCCTGGTGCTAGCACCTAAACATTGGAAGACCCTCCCCCTCCTCATCAAGAAAGAGACCTCGCTCATAGGCTTTAAGAAGAAGCTAAAAACATGGCTTTTTAACCAATACTAGCAATCCACTAGACCTCTCCTCTTCTCCTTCTAACACGACTATAAATTGTAATTTGTCTATGAATGTATTGCATGTTTTCTGGATCTTCATATTCTGTTCACTGTATAAATGTTTTATTCAATGCCAAGCTGTCTGTAACCACGCTGTGATACCCTAGGGACTGGGTGTGTAACAAATAATAAAATAAAAAATAAAATAAACGCGAACACAGTACAGAGACAGCGCTACTTGACCTAATAAACCAGATGGATGCCATCAGAGACTCAGGGAACCTATGAATCCTCCTACTACTTGACCTGTCCGCAGCTTTCAACCTAGTGGGCCATGGCAAACTATATCTAACATTATCAGAAAACTTTCAGTTTTCACACGATGCAACCGCATGTATTCAATCTTTCTTATTTGAACGCACGTCCAGAGTAGCCATTGGCGAGGAGGCAGCTTATCCTATATCAGTCCCCATAGGTGTACCACAAGGATTATGCCTGTCCCCCACTCTTTATAATGCTTATACACAACTTCTCTTCGCTGCATTAGATGACATGGGTGTAATCTATTAGAACTGTGCAGATGATATTCATATGCTCATCCCAATCACCGGCAACCTAGAAGAGGACTCGGATCTCAAACAATATCTACTCTCGCATCCAAAACGGGATGCGTTCTTACATCGGGGGATGAGTAAGTGAGTACTAGCGTTGGGTCTGAGCAATCTGGTTCGGCTTATGCCTTAATGGCGAAAAGACCAAGATCCTCATCGTAGGTTCCCCAGCCCGATGCGGTTTATTCTGCCCGGCTGCACGTTACAAATAATAAAAAATACAAACAAATAAAATACAGAATATCTGCTGTGCTGGTTGTTTTATATGTCTCAGCCACAGAGGGCCACGGCAGCAGGCTTCACAGAGGCTGGCGGAAGGCATACTTACCATAGTAGCGTCTATCACGATACAGGTAAAGCATCAGGTGTAAAGGGAAGGACTGCCTATTTGCGTAGCGCAGGATTAGTTCAATTTTGTTTTCTAAAAAGAAAATGTTTGCCAGCTGTTGTCCTTTTTAGGGCAATGATGAAGGAGAGGGACAACGAGGTAATGGTCGCAAGGTGGGGTTGGGAGCGTGGTTGAAAGCCGAATTGACTGATTGGTCAACCTTCTTCAGTTACGTTACAGGTATTTATGCCGTGATTGACTGCCAGCCGGCAGTTGCTTGCTCTCCATGCCCTCTAGGGGATCTGAAAGTGAGAGGTGGGTTAGGTCAGTGGGGAGGTAGGGCCAATGCGAGCTAGCTTTGTAGATGTGTGCAGTCAGAAGTACCTGTATACCGTGTGCAGGTCAGTTCCTTGGTGTTCTATGTTGAGGACTAGAGCAGTATTGGGCAAGCCATGCCCCGTGTGCCCAGTGCTTCTAGTGTAGAAACCCCCCAACAAACAGCTCATGCTAATACTAGGAGGAGAAGCCCTTAAAAATAACCAAAAAGCCAGTGGTAGCAAGCATTAGGCTTACATGTTGAAATGGGTCCTTCTGCATAATGTGTCACTAAAACTGCGTGCACAGATTCACTGTGTGTTAAGTCAACAGAACCCAAATCTAGAGAGAAGTACAAAGTGTCAATAACCCAAGACATCAAAGATGACGATTTAAAGCCATGCAGAGAACTCAAGATGTCACGTGTCGATAGGGCGATCTCCAGTCAGTCCTGGCATGTTAACTCACATTAGTCCGCATCCTGGCCCTTGCAATTACGCTTCCCGCATAATAGATACAAGTCTGTAAATAGCGCAATAGAATGCAAGAGAGGCGCGTAATCTAGGATCAACTAATATCTGGAATTGGGAACACTGGTGATCCCTTTGTAATGGCTGTAGGTCCTCCTCGCACGACACAGTCTATGCCCCTTACTCTCAACACAGTAGATACTAACTCAGGGTCACCGTGTCTGCGACACAGAACTTACATAGAATGAAAATGCTATCTGTTACCGCACACAAATATTTTATTAAAACATTAGCTGCGTGATCTGTCAACCCAATGGAGCCCCACAGGTAAGGTTTAAAATGTGCATGTAAAAAAGTTATTAGGGACTCTCCGTGCAGACGTGTTCCACCCCATTACCTACCACGTTCTCCCTTAGAATCCTCTCAGAGGTCAACCAAAATGTGGGTGTCGTCAGCATATAGCTGACATTGAAAACCCCATCTTTCTATTATCTGGGGAATGGGGTACATGTCTACATTAAATAAGAGGGGAGACAGGGCTGATCCTTGTGGGACCCTACATGCGAGATGACAGCTGGGTGAGATATCATTTCCCAGCTATACTCTCTGTTTCCTATCACTCAGGAAAGTTTTTACGCAGGCTAGAACTGACCCTGACACGTTGACCACGGGTTTGAGGCGTTTAATTAAGATGTCATGATTGATCGTACTGAACGCAGCTGAGAGGTCAAGAAGGATCAGTGCAGCCGGGTGCCTCTCTGAGTTCCAATAGCTATTCCCTTACGTACTGTACGGTTGTCTCTGTGCTATGCAGGGTCCAGAAGCTAGATTGTGCTTAGGCTACAACTGCACCCTTTTCAAGGTATTGTGACAACTAAATGGTTGCCTAACCTTCCATAATTTTTGCTTGGGAAGGGCAGGTTAGATATTGGCTAGAAATGTACCAGCTCTACTGGATCTAAATGAGCCTTCTTAAGTAATGGGGTGACCTGTGCTTCCTTTAGTTTTAATGGGTAGATGCCACTTTGGAAAGACTCGTTGATATATTATCTAGATCTTCAGCCAGCAACAGGATATGTTGGCTCATACATTTCGATGGAAGTTCATCCAAGGAAGATTCTGTGGCTTTCAGTCCCTGCATTCTTTTTCCGGTCCTGTGCATGAAGCAGTGGACTTTGAAACTACTACATGCTCTAATCAAGAGACACTTCAGAGAAAAAAGAACTGCCGTGATCTCCTCCCCAGGCTTAAAGTCAAAAGTTAGTCTGGCCCCCTTGTTCTGAATCCTCTGAGGCGGCAGGGTTAGATTTTTTGGCAGGCCCAGCAGAAGGCTGTTCCAACAGTCAAGGAGAGACAGGACCATTGCAAATGCAACTCCAACTTTCTGAGGCAGGAGGGGGGGGGGAATGCGCGTAAGGATGTGGCATTGTAAGTGAAACCTATGTAGAAGATCCTGAATCTATGGGCTAAAAAATAGACGATTATCAATACCAACTCCTAGGTCCTTTGCAGAGGCAGAAACGGTTGTTGGAGCTCCGAGCCATGGCAATTGAAATGAAATAAAATAAAGTATTCTCTAAAACTGGCTTAAAAAATCTCCAAAATGATGGAAATTTGAAATTGGGATTTTAAACGTGAAGCAGGGTTCCTCTATACACGAATCACAAATGGGAATCTGTGGCTTTCATTTTTACAGTTAAGAGACTGAATGTCATATAATGAACAAAACGTACAAATTATGAAGAAAACAGCTTTCTGAAATTGCCTAGTACTTCCTATGTAGTGAACTGTATTTAACAGGAATCTTCTTCCCTCTTCTTTGAAATTCCACGTGATATGTGTAGGTTTTCAGGCACCCGAACTACAACTCACAGACCATCAACAACGACATCACCCTCGTGAAGCTCTCCTCCCCCGCGACTCTGAACTCCCGTGTAGGTCCCGTGTGCCTGGCTGCGACCAATGACGCATTCAACTGAGGCCTGCGCTCCGTCACCACGGGATGGGGTCTGACCAATGCCAGCGGTACGTCCCGAAAGTTTACATTCAATGCATTTGTAGAGTGCAAAATCCCACGGCAACTAAAGGCTACAAGATACGTGGACGCTCTTGTAGAAAACATTTGGAAAAAGGATATTTTTAAGTCTCTTACTGCATGTCTCGATAGGATGGTTAGACCAACACCGAATTCACCTGAAACAGGAAAAGAATGAATGTTTTTATATTTACATAGTTTTTCTAAAGTGTAGGTCAGGCTCAAACAGGCATCAGCAGGGCCGGCCTTAGAAGCCTACCCCCCAGGCAGCAAATCAAAAATTTGGCACCCACCCCCCCCCTTAGTCATGCCGCAGGGGGAGGGGAGCGCCACATTTTCAGTAGGCCCTATGGTTATTGGATGCACTCTGCAGAGCGGAGCACATTTAACTTCAATAGGGCGCCTGCTCTGCTTTCTCCTACCAAGCCAGCTCAGGGGAAACCTTGAAAGACTCCCCCGAGCTGGCATGGCTGGGGTCTAATGGCAGGGCATGCCGGGCAAGCGCCTGGCCCGTCCTGCCCTAAGGCCGGCTCTGGGCATCAGCACACTGTACATGAGATAGCAAAAGGTACCACGTTTCAGGGTTATACAACAAACATAACCTTATAAACATATATATATATATATATATATATAGTCAGACAATACTAAACATTCTTCTCATGACAAACTAGGTAATTATTGTGTTACTGAGATAAATTAGAAACATAAAAATATTTTGTTAGCATAATTATATATCTTTCTCTTAAAAGGATGCTAGACCGCACACCCTTGTTGTGAGGAAAGCGGTGAGAGGATGGAATTTGAGCGGGAGGAGGGCCTAAGTGGGGCGATGGATAGATCGAGGAGAATGAGGGCAGAAGGGAGAGTGGAGTCATGATTGGAGAGCAGGTCTTCACGGGTGTCCAGGAGAGCAGTTTCCATGCTTCTGGCAGCTCTGAAGCCAGTCTGGTGGTCGTGGAGGCAACTAACAGATTCAGTATATCTGAAAGGTAGGGCTCCGGCAGCTTACAATTGTGGTTGCCCCTGCAAGCCTACTATTGTTATTCCTACAACCCTGCTGGCGAGTGATAGATATGCTGGCCCATTTAACAAATCAGTTTGGTTGCTGTGTTAAGTTCGCCTTACAGGAACCTCCCTCTGAAGTCTGCAAGGCGGGCCAGCCTTTGAGTTGTGGTGTGGTGTCCGGTGGCCCCAGCCGTTGGCCCATGATGGTTAAGGTATTGGGGGGGAAAAAGGGGTGGGACATTCCACTGCTAGTTGGGAGTGGGCAGTGTGGGTGGGGTACAAGTCTTTGGTGCTTTTAAGAATAAAGCAGAGTATTACTGCTGCACTCTGTCTCCATTAGCCCAACTGACGTTGCAGTGAACAGGGATCAAGGGGGTGGAGAGAGCCCTGAGGACAAGATAGGAATGCAGGGTGAGCTGTACTTTCATTGTACAGGGTAAATTAAATAGCTAGCTTTGCTACATAAGTGCCAATTTAATTAGCAAACCTACAGAACTGCATAGCCAAATGTTATGCCTTATGAAAGTATAAAGCACAGTGAACAGAAATCTAGGGGAAGGGAACCATTAGCTGGGAGATGGCAAGTTTTTCCAAGAGTTTGCCCAGGAAAGGAGTGGTGGAGATAGGGCAATAGTTAGCTGGAGAGGAAGGATCGGCTTTTTGCTTCTTTAGAAGGGGAGCACAAGGGAGTGCTTAAGGGGGAGGGAAAAGGCTGGAGCAAGTGTGTCGATGTGGTCCTTGATGGTTCTGGATCAGCAGGGGAGAACCTGTTTTGACAAGACTTTCATAGATCGGACTTGGGCAACTCCAAGTTGGCGGTGCGGGGGGGCAGAGCAGTGCCTTTCAGCTCGGCACAACTGCATTTATTTAAATCAAGCTTTTTACAAATACTTAAAAAGCAGCGCGGTTCGTGGAACCTTTTTTTTCCTTCTGAATCCCCTTGAAGGGCAGAAGTGTTTGGCTATTTCACAAACTATTTCACAGCCTGCATACCCACAGCCGTGTATCAGACTTTGATTTCAGCGGTGCTCAAAAATGGTCAGATAGTAGCCGGTTTGTATTTTGCTTGCATGTTTTAAAATGTCCTAGTCAGTACATTTGCATAGTCCAAATTTGCTGGTGAGGTTTGGTCTTGTTGCCAATTCGTTTCAAGCTCTCAGTGTTAAAATGCCTTGACAAAACCAACAAGCTGTGCCTTTGTATATGCATGGCGATATCAATGTTTGATGTTCGTGGCTGGTAAAGCTATCTCAAATGTATATACACCTCTATAACCCCACAGCAGGGGTCTTATCCATTTTATATCAAAAATTCTTAAATTATATCTATTCTATTTAAACATTCTTAACAGGCTTACCAATGTACGCTGCCATTATATAAAAATAATATCAACTATATATAAAGATATATAAACCTTATTACAAATCTTATCAAATGCCGCGACTTTATACAAAAATAATATCAAATATCCCCGTCCTGGGAGGATAGCTCAGCTGCAACGTGTTCACATTGGAAGCAAGACGACACAAAGCAACGCAGGTTCAATCCCCGGGTACGCGCTTAGACACCTATTTAAGCACGCTATAAATACTCAACTAAGACAAAAGGAACAAGTTACTTACCTGTAACTGTTGTTCTCCAGCATGGGTCTGGCATGGATTCACATGCTCATGAATATTCCCCGTCGTCAGGCTGGGAATCCTCGGTAAAGAAAAAATCAGTATCAGTTTCGTTTCTGATCTGTCTTTCCTAGTAGTAACCAATCACTGATCTCTGCGTCATACTGACCACCGCCAATGACTGCCCTCTACCTAAGCCCCGCCTCTGGCAGCCATCTTCAGATTTGGTAGCACGTGAAGTGGGAGTATGACCAAGTGAAGAGCCGCAGAGGGGTAGGCGGGAGGGTTCGCATGTGAATCCATGCCAGACCCATGCGGGATAACAACAGTTACAGGTAAGTAACTTGTTCCTTCTCCAGCATGGGGTCTGACATGGATTCACATGCTCATGAATATAAGATTAAATAGCAGTACACACATGCACAACCACGGGGGGTGGTAAAAGGCTCAACATTAAGCAATACAAAAAACTCAACATTAAGCATCTCTTACCTCCTCACCAGGCTCACCTTAAGCGAACAGGTTGCGCAGCACTGCTTGGCCGACCCTGGACTCCTCCCTGGAATCCCGATCGACGCAGTAGAATCTCGTGAAGGTGTGCGTCGACCTCCACGTAGCAGCCCTGCAGATGTCCAGCAGGGGCACACCAGATAAGAACGCCGTAGTAGCAGCGATCGCTCTGGTCGAATGGGCTCTCGGACGGCCTGGCAGCGGTCGGTTAGCCAACCGGTGACAGTGCATGATGCAGCCGGAGAGCCATCTGGAAATAGAAGACTTTGAGAGAGCCTTCCCTTGATTCACAGGTCCAAAGTTCACGAACAGCTGTGATATCCTCTGGAAACTCTTCGTGCGGTCCACGTAGAACTTCAGCGCTCTAGCCACATCCAGCGAGTGCAAAGTCCTCTCGGCCGGCGACGAAGGAGAGGGGAAGAAAACAGGTAACACCAAGGGCTCGTTAAGATGGAAGTCCGACAGCACCTTGGGCATAAAGGAGGGGTGCGTCCTAAGCACCACCCTCGAGGCATGGAAAGTCAAGTACGGTGCTTTGCAGGATAGGGCCTGGATCTCTCCCACTCGTCGTGCGGAGGTAATGGCCACCAGGAACGCAGTCTTCCACGACACAAACTTCATAGGTGCGGAGTGCATCGGCTCGAATGGGGGTCCCATGAGCCTGGTCAGCACCACGTTAAGTTCCCACGCCCGGGCCGGGGACTTCACCGGCGGGAACGACCGGAACAGTCCTTTCATAAACTCTTTTACCAGTCGATGGGACCACAGGGATGTCCGTCCTGTGGTTCTGGTATATCTGGAGATCGCCGCCAGATGAATCTTAATGGAGGCATGGGCTAGCCCAGCCTTTGCCAGCGATAGCAGGAACGGCAGAACTTGAGGGGCCGTAATCCGTAGGGGGTTGATCTTCTGTGCTCGGCACCAGATAGAGAACCTCTTCCGCTTATGACCGTAGCATTTGAGAGTCGAGGACGCCCTGGCCTTTGCAAGAACCTCTCTGCAATCGGCCGGTATATCGTAGCCTCCAAACTCTAGCGCTCCAGGAGCCAAGCCTGCAGGTTCAGCGACGCCGGGTCGTGGTGGAAGATGGCGCCTCCTTCTCTGGAGAAAAGGTCTGCGTCCGCCGACAGCTTGATGGGAGGGGACGTTGACAAGTCCAGAAGGTCCGGGAACCAGATCTGCCTCGGCCACGCCGGTGCGACGAGGATCATCCTGCACCGGGACCTCTTGAGCTAGCTGATGAGTCGAAGCAGCAACGGCAACGGAGGGAACGCATACAGGTATAGGCCGTCCCAGGGGAACGAGAACGCATTGCCCATGCTTCTCGGCTGGGGAAACCTGCTGGCGAACCTCTTGCACTTCGAGTTCGTCGCTGTTGCGAACAGGTCGATTTGGGGTTTGCCCCATCGTCGGAAGAGTTGATCCACCTGATCCTGGCGGAGTACCCACTCGTGACATGCGCGCAGCTCCCTGCTGAGCGAGTCGGCGATGGTGTTGCTTTCTCCTGCCAGGTGGAAGGGAACCACCCCTGGGCGACCGCCCAGTGCCACAGATCCTGTGCCTCCTTGGATAGGGCTGGGGATCTGGTGCATCCCTGCTTCCGTATGTAAAACATTGTCGTGGTGTTGTCCGTGAAGATCCGCACCACCTTGCCCTGGAGCGACGGGAGGAACGATTTGAGAGCCCAGAACACGGCTCGGAGTTCCAGGATGTTGATGTGCAGGAGCCTCTCATCCGGGAGCCAGAGGCCTCTTGCGTGGAGATCTCCGGTGTGGGCGCCCCAACCTTCCAGGGAGGCGTCCGTCGTCACCGTCTCCTGGTACGCCGGCATCTGAAAGTCCTTGCCCGCCGTGAGGTGCGCTCGAACGCCCCACCACTGAATCGCCCGCCGGAACACCTCTTGAGGGGGACCCTGTCTTCGAAGGTGCCCGTCGCCTGTATCCAACGGGCGTCGAGAAATTCTTAAAGAGGGCGCATCCGTAGTCTGCAGAGGCGCACCAGGTAGATGCAAGAGGACATCATCCCTAGGAGGGACTTGATGGACCTCACCCTGGCCACGTCCATGGCTAGCAGGCGCTGCACTTTGCCTAGAATGGTCTTCGTCCGTTCTTCCGACGGGGCCGCCAGGCGCCTCACTGTATCGAGCTTCGCTCCCAGAAACAGGGCCACCTGCGACGGCACCAGGTGGGACTTCGGGTAGTTTATGCAAATCCCAGGTTTGTGAGTAGCTGGACGGTACTCGCAGTGTGTTTGTGAATCCCCTGTAGGCGCAGCCACGCTGCCACTGGTGCTAGGCACTTGGTAAAGACCCTGAGGGCCGACTTCAATCCGAACGGCAGTGCTCTGAATTAGTAGTGGCGTCCCTGGGCGACGAACCTGAGGAACTTTCGGTGACTTTTGAGGATGGGAACGTGGAATTATGCATCCTCCAGGTCCAACAACGATAGAAAGTCGCCTTCCTCCAGCTGTCCCAGTACGTGCTGGAGGGTGACCATCCTGAACTTTTGTGATCTGATGTATTTGTTCAAACGACGAAGGTCCAGGATGGGGCGCCAGTCGCCCGTCTTCTTCCTGACGAGGAAGTACCTTGAGTACACCCCGGAGCCTCTTCGGGACAAGCTCGATGGCGCCTTTCCTGAGCATCGCCCGTACTTCCAACAGCAGTTGCGGGACGTGATTTTCCTTCCTGGCCACA
The DNA here is from genome assembly GCF_040938575.1 of Ambystoma mexicanum. Lineage (NCBI taxonomy): Eukaryota > Metazoa > Chordata > Amphibia > Caudata > Ambystomatidae > Ambystoma > Ambystoma mexicanum. The sequence goes on from NC_090921.1 coordinate 1,034,440,264, forward strand.
GGTGGAACGTGAGGGCACTTCTTCAGGAATTCGATAGAGTGTCCTCTTGCCAGGGTATCCAGCACCCAACGGTCGGTGGAGATGGACTTCCACACGCCGACAAAATTCGTCAGCTGGCCTCCCACCGGGATGCTTCGGCGGGGGCCCGAGACCACGGCCGGTTCAGTCCTGCTTGGAGGTGGTGGCCTTGCCGCCCTGGCCACCTTGCCGACGGCAGCGAGGCGCTCCCTGCTTGCCGCGACCCCTGTAGGCCTCCTGAGACGAGGAGCGTGCCGCCTGGCGGTAGGACGACGAGCCACCGCTGGATCCCTTGGAGGCACCCTGTCTGCCTCCGGAGCTCCGAAAGGGCCGTCGTTGCTGAAGGGCTCCTAGGGCGCGGGCCGTCTCCGTGTCCGTTTTTATGTCTTGGAGGGACTCGTCCACCGCCTTCCTGAACAAGTTGCTGCCGTCGAACGGCATGTCCAACACCCTGGTCTGGACGTCCTGACGGAAGTTGGTTGCCCGGAGCCAACCCCGTCGTCGTAGGCAAACACCGTTGCCCAGCTGGCGGAACCCGGTATCGGCAATATCGGTTGCCACCGTTATGGCGTGGTCCGAGGCCACCTCGCCCTCTTGCAGTATTTCCAGGGCCTCGGACCTCTTGTCGTCCGGCAGGAAGTCCAATATGGGGGCCAGTTTAAACCAGAGCTCCCTGTCGTAACGGGCCACGATCGCCAGGGCGTTGGCCGCTTTGATCGTCGTGGCCGCCAACGAAATGACCCGCCGCCCCATGGCGTCTAACTTCTTTACCTCGCCGTCCGGCGGGGAATTCGACGTCGAGGCTCCTGACCCCGCCGCTTTCTTCTTCGCCGCCACCGAGACGACCGAGTCTGGCGTTGGCTGGGCCCTGAGGCACAGGGGAGCGGTTTCGGGGACCCGGTACTTCTTCTCGTACCGGTCCCGCTTGGCTGGTGCCGTGGAGGGGTTTTTGAGAACCGACAGGCCCTCCTCCCAGATGTCATCGATTAGGGGCACCGCGATGACCGTCTTCCTCTTGGCCTCCCGGCGCTGATAGAGGAAACCTTCCTTTTTCTGCTCCTCCGGGCAGAGCTGGAACAATTCGGATGCCCTGGCGATCATGGCGTGGAATGAGCCAATCTCGTCGGGCAGCGAGGCCCGCGCGACGGGAGACGAGAGACCCGTTCCGTCGCCGTCGCCCACAGAACCCGTCGTCGAGCCCAACGCACCGTCATCTCCCGACTCGTGGGAGGATGAGGAGGGAACTGTAGGCCTTACGGGGGCGTCGTTTGTTCTGAGGACTTCCCGACGGGCCAGGTTGCGGGTCCTCCGGCCTGGGCCGTGGGAGTCTCGTCTTTATCTGAGAGCATAAGGACTGGATGGCAGACAAAATGGCCGGCGAGCCATCCTGAGGCCTAGGATCCGGCTGCGCCGGAAGGGAAGGCCGCTCTTCCTCACCATCGTCGTCTTCCTCGGTTATCTCCCGAGGATCTTCCTGATGGGATCGAACCTTCTCGAATTGAACTTCGAGGTTCCTCACGGCCTCGGTCAGTTCCTCCTCCGAGGCTGACTCCGAGCTCGAGGATGGCACCGTGCCCCCCCTCGCTTCTTCCATCATGGCGGCCACGACGATGGGCTGAAAAGGGGATTCCCTCCTTGGCGGCAGGGAAACTCTAGTCCCGGAGGCAGTCTCCACTGGCGGTGTCTCTGCCGGCTTGGCAAGAGTCGCCGCGATAGCCTCGATAGAGGCCTTCGCCTGCTGGGTAGGGGCGTTCACCACCTTAGGTGCGTCCCGGGCCTTCTCCTTCGGGGGAGGGGCGACGCCTCGCTCCCCCTCTTCCGAGATCGGACGGGGCTTCTCCCGAAGCTTACCCGGGGTCTCGGACTTTCTGTTCCCCGATCCGGAGCGTTGGCTCGTGGTTGACGGTGCCGGGGAAGGTGCGCCCTGCCTGGTGACTGAAGAGCCCGACCTTTCGGTGCTCCCGAAGCCAGCGGACTCACGGCGCTTGGCCTGGTGTTGGACCCCCGTCGCCGGGGCGCCCGCACAGGACTTAGAAGCCCGCTCGGACGCTTTCTTCTTCTTCTCACCCGTCGAGCCCTTCTCCAACCAGCTTGCGAGAGGGGGGGACGACGGTCCCTCATGGTCCGCTCAGACAAGTTCTTGCAGAACTGGCAGTCCTTCTCTACATGAGTCTTGTCCCCATGAAGACAGTAGAGGCATCGCAAATGTTCGTCTTCCTTAAACACATTCTGCAGCCCGCATCCAGGGCAGCTGCGAAACAGCTTGGGTCCGGGCGACGAACTCGCATCCTGGGCCATCTCGAAGTAGGCCCGCGAATCTTCTGGAATCCTCCAAGAAGTTGATTCGACGAAATCTTCACCCTTGAGGGGCGTAGGAAAATCCTGCAACGGGTAGCCGTTAACGGGAGTAGAAACGGTGGAGCTTGAGGCTCGATTAACCGAAAAAATTTGAAAATTCACTTGAAAAAGCGCGAAACACGCAGTAAAAGCTCGAGAGCTAAGCACGAGGACTCCCAACACTTGAACGTGCGGTAAAAATCTGAAGATGGCTGCCAGAGGCGGGGCTTAGATAGAGGGCAGTCATTGGCGGTGGTCAGTATGACGCAGAGATCAGTGATTGGTTACTACTAGGAAAGACAGATCAGAAACTAAACTGATACTGATTTTTTCTTTACCGAGGATTCCCAGCCTGACGACGGGGAATATTCATGAGCATGTGAATCCATGCCAGACCCCATGCTGGAGAAAAAAACAATTACACAACTAACAAACAATTCCTGTAAGAGCGCCTCGATGCCCCCGGGTTGCGTGAGCGCTTTAAAAATGCCAATAAATAAACCTTATTACAAATCCTATCAAATGCCTGCCGATTTGACATAAAAACAATATAAAACATATATAACTTTGATATAAAATGATTGAAGTTCTTATCAAATGTAGTACAACTTTATATAAAATCTTTATGAAGGCGTGATGGCATTTAGTGCACCTAGATTTATATTCATGAAACTCTTAGCACATCGTGATGGCAGTTAGGGCGCCTAAACTCATATTCCAGCCCTATCAAACTCTCACACACGCAGCACTGCCCACTCCAGCGTCATCGCCACGTCACCCAACCCTAACACTCGCTGTAAACCTCTTCACAATTCACTTTGACCTCCGCCCAGCAACAGCACACACATGCGCTCCCATTTTACACACATTTGATGTTAAAATATCATTTTGATATAAACTTTATATTAGCATCATTTTTATATAAAAAGTATAGTGGCTTTATATCAAACCACATCAAAACAAAACACTTTATATTAAGTTTATATAATTCTGATAGAGATTTTGATATCAATTGTATATCAAATCGATATTAAAAAAAAATATCAAAGGGTCGGGACTAAGACCGGAACTAGGGGGTGTTCCCACCTGCCAAAATTTAACATGGGAATGAAATGGGGCCCCTATAACTACTGCTATTGTTGCGGTAAACCTGTTCAGACATGTTAGTACTGGCTGATTAGAACACATTAATGCAGGTATAGCCAAAGCGCCATCGTCCGCTGAACAAATCATTTGGATAAGAGGCATCCAGCAGGACCATGTGAATAGGCAGGAGGGAACAAGTTAAGATTGTGTATTTTAAGATGGGAAAGGACAGGGTCTTTGTCGTTGACTGCAGAGGACAGAGGATGTTGGTGGTTCCTTATTGATGCCAGATGATATTTGAGGAAGAAATGCATTTTCATGTTTCTGAAAGGCACGAGTGAAGGGGCAAGTATGATGTGTGGAGCGGGAGTGTTAAAGGTTCGTTTATTTCCTGGGTTTTTATAACATGTCGTACACAAACCCACTTCAGAGCATAGGGCAAAAGGGGTGATGGGTGGAAGGGCGGGGTGTGGAGAGGGCAGTAGTGGCCGGAAAGCAAAACAGGGTAACCAATAATAGCTGAACCAAAGTCACATTTCAGGGACTAAAGAGCTTCTTTTAGATGACAAATCTGACATTTTTCAGTAGCATAAACTGGGCAATACTTTACGACATAAGTAGTTTGAGTTGAAGAGTAGCACAGCCTGGACATCTTTCTGGGAGACAACAAAGCTCTGAGAATCACTGTTGCGTCATTTTTACTGACTGACAGCAACTAATGTTGGTGGGAAAGAGACACCTGTAAACCAAGGGAGACCCTCAGTAACATGATGGTGACCTTAGGTAGGGTAAGGGCTTTTTTCTTTTTTTTCTTTGGTTAGTCGACATAGTCAACTTTTCAAATGGTTTACAAATGATTTCCCAATGATTTACAGAAAAAGAGCTAACTAACAACAATTGCCAAATGGCTATGATTGAATTGTTAATCACTCATTTAAAAAGAAGAGGTTAAGATGTTCTCATACGAGAAAAGGAATAAAATTGAATGTAAATTAACAGAATTGCAATACATTACATTACCTCATTACCTTAAAACATTCCATGGACTATTACAAGGTTGATTTACATTAACTCCTATGCATCAACTCTCTATTTCCAGCAATACTGCTTCTAGATAGTGAACTATTGCTACTTTCACTGCCAAACTTCAGCTCAAAAAAAATCAATTGCCATATCTGATCACGGTCTAGATGGCTGTTCTGAAAGAAGACATTTTTAAAACACCTTTTGCGAATCACGTTTAGATCTGAGCACTCCACAATCAGGTGTTTTATGGTTTCTTTTTTACTTTCATCAAGACAATGCTGACAATGATTTTGATTTGGTGGATTTCGTCTTCTCCTTGACAACACTTCACGTGTGTGCCATAGATTAAACCTAAACCGCATACATTGTCTGTGTATGTGCAGCGAAGGACATTTAATGAGATAGGCCAAAATGTCTCTATATCTCTTGTTCCCAAAGAGAAATACATCAAAGTCTTTGTAAGTTGGACACCTGGTTTGATCGTCTATCCATTCGCACTGATAGATTTTAACTTTTGCTCACTCGGGTTTGGTGATGAGTAAATCCAAGGTTACTGCAGCATCAGCTAGTGCGTTCAATGTGTATTCACACCATTTATTGGGGAAATTGTGTTTAGATGACATCAAATAATGAGCTGAGACCCCCATAATATTGGGCGTATCCAAGCCTAGTACACATTTTCCTAGTAATGCACACATTTTCCATACTACCTGGGAATGCAGGGGTAATAGCCCCAGTTCATAGCATATCATAGGTAAGGGAGCGCAATTTGGTAGATGCATAATTTGTTTCCAAAATTTGGATTCCATAGCCTCCCAATATTTCCACTTTCTCGGAAAGATGGCTTCCATGCCATAGAGTAAGATCGGTACTACTTTCATTTGATAGAATGTCATAATGTGTTAAAATGAATATTTACCAAATTTTTACTCAAGTATTTTTGCTTGCGAGATTAATGACTGCAGTTTACTCTTTGATTCTAAAATGTGTAATTTGCTATTATTTACATTTGAAAAAGTCACCCCTAGATATTTGTATTGAGAGACGACTCTTAACTCACTTCCCTGCAGGTACCATTTGTACCTCCTCTTCTTGGACATGTGGTTATTGTGACAAACTACACCTTGGGTTTTATTAGTGTTCACCAACAAGTTGTTGTTCTTGGCATAAATTCCCAGTTCATGTAACATCTTTTGCAAGCCTATTGGTGTTAGTGAGAGCAAGACTAAATCGTCTGCATATAAAAGATATACGATTTTCTGACTTCCCAGTCTTGGAGGATCGCCCCTTGAATTAACAAAGCACCTCCCCATGTCCAATATAAAGAAGTTGAACAAGAAAGAAGCGAGGATACAACCCTGTTTTAAGCCTCTCTGAGTAATAATTGGGGAGATAATTTGCCATCAAAGGTTACTCTTTGACAAAAACGGCTTTGTTAGTCTAAATGTGATCGGCATAGCCAGAGAAGTGCTAACCGCAAAGAGCGGTAATGCTACCAGTGTGGAAGCAAGAACCTGTTGGCAGGTGCCCTGGTATGCTCGGGAAGAAAAGTGAATTCTTCCACATGTAAGAGGTGGGGGCACTTTGTTAATTGCTGGAAATTCTTCCAATGGGGGGCTTTAAGAAAAATGTGTTATGGGTAGCTGGTGAGGGATCCAACTCTTCAGAGGATGATGGGCAACATAATGTTGATATGGTTATGGTGAACATGGTGTGAGGCCAGGTTATTGATGATTGTGAGAGCCCAGAAGCTGAGGTTTGTGTAAATGGGAAGCGAATGAAGATGATGGCAGGTTTGGGAGCAAAGGTGTCTCATGTCAATAAAGGTATTTGAGGAGGTTGTGGTTTTGGAGGATGACATTTTATAATTCTTCCTGACATCAGGCATGGGGGATACAACTTGGATAGGATTGAGCTAGTGGGTTACTTTGTGGCTGATTTGCAGTTTAAAGGAAGGAGAGTGGGGGGTGCAAGGTGTGTGTGGCCAAGAAGGGATGTGTTTGGGATGGCATGAGCAGAAGAAATTATTGATACATTTAGATCCCACTATGAGAGGACAGGTTCTTCATGTGGGGCAGAATGGTTTGATTAGAGATGTGGAGAGTTATTGAAGTTTTTCTGTGCAGGGTGTGGGGAAAATGAATGGGATGAGATAGCAGATTGTTCTGAAGGAGGGAAATGTGCCAGTTGTGTCCTGTTCCATGAGTCTTACGGGGAAGGAGTGAAAGAAGAATTCAATCAATTGTGCAGTATGAAAATAATTGAAAGGATGAGTAGTGTGCAATGGGTTTTGCCTTCGGTTGTTGTCAAGAAACAAAATGGAAGATTGCGCCTGTGCATAGATCTCAGGCAGCTCCATAAATGTGTGGTGTTTGAGAGACATCCCTTAGGAAAAGGGAAGTTGTTATAAAAATTATATCTAGCATCAGCTTATCACAGGTGGAACTAGAACAGGAATCTCAGAACTGAATGGCTTTTGTCTTCCATGAAGGCATCTTTCAATTCTGCAGAATGATGTTCGGTTTAGTATCGTGTCGTCGATATTTCACAAAGTAATGTACAAGCTGTTTGCTTTCAGGACGATAGTTTGACATGTGGGTAATCTTTGGAAGAACATGAGAGAATATTGGGAACATCTTGGAGGAAAAAGGAATATCGTTGAGGATGGATCAACGTTTCCAAATAGATGTTTCCAAATGAAATAGCATGATCAATGTTAGTAAAGAGACTGGGCAAACATATTTCCTTAGTTTATTATACAAGAGAACCCGGTCGATAGAGTCGAATGCGGCTCGAAAATCGATGAAACCTTAATAAAGTGATTGTTTTCGGGCAGCACATTGCATTTGAATCATATTCAGGGTAAGTATATTTGGTATGGTACCCAACCCCATAACAAATCCTGACTGATATGGATCCTTCAGATGTTTCTTGATGATCCAATCATTTAGTTCCTTAAGGAGTAAACAGTAAATTTTGCCTGGCACATCTAGAAGTGAAATTGGGCGATAGCTCGTTGGTGACTGAATCTCCTTTTTTGTAAATTGGAACTGTAATTGCATGTGTCCAAGATTTTGGGAGGGATTGGGTGCGATTTGTGGCTATAAAGATGTTATTCAATATTGATACCCAGATGACAGGATGGCATTTAAGTATGTAATTTGACAAGCCATCCGGACCCGCTGCTTTTGAGTTACTGGCCGTTTTAATCAGAAATATGATGTCATCTTGGTGAAACGTAAGGTGAAACTTCTTCGGGATCTTAAGAGGTTCTAGACTTACACTACCTTTAGGGATGGCATACAATTCGCTAAAGCGGTCTACCCATTTTGGTACACTAACAGCAGAGGACTGAATAGTTGTTTGCGACCATTCTGTGGACTGGTTTATAATAACCCAAATTCTAGCTGTATTTTTTGTTGCCAAAACCTTTAAGATGTTTGCACCATCATTCTGGTATAACTGGGATCTTCATCCAATTCACAAAATTGGCCTTAATTTTCTTTAGAACTTTTAGGTAAAACTATAATTCCCAAAAATTATAGCAACTCTTTTTGTTTGCGGCTGTAACACCTTACTGATACCATCAACCATCACTCTCTTTGGCCTGACACCAGCAGCCTTATCTCGTGTCCCAAATATTGCACAGACACTTTTCCATCCTCAACGATATTCCTTTTTCCTCCAAGATGTTCCCAATATTCTCTCATGTTCTTCCAAAGATTACCCACATGTCAAACTATCGTCCTGAAAGCAAACAGCTTGTACATTACTTTGTGAAATATCGACGACACGATACTAAACCGAACATCATTCTGCAGAATTGAAAGATGCCTTCATGGAAGACAAAAGCCATTCAGTTCTGAGATTCCTGTTCTAGTTCCACCTGTGATAAGCTGATGCTAGATATAATTTTTATAACAACTTCCCTTTTCCTAAGGGATGTCTCTCAAACACCACACATTTATGGAGCTGCCTGAGATCTATGCACAGGCGCAATCTTCCATTTTGTTTCTTGACAACAACCGAAGGCAAAACCCATTGCACACTACTCATCCTTTCAATTATTTTCATACTGCACAATTGATTGAATTCTTCTTTCACTCCTTCCCCGTAAGACTCATGGAACAGGACACAACTGGCACATTTCCCTCCTTCAGAACAATCTGCTATCTCATCCCATTCATTTTCCCCACACCCTGCACAGAAAAACTTCAATAACTCTCCACATCTCTAATCATACCATTCTGCCCCACATGAAGAACCTGTCCTCTCATAGTGGGATCTAAATGTATCAATAATTTCTTCTGCTCATGCCATCCCAAACACATCCCTTCTTGGCCACACACACCTTGCACCCCCCACTCTCCTTCCTTTAAACTGCAAATCAGCCACAAAGTAACCCACTAGCTCAATCCTATCCAAGTTGTATCCCCCATGCCTGATGTCAGGAAGAATTATAAAATGTCATCCTCCAAAACCACAACCTCCTCAAATACCTTTATTGACATGAGACACCTTTGCTCCCAAACCTGCCATCATCTTCATTCGCTTCCCATTTACACAAACCTCAGCTTCTGGGCTCTCACAATCATCAATAACCTGGCCTCACACCATGTTCACCATAACCATATCAACATTATGTTGCCCATCATCCTCTGAAGAGTTGGATCCCTCACCAGCTACCCATAACACATTTTTCTTAAAGCCCCCCATTGGAAGAATTTCCAGCAATTAACAAAGTGCCCCCACCTCTTACATGTGGAAGAATTCACTTTTCTTCCCGAGCATACCAGGGCACCTGCCAACAGGTTCTTGCTTCCACACTGGTAGCATTACCGCTCTTTGCGGTTAGCACTTCTCTGGCTATGCCGATCACATTTAGACTAACAAAGCCGTTTTTGCCGACTCGTCGCTAACCTTGCTCTTCCCTTTCCCCTTCTCATCTGACAACCTTTAGCACGTCCGGAACCTCTTCTTTACCTTCAGCTTTTGTCAACACATGTGATCAAGCGCACAACTCTTTTTGAAATACTGATGAAAGTTTGATCGTCCTTCATCCACAATTCCTCATAAATCCTATTGTTACTACAGTGTATCATGAACCGGTCGTGAATGTGCTCATCCAACGAGTGTCTAAACCTGTATGACAGCACCAAATGGCACAAGGCAGTGATACATACCTCCACACTCTAACCACTGTCCTGATAAACACCAAAGTTGTATTTTTCCAGATTTGTGCTCTTCTTCGGGTTGAAATGTACATCCAATTTTGTCAATGTGATATCTAGTTATTAAATGTGTCAGTATCTGATGAGTCCAGAAAGTCGGTTAATGTCTCAAATACTCGAGCCTCATATCCCACAAAGTTCATAAGAAGGGACATTTTATCAATAGGAAAGTACGTTCCACATGCTGCTCTAACATAGTGCACAAACCCGTTCTTCCATTATGCCCACTTCACCTTGCACGGGCCAGGTGATGCCATAAAAATGGGAGGCCCAAGCACACTCTGCACGACCATTGCTCTCCTTCACTTGCACCCATATTGCACTTCTATTTTAGATTCTAGGTTAGCTGCGAGACCTCCCCTGGCCTGTGTAAAACTGACCTGGTCTTGAGTAAATAACGTTCTCCCACATGAACCAGTGGAATTGCAACACTTCACACTTTGTGCGATCTTCGCATCAACATCACGCTAGGGTGCCCAGTTGCTCTGATCTCCAATCAGCGTCCTACAGCGTGCACCGTTTTCCACCGCATCTCTCCGTTTACATGGGACCGCAGAGAACTAAAGTCCGTCTTCGCTGTCAGCAAACCGCGAACGGCATGTGCACGCATCCGCGTGCTCTGACCACAGTTGCCAGGCAAGTTATTCTGCTCAGCTCTCTCCGGCCCATATTGTTGCCAGGGGCACTCTCCTGCGAGAGCGGAGAACTTCAGGGAGATGAACTGCTGTGACAAACGGTTGTGGAGGGCCCTGCACAAGCAGGCACTGCACAGCACAATGACGGGTGCTGGGGGCAGCTACTTACTAGAAGTTTGTCGCCATTATTATGAAGACGCACGAGTCAGCAGGATAAGAATTAAATCCATATATTCATATAAGTTAGAGCGTAGCAGCAGCCCTAGCCTCCTAACTCCACCAACCCAAGCCAAACCAAGAAGATGCACAAAATCCAGATTCCATTAGCCCTCCGTCCACGTTCCACACTTCCTCCATGATACAACAGTGCTCCATACATAACCACTTACAAACTGCCGCTTTTTACCCAATTTTTCACAGAAAACGTGCTAGTAAGATGCACCCATTTAACTTGTTATTTTAAAAAGGCTCACGGGTGGGGAGAAGGCCCCCACCTCAGACTACAACCTTTGGTTAAGGAGGTTTCGCTATGCTCAGTCACTCCCACATATTCAAAGCAAACAATTGTTATTTATGCCCATCCATTTAAAAAAAACAAATCACCAGCCGCCACTGTTCAGGACAATATGCCTGATCCACAAGGTCTAAAGGTACCTCTCATCAAGAACGCTAAGATCCTGGGCAGTCAAAAGTTGTCTACAGCATCCTGCAGGAAGGCAGGAAGAAGCACAGAGGGAAAGATGTGTACGTGCTGGAGGAGCCTGCCTATGGAATACACACCCTAGTCACTTTTTAGGAAAAAACTTAAAACATTCCTAATTAAACAAGCACTTCCACCCACATTTGTTCTTCCGGGCCTCATCCTCCACAGCACTGCCTGCAACGTGCCCATACTCTCTAGCACGCCGTGTTTTTTTGCCTGGCACCCTTGTCTCATAGCCCACCGTTTCATGCAATGCTGTGGGTTTTGCCCTGGCCCTGATTGAGCCCTTACCCCCTTGCACTTCCTTACAGTACTTTTTTTGCCCTTGCTTTACGACCTGCCACTCCCTTTCCCTATCCACTCTCTAATCTGAATCTGCAATGACCTGTGAATAAGCCGTTTTTTGTTTCCTCTCATCTGGGTCCACCCCAGCACTATCTCAGAGCATCACAAAGTAACTTATTTCGCAACGGGCACTATACAAATCAACAAAAAATGCCCCTTAGACTGTGAGGAAGGGCAGCCGTCGCCGCCATTCCCTTTTTGAGCATTCTGAGGCCGAGGTAAGGCCACAGGGCATCATTGCAAGCTGGTAACGAGTGCTACCCACAATGAACATCAAAAGCACTTCTGACGTTTTTGGCGGTTTAGGACGGGAAAATACTCTTCCTATGCCGTGCTTATGACCATAATCTACATGAAATTGGGCCATAGTGACGATCTATCTAGCATTAAGTTTATACTGCAACTTAACATTTGACCTCAGGAAGCCTCTTCATGAAATGATTCAACATTGTTGTAAAGTTTTGAAAATGTGGAAAGTTTGTACATTTTATTATGGTGAAAGGTTTCATTTTTAATCTCGACAATAAAAGAAATATTCTCCCTGCAGATCTTAAAAACTGAACCAATCTTGCAGCTTCATTGTATCAACATTTTGGGCCACTGTGAAAATGTATCCCATCAAAATCTTGTGTTTGCTTTTAAACAAAAAGCCTTTGCATAACACTATTTCCCCCACCCACTGTCCTTAGCAGCCTATTAGATGGAGAAAGAGCATTTCTTTGTATCATCACACAGTTTAATATCCAATGTTGAACCAGTTCAAAGCCGGGAAATGAAGACACAATGCCTTTTGTTGCTAGTTGTAGAAATGGAGCCAAGGCACCATGAAGCTTCCTACAGAGCCATGTTGAATGTGAGTTGGTCTTCCATTGATTTACCAGACTAGCAACTAGACAGCCATGCTATAGTTGATGGTGGTTCCTTCTTATCCCAAAGCGAATCTACACCATAATCAAATTATGGATTAGGGCCCCTCCCAATCGTGGATCTCCTCATCCTTAATATATGGCACTCAACGTTATTAAAACTCAGAACTCTCCAGAGATAAGATAGCAAAGGATTTCACTGACGCTAGACCAAATTTCCCCAAAAAGGTTTCCATAAGCGGGGGCACTGTAAATAGACGAGTGGGAAGGATTCCAGCATTCCACAACCCTCCAACATGGAATCAGTAGAATCAGTAGAACCAGAGTATAGTACCAGAAATAGATTATTTGATACTGAAGTTCTGACACTTGAACACTGAGGTTTTGTAAATGTTAGCTATAACCATCCCCAATAGGTATAATCAAATGTTTCTCCATTTTCCATCCACCTTCAGATCAGGTCCAGGTCTCCACAAGTTTAATTTAACTTCGTAAAGGGCTGATATGAACCCTTTTGAAGAATCTTTTCTAATTCTGTGGGAAGTCTACTTCCAGTGTCTATTTTGGGTGTTTTGATCACAATATGTCTGAGATGCCAGTACAAGAATCTTGTGTTCACTTAAATATCCGAGTTAGCCTTACATTCCATCAAACTTCCAATTCTCCCTCTTCTAAACACCTCCTTCAAATTGCGTCACCCATCCTTTATGCAACCGATGGAAGTGTGGAACTCAAATCTAGGTGCCAAGTCAGGGGTCTAACAAAAAAAAAAAGTTAAAAGAAGATGGGCATGACTTACCCATACCCTTTTAGACACCTCGTCCCATACATCTAAGGGAAGGTTGGTTATAGAATTCACTATGTTATGTTCAATCATAATGTGCGCAGTTGCCTTTTCCATGGTCTCCAGGCACTCAAGTGGCTCTGCAAAGTAAAGTGGGTTGGTTAGTGAGGGAGAGAGCGATAAAATGAGAAATGCATTACTCACCGTAATAGCATTTTTGATGATTGTATCTGCTTAGATTCACATGCTGTGTATATAGTCCAACATCTAGGTGGAAAACGTGGAGTATTGCTTCTTTCGAAGATCAAAAGGGGACGTTGACATGGGCATGACTGTAACACTATCCCTAACGTGAAGTGTAGTGTACCCAAAATCCCTCACACGTCGCGGTCCCTCTGGTTGTGTTATTTCTGCAGTGAGGGAGCCTTATAGTCAGCCTGATCGAGTACAGAAGAGAGGTGTAAGAGGTCTATGTTCCTTCTACTCCATGAGGGGAGGAAGGGTGGGCGCATGCGAATCTAAGCAAATATAGTCATCAGAAACGCTATTACAGTGAGTAATGCACGTCTTCTGATGCTTGTGGATCTGCTTAGAATCACATGTTGTACACAGACAAGCAGTACCACCTGAGAATCAAACCTAGATTGTGCATCTAGACAGTGCTGTTGTGTAAAGGTGTGTACAGAAATCCAGGTTGCTGCTTTGCAAATGGAATCAAGAGGAACATTTGCAATGAATGCTATGGTAGCCCCTGTGCCGCGAGTAGTGTGTGCTTTTGGCGTGAAAGGTAGATCTCTCTTGGCAAGAGTGTAACAGCGTGATGCAGTTTACTTAGAAATAGCTCATTTAGAGACAGGATCCCCTTCTCTACCAGCTGCCACTGAGATGAAGAACTGGTTTGTTTTTCTTAGTGAATTTGTTTTTTCCAGATCGTAAATAACCACTCTCCTTGCAGCCAGTGTGTGGAGGCTTCTTTCCGCCACATAAGTGGGGTTCTGGAAAAAGGTGGGTGGTTCTATGGACTGGTTTACATGGAACTTAAAGATAAATTTGGGTGCAAAGCGAGGGTGTGTGCGCAAAACCACCTTGTCTTTGTGAATCATGACAAATGGGTCCTGAACTGAAAGGACCTGCAGTTCACTAACTCACCTTATAGAGGCGATAGCCACCAGAAAGGCGGTCTTGTAGGCGAGTGCTTTAAGGCTAGCCTTGTGCATGGGTTCAAAGGGAGGTCCCATTAGTCTGGTAAGAACAACATTCAGGTCCCACCTGGTAGCTGGGTTGAAAATAGGGGGATGACGTATTTTTACCCCTTCCATAAAGGCTTCGATCACAGAAATTTTCCACCATAAAACCTTTCTCTGGGACGTGGTGTATGCCAAAAGCGTGGCTAATTGGACTTTAAGAGAACTGAAAACCAGTCCTGAATCTAACAGGTGAGTTAGGTAGAGGACGATATCTTTAGGTGAGCATTCAATAGGATGGATGCCCTTGCCATTACAACAGATGACAAAGCGCTTCCATTTGCTGGAGTAGCAATGCCTGGTGTCCATGCCTCTGAGTATGTCCATGCATCTTTGAGGGAGCTGGAGGTGCATGAACTCTATGGCCTCAGGAGCCAGGCAGCTAAATTGAGAGTTTGAGGGCATGGATGTAGTGTTCCCACCTGGTCTCGAGACAGCATGTTGTACGGGCACGGCAGCTTCCCGGGAGGGTATACTGACATTGCCATGAGATGGGAGAACCAAGGCTGGCGGGCCCACACAGGGGCCACCAGAATCATCCTGACTGGTTCTTGGTGCATCATGTGCACTATTCTGTTGAGCAAGGGAAAAGCGTAGACAAATTTCCTGGACCATGTTATGGAAAGAACGTGCCCCTTGGAGCGGTTCGGAGGGTACCTGGAGGCATAATCTGGGCATTGGGCGTTCTCTAGATTGGTGAATAAGTCAATCTCTGGGAAGCCCCATTCTGCAAAGACGTTGAGTACAATGTCTTCCTGTAGCCGCCATTCGTGCTCTTCGGTTAGGGGAAGTCTCTGCTGAGTACGTCCACCAGAAGATTGAGTTGCCCTGGAACATGTTGTGAAAGGAGGAACATGTTGTTATTGAGAGCCCACTTCCATATGTTTTGGGACAGTTTGGACAGCCCTAAAGAGTGAGGGCCCCCTTGTTTGCTTAAGTAATACACGGCCGTAGTGTCTGTGAGGACTAGAACTTTCTTCCCCTAGAGGTGTGTCTGGAAGGCCTTCAGGGCCTTGAACACTGCTAGCAGTTCCAACAGGTTAATGTGATTGGATGCTACCACTGGGGACCACATGCCGTGCACCGCCTGTTGAAGGATATTTGCCCCCCACTCTGTCAGATGCGTCTGTGGTGCGAGTGGCTTCTACTGCGGGGGTGGTGAAGGTTTTCCCCCTGCAGAAGAATTTCCCTTGACCACCACTGCAAAGACTGAACAAGGGCTGCCAAGACAACCACTAGATCGTCTGACTGGCAGCTGGCCTGACACCATTGGCTCGAGAGCCACTCTTGCATGGGGCACATGCGCAGATGAGCGTGAGGAACTGGTGAGTGGCTACATAGTGAGGGATCTGGAACAGCATGTTTTGAACCCTCTTGTTGGAGAGAAAGACAAGGCCGTCTTTGTTCCGGATTAGAGCCCCCCAGAAATTGTTTGACTTGATTGTGGTCTAGACTGGATTTTTTCTCATTGATAGAGAAACCTAGGTTGAAGAGGAGATCTATGGTCTTCTGGGTATTTTTTTGTCATGTTCCGTACGAATCCCCCGTTATGAGCCAATCATTGAGGTAAGGATAGTCTGCCTGTGCAGGTGAGCAGCTACTACCACCAGTACATTCGTGAATACCCATGGTGCTGAGGCAATGCCGAAGAGGAGAATCTTGAACTGATAGTGGGTGTCCTCTATCATGAACCTGAGGTACTTTCTTGCGCTGGCAATATTGAAATATGAAAGTATGCATTTTTCATGTCCATTGTGGCCATGTAATCCCCAGCTGCAGCAGTGGGATTACCTCCTTCAGTGTTGTCATCCTGAACCTTTGAGGTTTGACATATTTGTTTGTTGGGCGCAGGTCTAGAACAGGGCGTATGGTGAGATCCATTTTGGGTACAAGGAAGTACACTGAATAAATACTCTTGTTTACCTGGAGAAGGGGGATGATTTCTATGGCACCCAGTCCAGCAGGACCTGAACTACTTCCAGCAGGATAAGCAGGTGTGCTGGCGACAGACGTCTGCGTCTCGGTGGGTGGTATCAAGGTGGTCGGTGAAACTGGATGCAGTACCGTGGGCAACGGTCTTTAATACCCACTGGTCTGAAGTGATCCCCCTCCCAGGCGTGGATGAATGACAAGCGACACCGACAAGGAAGCATGGGAGGGGACCTGAACCGGCAAGTCACTTTGAGGTGGAGGCTGGGGAGCCTCTAGGAGTAGAGTTTCTGCCTCTACCCTTGCCCCTACATGGGCCTCTATGTTATTGGCTGTTACTAGGTGAGCCTTGGCCGTAGGACCAAGGGGTATTCCCTGAGCAGTATTGTCCTTGGTGAGAGGGGGAAAAATATTGTCCATGAAAGGACCAGCGTGAAGAGCCTCCACGCTGGTGGAAGGGTTTATCTGTGATCTGGCTAAGCCACTTTAGTGTTTCGTGTTCTTTCTTTGCTGTCTCCAGGGTGTCATCAACAGCCTTCCCAAAAAGGTTGAAGTCTTCCACTGGCTTGTTGATCAAAGAAGCCTGAGTTTCAGGTTTAAAACCGGTGTTTTTTAACCAGGCATGTCTTTTAAGTAAGGTCCCCTGGGCTACGGTGCGTCCAGCGGTCTCAGCAGCGTCAAGAGTGTTCAATATGTTATGGGTGACTTGTCTGCCTTCAGCCACTACCGGCAACAGCCGCGATCTGGTGGGCTCTAGAACCTCTTGGAGACCATTCTGAACTAGGCCCCAATGGACATCACTGTAACTTGCAAGGAGAATGATATTATTTGCAATCCTTGTGGAGTATGCCGCAGAGGCAGTTACCCATTTACCCAGCGCATAAAGCTTTTTGCAGTCTTTCTCCGGAGGGGCGTCCGCCAAAGACAGTGGAACCCCCGCCCTCTTCCAGGTGGTAGTGACCACCAAGAAATCTGGTGTAGCATGACCCCTTATATAGAATGGGTTGGGAAGGAGATGGGTGGAATAATTTTTTGACCCAAGGGTTGACCGGCCACGTGAGAGACTGGGACAGCAAGGAGGGGGCCAGGCGCCTCTTTATAGAGTTTACTAGGGGGGTGGCTTGACTATTTGGAACCTTCTCCTTAAGGCTATCCTCCACGAAGTCTTAAGTCTGGAGCTGCCTCATGTGTTGCAATTTGGAAATGATCGGCTGCTCTTTTTAAAACAGCATTAAACAACATCTGGTTGTCAACAGGTGATGAATCCCTCTGTGGAGGAAAAGGGGGATCTAGGCAAATGTTGTCCGGGTCAGGGGTATACGTTGGTGATAGCCAAGGGCCCTCATCCTCCGCCTGATCCTGATCCCAGTCTGGGTCTTGATCAGCAGTGTCCTGTGCAAAAGGATTAAGGTCTTCATAAGTGTCCTCCTGTGTTGGGTCCTCTGGGACATCAAAGATATCCTCCCGGTGAACACGTGCAGAGATGGGTAATTTCTGCAGTTTGAGAGGAATGGGGCAAGAGTCTTCCCTGGGTCTTTTGGGTATAATGTACCTGTCTGAAAAGTCAATAAACTGGGCCATTTTGTCCATGTATTGCTCAAACCTCTCCCTAGTCCATAGGTAGGAGGCAGAAGGGCCTGGAGATGCAAAGGGTTCCCCAGGAGGGGGAGATTTTCCCACCAAGGCCTGAGAGAGAGGCTGGGGGGCTTCAGAATACTGCTCTCAATGAAAGGGGGTTCCATTGTGCTCTGTGGCTGCCGAAATGATAGCCGCAAGGCTATCGTGAATTCTCGGCAGTTGTATCAAAAGTCTTGATGTGCCTGAAGGCACAGTCACGGTCTGTGACTCCACCGAGGCCTTACTTGCTTGTGCGCTCTTGGACAGCGTGTCGACAACGGTATGTTTTTTACGGTGAACGCCCATTATAGAGGGATGCCCAGTCACATTCCGCATAAGCGGTTGGGTGCCAAACCACAAGGTTCGGAAGGTGCCGAAGTTTTTGGCTGTCCTGTTGGCGTTGTACACTTCTTTGACGACTCCGTCAAAGAGGCCTTATGGGTTGTGGGCTTTTGTATCCGTAGTGTGTGGGTGCCCTTGTCGCCGGGGTGGGATCTACCCATAACAGAGCCGGTAGCCTAGGCTGGGGACGGGCATTTGGGAACCTGCAGGCTCAACTGAGAGGTCAATGGATTCCAATTTGGAGCCATGGCTGCCGACGGATTCCTTGCCATCCGAAGCGACAACACCAACAGGGGAAAAGGCCTTCAGCCTGCATAGCGTGGGCTCCCCACAGTTTAGTCCACTTGTCTTTCCACGTTTTCGGTCGAAAGAGCTTACAGGCCTTGCATGAGCACTTGGTCTCGAGGAAGACACTGATTGCATCAGCAATGGGTGTCCTTCCAAAGAAACTTGCAGTTACACAACGGGGAAAATTTAAAGGGCATTCTCTCCATAGCAGAGGGCAGCGGTAGCCAGACCAAGAAGAGAAAGAGAAGGGTAAAGGAAATACATTCTCATAAATAAACCCAGGGCCCCACTCTCCCTACTGTAAGGACCTGGCCGGAACGCTGAGGCCACGTGGTCGACAATCCTCAAGCAGTGCAGATGTCATCAGCAGCAGGAGCCCCACGAGGCAGTCGACGAGAAGATTAGTCAGGAGACTAGACAACCATAGGTCGTGGGGACAAAATTAGCAATATAAAACTCTGGCAAGCTCCGCATAGCCGACCAACCAGGCTGGTGGAAAAAAACAATCTGAGGGACCTCGACGCACGAGGAATTTGAGGTACACTACACGTCAGGAATAGTGTTAGTCACGGCCATGTCGACTTCGCTCTTCGAAGGAAAGATTCAATACTCTGCGACTTCCACTAGCAGTCAGACTTTATGCACAGCATGTGATTCTAAGCAAATCCAAAAGTTTCAGAAATGTTGTGCTCATCGGTTGGTGAGCATCCCTTTGATTAATTGGAGGTGGCAGAAACTTTTTTTTTGTTATTTCAGGGACTTATGGTTCCAAAGTGAAACCGCTCTCCATGAGAATTCCCAGATTTCTGTCATCACTGGTGACGTCTCAGTTTGAGTTCCCATGCTTGGGCCCAGGGGAGAGAAGTCTGCATTAGATTGTCTTCTCGTGGGGTGATCATAACTTCTGTTTTGTTTGGGGTTAGTTTAAGATTGTTGTTTGCCATCCAGGTGTTTATATCTGCGAGGTATTTATTGAGGGTGTTGTCAGGGTCATAGATAGTAGTTATCTTGAGTTTGGTGTTATCTGCATAGTTGTAGGTTGTACGTTTGTGGATTTGAATCTGATTCATTTGGGGGTCATATAAATGTTGGAGAGGAGTGGGGAGAGGCTTGATCCTTGTGGTGTCGCTTCAGGTGATATTTTTGTGTTTGATGTAAACGGTGGTAGGTAGGTTTGGTCGGTGAGGAAAGATTTCAGCCATTGTAGTGCAGAGCTTTGAATACCGGATTCTTTGAGTCTCTTGATTAGATTTGTGTGCTTCATTATATAGAAGGCAGCCCATATGTTCAGTAGTATGAAAGCCAATTGGGTGTTGTCTGCATTAAACTTTAGGTCGCCCCATATGGAGAAGAGTGCCACTTTGGTTCCTCTAATGGGTCTGAAATCAACCTAGGATTGGTCAAGTAGTCTGTTGCTTACCACATGATTGAGTAGTTTTCTGTACACCTGGTTCTTCAAGATTTAAACTGGGTAGGTTTTATATAGGTCTGTAGTTAGCAGGGTCATCTGCTTTTCTTGTCTCATCTTTTTTGGAGAGGTTTGATGTAGGAGGATTTGACGTAGGAGGATTTGACGGATTTCAGTACTATTCCCATGTTTAGGGATACAATTCTGTTATTTGGCATTTATATAGCGCCCTATTGGTATGATCTCAAGCACTTGTAGGTTGAACGCAGCCAGTGTGATTTGCGTGATGGTGGCTGCATCCTAACACTAGGTGCTGTGGTAGTGAGAGATCAGTGGAATGTGTGCAGTCAGGTGGTTGGTCTTTGAGACTGCATTCTGGCGGCATTAGGCCTGTGTAGGATGTTTATGTGTGCCGCTAAGCCGATTTCTTCATAGGGAATAGCTGCATTCTAACAGGTTGTTGAGGTGTTCATTGAGAATTGTTCCTATGTGTGAAGCTAGGCTGAAATTGATCGAGGGCTAGAGTTGCACTGTATTGTTTGCTGGTGTAAAGTGGAGAGTGAACATAGTGCTAGGAGAGGCGAGTGTCTGGTGTACTCTTCAGAGCCTACTGTTCCTGGTTACCTTCTGGGTCTGAATGAGCTGGCAGTGATCGTCCCCACGTTTCGCAGTAGTGGGACTCAGCAGTAGATTCACAGATTGGACCTGAGTAAGTTATGATTGCACGATCAAAGGGGCATTATTCTTAGGCTCAGCACTGTGTGTCAGAGAGCCCATTTTCGGGTTCTTGGATGTGGTTTAAGGTGGGTTACAGGGTAGGTCTTGGCAGGATACTGGTTATAGGTCAGGATAGAACTCACTGGAACATAGTCCTACCGAGGCTGTGGTGCTAAGGGACAGGCAGGACAGAGCCATGGTAGGGCCCGGTTGTTTGATGCCTGTCTAAATAATGATCTGAACTAAGTGCTTTACAAAAGAAAGTTTAAATAAATAATAATAAAGTGCCCTTGTTCCTCCCAGCTTTCCGTTCTAGAGAACCTGGCACTTTGTTGACATTCAGGGCTTCGGTCGCAATTAGGACACGTGCTCTCCCGTTTCCCTGTGCATAACTTAAACATAGTCATGCTAACACCACCAGGCTTTAATGCCTGACCGACCTCTAGCCAAAAGACTTACTTTATCACACACAAAAGGGTGCTTATCATTGTATAAAGGAGAGACGTCTGGCCCCTTCTCACCTTACCTACCCGGCTTGTTATACATCCAGAAAGTGCAGGGTACATTTTTACAATATAGATAGGTACTCTTAACTAATGTAGGATATTCTACTCCTAAGTAAGGCAACTGACGTATCCTATGCCAACATGGCAGAAAAAGCCCTTAACCTTTTTGACATCAAGGTGCCAGGTTTCTTCAGTTTATCATATTCATCCGATTAGTTCATTGCCTTAGCCTTTGTCACCGACAGCATTCACCTTTCTACAGTCTATTGGCACTGTTGGCTCAGGTTTGGCACTAACAGAATTAGCACACTGGAGTTTTACCTAGCTTACCACTAACAGAGATGACAGGGGACAATTATTTTAATGCATCAAATATTACATGGTCTACTAAATTAAATTGTCCAAATTTGCCTTGGGAACACAACTGAACTATCAACATTGAATAACATATCCTTTTGCTAAACTCTGCTTCACAGAACAGGTCTGCTATACACCCAATGTTATCAAAAATCATTTTCCGCCCTTTAAATTCCACCCTTCCTCCGCTTATAGCTTGTTTTTCACGATTTCCCATTTTCGTATATTCGCCTTGCACATTAGCTTTCCTCTAGCAGAATAAAGTTTGGAAACCATAATGGGGGCACAGCACACCATTCCACAGACAAGCGGAGGCAATGTGAACCTACAATGGTGGCGATTAGGCCCATTATAGACTGTGTACCTAGAGTCGCACTTAGCCTTAGGCAGCCCACCATTGACTGCTGTATCTAATGCTGCTCACCCCTCTGACTACTACATTCAGCAGCACGCTGTAGCCTGACCTGCCCAATTCGCAAATCACTATGCACCCCTACTTGCCACCCCGAGTCTATCCAGCTTCCATCATCAATTTGATAGTCTCCCTTATTATTACTGTCTATATCATCATGTCCTCTGTACCATCCTAGTGAACACAGGAACCCAGTCTATGCAAGCTACTCTTAAATCCTCGTGCAACATAGCACAGAGAAACCTCAGACTTCACTCACGTCTACCCAAAATCTTCGAACCTCTTAACAAATATAATGTTAACTTAGACCACCTCCGACCTAAAATACATCACCCAATGGAGATCACCTCACCTCACAGCCCTAAGACACTTCACACCCCCAAGCTTCACGCTAAAAGAAACAAGACCCCCGACAACCCACCCGCCACTCGTAATTCACGACTAATACCACAGGCAGAACCTGACATCAAATGTGCTTTAAGATCTTTAGTCGCCCATGCCACAGACATAGCAGAGACCATTCTAGAAAACGACCTTGACTTTATAGCGATCACGGAAACCTGCCTCCATGAGGCAGCAGGCCCAGCACTTATGCTAGCAGTCCCAGACAACTACACCATCCTTAGATCAGACAGACTAGACTCACGAGGTGGAGGATTAGCAATTATTGCTAAAACCAATCTCTCTATGAGAATTACCTCTACTCCTAACCTAAATTCCTGCGAGCCACTAGCCATCAAAATTACCCACCGCCAATTCCCAAACGTTAAACATCCATCTCCTCTACAGACCCCCTGGCCCAATCAGTTCCTTTACTGAAGACATCACTACTATTATCTCAGAGAAGTTAAAAAACTCTTCACAAACCATAGTGCTAGGAGATTATAACTTAGAATATGATGATACCAACGATAACCAGGCTACCTCCGTAGCCAACATCCTGACAGAATTAGGCTTCACTCAAAAGTGAATACTGCTACTCATATAAAAGGGAGAACTCTCGACTGGATTGCCAGCCACAATTGTAACCTCTCCATCACCTCCGTCTCTCCCCAAATATGGACGGACCACTATCTAATTGCCTTCACTCTCAATACTAAAAGACCTTCTGCACCTACTCCTCCCCAGAAATAGGAAAAACATTACAGCGGACAATATCCTACCTTAGATCCTACCTAATCTCAACTCCCTACCAGACCACACAGACCCGGCTTACTAATGGAAGACTATAATAATGCCATGGCAACTGCTCTTGACAGTATTGCTCCGCTTAAACTCAGGAATAGCAAGCCCAAAAAGCATCTCAATTCCTGGTTTACACCTCACTTAAAAAACCTTAGACTACAGAAAAGAAAATGTGAAACGGCCTGGAATCTACATCCCACTCTAGAAAATAATACTAATCTAATACGAACCTCAACGCAATATAAAAAGGACATCATCACAGCCAAACAAGAAACAAATAACCATAGGATTTCTCAAGCCAACTCCAGTATGAAGGAGCTCTTCTCTATTCTAAAAGAACTGGAAACCCCAATTGCAGTACAGGATGACTCTATTAAAGATTAAACCTGGTGTACTGACATACAATTGGCACTCACCAACTAAGTGGCCAAACTCCAAAATAAAATCGCTCTTAAGAAGGCCTTACTCTCAGCTCAAACCCAAGCTCCTCCTAACAAAACACAGAAGCCTAAACCCGTAGAACATACCCAATTTAACTTCTCTAAGGTCTCATTTATTGAGGTAGAGAAAACGATTCTTGCGCTTAAACCTTCTAACTGCAAAGGTGACCAATGCCCAGCACAACTCATCAAGGACGCGGCCAGAGATTTAGCCCCCTTCATCACTAAACTGATTAACGCCTCCTTCACAACTGGCACCATCCTGCGCAATCTTAAAGAATCCTGGGTACTCCCTCTCCTGAAAAAACAAACATTGGACCCGAATATGCCCACCAATTACAGGCCCATCACCACAGTTCCATTTCTATTAAAAATCCTAGATAAGGTAGCACACACTCAAATTCAGAACTTCCTTGAGGCAAATCTACTACTAGGTGCCCGCCAATCTGGTTTCTGGCCACAACATGGCACTGAGACAGCCCTTATCGATTTAAAAGCCCAAATAGACGCACTGAGAGATGAGGGAAAACTAGCACTTCTCCTTCTATTAGACCTCTCAGAGTCCTTTGACTTGGTGGACCATGAAGTCCTGTGCAGTCACCTGGACTCAGCAGCCCACTTTTCTAAGGAAGCCATAGTTCGGATACAGTCCTCCTTTAGCGACAGAACTATGAGGGTCTTCTCACTATCGGTCGCAGCAGACCCGATACCCATCACTTGGGATCTTGTGTCTCCCCAACACTTTATAATATCTTCACCAAGCCACTCTTTGACGATCTTGACAATCTGGGTATCACATATACCAATTATGCAGACGATACCCAGATTCTCTTACCACTCAGGGGAAGATCTGGCTTTGGTGAACAGTCTACAGCATCGTTCATGCATGGATGACCAACCATGGCCTGTGTCTGAACGATGACAAAGCAGAGCTCATCATCCTGGGCACCGCAACTCGCATCGCAAAATTTAACCCTATTTATTCGGCATTCATCATTGATGGGAACACTATTGAGGTAGCCAGAGAAGTAAAAACTCTAGACTTTTATCTTGACTCAACCCTATCCCTCACTAAACAGGTAAACTCGATGGCCTCAACAACGGCCCACACATGTAAATGAATTAGAGCAGGAAAACAATTCCTGTCAGTGGACAGCTGCTTAAGCCTCTCTAGAGCCCTCATCCTATCAAAACGTGATTATTGTAACACTCTCTACATAGGAGCAAACAAACAAACCATTAATAGAATACAAGTGCTATAAAATAATGCTCTCAGGGCTGCCTTAAGCATCCCCAGAAGAGCACACATCTCTGAAATAAGAAGGAAACACAAATGGCTCTCCACCCAAGAAAAAAAAAAATCAACCTCAAATCAGCCTCCCTCATCCACAAATGCCTTAACAAAGTCCCTCTGTACTTATCAGAACGATTCATCAGAAAAAACTATCGGACCTCCTAGAATAGCCAACCCCAACTGTCAAGTGCCAAGATTCAAACTGTCCACCATTGGAGGATCTAGCTTCCCTGTCAGGGCAGCTCAATTGAGGAACTCCCTGCCGCACACACTCAGATCTGACCAAACATTTACCAAATTCAGAAAGAATACTATTAAATGGCTCATAGAGAAAGATCTGTAACCCACTTTCTGTCTACCATACTAACCTACCTCTGCATTGTAATTTCATCGCATTGTTAAAGATGCATAACTCTCTAGAATACGCTTTGATGTCTACACTCACATGCCTTGATGCCTGTGCTGCTTACCTTTATTCTGTAACATGAAGGTAACCTGCCATAACCTGTGCAACTAAGCTGTAAGTCCTCTTTCAACTGCGCCCCGATACCTCTGGGTCCGGCGCGCACTACAAATAAATAAACAAACAAACAAACAAACATAGAAGTTAGTATAAACCTAGCTCTAAGTTGTCATCCAAGAGCACACGAAGAGTGCTAATTTGTATCAGGACTGCTTCGAGTGCTTTAACCTTCTCAGGGTGGGGTGCTCAAAAGTGAGCCTGGTTGCTCTTTGCGCCCCTGAAGATTTATTTACTCACCTGTAAGTGCAGATGACCAGTAATGGGGTCTTTGATATACTGATACTTTAGAATATTTCTACCCCTCTGCTTGTGATCCCCCGGAACATCTTCATTATGGTCTTCATTTTACACTCCGCCTCCCCCAGCAGGCTACTGCTCCTTTATGAGCTCATGCACAGCTGGGCAACTGGCCTACCCCTGGTGCTGCAAGCGTACATTTTTAAGCCTACAGTTTCACTTTGAATCTTGACACGGTCACACTGCATGAATTTACCTCAGCCTCCAAGGGAAGGAGGCATGCATATGTTCAGCTATAAAAAAAAACAGCAACACTGAGTATCTACAGTTACAAGTAAGCAATTCATCCCACGTGTTAGGAGTCTTTTACAAATACCCGATTATGTTATGGCACACAATACTTACCGTGATCTTATTTCAGATGCTTCAGCCCTTGGAACAGGGGATTAATGCTATTAGCACCCCGGGTTGCCAAAGCAGTAACCCTGGGTGTTAAAAAAAACAAAAAAAAAAGATTTCTGAATATTTCGGCAGACATGGGTCACTGGGAGATCCGTTCATGTTGGCATCCTTTAATAGGTTAACGAAAGTTTCCTAGCTTATAGGTTGGAATCGGTTTAGAGTTGTGTTGGTGGTTGAGGTGCTGGTTTCTGGCAAGGTGTGTGTGATCCTGCAGGATGCGTCAATGTCCGGTTTGATTTCTTTTAAAGGACACAGCCAGAACTTTGGTTGAAGTGAAGGCTGCATCCGAATGCAGGGTGTCGCAGCAGACTGTCCCATAAAGATCAACCCTTAGCTGTAAAGCGAACTAGTAATTTGTGATATTGGGCACCCCAGGCCTCTCTTTACCTCTGGCGTATACAGTACTGTTCTTAAGTCTACGCTTTTTCCAATTTTTGCCATTTCTCCAAAGTTCATAATTACATCATGGCTATGCATTAAATCTAACGTGGGGATCAGGACTAGTAGACTGAAAGAAAAATAGCAACAAGGAAGTAAATTTGAGCCCCTCCCATTTATTCAAACCCTGCTGGATAGTATCTTCAGGTTTGGTGCGGCAAATGTTAGTGACATATTCAAATATCTAAGCAACTGTGACACAGGAAAACAAAAGATTGTTTCAGCAAACCCACTTTGTGTTAAGAAATTCAAATTGAGAATCTCTTTTTTAGTTGAAATAGCTTTACAACCCGAGTTTGCAGAGAAGCTCGCAACTTCAGAGGGCACCTACTGGAATAGCAACTTTTAAAGTGAGTGTTAGAATAACATCTTCGAAGAGATTGATTTGATGCTCGTCGTTCGCCCAAGAAATTCACGTGACAGCTTTGTTTTCCATGATGTGAGAAACAAACAGCAGCATGACCCAAGCAAACAATGAAAGGGAACGGGGACACTCCTGTTTTGTCAGTCTACCTAATGGGAATCAAAATCTCTGAAGTACACACGACAGATAGCCTCAATATACCTGGTCGTGTACCAAGAATACATTTGCATCCATGGATTTATGCATCTTATCAATTAAATGCAACATTTTCCATATATTATGAAAGGAGCTCCGCTTGGGAATGAACTCGGATAAGTTGGGCTCAATTAGATAAGGGAGAAATCTTATACCTATCTGCATTTTGATTTATCAAGACTATTGGTCGATATCATTCTTAAGGATTCATCATTACTCGGTTTAGGAATCAAAGATATGTAGGTTTCTTCCATCATTTTCATTACTGAACCCACTTCTGAAAGTGCATGCAAAAGGTCAGTCTGATGCCCGACAAGCTTCAAGGCCCTGATTTTATAGGCTACTCCAATGAAGCCATCAGGACGTGGACTTTTCTAGGGCTTAAGACTTTTAATGGCTGATCAGACCTCTTCAGGCATTATGGTCCACTTATCCCCCAGTTCCTCTCTGTATTAATGAACAGGTAGGGAGCAAAGCTCCTTCAGGTATTTAAGGTGCTAATGAGAGTTACATGTCCAGCTGAGTATGCAGCTTTTTTCGCGCATCTTCCTCCCTTTGGTGTTCAAGCCTGTTCTCTGCTCTGATCTTCTGTATGTGCACTCCATTATTAATTTCAGTTATAATGTGTTGGCTAAAACAGGTCCTGATTTCTGCCCCTATGCAAAGAATCTCTGACTCTCTTTAAGTACGGTTGCTTCTAATGTATTGGTCATTGAGTGCCGAATTGAGCTCTCACGTTTGTCAGTTTCTTAAAAGTCACTCCAGAAGAGGTAACCTTATGCTCATCTTCAATCGACCTAAATTGCCTCTCTATATTAACCATTGTGCTGTGGCTCAAAAGTTTTTTTCCGCACTACATATGGAAAATACTTATTCCTCATGACAGCTTTGACTGCATCTTAGTGAATCCTCAAGTAGGTGCCTGTTGAAATATTGTCCCCGAAAGAATGTATGTTGCATCCTGCGTGTGCTTTTTGTGCATCATGACTCAAGGTGTGTGTTGTGCATATTTTATATATATATATTTATCCTAATTAGTATTTAATAACAAACTTAAAAGATCATTCCCATTAGATAAATGGTTTTATTTTACTTTAGATCGAGTTCTGCTATGATGTCTGTGGAAAATGTCCCCTTTCTTTTCTGTTACATGAAGATCCACATTGAGGTCGTTAGCACTAGACTGACCAGGATATGAAACGTGTGTTGCATGAAGAATGCCCAATTGAGACAGGAGCTTTCTAAGGTTAATTACAGGATATTCTCTCTATCAAGGGTTGTAGTCCCCATCATTACCGATATACCATACCCTGAATGTAGATCTAGACCCCTGCATTGAAACCCCCTATGTGATCATTTCTTTCTTTGATAGGGTTGACCATGTGATCCAACTTGATCGTATAGGAGTGCGAAAATAAAAACAATTGTACGGTAGTAACCACCTTCTTGACTTTTTTGTAATGATGCACAGTGTATGAAAGGAATGGTAATTTTATGAGTTTCCTAAACAGGGATTATATGATTTGCAGATGCTTTTGGTACATTATTATTGGGGTATTTATTAAGCACGGACCTAGCTTTGGGAAGCAACGGAGCGCTTTACAATCATAGGGGGGGAAGAACACAGTGAGGAAAGGGGAGCAAAAAGGAGTGGGGAGCTATCAGTGGAGGGTGGGTAATTGGGAGAATGTCAGAAGACATTGGGGAGCGGATCACCAATTCTCAAGTAGGGTGGGAAGTGTAGGGTGTGTGGATCTAGGTGTTAAGGAGGAGCCATTCCTTGAAGAGGAAGGTCTTTAGCTCTTTCCTGAACAGTAGAAGAGATGGGGCAAGTCTGATGTTGAAGGGGAGGAGGTTCCAGAGTCTTGGAGGGTAGACACAGAAGGTCTGTCTTCTGATTCTTTCCTTCCTGCACTGTCATAATTAATGTCTGCACATTTCCTTACTTCTGGTGGATTGCAGGCCTCTGGAGAAGCAGAGTTTCTCAGTGAGGTAGCTTGGGGACTTCAGGATGACAGCCTTGTAGATGATGAAACAAGATTTGAAGAGGCTTGCAGTGGGAGCCAGTGCAGTTCAATGTGGTTCAGGTGAAGTGGTCAAATTTGAAGAGTCCTTCAATGAGTCTTGCTTCAGCATGCAGGACACATTTCAGGGGTGCTACTGTAGCCCCCAAAAGGGCATTGCCGCCATCCAGGGAGGAGGACCAAGGCTTGGACAGTGGATCTGAAGTTGTTTTCTGGGATGAAGGGCTTGATTTTCTGCAGGAGAGAAAGTTGGTACCAGTGCGTTTGTGCCTTCCTTGCTATGTGCTGTTTGAACTTGGTGTCCGTCGATGTTGAACCCAAGGGACTTGGCACAGGGGGCCAGCTGGGGTGTGAATCCCTTGAGGTTCATAGCAGAGAGCCAGGTCTGGAAGTCAGTGGTGTTCAGTGTTGTTGGTCAGCATTAGAAATTCAGTCTTGGAGGGGTTGAGCTTGTATTTGTATTTTATTTATTTATATAGTGCAGCCAGGCCCAAGGGCAACCGGGCGCATATCTTGACCAGGAAAGTACAATACAGTAATTCTTACAATTTGGGTAGTAGTGTCGTATATACATACAGAAAAGTTATACATAGTATACAATATAATATACAAGAATAAGTACCTTTGCAGTGGTGGTGTTATGCATAATTTACAATGTGCTATGCGCACTATCTACAGTTTAGCAGATGCATCGGAAGGTGACCTGTAGTGAGATTTAGCCATTAGGCCACACTAGTAGCTAGCCACAATTTGGTTCGTTGTTTGAAAAGGGTAGGAGAATGTTCTGCTCTGATAGTTATAGGAATTGAGTTCCAGAGTTTGGAAGCAAGGACAGGTGTTAGGAAAGATTTCGTATTTGTAGGTAATTTTCCTTCCATGTGGCAACCCCTAAACTTTTTGCTGTTGTTTTTCACCTTGTTCTTGACTTTGCCAGAGAAGTGCAGCCTTCTGCTGCACTCCTCTGGGCTTTCGCTCCTTTTCTTATGGGGAAACTGACATGCCCTTAAGACAGTCAGTACCGGGGAACGCTGTTTCCCGTAGTTTCTTTTATCATGTTGCGGCTTTTGTGCAACATGACACAAGAGGGCACTGTAAGCTAAGTTACAGCTCTCTTGGGTCTCTAGCCTTCTACAGGCCCTAGATACTTGTTTAGGATTGTATTTGATCGGTGCAAGTCATTCAGGGATTGGAATGGTGGCAGCGATCGTTTTGTGTATTTTGAGCTCCTTTTGGCGTTCTGAGCGCGTTTTTCGCACTGAACCCAAAATGGTGGCCTGGCTCCCAAAATGGCCAGACCACGAGGCTCCTTTGTCCTGTGCACTGACCGTCTTGCTCCCTTCACCTTCCCCAGGTCGAGCGACCCGGGGCCTTCCTTATTTGGGCATGTACTTTCCCGCGAAACGTGGTTGCTTTCGCGGGCTTCTACATGTCTTTTGTGTGCCTCCAGGGTGTGGGCTGGCATGTCTGGTCCCAATACACATCCTGGGTGCCAGAGAGTCTAGGGTGGTGTGAATGCCTGGGACCACCGTGGTCCGTGATTGGTCCACGTATGGGGTGTGTGTTGATGAGCGGATCTCCCATTGGCTCCCCTCCGTTTTGCCGCGAAGGGAACCGTGGATAAGAGGGGGCTGGAAACACCACTACCATGTCGATCTCCTGAGTTCTCACGAACGAAGGAATACAGGAGCCAAGTATCCTGCAACCAAGAGGCTGGACCGAGGAATCGCTGGTGACCCGCTGAAGGACTCCTCCTTTGCACTGCTGTCGTCCTGTGAAACCCTTTCCTCCTTTGATCGAACCAGAAGGCCTGTACTGGTGCTTCGACCTTTGGAATAGCAGGAACAGCTATTCTCGGCGACTTCATCATCTCCTGCCAGTAAGCCTTCGGAAGCGTCTCTGGGCCATCCAGTTGACTGACCAGCTTACACGGGAGTCCTGCTCTGTAACCGCCACCAGGTTGTGTTGTATTTCGAGTCCTGGTCACTCTCACACGCTTAGTACACTTGGCGTTCCCAAGTCTGAAGTGAGTAGTGTACATTTGGCTCGGATACACACGGCCGCTCCGTTGCCCTGCGGTGGTGACAAAACTGTGCAGGTTTCTTCGATTGGGACGTCTTTTTTCTCTACCCGACGACGAGGCATTCCCGGCTCTTCTGAACCTGCCAGCTGCTGTAACTAACGTGGAGAAGCCTGGGTCTGCTTGCATCGGGGACCGGTGAGTAGTATAGCTAGGATCTGGTCACCCTCCTGCAGTAGCCCATTGCTTTTCCCCGCTGTGTAAAAACAGCACCCTTTTGTCCGTATTCGCGCTCTGCTTCTGCTCGCTGTGGAGGCTGCGCTTGAGTCGCGGAACCTGTTCTTCTTCTGTTGTGCACTAACCCGAACTGCCTGACTTCCTCCGAAGAGCTTCTCCTTTTGCCCGTTGGCACCAGCGTGTGCAGGTACTTTGAGCACAAGGCTCCACTCTTCGCAGGGCTCGGACTTCCATCTAGTTAGGTGCCTCTGAAGGCGAACTGAGTCTAAAGCATTATCGCACTGCCTGTTTTCCTTCCCTTGCAGGTGGACTACACATTTCGTGCCTCTAATGCTTGAGACTGTCGTATTTGTATATATATTGTGTTGATATGGTATGTGTTGGCTTAATATTGTGATATTGTGATTTTCTCGCTACGGTCGTTGTTTTAAAAGGCCTTAAAATAAATGTGTATATATTTTTGATATAACAACTGTTTGGAGTAGTTTGTAAGCGCTCTTGCTTTGTGTGCTCATTGCGGGCTTTCAGTCACCCTCACCCCTCTTGAGACCTACTCTTGACCGCCGCGGTCGCTACCTTGATTGGTCTGGCTCGTCCAGAGGTTACCCTGTTTCAAGTAATTAGGTTGGCCTTCTGAACTTCTGCGCCACCAAGACAGAGTTCAGAAATCCGTCTTAACAAATTGGTGTACAGCGGTGGGATACGACTGAAGGTATCCAGGGTTGCGCACGAACTAGGGCATTTCAGGTTATTCCAACCAGTATACGTAGTGAATTGTTGTAGCATAACTTTAAAAAGGCCATAGTCCTATCTAACAGTATGGAAACAAATACCTTGTTAACTTTAAATGCTTCCAAATCAGAAACATTGAAGAAGATGTGTGCAGAGAGAGGTGTTTCCTCTCAAGGCACTAAATTGGAAATGATCCAAAGAATCGTGGCGTGGCAAGAAGCGCAGCTTCACGCTATAACTTCTGAGGACAGTGCGGAAGGTGGTGGGGCTGCTCTCACTGGTAGAACCGACGGTTCTGCCGCCGCACTGATCCATCGCGACCACGAGGACAGGGAGGACGAGATGTCTAATGTTTCCTCTGCCAGTGCTGATGGGGAGGCTATGATTGAATTCAAGAAGCAAGAGCTGCGGTTTAGGCAGCAGGAGCTTGAAATCGAACAGGCAGAAAAACAAAAAGACAGGGATCACCAGTTGGAACTGGCCAAGCTTCAGTTTGCAAATGGGTCCAAGGGTCCTGGACATGGGTCTGGAGCTTCCTCTCATCCACGGTTTCCGAAAGATCTGCTCAGTGTGTATGAAGAAAGGAATGACATTATGGACTGGCTGAATGCGTTTGAGTATGCATGCGAGGTTCAAGAAGTTGACGATGCTGATAAGATTGCGTGGTTGCTCAGTAAACTGCCCCATTCTGGCTGTAGTGCCATTATGGAAATGTCGAAGGCTGAGCGAGCTGATTTCGCAATGTTAAAGCAAACTCTCATTTTAAAGTTTGGGAAGACTCCGGCCCAATATTTAAAGCGTTTGAGAGTATAAGGAAAAGGAAGGTGGTACTTGGGTATCTTATGTCGCTGAATCTTTGAAAAACTTAACTGGCTGGGTCGAAGGTTATAAGGTTTCTACCTTCGAAGGCATGATAAATCTTGTCATGCTGGAACACATTTTTGCTTCTTCTTCCCCGGAGCTTAAGCAGCATTTGGCTGATTCGAAGGAGATAGATCCTAAGAAGCTGCCCATTGCAGCAGACTTATGGGTGTCACATCGAGTGTCCCATAAGGACAAAACTCATCCTGGTAAGCAGGAGGAAGGGAAAAAGTCCAAAGATATGGAGGGTGGGGAATCTGCTAAATCTTCTTCCCATAAGGGCCACAAAAAGAAAAACAAGGGTAGGACACAAGAGAACTCACAGGGTAGTGGAGGTCAGCCTCCGAAACAGAACTCTGGTTACAATAAGCCTCCCTACGTAAACAGACCCACTGGGGCTTGGTTTTCTTGTGGAGCAACTGACCACGTGAAGGGGGATCCCCGTTGTAAGGTTAGACCTTTGGGGGTCCACTCCGCTAATCTGGCCTTCTCCTCCTACGAGGAAGAAGAGATTACAGGAGCATCCTTCTCCTCAGACTCATTTCCCAGCGGGATAGAGGCTGAGGTAGTTTTAGTGTCCCTGGGTTCCTGGGAGCCTAAAGTCACAGAGGCTTATGCTAGGATTCCGGATAATACCAAGCACTACTTTAAAGACAGTGTGCTGATCAATGGAGTGGATACTCCAGCTCTTAGGGATAGTGGGTGCAGTCGCACTGTAGTGGATTCTACCTTGGTAGACTCAGAGGAAGTTGCCAGAGCTACTCTGATGCCCACTAAGTTGGCTGACGGCCCCCTCCGTATGTTTCCAGTAATACCTGTAAATCTTACTTTAAATGGTACAGCAGTCAGGATTCCAGTGAGCATTCAGAGAAACGTCCCGGGAAAGGTCTTGTTGGGTAATGATCTCAGAGCTTTAGGGCTCGTAGGAGACACTGCCGAAAGACCCTACACACGGTCTCAAGCACGGGCAGCATTGGCCAAGTCCAATACGCCGCCCCAGCCAAAGGGGAAACCCAAGGCGAAAGGAGTCAACAAGTCACGACGAGGGAAAGAGAATATTCCCCCGAGCTCGCCTACCACTGCGGTGGAGGAAGTTGGTCAATCGCCCGGGCCTGACGAGGAAGTGGTGATGCCTGAAGTATTCGACCCCAACGATCATCCTGAACTAAAAGACTTGTTAGTTGAAGGAGGTCCTGATAGGGACGAATTCAGAAAAGGCCAACGTGAGTGCCCATCTCTGGAAGGCCTAAGGAGACAGGCCTGCTCCCAGCTTGAGGGTGAACCTCCTGGGATGCATAGGATTTACCAGGAAGGTGGACTCCTGTATAGTGAGCCCACCGAGTCTACAGAAGGAGACCATAGGAGGTTGGTGGTTCCCCTTGCTATTAGGCCCTTCCTCCTGCAGTTGGTGCATGACGTTCCCCTTGCTGGTCACCTTGGTATGAAGAGGACCAAGCAAAGGTTATCCATGCACTTCTACTGGCCCTAGATGGGGGAGCAAGTAGAAAGTCACTGCAGGAGTTGTGCCGCCTGCCAGTTGTCTGGTAAGGTGGCACGACAATCCAAGCTCCGTTGGTACCGCTCCCAGTTGTGGGGGTACCATTTGACAGGGTAGGGATCGACATCGTTGGTCCCCTTGACCCGCAAACATCCTCAGGCAATAGATTTATCCTGGTGCTGGTCGACCATGCAACCCGGTATCCTGAGGCCGTCCCATTTACAACTGTAACTGCCAAGCCAGTTGCAGAAGCTTTACTCGGCATGTTTACTAGGGTTGGCTTCCCTAAAGAAGTTGTGCCGGATGATGGCAGCAACTTTATGTCGAAGTATAGGCAGGCTATGTGGATAGAATGTAGGGTCACCTACAGGTTCTCTTCTGCATACCACCCCCAGACCAATGGTCTGGGGGGCGTTTTAACAGGACGTTAAAGAGCATGATTGGGGCTCTGGAGGAGCCTCAGAGAAGAAAATGGGAACTTCTGTTCGGTCATCCCGTACGGGGACCCTTAGCCATCGTCAAAGAGGGATGGGAGATGCCCACTCCCCCTGTTACTACCAATGTAGTTGATTATGTGCTAGGGCTCAGAAAACGGATGGTACTTCTGATGGGCTTGGCTAGTGATAAATTGAAGGCAGGGCAAGCGCTGGTGAAACATTGGTACGACCAGAAAGCTTCCCTCATCAACTTTACACTTGGTCAGCAAGTCCTGATCATGAATCCCATAAGGCCTCGAGCTTTACAGGACAAATGGTCAGGCCCTTACCCACTGGTGGAGCCCCTGGGTGAGGTTAACTATTCAGTGGACCTTGGAAGGCCTGGACAGGCTCCAAAAGTGTTTCACGTAAATAGGCTGAAGGCTTTCGTCCCAAGAGTCGAAATCGCAGCACTGCTACTGGCGTCAGACGTTGAGGAAGAGGAGTCTGAACCTCTCCCCGACCTGTTCCAAAGCGGTCCTTCAGATAGCTCCTTTGAGGGTGTCCGAGTGGCCCCTCACCTGACTTCTGATCAGCAGGCTGAGGTGAAAAGTTTGCTTAGGCAGTTTTCCCCCCTGTTTTCACAGTCGCCTGGTTTGACACCTTGGTGAAAACATAACATTGACACAGGAGACAGTGTACCTACCAAAAGTAGGGGATACAGGATGTCAGACAAAGCACGGTCTTATATTAAGACCGAGGTCAACAAGATGTTAGACCTTGGGGTGATTGAACCCTCTAGTAGTCCTTGGTCCAGCCCTGTGGTTTTGGTTCCAAAGGCAGGCACTTCTGAATTGAGGTTCTGCGTGGATTACAGGGCTCTGAAAGCTGTCACCAAGACAGATGCCCACCCCTTGCCTCGAACAGATGAGCTGGTGGATACTTTGGGTGCCTCCAAGTACCTCAGCACATTGGACCTCACTGCTGGCTATTGGCAAATAGCTTTAGCAGAACATGCCAAGGAGAAGACAGCATTTTCTACTCCAGACGGCCTTTACCAATTCCGGGTAATGCCGTTCGGATTGAAGAATGCACCTGCCACTTTCCAGAGGCTTGTGAATCATGTGTTGAATGGGTTGGACGAATTCTGTCTTGCATATCTGGACGATATAGCAGTTTTCAGTGCCACCTGGGAAGACCATGTGAAACACCTCGGGATTGTGCTCCAGGCTCTTCAGAAAGCCCACTTGATCATAAAGGCTAGTAAATGCCAGATTGGACAAGGCTCAGTGGTTTACCTTGGACATGAAGTAGGTGGAGGGAGGATACAGCCTCTACCCAGTAAAGTACAAGCAGTACAAGACTGGCCTACCCCCACTACGCAAACCCAAGTGAGGGCCTTCTTAGGACTCACGGGGTATTACCGCAATTTTGTGGCAGACTATGGCACCATAGCTGCCCCTCTGACTGCCCTCACAACTCCGAAGAAACCCAAGAATTTAACTTGGACCGACGAGTGTGAGAAGACCTTCAATGGCTTAAAAGACTCCTTGTGCCAGGCCCCTGTCCTCAGGGCCCCGGATTATCAAAGACCTTTTATCGTGCAGACGGACGCCTCTGACACTGGGATAGGAGCTGTACTATCACAAGTAGATGAGAAGGGTAAGGAACACCCTATTGGTTTTATTAGTCGCCAGCTTAAGGACAGAGAGCTCAGATGGTCCACGGTAGAGAAAGAATGTTTATCTGTTGTGTGGGCCCTAAGGAAGCTGAGGCCCTACCTCTATGGGACCCACTTCACTGTGCAAACTGACCATAAGCCGTTAAAGTGGCTAATGAACATGAAGGGGGAGAATCCAAAGTTGCTTAGGTGGTCCATAAGTCTACAAGGCTTCGACTTCACTATTGAGCATAGGCCAGGTGTCCAACATAGCAATGCTGATGGGTTGTCCAGAATGTTTAACCGACCTGAACAAGAGACTCATCCAGGGGTGGATTAGTTCCCCCTGTCCATAGTCTGGGAGGGGCGAGTGTTAGGAAAGATTTCGTAATTGTAGGTAATTTTCCTTCCATGTGGCAACCCCTAAACTTTTTGCTGTTGTTTTTCACCTTGTTCTTGACTTTGCCAGAGAAGTGCAGCCTTCTGCTGCACTCCTCTGGGCTTTCGCTCCTTTTCTTATGGGGAAACTGACATGCCCTTAAGACAGTCAGTACCGGGGAACGCTGTTTCCCGTAGTTTCTTTTATCATGTTGCGGCTTTTGTGCAACATGACACAAGAGGGCACTGTAAGCTAAGTTACAGCTCTCTTGGGTCTCTAGCCTTCTACAGGCCCTAGATACTCGTTTAGGATTGTATTTGAACGGTGGAAGTCATTCAGGGATTGGAATGGTGGCAGCGATCGTTTTGTGTATTTTGAGCTCCTTTTGGCTTTCTGAGCGCGTTTTTCGCACTGAACCCAAAATGGTGGCCTGGCTCCCAAAATGGCCAGACCACGAGGCTCCTTTGTCCTGTCCACTGACCGTCTTGCTCCCTTCACCTTCCCCAGGTCGAGCGACCCGGGGCCTTCCTTATTTGGGCATGTACTTTCCCGCGAAACGTGGTTGCTTTCGCGGGCTTCTACATGTCTTTTGTGTGCCTCCAGGGTGTGAGCTGGGATGTCTGGTCCCAATACACATCCTGGGTGCCAGAGAGTCTAGGGTGGTGTGAATGCCTGGGACCACCGTGGTCCGTGATTGGTCCACGTATGGTGTGTGTGTTGATGAGCGGATCTCCCATTGGCTCCCCTCCGTTTTGGCGCGAAGGGAACCGTGGATAAGAGGGGGCTGGAAACACCACTACCATGTCGATCTCCTGAGTTCTCACGAACGAAGGAATACAGGAGCCAAGTATCCTGCAACCAAGAGGCTGGACCGAGGAATCGCTGGTGACCCGCTGAAGGACTCCTCCTTTGCACTGCTGTCGTCCTGTGAAACCATTTCCTCCTTTGATCGAACCAGAAGGCCTGTACTGGTGCTTCGACCTTTGGAATAGCAGGAACAGCTGTTCTCGGCGACTTCATCATCTCCTGCCAGTAAGCCTTCGGAAGCGTCTCTGGGCCATCCAGTTGACTGACCAGCTTACACGGGAGTCCTTCTCTGTAACCGCCGCCAGGTTGTGTTGTATTTCGAGTCCTGGTCACTCTCACACGCTTAGTACACTTGGCGTTCCCAAGTCTGAAGTGAGTAGTGTACATTTGGCTCGGATACACACGGCCATTCCGTTGCCCTGCGGTGGTGACAAAACTGTGCAGGTTTCTTCGATTGGGACGTCTTTTTTCTCTACACGACGACGAGGCATTCCCGGCTCTTCTGAACCTGCCAGCTGCTGAAACTAACGTGGAGAAGCCTGGGTCTGCTTGCATCGGGGACCGGTGAGTAGTATAGCTAGGATCGCCCTCCTGCAGTAGCCCATTGCTTTTCCCCGCTGTGTAAAAACAGCACCCTTTTGTCCGTACTCGCGCTCTGCTTCTGCTCGCTGTGGAGGCTGCGCTTGAGTCGCGGAACCTGTTCTTCTTCTGTTGTGCACTAACCCGAACTGCCTAACTTCCTCCAAAGAGCTTCTCCTTTTGCCCGTTGGCACCAGCGTGTGCAGGTACTTTGAGCACAAGGCTCCACTCTTCGCAGGGCTCGGACTTCCATCTAGTTAGGTGCCTCTGAAGGTGAACTGAGTCTAAAGCATTATCGCACTGCCTGTTTTCCTTCCCTTGCAGGTGGACTACACATTTCGTGCCTCTAATGCTTGAGACTGTCGTATTTGTATATATATTGTGTTGATATGGTATGTGTTGGCTTAATATTGTGATATTGTGATTTTCTCGCTACGGTCGTTGTTTTAAAGGCCTTAAAATAAATGTGTATATATTTTTGATATAACAACTGTTTGGAGTAGTTTGTAAGCGCTCTTGCTTTGTGTGCTCATTGCGGGCTTTCAGTCACCCTCACCCCCTCTTGAGACCTAGTCTTGACCGCCGCGATCGCTACCTTGATTGGTCTGGCTCGTACAGAGGTTACCCTTTTCCAAGTAATTAGGTTGGCCTTCTGAACTTCTGCGCCACCAGGACAGAGTTCAGAAATCCGTCTTAACAACAGGGAAACAGTTTCCCCCCACCTTTCTGCAGTTTGTATCCAGGCATGGTCAGGCAGTGTGCTTGCGCTGATCTAAGTAGTCGGGTGGGCGTGTATAGAGAGAAGCGAGAGGCAAGATAGGTGGGGGCCTGATTGTTCAAACGTTTTTAGAGAAATTCTTTGTGTTACTGAGAGCCAGTGTAAACTTCTCCTTATTTCAGAGATGTGTGAAGATCTGGTGATGTTTATGGCCGCTCTGATGGCATTATTTTGGGTAACTTGTAGTTTGTTCAGGTTACGTTGGCTGGTCCCTAAATATAAGGCATTGCAGTAATCCAGTTTGGCCATAAACAATGTCCTAACCAAGATAGTGCAATTCTGTGCAGTTAGGAAAGGGCGGCATGCAGTAATGAGCTTACAAGTGTAAGCGGATGCCGAGACAACTGTGTTAGTTTGTCTATTGAGTGATAAAGTGGAATCGGGGTAGAGTTTTGGTGTCCGAGGAGACTTTAATAGAATTACCATCAACGTTATAAAAGCAGGGTCAAGTCTATTCAGTCGTCGTTGGGAGCCCAGGATGAGGAGCTCAGTCTTATCATCGTTGAGACAAAACTCATGCTGGGCCATCCAGGCTTGGATGACTTGATAAACGTCATTCAAGGTTTTTGCGTCCTTAGTTTAGCCACCAGTGATAGGGATGAGTATCTGGGTGTCGTCAGCATAATTAGTATATGTGACACCCAGATAATCAAGTACGTAAAAGAGAGGTTTAGTGAAGACGTTATAGAGCGTTGGTGAGGTGCAAGAGCGCTGAGGGATGCCACAAGGCACAGGAGTGGGCACTGCTGAGGCAGTGGGTGAGAATACCCTCATCTGCCTGTTGTCCAGAAAGGAACTGATCCGTTTGGTGGCTTTTGCAGAGAAGTGGACAGCTGATTTCAAGTGTCGACAGAGGATTTGATGGTTAACAAGATCAAACGCCGCCGATAGATAAAGTAGTAGTAGGGCCAATTTGCTGTTATCTTTTAGGTGCTCAATTTGAGTTAAGATCTAATAAGGCTGTTTCCGTCCCGTGCTTAGGGTGGAATCCAGATTGTCTTGTGCCAAACAGATTATTTTCTAGGTATTTTTGAATCTGTAGGTACGCTGCCCTATCCAGAATTTTCAGTAAGAAGGGGACAGTGGTGATCAGCCTGTAATTGGTAGGGATACTTGGGTCCAGCGAGTGTTTTTTGAGTAGAGGGATGACCCATGCATCCTTGAGGTTGTCCGGGACAATGCCAGAGTGAAATGAGGAATTGATAAAGGCGGTGATGAACGGGGCAAGTTCATGAGCCGATTCCTTGATGATCGGGGCGGGACAGGAGTCACCTTGATAATTGGAAGGTTTCAATTTACTAATGATGCTTTCTACCTCCGTAACAGTAAGCGGGGCAACGCTACAGAGGGTGTGCGAGAATGTGGGGATTCTGTATTTATTATTCCTAGGTTTTGTTGGCAAAGTTGTTTGTAGGCATTTTTGCTTAGTATTAATTTTAGCCTGCAAGGTGGATATTTTGGCGAAGAGAGCTTTTTGAATGTTTTCACACCATGTGCTGTCCTTATTAGAAATATCGGGGGTGGAGGAGGGGGATTCTAATTCCTTGAGAATTTTGAATAATTCCTTCGTGTTAGATTCTGCCTGGGAGATACGTTGGTTGTACGTCTCTTTTCTGGCTTGTAGAACTGCTTCCTTGTAATTAAGAGTTGCTAAAAAGAGGTGATCTTTCTTAGTCCCAGAAGGAAGGCTTTTCCATAGTGCTTCGGCACACCTCTTTTCTTTGTGACGTGTTCCAAGGTATGGAGTGAACCAGGAGTGGAGGTGGGCACACTGTTTAGGTTAATTGATTTTAAGAGGTGCTATGGTATTAATAGTTTTGAGCATAGTTTGGTTGAAGATGTCCACCAAGACCGTAGGGTCGTTAGGTGAGAGAACCTGATTATTAAGTATGGGCAAGATCAGAGGGAGAAGTTGCCCTTAGAAGAACAAGTTACTTTCTTACCTGGTAACGTTCTTTCGATGGGATGGTCCGACGACGTATTCCATATCTATGACATGTAATCACCACAGCTGTGCTGCTTCGGAAACTTTTTTCGGCGTCTGCGTCCTGCGTCGATGACGTCGATGCGCCGTCGTCGAGGACCTCCTCCGACGTCCGACGTCATCCGATGTGATAAGTAGGACGCACGACGCCCGTAGCCTCAGTTGTAGTTTTTTCCCCCAGAACGTGTGACATTAGTCAACTGCCAGTCAGACACAAAGCCTTGCGGAACGTAAGGTGCAATCGCAAAAGAAATTCTGCAGCGGGGAAGGCAGGGCGGGAGCGATATGGAATACGTCGTCGGACCATCCCATCGAAAGAACGTTACCAGGTAAGAAAGTAACTTGTTCTTCGAGGGGATTGGGTCCTCCGACGTATTCCATATCTATGACAGACTCCTAAAGCAGTACCAGAGCAAGGAGGTAAAGAATTTAGAATCAAAATTTAGAATAGCCAATCAAATAGCAGAGCAAAGGACCGCCTTGCCAAATGCCAGATCCTGTCCTCGGATGGAATCGAGGGAATAGTGACGTACAAATGTATGTACTGAAGCCCAGGTGGCTGCATCACAGATGTTTCGAATAGGAACACCCCTCTGCAGGGCAGTAGATGCAGCCATACCCCTGGTAGAATGGGCCCGCAAGCCAGCCGGTGGGTCCTTACCCACCAAGCGGTAACACTCCGAGATGGCCAAAATAATCCAGCGAGACAAAGTCTGTTTCGTCACAGCTTTCCCCAAACGCTTTCCAGCGTAACCAATAAAGAGTTGATTGTCCGCTCTGACCCGGGACATGCGTGAAACATAAAAGCTTAAAGCTCTCCTAGGATCAAGCCTATGGAGCCTCTCCTCTTCCTTACCAGGATGCAGAGGAGGATAGAATGCCGGAAAAACAACCTTCTGGGCCAAATGAAATTCCATCACTACCTTCGGAAGAAAAGAAGGACGAACTCCAAGGACAACCCTGTCCTTGTGAAATACAGTGAAGGGTGGCTTAACTGAAAGTGCCTGTAACTCACTCACTCTGCGAGCGGAAGTAACCGCAACTAAAAACACAGTTTTCAGAGTTAACAGCCTCAAAGGGCAAGAATGTAAACTAGGAACCAGGCCATCAGAATCCTCATCCGCCTCTGAAATATATTCCAGGTGGTGAAAAGAAGGCACCCGAGAGTGCTTGCTCTTAACCAGAGCCTTCCTAGGGGGTTCCCCCATGCCACTGGGTACCTCCGACACGAAAGGCGTCTATGGCGTCGAGCGGATCGACGCTGGCGTCGAGAGAACCGGCATCGGCGCCGAGAGGATCGGCGTCGAGTAAATCGGCGTCGACGTCAGATGCAGCGCCGCCAGCATCGGCGGCGTCGACACAGCCCTCGAAGCCGGAGCCCCGAGCGTGTCCTTCGACGACCTGAGTGTCGACGGCTTCGATGACTTCCTCGGAGCCGGAGCCTCGAGAAAGCCTGTCAACGCCCTCGACGCCTCAGACGTCGATGTCTTCCTCGAAGACCTCACAGGTGCACATGGTCTCAAATGCGTCGAGGACCGGGACCTGGAACGGGTACGTCGAGAACGAGTCTCCTTGTCCGAACGGGACCTCTCCCGTGACTCGTGCCGACCACTCTTGCGAGCGGTGTCTCCCGACCTCTCACGAGCGACCCCACTCGGGGGCGCGGACAACTTAGTACCCTGCGACTCGAGAATCGCCAGCATTTTCTTCCCGAAGGAAGCCCATTCCTCCGGCGTCGCAAGCTGGTGGGGTAAGCGACGTGCCGGGCAGAGTCCTCCAAAGAGGACCTGGAAGACGACCGGTGTCGGCGCTTCCGAGAATGCCTCGAAGAGGCTGAGGAGTGGCAAGACCGACTCCTAGAAGGAGACCCACGAGACTTCCGACGATGACGCGGAGAGTCACCTCTCGAATCATCCGTCAAAAGCCCCGCAGACTTCGACTTCCGGGGCTTGAACACCCGACCTACCGACAACTTCTTCTTACGTTTGCGTAAGGCTTTGGACGTGAGCGACTGGCAGTCGATACAGTCATCCGTGTCGTGGGCCTCCCCGAGACACCAGAGGCAGGCGTTGTGCGAGTCTGTCACCGACATCTTGGACCCACACTCCCCACACTTCTTGAAGCCCAGACGCGGGGTCGAAGATGAAGTAGAAGACATCTTCACACGAAGGATTTTCACAAAAACGAACAGGTTCGAAGAACCGGGAAGAACAGAACTCCAAAGAGTCGAGGCGTTAACCGAGATTCATGAAGCAACACGTTCGCGGAAAAAACGGAACTGAGGCTACGGGCGTCGTGTGTCCTACTTATCACATCGGATGACGTCGGAGGAGGTCCTCGACGACGACGCATCGACGCAGGACACAGAAAAAAGTTTCCGAAGCAGCACAGCTGTGGTGATTACATGTCATAGATATGGAATACGTCGGAGGACCCAATCCCCTCGAAATGTCCTTTTTGTTTCTAGTAGGGATGGATGGTGCAATAATCAGTTTGGTGTGCGGATTAGTAGCTGGTCCAGTCGAGTGTCCTCCCTTTGGAGTGGGCAGGTTTGAGAATGCGGTGCGAGAAACCTACGTTTGTGATATTGCTGGCAATCTCGCTGGCGTGAGAGTCATTGGGATCTAATAGTCCAAGATTAAGGTCACCGAGAAGTAAGGCTTGAGTTCGGCTTAGTGTTGTCAGCCAGAATGGTTGAGATGTCGTTTGGGATGGTAGCATGTGGACCAGGAGGTCTGTAAATGAGGTGTATAGTAGCTGTACTGTTG
The DNA here is from genome assembly GCF_040938575.1 of Ambystoma mexicanum. Classification (NCBI taxonomy): domain Eukaryota; kingdom Metazoa; phylum Chordata; class Amphibia; order Caudata; family Ambystomatidae; genus Ambystoma; species Ambystoma mexicanum. Next base: position 1,034,483,993 of record NC_090921.1, read on the forward strand.
TGAGATAGAGAGAGCGTTTGACTGAGAGGGACTCAGCCGAGCTGAATTGTGTATTGGGAATCGGTCTAATAGTGATGTCATCTTTGTGGATAATAGCGGCGACTCCTCCTTTGGAGAGGTTAGAATTGCGGTCATTTCTGATAATGGAGTATCCATTAGGAATGGCAAGTGCCAGTAAGGGTCCTGAGGCTGCGTGTAACCACGTTTCTGTAATGGCAATAAAGTCTAGGTTTTGTGTGGTAATGAGATCAACGATGTCAAGGGCATGGGCCGGGAGGGACATCGCATTTATGAGAGCACCCTTCACTAGCTTTTTTGGCAATGTCTTAAGGTTGTATGGTTGTGCATGAGCAGTTTGGATAGGTCTGGCGTTTGTGGGCATGTGTGTGATGTGTTGAAGTTTGGGTACATGCAGGAATCTAGATCTTAATCTGATGTTTCTCAGATGTAACGGGCAAGGTTGATGAGGCGTTGGTTTAGTGGCAAAGTGTGGGAGCGTTAAGGTATGGGTTGGTGTCGTGCAGGAGGTTGGGCTGTTGGGTGGGGCAGTGTTTCGGTGTAGGCGGTGAAATGGGTGCAGTGGTATGAGAGGCCAGTGTCTTGGTGACTAGGTTCAGTGCTAGAGACATGGTTGAGGGGTAATCCACATGAGTCTTAGGTAAGGAGTAAGGCCGTGATGGGAGGGATGTGGTTGGTAGTGTATCTGGGACCCACAATGCAGTGAGATGGTATATAGTGCAGAGGTGCAGCAGCATAGCGAAGTCTAGAAGGTTGGTGCAGAGGTCAGGTGATGACGTAATGTGCTAAATGTAGCGATCCAGTGTAGAGCCACCTAAGGCTAGGTCATGGTAGGTCTAGACTAGCGCAGTAATTATGTAGATCAGGGTAGGCTAGTTACAATAGTCAATATAAAGCCACCTTAGGCTATGTACAGCAACACAAATAGCAGCATGTGTCAGGGTGCAGATCACAGTGCGTTATCTAGGACTAGAGCAGCAGATATGTAGATCAGTGTGGGCTAAATGCAACAATCAATATAGAGCCATCTAAGGCTGGGTGCAATAGCACAAATGGCAGCATATGTCAGTAACACTGATAGAAGATTAGTAGATATGTAGATCAGTGTAGGCTAAATGCGACAATCAATAGAGCCATCTAAGGCTGGGTGCAATAACACAAATGGCAGCATGTGTCAGTGACACTAATAGCGGTATATGTCAGCGGCACAGATAGCAGCATATGGCATGGTACAGATCAGAGTAAGTCACCTAGGACTAGAGCAACAAATCCGTAGATCTAGCGTAGGCTAAATGCAACAATCAATATAGAGCCGTCTATGGCTAGGTGCAACAGAACAAATAGCAGCATATGACATCAGCCCAAATAGCGGTGTGTGTCGGGTGGAGATCACGAAAGTTCACTCAAGCAGCAGTTATGAGGGAAGCGTAGGTTAGATGCAAAGGTCTGTTGTAGGTCACTTTGGACTAGGTATGATAGACATAGCCACAACAACGTAGCAGCAAAAGTACAAGCAAGAGACAGTTTTGGTTGCTGCAATAATGCAGGGTGCAGAGCATACAGTGTGTGAGTCATTCACCAAGGAGGTCAGTGTGTGAGTCATTCACCAAGGAGGTCAGCGATAGGTAGCATACATACACCTTTATCAGGCGCCACACAATAAAACTAATTGTGGCAGGGGTCCATGGGTGAAAAAGCAAATTTCGAGTTGAAAGACAGCACAGGTATTAATGCAGCTAAGGTCGGACAACGGCCTACCTGTCACGACCCTCGCCCAAAACCCCCTATGGCAAACCCATTGGCCAGGTGGAGTCAGGTCTCGGGCCTCTAGAGCCTGGCATCCTCTTCAAAGCCCTCATGGGGCCAGTCCTGGCGCCAGGCTCATACACCATGAACAACTATGTGCTTGGGAACTACTGTATTGTATTTTCAGCAAACATGGAGGCATCCACATAGCTTGGTTACTAAGAACCAAGCTACAAGCTATGCGGTCTAGTGTTTTTGGTGTGGCAGGCCTGGTCCTACTTTCCCTGGTACTACTTTACCTGGGCTATATAAACCACACCCTGACTGCGGAACATGCTTTGTGTTACTTTGCCGCTTGCAACGTGACGCTCACCGTGTCCAGCTATTCCCTCGAACCTCAGAGAAGCAGAACCTGCAAGGAGACAAAAGGAACATCATTAGCAGCAGCATCTTACCTGCAGTCTTCATCTTTAAAAACTCTCAGCTACTGAGAACAGCTTCCTCGAATCTGCACGCCTCCCGGACAGAACGACCTGAAAGAGGAAGATAGAAGCAACATTAAAGAAAGCTGTAGAGACATTTACAAATTACAAACTGCTCAAAAGGCTTACCTGGCTGGTCGCCTCTTGGCTAGCACCACTCCGGACATTCCACTCGCGCTGAAGAACACTGCGACCTACAAGGAAGGAAAAAACAGATTAGCAAAGGCAAGACTTTGCAGCGCTGCGCATAGCGCTTACTTACCGCATCATAGCGCTCTTAATGCGCCATCATTTACCAGCGGGGCTAACCCAAGCCAGTTTGCCGCGCTGAAGCTCTGCATACCTAAGGGAGAAAAAAAGGCATTTTAAACAAAGAAAGGCATGTAGGATAGCAACAAAACTAAAGAACAGCAATAAAGACATACCTGAACAATATCAAACGGGCCGGCGTCAGTGAAGTAACTGGACCGCACTCGCCCATGAAAGACAACGCGCCCCTGCAAAGAAGGCAGGACGGAGAGCACGCCTAATTCTACCACAAGGCAGAACCTTCCCCGCAGACCACATCAGGGCAGAGCTGAGAAGCATACCATCGAGTAACCCAGCTGGGTGGTGTCCATGTGGATACCAGGTGAGCGTAACACTACCTTGTGGTCCGTGTGTGCCTCCAGGCACACCACTGCTCCTGCAGTGGGGGGGAGCTCCGGCTCCTCCGGGGGCAATGGAAAGAGTGCTTCAGATAAGTACTGGACATCCAGGACTGGCTCAATGTGAGGCAGGCCTTGAGCCTGTGGATATCTTAGATGGACGATATCTTGAGATAGATCTGCATGTCATTTGCATATTAGTCAATGTGAATGTTGTGAGAGGAGAGTTCCATGTAAATATTGAAGACCACAGGGGACATGACAGATCCTTGTCTAACTCCACAGTTGATGGGTAGAGTTGGTGTTCTGGAAGAATCAATTTCTACTGACTGTTGGTGGTTCTCAAAGTAGGCTTTCAACCAGCCGAGGATGATCTCGCTGACCCCCATGCAGTGATGTGGATTGTCATTGAGTGTCTGGTAGTCTACTGTGCCAAATGCTGCTGAGAGGTGAAGGAGAACTAGGAGGAAAGGATGGCCATTATTGGGGGTTTTAAGGGCATCGTCGATCACCTTGATGGTAGCCTTTTCCGTGCTGCATCTGGGTCTGAAGGAGGTTATTGGCTTCGATGTGTTGGAGGAGTTGTGTGGCTACTGTTTTATCAAGGATCTTGAGTAGAAAGGGAAAAAAAGGCTAATGGAACGGTAGTTGGTGAGATCATCAGGGTCCAGTATTGGTTTCTTAAGCGGGAGGATTTGTCCGGTCTTGAGTGTCGAGGGGAAGGTGCCTCGTGTTAGGGAGCTGTTGACTGTCAGGTAAGGGAGGACTGCTTCAGGCGGAAGGGCCTTGAGTATGGAGGCAGGGAGAATGTCATCCGCATACAATGTGGCCTTGAGGGATGCTAAGGTGGCAGGGATATCTTCCATATTTAGAGTCTTGAAAGTTATCCAGGTAGCTGTGGTTTTTGCGAGATGGGATGTGTAGTGTGCTGTCAGTTGCGGCGCTGGTGTCTATGTGTAGGTGGATCATGTTGTTCTTGTTCAAGAAGAAAGAGTTGATGGCAGTGGAATTTTCGATAGAGTGCACTACGAGTGGGTCGAGCATAGAGTTGATGCAGTGCTTGATGCCGTTGAAGAGGGCTCTGCTTTAATTGTTGGCTTTGGCTTTGGTGTTTTGGTAGTACAAACCTACGCCTGCCCAGGTAGCATGCGATTGTTCAGAATTTAGCGCCTCAAAAATTCCTTTGCTGTAAAAATAAAATACTTTAAGAATTCTTAGGTTCTTGATAGGAGTAGGTCATAACTGCAACAATATAATTTAGACAGGGTTTTAATTTTATTTTGTTGTTCTATGAAAATAAGGTACATGCAGATGTGGATTTTACACACAAGCATTTTCAAGGTGCATTCTGAAAAAAGTTAAAAAAAGATATTTTGACCAATTGTTCCGAGGCCAAGTACTTTGGGTTTGTTATAGCTGGTGAGAATGCTTAATGCAGTATCACCTAATATTTCATTAATTACAATAGTAATGGATTAGGGTGCAAATGTGATCGGTGAAGAATAAGATCCCAATCGCAGTAGTTGAGCAGGCAAGCAATGCGTGGCGGGGCCCCTAGTTTAGCCAGCAGGGCTAATGATCTGTGGGCCCTCTCGAGGAGGAATTGCTGTGAGAATTGCACCTCTGGGAAAATTGTGCAGAGTGCCTCCTCCAGGAACACTTCCATCGGCACGTTTGTGGAGCTCTCCATCATGCCCACCACTCGAATGCTATTACGGCAGGACCTAGACTCCAGCTCATCGCATTTTACTGTCACAGCCTTTAAACTCTTCTTAATATCCTCAATGTCTCTTGTTCTGATGAGGCCCTCTGCCATGCTCTGATTGGTATAGGCGTCCATGGGGCCCTTCTTATTGTTATTAGCACAAGCCATAATCGGCCTTGGCAGGCCAGCTATCCTTCTTACGGTGTGAAGTGTGTGTTTGTCAAGGGTTGCACTCCCTGTCCGGTCACCAGGGGACACCTTGTAGGATTTCGCCAACCTCCTCACGCAGCACTCTCATTAGGAGCTTTAATGTTATGAGATCCGAGCCTCATCACAGTACTTTAGCTGCTGTGTCCTAGCCTGATGAGTGTCCTCCGGACGCCCCTCCTGTGCCCTGGATCTGCAGGTGCAGGGGTGAGCCGTTATCCCCACGGCAATATATTATGTGATGCTAACTTGTCACAGGTTATGCTTGCTGTGGTCTCGCCAGGGCGTGGCGGGTTGGAGCATTGTGTCTTCCAAGCTCTGTTTGCTTATTGATGCCCCTAATGTTGTGGGGGGCGAGCCCTCTCCCCAGTACTATAGTAGTGGTGACTTGATATGGAGGGCTCCCCCAAGCAGCCACTCCGATGTTTTGGGGCTGTGTGGTGCAGTTCCATGACTTAGTCACATTGCAGGGGTATTAATGTGTGCTCAAGCGTGCACGGAGGCATTCCAGTTATTCATGTCTGGCTTCCTGTATTGTATGCTAAGCGTCTCGCCCTGCGCGTGCCTTGATGAAGTGGGGGTCACCCGCCTTCCTTGTTGGGGTGGTGGCCATGTGCTGATATAGCAAGTGGCCAGTTACTGGACCGGCAATGCGCCGATTCTTGTACTTGTGTGGCTTTAGACCTGCGGGGCGGTCCAGTGTTGTTGTTTATATAGTTGCCCGCTGTCTTATCCACCCTGCCCGCCAGTTGCACAGCATGCTTTGTTTCGCAGTCTCCACAGGGCAGCCCAAGTGCACGTTGTCACGGAGCCGGTCTGCCCTCCGGTCCACTAATGTCTCTCCAAGCATGTGCTGGTAGCCTGCGAATTACTGTGGCGCGCGCACAGTCTGCAGCCATTCCCAGCTGGATGTCAGTATGTGCGCGGCCGTCCCCATGCCCCCCAATGAATAGCCTTTTGTGCTTGGGGTCTCCGGCTCGGGCCGCTCCGCAGCTCATCAGGTGTCCCCATGCAGGATGGCGCCAGCACGTACCTTCAGTGGATGAAGTGTCAGCCCTTGTGCTGTCTCCTGATGGTTGGGCCGTCTGCTGGAGGCAAGTTCCGTTGGGTGCAGCAGTGTCACCCTGTGGGGACGAGACCACCACACAGCGTGTGTCTGCCCGCTTGACCCTTATCTTCTTGTCAGGCACAGCAGTTTTGGCACGCAGTCCGCTTCGAGCTGTCCGGGCCATCCCGGCTCACCAGCTAACGCTTCGGATGTTCATCGATGCGGATTGCACCCAAACTTGAATGGCTGATGGCTGTTGCAGGCGGTCTTCAGAAAACTGGGCATATGTTTCTGCACAACAATGGATCCTCAGGATTCTTTCACCAGGATCTATTGTTTGCAGAGCTCAGCTCTCAGGCGGCCATTTTCATCGGTGCACCACAGCGCCCCCCTGATTAGGGTGCAAATGTGATCAAACCTCATTGTAAACAATTGTGTTTTTTTCATTAAAAGTAGGGTGGATGGGACACGAAAATAGAAATATTTGCTTAAATTCAAGATTTAGTATTTGTGTGCTACAAAACAAAGATTATGGAGCCGATTCATGGAATTAATGTGCGCTGAAATTCTCCGCGCAAGCGTGTGAATCGCAGTGCCAGTGTGAAAATCGCAGCGAAACCCGCGCACATCGATTCATGGAAGTCCGCGCGCGAGGAAATTCCAGGATGTGCGCCAAAATTCTGCGTGGCGCACACATCTCCAAACAGTGTGCGCTAATCGCACAGCGAAATCGCACATAGCGCGGCGCACAACAACAAATGTAGGAGGAACAGGGGGCGTGACACGCGGAATGGGGAACAACTTGTGAAAATGTGGGCGTCATGGGGGAAGTACAGGAGGCAAGTGCGCGGAACGCCCACACGCACGTTCAAAACACGTATTCATGGAATCAAACGGGGCTAATGCGTGCGCCAAAAAAGACGCGCTAATCTGGAAACACGTACGCCAGCAGGAAGCAGGTGTATGTGGACCCGCGCAGCATAAAAGTGCGCGCAAACAACAAACCAGCACAGGCGCCAAGATGAATATACCGTTCCTAGCAGCAGTGGTCGTGGGATACCGCAGGAGGAGGAGGATGATGATAGTCAGGCCCAGAATTTTTATACCCAGAACCAGCCTTTTTGGGATGCCGGATGACCAGGTGTATGGGAGGTACAGGTTTCCACCTCGCATAATACTCAACCTGGTCAGTGAGTGGGAGGATGACCTCACATCACCCATCCTGTGCTTCCAAGCACTCAGCCCCCTGCAGAAGGTCCTCAATGTACTGTGCACTTCTTGGCCACTGGATCATTTCAACGGACAACTGCTATAGTGGGGAGTGGGGGCTGTCACAGGCCACGCAGTCAGGCTGCCTACACCAGGTGTTGGCCATGATGACTGCACGCCCATCAGACCGCAGGCACATGTACCTGCCCAGAACACCTGCAGAAAGGCAGGCTGTCGTCCAGGATTTTTACGGGGTGGCACACTTCCCCAAAGTGCTAGGTGCCATTGACTGCACCCATGTGGCTCTACGTCCCCCAGGGCATCAGAGCACATCTACAGAAACCGCAAGCACTGGCATTCCATCAACGTCCAGGTAGTATGTGATGCCAAGGGAATCATCACCTCAGTATATGTCAACTATCCAGGGTCCACCCACGACAGTTTCATTTACAGAATGTCAACCCTAAACCGGGACGTAGAAGCTGGGCGGCATGGCGATACATGGCTGCTCGGTGAGTATAAATGCCACAGTACATGCATGCATGTCAGATACTGAGCAATGTCACAACCCCACTAATGATACCCATCACCACCTCCCCAGGGGACAGTGCCTACCATCTGAGCACCCATATGATGACACCAATTCGGAACCCCACCACGCCACCCGAGGTAAGACACAACACAGCCCATATTGCAACCCGGGGCATAGTGGAGCACACATTCGGAGTACGCAAGTCACGCTTTCGCTCCCTTGGCCATTCTGGCGGGCAGCTGTTATACGCTCCCCCAGTAGTGTGCAGGATCATAGTGGCAGCATGTGTCCTGCACAACACTGCAACACGCCGGGGCCTGCCGGTGGACATGGTGGTGCCCCCACATCCCCAACCACAAGCACGGCTGCTGCGCATGGGAGGGTAAAGGGCACGGGGTGAGGCAGCCCGTACACAGCTGGTGGATAGTTACTTCACCTAAAATCACACCCCTGTGGAGTGCACACAGCCCCGACACATGCCAGCTGACAATGATGATGACATAAGGGACAGTCAACTGTCACAACCATACCAGCCTGAGATTGGTCACCTGGAAGTGTTACATTGTGTGCCCTACTTACACAAACACCACCACTTGTGTGTCATCAAAAGACACACTTCTATACTGCAAAAACCATTACCCCCTTGCAAAATACAACATGACAACAGTGCCATGTCACCCAACCCCTCCCCAGCACCACCACCCAACACACCATGGCATGTCATGCTATGTGAGAGCAAACAAAGCAATCCCCAAAACATCACACAAGTGTCAAAGTACAGTGTCGTCAATGGAAACTGCCCACACACAATATGCTCCCAGTAATGTAGAACACACATGACCAAATACTTACCAACAATTCAATGCAGCTACACAACCTCAAACACAGCATAAACATGGCAGTACTAAGTTAAAGTAGTGGTAGTCTTACAACCTGATCATGCCAGCACATCGGCCACTTCCAACTGTACAGTGCTGCTGCCACGCAAATGTCCAAGCGCACTGCTTACAATATGAACTCCATCTCCAAAGTAGACGGCCTTGTGAAGACATGAGGAATCAACCTGCAAATTAGGCGAAAGACATGGATGCACAAGCACAAAGCAATACACCATGCAGTGTACAATTCAACAACAATATCCACTAGGAATGTATACACAGTATTGACTACAGACTGCCGACAAAGCTCATGGGAGTCCTACGTCACCGTGTAAGTCAATGTCACTTGGGCACACCCTTTGCAAGCCCATGGAAACGGGAAGCAGGAGGGGTGTGTGTCTCACGAACCCAAGCATCTAACCCAAACTCAGGACAAGCCTGCATGTGCACAGCCAGAATACAGTGGATGCCCATGGGAGCCACACAAGGCAACACACTGCAAAAAAAAGAAAAAAGAAAAAAAAAACCCAAAATCAAAAATGGCCATGTGGGGGCTAGGGGAAGGCCACCCAGGAGGTCCGAGGATAGGGTGCGCACCAACACCCACCTGTGTGGATGTTGGGGAAAAAAAAACACCTCCATGGGCTCATGGCCTGCACGGCTATGCCAATGTGGGAGAACTGTTGCTGTCGCTATCATCACCCTCTGCTGCTGCCACAGGAGGTGGTGCTGCAATGGGAGGCAGCCCACGCAAAGCCCTGGTATGGTCCTCCATGGCAGCAAGCATGCGGGTGTGGAGGGTCTCGTTTTGGAGGATTATAGTGCGGAGATCCCCATGCAGCACCTGACGTGATGCACGGATCTCCTCCCGAGTTGCCTGCATCTGCTCCAGCTGCTGTTCTGTCCTCAAGTTAGTGGAAGCCTCAAGGTCAACAAGAGTCTCCCTGAGGTGATGAGTTCTACCCTCAGGGCTTCCCTGTGGCCCTGGGACTCTATTGATATCGATTGGCGTAGAGTCTCCAGTGCCGCCCGTCTGTCCCTGTTGTACGCCAACATGTCCTCCCTGTGTGATTGGCAAATGGAGTCTGTTGCCTGCTGTAGTAGCTCCATCTGCCTGTCAGGGGGGACAATGGAAGTGGCAACCCTCTCCATTGCTTGAGCCATCATCTCAACTGATGCTGCCTGTTGGGTTGCCATACCATAAATGGATTGTTCCCATGCGGTATTGCCTGGTGGCGTACGGCCACCGCGTCGGCGGGCACCACACCTGTGTGGGGCAAGGCGATCTGCACCTTGCTGTGCCGGCACTGCCTGAGGCTGCAGGACTGCATTCCCCCTCTGATCTGCTGGCCCTGGAACAGGATCAGATGTTGTGGAGTGTGACTCTGCATCCGTAACCGCCAAAGGCGGACTTACCAACAATGACATCCCCATAGAGGGTTCTACCCCTGGTACAGATGGGTTGGACAGAACAGAATCCCTGCCAAAAACACTTACCTGCGACGCCACATAGGTCTCATCATCCGAATCAAAACCTGAATAGAGGTCTGGGGAGGTGCACCCAGAGGCACCCCTCGATAGAATGTTCTGCAGCAAGATTGGGTTCTCACCCACCACCACACCACGTCCCCCACTGGTGCCCGGTCGTGCCTAAGATTCCTCCTGGGTCTGCACCATCTCCTCAACCTCAACAGCATCAAGTGCGTCATCCCCTGCAAAAACATGAAAGACAAAAAATGGAAACAGGCATTAGCACCATAGCACACAAATAGGCCTGACAAGCTACAGAACCACTACATGATTTACACATGTCCCACATGACTATAACCCTCCCATGCATGCACTGTCACTGAGTTTGAAGGGGACCCAAAAGGCAGACACTGATGACACCTACATGGAAGAACAACACATTTGCTGCATGCTGGGTAGCACTGCCATCGCACATTGGCCTGTGAGTTGCATGTCCAATACACATACATGACACATGCCATCACACAGATGGCATGTACCATAGCCATGGTACATTCCACAAGTACATCCATATGTCAGTGAATGAATACTGTCAGCCATCCATGTGAGATGGACATGATGAGATGAAAAATGCTACATAGTTTGATGACAAAATAGGCATGTGCCACACACTGCAACACATCCAGTGTCCAAAAATACAGTGATTGAAGGCCGATGTATACACCAATGGTTTGTCACTTCAACATGACCGGAAACAACCATCATGTTCCACATTCAAACAGGCCCCAAAAATTCATGTGATCAGGCCAATACTCCATTAGCCTGAATGGTCAAATCATTCATCTAACAAGGTAACACATGTGGTCCAATGTGGGGTTCATCAATGACAGAAGCATGTCACAAATGTGACAATAGGGCTGAGGAATGCGTAGCCAAAGTGGGAGAATTGAAACAATCAGCCTGAACGAACACTGAAAAATACAAACAATGTTGTTGCAAGATGCCACTTCAAGGGCAACTGCCGTAATGTTGAGCCAAATTACTAATGTGGGCAGAAGGGATACTGTCACACCCAAATCCAAGGCTGCTGAATGTTTTGGATGAAGCACATGGGTGACCCATACCACTCAGGCGCACACACACCCTCACCTGCACTCAATCAGAACCAGTCACCCAAACAACATACACATGCATTACACACATGCATGGGCACACACCGGACAATGTTTCATAATCAAGTAGTCCTCCCACATCTTGGATCTGTTCCTCTGTGACGAAGGCCCCAGCAACAGACTCATGTTCAGTGAGTTTGTTGTCCTCTTGTGGAGACCCACCGCCAGTCACCAGAGTAGCAGCATGATTTGAGGCGAGCTTCTTCTTTGCTCTGCATTTCAGGCCATTCTACCGCTTGTAGCAATCATCAGCTGAGCGCCTCACAAATCCAAGGGCACTTATGCGGTCGGCGATGGTCTGCCAGTGTGCCTTACGTTGACCAGGTGTGGTCTTGCACCCTGCAGTCACCAACATTTTGTGGCTATGTGCCGACACATAGTGCACAAGTGCATCAAGTTCCGCGTCATCAAAGCAAGGCTTCCTTGACGTGCCGGAGTGTGTAGCCGTGTCTGGGGTCTCAGCCTGTCGTGCCAGAGCACCCTTCTTCCTCTTCTTTAAAGGTGGAGCAGAGCCAGAGTGGCATACGCCGCTCTGGTCAGTAGTGGCAGAATCACCGGTGGACTGGGTAATAGGAGTGTGGGAATGCACAATGACCATAGTTCTTGATGCAGGCACTGGATGCTGGGTAATGTTGGCAGGGAGAACGTCAGTTTGATGGACTGGGACTGACACTGTCCTAGCTGGGAGAGTCAGAGCTGGGGCGGATGGAGCTGCAGCTTCCCCTGCAGCCTCCCCACCTTGCATACTTGGGGCAGCAGATGACATAGCTGCCCCAGTTCCACGTGGGTTGGTGACAACTTGCACCGCCACACGTGGCCTAGACTTGCTGACCGGAAAGTCAGCCAGGGAGTCATCCTGTGCCAGGTCAGGTGCCACAATGGGCTGGTCTAACAGGGGCTGAGCTTGGATGGTGTCGGCCACTTTTCCCTCAACCATGGGGGGGGAGAGGGCATGGGTGTCCCCGTTTGTTCCTCCACACATGTGGGCATAGGGGCACCCTGCAAATCCCGGCCACGTTCCCCTACCGCGCCCCCCACGCCCACCTTTTGAGGGTTGGCCACCTTTGACTCCCTTACCGCTTGGTCGCCTCCCAGCCACGGCACTGATGTTGTTGTGCGTATGGGAGTTGCAGTAAACTATTGTCCTGGGCAATTGGGGGTCAAAGGGGTAGGATACCAGATGGAATTCGTACCCTAGTGCTCTAACAAGGCTGTCTGTGACCCCTGGGGAAGATGACGGGTCACGCAACGCACAGGCAACCCAAAATCAAAAATAAACATACACGCAACCCCTCATAGACCACGTGCGTGAAAAAATGAACTCGCACTACACTGTGGCACCCAGAAACAAAAAAATAAGCGTACGCGTAATACACGCAGCCTACAATGACCTCTGAAGGGGAACGCGACACGCGGGGCAAGCACAGTTGCTAAGTACGTGCGGAACTCACTGTCTGCCTGGAAAAAGAACGTGAAAAATACACGCGTGTGCGCGTTGGCAACCCCCCGCCAAAAGAAGAATTGTACGCTGTCTGAGGAGACAGGACAAAAGGAGAAGTGAACACTGTTTGAGGAAACAGGCCCAACCAAAAAATCAGAAAAGAGCTGTCAGAGGTAACAGGGAGTACGAACTAGAAACGCTGTGAAGTAATCGCGTGTGAACCGACAAGAAATACAGATTTCACCCACTCACTCTCCACGAAAAGCACGTACAAGGAAATGGCGTCCTACACACAGCTTTTAAACCGGCCCACATGTACACGTAAGATACGCGTGTACGCGGGCGCAATCCTCCAATTACACGCGATGACACTCGGACGTGCAGTTTTTCCACGTGTGCTCTGTCATCACATAATATAACTTACGCGCCTACGCGCTAAGGGCCTTTGGTCCAATGGAATCGCGTGTGTGCGCCGACGCGCTCACGCGCTAAGGGCCTTTCCTCGAATTACACGCCGACGTGCAATTTTTTCACGTGCCAAATCACTCCGTATCAAGCTAGCCACGCGAAAACAAAGGGAAGACCACGCTCCTGCCCTGAAGGCCATTTTCCTGCCCCCAAGAGCCCCGAGCACGCTCCCACCTGCCATCTGCTGCTGCCTGCCTGCCTGCCTGCTGCCCATGTGCCCTGCTATTTGCTGCCTGCACATCAGCCATCTGCAGGGGTGCAGTTGCTGTGACCACCCCTGCTGGAACTGAAGACTCCCGACTGGGATACCATCGCTCCACAGCCCAGCCCCAGGACCCAGTTGCCCACCCACGCGCCTGCCTCTGGGGTTGCCATGTCGGGCACACCACCAACTGAGACCACAACAACCCCCAGCCAGAGAGGCAGAGGGCCACCAGCTTCACTGCCACCCAAGTTGGTGTCCTGGTGGAGCAAGTCCTGGGGCAGTATGATGCCCTCTTCAGAAGTTTGCGCGCCGACAAGGAAGGACGGACCAGGATCTGGACGGACATCGTGACTGCCATCAATGCGGAGGGGGTGGCAGTCCGAAAATTCCAACATGTCAAGAGGCACTGGGAGGACTTCAGGTCCAGGACCCTCAACAAGGCTGGGAGCCTCTTGAAGGCAGCGGATGCTAAGGGGCGCCGGGGCCACCTGTCGGAACATCAAATGAGGGTCCTGGAACGCATATCCCCAGCGCTCCACGTCCAGGTTCTTGAAAGGTAGACCCGTCTGGAGTCGAGCGGTAAGTGTACATGCATACTGATTGTAAGCTGTGCGTGTGGTGGTGTGCCAGTAGTGTGCAGGTTGCACATGTGGTTTTGTAGGGCCATGTATGGATGTGTATGTACAGGGCAGTGAGGCTAACACATGCGAGTCCTCTCATGTGTGAGACACATGGATGGTGCATGTGTGTGTAAGCTTGCATGCCAAATGCAGATGTGTGAGCACACATGCTTGAAGGACTGTGTATGTAAGTTTGCATGGTTGTGGTGTCACACATGGATGTCGGTTCCAGCTGCATGTATCTGCACCGTGTACATGTGCATGTGTGTGTATTTCACAAGGGTGCAACAGTGATGCAACATGGATGCTTGGGACACTGATATGCAGAAGACTGATTGCCAGATGTGACATGGATGCCGATCTCATCACTGCGACAGTTGGTGGCGGTGTACACATGCATGTAAGTGTGGTGGCGTGTGTGCATGTCTAGTGCACTCCCTGTGTTTCATGTGATGTCTGGCTCACCTTTGGCTGCTCATGCTGTTGTATGTGTATGGATGGGGCTGGCTGTTGCCATATGGCTGTGGAATTGCTCATGTGTGTGAGTTGACATGCCATGTGTGTTGGGGATTGTGATGGCAGGTCTGAAGTTTGACACTGCCACTCCTGTGCAACTGGCATGTATGTATCAGTCCATTGTACAGTGTCCTGATGCCTGCCTCTTATCTCTCCCTGTCTGCAGCGTCAACTGATGAAGAGGGTGGAGAGGGTGCTGTGGAGCACAGCGGCGGGGATCACACCACCAGCCAAAGACGCAAGGCCCGGCTCCCCTCCCAGGTTGTGATCTCATCAGGGAGTGAGGAGTCCGGTGCCGCGTCCCAGGCCGCAGCTGCCGAGGGTAGGTCCAAGAGGTGGAGGTTGGAGTTGGACTCCTCGGCAGCAGAAGGGGCAGCTGAGACCCCACATGGTCCGACGAAGGAAGATGGCACGGAGTCATCCAGGTTGGTGGGGGGTTTGGTGGAGGAGGAGGCCGCGCAAGGGACAGAGACGGGGTCTGGAGGTGAGGATTCCACTGGTGCCAGTGGTGCAGTGCAGGGGCAGGTACAGGAGGCAGCACAGGCCGCCGCGGAGGTGCCTGTGTGTAATCCTGTCCCCGATCCTGTGATTGCATCATCCCGCACCAGCAGAGATGCCTACATCCAGACCCGTTTTCAGGGAGGGGATCCACTTAAAACAACTGGCTGTCCTCTCCCTGCAGACGTGGCTATCCGGGACCGGGTTGAGCCTGTCCTGGGTGGGGTTGTGTCAACAGGACATGCGAGATGACCTGCAGTCTTTTCATGGGGAGACTGCACATCATCTCGAATGGCTCGTTGACCACGTCAGCTTACTGGGACAGGTCACCCAGGCCAGATTCCTCCGTTTGCTGAACCTTGCTTCGACCCCCTCCTCACCTGAACCCCCTATGCGCCAGTCGTCCTCTGTGTCATCTTCCCACCCATGTATCACCTGGGGACCCTGTGGAGCTGCCTCTGACCGTGCGGCCAGGCTGGTGGAGGACACATCCCTGCCACAGTCGGGAGTCAGACGTCCAGCAGGGGTGGCCTACTCAACAACTGCACCCCAGCCGGAGGAGGATGTGTAGGCAGCAGGAGCCAGGGCACAGGCACAGCAGCAAGGTGGGAGCCATGATGGCTTGGTGCCTTTGACATCGGAGGGGCAGGCATCGGCCGGAGGGCAGGAGGACCCAGGACCGGAAGTGTCTTCCGTGTGGCAGCTGTTAGGCCATGCTATAGATGCAGAGCGGCAGCGGGCGGAAGAGGCACAGCTCACGATGGTCAGGGCGGAGAACTCCATGCAAAGGGCTCTGAGGCGGGCCGAGTGCCTCGAGGCAATTTGCAGGGACCTGAAGGTCCGGATGTCATCGTCCCTGCGAACCCTCTGGGCCTTAGAAGAGGACCGCCTCCGGGACATCGAGCAGGAGTTAGATGATGCCCTGGCCCGGGTAATCGGGAAGTGAGCCGTCGGACTAGCCCACTGCCATTGTATATAATTAATTAGTGTTAGGGTTCCTTTTGGTTTTCATTTCATTTGGGGTGCTTGGACAATGCCCCACCTTTTTGTATATAGTTCTTCATTAGGTAGGGTTTTTGTAGGTTTCCTTTCAATGGGAATTCAATGTGGGGCGTTTGGACTGGGGTGGGATTTGGGTAGCCATGAGGTGCATGGGTCTGGAGTGTGATGACCTGTTGGGGGGGCATGTGTGGGGGCCTGCTGGCAGGTGCCCCTGACTGCTGGGGGTGGGGGTGCAGGGGGGACGTGTGGGGGCCTGCTGGCAGGTGCCCCTGACTGCTGGGAGTTGGGGGTGCTGGAGGACATATGTGGGGGCCTGCTGGCAGGTGCCCTGCACTTCTGGGGGGTGGGGGGTGCAGGGGGACATGAGTGGGGGCCTGCTGGCAGGTGCCCTGCACTGCTGGGGGGTGGGGGTGCAGGGGGACATGAGTCGGGGCCTGCTGGCAGGTGCCCTGCACTGCTGGGGGGTGGGTTTGCTGGGGGTCATGAGTGGGGGCCTGCTGGCAGGTGCCCTGCACTGCTGGGGGGTGGGGTTGCAGGGGGACATGTGTGGGGGCCTGCTGGCAGGTGCCCCTGACTGCTGGGGGGGTGGGGGTGCAGGGGGACATGAGTGGGGGCCTGCTGGCAGGTGCCCTGCACTGCTGGGGGGTGTGGGTCTGCTGGCAGGTGCCCCTCACTGCTAGGAGACATGAGTTGGTGATCATATTGCAACGTGACATGTGGCTTGGCTGGGGGGCATGCCCATGGTGGATGGGCTGCCTGCGGGACATGACCAGGGGTGCAGGGAAGTCCCCTGTGGTGTGGGCTGCCTGCAGGGGCCGTGGAGGGGGTAGAGGGGACACCTGGGAGGACCCACACTGCCAATTCACGTGTAGGACTCCCCGCGCACCCCCGAAATACACGTTCCCGCTCTGACAGCAAAATCGCATGTGAAACTTCATGCGCAGCCCAGTAATACACGTACCCAGCCCAATCGCGTGTGAAACTTCCCGCGCACCCCTAAAATACACGTACCCAGGCCAATCACGTGTGACACTTCCCGCGCACCTCTGAAATACACGTACCCAGCCAATCGCGTGTGAAACTTCCCGCGCACCCCTGAAATACACGTCCCCAGGCCAATCGCGTGTGAAACTTCCCGCGCACCTCTGAAATACACATACCCAACCCAATCGCGTGTGAAACTTCCCGCGCACCCCCAAAATACATGTACCCAGGCCAATCGCGTGTGAAACTTCCCGCGCACCCCTGAAATACACGTACCCAGGCCAATCGCGTGTGAAACTTCCCGCGACCCCTGAAATACACATAGCCAGGCCAATCGCATGTGAAACTTCCCGTGCACCCCTGAAATACACGTACCCAGGCCCTTTCACGTGTGAAACTTCCTGCGCACCCCTGAAATACACGTACCTAGGCCAATTGCGTGAGAAACTTCCCGCGCACCCCCGTAATACACGTTCCCCACTCGCACAGGCCCTTTCGCGCGTGAAAGTTCCTGCAAACCCCGTAATACACATACCCTGCTGAAATCGCGTGTGAAACTTCCCGCGAACCCCAGTAATACATGTACTCGGCCGAATCGCGTGTGAAACTTCCCACGCACCCCTGTAATACATGTACCCCACTCGCACAGGCCCTTTCGCGTGTGAAACTTCCCGCGCACCCCTGAAATACACGTAGCCAGGCCAATCGCGTGTGAAACTTCCCGCGCACCCCTGAAATACACATACCCAGGCCAATCGCGTGTGAAACTTCCTGCGCACCCCCGTTATACACATACCCCACTCGCACAGGACCTTTCGCGTGTGAAAGTTCCTGCGAACCCCGTAATACACGTACCCTGCTGAAATCGCGTGTGAAACTTCCCGCGCACCCCAGTAATACACGTTCCCCACTTGGCGTTTGCTGTTTGGCAGCCCTGGAAACTGGTCCAGGGTTAGCGCAGCCCTTTGCGCTGAATTGGGAATTTTGATAGCTTTTCCTTGCGCGAGGGCATTCTTAGGGGCGTAACTGGCGCTGCTGCAGGGTCGCTGCACCACGGCTGGTTTTGGAGGCTAAAATCCATGAATACACTGTGCCCGGAAATCGATTTTAGCGCACGCGCCTGGCGCAGACATTCGCACGCGCACCCTGTGCGCCAGCCGCGTGCACCACTTTTGGGTGAAAATCTATGAATTACCCTGTATGTTGGCCCTACCTGGCTTCTTAACATAATTTACCAACAAGTGTTAATCACGCTGCAAAAGGCATGATAGCCATCAAATGTGCCAGAAACCCAATTAATGTTACATAAGATCTCGTTAGTACAGAGACCCATTTGTTAAAGAAAGTATACAATGTGTGCCAACATTTAGAAACATTTGATAAGGTGTGTACAGTGACAAGAATTAGTTTTAACCTATTGATAATTGAAAGGCAAGCATAGTTGAGAAAAACCAACGGTATAAAGTCATGATCAAGAAATATTACTGCTTACCAAGTACTGTGTTCTAGTAAAATCACGACTATAACAGAAAAATAAAAATAAAACTAGGACGACCACTTGATTGGGGTCCAGAGCAAACAGTCAAGTCAGGAACTCTAAAAACGTCCGCAGGCAAACCAAAATATTTAAGTGCACACTAAAACAAGGGAGGCCTGGACCATTGAGAGCCCTTCTGAGAAAATGATGGGGCTGCATGGAAGCATGTTCGCACAAAAAAGTAGGCAACACACATGTGTTATAGGCTATTAGCAGCTGAAAAGAGACCCAGCAAAGGCCCAATTGGTAAAATCAAACCCAAAGAGAACTGTGGTAGGGACTCTGGCTCTTAATAGAAGTAGCCAAGCTCACTCCTGGACCTTTGTCTGATTTCTTTTTCCCTCTCCTATGTGACCGTGGGGTCTTTAGGTCATCAAGGACCATAATCTTCTGTATTATGGATCAATCGCAAGCATCACACACAGCGTCGACGAGAGTTTGAAACCAACATCTGTCTCCAAAATGTGTTGCAGGGCTTCAACCCTAACCTGGAACGTGTGTGGGGGCGTGGGGGGTGAGTGGGAAGAGACATGATCCAGTATGAAAAAGATTAAATAGTTCATCAAAAAACTAGTGTCCGTAACCTCAGAAAAAATGAACTAGGATTAGAGGACTCCCGTGACTACATACATGTAGCAAGGACGACCCGCCTGCCGCAAGTATCCCTATGACACAGTGACATTTTTGCAGAGTTGCCCGAGGCCACCTGGTACCTCAGAGACACCTTTCCGAACCGGTTTGTGCCTGAATGACATTTGAAAAGATGAGGAATCTGTGGGGAGAAGGAACACATTAAAATGTCCTTTTTGTGATTTGTGCTATGTAATCGGAGAGATGCATCATTAGTTGATATTATACAACCAAAGTTTTTAGTGACTTTTACGGCCCTAAATGCAGTAAGAAAATGATTACTAGGAAACAAACAAAAAAATACAAAAAAATAGCAAAACATCTAGGATTCCAAAATTGGAATTTTGAAAAGGCCCCAAAACACAAAAGGGGAATGGAGGCAACTGTTAAGAATGTGAATAAGAGTGTGGGGCTGGATGATGCACAAGGTCAGGGCATGAGGTAAGACCCCCCAAAGGGAAAGAGTACATTTTAAAAAAAGAAATACAAATTTTAAAAAAAGACAGCTAACAAAAAAGCCCAATTCAAAAACTCTTTATAGATGCAAATATGGAGAACAGGGTTCAGAAACTGATTCCCAAGTTGATGCCAGACCAATTTGCCATGGTCTAGCAGGTTTGAAAGAGATATATTCTATTTTGACAATGTGCCCACAGCAAATGACACAGGAACAGTACAAGAAATGCAAGTCATTACAACAACATGGTGCTAATTTGAAGAGAGTGGTTCTCAGGATGCGTTTTTTGACACTGCTATCTGTCTCAGGTGTCCTTAATACCAATTGCATTAATTGCCACAGGCATGTAACTTCGAAACACTTAGTCAATTATGCCCCTTATTTGGAGAGGCCATGGAAGTCCTGAGAATGATAAAATCCCAGCCTTTTAGATATGAATGCTCAGAAAAATGTGGTAATTAATTGTGCAAATATAATGTGCTTTGTGTGATGTGGTTGGGTACCAAATATAATTGAATAGACGGACCAGCAAACCTACTCGCGTCATCTAATTAACAGTTGCCAAGTTATGATGAGACTCCCGGTCAAAAGTAATCTGGGGCGGGGAGAAAAAAAGAGGGTAAAAGCATGTTGGTACAAAAAGTAAAGTTGAGTAAGGGAGAGCGCATGTAGGCGAGAGTGAGTGATCACAGAGAAATAGCTCCCCGTGACCAACATTTAAAAAAATTCTAGGTAACCGAAAACACAGATAAATGTACAGAAAAAAAACGAACAAGTTTTAAAAAGGCATAAATAAATTAGGAATTCAATGGATGAAAATGAAAAACAATATGCACATGTAACGCTGGCATCAGGATTTGAACCGAAAGCTGCATGGAATATTTTAGTCACAGACACGTCATAACCGCTGATTCAACCTGCTGAAGGAACTCCTCCGACTTAAGTGTATTCACAAATCACATATCGACATTTATAGGTCACAAACACATTCGAGGCTCCTACCCATTAGATTTGCACATAACTATTACACAGGTCATTCAACAGAATCCACTAAAATATTAAAGGGCTGCAAAACCATTTGATGTATGAACTGTTCCAAAAACGAGAGAAAACGGGAAAGCAATATATTTTGCTCATTTTGGGACAAGTATTACCAAATTCCACTACTCTAAGCTTCAGTAGAAATGCAAAAATGTGTAACGTTTTGAAGAACATCTAAAAACCATGGGCCACATAACCAGTGGGGCGGTGCGGGTAAAATGCAGCTGTATTACCGTATACGGCCGCATTACCGGACCACACAACTATGAGTTTGGCCTAACGTTGGTGGATTCGCCTCCAGCTATGAGCTGTAAGTAAATTCACCAGCTTTCTGCCAAATTACTGCGGTGGAATTACAGCTGCAGTAATTCCACCAAAAGTCCCCCATAGAGTACTACGGACTAAAACAAAATAGGCACTTACACTGCCACCACCACTTGTAATCCGGTGGTAACACCACCGGACCAAATGGCGGTAGCGGTAATACAGCTTGGTGGTATCTGAGAGTATTTACTGCTCAGATACGAACAAACTCGTAACAAGCCACAATGTCTCTCATCCATGAAATATTCGGGTTTTGATAAGAAACAGATAACATCACAAAAAAAAATTAAAAAAGGATATTGTATTTTTATTTGTTGACATAACCGTAAAAATATGAACCATCAACAAATGGCATGTTTAATGTAATAGAATACATCATCTGGTTATTGATACAAACGATACTATGTGATAAAATAAATAGCCTACAACAAAAAAGGGCTTGCATACATGGTTCCAAGTAGTGAAGGAAAAGGAGGGGTCCTTATTTAGAAATGGTGAATTCTACGCCCTGGATGCTAGATTTCAACAACAAGCATGACATCTGAAAAAAATTATTTGCTTTAGAGCAGGGGTCAATTCACATACCATACTCAGATGTGTTTCCAACACTTAGCAGTTTAAAGGGTCTTCCACAAAAGTACATTGACAAAACAAGCATGTCTTTTTCTGCGAAAGAACATTTATGCATGTTTTATTGCTGGTGGGGATATACATATTTTGATTGTTTTATGCTAAGGAACGAAAGTGGGATCCTATTACTATTGGGCGAAGAGTTAAAAAAATAGTATTACTTTCAAGGAAAAAAATCGATGTGTGCAGCAGCCTGTCAATCTCCACATTCTGCACAAGTCTGTGGTCGAGCTAGTCGAGAAGGGTTCACAAGTTTGAAGTGCATAAACAGAAAATATGGCCTTCTGATCAAACTTGATAGATTTGCAGAAATAACCACTTTAACTTGAGGCAATGCATGTCTGCGTGTGTTTTAAAAGTATTTATATACACATGTTAACATATTATACTATTATGTATCCACTTCTCAAGTGGTCACATAGTCAAAGTTAGAAAACAGATTACATCACATACCAATGCTAAAAATGAACCAATCTGCATGAAATGTGATGGCCAAGCTGGGCCCGAATTTGATTGTGCTAAAATGGGTGCACATTGGTTCACAAAGCACCTAGCAAAGGACGAATGTTTAGAAAAAAGGATTAGTACAATAAAAGTCAATCAGGAACAGAGCTTCTGTGTGTGCGTTGTATAGAGGCGAGGTAGGCTATGGGCTGAGAATCAGAGAAGGCAAGGGAGGCAGCGCTTCACAGTTGCAGGGACGGAAACATCAATTTTGGGGTCACTAGAAGCCGACATGCTGCAGACTATAAACGTGGATTTTATCAACTTTTTCCACATCGTGTTAACTTTTTATGGTGCTGGTATCCTTCTCTGTCTTATTGCCAGCTGCAGTCAAGGGATCACCCCTCGGGATGCCTGCTCTATACAAGTTCCTATAAAACGTATTAAAAAAATCATTGCATAGGGGTTGACTGTATAACAACCTCTTTTAAAAAAATATATATATGCACTGCTTAACTGCCAAATTAGACTGAATATATAAAATTTACAACCATATATACAAGCAGTGTAAGCTCAACCCTATATTTCTATTGTGGAAATGCAAATTTCTCAAATTTTCTTTCAAAAAGCCTGTGAAGGTCTCGGAGTTTGTTCGAACAAGTACAATATATCACCATCTAAAGCCCTTTTATGTATGAAACAGCTATTTCACAGTCACCTATATATTTGCATCGACCGTTTCTTAACATTTTCAATTTGTGTCCAACTGGTTCTTTTAGTGACTTGAATCACAAAGAATGCCCTGGTATTACAATTTAAGCTTGAAAGGAACACTGCATAAAATTATATGATTAAGAATTCACTGCAGCACTTCTGATTTGCTATGTGTTCTGATTCACAAACCCAGTCTAAGACCAGGTGCTCAGAGGGTAGATACACTGATAATATTCAGTTTCTACTACAAGTACCTTTTGTTTTTTACCTTTTATGTTCTGAACAGTTTTACCTGCATTAGACTGCTTCTCCCTCCCTTTGTTCCAAGCTAACCACACACAAAACGTGTGTGGAAATAAAATATAATTCTCGTTTATAGGGGTTCAGTTACAAATCTGTACTTTATGAACCACAGCTTTCTGAGTTGTCCTGCAGTTAACACAAGTCATATATAGCATTGGCATTAGGTCATCGAACTATCTTGTAACACAATTATGGTCATTGCTATTATATCCGTCGATTGAACACTTCCTCCCTCCAGTCACCTATCTCTTACACCCTGCAGCCTCAAATACCTACGAAATGTTCTGAAACAGAATTTCTTGAATGGCAGCCCCAAATTCATTAACTACACTCTTAGATTCAGGATTTAGGGTATTTCGTATATCTTGCCTGAGTCTCGCATATCTGTTTCAGCAGTCTGTTTCACAGGTTCTTACAAAAAGTCAGACTTTACTGAAGACATTTTTCAGGGACACAGCAGCCAATTTTTAAAGAGGTCCATCCATGCTTAAGGGTTTCACCAATGACCGAGACGCGCTGCAATGCCATATCCATCAAAACACTTTTGTGAACACCTGAAGAGATCAGAATCTTTCTTTCAATCATACCACGTGCATTGGTTGAACAACAATTCCGATAATGGGGCGCACCTTCCAAAAACAGACATACATTATCAAATAAAAGACATGAACAAAATCTCTAATTACATAGAAAGTGACAGGCAAGATTAAGATTTTCCAAATATGTTAAAATCATTTCTAAAATAAATGACTTTTTAGGCTCGCAAGGAGGGAACTCCCATGACATTTCAGAATAAAACAAATATGTTCATTACTATGTGAGAGGCATCTGAAACCAGACATCTCCCAGATGAAAAGAACAAATACAGCCCTTGCATGGCCATGCTCACTTGCTTCCCCTTTTTAACATGCCCTTCCATTGGTTCATGAAATTGCCGTTTAGCCTTTTCATTGAATTTAAAAGTAACAGAATACTGAGATGGAGCAATTCACTGAAATTAGAAATGGTGACAGAAAGGGGTTTCCATGCAGGCTACCGATGGGGCTAGAAGGACTTCCAGTTGAGGTTTACTTGAAAGGGCATGTCAGCTTCTAAATAGAGCATGCAAACACGGCTACAGTGCTCTCAGTTACTTTGCAAGTATATGCTATGCAGACACCAAATGTATTCCCACCCAACTGGCCAATAAACCAACACAGTCAGACTGACGCCTTTAAATGCACGTGAAACTATTGATAAAAGGGTAAAAGGTTCAAGCCCACTCCAAACGGCTGAGGGGCGGTCCCATTTAATAAAATTACACGCCATGCTTCAAGTAAGTAAGTAAATATATATGACTTGCTTGCATTGGTCCCTAAAATTGGGGGAACGGTCCTTATCACAAGTGGAAATGACCCCTCCTCGAGGTTTATAAGGCTACTAGCTCATAGTAAGTAGTAAAAACAATAAGGTTTTCATAATTGTGCTGATTAAGTAAAACTTAAATAACTAGGTTGTCTCTATATACAATAAGCATTTTGAATGTACATTTCGCTGAACTGGAACAGTTTTAACATGAGCTTGGTTTAGGTGCAATAATAGAGTAAACCGGTTTTCTTGACAAAAGTAAAATCATTGTTCCGTATTCTAGCTTTCCCTTTGGTGCGTTAAATTAGGTTGGAGTCATTTGTTGAAAGGCATCTTGAGGGAAACTGCATTGCTGTTTCTTGAATGTAGAGAAATGCTTTCTTTCGTTATCCTCACGGATTCTGGTCAGAATGTCTGCAATGCAATCAATACCAGTAGTTAATGCCTACATTCTGCATATTCTCAAAGGCTTAGGGGAAACTGCTTTGCTGTTTCTTGAATGTAGAGAAATGCTTTCTTTTGTTACCCTCACTGGTTCTGGTCAGATTGTCTGCAATGGAATCAATACCAGTAGTTAATGTCTGCATTCTAAATATTCTCAAAGGCTTAGGGGAGGTAAAAAAATTACCTCCAATTCGCAGTAACACCTTTTAACCTTAAAGTTCTGGCTGGTTGTGATGAATAGAAAACCAATAAAATAAGTTATTCCTAAGAGTCTTTTTTTCCCTTATAACTGTGCACTTTATTTCAGTGGTCTTAAAACATCTGAAAACAGCCAGATAGTTGAGATGTTAAACGTGAAAAAAATATACGAACCAAAACTAGGCAGGCATTGAAAAGACAATAATAGAGCTGGTTAAGTAGAAAATTAAGTTTACAGTATTATTTCCTCCTGTAAAAAACTAGACGGTCATTAGGAAAAGCAAAGTATGGTCTACATTTACAAAGCCTGACTTATTAGCTCTGCCAATACTTTATTTGTACAGTAGAGTTGCGAAAAGGAGGATGCAAAAGGGCGGGGAAGAGGGTGGATAAATCAAAAGGCAAGACAACGATGCAAAGTGGGATTAAGCTCATCGCCAAGGCAGGCTCTTCGAAGTCGAGTCCACGAAAGTCCAATCCACCGTTTTCCAGGATTTAAAAAAAAATAAAAAAAAATAAATAAATTTCAATACAGCGTAATCTAAATGGGAGCCATGTACATAGTCAGTAGTTAGCCTAAAAACCTGATGTACCTCTCAAGGAACGAACATGGAGGCTTCCGTTCTAAGATCTAGCTCTTAGATCGCCATAACCAAAAATAGAACTGTTACAAAATAGACAACCACAGGTTTTGGAAATAGGTAAAATTGCTCTCTCACTTTTCAATCCTTAGTGTC
This sequence comes from Ambystoma mexicanum, assembly GCF_040938575.1. Lineage (NCBI taxonomy): Eukaryota > Metazoa > Chordata > Amphibia > Caudata > Ambystomatidae > Ambystoma > Ambystoma mexicanum. Next base: position 1,034,509,647 of record NC_090921.1, read on the forward strand.
ATTTTGGTTGTTTCATAAGGTAGTGGAAGAGGAAATCCATAAATCAGATTGCTCAGGGCTACCGATTAACCAGGGGGCTTCCCAAAAGATGTACATTGATCCAACTGTCGTGATAAGGTCACCAAAAAAGGGCATCAAACTGAACAAAAGAATGCACTTCCTTGCCGAGGAAGGAAACATTCCTGGGAAGCCACTGACCTAGATTCATTTAGAGGCTGGATACTAGTAAAAGGGGCCATGCTTGATAAGTCAACAATGCACATACTATTAAAAGAAGCAAGAACATTTTGATACAGTTTGCTGTATCTTTATTATGTGTATATGTATTTTAATATATTGAAAATAGTCATTCTTTTCTGTCAAATTGAATGTACATGAGATCACTGAGGATATCAGTATAGTCACTACAAATAATTGGAGAATTAACATTTAATAATAAAATGTATGTGTTACTTACATTTTTCTAACAAATAGATTATGTGTTCAAGTGTCGTCTAATTATTTCCCAAAGACCAAATAAAGAATTGCCCCAGGGCACTTAAAACCAGCATGACCGAGTTATCTAAATTCTTTCCTCAGTGTGGACACCTGGAATTATGTTAATTAGAATAGGAGCAGGACTTTGGGACTAAGGAGACTGTGTGTGTGTCCTTTGAGCCTAGGAGCACTCGTTGCTGGCTTCTAAGCACCCCCCCCATCCAGACATGGCTTTCCAAGGTTTTTCGCCTTTTGTATTTTAAATATTAACTCTTAGCACCTAAAGGTATGTTTCAATTCAATCCAAGACCTGATGAAACCAGTTGAAGAAAGCTATTTACTAGGGAGGAAAGTGATCCTCTGAAAGAGAGCAGGAGAAACCTGAGCACAGTACTCCCTTCAGACCCAGTGTCACATTTCCACCCACCTTGATCCCCTCCTATAGTGGGGCTTTCTGCCAATAGCTTTGGGACCCTGGAGTTATTATTTCTGAACAATGACAAGTGGTTAATGTGTGAATAAAACAGTTATTTGTTTTCCAAACTTTGTGACTCATCCTTTGTTTATTCTCCCCTGTAACACAAACAATCAACCAAAGTGTGGAATATGGCAATCCATATATGATGGACTGGCTCCAATTAATCCTTACACAAAACAGATCCCATTAGTAAATTGACCCAAATAACCTCTTTCTACTTCCCCGCCCTTGCATTCCTCCTCACTTTTATGCACTATCCCCCCAGCAAACTAAGGTCTGAAGTTCCACGGGTAGGGGCAAAAATCCACCACAAACAAGGGTCAGACTCTCTGAAACTAAAGTGGTGATTTGGAGCAGTAGAAAAGTAGAGTAACATAACATATACCTGGATAGTAAGCACAAACCATCAGAAACCCTGAGCTTCCAGATGCAAATATCTTTTTCCACACAGAATCCAGTTTTAATTACTCTCTTTCTTTAAGGACGCTGAGAAAGGCAAATGCTTTGTTTTTCCAGAGGCAATAGGGTCTTGAGGGAGCAGGGCCTTTAGAAATTCTGGCTCCCTAAGAAGCGGGTCTGTTTTTTTGCCTTGCAGCAAGAACGTAAGCGAAAGACAACCTCACAAGATGTCCTGATGCTGTTGATTTTTGGAAACTCCCACAAAAGACCTTTGTGTGTAGCAATGTAGAGTAACAGGTTATCTGCCGCAAAACTCATCATCTGTATCAAAAACAGCAAAGGGGTTATGAAATCACAGATAGCCTGACACTTCCCATTAGCTTTCGGTCTGTACCAGGTCATGAGCTCTTCTACCTTCACTGACCCTTACAGATTCCATCTGCACATGGCCATGCCGAACACCATCCTCCCCTTGCCAAATCCCACCATCCCATTACACCACAAACAACTCCTGTACGCGTCAGATGGCCAGCATCGGTGGAATGCCTGCATGGGAAAACGAATGCCTACCAGGTGGGCATGTTATGCAGACGTGCAAAGGCGGTGGTGTCCTGCCATTTTCAAATGTGTTGGCATTCTGTCTAGCGAGCAGGGGGTGGCATGATCCCACCCGCCACTACTTCTTCCACAGGTTAAGGAGACTATGGCCTCCCTTGCTTCGATAGTGTTGTTCATGCTAGGCGAAGATTTGAATGAGCATTTATTAAGACACAAAAACAACAAATTTGTAGACATTGATGCCCTGCAACTATGCGTTTTTTTGGTCAATTGGAGGATTTTCGGATTGGCCTCTGAAATCTAGCTTCAAACCACCCTATTTTAAATCTACTGTTGATGCTTCAGTAAATGTTTTAGGAATACTTTATATCTGTAAGCACCTCTAACTTTGTAGCAAAATAATACATTTTCCTTTAAGACTGACACGAATGTTTACATTTTTAGATCGAGTATTTTCTCTCCCTTATATTACCTACCTTCTCTTCACATACTTGTTTTCACTTCTCTGCCTGAAAAAACCACTTGATGGCCTCCCTTTAATAATCGTTGATGCTCTGTCCCTTTTATTCTTTTGTTTACATTTTTTACACCGCACAACTTTTTTCCGAGTGAGATGCATATTGTACACGGATACAGAATCAATTTATGAAGTAGACAAAGAACGAGGAAGAACTGCATTTGGAATTGCACATTTTTTACTGGCTCCCAATTGCCTCATCATTCAGGGTGGCTTTTTTCTATCACCTGTGACTCCATAGGCATGCATTTTCTTGTTCTTTCATTGGATATATTTCTTTAGTTATTTGTTGACCAAAAGTGAAGGCAGTTATTGCAACCATTAGTTTGCTTTGTGTTTTAATCAAATGTTACTAATGAACAGATGCACTACTATCAATCACCACAGTCTGTTCAAGCGAAGCAGTTTAGTCTTAGAAATGCGTAATGTAAAGTAATACAAAATTGCTTAGCAACTAACAGGTGTCAGGTTGTACAAAATCGTCCTTTGCTAGATGCTGATATTTAATAAGACATTATCTTTATTAGAATGTTTTTGTGCTAACCTTAATCGTCCTTATTACATAAGCTAATAAGCACACCACGATCAACAAGGAAATCATATCAGGCATACCAGAATATGTCTACCTCGGGCAGGCAGAAGGCTTTTTTAAATGAAATGTGTATACAAATGTACTCACAGTAGCATGAAAATAATATAGTCCGATAATACATTTTCTTCCCACTCAGTCCATGCTGCTTTTTCTTTCAGTGATGCAGATCTACCTGCCTAATTTTGCATCTTAAATGTGGGGCATCACAATTTGCTTTAACAAAGTAAAGAAGAGATACTGGTTACATTGTGGGGGTTTGCTCTGTAAATGCTTTATAAAGATACCTGGTGTGCAAAAGTACCGTTTAGAGGAGTGGTCTTCAAACAGTGGGGTCTAAAGGCATATCAATGAGGTGCAAGATCCCCAGGTTAAACAGCACAGCAGGTGATCAGTGCCAATTAAACAAAGAGTTTGTCTGGGCCTCAGACTCCTACTGGGAAAAAAAGAGGGGCCTGCATCGTACAGTCCCTTTTGAGCTGGGTTGTGAGAAATGTGAACGGAGAAAGAGGGGAGATGGAAAGAGAAAGAAACAAGACAGAGACAAAGTGAGACATTGCAGTAGATGTAGCAACAGGAATAGGATCTTGGGGGTTGATGGCAGCAGAGGGAGCACAGAGAGCAAGTAAGGAAAAAGAGAGATGAGAAAGTAAGACAAAATAACAACTACACTGAGGGCTTTAGGAGACCGCTAGTATAAAGAGTGTGAAAGAAATCCGAGGCATAAAGAGGAGAGTCATGTATAATGAGAGGAAGAAAGGGGAAATATAAACAAAAACCAACAGGTAGTGTTTGAGAAAATCAGGAGAAAGAGAAGAAAGAACCAAAGTTAGGTAGGGTGTGAGTGAAAGGGAGGGAAAATAATAAAACGGTAGAAGAGAGACAGTGGGGCAAAGGGCAGACAGAAATGAAGGGTAGACAGGAGGAGAAACAGACGAATGGGGAGAAAAATGACTGGCAGTGGCAGAGTGAATAAGAAAATGCGAGTGAAAAGAAGCAGGGAGTGAAAGACAAAGACGCAGTGAATAGAGGAGAGGTAAGATGAGGAAAACCTAACTTTCAACTATACCAATGTTAGGCAGGGGTAGACCAGTCAGTCCTGTTTTTACTTTGCATTCCTGGACCTGTATTCCTGTATTGGTAATGGAAAGAATCTATAACCACCACATTACAAAGAATAAAAAAAGAGCTTGGTGGGTTACACCTGCCTGGTATCGATCTGGTGGGAGATCTAGGAAAGAAGAGGAGAGTCTGAAAAAAACAAAGAGGGTAGATGGAAGAGACATTTGGAGGGACATATGGAAAGAAAGCTAACAAGCTGCCTCTTCAATGCGAGTGATGGATGCACTGCTTATGCACCGCGATGTATCTCCTGTTTAAGTGGCGCTTGCACTGTTACCTGTGATGGCCATGTTCTCCGAGTGCGAGAGAAGCTTGCAATGCTACTGCTTCCTCTATACCTGCTTTGCTCAATTGGCTAGAGAGACCCTGCTCTTCTGCTACTTCCCAATGATGACATCCAACAAAGCAGAATCATATGTTTGAGGTTGCTGTTGGTACTCTTGTTCAGGGGGCTTGAGTAGCAGGTCGGCGCTGGACTATCCATAGGGTGGGATCAGACAGATGGGCAGTCCTCGATAGGAATTCTGCAATCCCTCAAATTGTTCTACTGATAGCTGTACGGATTTGTTGACTTGTCATGGCAGGCTTTGTGAAAAATACTATCTGTAGTGCAATGCTTTAACACAAGGATAATATATTAGCCTCTCTGGTGCCTTTCTGTGCCACAAAGCCCTGCCATCTAGACATGAAGCCAGTCCCTAGCCTCCTACGTATTACCTTAGAGTCTTCTTGTACTTTGGATCTTGATGAAGATATCGTCAGCACATCAGGAAAATCTCCTCCTGCTGTTGTACATTCTTATTGCCAGAAACCATATTTTCGGATCCTTGAATTCACAACACCTAAGGGGACATTTTTAACACTGGTTGGGGAGAGACTGTTTGTACTGTTCACATTAGGAACCAAAGGAACGTCACCTAAACTGCTCTGATGAGTAGAGCAATGGACTGACCAGGGACCGAATTGGCAAATCCTATTTGACCCAGGACTGCCAGGATTCGTTTTCTGGTAGTGCACTATAGACAGACCAATTTCTGCTGGCAATAATTCACATGTTTTTGAATTATTTAATGTTTTTGAAGAGCACAAGGAGACAGATATGGCCAGCTTACTTAGGTTATGCCCTCCGTCCCTATTGTAGATCGACAAGAAACCATTAATAGTCTACTTCAACTGTCAGAAAAATGCTGACAGTCGAACAATATCACTTTTTAAGTTTATTATTTGGTAGTAAGGTATTTTTAATGCCGACATCATGGTTCCCAACTTTCTGCATTGTACTCTTTTCTGTTACTTTTTTCAAACAGTATGATTTATAAACTCTATATTTTAAAATAACCAGTCCGACACTTTCCTTTGATCACTGGACACGTTGCTATCCCTAGAATAATAACCCACTTAAATGTGTGATTAGTACAATATTATGCAAGTGCAGCCTACTCGCTTCACTGTAGAAACGCTGGTAGGACCTTCGTGAAAAGTCTGAATGTGCACTTATCTTCTAAAACGTTGCTTGCTCAATTAGAACATGTAAAGACAAACTTTAAAATAGGACAGCTTCCTCTTAAAACTGAGAATCCTGAAAAATGCTGTGTGGTTAATCTGTGAAAAAGGGCATGAGAAGTGGCAGGCCCAATTCCTGCCAGTTACTGATTGTAATTCTGTTCACCCAATCATTGCAGCTTCGAGTGTTCTGATGAAAAGCAAACACAAGCATTAAATATGCATATGTTAAAAACCTGGAGATGCATATAGTTGGAATAAACTGATAAACCATTCACAGGATAACACTATGTACTTCCTCAGCACTAAGGCCTCTGCCCACTGGAACAGTTATGTAAAATCTAAAAGCAGAAAGGCTAAAATGAGCACAGCATTTCTCCTTCCGGTGGATGTCTCCAGGTCATACACTGTGAAGGTGAGCAAGTAAAATGAGTTATTTTAGTCAATTTAAGCATGTTACACATACAAACTCCGTTCTAGCCTAGCTTCTTAAACGGTTTCGAATTTGATTCAAGGTGGTCCAGATTTTTTGTAAACAGCAGCATTATTTTATGTGTGGTGCTTTCTAAATCTGCCTTTGCTGGTAGTTCAGGTCAATGCAAACTGAAATCATTCAGCTTGGCTGAGTTCCTAAATAACCAAGCATTCTACTGCAGCCAATGTTCACTTTACCACATGTGTGTAGCATTCATGTACTGATCCCGGTTTCTGTAGAAGATACAGAATGTTCCAAGTATCCAGTACTTCCATGGTCTACATAAGCCTCACTTTAGCTTTCTCGTAGTTCATCCCTTTTCATTAGGTCCTCCACATGTTTTCCGTTACAGAAAGCATTGTTACCTCTTTATGTTGCAGCATGTTTTTTTGGGGATAACAAAAAAGCCAACAATGATAAAAATTCCAACGTTTCATCACAAGCTCAAAGCTTCTCTTGTGTAGGTTCTTGATTGTGGTGTGTGATGAGCAGAGGGAAGGTGCCGTCACAATAACTACATTTTAATGATTTTTCGCCCATGCAACCTCTGATGATGTCCTGTAAGAGTTGTTGACCGGGTGAAACATTTCCCACATTCAAAGCATGAGAATGGCTTCTCTCCTGTGTGTGTCCTCTGGTGTGTGATGAGGTCAGGTGAACGGAGAAAACCTTTTCCGCAGTCTTTACAGACAAATGGTCTCTCTCCTGTGTGAGTTCGCTTGTGCATTTGCAGATTGATTTCACGGCAAAAACTTTTTCCACATTCACAGGTGTACGGTTTCTCACCAGTGTGCACCTGTTGGTGAATGATTAGTTTGGATAAATGACAAAAACTCTTATCACATTGAGTACACGCGTATGCTCTCTGTACCCTGTGTACCTGTCGATGTGGAATTAATGTTGATAACCGGCCAAAGCTTTTACCACATTCGTTACATGTATAAGGTTTTTCTCCTGTGTGCACTCGCCGATGCTCTGAAAGATCCGACGAGCGGCAAAAGCTTTTCCCACATTCTTTGCAAGAATATGGTTTTTCTCCGGTATGTGTTCGCATATGAATAACCAAGCTTTGTGATCGAGCAAAATCTTTCCCACATACACTACATTTATATGGTTTATCTCCAGAGTGAACGCGCTGATGTGAGACTAAATGTGATGAGTGCCTAAAAGTCTTTCCACACTCGGTGCAAGTATAAGGTTTCTCTCCGGTGTGTATTCTCCGATGAGTGCACAAGGATGATGACCTATTGAATTTCCTACCACAATAATTACATGTATATATTTTCTCTCCTGTATGAGTTACTTGATGGGTGTGCCGGTGTGAAGAACGTCTAAAACTCTTCCCACATTCTTTGCATGGGAAGGGCTTCTCGCCTGTGTGTATTCGTTTATGAGCAATCAGGAGGGCTGGTCTGATGAAACTTTTACCACATTCACCACAGGTAAATGGCCTTTCACCCGTGTGTGTCCTCTTATGATAAAGTAAATGTGAGGAATGGCCAAACCGTTTTCCACATTCATTACATGAATATGGTTTCTCTCCAGTGTGCACTTGCTTGTGAGAGTTCAGGTGCGATGATGCTTTGAAGCTCTTCCCACAAATACCACAGACGTATGGTCTCTCCCCTGTGTGAATTCGTTGGTGTCTGTAAAAGTTTGATGACAGATTAAAACTTTTCCCACATTCATTGCACATGAATATTTTCCCATCTTTGTGTACTATGCGATGTGTGATTATTTCTGAAGCGGGTATGAAACCGTCTTCAAGGTCATTAGGTAGTTTCTCTGAAGTGTGAATGTTTTCATGCTCTGTCAGACTTGAGCTCTCGCTAAAACTAGCCCCAAATTCATTGCATATGTGCATTAGTTGGTCCTGTGTGTACGTTACTGCTTGCGTTGGCGTTTGTGTCTCAAATGAATCTGGTGAATCAATAAAATCTTCAAATTGGCAGATACCCTCAGACCCATATCTTGCTGGGCTTTTCTTTTTTCTTTGTGACTTTTTCGTTGTTTTTTCAACTTCTCTGTGCTCCGAAACCTCAAGAAATTCTGTTTTAACTTTTGACAAAAATGTCTTTGGTACTTCCTTCCTCTTCTTATTTAATTTCTTCCTCGGTCTAGTCTCTGTTGGATTTAAGGAGTCCAGACATTATTCATGAATTGAATAAAAAAAGCATACATTTCATAAATATTAGTTTTGCAATCTGCTTCTTTGAACATATTCATAACTTGATACAGATAAGTCTTAAAGAAAGATTACTTACCTGTAACCTAGTTCTCAAATGTATTTATTACTCAGAATGTCAGGTATGCTACCAGAAGGGACACAATTTAAGTTAAACAGGGATTTCACTTCCAAATTGAAAAAGTATAGCCGTTAACTGATAGGTCAACAAATATTGACTTTTCATTAAGAGACAAGGGAGATCATCTTGATCATACAGGCCTCCTCTAATAGAGCCAAGAAATAATAAAATACCATAACATGGATAGGGAAACACGAAGGTTGCTTTAAGTCTGCCTGTTAGAGTGCTCTCAGTGACTATGAAAGTTCAAAGGGCCAAGTACTCACTGTAGAGTTCGAAACTCAACCTTTAGATCACAAGTTAAAATATTTATATGGCCGTTTCAGCTCTTCGTGATTCTGTAGTCATTAAAATGTACACTATAGATTTGGGTAATAAAGACATGAAGACACTCAATTCTCATTAGCTTAACTACTGGTAATAAAGCAGTGAAGACAAATATGAGACTTAATTCTTATCTGAGAGATCCAAACTCAATGCACCTCGGGACTTCACAATGTGACACTCCGGTATGGGATGGACTCTGTCCAACAAGTCATAACCTGATGTTTAAATATCAATCTATCCCTGGCAGCCAGTCTCCAAATAAGATTTTGACCTGGGAGCACTTATTGCGCTTTTTTTAAAATTTGGAGTAAAATTACGTATTGTAGGGAGCAAAAAAAATAATTGCCATTCCCAATTGGGGTATTTTTAGGCAAGGAAAATATTTTAACTCTAAATCATATTCGTTTGTAAGCCAAACTTCTTTGTACCTAGTAATTTATGGAGGTTTCTCTTCAGATCAAGCAATGTTGCCACTCCTTCCTATGACAACGCTCTGCTGGTAAAATTGTTCCAAAACATCTATTGAGTTGGGTGGGTGATGAGGGGCCAAGCCTACTAGCTGTCTTTTGTTTGCTATCTTTGGTGAGAGTATTTAGACCGTTATGCCAATTGACTTTTGTACTGCACACATCACCAACGTAGTGGTCTTAAAGCATCAACCTTGTCCGTAAAACCAGACCGTAGTCTGTGGGGTGGAAAGGAAACGGGGAGGGGCACGAGGGGGTGCAGAAGATTGGGGGGGGGTGTTAAGCAGGAAAAGGCCAAGAGGGAGAAAGTCAAAACAAAACAAGGGAAATATAACATAAGGTTGGGTGATAGTGAATGCTGGGATGGTAGTTTGGTATTTAGACAAAAAAGGTCATGAAAAGAATAAACAACTGTCCATATTGAACAAGTAATTTACCCGGTCAGTTAGCAGTGCAAAATGTTGTTGGCAGTATTTAAAGTTCAAAATCAGGTATTTGTAATTAGTACTGCAAGGGGTCAAGAGTAAAAAGGGGGTTGGAGTAGTCCTATCGGTCCCTAGCCCTAAGAGGGGGGGGGGGGGGTCCCTGCCTCAACACGACTAAGGAGTGTCCTTGTCAGGATGGTAAAAATAAAGCATCCTCTGTCCCATGTCCAAAAACCCTACACTGATCCTTACATGCTAAACTAAATACAATATGTGAATGGGGACATCAATTGCTGAAGCGTAGCAAAGAAAATAAGTAAAGTTCTGCAAGGGGAAACTGGTCTTTCCCTTCCCCTATATTTTGCCTGGTTCTCCACAGACTTTCCGTTCCTCTTAAAAATAAAGTCACAGGGCCTCATTACACGGAAGGCGGTAAACCATGGTGCTATTAGCACCATGGTTGCCGCCGGTACCACCACGGAGAAAAGGGGAATTACCACCCCATTCCAAGGTTGGCGGGGTGGTAATTCCCCCTTTCTCCATGGCCCTTCCCCATTCCCATATTTGCCCCATAAGGCATAATGGGAATGGGGAATGAGCTAATTACGGTACCACAAATTGCGGTACCGTAATTAGCACCAAGATCCCTTTACGGGACCGAACTTTAACGGCTGGTCTACACCAGGCGTTAAGGTCGGGTCCCGCAAAGGGACCTCGTAGTAAGGCGGTAAGGGTTAACGGTCACCGGTACCCTTACCAGGGACTGTTAACCCTTACCGCCTTCCGTGTAATGAGGCCCACAATCTTTAGGCAAATGATTCTTCCCCTTTTCACTTCTCCAGCTTGTCCTCCACTGATGGATTAGGAACAAGTTACTTACCTGTAACTGTTCTCCATTATAGGTCTGGTATGGATTCACATGCTCATGAATATTCCCTGTTGGCAGGCCAGGAATCCTCGGTAAGAAAAGAAAGCAATATTGCTTTAAAAGCTTGAACATTGCCTATCGTCTCATTATCCAATCACTGGAGACGGGGGTCATAGTGCACCCATCCAATGACAATCACCTCCCCAAGTCCCGCCCCTGGAGGCCATTCTCTGATTCGAAGCATGTGAGGTACCAATATGAACCCAGAAGAGCCCCAGTGGGGAAGGAGGGAGGGTTAGCATGTGAATCCATACCAGACCCATGCTGGAGAACAACAATTACAGGTAAATAACTGGTTCCTTCTCCAGCATGGGGTCTGGCGTGGATTCACATGCTCATGCATACGATTATACAGCAGTAAACACATACACAACTACGGGAGGTGGCAAGACTCAACAGAAGTACAACACTTACCCCTGGAACAAACTCACCTCAAGCAAACAGGTTGCGCAACCCAGCTTGGCCGACTCTGGACTCCTCCCTGGAATCCCAGTCGACATAGTAGAACCTTGTGATATATGATGGGATATTTTATTTGTGTTGCGCTCATACACACGTGAAGGTGTGCGTACACTTCCATGTAGCAGCCCTGCAAATGTCCGGCAGGGGAATCCCAGACAGAAATGCTGTCGTAGCAGCGATGGCTCTGGTGGAATGAGCTCTAGGCTGACCCGGGAGTGGTCTGTTGGCCAGATGAGGACAGTGCATGATGCAGCCAGAGATCCACCTGCATATGGAGGCCTTAGAGAGGGCCTTTCCTTGATTCACAGGACCAAAGTTCAAAGAGTTGTGAAGTCTTCCAGAACCCTGCAGTGCGGGTCACATAGAAGTTCAAGGTATTGGCCACATCCAGCGTTTGCAGTGCCTGTTCAGCAGCTGAGGCAGGATTTCAGAAGAAGACTGGAAGCAACACTGGCTCGTTAAGGTGAAACTCCGATGGAACTTTAGGCACGAAGGACGGGTGAATACGAGGAACCACCCCAGCAGCCTGAAAAAGACACGTTTGGGCATTTGCAGGAAAGAGCTTTGAGCCCCCCGACCCGCCTGGCCGAGGTGATAGCTACCGGAAACGCTGTCTTCCAACAAAGAAACTTCAGAGGGGCTTGATGCAACTGCTCAAATGGAGGCCCCACAAGCCTGGTGAGGACGACGTTGAGCTCTCACGCAGGGGCAGTGGCTTTTACTGGAGGGAAAGACCTAAAGAGACCTTACATAAATTTCTTGACAAGTCTGGGGGACCACAAGGATGGCCTGCGTGGTGAGCGGGTGTATCGAGAGATAGCTGCCAGGTGCACCATGATGGAGACGTGTGCAAATCCAGCCTTGACAAGCGACAGTAGGTACGGCAAAAGTTGAAGAGCAGTGACCCGCAGAGGTGTAATGTCTTGTGACCTGCACCACACCGCGATTAGCTTCCACTTGTGGCCATGCCACGCCAGAGTAGATGATGCCCTGGCCTTGGCAAGAACAGTTTTACATTCTGCAGGAAGGTCATAGTGGCCAAACTCCAAGGCTGCAGGAGCCAGGCTGTGAGGTTCAATGACACCGGGTTGTGATGCAGAATGGTCCTGCATTCTCTGGAGAGCAGGTCGGAAAGAGGAGGCAGCCTGATGCCCAGGGCCACGGACAGTCTGAGCATGTCTGGTTACCGGATTTGACGAGGCCACGCTGGGGCGATGAGAATCATTCAGCATTGCATAGTTTCAAAGTGTCAATGACACGCAGCAGAAGCAGAATCGTACAACGTACAGGAACCAACCTTCCGAGCTGAGCGAGAAGGTGTCCCCCATGCTCCCTGGCTGGGGAAATCTGCTGACGAACTGTTTGCATTTGGAGTTCACTGCTGTGTATGAGAAACCACAGGGTGTCTAAATTTCTAGTCCCTGGGGATCTCTCTTTCCCATCGCCTTTGGATCCAGAACCTGAGGGTGGACCAGTGCGGGAGGATCACCTGGGTGAGGGGTTTCAGGGAATGGGGGTGAGGTAACCGATGGTGAGAACCGTGGTATTCCCCCCCTTTTCCGTACCCATGCCCTGTCCTATTTTATAGGATCCTTCAACATCCCAACTCACCCCCCACCCCCTTCTATACAAACACTGGGCCGAGGAAGAGGGCGACATAGTAAAGAGGCTAACACTTACATATCTCATTGCACTTTTCCTGCTAATCGGGTCAGGCAAAGTCAGACACTTGACTTTAATCACATACATCTGATACCCATTAGCTCTCCCCACATGGATAAAAGGAGGAACATAGAGACACACTCTGAGCTAGGTGGAACATGAGAAGGAGCAGAACTTCCGGGGCAAAGGCAAACTTATTGGAGCAGGACGACCGATCAAGGGTCTAAAGCAAAGGGTAGGGAAACCCTTAAAATCCCTACAGAAGGTCATTGCTTCCAAGAAACTGAGGGAGACGCAAAGAAAACCAAATCGCAGACAAGAAGAAACCTGTATTGTGTTTCAAGGATGCCAGCAACCCTCCTGGGTGAACAACAGAGTTTGGGTGAGGCTAAGCCTGTGGTATTAACCTTGACTCGGAAATGAAAGCCGCAGAGACCAGAAAGGAACGCGCTCAACCGGTGAAAGGCCAGTTTGTGTCAAATAAAGATTGAAGCCGCAACAGTGTATCTCACAAGTGAAGTGTGCGCACATGCACATGCTGATGAGACGCGAAAGAAAGCTAATCAGGGATGAACTTTTAAGTGGCTGATAACTGAAGCAGTTGATACAGAGTAGCGGAGTGGTCCGGCAAAAGGAAGTAGCCCACTCGAATGTTTCCGCAAAATGTGAATTTTTTGTTATAAAGTGGCAAAGTGAACGAAATCTGAAATGCATAATGGACAAGATTAATCCCAGCAAAAGGGGAAGTGAAAAGGTGAATGCTTTAAGAGAAAGATTTCTTTGAACTGTTGTGCTTACTACCAAGACGAAGAGACACTGGGGCGAGTAACATAAGAGTATGTGTTGAAGAGAAAGTCAAAGTGGTCCTTCGGAGGTCTATGGTAAAAGGCTCGCACATTTGAAAGTCTTCGACATCCTTAAAGGTCCGAGCACGACTGAGGGAGACCGGAAGTGTGATAAGTTAGGGGAAGCGAACCCTTAAAGAAAGTGTATTAAGCTTGGGGAAGTGCTGTGATTGCAAGGTCCGAGCCCGACAGAGGGAGAACTACATGACAGAGGGAGAACTACGTGAACATTTTGTTACACCCTGAAAACTTTTGGAACGCTGGAATAAGTGACTTTAACTTGGAAGACCAGGCAGGCCTCGATCCACGTTTTGAACTGCCTTTGTTTTGAGAACCTGAGCCAGAGTGTCATCCTGTCTATCGGCCGGGGAGGGGGGGTGCCTTTCTCCGTGCTGTCCAACGTGGGGAGGGCAGCCAACTCAGCTATCTTGATCCTTCATGTTATAACACTGATTTTCCTTTGCATACATATTCCCCTTTACACACTTTTTGTATGCGAAATAGGGCAGCTATTAGCTTTTGTTAGTATAGGCCATTTTGATTTAACAAAAATGGACTCGGACTGGGTTTTCTTTATTATTGGATGGTAGAGACTACTCCCGTCATAGCTGTAGGGCAAAATAGAGTTTCTCCAAACCCCAAGAATCTAATAAAGATTTTTAAAATGTATAACTCTTGTGTCTTGTGTCTGCGTCATATTTGTGATACCATGCCTCCCTTACATGTGGCAAACAGATCGATCTCAGGACTGCCCCATTGTTGGAATAGGTAGGACACTTGGTCCTGCTGCTTCTCCCATTCATGATCGGACTGTAGCTCCATGCTGAGGGTATTGGCTATAGTGTTCTTGATGTCTGCCAGGTGGAAAGGAATGAGAAACATATCTTGAAGAATCACCCAGTGCCACAGGGTCTGGGCTTCCAATGAGAGGGCAGGGGATCAGGTCCTGCCCTGCTTCCAGATGTAGAACATTGTGGTGGTATTGTCTGTGAAGATCCTCACTACTAGACCTTTTAGAAGAGGCAGGAATAACTTGAGGGCCCAGAACATGTCCCGAAGCTCCAGCATATAGATGTGCAGATTCTTTTCCTCCGGCAGCCAGAGGCCCCTGGCGTGATACTGACCGGTGTGCACCCCCCATCCGTCCAGAGTCATCCGTGGTGACCGTAGCTTGGAAGGGTGGAGTCTGGAATGGGGAACCCCGAACAAGGTGTGAGCGTGCTCCCACCATCTGATGGATTGTCTGAACTCCGGGTTGAAGGCAAACTGGTCTGTCCATTTCCCTGTGACCTGGTGCCATCGGGCGTCTAGAAACTCCTGTGAACGCCTCATCTGCAGCCTGCAGAACTGGATCAGATGGATGCGAAAGACCATTAGTGATTTGATTGGTTGCAGATTCCATTGCGGATAGCCGATTCACCTTGCCCAGGATGGCTCTCACCCTGTCCCCGGAGGGAAACGCCAAGGACGCCACTGTGTCTAGGTGGGCCCCCAAAAACAGGGCGTCCTGCGATGGCATGGTGCAAGATTTCGAATAATTGATGGAGAATCTGAGATCTGTTAGTAGGTTTATGGCTGCTTCTGTGTGTCCTAGCGCCAGGTCTTGAGAACGTGACCGGATGAGCCAGTTGTCCAGGTATGGGTAAACGTGTATGCCTTTGAGGCGCAGATGAGCCGCAACAGGGGCCAATCATTTCTCAAACTCCAGGGTGTGCCCCAGCCGAAGAATGTCTAGCACCCATTCACCAGTGGTGATGTCCTCCCACGTGTTGACAAAACTTGACAGACGACTTCCCGCTGGGGTGTGAAAGAGGGGGCCTGTGCCCTGGACCGAGTCAGGTTTGCTTGGTTGTTTGTTTCTTGCCTTGCGGGGTCAGTGACGCCGAGAGCCACTTCCAAAATCTTGCAACCGGCCCCTGTATGCTTCCTGCGTTGTGGAGTGGGAGGGCTGACGGTAGGAGGTAGAGTCATATTCTCTGACAGATCTTCCAAAGTTCCCCCTGGAGGACCGAAAGGAAGAGGACCAATGCTGTTGCAGGGTCCCTAGGGATCTTGCCGTCTCTGTGTCCATCTTTATTGCCGGCAGCGTCTCATCAACCACCTTCCAAAAGTGGTTGTCCTTGTCGAAGGACATATCCACAACCTTGGCCTGGAAATCTGGTCTAAAGTTGGTCGCCTTCAGCCAGCTTTGCCACCTGAGCACCATGCCATTACCCATCTGGCGGAAACACGAGTCTGCGACATCCATGGCCACTGTGATGGCATGGTCAAAGGCCACCTCTCCTTCCTGGAAAAGAGCGAGAGCTTCTGCCCTCTTGTCATCTGGCAAGAAATCTAGGAGTGGGCCC
This sequence comes from Ambystoma mexicanum, assembly GCF_040938575.1. NCBI lineage: Eukaryota > Metazoa > Chordata > Amphibia > Caudata > Ambystomatidae > Ambystoma > Ambystoma mexicanum. The sequence continues at coordinate 1,034,525,535 of NC_090921.1, forward strand.
ATCTTGAACCATAACTCTCTATCATACCGGGGCAAGGATGGCTACAGTGTTAGCAGCTTTGACGGTAGAAGCAGTGGTATATATTATGTTTTTTCCAAAAAGCATTCCGTTTAATTCCTCTCCTGGTCTGGTGGCACCATAGACTTGGAGGACAGGTTTCCAGACTGTTTGCTTGCTGCGGCCGAGATCACAGAATCCGGAGACTGCTGTGATCGAAGACACTTGGGGCGGAGTCTGGCACCCTGTATTTCTTCTTGAGCCTGTTTCGCTTCTCTGGTGCGGAGCTCAGGGTTTTCATAAGAGCGAGGCTTTGCTCCCATACCTCGTCAATACAGATAATATAGTCTTCCTGGCCGATACCTGCATCTGGTATAGAAACCCTTCCTTTTTCTTTTCCTCAGGTACTAAGTTAAAGAGGGTAGATGCCCTTGCTATCATGTAGTGGAACGACCCAACCTCATATGAGGGGGCTCTGAGGGCATCATATAGGGTTCCCATCAGCAGGAATGAAGTCGTCAAACTCATCCGTGCTCGGGGTACTAGTATCAGTGTCTGTCACAGCATCAGTCTGCTGCGTTTCCCCTGGTGTCGGAACGGGTCAGCAGTGATGGTGGTCATCTCGGGGTGACCGAGCGATGCCCGTGAGCAGGTCTTGGAGGGCGGTTCCCTCACAGGCCCGCTATCAGTGGCAGCTTCTGTTGCATCTCTGAGGCCAGAGAACTTAGCACAGTGAAGATATCATGGGACATATCCCTCAAGGCTTGAGGAAGGGCCACTGGCACCGCTGGAGGACTAGAACACCTCACTGAGCTGTTGCGTCTTGGCGATCCCATGTCAATCGAGCTGTTCATACCCGTGTTCAGGCATTCCTGTCATGCTTCCTCCTCAAAGCTTGTGTAGATGGCCAAGGAACCACTTGAGCGCTCGCTCTCTGGCCTACCACTTGCTTTCGAAGGTAACCCGCCGGTCGTAACAAATCCTTCGGTCTTGCAGAGTTCCTCACAGCCGAGGATATGACTGGTGCTTTTAATGACTTGGTAGATGTAGTCGACAAAGCAGTAGTCGCGGTTGGAGCGGTCGTAGGCCTGAGAGGCAGAAAAACCCCTCACTGACATCTTGGTCGTCGTTTGATTCCTGCCAGTCGGCAGGGCAGTCGTCGATGGGGTGGCCAGCGACGAGGATGTGGCCACTGCAGCAATTGACCGGGTTTTGGTCGACAAAGTCATGGCCAAAGATGTGGCCATCGGTGTAATCCTGGACGTGGGTGTGGATGAAGATTCTGAAGTAGTCTCCTTTTGGGAATGCTTCCTCAGCTTATCCTTTGACGAAGGGCCAAGTTTTGATGGTCTCACCGATGACACATCCACCAGCAAACTCACTGTGGACAGGCAAGCGTATGTGCCCCGAACTAGGACCCAAAGCCGAAGAGTCTCAAATTGGACCAGAGGGAGCGCGCTCCAGAGTTCTACCCAATCTGGGCTCAGCCCAAGCATGCCAGAGGCCTGGTCTTCCTTTAGCCATGCCACCAACCGTCAATAGTGGTCCCTATTGGTCTTGGCAGGAAAGCTTTGGCAGATGTCGCATTAGTCTTCTTCATGGTCAGGCTGTAGACAATAGAGGCACCTGTGTGCCTATCTTCCACGTAAATGTTCCTTAAGCAACACCGGGAGCAGAACCTGAACAGACTCCTCTTGCCTTCCTTCGACATGGCGAGTCAAGAAGTAGGCCTCACTAAGCCTTTCCAAGTTGACACGAAGATCCGACAATGCAGATGTCGAACTTAACCGATAACAGAGCGTCGTCACCGGTACAGACTACATGTCGGCGGATAAGACTTTTCACAAAAATTAGATATTTTCTTGTCGAAAAGTCGACAAATCTGAAAAGTAGCTCGTAGAGCAAAAACAGAGGACTCCCTGCTCTGAAACGTGCAGTAACAATCTGAAGATGCCCGCCAGGTGCAGGAATTAGGGAGAAGACCATCATTGGATGGGTGCAGTATGACCCCCAGTCTCCAGTTATTGGCTAATGAGACGAAAGGCAGCGTTCAAGCTTTTAAAACAATACTTTCTTTTCTTACCATGTCCGTTGGCCTCTGCACTGCAACCTGCAGTCTGCTTGCTCTCGGCATCCTCCACAGTGTCCGAACCTGTAACGCTCACCTGACTCCCACGGAGGCGCCGGCCTGGTTTGAGCTGCTGTGACCTCTTCTAAAGTGATGCACAGGACTCGGAAGACAGACTGGACCGGACCCCCAAATCTTGCTTGTCTGGCTCGCAGAAGTATCCTTCTGTAGGTGGAAATAGGGGATTAGCTGTCTGCGGGGTAATGCGTCGGCCTCCCACTTACCCCTCTCACCCTCCTCAAAACCCTTCTGTGCTTCCCCGTGGCATCTCACCTTAGGGTCTGGAAGGACAAGCTCTCCATCCTGCTTCTGATGCAGGGGCGCGTTGGTATCCAGTTACTTCACTGGATTTTCGGATTGGTGAGAACCAAACTTGCTTGGCTTCCAGGTAAGTTTTTGATAAGTGGTTCCCCTTGTGTCCATGCATTAATGTTCTAATGCTAGTGTCTTTTTCCCCATAGGGGCCGGGGTACGGAATGCCGGGGAACAGGCACCGACCCGAGATGAGAGGTGAAATCCTTGTGGAAATCAGGTAAGTCTTTAATGAGCGTCTTTGTAATGTCTTTTCATTCGCTCATTAACGCTGATGTCTTTTTCCCCTTAGGGGCCGGGGTCCGAAAATGCCTGGATGCGGCGCGGAGCAAAAATGAAAAGGGAATGACCCAGCAGGTAAGTCTTAACATGGAGATTTAGCTTCCCTTTTCCCTTCTTTCTCTCACCTTCGTTATTGTCTTTTTCTCCTAGGCGCTGGGGCGCGACTGCGGATCCGGATGGTCGCTGCAGAACATGGAAGCGCCCTGTAAGGTGAGTAGAATGAGGCGCGGCAGCGATCGATGCGATGTGCTTTTAAAAATAAATGTCTTCCTTTTCAGGATCGTCGGCGAAATGTCTCTGGGATGCAGATTTAGCAGGTAAGGCCTTTTCCTTCTTCTGTTCTCTTGTGCCCTTCCTTTGCAGGGGATTCAGGATGCTGGCAGGCGTGGCAGAAGTCAGGATGCAGGAGCAGACACGGTGAGCGTCCAGCTGCTAGATGCAGAACAACGTGAAGCACGTGCGGCAGTCCGGGTGTGGTTTAAATAGCCTTGGAAGAAGTCCCAGGTAAGTATTCTTCCACGGTCCCCACCCAAGTAAAATAGTTCCTTTAATAAAGTAGTCCCTCCTAAGCCTTATTTGGCTTGAGGCTTTATGCAGCATGGTCTGCATCAGGTAAGTGCACCAAACACCTTCTTTTATGAGCCTGGCGCCTTTGGCGCCAGGACTGATGTCCAATATGAGCCTGGCACCAAAGGCGCCAGGACAAAGTCCAAAGAGCCCCTATTAGGGGCCGCTGGGTTTTTTCCCCCGAGGGCATGATGCCTGCTTCCGGGGGTGCTGGGCCTGTCCCGGTGCTCTGGGGGCAGGCATCATGACAGCACCAGCCAGGGGCCTCTCCAGTCTCTGGCTCTCTCGTTCCTCATTTGGTTAACCTATGATCCTTTTAAATTACCTTTTAAAATCGCTTTCTCTGCAGCTTCCAATGACTAGAACGCAGCGTTAGCTTCCTGTGTCTAGTCAACCTCATTACTCCATCCTTCTTCCACATCGGAGTACCAAAAAAGGGTGGGCGGGAGGAAATAAATGAGGTTCTGAGCTGGAAAAACCTGGAAAGTCAGTGTCTATATCACAATAAGCCATGTAGGAGTGTTGCAAAGGCAAATGGCTATTACCAAAAGTGTGGACTGTAGGGTTGCCTTGACTAAAGTCTTTTTCCATCTCCCTGTAGCTTATCCCCTCCCATGTGGTCCTCCCACTGATAGCCACCCCCAACGTTGGTGTCAGGAAGCTTCTGCCCTTCCCTGGCCATGTAAGAGTGGCTTCCTTCCTGGGACTCCGTGAGGACGCTGTCCAATGCGCCACAGTACTTTTATGAGTACTCAAGAGACCTGGTAATACTGAGCCCACTGATAGAGGACTCACAGTCTACAGTTGTCTGTTTGCTGAATGAAAGTTGGGGAAACCAGAGGGCAATATAACAAAGAATATACCCACATTAGCCATACTAGGATAGCTTCCAGTGGAGGAGAGAGAAGTGTGACAAGTTTTAATAGAATGGACGCACATTTATCCTTTGTTGTAGGAGACCATAGGACTTAATCAACATGTCACTTTATTGTGCAGTGTTCTGGATGGAGGCAGTGGTTGATTACTCAGGCAAGAAGCCCCAAGCCGGCCGGCCATTAGCGCATAAGGTTACAGGCTATAATGCTGCCCATAGTTACAGACCCGAGCGTAGCGAAGGCCCCGGGGGCATTACCATATTCAGTAATGGCCTGCCGATGAGGGGCTTATCGCCATTAGTAACCTGGCCCGTTAGACCGGGGTGCTAATCGTCTCGGTAGGGAAGACAGCGTGGAGGGCAGATGGACAAGTCGAGAAGGTGCGGGTACCACGTTCTCCGGGCCCATGCCGGAGCAATGAGGATCATCCGGGAACCAAACCTCCGTAACCTCCGCAGCACTTGTGGGATGACTGGGACTGGAGAAAACGCTTACAGCAGTGGGAAGGACCACTCCACCACCAACGAGGGCGGCACCTGAACGGCGTCCGACGTCCTGCCTGAGGACTGCGACCACTGCATCTTGAGAGCCCTTGCCGAGATCTCATCCGCAACCTGGCCTCTGGCACCAGAAGAATGCAGGATGCCATGAGGCCAAGCAACCTCAAGACCTCGAACGCCGGGAGACTCTGGGCATGTTGAAACTTGTGCACCATCTGCTGAATGTGAAGAGCCCTCATCTGGGGATGCCGTGCCAGGGACGTGTCGAGCACTGCACCGATGTACTGGAGCCGCTGCGTTGGCGTCAAGTGGGACTTCTTTAGGTTGAGGGAGAAGCCCAGCTTGTGAAGGGAGTGGCAGGTGACTGACAGATGATCCAGGACTTGCTCGGGAGAACACGCCCTAATCAACCAATCGTCCAGGTAGAGGTAGACGTGAATCCCCCCCCCCCCTTTAATGAGATACGCTGCCACCACCACCATGAGCTTGGTGAAAACCCTCTGGGCAGAGGTCAATCTGAACGGCAGGACCCGAAACTAGTCGCCAACCGCGAACTTCAGGTACTTCTTGTGCTTAGGATGGATCGGCACATGAAAGTAAGCGTCCTTGAGGTCGAGAGACACCAACCAGTCCTAAAGTTGAAGGGCCTGGAGGACTTGAGAGAGAGGAACCATCTTGAACTTGTCCTTCCTGAGGAGCTTGTTCAAACCACGCAAGTCCATGATGGGTCTCAATCCTCAGTCTTTCTTCGAAATCAAAAAATAAGGGGAATACCATCCCTTGTTCCTCTCCGCTACAGGCACCAGTTCTATGGCACCTTTCTCCAGCAGGGATTTTATTTCCTGCGCAAGGAGCGGATCCAAACTCTTCAAAAAGATTCCCTAGTGGATTGTCGTGAGGCCTCTGCCGGAAAGGAAGACAGTAGCCGTAGGCTATGATCTCCAGAACCCACACATCTGAAGTAATGGCACGCCATTCTACAAGATGCTGCGCCAGCTTTCCCCCCAACCGGCGAACCATGAGACATGGCCTCATGACTGAGCTGAAGCGGCTGCAGCATTGCCTGACGGTAAAGAGGCAACTGCCCGAGCGGCCTTGGCACCTCGAGTACCTTGTTTTCCATCTCTGGTACTCCTACGCTGGCCTCTTTGACTTGCAGCTCCTCTCGATCTACCAAAGGATGAGTAATGTCGAAAGGAACCTCCCCTCCATTGCTGTCCCCTAGGACGAAAAGGCGGAGGTTGGCTCAATGACTTCGCTGCAGCTTTGGAGGTCTGCAACCTCTCAAGGGTTTCGTCAGCCTTGATGCCAAAAAGATGTTCACCATCAAAGGGCATGTTGAGAAGCCGGGTTTGTACATCAGGAGCAAACCCCGACTTCCGCAACCACGCAAATCTGTGCATTACGGTGCTCGCCGCCATTGGCCCGGCTGATGCAATCTGTCATGTCCAGACCCGACTGAACGGATTCACACATGGCATCCTTGCCATCCTGAACAAGAGCAAGAAAGCCATCCCGTTCGTTAGGGAATATGTTCAACCGCCAAAGAGACAATTCCACAGAGTATGAGTGAAGCGTGCTAAGGCACACACGGAGTTGGCTGCCTGTAACGCCATACCCCCTGAAGAAAACACTTTCTTCGGCCAGCCATCAAAATGTTTGTCGTCCCTATCAGGAGGGACAGTAGGGTACGACGCCTTTTTTGCCGGGGCCGTAGCCGCCTGCACCACCAAACTCTCCGGAGTAGGGTGCATAGTCAAGTAGTTGGGGTCGCTACTGGCTGGACGGCATTTTTTTTCGGCAAAGACTTGCTCACTACCAGGAGACTTTCCGGAGCAGCCCAAGCCACTACCACCCTTCTTTGCACGGCCATATGGAATGGCATTACCGGGTCAGTTGATGGACCTTGGTCAAGGATATCCGTCAGGTCACCCTGCAGAAAATCCACTGGTGGCGCAGACCACCCCAAGTATTCCATCACCCTCGACATAAGGCACCAGTACGAGGACTCGGCGTGCGTGCCAGGCTCAGGCCTACCGAACTCAACCTCCGGAGAGGTGTCCAGACCACTGGCGTTGTGCAAGGACTGACGCAGGTCTTCTAGTTGGCTATGACCAGACATGAGTTTGTCAGGAACCTCTTCAGGAACCATACCTTCATCAGAACTTTCATCCACCTCAGAGATGTAATCCAGAGGCTAGAATAAATCCCTGGATGAGGGCACAGAAAAAGGCTCAAATACAGGCCGCACTGACTTCTGCAGGGCTTTTCTCTGAGTTTCCACCAGTTTATGGGGCACCTCCGATAAAGCCTCCTCGAAAGGCGTCGACAGAATCAGCGTCGACGTCGAGCGTGGCGCCGACGGCATCGACACAGGCCTCAAGGGCGGAGCCCCGAGCGTGTCCTTAGACAGCCTGGCCGCCGATGGCTTCCTTGGAGGCGTAGCCTCGAGAGAGAGTCCTTCGACGACCTTGGCGCCGATGTCTTCTTCGAAGACCTCACAGGCTTCGATGGTCTAAAGGGCGTCGTGGACCGGGACATGGAGCAGGCATGGCTAGAGCGAACCACCATGTCTGACCGGGAGCTCGAAGGTGCCTGGTGATCGTGACGACCGCTCGAGCCCGAAGGCGTGCGAACGGTGTCTCTAGCATGTTCCCTGCCGGGGTCTTTCGACGGCACGGACGGAACGGAGCCCTGCGACTGAAAAATCACCATCATCTCCTTACGAAATGAATCTCATTCCACAGGAGTGGAATGCTTGTTGGGACAAGCAACCCGTCGACAGGCAGAGTCCTTGGACGAGGAAGGCGGCCAGTGACGGCACTTGCGCGAGTGCCTCAAAGAGGCAGAGGAATGGCGGGACCCACTCCGGGACCGAGACCCCCTGGACTTACACCGACGATGCGGAGAGTCGCCCCTCGAATCGTCAGTCGAAAGCCCGGTGGATTTCGACTTCCGGGGATTGGACACCTTACCGACAGAAAGCTTCTTCTTACGCTCCCACAAGGCCTTCGATGTAAACTGGCACTCGTCACAATCGTCCATGGCGTGGTCCTCACCGAGGCACCAGAGGCAGGCGTCGTGCAGGTCCGTCAGCAACATCTTTGAACCGCAGTCCCGACACTTCTTGAAACACGGACGCGGGGTAGAAGAAGACGAAGACATCATGGAAATCTACACAAACGAACAGGTTCGAAGAACCGAAAGAATAGAACTCAGAAGAACCGAGATGCACCGATATCTCTGAAGCAAACACGTTCGTGGAAAAAACAGAACTGAGGCTACGGGCGTCATGCGTCCTACTTATAACATCCGGTGACATCGGCTCGACAGAGGCCCTCGAGGACAGCGTATCAACGTCATCGACGCAGGACGCAGACACCGAATATTTTCCGAAGCAGCACAGCTGTGGTGATTACCTGTCATAGATATGGAATACGTCGAGGACCCAATCCCTTCGAAAGGCAATTACTGGGTAACGTGTCTTTTGAGGCTTGTGACTCAGATGGCATACACACCAAGATGTCCGCACTGGAGGGCAGTACACACATGCAACAGATGAAAGGACACACACAACAGATGGCAGCACTGTGGCAGATTGCCATCTGCTGTTGGTGTAGCAGTCCTGGCTTTTTATATTTTGATTAAACTGATAAAAATGATATGGGTAAGTCCATCCCATGAAGGGCCATCGGCTAATCAGATTCCCATTTCATAAGCTCTACGCTAAAAGGATAATGTACACCTCTGCTCTGCTGGATCACTAGCCTAATCCGTAGCGATTGCTCTACCAGTAGCACAGAGCAGGTTAAGAGGACACGTGCTCATTTGACAGCTGCATTGACAGCCAAGCCTCTGCAGCAGAGGGGCTGCACTTAAGGTATTCACCTGTGTTCCAACACCCTATAATTATAGGTCTACTGCCCTGGTGAGACATTAAACTTTTAATAGAAGCCTTAACTTTGTTAGGGTATAGCGGATGGTATTTCTCATAATTATTACAGCCATATCAAATTGGTATTGCATACGTCAGCCCTCTGAGCCCAGCTCAGCTGTGAAAGCATTCGGTGTAGTCCCCATATTCACGCTGTCCTGCTGCGGCCATCAAAACAGTAGCCTTCGGGGTTGCCTCTTTTTGTTCCTTTGGGAGGGCAAGTAACCTTCCCAGAGAGATCGCCACTGCACAGGAAGCTTTCATGTGAAAAGGAAGCAAAGGAATAGACTCACATCAGGGTGCTTCATACCAAAATGGACTTGTATTCTTTTGAGAATGGAATGGGGCAGGGTTAGTGTAGACAGAGGGAGTACTTTATAGCCAGGTGAAGGTTCCTCCATCTTGTTTCTCTCTGCCTCGATCTTTCCTTCCTGTCCCCTCCACTTCCTGTAGCACAAAGCTCTTTGGGTGTGATGTCAGCAAGCAATGTTCACTTGCTCCAAGGGCAGGGATTGGACCATTAAAGCAGGCTTGCATTTAACCAATCACCTGTACACCTTTGTTTTTAAAAGAAGGGGGACTCCCACTCCTTCGATTCACTCCTGAGCAGCAACCTGAGCAAAAGATCAATGGATCTCTGTTGGAAGAGTTTTCTTTCCGAAGCCCTCACCTGGAGGTGTTGACTGAGTATCCAAGATATCTGCTCCCCAACCATCCACAGGGCATATTGGGGATGACCTATTGCTGGAACAAGACCTGCATCTCTGCCAGGCACACTGCTGCCCAGGGCCTCACTGTGTTGCAGGACACCTGGAAGTGTGTGCCAGCCTCCTCCGTGGTGGGAGCCTGAGATCAAGGACTCTCGAGTCGCTGGATTGGGACTCTCAGCAATCTGAGAGTCAAGACAACCAGTAGACCTGTGTTTTTGCCATCAAACTGCTTCAAGCCATGATTTGAGCTCTTTCAACCCAGTCAAACTACCAGGACCATCGGGTGCAACCTTTGGCACTCGACCAAGCTTTGAGCAACTGTTCTGCATCTCAAACCAGTTTGCCGGTGCACCGCACCAGCTAAGTGCATTGTGTAGGGAAGCCATGGTATCACAAGTATGACACTGACAAATGGATACAATTTGTAAAACCTTTATTGAATAGGTCAGGGTCGGAGAAACTCCTATTTTGCCTTATAACTAAGATGGGAGTAGTCTCGACCATCGAACGATAAAACTGTCCTAGTGAAGTCTGTCAAATCAAAATGGCCTATCCTAACAAAATACTAATCCCTGCCCCATCTCTTGTACAAAAGGTGTAAAATATTCAAAGGAAAAATCAGTGTTCAAGTTCAAAAGAATGAAGGTAGTTGAACCAGCTCTACTCCTTCCGTTAAACCTCACAGAGTAAGGCTGTCCTTGTAGGCAGGATGACACAGACAAGCTCGTGTTCTAACACTCTAAGCAATTCCAAATCGTGGCGTTCCATGTTAAAGTCTCTTTCTTGACTTTCAAAATTGTATTCCAACGTAAGGTTCACAAGGTCCCCCTCTGTCGTGCTCAGTCCTCTCTCGTCACAGTTCAACACAAACTTGCCGGGGCTCCCTTCCCCAAGCTTATCACAGTTCAACACAGACTTGCCGGGGGGGAGGAGGATAGGGGGGGGGGACTCCCTTCCCCAATCTTATTGTATTTGGGTCTCCCTCAATCAGGCTCGGACCCCTTTCGTATGTCGTAGACTTTCAAATGTGCGTGGCTCTCTTTACGGCCCACCAAAAGACCACTTCGACATGAACATTTACTCTCGCTTAATTCACTATTGCCGTTTGTTTGCTTTATAACTTCAAACAATGTACCTTTCACTGAGACTTTCGAATGGGCTACTTCCTTTCGCTGGACCACTCGGTTACATTGTATCGTTGATCTCACAGCTGCCTTTTACTTCAAAGTTCATTCACAAGTCTGCCCTTCTTTGCATCTCATCCACAAGTGTGCAGCCTTCACTTGTGATATCGTGTTGCTACTTCATTCGCTGTAACACACACTGGTCTCTCAGGGAGCTTGTCAACTCACCGGCTGTATGCACGTTCTTGTTTTGCCATTTCCAATTCATGAGTCAAGGTTAGTAACACAGTCTTGGCCTCACCTCCCCAACTCTGCCGTTCACCCTGGAGGGTCGCTGGCGTCCTTGAAACAAAATGCAATCTTCACTTGTGGGATCTGGCCTTCTCCACTTGTCTCTCGCGGTCTGTCAGAGGCAACGACCTCCAGTAGGGAACCCCCGGGGTTATTAGCCCGCTGCCCTTGTCCCTTGGTCCGTTGCTCTGCTCCAGTAGGTGTGCCTTTGTCCCGAAAGTTCTGCTCGTACTCGTGTTCCGCCTTGCTCAGAGTGTGTCTGTAGGTGTTGCCTTTTATTTGTGTGAGGAGAGCTAACTGGTATCAGGTGTATGCACTTAGTGTAAAGTGACTGACTTCGTCTGACCTGATTAACGGGGCATATCCAGTACAATGTGAGCGAGTTAGTCTTGATACTCTCAGTCACCATAATCCTTGGCCCAGTGTTTATGTAAAAAACAAAAGGAGGGGAGACGGGGGGACTTGGAAAATCCTACAAAATAGGATGGGGTAGATCAACAAAAATGGGCGGAAATACCGTGTCTCCCCATCTGCTGTCTGAACCCCCCTCCCCGAAGACCCTGCACCCTTTTCTGGTCAAGTTTTGGCCTGGTTTTCTTCTTTTTTGGCAGGGCGCTCACAATCGGTCTCTACCTCCTTTTCACTCCCACTGCTGTGTGGAGTCCCTCAAGGCTCCTCGCAATCTCCTACTGTGTTTAATATGTATATTCAGCTTCTTCTCGCCATAATCTACACACATGATTTTTTGTGCTACTCCTATGCTGACGATACGCAAATTAGTGTGCGTCTTGATCTAACTCAGCATGAGACGGCTGGTCATCCGAGGAGTTGCTTAAAGGCAGTTGCCGATTGGATGGCTTTGCATTGGCTCAAACTGAACGGTGAGAAAACGGAGGTGCTGGTGGTTGGCACAGCTACCTCCTCCTTGTTTTGGACACCCGAGTTCTGGCCTGTGAGCCTTGGTCCTTTTCCCTCTCCCGTCTTATCAGTGAAGGACCTAGGGGTAAACATTGCGGCCGCGCTATACATGGCTGAACAGGTCTCCTTTTCCTGTCAGAAGGCTCATTTTAAATTGCGGTCCCTACGGAAAGTCCTTACTTGTATTCCATCTAAATGCCATGCTCCAGTGGTATCATCCTTGGTAATTAGCAAAATCGACTACTGTAATGCCTTGTATTTAGCTGTCCCGCAACATCTGCTCCATCGTCTGGAGTTGTTGCACAATATGGCAGCTAGAGCAGTGCTCCACCCCCCATTTGGCGCCCATATGACGCTGCTTCTTCGCCAGCTCCATTGGCTTCAAGTCAAACAGCGCATTAAATTTAAGTCTGTGTGTCTGGTTCACAAAACCTTCTATAAAACAGGAGCAGAATATCTTTAATTGAAGTTTTGCCCCTATAAACCCTGCAGGTCTCTTCGCTCTCAATCTTTGAAAACTGTTCAACCCCCTAGGGTTAGACTCTTGGGTCGGTGGCCGGGCCTACTCAGTGGCTGCAGCAAAAGTATGGAATTCGCTCCCTTTTTGTCTGCGTGACATTGAGGCCCCAGCTTCCCTTTTGGCGGTCTCTTAAAACCTTTCTTGTTTAGGACTTTTAATTCACATGGCTGGCTCCCACCTCTGCAGTTGTAGCGCCATGATGCCTTTGGGCGAACAATGCGCTTTATAAGTATAGTTAAGATAAGACCCAAGTGATCCTCCTGCACTGGTCCACCCCCAAGGTCTGGATCCAAAGGCAATTGCCGTTCCCTGGCCAAGAGAGCGTGCACAGTGGGGATTAGCGGGTGAGAGCCCTCTGGTTTCTCACAGTTGTTGTGCTGGCATGGAGTTGAAGCCCATGGTTGTACCCAACACCTTCGAACCACCTCTTATGTTTGTTGCCGATCTTCAGTGACAGTCGACCAGACCATGGGAGATCCTTTGAACCGCGACATTCGAACGCCACACCGGAGCCACCCGACTGACTGGGCATCCAGTCACCAGCACCATCATCATTGAACTGACCCTGGTGGCCCTCACCATCTGCACTTTGCTGAATCCTGCCTTGAGCCACCGTTCGAATCACCTGCATCGTCGCTGTCAATCATTAGTCAGTCAAACCAACCCTGGTGGCTTCATCGAGCTGCGACACTCAATGCCACATCAGACTGCCAGTCTCAATTGCACATCCAGTCATCAGCATTGTTGCCGTCAAACCAACCATGGTGGCCCTTATGATTCACACTTCTTTGAACCACAACAAACTTCATCTCGACACCTGCTCGCAGCCTGGAACTACGCAACTGACACATTGGAGCCTGACTCGAACCACACAAACAGTACCGAGAAGCTTGGTTCAATGCAATGAAACCATCATAAAAGTATTATTCACTGTCAACTTTCCCATTGGTCCACCTTGGTGTCCTAGAGATTGGCTAGAACACCTGTAATCCCCTTTTGCACACAAGAACATATCCTTTTAAAGAACAGTGTTTACTTGCCTTCCACCCACGATTAATCAATCAGAATGTTGCATCTTGCTATCTTTCCTATCTGTGCTCTTTCCTCAGGGGTGGGTTTTGTCTACTGTTTTTCAATGTAGTTATTTTTGCAGATGGTGTTTTTAATTGAAGTATATACATTTCTATAGAACCTGGATTGGACATTACCTTTATTTTGGACTGTTGTAACTTTGCTGTTTGGGTTGCAACTGGATCATTCACATCCCTCAACTGTAGAGCCTTCCCTTGCCCCACCTTACCTCAAAAAGACAAAGGGAGGTATATCTCTGAAGTGTGCCGGTTTTACCTTTATGAATGGGATCACTCCTAATGTGTAGCAGTTTGAGGGCTGAGTAACTGCTTCAGCCATTGCTCACCCTTTTACTCCTTCAGGGCAGATGTTATTTCATCACACACACACACAAACACAGATACAACCAACAGATGGCAGTGCTTGCGCACACACACACACACACACACACACACACACACACACACACACACACACACACACAACATGGGAACACAGAACACGGCAGTGCACATGCACAAAAAGGCAGAGCACACAAAAAGGCAGAGCACATGCACTACATGGCAACACACAGAACATGGCAGTGCACACACAGACCATGGCAGCAAACATACACGCACACAGACACACAGCAGAGCGCACGCACCCACACACATGGCAGAGCACGCTCACACACATGGCCGAGCGCACACATACAACATGGTAGAGCGCACATGCACAACATGGCTGACCATACGCGTGCACACACACAACCAAGGTCGGACTGGCCCTTTCGGTCTTTCGGCCCGTGGCCGATCAACTTTGGGGTCCCCTGGGGCCGGTTTTCCGGCAGCCACCTCTGGGGCCGTTTTTTTTTTTTTGGCATGCCGGGCCAGCGGCCCCGGCCTAGTGTGTGTGCGCTGCTGAGCTGCGCCGTGTGGAGCTCGCGTTGCGAGTATTCGCGGCCGGCGGGAAGTCAGATGGGGATGGGGGGGGGGGGAGGGGGAATTGGAGGGGGAGGGGTAGTTGAGCCACCTGGGATCAGGGCTGGGCTGCGCAGCAGGGCATGGCAGGGAGCCAGGAGGGGGAGGCGCCGCGCGCCGGCAGCACTGTCTGACTCTGCAGCACAATCATCATAGCAGCAAGGTAACACTAGATGTTACCTTGCTTTGATGATTTGTATCTGCATCATGCATGCATCATAATTTATGATGCATGCAGATGCAGATGCAAGCATGTGCATAATTCATTCACGCCACGGCGTCGGTGGGCCTGGGCCACCAGGCCGGCGGCCATGCCGCCACTGCAGGGGGCGGCGGCGGCCGCGACTAAGGCGTGGCAGGCAGCCTCAGGCTGCAGCCACTTAACTCCGGGGATGCCGTACTCGCCTCGGGCTGGCTGGCTGCCCCGCTTCAAGTGTTACATATTTAACATCTACTGGCTTGGCTTGGCTGCTTCCTGTGCCTGCTGCTGGGCTGGGAGCTGCCCTGGGGGTGGGCTGCCCCCTTCCCCCACCAAGAAGTTCATGCCATATAATAACAAGTTGCTTTCAACTTTGCACTTTACAAAGTTGAAAGCAACTTGTGCCTGGGGGCTAGGGATGCGGCTGACGGCTGAGTAGACTCTGTGCCGCCAACGCAACGCCAAGTGGACTACCACGTGACTCTCTCTCTCAGACAGAGCCAGAAGACCACCCACAAGACACGAGTCATGATTGTGACACCCGCCGTCCAGCACAGCAGCAGCAGGCCTTGGCCCTTGGGCAGTGTGCAGCAGAAGGACTAGGCAGCACCACTGGTAGTGGGCACACAGGGCACCGCAGTGTGGCTGGCCTGGCAGCCAGAGCCAGGCACAGTCTCTACCGGTCCGCCTGACAGCCGCCCGGCTCAGCACTTGCTCCTCCACCTCTGAGTCCGAGGTGCAGTGCAGCCTCCGCTCAGGTTGGCCCGGCCCCCAGGCACACAGGCAGCCAGCAACAGCAGTAGAGAGAGGGAGAGAGACCCCCTGAGGCAGTCTGGATTGGCACTACTAGGTAAGATAATCGTGCCCCCATGATCTCTGACCCCATGTGCGTCTGCCCCCTGAAGCAATACATTGCCAGCCAGGAACCAGCCCTTTGTTTGTAATTGTAACCCACATCTGTCCTCTGCATGCGATCTGCTCTGCACCTGACCCTCATAGTTTCTTTCCATGGGTTGGGGACATTTAAGCTCCTTTATTGCACAGTTGAGTGAACGTCCAAGGAAAATGATTCAATTAGTCAGGCTGCCATGCCACACAATCCTGCCGTTCCTGTTAACATGTTTTTCCTTATTAGATCCCGCGTGAATAGGCAGGCGGCCTGATCTACCAACATTTCTTCGAGTTTATCATAAAATAAATGTGCAATGCTGCACTGCAGACATTATCATCACCACGCCCACTTAAACACATTGCGCTAGTCTCCCGCCTCCTTCCAACCCTCCCCAGAGAGCGCCCCGATTATTCTTGCCCAGCCCATGGTCCAGGGATCTCTGCTGCTCATCACATCAGAATGTACAGATCTGCGTGACTGCGAACTCGACTCCCACCCTCTGAGTTTGGCCCCACACCTCCTGGTAGGAAAGTATGGATGGATGGGCTGGGAGTTAAGAAAAAGCAAGTCACCACCTTAATGTTGCAGAACGTGAGCCATCCAGACATCTACTCTGACCCGAGAGTCTCCCTCGTCAGCGTCCAGTGGCAATTATTAACGTAGAGCATTTTATTGTTATAACCTGCATTTGTATATATTGTCAGGCCATGAATGAAGTGTGCTATGCATATGGTGTGCAAAAGTAATTGGACGGGACCCATGCTTTGAACTGTAGGGTTGGTGTGTGGTGCAGAGCAGCACCGCCCTTTGCGCGGGTAGTGCCAGTGAGGCGCCCAACGTGCGCTATCGAGTCAGCAGATACCCCCATAAGCCCTCTGTGCCGTGCGTGCCCCGATCTCGCAAGCTCATGCCCCTTGCCAAGTTGCCAGTAGCAGTCACACTGCCTTTAAGCCACCCTATAGGCTATGTGATTGTGCAGTGCAAGGCATATCAGGGTGATCCATCCGATAGTGTCAACTTGATACTCTCGGATGTTTCATATGCTGCTTGTCAACTCAATGCTTCATACCATAAAAAAGTTGCCTCTGTTATGCTGACGAGAACCCCCCGCCCCCCACCTCCACCCAGAATATAAGCAAGCTGCTGGTGCCTACCCAACCCATCCCCTGGACTGTGACAACGCATTTTTCTTTTTAATATACCCCCTTGTTCTAATATCAAAAGTCATAGAATTAACCAATTTCCCAACATATAACCTCTCAGCAACAGTCGCTCAACCTGCTGGGCGACCATGGTAGCCCGAAACTGCAATGTTCTATTGATCCCTTATTGCTATCCTGCCTACCAATGGTGTGTCTTGCCTTGGGCACTATATGTGAGGATGCAACATGCCACCCGGTTTCGAGCGCATCTACCCTCGGCCAGCTGCAGGAAGAACACCTTTTTTTTGCTGTAGTATTTAGAAAGTGGGCCACTCCTCCAAAGTTTGCCCTGCCCAAGTGCCTGCTTATTGGAATGTCTCTCGCCGCCCCACACAGAGTAGAAAATGTAACGTTGCCACTGCGCTTCTCTGTGAGTGATGGTGGTTAGGAGAAGGCACAGTAAACTAGGCCCAATTGATGTGTATGGAAATAGCCTGTCCTCGATAGACACTGTCATGTGCGCCATGTGACAGAAACCATGTTCACATCATTTAAGAGATTCGCTAATTCTAGCCATGTGATCCGTGTGTTATAGAAGCATCATTTGACATGCATTTGCATGCCCAATAGTTATCATGCTTCACATTGCAGGACTGTGTATTTAGTGATCTTTATTCTGCACTTCGATGCACATATTACAAGAACGTTACACAGTTGCTTGCAATGCAAATGTTTGCAGCAGTGCAAAAAAATGTACGCTTGCTGGTTTAATAATGCACAGCAAATGCTAACTACCTTTATTAATAGGGACCTGGTGAGTTGTTGCTCTACCTCTGTGTACCGTTGATATGTTAGTTGGCATTTGCATAGCACACATCTCCAACTGGTTTTGCTTCATAGCACTGTGATAAACAAATACACCATTATGAATGTGTCTTGACGCCAAGCACTTGTTTCATTACTGCAGGGCTGTCGCTAATGTTAGACATTTAAGCCACCGAATTTCCAGCGCATTACTTTAGATCCCTGCCAGCAGAGAAGATTCAAAACCAAAGGTGAATTGTTAATTCTCTTTTTTGTACTGCCCACCCCGACTGCTGCTGTCTGAGTTTCTCTCTCAGTGGCAAGGGTGTTGCATTCCAGGAGAGTAATAGTGCCCCATTAGTGCCTGGGGTGGGTGTGGGAAAGCTGCATGCGTAATGCGTTGTATGATCTGCATTTTCTGGTACAGCGCATAATGGCCTGTACTCACCCATTGATTGCACAAAACCATGCTAATGTATATTCCCACCAAACTCAATCCTGGGATCTGAGCTAGCTCTATCAAGCAGTAACATCAAACGTTGGCCGGCTAGTGTTATCTAAGCAGTCTGCTGAGAGTTAATGACTCAATTTCTGCTGTAAAAGAGCCCCTGTTGTAAAAAAAATGTCTTAACCAGGTGTGCCTTTAGCTATTTATAAGTAAAATGTTTGTCCTTGCAATTGTTCCTTGATCTGAAGTCCTGCTAAAAACAAGCAGTGCCAAAGCCAACAGTGCTGGCTTGTGTATTGGTGAGGCATTTGCCAGGCACTGACATCAAATGCCCAGGTAGTACCATTACGGCAATGCCTGCCAAATGCCTATTCCATGCCAAAACTCTTGGCTTTGCCAGTGCATGCTTATTTTAGGTCAATCCCAACCACCCTGCACACATCAATGTTAACTACTACTAGGTGAATCCAAGTCATTGTATGCCAACATGTTATTACACTCAAATTTAATAATTCATCTCATTCTCCCTGCGATAGAATTTGATATGGGCAATACAATGGCAGCCATGAGGTGGAATTCGAGCAGGGATAGCAGTTTTCAGCAAGAGTGACATGGGTGGGGCAGAACTGGGACAAGAGGCAGGCAGCATGAAAATGTGTTACAGTGGTAATGTGTTGTAATGTAACAGACACATGAACCCTCCATGAGTACCATTTTCTGTAAAGTCGTGAATTGACGCGATTCACGGATGATGGTTTGAGGGCCACTTTTTTTGAGGCGAAGGGTGGGCCACTTTTTTGAGAGGGGTGGGCCATTTTTTTGGGGGTGTCCGGGCCTATTTCTTGTCCCAGTCCGACCCTGCACACAACATAGCAGAGCACATGCGCGCACACACAACATGGTAGAGCACAAACACAACATGGCAGAGCACAAACACAACATGGCAGAGCACAAACACAACATGGCAGCAAACACAGTGGCAGCAGGATAACCAAGCAGTGGAGGTGCGCACGCACACTGAGCATGGCAGCGCACACACATACTGATCGCGGCGGCACACATATACCGAACGCGGCGGCACACACACCCCGGATAGCAGCACACAACAGGATGGCAACACACACAAACTAGAGGATGGTAACACAAGACACACACGTCACAGCACCACCTAAGATCCCTACAACAAACACATTCTGCAGAGTTGCTACAGACCAGGAACCAATTAGGAGGACTCCAACATGCTATGGCCCATGACAAGCCACATTCAGCAACACTGGCATATGTTACTACAAGGGCAGCTCGTGTGAAAAAAATATCCTATTCTTGTCTTCCAGCCAAACAACACAACATGGATCACAGCACTGAGTAGAAGCAAGCATCTAGGTGGTCTTCCTTATGCACTCAAATCCATGTTTTGGGAAAGGAAATATATTTTCAAGGCTAAAGGTGCTCACTTTAGCTCAAACTGTTTGCATTATGGGAACAAATGTCTTCCCCAAATCAATTCATACTGTAATATTCTGCATTATATGCATCAAAACATCCATTCCCACACTTCCCAGTCCTGTAGCAGGCGAAGAACAGCTCTGCACCTTTAGGCCTGGGCCCGCTTACACTGTTTAAATATATTCACAAACTCTTAGATAATGGCAGCAGGAAAGACCACTAGTCATCTAGTCTGCCCATATTCATACTATGGCAGCTGAAAAGCATGCTGGCTTCATAATATGATGTCCACCAATTTTTACAGCTGTTTCAAAGTCTTATAATGTATTTATTCAGTTTCTTTGTTGCCCACTGCTTTCACATATTCCACATGGTCATCATTAACATATTGAGTTTGCCCTTTGCCAAACGGGGAGAGGAGTATTCCGAGCAGGCGCATTGCACTAAGCCTTCCTGATACTACCCACATGTTCCCAATAAAATGAGGTTCACAAAACGTTGCTTGTTCATGCCTCAGGTGGAGGGAGAAGGGAGTAGTTTCTTACCTGTAACTCCATTTCTCCAGCGTTGGTATCTTTCATGGATTCACATGCTTAGAATATTCCCCATCGTCAGACTGGGAACCCTCGGTACACATATAGTCGTTTCCAATAGGAAAAAACTTCCGACACTTGTGTGTCCTATCCCCGTCTACGTCCTCTCCGGGGCCGCCCACGCACGCCCCGTTGGACGCAATGGTATACAAGCCACGCCCCCGCGGGTCCCGTCAGATTTCGGCCCCTCCAAAGAGAAAAGGAGGGGTTGGGGGGCGGCTTACATACACATCTTGCACATTGCATTCCGGGGAGGCCGGTGGGCGCATGTGAATCCATGAAAGATACCAACGCTGGAGAAATGGAGTTACAGGTAAGAAACTACTCCCTTCTCCAGCATTGGATCTTTCATGGATTCACATGCTTAGAATAGATTGTATAGCAGTATCATCGAAGAAGGAGGTGAGAGTGCAATGTAATTTACATTCACAAAGACAAAAAACACCCCCAGTTCAAATATGTATGTAAGCCGCAACTTATTTTCTGATATAAGCATTTCCATAATACATAGTTATGCATCTATACACAATTATCCACCCATATATATATATATATATATATATATATATATATATATATATATATATATATATATATATATACACATATATATAATAGGCAAAGTAAGCGACAACAGTTTCACCGTACTTGGCTTACCTCATTGAAACAGATGGCTTAGCACTGCCCGTCCCATCTGTACCTCATCCGCGTGCTGCCTTTCCAGGCAGTAATGGCGTGTAAACGTGTGTGGGACAGACCATGCCGCCGCCTGGCAGATGTCTGTCAGAGGAATTCCTGCCCATAGAGCCGCGGAGGAGGCTGTCGATCTCGTGGAATGGGCTCTAGGGCGTCCTTGTAGGGGTCTCCCAGCCTTGGAGTGACTAAAAGTAATTGCCGAAAAGACCCAACGAGCCAGGCCTTGCTTGGAGATTGCCCTTCCTCTCGTTGACGGACCGTAGGCAATGAACAACTGTCTGGTAGTTCCGATATCTTGCGTCCTTTGCAGGTAAAATTTTAACGCCCTTTTGACGTCCAGAGTATGAAGGGCTTTTTCCGCCGTCGACGACGGGGACGCAAAGAAAGTAGGAAGGACCAGGGTCGAGTGCTTGTGATAGACTGTCGGTACTTTCGGGATGAAAGTAGGGTTAGTTGATAAAATTACTTTGTCCTTAAAGAATCTCATATATGGAGGATCTATGACCAATGCCTGTAATTCCGACATTCTTCTAGCCGATGTAATGGCAATTAAGAAAGCCAGTTTCCAAGATAGGAACTGCATGGATGAAGAGGACATTGGCTCAAATGGAGGCTTCATTAAGGCAGCCAACACCACATTTAAACTCCACGACGGTGGGAACCGTTTCGTAAGGGGGAAAGTTCTAAAGAGACCCCTCATTAAATGTTTCACCAGTCTGCCACTGAATAATGGTGAAGACTGTCTCCTCCTCGTAAACCTTGAAATGGCCGCCAAGTGCACTTTGATGGACGATGATGACAGCCCACTCTCAGCTAGGTGAAGAAGATACGGAAGAATTTGTTCAGGGGTTACTTCTAAAGGCTGAATTTCGTGCTGTGTTTGACACCACGTACAGAACCTTCGCCATTTGCATATGTATGATTTGTTAGTCGAAGGGGCCCTAGCCGCCTGCAGAATTCTCCGGCAATCCGACGAGACTTTCAAGCTGCCAAACTCTGAAAAGTCAGGAGCCATGCTGTTAAGTTGAGGCTGTCCGGATTGTGGTGCCACACCGTTCCCTTGTCCCTGGACAGTAGGTTCGGCACTTTCTGGAGAGTTATAGGCTGTTCCAACGACAGATGTAGGAGGTCGGAAAACCATGGTTGTCTCGGCCAATCGTAAACCTTGAAATGGCCGCCAAGTGCACGGTGCCACTAGAATGACCCGGCATTTGTACCTGCGAATCCCCTGGATTGTCCTCCGTATAAGGGGGAGCGGAGGGAAAGCGTACAGGAATTTGTCCGTCCAAGGAAACGAGAACGCTTCCCCCAGGGATCCTTTTTGAGGCCATCCGCTCGCGAACTGTTCGCATTTCCTGTTTTCTTTCGTTGCGAAGAGGTCGATTGAGGGGGTCCCCCACCTTTCAAAGATTATTTGTAGCTGACCGGTGTCCAGCTCCCACTCGTGTATTTGTGCCATTGTCCTGCTCAGGGAATCCGCTTGCACATTCTTCACACCCGGGAGTTGGTAAGCCACTAAGGATATGTTGTGTTTCAACGCCCAGTGCCAGATCTTTTGAGCTTCCGCCGAAAGGGTCCTGGATCTGGTGCCGCCTTGCTTTATCAAGTAGAACATGGCTGTCGTGTTGTCTGTCAGCACTCTTACTTTTGATCCTTTGATATGTGGAAGGAATGATTTCAAGGCCCATCTCACTGCCCTCAGTTCCAGCACGTTGATGTGTAGGTGCGATTCGGTCGAAGACCATCTGCCCTGGGTTTGATGATCGTTCATGTGTGCTCCCCAGCCCGTCAGGGAGGCGTCCGTGATGATGGTGTTCTGAAATTCCAGCTCTTGTAGAGGAACCCCTCTGTCCAGGTTGTGAAAGATTTTCCACCATTGGAGGGATCTGATGACACCCTCGTCGTCGACGGTTATCCTGTCTGACCACCGGCCCGTGGCCTGCTTCCATCTGTCCGACAGGAACTCCTGTAGAGGCCTCATGAACAATCGGCAGTTTGCTACTAGGTGGATGCACGAAGCCATGGAACCCAGGATTGCCACATATTTTCTCACGGAAAATGTGTTCTGTAGGCGAAGTTGACTCGTCAGTTGTTCGATCTTCAATATTTTGTCTAGGGACAGTTTCACTATTCCCGAGTGGGTTTCGAATTGAGCTCCCAAATACTTAAAGCTCCTTGAGGGCTTTAGAGAAGACTTTTCGAAGTTCACTGCGAACCCCAGTCGTTGCAGAAGTTGTAAGGTGGCTTGTACGCTGTCGTTGGTCGACGCTGGGGAGGATCCCCTCACAAGCCAGTCGTCGAGGTACGGGTATACATGATGCCCTCCCTTTCGCAGCCAGGCTGCCACAGGTGCCAAACATTTTGTAAACGTTCTTGGGGAGGACTTTAGACCAAATGGGAGCACTGCAAATTGGTAGTGTGTCTGACCTACCATGAACCTCAGAAACCTCCTGTGTTTTTGACACACCGGAATGTGGAAGTACGCGTCCTGTAGATCTAGTGACGCCAAAAAATCGTCCCTTTGGACGGATCTGATCACCTCCTGCAGTGTAAGCATTTTGAATTTTTGACTCTGTAGGGTCTTGTTGAGGTCTCGCAGGTCGAGAATAGGGCGCCATTTTCCGTTTGGCTTCTTTACCACAAAACACCGTGAGTATACCCCTAGGCCTTTCTGCGATGCAGGGACTAATTCGATGGCGCCTTTCTGTAACATGAGTGTTACTTCCTGCCGCAAGATGTTTAGATGTGGCTGGGATAGGTGTATTGGTGGACATTTTGGAGGTTTGCATTTGAATAGTAGGGAATGTCCGTACCTCACAGTGTCAAAAACCCACTGATCTGTTGTGATGGTCTCCCATTCCTCGATGCAGCTTGACACTCTTCCTCCCAGAACGGTACGCTTCCCGTCATTGCTGGTCTTTCTGTTTGCTCGTCGACGACGAATAAGTTGGTCGTCTCTTGGAAGACTGGAAGTTTCTGCGCCGGCTTGAGGTCTGAGCGGCACGTCTATATCCTTGGGAAGGATACGCTGATCTACCAAAAGATCTATCCCTGGTTGCTGAGAATCTTGAGTTTCCAGATGCTCCTCTAAAGGGACGAAAAGAACGAAAGGGCTTACCACTCTGGAGAGAACCCAACGAGCGTGCTGTATCTGAGTCCTCCTTCATGCCCTTCAAGGCCTCGTCCACCTTTTCTCCGAAAAGAAGATCACCTTCGAAGGGCATGTCCAAAACTTTATACTGTACTTCGGGTCTGAAGTTGGTGCACTTAAGCCAAGCCTGGCGTCTTAGAACAACTCCGTTATTTATTTGTTTAAAACCCGAATCTGCCAGTTCCACCGCTATGTTAATAGCATGATTCGATGCTTCTTCGCCTTCTCGAACCAGGGACATCGCCGTTCTTCTATGTTCTTCCGGGAGGTGGTCCAGGATAGGTGCCAGTCTGTGCCACATCTCCCTGTCATATCTTGTCACAATCGCCAGGAGTTAGCTGCTTTCACCGTTGAGGCCCCCACAGAAAGAACCTTCTTACCAAATACGTCTTGGCGCCTCGCCTCATTATCTGGAGGGGTAGAGCATTTATGTTGGGCCTTTGCTTTTCTCGTCGCCGCCGACGACACCACCGAGTCCGGTGTAGGTTGAGCCGAAAGACACTTCAGTGTAGAGTCTGGTACTTTAAATTTCTTTTCAATGCGGCCTTTGAAAGCCGGCTCAGAAAATGGGTGACGCATGGTTTGAACACCTTCTTTCCAGACATGGTCTAAAATGGGTATTGAGAATATTGAGCGTCTACTCTTGCCCATATGGTCAAAAAGAAAACAGTCCTTTTTCTCCTCCTGTTGGACCAGGCCAAACTCCTTGCACGCTTTTTCCATCATAGAATGAAAGGCACCTATATCGTCCGGTGGTGACGGGTGAGTGGGACTCTTTGGTGTTTCCATTTCCACATCCGACACCCAGGATGGATCCCTAGATGGTGAGAGGGATATATCTGACGCTGACCCGTGGTCAGATAGGGAGTCCGAAAGCTCACCTTCCTCCTGGACTGCTGGAGTAGTTGGAACCCCGATCGATCTGGTCGGGCGGTGTGAAGGGCCGGGCTCGTCGACGGGGGGTGTCGACGGTACAGGTGGAAGCCTTTCGTCCAGCGATTTCAGCAGCGAGTGTAAGGAGGACAGTACCTCCATGGACAGGGTCGCCTGAGAGCTTGGAGGTTGGATAAACACCTGAGAGCAGGTTGCTCCTGATGGAAACCTGGCTCGTAGACCGAGGTCCTCCGGGCTCACAATTCTGAAGCCGTCGTCATCTTTCGAGGCAATTGACGCTGCCTGTTCCTGTAGCAATGTGTCAGGCAACCCCATATCAAATACTTCTGGTCTCCAGGCCAGAACTTCCGTCGACGAGGACATCGTCGCCGAGGTCGTCGCTGGGGTGATGACGGGTGAAATCGACTGCGTCAGCTCAGTGAGGACACCGACTGGTTCATCGTCGTCGACGTTGGGCCTGCAGGTGGTTTAGGCGGTCCCGCCTTCACAGCGCTCTCCCTGCGTTTATCCGAATCTCTACTCGTGGCTGATCTGTGTTGATCGCCCGAGGAGGATTTAGGCCTCTCCTTTCCTTTCTTCGACGAAGTTGACGAAGATGTCTTTCTTGCAGAGTCTTTAGAAGAGTCCTTAGTGACTTCGTGGAATGTCCTTTTCCGCAGGTCGTGACTTCTTAGCCGGAGGTTCCGACGAAGTTGAGCGTCGAGGGGCTCCTGATGTTTTCGCCAAGGCTACGCTGCGCACAGAGCCCACCTCTGACTGAGGGTACGCTCCCGCACCGTCATTTAACCAGGATACCAGCCGTCGATTTCGATCCTTCAGGGTTTTTTGGGAAAAACCTTTACATATTTCACACTGGTCTCCCGAGTGGTGAGGGTGGAGGCAATAAATACAGTCTAAATGGCCGTCCCCCTCGTAAACCTGCTTCAATCCGCACGTGGCACACGGGCGAAATAGAGGTTTTCCCGACATTCCGATAAAATTAACAAACTCACAGGAGTTTGACAATTCGACAAAATCTAGCAGTAGAGACTACGCGAGGAGATCCCACTATCTTTGGAGACGGTTGAAATCTGACGGGTCCCGCGGGGGCGTGGCTTGTATACCATTGCGTCCAACGGGGCGTGCGTGGGCGGCCCCGGAGAGGACGTAGACGGGGATAGGACACACAAGTGTCTGAAGTTTTTTCCTATTGGAAACGACTCTATATGTGTACCGAGGGTTCCCAGTCTGACGACGGGGAATATTCTAAGCATGTGAATCCATGAAAGATCCAATGCTGGAGAAATTGCAAATTCAAGGGTTACATTGAAGGTGTGTGGTAAGCCCACTACCCCAAGAGTAAGTTGTGAATCCAGGGGCTACACTAGACATCCAAAATGTTTCCGCCACCCTACATTTTCAAAGCTTGAGGAAAATGTGATGGCTGCACAATGAATCCCCACCCTACTTCCTTTCGCTTTGTATTCTACTGATTTCCTCTGTATCACTGCCATCTCTCCATGCTCAGCTCACCTGCCCCCGAGAACCTTTTATTTGTGGAGGAACTCGCTAATTCGACATTTAGTTGGATGAAGGGCAGTTACCATGGTGACAGACAGTCACAAGGCCGCTGTAAACATCTGTTTTAGCTATGTATCTATTCCCTGGGGAAATTGATTCAGAGAGGTAGGAGGGTGGGATGCGAGATGATGATGAGTTTAGAAATGCCCCTTTGCAGAAGTAACCAGTAAGATTCATAGGATGGAGCAACAGAAAGGTCTTTCACAAACAAGAGGCTATCTTTGCTTAGTGACATTCACAGTTGCGATTACATCCTGCATAAATATGAATGCATGCACTGCATGAAACTTCATTAGCACCCTGGAAGGGGGCGCTGCCAATCAGGAGGCTTGGAACGCAGGCTGTATTGTATGGTACAAGCCCACGTTTCGAGCAGTCTGGGCAGCAAGCGCCCTCTTCCTTTCCCCACAACCCTTCACCACTTAGCACCCATGCAGTTTTACACAGGTGCCAATGGTGTCTTTTTCTTTCTTTGACAAAAAAAAAAAAGAAACTTACCTTTGTTTCGCGGCCTGGACAGTGCTGCTGTCAGCCAAGTTAGTTTTCCATGCCAATAACGTCAAATGGAAAAGGACTTCCCTGACAGAAGCACTGGACGGCGCCAAGCCGCACACCAATCGCAAGTTTCTTTTTAAATAGAAATACACCATTAGCCCTCGTGTAGAGAACTACATGGGTGCGAATGGCAATATTAACCTCGGCCACAGGCCAACCCTCGGTAACACCATTGGCACCCTTGTTAAGGGACCATCGCTTCACTGAGGCCCTTAACTTGGGCAGTGGGCCGTTACCAACAGGGTTGGCCCGTTGTCTTGGTTAATATCGCCTCATTAGCACCCTGGAAGGGGGTGCTGGCTAATCAGGCTGCCCGGCTGTTTTGTATGGTACAAGCCTACATCCCTAGCAGACTGGTTGCTGCTAAGCCAGCACCTCTCCACCTTCCTCCTCTCTTAGCACCTGGGTAGTTTCCCTATGCTGGTGCCAAGAGTGTCTAATACGTTTTAAAAAGAAAGAAACGTACCTTGCCGCACAGCCTGGCGTCGCGCCAGGTTGTCCCCAAGTCAGTTTCACTGCTGATAATGGCACGGGCCATCAACATTGACAACGGATGCAGGGGAAACAATGGCACGTCACCGGGGCATGCAGGGAGGTAAGTTTCTTTCTTTAAAAAAAATAATGAAACCATTAGCACCCACGTACAAAACTACATCGTTGCTAATGGCGATATGCCCCTTGGTGGCAGGCTGACCCTGCCGTTACTGATAGGGTCGGCACACCGCCTCTGGGCATATCACCCCAATATCATCTACTGTTTTCTACAAATTAACTGCTCACCTGCAGTGGGGTTTTCAACATCTCTTCTTTCTGTCAAGTCGCTGGCTGTCATATCACACACTGTAGGCAGACCTTCCTCCTCTTCTTTTATTCCGCCATTTACCTCAAAGTCCTGTTGGCTTTCAAAAGGCGATTTGATTAGTTTGATGCTATTGGGTTCTTCCTGGACATTCCCAAGGAGTGGCTCCTCCTCTTTAATTGCATCTATCTCCCCAGATTCCTTAGGGTCTATAACCGATTGTTGAATCTCCTCCTCAATTACCTTGCTATCGTCTGAGCACAGGTGGTTGGTAACCTGCCTTTTCTCATCTTTAATCACTGCTCTCGCCTCTAAAAACGTGCAGACTCCGACAGATGGCTCAACTTCTTCTTTAACCACCACAGACTCATTTGAGACCTGGTGGAGTCTAACAGACTGGTTGTCCTCTTTCATGCTCTCCTCCTTGGAGCTCTGGCAGTTTCTGGCATGTGATCCCAGTTTACTTTTCATCTTTCTCTCTGTAGAACCATGGCAGTCTTCAACAGGCGTCTCTGCCTCCTCATTACGTTTCATCGCTTCCCTTTCCTCTGAGCTTTGGCATACTCCCATAGACCACTCTCGTTTAACCAACACAGTCTCTTCTGAGCCAAGGTGGTGTCCAACAGACTGGTCCCTCTTCTCTACCACGATGTCCCATTGCATGGGTCCCTGACAGTTTCTGCCGCGCAGACCCCTTGTGTATTTCATCTTTCTTTTTGCAGAACCCTGGGGGGCCTTAACAGGTTGCATCTCTTGCATCCTCTGTCTAATTTCCGGAAACTGGGAGTCCCTGTCAGATGGTCCGATCTCCTGTGTAATGCTTTGTGTCCCATCCTTGCACTGGAGGTCATAAACAGAATGCTCCTCTTCTTTAATCCTCACTATGACGGCAGGCCTCACAGAAACAAACCCTAAAAAAAAAGAAAAAAAAAGGTAAAAACAAAATACAAAAACAAATTTAGCAAGGTCTATATAAAATGTTCCCACAATACGTCAAACACAGCACATTTCATGCCCACGATATGAGAATTTTGCTGATAAAGTTATCAACCTAAGTAAATACAAATGCAGCTCTGCCAATGCAAAACACTCCAAACTTACCAAGTAAACCTAGAATTAGCTGTAACTCCTAACAATTCAGCAAAAAAAAAAAGGATATCTCTGAAAAAGCACAGCAATTACAGATTGCTCTACTCTTTGCTAGTATAGCAACACTGAACATAATTCTACAGTTCTACTACAGTACATCACACAAACTGCCTGCCGGTTACCTATTCCGTTGCTGGTACAGGTCTGTCAATGTACCTTATTCAAGACCTATGAGAGCCCGCCTTCAGATTAAAACAATGAAATACTTGCATACAGCTCTACCAATGTACATCAATAATGACTTGCAAGACAATCTGCTGTTCCAATATTGAAAGACACACATACACTTCTTTGCACCCCACTTATGGCAAATGTGCATCTTCATATTGCAGGGCTGGAAGGCAGCAAAGAGTTCTGCCAATATACATCAATCATGACCTAAAAGGGAAATTGCCCAGTCGCCCTCATAATTCCAACGGCCGAAATTCTAATTCTAATTATTTTTTAACACCCCCCCCTTCCACCAGTTATATATATGGGGGGGTAATGTGATATAGTAATATTCTGGTAAAGTACAGCCTTAACTATGCAAATTATATATGTACAAAAACGGTATATCCTTTCTTGAAAAACGTTCACAAATACACATCAGTGCACAATGAGTAGCCAAAGATCGCTCTGAGAAAGGGTGATTCAGGGTTTCGTGGGTATCCCTACAAAATATCCCCACCAAAAATATCGCCGTAAATATGGCCGTTTGTCTCGCCATAGGCGATATTTTTTGGGGTTAATTTGTGGGAGCGGGGGCTGCGGGAGTGTCCCCAGCACATTTTAAAATAATGCGGGGGTGTCCCCGCAGGGTCCATAGGTCAACATCGCCACAAAAATATGGTGATAATTTTGTATTGCGATATTTTTGCGGGGATATTAACACATGGAGCCGGTTTCGTGCAGTTAGAAGTATCACACCTCGAAGAGCTCTTAACCTTCAGGTTAAGGGTCAAATATCCCGCTTTTACTGCCTTGAAAGATAGACATTCAACTTTCAACTTCACTGTGCCTCCAAGGTGAGTTAATGAAAATTCTAAAAGTTTAAGATGAGGACTGATCTGCCAGTAAATGCAATGGGATCAGAGACTTCACCGATCTAGTCACGACCATGTCCCTCAAGCACGCCATCAACATCTTCCTAGGCAACTTCAACTTGCCAAGCAACAAGACCACCAAACCGATTAAGGAAGCTCTCCTTGGCCTTCTCGACACAGTCAGCCTCACACAGCACACGAAAGACCCAACCAATGAGCAAGTAACATCTTCAACCTAATCATCACTGCACTGTCCTCCCTTCACTACAGCTCTCCTCTCCGTTGACTGGTCTGACCACCTAGCCATGCCTTTCAACATCTTGCACACCGCCCCAGTCAAGCACTCCCAGCAGAACCCCATCAGATAAACCTTCATGTCCTTCAAGAACTTCCTCGTAGAAGCCCTCACGGAAGACCTCACCAACCTCCACCTTACAAGTACTTAACGCCAGCCTCTCAGTCTCTATCGACCGACACGCGCCTCTGAAACAACGCAACTGCAAACCGAAGCTGCCAGCACTCTGGTACAAGCAACAACTAAACTTCAGCTCAGGAAACCAAAGGAAACCTGATACCGATCTAGGATCGCATCCAACCTGGCGCTCCTCAAGGAACTCGGAGAAACCCTCCGACAACTAATCAACACAGCTAAGGGCTCCTGCTATCAGAATACCACAGAAGAAGCCGACAGCAAAAGCAGAGCCCTCTTCAAAGCAGTCAAGCACAGAGTCAACCTGCTACCCGACCCTGCCATACCACACACCGTTGAAAGATCCACTTCCATCAACACCTTCATCGACAAAATCAGCAAGATTTGCCAGTACATAGACACCAGCTCTGCATCCACAGACCCACCTCATGTCCCTCCTCGTGAAATCTCCACACCCTGGACAACATTCACGACACTTTCGACAGAAAGCCTGGTAGAAACCATGGGCGCCCTCAAAGCCACATCATATACAGACAACATCCTTCCATTATCCATCCTAAAGACCCGACCCGCAGAAGCTCACCTTCTCTACTTGTAGATCATCAACAGCTCCCTAAATCAAGGCACCGTCCCATCGACCCTAAAGACAAGACAAATCCTCCCTCTACTAAAGAAAGCCACTCTGGATCCAGACAACCTAGGTAACTATCGCCACATCACCCATCTTCCCTTCGATCATCGCTAAAGCGTTAGCCACACAACCGCAACACATCTACACCAACAATCTTCATCTAACCTACCAATCCGGGTTCAGGCCGAGATGCAGCACAGAGAAAGCAACCATACAGGTGGTTGACGGCGCCCTAAACATCCTTGACAAGGGGAACAACAGCCTCCTGGTTCTACTCAACCTCTAAGCCGCTTTCGACACAGTAGACTACCAGGCACTTATGGACACCCTACATCGTGCATGGGGATCAGCAACCTTGCCCTATGCTGGTTCAAGTCCTACCGCGCCAACCACCAGCAGTGATGGGCTCCTCTAGATCGCCAATGCTACCCGTCACCTGTGGAGTCCCACTGGGTTGCATCCTCTGCTCAGTGATCTTCCATCTATACATGGAGCTGCTGGGAGCTCTCCTAGCCACACACAACACCCACATCCACCAATACACAGCTATACCTCAAGATCGACTCAATCAAGGAGATCCATATGCTCAAAACCTGCCTCTCGCTGATCCAGTGCATACTTGAAGCACAGCCCCTCCAAGACCGAATTCCTACTCCTCACCAACAACACTGAAAACCTGCACCAAGTCCCTTGGGTTCCATATCAACAATAAACCTGTCCTTCAAGACACATATAGCTAAAAAAACTAAAAACTCAGACAACTTGGAATCAGCTCTACCTCCTGCAGAAAGTCAAGCGCTCCCTCCGGACAGCTTTAGGTCCACTGTTCAAGGATTGGTCCTATCCCATCTGGATGGGGGCAATGCACTCCTGGAAGCATCCCATCGTCCTCCCTTGTGCTCCTGAGAAGTGCCCTACACGTGGCTGCACACCTCATCAAGGGTCTATGCAGATACAACCACATCAACCTGGCCCTCATCGACCTTCACTTGCTCCCACTGCACACACGAATCACCTTCAAGTCTTGCTGCATCATCTATAAGGCAGTCGCCCTCAAGTCACCCATCTACCTCGCTGAGAAACACAGCATCTCTGGCAGACAGCGCACCACCAGAAGCCAGGAAATGTGCAGACTTGAAATCTGCCGCTACAAAAAGAAAAGGACCAGAAATCAAGCCTTCTCTGCCTATGCTCCATGACTAAGAAACCACCTGCCCGTCAGCATCAGACTCATCCCCACGCTCCTACAAGTCCGAAAATAACTCAAGACCCACCTCTTCTGTCCCCAACACCTAGGCCATCACGTCACCCCTCACGGTACCTCTGAAAAGCACTCTTATGCATTAGTACTGTTGTATCCCTCTGTAAAGAGCTTTGTTGCGTCCCGAAGCTAGGTCCGTGCTCAATCAAATACCATAATAATAATACCGCCAAGAGACAAATATCACTGTGCACATTTTTCACCCTGGTTAACTCGGTTTTATGTTTTCAGTGTTCTTTATTATATCTTTGGTCTTTTTATGAACATTTGACAGTGGTTTGTCTGCATGGGAATATTCTTCCTGAAACCGTACAATTAAATGCAGTTGGTCCAGAAAAAAAGCCATTGCAGTCTGTGTGTGTGCTGATTAATCTAATACGGTTGAGGTAACTGAAGAGGGAAGATCCGAAACTGCCTTCCGTCCTGAAAGACCCCCCCCCGCCAACCAGAATAAGCACCAATGACATCATTGCCACCAATCCTATGAGCTCACACCAATCCCCTCCCACCATGGACAACTACTCCGAACGTTACCCTGCCAGCAGCCCATACACCCCTGCAGGAATACGAACTCTACCTAGAGTGGACGAGGAGAGGCAAGACAGAGCTGGAGACGATTGCATGGACAGAACCGACTAAATATACAGAGAAGCCATAGCTACGTTAGACAGCAAGCACATGTGCAATACGCACATCCGGGACACTCACACACCCAATCTAACTCATAGGGGTGTACGCGGGTGTTCTTCATGTAGAGGAAAGTGACATATAGATACTGTTGGCACGTTTATTATTTTGTCATTAGGCTTGCTACAGCAATGCAGAAACGCAAGAAGCCAATAGAGATGTGTACATGCTTGCCGATGTCTACATGCAAATAACCCTATGGAAGGACAGGAGCACTCAAGGGACCCGACTGGCCATTACGCACACTAACCTATGGACACTATGGAGAATAAATAACAGAGGCCAGAGCAGGCCTTCGGAAAAAACAGGCGGCCATGATCGTCTCAGAGAAATATCAAGCCACAAGATGCTGTGCAAGCAGAACAGCCACGGAAGGAGCAACGGCAGCCAAGACAACGTTGCGAACAACATTCCACACAGAAAGCCAAGGTGACACCGGCCGCAGCAGATAATATTCCCTGGAAAATACAGACTAATTCAAAGCAATTGAGAACTGAAGAGTGGTCTCCAACCACAGGATTCGGCCAAGCTGTTACTGGGCCAAGGCTCGGAAGCTGGGAAAGAGCAGTCGTCCCACGATTAGACAGCAGTTCGCAACAAACTAGCTACTCTCCGGCTACCTTGTACAATGGCAAAGGAACGCTCTCATGGCATTAGTCTTCTGCACACTATTGTGGAACGCTTACACATAGTTGCACCTCACTGATGCACAGTATCCAGGTATCACCAACAGATGTCTTGCCGGCTTGCAACAGAGTTTGTCCCAGGCTTGGAGGCCCGTGGCCTGTCCAATCAGGACCCTTGAGTCTAGGGGCAGATGGCGGGGCTACTGACCAATCACAGGGCTTACCCAATGTAACATTTTTTTGAGTAACAATTTTGGGGGATGATCCAAGCACACCACCTGACACAGCTGCATCCACCAATATCACCGCTCTATAGGTTCCTATAATGGAACTACCACTCAGGGGCCTATACATAGTGGCGTTAAGCTTTGGGAGGAAGCCTAATGTGCGACGCAGAATGTGGCGTCTCATGTCATGAAAACTGGCCTGCAAGCCAGAATGCAGTGAGATGTGCCTGGACCTTCCTCCGTGTATACGACCCCTGTGTGTTTTGTTGGCTGTAATAGAACCACAGTACCCCTTTGCTACTTGTGTGGACCTCGACATCTTTGGGACAAGGGAAGGAATTAGGGCCTTCCGTGAGCTGGGTGTCTGTGGATTCCTAGCATGGCTCTGCCTGCCTAGAAGTCCCCCTAACACAATAATCCTGAAAAGAACACCTATGAAGTGCTTCAACAAATGGAAATTAGCCAATTCTGTGAGGCAGCATACACAAGGGCAACTAATAACAGTCTTGAGTTGGCAGAGAAGCCACTTTTATCCTTGCCCAGAAACGCAAGGGAGCCATGGAGTGAAAATTGCTAAATGCTCTAGGATTAAGTATTTCTGTTAGGGACGTTTTTCTACACCCCTGGGGAGGGGTGCAAGACAAACCATCCTCAGTGAAATAAAAGGGTGTCAACCAAGTTTTACTAAACTATTAAGGGTAGCATAGGCAGAGGGATCTGGCTGTATTCTTCAAAGGGGAGTAGACTAGTTTACAGGTACAACAATAACCACCACACAATGTACTGTAAACAATTAAATAAAGCCTAAAACCATGTCAAATTAAGAGACATACACAAAACAAAACAATAAGTATATAAAACAAATCATGAGCTGAACAAATGTGCTCTGCTACCTTCGAAACCTAGTCTAGGTGGTCAAAAGTGACAAATATGTGCTCTTTAGAATGTAGGTGAAAGGACAGAGGGACAGGGTAAACAATTTGGCAGACCATAATAGTTATCACAGTAATGTAGGCAAGTACCAAGTTACAGTGTCCTGGGTCAATGAAAGACCAGGTTCACCCCTGAAAACTGAGCAACACTTAGCATTATCAAAAGTAGCCAACAAGTAAGAAACATTGATTTCTTCTAAAAACAAAAAATGAAAACAAATAATAAACTCATATGGAACTTTTATAAATATACCAACTGTCCATGAATCTCAAGAGCCCGAGGTGGGCCAGGGAAAAATAAGTAACTCCTTTTATCACTATCCGAGAATTTCCAAAGTTCCCAAAGATTATCCCATAGGAATCGACAGAACAAACTCAATAGCCCTACAGCGGTTACTGGTAAAAAATGGGTAACTATTACTACCCACAAGTGCAGCGTGAGGGACTACCAGCATGCTGAGGAGTCCAACGGGCCCGCACAGAAGAGATCGAACCCAAGGTTTGGGTACCAGTAGGCCAGCAAGAGTGGGTTGCAGAGTGAGCCCAGGTTTACTAGTACAGAGGCAGAGAGGTGAATGGGGGCAGACCAATACCACTGCACTTTAAGCCAGGAGACCCTGAATGGGGCATTCAACTACACATTTAGTACTCAGGTAGGAGAGGAGTAGTACTTGCGGGGCTACAGCAGATTCAGTTCAGGAACAATGGGTGGATAGGTAAATTTGGGTGACAGAATTGGGTCTGGCCACACAGAGGTCAGAAGTCTCAGTCAGTGTGACTGGAGCTCCAGTTTCAGGCAGCACACAGACTAGGCAATTGCAATGAGGACAACATGCAGGAAGAAAAAAACACAGGCAGAAAAAATTACAACAATGACAACAGCAGGAGGGACACTCATTTGTATCTACCTGGGATCACCGGCAGCTCAGGAAAGTACCAAGGGGAAGCAAGACAATCAAACTGCCCAAAACAAAGATTATGGCTGGAGGCAGAGGCGTTGCTAGTGGGGTCTGAGGGGGCTATAGCCCCGGGTCTTTTGGTTGTTGCCCCGGATAGAAGCTCAGGTGCTACAACCAAAATGCTACCTAGCCCCAAGTCTCGCCAGTCCCCAACATTAGTTTAGCCCCTGATCTTTTCCAGACCTGGCAACACCCCTGGCTGGAGGTGACCCAATAAATCCCAAGAAGAGTTGAGGTAGAAAGGCATGGGGCCACTTTAGTTTCTAGAACAGCAGAGGGGAGTCCGACCTATGGGCAGCAGGGCCAGAATGATTTCACATAAGCACAAGGAGCAGTGGGTGAGGATTCAAGCAAGGATGGTCTGACAATACGGACAGAATGACTGGAAGTAAAGGAAGAGCTGACAAGATTACCTACGAGTTAGGCTTCACCACAAGCTCCTTATCTCCACCTTGTTTGAGGCTGTGAAAAGGGACACATTGCCATCAGTAGTTTTGTACCGACATTCACCCTAGGCTTGTCTCCGCGCTACATGACGGGCCTGCCTAGGTTTGTGTGTCTATCAACATGCTTAACCATATACAGCCAGGAATTGTGACGGTCGTGGACTCAAAGGGATACCATTCTGACACATTACTCTGAATAATACACTCAACACAGGAGTTATCATTATAATGTTTTTAATATGACCCCTCCG
This sequence comes from Ambystoma mexicanum, assembly GCF_040938575.1. Lineage (NCBI taxonomy): Eukaryota > Metazoa > Chordata > Amphibia > Caudata > Ambystomatidae > Ambystoma > Ambystoma mexicanum. The sequence continues at coordinate 1,034,561,529 of NC_090921.1, forward strand.
GTTTGAGGGCTCTGATCCTCATCACACAAGGCAACACAAAAACAAATAAATAATAGAACATCACACCAATGAACAAAATTGCTATGTGAGCAGAGCATGTTTGAATGGATGAAAAATAGGACAAGTGGTCGTTTTAGTTTAACAGCATGAGTAACTTGGGAGCTGAGCTATGCTATACGTTGTCAGTCTCAATGCACCCAGCAAGTCCCCATCCTTCACTCACGTTTTTAGAGCAGAATGTGCTTCAAATGAAACAGCGCCTTCTGGGGTTTTAAGAGTTTTGCTTAGCTGGGCCTGGCTATCTCCTTCCTGCTGCTGCTCTGGACTTGTCTGCTTTGACTCTTCCCCAGCCCCGCTGACCTCGATGAATCAGTGAGTCTGCTGCTCGATGGGAAAATTCACCCCATCTTCTTTCTTTCGCCTTATATGCAAGAAGGAACATGCAAGAAGGAACATGGTTTCCCTGCCCATGTGCGTATCATATCCGCTATCGGGAAATTAAGCCCTGCAGCTCAGAATGTCACTGTGCTTGTTGAAACATGGTCTCCTATGTACAACTTCATTTTAAGTGGGTTATGTACTTGCTCACTGCTTCTATAGTATTCCATGGGCTTTGGCTTAGCGAAGAGATAGGTATGTCTTTTGCCTCTTCTTAGTCTCGCAGACGTGCTATGTGTGTCTGCCTACTTCCTATCCTTGACCCCTTATCAGATGTTAACACTCAATGGTCTGAAGTCAACGCTCGAACACGGGAAGCTACCGTTTGTGGTTTTGCTCATCTGCTAGAACAGGAAGGCACAACTTCCTGGACTTTGGTTAAGGCGAAACACATTCGTCCAGCAATCGTGTGCACTCGCTTTCTGTCTAAAGCATGTGCTGTATATGTTTGAGGACCATTCTTCGGCTATCAATGGCTGCAGGCCTGAATGATGTGGAAAACAGCTGCCATTTACGTTTGTTATCGTTTCACTAGCTACAGCTTGCCCGATATATGAAAGGATGTCTTCGCTTAGGCTTGTTTTCATGACCTTTCACAACACCCCCCTCAAGACACAAATCAAAGATTTGGAGCACTGTGAAGTCGTCATTAAACCTTCTAGGAGCTACATTTGCAAAATAGGCTGCCTATGTCGGTGGCAACAAAAATAAATGTAAGCATACACGTTCTAGCAATTAATTACTGCATACAAAAGTAAAGGAGTTGCTTGATAAATACATGAGCACCTAGAAACCTATTGTAGGTGCTACACAAAATCAAAAAAATTACTGCATCACACTTCAAACAGTTAGGTATTCAGGATGAGTCCAATATATTGTAACTGGACTTAGCCATTGATTCATGAATGAATGCATGTGTTTAATGAGAGGTATTTAGGTTAATTCAAGCTCTTTACTGGCAATAGTTTCAAGGTAAGACAAGGGATCCTTTGAGAATCAATTAGCAATTAACAACCAGAATAGCTTGGCTCCTGCCTTTCTGACCCAATGCACCTTAGACTGTGTGATCTTGAGCATGTGATCACATGTATAAACCGTCCACAGTTTAAATCGGTGTCCTTTTGAAGTAAAACCAATATGTGAGTGCCACAGTGATTTGCAAGTGGAGGTCATCCGATATGTACGCATGCTGTGTTCCCAAACTTGTACCTTGATGTATAATGCAGTATATTTTCAGTTCTGTGGACCCTGACTGTGAAGCCCGCAGAGGCAGATTTCGCGGGATTTCAGGCTTTCTGAACTCAGAATTGGCTGCCAACCTTCTTTTGATGTGTGCCAGGAAGCAAAGTGGTGAAGGGAACACAATGTGCATGTCATCTTTCTGCAAGGGCATGGGCATCGGCTCCTTATGCCATGCACTCCTAGAACCAGAGGTATCCATCACTTGTCTCACCTGTGTAAGCTCCCGGGTATTCAGGGTTTGCGAGTAGGCATTTATCATCTTGTGTCTGGCTTGAATCAGGCTCTGCGACTGGAGGCTCAGCTGTTTCCTTTGCTGGGGTATTGGTCTCACAGAAGCCATCTGGACATAGTCATCACTTTCTTTGTTCTCTGAGCGGTTTCCTTTTCCTTGGCATATCCTCATGGCTAGGTGTGGCTTCCGGAGGTTCGGGGAGGAGGGAGATTTCAATGAAATCACAGTAGAACACTCGAGGAAAATAATCTCCGGGTGCCACACATGTCTCTGTGCATGGACAACGTTTTGGCAAGTCTGGTATGCCACAATGCAAGTCTGGATGATGAGATTCTGACCCCCCCCCACGATCTTGGCAATAAGTGATTCCTTGGCACACACCCTGCATCTGGCAATAGACACTACCGTACACTTCTTCCTGATCAATCCTACAATGGAAATTAAGACCCTACTAAAAGAGCAGATTCAAACATGGGAAAGGAAAGGCCTCATTACAGAAGAAGAAAGAGAATACATATCTGTTCCTTATCCTGTGGTCCACACCATTTATTTTTTACCTAAAGTTCACAAAAGCTTCGACAAAATACCGGAAGGAAGGCCGATTGTTAGCGGCATTGGCTGGGCCACAGAGAAATCAGCGAATACATTGACAACATGCTTAACTCGCGGGTATCTACTACTAAAGCATTCTGTAAAGATTCAACAGATGTTATTCAGAAGATACAGACTATCAGATGGGCCGATACATACAAACTGGTCACCTGGGATGTTTGTGCTCTATATACATCAATTAAACATGACTCAACCATTAAAACTCTTGAGTACACATTCCGTGGGGAAACAGCCTCGCATTATCACTATGCAACTTTGTTAAAAGAGATGTTGACCATAACTCTGGAGAATAATATCTTTTTATTTGACAAGAGATATTTCAAACAAAAGCAGGGAGTCGCTATGGGCGTTAAGTATGCACCAGCACTTGCCAATCTTTTCATGAGTATGTTCGAGGACAAGTATGTGTGCACAGACCAAGAAGCACAAAACAAGATTGTGATGTGGACTAGGTTTATCGATGATATTTTATTAATTTGGAATGGAACTGAACAGGAACTTACAGACTTCAAGGATTGTTTAAACGCAAACGATGAAGGGATTTTCCTTGCAGGACCATACAGCAGTACCAGTCTAGATTTCCTTGATCTCACAATCTATGTGAAGGAAGAGAAACTGTTCATCAAAACCTTCCGTAAGCCAACAGAAGCTAACTCCACCCACTACGCCACAAGTTGCCATCAGAAATCAGTAATCACTAATATTCCAAAAGGAGAATTCGTGAGAGCTCGTAGGAATTGCACCAATAATACTGATTTTCTTGAAGACTGTGAGCTACTTAAACAGATTTTCTCGTAGAGGCTACAACAAAAACTGCATAAATTCTGCTTTTGATAAAGTGAAGATAATACAGAGAGATGCAATACTAACTCCCAGGATACAGCAATGTGAAGAAAAACAGCAAAAAGTTAGCTTTATCACAACCTTTTCACATAATAATTTTGAAATAAGGAAAATATTGGAGAAATTGGCATCTACTCAAATTGGATGAACATCCCGCAGACCACATTGATGATGAACCCAAACTAATTTTCAAAAAGGCAAAAACACTGAAATCAAGCTTAAGCCCATCCCTACTCCCACAAGTATCCATGCCACGACCAATCCACTGGTTACCCAGTGCACCAAATGGATTCATGAAATGTGGATGTTGCAGCATGTGTAAATATGCGCACCCTGACACAGATGCTTTTACGGACATAAGGGGAACAACTACTGTAATCAAAGATATTATCAACTGCCAAAGTAAATCTATTGTATATTTTATAATATGTATATGCAAACGGTTATACATTGGGAGTACCATACGTGAACTTAGATTCAGAATCAGAGAACATTCGCATGGAATGGATAAATTGGTTACAACTGTGCCGCTGGCCCAACATTGGCACAAGGAACACCAAAAGGAAGACAAAACCCATCTGCGATTCATTGGCCTCAAACAGGCCCGCCTGGGAGAAATAGGAGGAAACAGAGAAGTCCTCCTTCGTCAACTGGAAGCCCGTCTCATCTGCCGGTTCAGAGCAACTGAGTTTGGATTGAATCAAGAACACGAGATGAACTACTTTCTATAAATTATGATATATACACTTGTCATTTGTAAATTTTATGCATTTACTGACTTGAACCACTTTAAACCATGTTTTCCGATAGCACGGATGTTGAAAAGAAGCTAGAGATAGGAGCTGCAAACATGTTTCAATTCACTGATGTGTGTATACGAGGACTTTATCCCCACACCATGGGTATTCTTGTGACATGTTAATTTGTGCTTACAATTTGCGAATTTTTCTTCGTTTGCTAGTCATTAATTATGAACACTATGGCGAAGATGCCTGGTTTGGCTTGACTGATTTAATAACTCAGCGCAGTACTGTCATGCACACAGTTCGCCACTTACCTTACGATACATATGGTATGGTCATGGTAAGTATATGTAGAAGACATTAAATACCATTGCATAGAATTAGAATATAATCAGAAAATGTAATCAGAATTTGTTAATGGCTCTCTGCTTTAGGCCTTACCCATGAATTCATATGATGGTATTTGTCTAAATCGCTTTTTGACAAACCCCGTTCATATTGGTAATCGAGACCTCAAGCTATTATCCTGCATGGTATATATTTTACAGTGCAGGGGACTCAGCTCTAAGATGGCGCCCATGTTGACCAAACTAAGGAGATAACACTTGATGGAAATCAAAGAAGGACTGTCAGTTGCTACGGCAACCTAATACACACACGATGCAGGGCTGCAGATGCGGCTTCAGACGGCAGGAGATTGTGAGATAGCCGAAGGTGAGACACCAACCTCTCCCGAGCTGATATTTAGCAACGGACCTAACCTGTGCTTTTTTCTATACAATACCTAACGTAATGGGGGTTTCGAAGGGGAAGATCCGTGCATTGATTGTGCGTTCGCACCCGCGGTGCCCTCGAGTGCCGCGCGTTTGATGTGCGGCCCCTTGGTTCTCCTACACGGATATTCTTAGTTACAATAATAATTGTGTCCCGCATAAGCAACCGGGAATTATAAGAAATTGTGCTTATTGCTGATTTTTTGTCATCCGCACATACACTTATTTGGTACGTATGCCGTAAGCAGCTACATGATTAATAAGTAGTCCATATATGTTTTTATATATGTTATTCTAATTACATCCATGTAACCAGTGACATTTATATAATCAGCTCTGAGATGCGATATTATATTGGGTGTTCTGATTATCATGGGAAAGCCTAAACAGTGCGCCCGTTGGCAGCTAATGCTGATCTTTAATCTGACTCTATACAGGGGGATTAAACCCGTGACTATCATGTAGCCATACTGAATTGAAAAACCTTTGATATGGATGATAGGTAAGAAATCTGTATACCCTATTTCAAACACTACATGAACACAATATAGTTTTATATACATATTTGACTAACATGATTTTCTGGTTTTGTTTATATTTCTATTTTATTTTTTCTCTTTTTTTGGTCTTTATATTTACCTTAAACCTCCTCCCCCTACACCCCTCCTTTTATGACAAACATCCAAATGTATTTTGTTTTTTTTTCTCTTCCTGACAATGAATGTTCAATGACTGATCAATGTTGATTGATGCATTACCTATGATCACAAATTATTGCTTTATCATGTCATTCAATATTAGCCCTGATTTGAAAAAGACACCTGTGTGTCGAAACATGTGTTATCTACATAGGGCAATTCAATAAATATCTATTTGTTATGAATATTTTTTTTACCTTCAAAATCATATGTGGCGCAGTTCCTAAAAAGTATGGAGCTTTTTTGTTTTAATTCTTCCTGATCAATGACAAAATTAAATGTTTTCGAAATTGCGCACATTGCTGGTACCCCAGGCGCCTGCATAGATCAGCTCCGAAACAAAAGCGAGTTGCTTCAAGGCATTGCATGTTGCGACTCTCCATGACTCCGTTTCTGCATCAACACACGAGACAAGTTCCAAATATTATTAGCAGTCCACAACCCCACGCACTCAGCGAATAAGTCAGTGTTCTAATGAACGTGTCCATGGTGGCGAGCCCTTTTAGAAGAGTTTTTGTGGCAGCCACTGGAACCACAGAAAAACCAGCATTGTGTCCACTCAACTGAGCTGGCAATTAACAAGTGCATGGACTCTTCCATTCTATCCTCATGGACTCTTCCATTCTATCCTCAGAGGCTAGTAGAGATGCAATCTGTCTGACCACAGCGTAGTGTACCTCAAGATAAGACTCACTGCTGCACACCTTTAGATACATGTTTAGCAGTCGTGCCATGTGCAAGCTCAATTTTGGATTTTCTAATTGGCGTAACTTCAAACTGGGCCAGTGTAGGGATTTAAATTGGGATGGACTAGGTGGATTCAGAATAAACCCACAGCACTCAACTTGTGTACTCACGGTAACCAGGGTCGGAACCCCCATTGGAACATGACAACAGGACTCATTGAAATGTACCAGATATGAACCATTAGATAGGCTGTGTACATGACTGTGAAAAAACGCAATTGGTGCAACATAAAGTGTGCATTTAGTGTTACTGTCGCAGAAATTTACTGACGCACCATGAGCACAACCTATGCGTGTAGAGCCTCTGCCTTCACGTAATGAGACAGTGTCATTTCAGGACTTGAAGGTGACACACATGCATGTGAATACAGCACAACATAATCTTCCCTGATCCAGGTGCCATTACCCCAGGAACGCAGTTTCTGACATACCATGGAAGGTGTTTGAATGGGAAAATTGAACACACCATGCAAAATCCAATTAGTGAAACCTGGTGCCCAGGCAGATGAAGCTTCAAAACTCTTTGCAAGTACACTAAGCAACAAGAATGTAGAGCCTGGAGTATTGCAACCTTGGACATGTTAAGTACATTTATTTTTTCTGGCCATGAAATTACATTCCAATCTGGGACCCCTCTGCTAAGAGTGTCCAGAAAATCTGTTACCACAGAAAGACTTACTGCAGCTTCTAATCACAGAGAAGTCATTTTGAACCAATCCCACTACATCTATAATGACATCTCTTAGCGCATAGAAACCCTGCTCTAGCGCTTAATCAGGAGTCTGCAAGATTTGCATTATTGCCTATGACCAAGTGCAAGTTCTACCAGTTATGGAAGCTAGTCTCACCTCACAAGGTACTCTAGGGTCAGAGGGGAAGGAAGTAGCTGTTCTCCTGACATGCCCACTCCGTGTGCACCTCAGACCAGTAGCTGACTACACGATAGCTGTCAAATTCTCTTATTGTATGATGTTATCTAGAAATTGTATCACCTCACTCAGTTGATACTGCGAAAGCATTCCTTGGCACAGCTTACCTATGGATATAGCTTATGTCAAGGAAGTGTTATGGGAATTCCAAGCCCTATATGGGTCTACACTGGTTCCTGCTTTTCTTTTATTGCATTAATTTGCTTGAACCGCCCATAACACAGGTCTCCCCGAAGGATAAGTAACATGCTTAGTGCCATTGCGTTCTTTTTCTTCTCTATAGGACGATGGGTCGAAGCTCAAGTTCCTATTACTGCAAGTGGTCTGGAACGGAGAATAATTTAAAAAATACATCAAATGTGGGAATCTACAAGCCATGGCAAGCGTGTTAACACCTTTAATATGCAATATCTGTTGATCACAAGTAGACAATAGGAGGGACAGTTTCCCGCCATATTTGTTCAGTCATGTTTGAAAAGTATTCTCAAAAATGACTGAATCTGCAACATGGGGCTCTTGAGGGAATTTATACTGATTTTCAAACATGTAATTCCCTGCTTGGTATGGTCTCAGTGAAATATATGGGAACTGTGCGTGGAATTCAGGACTGTTTGAAAAGGCAAAGAAAGTGCATTTGGGCCACAGGATGGGCTCAGGCTTGACAAGTAAAAAGGCATTGTAATATCGCACATAACACACATGGGACCCCATTTCATGGAGATGCTAAACATCAAACACACATCAAACAACGCATTTTGCACAAATGTCTGAAGTCTAGTTCTTAACAGTTCCCTGTATGTTCTGGACACAGGATTACTAGGTGCAAACAGTCTGGAATCATCAATCCCAGAAAAAGTGTAAACTTGCAGCTGCTTGGCTTAAACGATGGCATCCACACCTGACCCATGGTTAGAGGAAACATTTGTATTGAGGCTGGAGTGATTGGCTCTTGGAGCTCTCTTTTCTCTAACTTAAAGGCTTAAGAACAACATCTTTGCTTGCAGGTGGAGTGGAAACCTTGCTCATAAAATGCCACGAAGTCAGTGAGACGAAAAACACACTGAGGCTCAGCCACAGTAGGAGGAAACATACTGCCAGCATTATATAAAACCCTTTCAGAAAGTCTGCCCGAAAGAATTGTTTCATTACTTTAGCAACAAGAAAGGCTTTCTGTTTCCAAATTGGCAGACCTACAGTACTTCCCCGAATTGTGGAATTGTAGTCAAGAGTGGCATATTCTTCCTCATCTTGAACGCCAATCAACATTTGTGGGATCTCCATCTCTTCTTCTTCGGGCTCAACTGGAAGAGGATTGCATGCAAACATTGCAGTAACCATCTGGAGCGGGTTTCAGGTGATCCACAGAAACTTGCCTGCTACCTCTTGCTATTGCGGGCAGGACAGCAGTTCTGGGACCTTTCACTGCGATTACTTGCACTGCTGGTCTGTAAGATGGGCCAAACGGAATCTTACCATGAATCTTCTCCAGGACCCAATCTCCTGCTTTGAGAGTGGTCTCAGGGCTGGCCTCAGCAGCTTCCACCTGGAGGGATTCCCCCAGCAGCGTTGTCGCCAGCAGTTGCTCTTGCCTAGAGAGGTGGTTGGGGAGAGCGTGCAGGGCAAGCATAAACATCTTTCTCCCAAACAAGAGTTCAAATGGAGTCTTACCGTTTTATAGAGACTGGCGTGGTAAATTACTTAAACTTCTGATCACTAGAGGCACGTGGTCCACCCAGTTACCCCCGATTGAAAGGATGCACTTTGTCAGGCACGATTGTCTCTTTCTATAATCCCGTTCGCCTCAGGATGGAAAGGATGGAATAGTGCAGCTCTGTTCCCGACGCCTCCAATGCCTTTCTCAGGGCCCACCCTGCAAAAGCTGCACCATTATCAGCATGCAACGTTTGAGTTGCTGTCATGGCTACTACACCCCTGAGTGCCTGTATGACTAATTTGCAGTCTGCTCTCTTTTGATGAATCATCCAGGTGAAGCTAGTGCAAGAATCCACTATTACTAGAATATATGTGTACGTATTTATTGCTGGTAGTGGACCTATATGATCCAGATATGGAATCTCAAAAGGCGAGGTTGCCTTTCTTAAAAGGTGCCTCTTTAGGTTTTTTGCTGTGGTCCACAGTTGTCTTCAGACATGTGTCACAGTTCACTATGTATACTTTAACCTGTTGTCTTAATCCTGGCCACCAACACCGGTCAAGGAGTAGCTGTGCAGTTCCACTAATCCCAAAATAGGTAGATGCAAGTCCAGCATGCTTGGGTGCAAACAATAGGATCCTCTTTTTTCATAGAAATTGTTGACTACAGCTTTATTATTCTCAATGTCATAAATGTAATTACTTGGGAAACCTGTCAGCCTAGGTACAATACCTAAACAAGCTTCTTTTATTTCCTCATCCATTGCAGTTGCCGAGCGAGTTATGGCTGCTATCGTTTTTCTCACTGTGTGCTCTTTGACATATTTATCTGCCAATGCATTGCCAATGTGCTCTTGTGTGCATCACCCATAACAAAGGATAAGTCTGTTTAAGGTCCCAAACTTGATACCAGAGTTACCTAATGTCTCTAAAGTCATTTTGAATTCATCATGCAAATCAGTGTTATAAGCCCTGACAACGTAATCTGAATCTGAGACGGCTAGCATGGGCTTCCCAGAGGCTGCTTGGCGCAATTCAAACAGCAATCCATGCAATTCAGCAGTCTGGGCAGACATGTTTCCCATGTGCTTTGTTGCAATATCAGTGTGTACAAATGCTTCTGCATGTGTAAAGTGTCCTACCACTGCTGAACATGCAGCAGCATATTTGGAATGTGTCCCCACTGCTGGTATAGCAGAGCCAGCACAGTAAATTATTTGGGAGGAGAGAAAAGAAAAAGAAAATGGCACGTCAGGCAGTGCGGTGTCTGGCTCTGTGTCCACGTCAATCCACTCATTCTTTGCAATTCTGCCTTATAATGATACTTTACATCTGGAGCATGTTGGGATGCTGACCATTGGATACATCGGGTATGTAATGCCTTTAAATTGGGCACACTAGCTTTTGTGGCAGCCTCAAGTTGCTCTAAAGGTGTATTTATGGGTATAGTTCTGTTTGCTGCCAATGGCCGTTCCTTCTGAATGATCATCCTCCAACACCTTCCACATCTTTGACAAACTCCCAAAGCAGTACCAGTAAATGGAGGAGGCAAAAGAATTTAGAGTACCCAATTAGATTGTGGAACAAAGAACCGCCTTCCCAAAGGCCATTTCCTGACCATGGATAGTATCCAGGGAATAATGTTTTACAAATGTATGAACGGAAGCCCAAGTAGCGGCATCACAAATATTCCTAATAGGAACACCCCACTGGAGGGCGGTGGAAGTAGCCACACCCCTAGTGGAATGAGCTCTCAACCCATCAGGAGGGTCTTGACCCGCCAACCGGTAACACTCCGGAATGGTAAAGGTAATCCACCTGGACAAGGTCTGTTTAGTAACAGCCTGGCCCAATCAGTGTCCAGCATATCCTACAAAGAGTTGATCGTCCACTCTGACCCTGGACATCCTAGAAATGTAAAAGCTAAGAGCTCTCCTAGGATCCAACCTATGGAGACGCTCCTCATCCTTAACAGGATGAGGAGGAGGGTAGAAAGATGGAAGAACCACCTTTTGACTCAAATGATATTCAGAGACTACCTTAGGTAGAAAAGGGGGACGTACTCGCAGTACAACCCGGTCCTTGTGAAACACAGTAAAGGGTGGCTTCGATGAAAATGCCTGAAATTCACTCACTCTGCGAGTGTAAGTAACCACAACCAAGAACACATACTTGAAGGACAGTAACCTCAAAGGACAAGACTGCAAAGGTTCAAACGGAGCACCCATGAGACATTTCAAAACCAAATTCAAATCCCAAACTGGCACCAGGAAGGGTAACGGTGGAAATACATTAGTCAGTCCTTTAAGAAACTGGGAAATCAAAGGAATCTTAAAATAAGAACATTCTTCAGACGAGCGCTTAAAGATAGACAGCGCCGCCAGGTAACCTTTAAATGGTACCCCACTTGAAGGCCAAGAAAGCAAGAAAGACAAAACCATAGGAATGGAGCACTGAAAAGGATGATGGGATCCGTGCACCAGTCACAGAATTTATGCCAACGGCAAAGTCATAGGGATTTGGTTGCAGGCCGCCTGGCCGAAAGCAACACCTCCATCACTTCATCCGGGAGGTCCCAATCCTTATACCTCAACCTTTCAGATACAAAGCGTGAAGGTTGAGAGTCTTGACCTCTGGATGGAGAACCTGATTCTCCTCCCTCCCCGCCCCCCATGTTCCCCTTGTGCGAGAGCAGATCCTCTCGGTGGGGAAGATGGCGTGGAGGGCAGATGGACATTTCCAGAAGGTCTGGGTACCACGCTCTCCTGGCTCAATCCGGAGCAATGAGGATCATGTGGGAACCGAACCTCTGCAACACTTGAGGAATGACAGGGACTGGAGGAAACGCGTACAGCAGTGGGAATGACCAATCCACCATGAGCGTGTCTCCTAAAGGCTCCTCTTCGAGGAAATTCCCTTGAGCAGAATCTCTCGCACTTCCGGTTGATACTGGGGGCAAAGAGATCCTCTTGCAGGGTTCCCCAAAGGGCGAAGATCTCCTGAAGGACGTCCTGAGCCAACTCCCACTCGTGGGAGACCGTGCTCTGCCTGCTCGTGCGTCCGCCGCCACATTTTCGTCTTCGGCCAGATGAACTGCCGAGATCGAAATTTCCTGCTGGATGGCCCAGAACCAGAGCTGCATTGCCTCTCTGCATAACGGAAGTGACCCTACCCCCCCCCCCTTTTTGTTGAGGTAATGCATAGCCACTGTGTTGTCCGTCATGATTAGGACACTTTTCCCCCGTACAGAGGGCAGAAAAGCCTTCAGGGCTAGCCTAAAGGCCCTCAGCTCTGACAGATTGAAGTGGAGTCTGGACTCCGACGGAGACCAACGACCGCTTGTGGTCAAGTCTTTGACATGAGCGCCCCGTCCTGTGAGGGAAGCTTCTGTCACTACCATTACCTACGGCCACGGTTGCCAAAATTGTTCCCCCTTCATCATGGTTCCCTTCATTGGCCCACCACAGAAGATCCTAGGAGACCGAGAGTGGAATCTGAACGGAATTCGACATCTTGCCGGAGAACTGCGACCACTGCATCTTGAGCACCCGCTGCAGGGATCTCATCCGCAGCCGTGCTTTTGGAACCAGAAAAATGCAGGATGCCTTGAGGCCAAGCAACCTTAAGAATTTGAATGCCGGGAGACTCTGGGCATGTTGAAACTTGTCCACCATCTGCACAATGTGATGAGCCCTTACCTTGGGAGGTGATTACTTCCAAGGACGTGTCCAATACAGCCCGATGTACTGGAGCTGTTGGGAAGGTGTCAGGTGCGACTTTCAGGGAGAAGCCCAGCCTGTGAAGGGTGCGGCAGGTGACAATGAGATGATCCAACGCTAGCTCGGGAGAGCGTGCCCTGATCAGCCAGTCGTACAGGTAGGGATAGACGTGAATCCCCCCCTCGCCTGAGGTACGCTGCCACCACCACCATTAGCTTGGTGAAGACCCTCGGAGGGGGGGGGGGGTCAATCCGAACGCCAGGACCCGAAACTGAAAATGCGAGTCGCCAGCCGCAAACCTCAGGTACTTCCTGTGCGCTGGACCGATCGGCACATGGAAGTAAGCATCCTTGAGGTCCAGAGACACCAACCAATCCTGAAGTTGAAGGGCCTGGAGGACTTGAGAAAGAGTGACCATCTTTAACTTGTCTTTCCTGAGAAGTTTGTTCAGCCAACGCAAATCCATGATGGGTCTCAAACCCCAGTCTATCTTTGGGATACAAAAATAAGGGGAATGCCATCCCTTGTTCCTTTCCGCTACAGGCACCAATTCTATAGCGCCTTTCTCCAGCAGGCTCAAAATTTCCTGCGCAAGGAGCGGATCCGGAAGCTTCAAAGAAAGTTTCCCCGGTGGATTGTCGTGAGGCCGCTGAAGGAAGGGAAGGCAGTAGCCGTGGGCGATGGTATCCAGACCCAAGCATTTGAAGTAATGGCACGCCATTCTTCGAGATACTGAGACAGTCTGCCCCCAACCAGCGAACCATGGGACATGGCCTCATGACTGTTTGGAAGCAGCTTCGGCAGTGCCTGAAGGCAAAAAGGGAGCTGCCTGAGCGGCTTTGGTACCAGGATTTCCCCGACCACCACAGGTACTCTTTCGCTGTCCACTTTGACTAGCGGCCCCTCTCGTTCTACCAAAGGACTAGTAACAAAAGGAACCCCCCCCCTCAACTGCTGTCCCCTAGGACAAAAATGCAGAGGTTGGCGCACAGCAGCGCTTAAAGATTTGACTGCAGCTTTTGAGGTCTGCAACCTCAAGGCTCTCGTCAGCCTTGCTGCCAAACAAATGTGTGCCATCAAAGGGCAAGTTGAGAAGACGGGCCTGCACATCCGGAGCAAACCCAGACTTCCGCAACTACGCAAATCTGCATAGAACGGTGCTCGCAGCCATGGATCGGCTAACACTGTCGGACGTATCCAAACCCGACTGATGGGACTCGCACATGGCACCCTTGCGTCCTGCATGAGAGCAAGGAACCCCCATCCCTTACTTCCCCCTCAGGAATATGCTCAGCCGCCAAAGAAACAATTGCATAGTGTGTAAAACCTTGCCAAGGCACACCTGGGGTTGGCCGATTTCAGGGCATGCTCCCAGCAGAAAATACCTTCCGGGCCCAACCGTTGAATCGCTTGTCGTCCCTATCCAGAGGGATGGAACAAGTTACTTACCTGTAACTGTTGTTCTCCAGCATGGGTCTGGCATGGATTCACATGCTCATGAATATTCCCCGTCGTCAGGCTGGGAATCCTCGGTAAAGAAAAAACGAGTATCAGTTTCGTTTCTGATCTGTCTTTCGTAGTAGTAACCAATCACTGGTCTCTGCGTCATACTGACCACAGCCAATGACTGCCCTCTACCTAAGCCCCGCCTCTGGCAGCCATCTTCAGATTTGGAAGCACGTGAAGTGGCAGTATGACCAAGTGAAGAGCCGCAGAGGGGTAGGCGGGAGGGTTCGCATGTGAATCCATGCCAGACCCATGCTGGAGAACAACAGTTACAGGTAAGTAACTTGTTCCTTCTCCAGCATGGGGTCTGGCATGGATTCACATGCTCATGAATAAAGAATACATAGCAGTACACACATGCACAACCACGGGAGGTGGCAAAGGCTCAACATTAAGCATTACATCAAACTCAACATTAAGCAATCTTACCTCCTCACCAGGCTCACCTCAGGCGAACAGGTTGCGCAGCACTGCTTGGCCGACCCTGGACTCCTCCCTGGAATCCCGATCGACGCAGTAGAATTTCGTGAAGGTGTGCGTCGACCTCCACGTAGCAGCCCTGCATATGTCCAGCAGGGGCACACCAGATAGGAACGCCGTGGTAGCTGCGATCGCTCTGGTGGAATGGGCTCTCGGACGGCCAGGCAGCGGTCGGTTTTCCAACCGATGACAGTACATGATACAGCCGGAGAGCCATCTGGAAATGGAAGCCTTCGAGAGAGCCTTCCCCTGATTGACAGGTCCAAAGTTCACAAAGAGTTGTGACGTCTTCCGAAAACACTTTGTGCGGTCCACGTAGAACTTCAGCGCTCTAGCCACATCAAGCGAGTGCAAAGTCCTCTCAGCCGGCGACGAAGGCGACGGGAAAAACATAGGCAACACCAAGGGTTCGTTGAGGTGGAATTCCGACGGCACCTTGGGCATGAAGGAGGGGTGCGTCCTGAGCACCACCCTCGTGTCGTGAAAAGTCAAGTATGGTGGCTTGCAAGATAGGGCCTGGATCTCTCCCACTCGTCGTGCGGAGGTGATGGCCACAAGAAACGCTGTTTTCCATGACAGGAACTTCAACAGGGCCGAGTGCAGAGGCTCGAACGGAGGTCCCATGAGCTTGGTCAGCACCACGTTGAGCTCCCACGCTGGGGCCGCAGCCTTCACCGGCGGGAACGATCTGAACAGTCCCTTCATGAACTCTTTCACCAGACGATGAGACCACAAGGACGTCCGCCCCGTGGTTCTGGTGTATCGGGAGATCGCAGCAAGATGAATCTTGATGGACGCGTGTGCCAGTCCAGCCTTGGCCCGCGTCAACAGGTACGGCAGTACTTGGGGAGCCGTAATCCTTAGAGGGTTAATCTTCTGTGCGTGGCACCAGACAGAGAACCTCTTCCATTTGTGTCCGTAGCATTTAAGAGTCAAGGACGCCCTGGCCTTTGCAAGAACCTCTCTGCAGTCGGCCGGTATGTCGTATCCTCCAAACTCTAGCGCTGCAGGAGCCAGGCCTGCAAGTTCAGCGACTTCGGGTCGTGGTGGAGGATGGCGCCTCCTTCCCTGGAGAGCAGATCCGCGTCCACTGGCAGCTTGATTGACTGGGACGCTGACAAGTCCAGAAGGTCCGGGAACCATATCTGCCTCGGCCACGCAGGTGCGACGAGGATCATCCTGCACCGTGACCTCTTGAGCTGGTTGATGAGCCGGATCAGCAGTGGCAGTGGAGGGAACGCGTATAGGAACAGGCCTTCCCAGGGGAACGAGAAAGCATCGCCCATGCTCCTCGGCTGGGGAAACCTGCTGGCGAACCTCCGGCACTTGGAGTTCGTCGCCGTCGCGAACAGGTCGATCTGAGGTGTGCCCCACCGTCGGAAGAGGCGATCCACTAGATCCTGCCGTAGTTCCCACTCGTGGCACGAGCGCAGCTCCCTGCTGAGTGAGTCGGCGATGGTGTTTTTTATCCCTGCCAGATGAAACGGCACCAGAAACATCCTTTGGGTGACGGCCCAATGCCACAGGTCCTGCGCCTCCTTGGACAGTGCTGGGGACCTGGTTCCGCCCTGTTTCCTGATGTAAAACATGGTGGTGGTGTTGTCAGTGAAGATCCTCACCACCTTGCCCTTGAGGGACGGAAGGAAGGACCTGAGGGCCCAGAACACTGCACGGAGCTCCAGGACGTTGATATGGAGGGACTTCTCCGTCGGGAGCCAAAGGCCTCTCGCGTGTAGATTTTCGGTGTGCGCTCCCCATCGTGGACGGGGAGGAGGGCTGAACGGGGCGCGACGGCTGAAAAGGAGGTGGAGGGTGAATCCTTCTTTTCTTAGGAGGGGGGCTGCCCGAAGGGCCTGGTTCCGGGTCCCCCGACGGGAGTGGTTCCTCCACTGGTAACGGCAGTCTCGTCCTTATCTCTGTGCCTAAGGACTGTATAGCCAACAAAATGGCCGCCGAGTTGTCTTGCGGCACTGGCAGAGGGGAATCCGACGGGCGGTCAGGGGCCCCGTCGGTACCCTCGACGATGTCGTCGTCTCCTGCGTCGGGATCCCTCCCGACGAGTTGGTCTTCTTCCACGCCTACGCCGTGGCTTAAGACCTCGATCAGTTCTTCCTCAGAGGTTGAGGCCGAATCCACGGCGACCTCCTGTCCCCCCTTTTTCTTCTCCGTCGGAGGTTTCACGGGGGTCCTGTCGATGGGCATAAAAGAGGACCCCCTCCGCGGTGGCAGGGAGACTCTGAACCCCGAAGTCGCCTCCACAGGCTGAGCCAGGGCCGCCGCGACTGTCTCGATAGAGGCCTTGGCCGGATGGATTAAGGCTTACTACTACGAAAGACAGATCAGAAACGAAACTGATACTGGTTTTTTCTTTACCGAGGATTCCCAGCCTGACGACGGGGAATATTCATGAGCATGTGAATCCATGCCAGACCCCATGCTGGACAAGATAGGGTACGCCGCCTGCCTCGAGGTGGCCGTAGTCGCCTGAACCAACAAACTGTCGGGAGTGGTGTGAGTAGATCTTTAGCTGAGGTCGCTAACGGAAGGGTGGTATTTCTTGGTCGAAGACTTAACGGCCGGAAGAGATTCCAGGGACCGCCAAGCAGCTGCCACCCTTTTCTGCAAGGTAAGATGAAATGGCAAAACAGGGTTAGAGGACATCTTGATCCAAGATGTCCATCAGATCATCCTGCACAAAGTCTTTAGGAGGACTAGACCAGCCCAGATACTCAGAGACTCGCGCCATGAGTCTCCTATTAGAAGACTCTGCATGAGCCCCAGGTTCAGGTCTACCAAACTCCACTTCTGGGGAAGTGTCTAGCCTACTGCCATCATGGAGGGTCTGCCTCAACTCCTCCAACTGACTGTCTCCAGAAAAAGGTGGATCATCATCAAGGTCCCCAGGTCCCTCAACCTCAGACCTTTCCTCTTCATGAATATCATTCAGGAGGGAGTTGAAACCCAGGTCTGGGGACAGAGGAGGGCCTGGAGGCCAAAACCGGCCTCACAGACTTCGACGTAGCCTTCCTACGAGGATCCACAATATCCGGGTACTCCCATGACAAATTTCGAGAAAGAATCCCGAAAGGCACCGATAGCGCCAAAGGCTTTGACATCAATAGCGTCGACAACCTCGACATCGTGATCGCCGAAGGCTTTGGCGTCGACACAGGTGCCGACGGCGCTGTGGGCTGATATGACAGCAAGGCGTTGATGTCCGAATGCACAGCACAGTCGACGCTGGCCCCAATCCCTCAATAGGTTGCTATGGTCTCACTGGGGACGAGGACCGAGACCTAGAGACACGTCTCTTGCGATCTTTCGATTCCTTGTCCGTACGGGACCTCGACGGCTCCCGAAGTGTGTCGCGTCTCAAAACCGAGCCCGAAGGCATGCGAGCTACGGAACGAGACCGATCATGGGTGGCTTCGTCAGAAGGCGCGACCGGACCTGTGATTGAAAAATTGCCATCATGGATTTCTTAAACGCCGCCCATTCCTCCGGAGTCGAGGACTTCATAGGGCACGTAACCTTCCTCGAGGGACCATCCTTCAAGGAGGACGGGGAAGGCGACCAGTGACGGTGCTTCCTCGAGTGCCGGGATGAGGAAGACAAGTGGCAGGAACCACTCCGGGACCAAGATCCCCGGGAATCCTTCCGACGCGGAGAGTCGCCCCTCGTGTCGTCAGTGGAAACCCCCTTGGACTTGGAAGTCAGGGACTTAACAGGCTTAGAGCCTCTACCTACCTGGAGCTTCCCCCTTCCGCAAGGCCTTGGCAGTCAGCGACTGGCATTTCGAGCAGTCGTCAGTGTTGTGCGATTCGCCCAGGCACCACAAACAAATGTAGTGGGGGTCGGTGAGTGACATCTTCTAATTGGAGTCCCGGCAGGTCTTAAAGCCAGACCGCGGAGTCGGAGGGGTCGAAGAGAAAGACATCTTTAATGAAGAAAACACACGAGGCGCGCATAGTCCATGAAGTTCGTTCACGGAAAAAGAATTGAACTGAGGCTACGGGCGCCGTGCGTCCCATTTATAACATCCTGTGACGTCGCGCTCGACGGAGGCCTTTGAGGGCCATGGACCTGACGCCATTGACGCAGGACGCTCTCTGCCGAAAAAGTTTCGGCAGTGCAAAGCTGTGGACATTACATATCAAAGATGTGGAATGTGTTGGAGGACACAATCCATTCGAAATCATATATGCAAAGAAGACAAAGCAACCTGCTGATGAAAAAGTGTATATGCACAGAAACGCAAGGTAGACGAGACATACAGAAGCTTGCTGCAGACGAAAACATAACATGACTAGAGCTGCCATGATGATCAGATTTGTATTAAAACCAAGCTACCTCAGCGACAGACCAAGGCTGCAGAGTCTGGATGTGTTGAAAAACAGCTTTATGTGAAGAATAAAGAGGAGTCTATTGGCCTGGGATCAAGGATGCTACTTCTAGGAATAATAGAAAAGCACAAGGTGAGTCAAAAGAATAAGCCATGTACGCAAGACCCATTGCTCTTAGATAAAGCAAAGAGGAAAACATCTGCAAGAGCCAAGTATTGGACAAATCGAGATGCAAAAAGTCTATGCAAGGTGGAGTGAGCAAGTCTCTAGAGGCCGAGAAGGCTAATGACACCCAGTATAATTTAATCAAATAGCAGTAAAAGGCCTGAAATTGACAAATTAGCAGTCTCCTCAAACGTGACTCAGAAGTCAAAAACAAGGTCTATTCATTAAGCTCTTGGCAAAGATAATGGTGTAACTACACTCCCTTAAAAGTCCCAGGATAAAGAACAGACTGCAAGGTTAACTACAAAGGAGAAGTCTTGGGTTAGTGCTGGACCGATGAGGGATGGAATAATTGGGAAAGTGGGGAGTAGTCCGGCGTTGCTCTCGGCACCTGGGGTCCATTTTGCTTACATGCTAACAAGCCGAAGTCCAAGGTAAGGAAAGCATGCCAACCAATCAGAGGGTCTATGTAGCAACATGCTGATGTACAGTGAGGTATAAAACCTTTGTATGATTACAATTGGGTGCAAGTGGTGTTGTTCGCCAGATTGCCCTACTTTATTTCATGTTGATAATAAGGTAGTGCTTTGCCATATTCTTTGAGTCTGTCAGGCTATTTGGGTCCAACATCTTTACTGGTAATTCCATCTAGCACATGTGACACTTCAAGGTGCTAAAGCACAGGCCCATGAAAGGATTCCTGATAAAGGAGTAGATCAGGAATCCAAAGAAGATGTTTTAAGTCCTAGCAGCTAAATCTACTAGGCATTTTTGAAAACTTTGGGAAGATACTTGGTGGGGAAGTACACCAGGCGATCTGAAGATCCCAGGGAGGATTCCTGGCAAGGAAGTTTAGCAGGCAATCCACCAGAGTAGTAAAAAGGTTTAACAGTGATACAAAATACCTGGCAGGGAAGTACACCAGGGAGTCTGGAAAGTATATGAAAGAGGTTTTGACATGTAAATGCACCAGGCTTTTAAAGTTGTATCAGGGCTCTAATATTTTGGAAGAATACCTGGACTGAGAGTATATCACAAAGTTTAGAAAGCCCATAAAAGGATCTCTGGTAGGGGAGTACTCTAACCAATCCTTCAAGTTTACTGAACAAGAACCTTGTGAATCCAATATAAAGAAATTGTTGCTCAAGAGAAACACTTTTGCTACAAACACATTGTTGGGTATTATATAATGTATTGGTTGGACAAGAACTTTCCGAATCCAGTGTAAAATCCTCAAGGAATTATTGGATAAAGAGACACTCTTGGCACTTAATCCAGGGGCAGAGACCCATCCTCTGGATTCAAGGGTTTCTCCTTGGAAAGCACCTTTGAAAGTATCCGTATGTTTTGATTATGAACAATTTACACTGAATATAAGTCAGAGATATTTCCTTGTGCCCTTAATTGTTTCTAGTGTGAGGGTCAGTTTAGAATGTTTTGGAAACAAGGACGGTTTCTAAGTTGCCAACTACTTGAAACAGAAGGATTCTTGGCTGTAGTTTCCTTTCTTTGGGATAGGGTTAGAGAGGTGCTATTCCGAACCCATTTTGGGTTAATTAAAATATTGGACTCTGAGAATATTACAACCTCATGTCCACCTCTCATTTCTGACCCCTAACATATGGCGTCAGAAGTGGGATCGGATTCCGTAGACACAAACTGGGAATCCCACATGAGTAAACACTAGCCCCACATTTGTTACATCTGGAGATGAGTGGAACAGTAATACCTCTCCCACTAATGGATCATATCCCCAAGGAACTGAGATAGGATCCATTTACTTCACATCGGTAACTGGAAAAAAAACAAGGCCTATTCACTTTACTGCCAATAAATTCAGATCTTTGGGAAAAGACCATGAGGCCTTTACTCTCTTGCATTCTAAGGTAGGGGTTGTCTTACAGTTATTATCCAACCAAGCTATTTTACCAGCTAGGAAAACCATGGTGGGCAATATCTACCATCTATTTCGTCCCCAAAATTGTCTGCTACCTGGGAAAGACAAAATAATAGTTTCTCTGCATTTACGATTAGATTTCACGATCAGCTTGTCCCTCCCTGTACGTTTTACCCTGTAAAGCGGCAAAGTTAAAAATGCTACCCCTTCTTACTTGTGGATGAAGAATTGAGGATTATTTTATATCTCTCCTCAAAGCCTATAAAATCAATAGGGGCAAGATTGTGGAAAATATGGTGTATGAGGCCTTATGGGAACCACCCACCAAAGAGGATAACAGGGAATGTTTGAGATATGATACCCCAGAATTGTTTGTTTCTAGTGTGAGGGTCAGTTTGGAATGTTTTGGATGCAAGGACATTTTCTAAGTTAACAACTACTTGACAGACTGATTCTTAGTTTTAGTTTCCTATGCCGGGAACCTTTCTTTAGGATAGGGTTAGAGAGGCATTATTCCAACCCATGCTGCGTTCATTAAAATGTCTGACAGAATATTACAACCTTGTGTCCGCCTCTCATTTCTGACCCCTCACAGAAGCAACAGATCTGTCAGTTATCGATACATATTGCAGGGATCGAAATAAGGATGTGATTAGCAGCAGCAAAGAAGCAGCTTCTGGGTAAATGAGATTGCCCAGTAAGCAGGAGCTACCGCTGGGAACCAGTAGCTATTATATAGCATGGTGTAAATGTAACTCCTACATGAGATGAAAACCATAAAACATTTTGTCAATTATACCAGGGCCGCTAGGCGCTATACAAATGTAAATAAATAAAATAAATATGTGATCCATTATGCTTTAAATGTCTGGACATATCCGAATGCTCATTTATATACATTCCCAAATGCACAGGGTTGCTGTCATGTTGATATATTTGTATGGCATCAGTCCGCCTGTGGAGCCAAATGTAGCTCCTGGTAGCTGGTTTCAAGCCAACCAAGATTTTCTGGGCTTTACCCAGGAGCTAAATAGCTCCAAGCAATTTCAAACCCTGCATATGAAGAATTTATGATCTGTTGGGCGAAAGAAAAAAAAGACATACACCATTTAAATTAATTATTGGATTTAAACTTAAAGAGACTTCTCCTTTTCATTCTCGATGGTCTCACCAGAAATGGTGGTTAAAAAAAGGAATCATACGTACTGCCCTGGGGCGCCTCTACCTTTTAGCCAAACAATGTATTGAACTGATGGCTTTTTTCATTTCTCAATTAATTCATCTCTTTTCCCCACAATATAATTTCCATCAAATTAAAGTACATTTGGATTACCTCATTGTTTAAAAAACACTGAAAAGCTGTCCCTAGATCGCCTTTAATATTCTACCTATACACAGATTGCACCTTTTCCCTTCTTGTTTACATTTTTAGATAAAATCGCCAACAACCAACTGCAATCTGATCTGGGAAAAAAAACAAATTGTTGGTAGATTCCCGATCAAGGTTCAGATCAAAACGCAGCACTGAATTGGTTTTGTTGGCTATAAAGGAAAGCCTCTTGCACACTTGGGTAACGGTCTCGGGCGGAAGGCTCCTACTGCTGGATTTATGTGAACCCTTTGAAACCCTGGATCACCCCACCCTCTTGATTGGTTGCAGTGGCTCTGCTGTCACACAAGGTGGTAAAATGGATTTAAAAAAAATGTTAAACAAGAGTCGATAGTGTGTGCCTGGGATCCCACCAGTACAGGGTTACCCAGTTGGAGTTTGGGGTTGCCCAAGGGACATGTCTATCTCTGAAAACTACACTGTTTACACACATCTGGTCTTCATTCTCCACAGACAGAATGATTATCCTAGAAAAGATCTACTATATTTTGAAAAATGGATGACAGAGCTTGTTTAAACCCTGTCAAGACTGAAACCCTTCTCTTCTTAATTAGAATAACTTTACAAACAGCGACGGCCTCCTTCAGGTTTTTGAATATCCAAGGCAACACCACTGAGCATCTGGAAGTAACATATGACTCCAAGCTAACCTCGGCAAAACATGCAAAACAGATAGTATGCAAAACAGTTCATCACATGCTGGTCTGACAAAGTTAAATCTTTTCTATCACAGGAGCATCGTGGATTCGTAGCCAAGCCATTATAGGCTCAAGAATAGAATATTGGAACATCAAATCTGTAATCAATTGCCTACAGATTCTGATCAACTCCCCTGCAAGAATTCTCACCAACACCCATAGACCTCACCATATGGCTCCCATTTCACGAAATCTGTATTGCTTACCAGTGCGATCCAGAGTCGAGCTTAAAGCCTCAACTTTGCCCACAAACCTATCTACTGGAATGTGCCAGCCGTAGCGCTCCAGATAAGAGTGAAGTGGGAGTATTTTACTCCCTATTTTTTAAAGTTGGGAGTGAAATGATTTGAGTAAGTCAAATACCCAATGGGAGTATTTTATAAGCAAGGACATTTTTCTACCTGGAAAATAGAAATGTTTTTGTAATAATTATTCCTTTGCGCCACTTACACATACAAATTACAAAAAGATACAAGTTTACATCTTCCAATCAGGGAGAAATATTAGTTTCTTCCTGTGGTACTACGTGCACTTCTGCTCCAAACATAACCATGGAGCTATGTGGATGAAAGCAGGAGCACAAGATCCTATGTGCCGGTGTCCTATTTTTTGTTTGGAGTATGTTTACTCTACATTTTGATTTGTTGGGAGTATGGAGCTATTTCTAGGGAGTAAAAGCAGCCAATGCACCCCTTACCTGTAGGGCTGGTGCCAGGATACTTTAAACATTGTTTAAAATATACACCCAAAAGATCCCCAAAATATATCAAAGCAAATTCCAAATTGACGTACCCAGGGTTTTGCCATGGAAGCCTCCTTTACTGTTCGAGCGATACATTGTGAAAGAGATGAAGACCTGGCTGTTCTGACAACAGCCCTGATTCTCCAGAGTCGGTTAGACCTCTTGTCCTCCGACTAAAACCGAATGGCCATCTATTGTTGGACGTGTGCTTGGATTCCCCCGTCCGATCGTTAGCGCCATGTAAGAAATCTAATCAAATCAACCCAATAAGAAGCTTGTAGTATGTTGCAAAAAATATGTAAAGCAGTTTAATACAATGCATTTAAAAGCAGTGTTGTGGTTTAAAATGAGCAATAACTTACAGATAGAATATTGACCTTCTGTGAAAAACTCCACAGTGCACAAATGAAACATACTGCCATACACAGTTCCTTGTCAAATTGTTTTAAAGTGTAACAGAATACCATTTTAGAAGAAGAGAATCAGAAAAGGCTAGTTGCAGCTTTAAGTGTTACAATGGCAACGATGTTTCAACTCTATGAAGGCTCAAAAGGATGGCCACCATGAAATTGGTGAAGGACCTACTGCTAGTCCCTTCTCACTTTTCATGGAGGCCATGAGGCAGGTGAGGGCCGGCAACAGCATGTGAAAGGTAAGTATGACATGAGGGGAGAGAAAATGGCTGTGTCTGTCGAAGCTACAATTGGCTTGGATTCTGAACCCATTGATTGACTAGGACGCTGGATGAAGACGCAGCCTAGGTGGAAACAGATTAAATTAGGCGTAGAAACAATTGCACATTGTCATGGTTTGAAAGCTGCTCAGCTATAACCTATTCCAAATAATCAGAGTAGGTGGAAATTATAGAGCATGGGCAAGCATACGCCTGCTTTACTTGGTATCCACATTTGGGATTGTACTTTTTTTTTTTTAGAGAAGTCTACAATGTCAAAATCACAGCCTGATCAAGTTAGAGGGTTATTGAACTCCCCATTCTTTAAAAAAAAATGCCCTCATAAAACAAGCTGGAATAAGCCTATTGGGACATTCATTTTAAGAACCCAAACACTATATAATGGGACGTAGAACTCGCGTGTTATGAAACAAGTTGCTACAATTTGGAATGGTTAATTTGTGGTTAGATGTCTTCTAAAAGAAAATTCCTAGGTTAAAGAGAATATGCCGACTGGGTGGATTAGCATTTGAAACCCTGGGTGAGGATTTCATTTTATGCACAGCTAGTTTGCGGGGGAGATATTGTTTTAGGCGCTTTGAATTTGGCTGCTGGAATTCATACTGTAACTTATCCTTTGATGTTTCGCCTTGCTTGCTGAAGCAATGATGTGACTGCAATGCAAATAAGACCCTTTGGACAACGGTTGAAACCGATAACAATTTATATGTAGCTGAAATGTCTGTACGTTTGAATGGTGGTTAAGCAGTTAAGTTAGCTAGGCGACAAATGCACTTATTTTAAAAAACAAACAAAAAAAAACACAATCTAAAAGAGAGGTTACCTTTATTAAATTATTAATGAATGAATCTTTGGTAACGCGCTCAGTACCGCAGACCGACCTCTAAGCACGGGACCGGGGTTCGAACTTTTGTTGAGCTGTTGTGTTGTCTTGTTTCCAAGACAAACGCACTGGCCCCGAGCTATCCTGCCGGCCCATGTTATAATACGTGGCAGGCTGGAATACCTGTGCAAAAGCCTGTAAATAATGTTATTATTACAGGTTAGTTGTAACATCACTACTGACCTGTAGTAGGAAAATGAGTTCACTACTGATTGCAGTAATCAGTTATTGTGACATCACAATGCCTGCTGCTTGAGATAGTTCAGAACAGAATTCCAGCTGTCACTGCAGCGCTCAACTAAAAGGTGTGTCTAGCTTTTAAAATTCCTTTCTTCTAAAATTGCTTTTTGGGACACTGCACAGCCATCAATTGATAATGAACTGCTTATGGTAGTGTTAGGGCGCGGTTTGCATTACCATATTATCATTCAATTTAAACCAAGAAAAGATTAAAAATACATTTATTGAAACTGCGAACAAAAAGAACCAGCAACACATTACAAGCTGCCTACTAGTTTTTTTTTCATCCAGATTCTACATTGATTATGGAATGATCTATTAATAGGTCATGTGTTATAGGAAATAAAATAGATACTGCAACTAGAGTTCCGCGACCATAAAAGGAACTCTTCCTTCGGCCTCCTTCCTCGATTTGTACATGGAACCCCACGTGACTTACACTGTCCTTGCGTAGGTTAGCAGGTACTTTATCCCATATAAATCCTTTTTCCGTTAGCTTTTAAGGAAAAGTTGCATTTCTCTGGCAGTTACTGGACTCGTAACATATAGTTTACCCACTTGGGAGTAGGCACTTGTGCTGCATTTTATATGTTGGCCTGTCCATTGTTCTCAAAGACCTAGGATCATAACCTATTCATTGTACTTATATGATCTATAGGTTAGCCATTATAACACAAAGATATATGCAAGTATCCTTGATGTTGCACATAGAAGATGCCGAATAGTAGCCCAATATCGAACTTAGAAGATATATAGTAACATTAGAAGGGAAGCCTATCTATTGGGTTTAGAGAATCCCATGAGCTCAAGATATGATGTAAGCCTGTCTGTCACGCCTAGAAGATATACTAAGATAGCTGGTCTAGTGAGCTTAGAATACCTTGACGGAAGCCTGTTAATAGTGCCTAGAAGAGCCTACGAGGGTTACCTTTTCTTTTCACACAGATGATCGGATCAAAGAGCGATATCAAATATAAGCTGCAACTGAGCTTAGGGTACGTATAACACACCACTTCGGTGGACACCTGCCAGATGCACGGCTATCCATCTGCACATATTAGAATGCAGCTACACTATGACAAATTTGGTCTAGCTGGACACATTTTATTTATTTACATTTTTAAAGCGCTCACACATCCCGGGGTCATCGAGGCGCTGTTACAGGAATATGTCTCTTAGTTGCGTATTTATAATGCGCTAAATACCTGGAGGTTTCTAAGCGCGGACCCGGGGTTCGAACCTGTGTTGCTTTGTGTCGTCTTGTTTCCAAGGCGAGCACCTTGCCGCTGAGCTATCCTCCTGGGACATAACGTGTCTCTAGCACTTGCACCCGCTTGTGACCTCCATCAGCACCCAGGCACGTGCCTGACCTCTTGGGTTTCTCATTGAAGCCTAGCCAGCCCACCTAAGTTCTAATCTTGGCCAAATGTACACATGCATTCTAAACCTCTATGAGAATGTCCCATACTCTGGACTGTGGTACCCAAAGGTGTTCCTATCATGAGCGTGTTGAGACTACAGTAATGGTAAAATACGCTATATAAATGACTATAAGACAAGAAAAAGACAAAATTAACCAAATTACTGGTCCATTGAACGATCGCACATATTCTCTACAAACCATCAACAAGTGCAACAACTCTGATCAGAGAGGGGATGGTTATTACAATGCACCGCAAGTGTGCTGACGATCTCTGGTGG
Organism: Ambystoma mexicanum; assembly: GCF_040938575.1. NCBI lineage: Eukaryota > Metazoa > Chordata > Amphibia > Caudata > Ambystomatidae > Ambystoma > Ambystoma mexicanum. The sequence goes on from NC_090921.1 coordinate 1,034,588,896, forward strand.
GCTAGGTAAAGATTGTACCCTGGCTATCATTGCTGGCTCGTTTCTAAAACCGACTAGCCTGAAGGGTCCAAATGCACCACTTAGTTCCATGCTTTTTTTTCCCCCCCAAGGGTTGGGCTCCTCGCTGGACTCACCAAAATCTTCAACTCGCACACAAACCCATACCTATCTGAGCCCACAAACGAAATGAATCAGTGTCACAATGCCTACATACGAAATAATTACCTCCCCGTAGCGTAAAAGAAATAAAAACCACTCATGGAAAGTGGTAGACATCGACAAGTAATCTAAGCATAAGGTCTGAAAAGAAAGCTACCGAGGGGAGAAGCAGACGCTCCCCGACGCTCCTCCTGGTTGAAGGCCACACTGAATTTACCTACATACACATAAAGAAACTATAGACACTGAAGCTTAAGGATAGATCTTCACAGCAGTGAAGCAACTGCTGTGAGTGTCAAGAGAGACTATGATAGCTGTGACCTAACTGTTACAGGTTATGCTAGATTTATATGCAGTGATTAAATACATTACATCAATCACTGTGTTGAGTCTTATGTGAGGCCATTAGATAACTGGTGAAGAGGACCACGGAAGGAACCCAACAATCCCGAGATGCAGGACGCAAAGCGTCTCCCAGCCTTTCTAAAATACCCAGGTAGACCTGCAATACCACGGCCACAATGGACAATGGGAACCACTATTTCATACGTATCTGGAGGTCGTGGGTGGGCATGGATTATACAGCAGGAAGGAAGAAGGCCATGTTGTTCAATGCAATGGGAGTCGAAGGACCGAGAATATTTGCTGGCTTGAAGCCAGGGTGCGATGTGTTCAAAGAGGCCGAGTGCAGAATCGTTAAAAGGTTCTCAAATGGAGAGAACAACGTCCACACCGATTGAAGTTTTACACTACGAAACAGGAGAGCGGGGAGGCAGTCGAGGACTACGTCCCCAGAATGAGAGAGTTGGCTGCGCTGTGCGGGTTTGGCGACAATACCGAAAACATGATCTGTGACATGTTAGTTGTACATACCAACTGCAGGAAAGCGCAGGATATATTCATTCTTGAAAAGGAGCTGTACTTGGATAACGCCATCCAGATCGTTGGAGCGGAGGAAGAGACTTTGTGCAGGTGCAAAGAAATGGTGGTAACAGCGCCGGCCGCTGATGTGCATGCAGTGCTATAGAAAGGGCAACGTGGCCAAGCCCAGAATGGAGTTCCATGATGAGAAGGGAGGTAAGCGCGAACCTTTGAAGTGCCACAGATGTGCCAGCACGCAACACCTGGCGAATGACAGTCTTTCCCGCCAGGAGAAACGAATGCTGGAACTGCAGAAGATATGGCCACATTGCAATAGACTGCAAATGGAGGGAAAAGAAAGTCACCTACATAGACGGCGAGGCGGATCAGAGTTGAGACGATGAGGGCGAAGAAGATAGACGAACAGTCCTCATGGTCAACAGTTGGAGGGTGAGGAGAGAGAAGCCACATTGCATATTAAAAGTGGATGGCAACAAGACAAGTGATGGCCAACTCTGGCTCCGATTTAACCATTGTGCCCATCCAAACATACAAGAACACAGTGGGGCAGTGTGAAGTAGAGGTGAAAAAGACCAAACACAGGCCCACAGTGTTTGGTGGCGCTTGGGTGAAACTGTTGGGGAACATCAATGTGGGCATCGAGTTCAAGGGCAGACAGACCATGAACAGAATCTACTTTTCTGAAGAAGGTCTGGCAGTCCTGGGGTGGGACAGCTAGCACAAACTGAACATAAGGCTGGAGCCCAGCACCAATGATCAGGTCCTCTTTATCAAAACAGGGGGAGCATCATTGTCGAAAGACTCCTTTCCACCTTGTTCTCTGAAATGCCAGGCAAAATAAAAACGACGTGCGCAAAAATAAGTCTGAAGCCAAACGCTGTCCCGATCAAACACTAAGTGAGACTCGCACCCGCAACTGCCAGAAACGCGTTACAAGCCCAACTTGAGCAGATGACACCATCGAGACAGTGGAGGCCTTCGATTGGTTGAGAACTATGGTACTCATTAAGAAACAGCAGTTGAACGACATCAGTGTATGTATCAACCTACGCAGTCTGAACCCTGCAGTAATAACAGAAAGCTACCCATTACCAAGTATCAACAAACTAATCCTCAGGATGAAAGAAGCTAAATTGTTCTCAAAACTGGACATGAGACGCTTATCACCAGATGAGTTTACACAAAGAAACCAGACCACTCACAGCTTTCATCACCCTGTTTGGCAACTATCAATACATCCAGATGCCCTTTGGGTTATCAACTGCATCAGCATTTCAGAGGATGATGATGATTTCCTTGAAGCGCAATGTGGGTAGCGTGTCTTACTTACAGGACAACATTCTCATCTAAACAGAACATGCAGTCCTCAGGATGGTACTGGAAATACTTCGAGAAGCAGGAGTATGCCTGAGATATAAAAAGTGCTTAACTAAAGCAAGTGAAGTAAAATAACTAGGGTACAAAATTTCAACGGATGGCGTCAGTTCCAAGTGGAATCCCCTACAGGTTATTGTTAAAGCCTCAGCACCAAATACGAAGGATGAGCTATGTTCCTTCCTTGGATTAGCGGAATACTATGCAAAATTTGTACCACAGTTCTCGGAGACTACAGCCCCACTAAGAGAAGGGGCTAATGACAAATGGCGTCAAGAGCATAAAGCAGCCATTGAGGAAGTCAAAAGGAGAACAGTGAATACTCCATTTCTGAAGCTGTTCAATCCATTGTGGCACACATACATAACCACTGATGCCAGTGCCTATGGACTACGATCTAACCCAGAAGAGAGGTGATGTGGAGCAAGTGGTTGTGTTTGCATCCAAAGCACTTTAAGACACAGAAACAGATTATTCCACTGTGGAGAAGGAAATGCTTGCATGTGCCTGGGCGGTGGCGTACTTTAGGACTTATGTATGGGACACATGGTTTCACTTGGTCACAGATCACAAACCCTTGATTCACCTGTTAAGACCAGGGGGCATAAAGAAGTCCACTACGAGACTGGCCCGCATAGTCTCTAAACTGCAAGAATACACCTACAACATAATGCACATAGCGGGTTGGAAGAATGCGCAAGCAGCCTACATTTGTGGTCTGCCAGACCACAGCGGATCAGCCACCACGTCCCTCAAGGACAAATGTGCGCTAGGGCCTTTAACTGACCTTCAAAGCCGTAAATTCCTCGAGATGGGCAGAAATCATTGGTTGGAAGAGTTAGCGAGTGATCCAACTGTGAGCAGAGTTGCTGAATGGGCTCAGAGTGGGTGGCCCGGTGAAACGGCTGTTCCAGAAGGATTGAGACCTGTGATGAATCCTACAGAGTCTTCACAAAAACCATACTTTAGGTCTCCTCCCAGGTGGCCAGGGAAAGGCAGACACTTCCTAATCCGGACCCTGGGGGGTGGGGGGCGGTATTAGCCGGGAGGATCACCTGGGATGAGCAGGGCCCCAGGGGAACCGGCGGACTTCGTCAGATGAGACACAGTACTTGTTTTCTCAAGGTAGAGTTTATCAGTGATTCCGGAATATAGACGGGCTGGTTGCCAAAAAGAGCATGTATCCCCTCAAACTGTAAGGAATGTGGGTGAAGACAGTTATAACCAAGCGTGTATTGGGAGTAAGAAAAGCACTTTTAAAGTCACTGACAGTCATAGACATTAAAGCCCTTATGAGACCTAGGGAAATAAGGAAGAGTCTGTAAATGTTACCAATTTAAACCCTGAAAAACAAATTGTCTGTACAGCCAAATGTTTCATGGAATTCTTATGGTACTCCTTTGGAGAATATGTTTAAGGAGGAACTTCGTGATGACAATTTCATTGAAAACTATGAATTTTATGTTGAGGACTTCAAATGCCACAATTTCCAAGGTACTGGGATGAAGAAGAGGACTGCAGAGGCACAGGACTGCCATTTTCAGTCAATTAAGAATAATGACCCACACCTGAGGGAGACTGGGAGGCATAGAAGGCCTCCCTGGCTGCAGGCCATTTGGAAGGAGGAGTGATCGCAGAAGGTGGAGTAGTTTTGTAAACTCCACATGGCAGCAGAAGCTGACGTTACTGAAGAGCAGAGACCTTGGGCCCATTGGGGTGGGTGAAACGAATGCCGGTCCTGAGAGGATCTCCAATGTTCGAGAATGCAGTTGCAGAGGTAGTGCAGCAGAGAACGCACCATTTGAAAGTTTTCCCGACTGTCAGACGAGCACCGGATAGCTGTGGGATCCAGGAGGGCTCTGAAATTGACAGACGCAGGAAGCAGCGAAGAAGTTGCCAAGACGCGCATGGAAACTGAAGCAGAAGTCCTGGAGGCAGCGAGGCAAACTGACGTGCATGCCAGAAACTGAGTTCACTGTTACATTGTGACCCCAGAGCGCTCTGTAACCGCCCGCTGACCAAGTACAGTGATTTGATTCAGAGAAATGCAATAAACAAACAAATTCGAAAGAAGAGGCTTTTTGAATACCTAACTAATGTAAAGCATGTTAATTATTCAGTTGAAGACCAGTCTGATTTAAAAGGGAGCACACGGCAGAGCAAACATTTTATAATCAAACCAGAAGGGTGTGATTATCACATAGTAGGTTACATAAAAAGTCAACAAAAAGACAGGGCAATAAACTGAAAGGAAATTAAAAACTACAATTGCCAAAGCCCAAAGAGAATAATATCAAGGCAATTTGTGAACAACCAGTATTGACCAAGCTAAAAGAAGTAAATTGAGGATTTCATGGTTTGCAAATACTGTTGCCCATATGTAAAGGAAGTCATAAGAAGTGACGACTTAAAACTACATTGCCACTGCTAAAGAAATGTGAAAGTAAAACATTACCATTATCAGCATTTGTTTAGTGCAGCAAGGGGAGAAACAAGAGTGGCAGGAAGGCTGCCGTTCTGATAGAAGATGTTCAGGAGGAGAGGAGCATAACATGTATTGCATGTGGCAATCACCTACGTGTAATCAACAGCACTAGTGTGGTTCTTATTTACCTTGAAGACATTTTTATATGTGATAATGTGAAGCAAGAGACATTGCTAAATTATTCTAAGTGAAGTTGTCCGTTACGACAGAAATATTTGTAGCTAGTAGTTGCTCTGGCCTGGCAGGAGAATACACCAGGCCAGAAGACTTTTAAACAATTTGTTCTGTTCTGGCAGAAGAGTACTCGAGAACATTTGTCGTAGTAGGCCGTTCAGGCGTGTAGACCAGGTGGAAGTCAATTGAAGTACTGTGGTATGGTTAAACTTCCTGAAGAAGCAGTTACACAACCACCAAGTTGTTTTGTGGAACAATAAAGAAGCAGCCTGACAAATTATTGTCACTAAAGCAAATGTTGTTAAGTGGTGTTTATAAATGGGTGCAGAAATATCCCGACAAAGACCATTTTGGTTGAAACTTATGAAGTACAAAATTATTTGCTAATGAAAAGAAGTGTTTCAAGACCTCAGGTACAAGTGCAAAGAGGAACCCTTTATTGAACATGTATGAACATTTGGTGTGATTCAAGTTGAAACTTTGAATGATCAATTTGGAACTTTTTGTTATTAGACAGGATTCCCTTTATCCTCTTGGAACTGCTAACCAAAACCCTGCTTAAATCTGGGGAAGGGGAATTCACCCAGATTGTAAGGATAAGCTATTATCATGATGAGAATTTAACGGTTATATTTCTTGCTTATGATTTGCCATATATTGTTTTATTGAGCTGGTATTTGTACAATTGTGAGGGACAGAAAACTTTTGTTAGAGGGTTTCCTTTAGTTCATTTTAGGCAGGGAAAGCCTCGTCAGGGTAGGGCTAGTGAGGCGTTTATCCAACCTTTTGAGTTAATAAAATGGCATCTTTTGAAAAACCTTCACACAGTTGTCCGCTTCATATTTCTGACCTCTCACAGACCCCACTGGAAAGTGAAGACATTTACAAAGCCAATGGTCTGGTGATGAGATGGGATTTAGAACCAGTGCTTCTACGGATGAGGAAAGTGATCCTGTGCAGGGTGCACTCTGGTCATTTAGGCTGCAATATTTATTTATTTATTTATACATTCATAGCAGTGTGCATACCCTATAAGGCATCTAGGCGCTAATTACAATACAGAGGAAGTGAGAGAGTAGAGAGGTAGTGCAATCGTTAGTTGAACAGATACGTTTGAAGTTTCTTTATGAACACATGGTAGGATGGTTCAGCACGCAAGTGGATGGGTCATGGGAGGTCTGTTCCAAAATAGTAGCCACACAGACTGGGAAGCTGGAGCCTCTGGATGTATCTTGGTTTAGTCAGGCAATGTTTGTAGGCAGAACACAGATCTCGTGGGGACTTGTCTTTTCGGCTTCTGGGTGAGGGATGTTGGCGCATGGATGGATAAGCACCGTTGGGTGATGGAGTGTCTTGAATTGTATTCTCTCTCTGACTGGGAGCCAATGAAGAGATCTCCAGGCCTACGAAAAATGTGGGTGTGTTTACACAGTTCCTTAGCCGCCCAGAGGGCATTGTTCTGTGTAACTTGTAGTTCTTTTAGGTTTTTTCCTGAGGTGCCACAAAGTAGTGAGTTACAGTAATTCCACTTGGAGCGCTCGGGTGATAGTAAAGTGATTTTCTGTAGAAAGGAACGGCTTGGCCTACTGGTGTTAAGATTTGTGTCGTAGGCTGAGGTTGAGGTAATGGGGTTGACCTGTTGTGACATGTTGAGCGTGGCATTCAAGTAGAGCCCAATGTTTTTACCATGGGGGCAACAGGGATACTGTGGCCCTCAATGGTGATGGATTTGAAAGGTTTAACTGAAAGGTTACAACTAGGCGGAGAGCGCGAGAAGCATACTGGTGGCTGTGCATGGACCAAGACATCAGGGTAATGATAGAAAGATGCCATGAATGCATAAACGACAAGAAACTCAAAGTGCGGCAAGCGCTGTTGATCCCTGTGGCGATCCCCACCACAGATATGGAGTAGTAATCATACACTACCTGTCCAAATGGTTAGAGGCTGAATTTGTACCCAACACTAGCACAGCCACGGTTATAGAAGTTTGGAAAACAGTATTCCAGAGGGAAGGCCTACCAAAAACAAATAGTAACCGACAATGGCATTCAGCTGATAGACGGAAATGGAGACGTTTCTACAAATTCATACTATCAAGCAAATCAAGGCTACTCTATAGATTAGTCCAAAGGAAAAACAGGTTTATAAAAGGGGTCCTACAGCTAGCGTCAGCCTCAGGGATGGACCCTTACAAAACAGTTAACCTAGCTGCCCACCGTCTAAGCCACAACGCCATCATAAATGTGTCTCCCTTTCAACTTCTGAGGGGGAGGACGGCTGATTCCAGATTGGTGCCACCCTGTTTATCAAAAGTGAGGCAAGATGACACTGTCAACATGGAAGATGCGGTCTGGAGGATCCAAAAGAGCAAAGACCAGATGAAAACACAAAGTGACACTTGCAGGGCAGCTCCGAGAACAGAGGTCAATGAAGGGAGACACAGTGAAGATAAGATTGCCACAAAAGGACCAAGAAAAAGGATCCAGATACAGTCAACCAGTAGAATAAGTACAAAAAGGCACTAATCACTTATGCACCAGAGATGGGAAAAAGTGGAATCTTGAAAGAGTTGCCATTTTCAGGGGACGGCACTCCACCCCCTTCCACCAAGTGTAGAGAATCATCCATAACTGAAGTAGTAAAACTAGCGCCAGCGGACCCAGAACCATACAGAGAACATGAAACCGGGAGAAGAGAGTAGTTTGGAGGAGATCCGAGAGGAGAGCTGCACTGGAGACATTTCACAAGAGGAGAGGAAGGTGCAAAGGGGGCATTTTACCACAGGCCAGAGGAAAATTTGGAGCAGAGACTACATCACCAGGACGGTTGCCTGGCGAGAATCATCCCTGATGTGAGAGACTAAGACTGATGAGGTACAATGACCTCATAATGGAGTAGTACCAAGCTGCTCGACAAAAGGAGGTATTTGGGAACACAGCCTCACGAGATCACAGTGTCTGCTGTGACCACCACAAGACTGCAATGCGCATTGGGGGGTAAGGCCCGATAAAAGAGCAACTAAGGAGAGATGCAGACGCTCCCTGGCGCTCCTCCTGGTTTAACCCAAATTGATTTTACCTACATACATAAAGAAACTACCGACTTAGAAACTTAATGATAGATCTTCACAGCAGTGAAGAAAGTGCTGTATGTGTCCAGAGAGATTTTTATAGCTGCGACCAAACTGCTACAGGTTATGCAAGATTTATGTGAGGTGATTAAGTCCTATCACTGTGTTGAGTCTTATGTGAAGCCACGACAGTGTGCTTATCAAAAGAAACAAACGTGCCTTAGACTGGCAAAACACAGGGGGCAGCGCATGAGATAACACGCGAGAATGGATCGAGTAGTGTTAGCTAGGTTGTAGAAAATCACCTGCAGTAATGGACTGTGCCGCAAAGTAAAGGGGCTATGTGTCACTGGTTGTGGGTTTGGAAGCAGCCGCAGAGAAGAGAGTGAGGGGTACGTCCGATGAGCTTAAAGGGTCCGGAGTCGAGCGGCGCTAGCAAGAGCCTATGAAACAAGAGCTCGCCGGCAAAAAGCGGGTTACTGTCAGCTGAAGGAGGGTTGGGGGGGGGGGGACACTGGGTGCGGCCAGAATAGAGATTATCAGTACATTTCTCTTTTGGGTGCATAATGGCGGGAACAATACAAGAGGCATGGATTCAGGGCCGATAATCCAGTGAATACCCTCCCACATTGGCGCGCTTACCAGGAGCCGTCCGCTGCTCACCAGGCTCTGCCATCTGGGAATAAATAAACAAAGAACAGCACAGGATCACAGGCCAATGGGCACAGAGGTAGGCCCCAGACAGCCCCACACAAAAGAACAGGCGAGACTACTGCCTGTGCTCGCCCTGCTCCTGCCGCTCCGGAAGTGCATGCCGCTCGCTCAATCACTGCGCTGCGCTGCCGTATCCGTAACGAACTCTGAGCCAACCGCCAGGGTCACAGATTAGGACTATGAGGGAAGTAACAGGGCTGGAAACAGGTCTGAACTTCACACACCAGCCTTCCACACTAACAACCAACCAGCTGGCGAATACATCATTAGGATTATAAACTGGATAGACCAAGAACGAATACAAAAAAAACACCTCATAGAAACGAACCGCTATTTACATGCTACGAATAGCCTAATATAAAATATAAATGCCAACACGCGGCACTATCCAACACTGGGGAAAATAATATTTGTCCTCTCGATTTCATTGGAGGGTGAATATTTTCACATGATGAAAACTATAAACAAATAAGGACGAGGCTTTTAAGAGATCGATACAGTAACCACTCCAAACAATACAAATGTCCCCTGGCACATGTATGTAGTACCTAGAGAAAGCACAGCTGAACAACATCTCGTAGTCACGTATGTGACTGCATAGTTGCCAACATTCTGTGACCAAAAAGATGTAGGATTTTTCAAGTTTCAAAAATAATAATTCCTATAACAATGACATCATAGGAAAATACAAAACATGCATTGTTGGCACCATTGAAGCATTCTAAAATACACAACCCCTTAAACAGCACAACATTGAAAGATGTTGAAATGTTAAAAATGTATAATTCTGAATGGTAACTTAACACCAAATTCAATTACCTTACTTCACAGAAGGTAATCACACAGAGCTGGTAAGCAAAGTTTGCCACTGCTCTGTAGCAGCAGCCCGGGCAGTACATATTTATTGCAAGTTGAACACCGAATTATATGGCGACTGATACCCCACCTCAGTCTGATAGGCAGATGCTGTGTGATGGTGTTACACCCTGCCAATTCCCTTCACTTGGGGTTCACCTAAGGGTTGTCCCGGTAAGAGTGTAGGACAGAGTCAAGTAGCTGTCAGGTCAGTGGATTGGTCTGAGCCCAATCAAAGTAATCACCTACCAGTCCACTGTATAGAAAGACTAATGTGTTGCATGCTTTGTCCTGCAGCCTGCCTTAAAGTACTTGCCACTCTAAAAAGCAGTAGGATCCGTCACTGAAATCTGTAGGCGGTAGGACACCTTAAAAAGCAGTAGCCTACTGCCTAAATCTGTAGAGTTGGCAAGTATGTTCAGACTGTGCAGTATGGTAAAGAGTCATTCCTTGCAAGCAAGGGGACGGCTACTACTTTAAGTAGATGACATTGACAAGAGTGGCTAATCCCCCTCACTAACGTGAGAGGGGGTTTAGATTCTATTAAAGACAGGAGGAGAGTACTATGCATTATAATCTTTACTTCTGAAACCACAGCACCTGTACCTACCTGGGTATATCAGGACCCCGCCAGGCGCCCTAAAGATTAACTTGCCACAGCAGCAAAGAAAGACTTTTACAAACAAAAAAGTTTTTAAAATAACAGAACTAAATACAATTCACAGTCAATGAGGGGAGCTCCCCAATCCAACATGGAGGACAGGTCATGCTCTGCTGGTGACCAATGGGCAAGGAGTGCCAAGGACCCTCCTCTATAAATGTCCTTTACTTTAATCCCAACTCCTCTTTCTGCAGGGGGGGTGGGCTAATACTCGCCTCCTGTCTTTGATAGAATCTAAACCCACTCTCATGTTAGTGTTGTAAAGCCTTCATGCTAGACATCCAGAGTGCACTTCTGAATCACAGACCAGCTATAGTCTAGGTTTGGTTCCAGGTAGGCTTTATTCACATATGTACAATCTGTACAATCTGTACAATACTCCAGTTACTCTTATCAGTACATGGGAAGGTATAACATTAACTTATAAAGGAGCTGGCCGATTGTACATATGTGAATAAAGCCTACCTGGAACCAAACCTAGACTACAGCTGGTCTGTGATTCAGACGTGCACTCTGGATGTCTAGCATGAAGGCTTTACAACAGTTAGTAAGGGAGATTAGCCATTATATGGCATGACAGGAAGCTTCATATTATGCAAGTTTGAAGCCCTTGAATCGAATTAATTAGAACATTATTAATACAATCGTGACAATACAATAGACAGGAGAAAAAATGTTTTAAAATTTCTGAAACTTTCCCGAAATATCAGCAGAGGCATTCAACTTGTTAGTAAAACATAGTAAGAAAGCAGGATCATCCATGGATCCCTGTCCCCCAGACATCTACAAATCAATCCTCGCACAAGGAACGCCAGCAGAATATTACAGAAACCTTCGAAATCTATCTCTAGCAACAGGAACTGTAACAAGGACCTTCAAATCAGCATATATCAAACCACTTTTTAAAAAACACAAGTGGCGACATAGAAGACCTCTCCAACTACAAGCCGATCTCAAACATTCCCTACCCAGCAAAACTCCTAGAAACCTACGTATACAAACTAACCCAAGAACACGTAGAAAAACACCACCTGCTAGACCAAGCGTAAGTCGGCTTCAGACCCGCAAGAGGAACAGAAACAGCACTACTATCCATCTGGATTGACCTAAAAACTAACGCAGATTGAAACACAACCCAGTCCCCCATCCTGCTCGACCTCTCTGTAGCCTCGACACATGACACCCTAACCAAAAGACTAGAAGACATAGGGCCTCATTACGAGTCCGGCGGTAACCGCAGCGGTAAAACCACCTGGTTACCGCCGGACTCTTATTACCATTCCGCCTCCATGATTCCCAGAATTACTGGGGCATTACAACCCCGGTTTCCCGGGAATCACGGAGGCGGAATGGTGTTAATCCCCATTCCCATTGAGTCCTTTGGGACTCAATGGGAATGGGGATCATTGAAACACCGGCAGCATCTCGTAATGCTGCCGGTGTTTCCTTGTCCGCCTGCAGGCGGGCGGTGTTAAAACAGCAGGAGTTGTGATCGCACGGCATGGAAACAACGCTAGCGGCGGGTTTACCGCCACCGTTGTTTCCATACTGGGCGATTTGTAATTGGGCCCATAGGCATAACAGACATAGCACTACTATGGACCAAATCATTCCTAGCAGACAGAACAGAAACCGTATGGATTAAACCCTTCAAATCCACCCCATGAGTTAACGACTGTGGAGTGCCACAAGGATCCTCACTATCACCACTGTACTTCAACATCTACCAGACTCCAGTTATCAGAATCTTCAAAAAATACAAAATTACATGCTACAACTATGCAGATGATACTCAAATCATATACAAAAATCGAAGACACCCAAGCCGATCACTCAACCCTAATCGAGTGTCTAAAAGAAGTCTTCAACTGGATGAATGCTAACAACCTGAAAATCAACCCAGGAAAGACAGAAATCATGATCATATCCAAAGACCAAGAGAACGAAACCGCCATCCCGGAAAGTAGTAAAAAATCTGGGAGTCCTGATGGACAACACCCTAATCTTAGAATCACAAATAAATGCAACAGTCAAGAAAGGCTTTTTCCTCCTCCACACAACAAGAAGAATCCTACCGTTCCTCTTCTTTATGCACAAAACACTCACAATCGTCGCCCTCATCATGTCAAGAATCGACTATGCAAACAGCCGATACCTAGGAATACCAGAATACCTCCCGAAGAAACTACAACAGATCCAAAATACAGCAGCCAGACTACTCCTCAAATTATCCAGAAGAGATCACATCTCTTCTGCCTTAAAAACATTACTCTGGCTCCCAGTAAAACATTGCATCACCTTCAAAACAATGAGCAGAACGCATATGGCAATCAGTGGACAAGGAGCAGAATTCTTACAAAAAAATTAAAACAATCTACAAGCCAACGAGACTCCTCAGGTCAAGCAACGAAACCCGCCTGGAACTAAAACTATGATGATCTACTGGAGGGTAGTTCCCTACTCTGTCAAGGACTGGGATAAAGAATGAAAAAACAGGGTTATGTCCTGACAGGCATGAGCCTCATGGCTTAGTAGGCATTCATATTGATTATTGGTAGTCTCCTCAATATAGAGGACATTACACAGGGAGTCTATATATTCCTCAACTGCTGGAATGTCCTGAAATTAACTCTTATTGACTGAAGAGCTCCTCGATATGCATTTGTTATTAACATATCTCCCTATGCCCTCGTTTTTGTTCCCTTGAAAATTAAGGGCCTAAAGACTCTCAATGCTATTGAGGGATTTCAAAAATAACTTATTTATTACTACTACACAAGGTTTGTAAATTTCAGACAACAATTAAACATTACATACAATACAAATATAAGAAAAAGATCCAAAGAAACACAATATATACAATTTGGACATTACAATAAAAAATCCAGTACACAATTTACATGCAAAATAATAGTTCAATCATTCTAGAGTAATAGACAACAAAATTGTGTCCAGTTAGAATTCCAAAGTACAAAAAGATCTGCATCCGCTTGGGTGCAAACTATCCCAAGTGTTAACTGAGTAGTGTTCTCAATTGCAGTTATTTTTCAATTTTAACTCAACTGGATTTTTCAAAACAGTTTTCTTCTTTATTAGGTGATTAAACTAGGGGTCTACGTGTGACACCGGAAGGAATCTTGATTGGTGTTGCACTCGTACGTGACTGGATCAATGGGTACGGGTGATCTACGTTTCGGCGGAGTAAGAAGTCCCGCCTTCCTCAGAACCAGTGGTAGTCGTGACCCATGAGATAAAAAAGACAGAAACCAAATGATGCTCACGGAAACAAAAACAATGTGCAGCACATAATGGTGCAGCTTCCGTGACTCAATGGGCATGCAAATCTGTCCCAAGCAAGGCAGTCAGCCGTAGTAATATTCACAAACTGAGATCTCTGTGTGGAATGTCAGATGCGCTCCCCCTTAGGTGTAACTAAGGATTAGGTAGCCTACATTCATTGAAATTAAAAGAAGAAAGAAAAATAGAGAAGCAGGAAATGTGGAGCACAAAATGTGAAAAAAACAGAGGTTTGTGCCTAAAGAGTTGTTTATATATATCTCTGGCAGAAAGTGAGCCACTGAGCCAAAGAGTCTAGTGGAAACTGAGTTACATCGGACTATAATGGGTCTAATGGAGACCAGAGAGAGGAAGAACAGACCACCATATGTGCATGCACATCCCAGAGGAATCCTCGCAGGTGTCATGCATAAACTTGTCTTAATCGCAAGTGAACACTTACAAAGATGTTCTGGAAAAAAAGAAGGCCATCTGTGGATAGAATCCTGAAAGCTTGATAGTGCCAAGCGCACTAGCGTGATCATGTGTATCAAAGAGCGCCTCTATTGCAAATAAACAAAAAATAAAAAAAGCACAGGGCATGTTAGAATCCATGCGGGCACAAAATAATAGTCTAACATGAATTGGTACATTAAAGAGAAAAAGAAAATAGGGTGTCATGTACCTCATAAATGCAATGGAAGCTGTCCTAATCGTTTGTATCAAGCGGCCGCCGTGAGTGAGGCTGTAGCTGCAGCTTGAACGGAAAAAGAAGCACCTACGGCGCCTTGGTTTCGTTCGTCAACAACTTAAAAAAACTGGCGTCTTGGAACGTGAGATGGCTGGATCCTGTTGTGTTCTATTTGTTGTGTCCTATTTCTATGGACATGTTTGTTCACCGTTACTGTTTGTGTCCGTTCTCTTTCTTTGGGAAAAGGTTGTGGCGCAGCCACGAGAAAGGGAAGAGGCGGGGCTACCGCCTCCGACGCCAGTTCGGCGCCGACAATAAAGGAAAGCACATCGTATTACCCCGGCTCCCGCGTCTCATTGCGTGAATCTGATTTATTTGAATGCTTCAGATTACTTGAAGTTCCGAACCTCCTCGGAACTTAACATTGGCGACGAGGACGACGCACTCACACCCACCCGCCGGCAGTTCCAGCGTCGCGTGTGGGCCGCGGAGCAACGCCGTAGCTTCAGGCTCTGCAGCACATCATCGACCCGCCCACGCCCACCCGCAGGCAGCTCCAGCGTCGCGTGTGGGCAGCGAAGCAACGCCGCAGCCTCAGGCACGGCGGCTTTTCATTTCGTTTCGTCGGCGCCACGCCATGCAGTAGTGGCGGTGGAGGGAAAGCTCCCGCCAACTCACACACGCACCAGGAAGGAAGCTACACAGCCCAATAATTAAGGGCCACCTGCTGTTCATGACGCCCCATGCAGACCAGGTCACCGCTAGCCCCTACGTTCAGCCGGCGAGGTCGTGCTGATGAAGGAAGTGGAGGTGGACCCTCAGCACACGCCACTCCAGTGAGTAGAGTGCCACAGCAGCGCAGCTCCACCGCACACAGTCACGAGCAGCGCAGCCCAGCCATATCCACCAACATGTCGGCAGACAATACTGACAGCGGCCTACAGAGCCCCCAAGCCAGCTCCACTCAGAGAGCAGGCAGTAATGGAGAGGACAATTCCTCTGAATCTCTGCAGCTACAAGCAGTCCCTCACTTTGACATGACTGATACCAACAGCCTGGCACCCAGATGGGCTCGCTGGCTAAAAGAACTCCACATTTACATCGATGCCTCGGGTGTGAGAGAAGAACGCCGTTTGAGAGGCATCCTGCTTCACTCCCTGGGTCCCGTGGTCCGGGACATCGTGTTCGAAATGCCTGAGGCCAACACTAACTCTTTTCAAGGCATAATTGACTCATTAAATGTGTATTTCGCACCCTTACGGAACGTCGACTACGAGAGACACGTGTTCCACACAACGACGCAAGACAAAGATGAAAGCATGGATAATTTTATCATGAGGCTAAGGAAAAGAGCCAAGTACTGCGACTTCGACAAATATTCCACTGAAGAGGCACTAAAATCACAAGCCATCGCAGGGTGCGGGTCCCCTGACTTTCGCAGAAAATTGCTACAAAAAAGCAGGACGCTGGAAGAGATCCTTCAAATTGCAAGAGCAGACGCTGCACTAACCCTACAAACTGAGTCTCTAGGCAATATCTCCATTATGCAAAATGCCAAGTCAGCCTCTCTCTGCCCCATCCGCACGCCTGTTGGCCCGTCAGAACAAAAGAAATGCTATCGATGTGGTTTCCGCTTTCCCCATGTAGGCCCATGTCCTGCGATTGGACATCAGTGTGATAAATGCGGGGGGGGGAAACCACTTCCAGTCCGTCTGCAAGAACATCAAATTCCTCCAAGGCTCAGGAAGCACAAGGGAAGCCGGGAGACAAGAAGGTGGACGTTCCAGGCGGGAAAGCCCGCGCAAATACTCACATCGAGGCTCCACGCATGGGAGGAGGCGCTCTCACAGTTCAGCCAAGGAATACGCGCCATCCTCGAGGAGGCGAGAAGAAAGGAGAGAGAGAGAAACGTCTAATCACCGAGAGAGCAGACGTCACTCCCCACACCACAGAACAAGACAGAGGATCAGATATGTGGATGATTCGCCTCAGGACAGACAGACAATCAGGTCATCTTCATCCAGTGGAGAAAGAAAACGAGCATACGTACATGCCATCGGAAATGCCACAGCGGCTGAATACAGTCCGACCCTGCTACTCCAATTGAATGGCCAAAACCTAGAATTTCTGATAGACACAGGCGCCACTGTGAATGTCATCAATGACATAATATACAAATCGTTGGAAATCAAGAAAGACTTAAGGAAAGCCGACACGCTAATATACCCCTACGGGTCCAACAGACCGCTAGACTGTACCGGAATGTTCAACGCACACTGTCACTACAAGGAGCAGAGCCAGAAAGTAAAAATATATGTAATCAAAGGTGAAGTTCCGGGGGGAAGCATCCTAAGCTTCCGCACAGCGATACAAATGGGTCTAATTAGCATCATGTATCAGATCATGTCTGCATACACATCCAGCGCCAAAGACATGATACAGAAGATATTTCAGTCACTCTTCAAAGGACTAGGGTGCTTAAAGGACAAGCAAATCAAACTACACATCAATCAGCAGGTAAAACCCATTGCTCAACATTATCGGGGCATTCCCCTCAATATACAACAGCAAGTTGAAGATGAAATTCACTCACTACTCCAACAAGGCATAATCGAACCAGCGTCAGGTCCGACTCCATGGGTCTCACCAATAGTACCGGTACCCAAGAAAGATGGCACCTCCAAGATACGCATCTGCGTAGACATGCGTGCTCCAAATGTAGCCATTGAAAGAGAAGGACATCTAGCTCCACGTATGACTGACATGATACACCTTCTACATGGGGCCACCATCTTCTCGAAGCTCGACCTGAACAAAGGCTACCATCAACTTGAACTGCACCCGTCATCACGATATATAACCACTTTCTCAACCCATCTAGGACTCTTCAGATACAAGAGACTAAGTTTCGGTGTGTCATCTGCGGCCGAGATTTTTCAGAATGAAATACATCAAATAATTAAACACATTCCACACTGTTTGAATTACAGTGATGATATTCTCATTTTCGGCACGTCCCAAGAAAGCCACGATGACACGCTAAGAAGGGTTTGCATGGCGCTAGAAAATGCCAATCTCACGCTCAACCCGGAAAAATGTGAAATTAACAAGACCACACTCAAGTTCTTTGGACACATATTCTCAAACAAGGGCATGCGTCCAGATCCAGAGAAGGTACAAGCCCTGGTGGATGCCCCCACTCCCACTTCATCATCGGGCATACGATCATTCCTGGGCATGGCAAATTATTGCACGAGATATATTCAAGACTTTGCGTCAGTGAGCACCCCGTTAAGGGTTCTCACCGGCAAAGACCAGGAATTTGAGTGGACAGCAGAATGCGAAAAAGCATTCCAGGAAATCAAACGACGCATATCGTCCGCGTCTTGCATGGCCTACTACGACCCTGATTACGACACGGAACTCACAGTGGACGCCAGTCCCGTAGGCCTGGGTGCCATTCTAGCTCAATCCAGACTGGGAGCACCACCCAATGCACCCAAGCGAATAGTAGCCTATGCCAGTCGGAGTCTATCAAAGGCGGAATGCGCGTACTCGCAACCTGAAAAGGAAAGTCTCACAGTTGTATGGGCGTGTGAGCACTACCATCTCTTCCTATATGGCCGCCCATTCACTGTCGTGACCGATCACCAAGCGCTGACCACGATATATGGCAAACCCACTGCCAAAATGCCACCCCGAATTGCCAGATGGGGTCTGCGTCTACAAGAATATTCTTTCAAGATCATACATCGTCCAGGGAAAGAGAACAGCCCTGCTGTTTTTCTCTCCAGATACCCACTACCAGCTCAAGTGGAACGACAATCCATAAAAGCAAACCAATACATTAACTTAGTCAACAATGCACTCCCAAAGCATGTCTCCATCGCTCAACTCGTGGAAGCCACATCTGCAGACAAGCTGATGCCCATTATAAAAGAGTGCCTGCGAACGGGCCGGTGGCATGTCAAAGAACTGACAGAAGCAGAAAAGGCTCAACTTCGTGTTTTCAAACTGATACGTCACACATTATCCGTATCTCCAGAAGGTTTGCTTCTCAAAGAGAACCGAATTGTAATCCCCACCAGCCTGCAGAAACAAATACTGGACATAGCTCACGCTGGCCACCGCGGAATAGTGTCCACCAAGAGACAACTGAGAACAAAGGTCTGGTTCCCGAAACTGGATGAACAAGTGGAACAGATCCTAGGCAACTGCCTCACCTGCCAAGCGGTGGGGCCCCGAACATTCCCAGCACCCCTACAACCATCAGAGATGCCTCCGCAAGTGTGGGATCGAGTGGCCGTAGACATGTTTGGACCCCTGGCAAACGGGAAATACGTGCTGGTAATTGTGGTCGAAATGTCACGGTTCCCGGAGGTACATCTCATTCACTCAACAAGTGCCCAAGCGGTTATACCTGCCTTGGACAAGACCTTTGCTGATTATGGCATACCATCGATAGTAAAGTCAGACAATGGCCCACCATTCAGTGGTCATGACTTCGCAATGTTCGCGGAACACCTTGGCTTCCAGCATAGAACAATCACCACTGTGGCCACAAGCAAACGGAATGGCTGAGAAGTTCATGAGCTCTCTCAAGAGAACCCTCCAAGTATGCGCTATCACAAATCGTTCATTCATGCAAGCCATCTGCACCCTCCTACGTGAGTACCGGAACACTCCACACAGCACCACAGGGGTGTGTCCGTCCACGTTAATGTTCGGGCGCATCATACGAACGCAACTGCCCCACAATCCCCATGTCCAACCGTCGCCAACCGCCGTCGGTGACGCCATCAAAAGAGACAAGCGGAGCAAAGAAATGACCAAAGCATACACGGATCAAAAGAGACAGGCCAAGCCTTGTCACATTCAAGTGGGCGACGTGGTGTTGGTAAGGCAAGAACAAAACACCAAGGACACCCCGGCGTTCAGACCTGAACCGTTAGAAGTGACGCACGTCAACGGCTCCATGATAACAGCAGCCAGTCCCAAAGGGACCATTACGAGAAGCTCGTCATTTTTCAAGAACTTTGAGGGACACTCCGAACCGATCACTGATCGCTCGAGGACTGACTATGAATCATCAGACGTGGAGTCAGAGTACCAGATGGAAGCACGAGATGCGGACGACAGCGACACAACCGTGCATTGGGAGAAGACACCACGGAGAAGCCCGTCCAAAAGAACTATTCGCCGACCCACTCGGTGGATAGAAGAAATGAAATAATGTGCGCTCCTCATTTAAGTGGGGGGGAGATGTTGTGTTCTATTTGTTGTGTCCTATTTCTATGGACACGTTTGTTCACCGTTACTGTTTGTGTCCGTTCTCTTTGTTTGGGAAAAGGTTGTGGCGCAGCCACGAGAAAGGGAAGAGGCGGGGCTACCGCCTCCGAAGCCAGTTCGGCGCCGACAATAAAAGAAAGCACATCGTATTACCCCGGCTCCCGCGTCTCATTGCGTGAATCTGATTTATTTGAATGCTTCAGATTACTTGAAGTTCCGAACCTCCTCGGAACTTAACAGATCCCATCTAGTTATAAAAAAAGTATAGTCACGTACATATTATTGTGCAGTGACTCGACCCTATCTAGTTTGCAAAGAGTGCATTGTCACGTACACTGTACGTCCCTGGTCCCCATGTCTAGGAAAAAGATGCTAATGTAAACGCAGAGTTCTTTACCTGGAATACATGAAAAAGTACAAACGTTGTTCCTCTGCTTCCCAGCTGTGCGAGTTACTTGTCAAGTTAGCTTGTGGGTGTCATGGAGAACCTCTCCGGCATTAGAGATGATGCAGGAGCTTGACTATGAAGCTCTCTAGCGCCATGATTGTTAAGATGTTGTAAGTGGAACTGCAGATCAGTGTTACTAATAAATGCAAAGCAATCCATCAGTAGCTATAAGACAGAAAGCGAACAATAGCCCTCAAATAAACCTCAATGGTAACTCCTCATTCAGACCCTTGGTTCTGTCCAAGGTCTCCAGCCAGTAAATCCATCTGGCCTCATTACATAGCAATGTTTTTTGTATATTCATGCTGCTTTTGACCACATCAATCACCCACCATTTGAGATAATCTGGGGAGTGTTGTAGTTTTAAAAAGTGTGGTACCATTGGAGCTGCGTGATTTCTACACTTGATCCTTGAACGATGTTCTCCGATCCTGATGGAGATGGCACGGGTGGTTTGGCCTATGTACCTTAGTCCACAAGGGCATTCAATACAGTAAATCACGTTGCTTGTTTTACAGTTGGACATTAATCTTATGTCCCAGTTTTTTGTACCAATTTGAAACTGTGTTTTACTCGTAAATTTGCACGCCCTGCAATTACCACAAGGGAAATGTCCCACAACAGAACGTAATATTCTCTGGCTTATGTTCGTCCTTTGGTCGGATCTGGCATGGACCAACTGGTCTCTTGATCTTCTAAAGGTGACCAAAGGCCTCCCTAAGTTAGGTAGGCAAGTAGAGATCATGGGCCAGTATTTCATTAGGGCCTTTTTTACTGCAAAGGATTCTGTACTGTATGTGGTAACACAAGAAATTCTGTCTTGTGCTGAGTTGTT
The DNA here is from genome assembly GCF_040938575.1 of Ambystoma mexicanum. Classification (NCBI taxonomy): domain Eukaryota; kingdom Metazoa; phylum Chordata; class Amphibia; order Caudata; family Ambystomatidae; genus Ambystoma; species Ambystoma mexicanum. The sequence continues at coordinate 1,034,609,812 of NC_090921.1, forward strand.
AGTCTTGGGTGTCAAAAGACTTTCCCTTGTTGTGAACCTGGGCCTTTGAAGGGCATTCTTTACCAACTTCTTGGGATATCCCTGCTCTCTCAAGTCTTCTGCTAATTTGTTGGCATGTATGTAGTAGTCCGTCACTTCGGTACAGTTCCGTCTTAGTTTCAGCAACTGACTATAGAGCAAATTCTCCTTCAAGGCCCTGGGATGGAAGCTGGAGAAGTGTAGCATGGTGTTCCGGTCTGTGGTTTTCTTGTGTGGTGAGCACGACAGGTGGCCCATATTGGTTGTAATTTGTAGATCCAAAAAATTGATGGAATTATGGTCATACTCCATGGTAAAGGTAATAGTATTATGTAGACTGTTCAGGTATATCAAAAAGTCTCCTAGTGATTTGATGTTTTCTTCCCAAATGAATATAACATCGTCTATATATCTGTACCATTTGTTCAACTGCGTATTGAAAGGGTTAGTGTCATTGAGTACAAAATTGTCCTCAAAATCGGCCATAAACATTATAGCCAGACTAGGCGCAAATGCAGCCCCCATAGCAGTACATCCGATTTGGAGGTCAAATTGATCGGCATATTTGAAGAAATTCTTCTGTAGGGCAATGGACATCAGTTCTACAATAAATGCAGCTGGGACTCTTTGTTGAGTAGTGTATATAGTAGTGTATTGAGTAGTGTATTGCTTCATCCTGCGGTATGTTGGTATATAATGCCTGTATGTCCATTGTCTCCAGGAGTTCCTTCTCATTATCAAAACTAAGGCCTTCAAAAATGTTGATGGTCGCAGTGGTGTCTTTGAGATATGTTCTTGTTTTTTGACTGACTGGTTGCAGAAATAGATCAACAAATTTGCATAGGGGCTCTAACAGTGACCCACACCCTGAAGGTCTAGTGGGTTGCTTGTGTAGTTTCAGAAGCGCATAGAAAGAGGGAGTTCTTTTTTCGGAGTTATTAAGAAATTCCAGTTCCTCCGGTGAGATCCACCCTCTATCTGCTCCATATTGTGTAGATTCTCGAATGAGCTCTTGAATAGTTGGTGACGGGTCCTTTCTTAATGGTCGGTAACTCTGTCTTGCAGGAGATCCAGCACCATTCTGTTGTATGCTGTCTGGGAAAAGACTACTATGCCCCCTCCCTTATCCACTGGTTTTATCACTAATCTGGGATCCAATGTTAGCTCTGCCAGTGCTTTTTTTCTCATTATTAGAAAGATTATTCCTGGTGTTTTTTGTTTTGCCTTTGAGTCTTTTGAGGTCACTCATGACACATTTCTCAAATAGCAAGATTTCACTTGCCACTTGATTGTCCGTGGGGGTAAAGGTAGAAGGGATCCTAAGGCTCGTATCGTGAATATTCTGTTAATCTTTATCCAGGAAATAGTGTCTTAAACAGATTTTTCTAAAAAATGTTTTCATCTTTGTCTCTGTCATGAAACAGTCCATACAGTTCGTAGGGACGAATGAAAGACCCATGCCTAGTATCGTCATCTGGATAGGGCATAACTCTATACCCGAGAGATTCAAAATGGGAATATCAGGTTCTGACTGTCCCCCTGATGTTGCTTGGATCACAGGTCTAACAGTCTCATCTATTGGAAGAAGCTCCTCCTCCACTGGCGTTGTCGTCTCCTGCCTGGTCATGGCTCCGATTCTGGACTGTAAGATTCTCCTGGAAGTCCATGGAATTGGCCTCTCACTAAAAAAGGCCTTTGTCCGCTGGATCTGTATATTTGTTGCTCCCCTATTTAGTACGGGGTATCCCCTGAAGAGTCACTACTAGTAATCCTCTCTATTTTCCTTTCTTCTTTTAATTTCAATGAATGTAGGCTACCTAATCCTTAGTTACACATAAGGGGGAGCACATCTGACATGCCACAAAGTGGTCTCAGTTTATGAATATTACTAAGGCTGACTACCTTGCTTGGGACAGATTTGCATGCCCAATGAGTCACGGAAGTCGCACCATTATGTGCTGCACATTGTTTTTGTTTCCGTGAGCATCATTTGGTTTCTGTATTTTTCATCTCAGGGGTCACGACTACCACTGGTTCTGAGGAAGGCGGGACTTCTTACTCCGCCGAAACGTAGATCACCCGTACCCATTGATCCAGTCACGTACGAGTGCGACACCAATCAAGATTCCTTCCGGTGTCACACGTAGACCCCTAGTTTAGTCACCTAATAAAGAAAAAACTGTTTTGAAAAACCCAGTTGAGTTAAAATTGAAAAATAACTGCAATTGAAAACACTACTCAGTTAACACTTGGGATAGTTTACACCCAAGCGGATGCAAATCTTTTTGCGCTTTGGAATTCTAACTGGACACAATTTTGTTGTCTATTACTCTTGAATTACTGTATTTACTAACTAGACACAACTTTCTGTCTAGTACTCTAGAATTATTGAACTATTATTTTGCATGTAAATTGTGTACTGGATTTGTTATTGTAATGTCCAAATTGTATATATTGTGTTTCTTTGAATCTTTTTCTTATATTTGTATTGTATGTAATGTTTAATTGATGTCTGAAATGTACAAACCTTGTGTAGTATTAATAAGGAACAAGTTACTTACCTGTAACTGTTGTTCTCCAGCATGGGTCTGGCATGGATTCACATGCTCATGAATATTCCCCGTCGTCAGGCTGGGAATCCTCGGTAAAGAAAAAACCAGTATCAGTTTCGTTTCTGATCTGTCTTTCGTAGTAATAACCAATCACTGGTCTCTGCGTCATACTGACCACAGCCAATGACTGCCCTCTACCTAAGCACCGCCTCTGGCAGCCATCTTCAGATTTGGAAGCACGTGAAGTGGCAGTATGACCAAGTGAAGAGCCGCAGAGGGGTAGGCGGGAGGGTTCGCATGTGAATCCATGCCAGACCCATGCTGGAGAACAACAGTTACAGGTAAGTAACTTGTTCCTTCTCCAGCATGGGGTCTGGCATGGATTCACATGCTCATGAATAAAGAATACATAGCAGTACACACATGCACAACCACGGGAGGTGGCAAAGGCTCAACATTAAGCATCACATCAACTCAACATTAAGCATCTTACCTCCTCACCAGGCTCACCTCAGGCGAACAGGTTGCGCAGCACTGCTTGGCCGACCCTGGACTCCTCCCTGGAATCCCGGTCGACGCAGTAGAATTTCGTGAAGGTGTGCGTCGACCTCCACGTAGCAGCCCTGCATATGTCCAGCAGGGGCACACCAGATAGGAACGCCGTGGTAGCTGCGATCGCTCTGGTGGAATGGGCTCTCGGACGGCCAGGCAGCGGTCGGTTTGCCAACCGGTGACAGTACATGATACAGCCGGAGAGCCATCTGGAGATGGAAGCCTTCGAGAGAGCCTTCCCCTGATTGACAGGTCCAAAGTTCACAAAGAGTTGTGACGTCTTCCGAAAACCTTTCGTGCGGTCCACGTAGAACTTCAGCGCTCTAGCTACATCCAGCGAGTGCAAAGTCCTCTCAGCCGGCGACGAAGGCGACGGGAAGAACACAGGTAACACCAAGGGTTCGTTGAGATGAAAGTCCGACGGTACCTTGGGCATGAAGGAGGGGTGCGTCCTGAGCACTACCCTCGTGTCGTGGAAAGTCAAGTACGGGGCCTTGCAGGAAAGGGCCTGGATCTCTCCCACTCGTCGTGCGGAGGTGATGGCCACGAGAAAAGCTGTTTTCCACGATAGAAACTTCAACGGGGCCGAGTGCAGAGGCTCGAACGGAGGTCCCATGAGTTTGGTCAGCACCACGTTGAGCTCCCACGCCGGGGCCGGAGCCTTCACCGGCGGGAACGATCTGAACAGTCCCTTCATGAACTCTTTCACCAGACGATGAGACCACAAGGACGTCCGGCCCGTGGTTCTGGTGTAACGGGAGATCGCAGCAAGATGAATCTTGATGGACGCGTGTGCCAGACCAGCTTTGGCCAGCGTCAGCAGGTACGGCAGCACTTGGGGAGCCGTAATCCGTAGAGGGTTAATCTTCTGTGCGTGGCACCAGACAGAGAACCTCTTCCATTTGTGTCCGTAGCATTTAAGAGTCGAGGACGCCCTGGCCTTTGCAAGAACCTCTCTGCAATCGGCCGGTATGTCGTATCCTCCAAACTCTAGCGCTGCAGGAGCCAGGCCTGCAAGTTCAGCGACTTCGGGTCGTGGTGGAGGATGGCGCCTCCTTCCCTGGAGAGTAGATCCGCGTCCGCCGGCAGCTTGATTGGCGGGGACGCCGACAAGTCCAGAAGGTCCGGGAACCATATCTGCCTCGGCCACGCAGGTGCGACGAGGATCATCCTGCACCGTGACCTCTTGAGCTGGTTGACGAGCCGGATTAGCAGAGGCAAGGGAGGGAACGCGTAGAGGAACAGGCCCTCCCAGGGGAACGAGAAAGCATCGCCCATGCTCCTCGTCTGGGGAAACCTGCTGGCGAACCTCCGGCACTTGGTGTTCGTCGCCGTCGCGAACAGGTCGATCTGGGGTGTGCCCCACCGTCGGAAGAGGCGATCCACCAGATCCTGCCGTAGTTCCCACTCGTGGCACGAGCGCAGCTCCCTGCTGAGTGAGTCGGCGATGGTGTTTTTTATCCCTGCCAGATGAAACGGCACCAGAAGAATCCCTTGGGCGACGGCCCAATGCCACAGGTCCTGCGCCTCCTTGGACAGCGCTGGGGACCTGGTTCCGCCCTGTTTCCTGATGTAAAACATGGTGGTGGTGTTGTCGGTGAAGATCCTCACCACCTTGCCCTTGAGGGACGGAAGGAAGGACCTGAGGGCCCAAAACACTGCACGGAGCTCCAGGACGTTGATATGCAGGGACTTCTCCGTCGGGAGCCAGAGTCCCCTTGCGTGCAGATTTTCGGTGTGCGCTCCCCACCCTTCTAGGGAGGCATCCGTGGTCACAGTCACCTGGTGGGCTGGGGTCTGGAAGCCCATGCCCGCCGTCAGATGCGCGCGGGTGCCCCACCACCGTATCGCTCGTCGGAAACTCTCGTCGAGCTTGATCCTTTCCTCGAAGCTGCCCGTCGTCTGGATCCAGCGCGCATCCAGGAACTCTTGCAACGGGCGCATCCGGAGCCTGCACATGGGAATGAGGTAGATGCAGGAAGACATCATCCCGAGGAGGGACTTGATGGACCTCACTTTGGCCGCGTCGGCCACCAACATCCGTTGCACCTTGCCCAAGATGGTCCTGGTCCTCTCCTCCGACGGGGAGGCCAGAAGGGACACTGTGTCGAGCCTCGCTCCCAGAAACAGTGCGACTTGCGCGGGCACCAGGTGGGATTTGGCGTAGTTCACGGAGAATCCCAGGTCCGTGAGGAGTTGGACGGTCCTTGCCGTGTGGACCACGGCGAGCTCCCTCGTCTTGGCGCGGATGAGCCAGTCGTCCAGGTAGGGGTAGACGTGAATCCCCTCGCGGCGCAGCTGCGCCGCCACCGGTGCGAGGCACTTGGTGAAAACCCTGGGTGCCGACCGTAGTCCGAAGGGAAGGGCTTTGAACTGGTAATGACGCCCTTGGACCACGAATCTGAGGAATTTTCGGTGCCCCTTTAGGATGGGAATGTGGAAGTAGGCATCCTCCAAATCCAACGACGATAGGAAGTCTCCTTCCTCCAGCTGACCCAGGACGTGCTGGAGGGTGACCATCCGGAACTTCTGCGCCTTGATGAACTTGTTCAGGCGTCGCAGGTCCAGGATGGGGCGCCATCCTCCCGTCTTCTTCTTCACGAGGAAGTAACGCGAGTAGACTCCGGAGCCCCGAAGCCTCTTTGGGACGAGTTCGATGGCGCCCTTTCTGAGCATCGCCTTTACCTCCAGGAGAAGTTGAGGGACGTGAAGTTCTTTCCTGGCCACGGGGGGGACGCGCGGGCACCTTCTTTGAAACTCGAGCGCGTGGCCCCGGGCCAGGGCGTCCAGCACCCAACGGTCGGTGGAGATGGACTCCCACACGCTGACGAAGCCCGCCAGCCGGCCTCCCACCGGGGTGCTTCGGTGGGGGCCCGACCCCACGGCCGGTTCAATCCTGCTTGGACGCGGCCTTGCCGCCTTGGCCTCCTTGGCGACGACGGCGGGGTCCGCCAGACTTGCCTCGTCCTCTGTAGGCCTCTTGCGACGACGAGCGGGCCGCTTGACGGTAGGAAGCGAAACCGCCGCCGGAACCTTTGGAGGCGCCCTTGCCTCCACCGCTCCGAAAGGGCGTCCGCCGTTGCTGCAGTACTCCAAGGGCCCGGGCCGTCTCAGTATCCGCCTTGATGGCCTGAAGGGAATCGTCCACTGTCTTCCCAAACAGGTTGTTCCCGTCGAAGGGCATGTCCAGGACCCTGGTCTGGACGTCCTGCCGAAAGTCCGTAGCCTTGAGCCATCCGCGACGTCGAAGGCAAACGCCGTTGCCCATCTGGCGGAACCCAGTGTCGGCGATGTCCGTCGCCACGGTGATGGCGTGGTCCGAGGCCACCTCACCTTCCTGCAGGATCTCAAGGGCCTCCGCCCTCTTGTCGTCCGGCAGAAAATCCAGCAGGGGAGCTATCTTGTACCAGAGTTCCCTGTCGTAGCGGGCCACGATAGCCAAGGCGTTGGCCGCTTTAATCGTCGTCGCCGCCGACGAGATGACTCTGCGTCCCATGGCATCCAATTTCTTTCCCTCGCCGTCCGGCGGGGAAGTCGACGTGGAGGCCGCACCCCCCCCCGCTTTCTTCCTGGCTGCCGCGGAGACGACGGAGTCCGGGGTAGGCTGCGCCCGGAGGCATAGGGGGGCCGAGTCCGGGACCCGGTACTTTTTCTCGTACCGGTCTCTTTTCGCTGGCGTCGTGGAAGGGTTCTTGAGGAGGGAAAGGCCCTCATCCCAAATGTCGTCCAACAGAGGCACTGCGAGGACCGTCTTCCTCTTGGCCTCGCGCCGTTGGTAAAGGAAGCCTTCCTTTTTCTTCTCCTCAGGGCAGAGTTGGAAAAGCTCGGATGCCCTGGCGATCATTGAGTGGAACGATCCAACCTCGTCGGGCGGAGAAGCCCTGGTGGGAGGCGACGACGGAAAATCCTCGTCGTATGCCTCGTCGTCCGTACCCGTCGCTGCCGTGTCAGTCCCCGTATCATCCCCTCGGGTGGACGGGGAGGAGGGCTGGACGGGGCGCGACGGTTGAAAAGGAGGCGGTGGATGGATCCTTCTTTTCTTGGTAGGGGGAACACCAGAAGGTCCCGGTTCTGGATCCCCCGACGGGAGAGGTTCCTCCGTCGGTAACGGTAGTCTCGTCCTTATCTCGGAGCATAAGGACTGTATAGCCAACAAAATGGCCGCTGAGTTGTCTTGCGGCGCTGGCAGAGGGGAATCCGACGGGCGAGCAGGGGCCCCGTCGGTATCCTCGACGATGTCGTCGTCGTCACCTGCGTCGGGGCCCATTCCGACGGGCTGGTCTTGTTCCACGCCTAGGCCGTGGCTTAAGACCTCGATCAGTTCCTCTTCTGAGGTTGAGGCCGAATCTACGACGACGCCCTGCCCCCCCTTCTTCCCCACGGAGGGTTTCACGGGGGTCCTATCGATGGGCACGAAAGAAGACTCCCTCCGAGGAGGCAGGGAGATTCTGGGCCCCGAGGCCGCCACCACTGGTGCAGCCTCCACAGGCTGGGCCAGGGCCGCCGCGACCGTTTCGATAGAGGGCTTGGTCGAATGGATCAAGGCCTTCACCACCTTAGGTGCGCTCACCGCCTTATCCTTGAGGGAGGGGGCACTGCCACGCTCCTCCTCTGCCTTAGAGCTCGACCGGGGTCTCTCCAGGAGTTTCGCCGGGTGCTCGGCCTTCCTCTTACCCGACCCAGAGCGTTGGCTCGTGGTTGATGGTGCCGGGGAGGGTGCGCCCTGCCTGGCGCCCGTAGAGCCCGACCGTTCGGCGCTCCCGGTGCCAGCGGACTCGCGGTGCTTGGCCTTATGTTGGGCCCCCGTCGCCGGGGCGCCCTCAAAGGTCTTAGAAGACCGCTCAGATTTCTTCTTCTTCTCGCCAGACGGGCTCTTACCCTCCAGCCAGCTGGCGAGACGTTGATGGCGGTCCTTCATGGTCCGTTCCGACATGTTGCCGCAAAACGCACAGTCCTTCTCCACGTGCGTCTTGTCCCCATGAAGGCAGTAAAGGCAGAAAGAGTGTTCGTCCTCCTTGAAGACGTTCTGCAGCTGGCATCCAGGGCAGGCCCTGAACAGCTTTCCGGGCGTCGAGCTTCCCTTCTCCTGGGCCATCTCCGAGACCGGGCCTGAGAAGCTTCTGGAGTCCTCCGAAGTGTAGCTCGACGAAATCTTCACCCTTGAGGGGCACAGATGAATCCGACACGGGTCCCCGTTGATCGGATGTAGGATCGGTGGAGCTTGAGGCTCTTTTGACCGAAAGAATCGAAGTTTTTGTGAAAAAGCGCGAAAAAATAGCACTAACGCTCGAGAGCAATAGCACGAGGATCCCAACACATGAACGTGCGGTAAAAATCTGAAGATGGCTGCCAGAGGCGGTGCTTAGGTAGAGGGCAGTCATTGGCTGTGGTCAGTATGACGCAGAGACCAGTGATTGGTTATTACTACGAAAGACAGATCAGAAACGAAACTGATACTGGTTTTTTCTTTACCGAGGATTCCCAGCCTGACGACGGGGAATATTCATGAGCATGTGAATCCATGCCAGACCCCATGCTGGAGAAATAAGTTATTTTTGAAATCACTCAATAGCATCGAGAGTCTTTAGGCCCTTAGATTTCAAGGCACCAAAAACAAGGACATAGGGAGATATGTTAATAACAAATGCATATCTAGGAGCTCTTCAGTGAATAAGAGTTAATTTCAGGACATTCCAGCAGTTGAGGAATATATAGACTCCCTGTGTAATGTCGTCTATATTGAGGAGACTACCAATAATCAATATGAATGTCTACTAAGCCATGAGGCTCATGCCTGTCAGGACATAACCCTGTTTTTTCATGGAACTAAAACAATACCTTAAGAAAAAACTTGGAGGCACCTCCTTCTACCACCTAGCTGCAAAAACCTGGAACAACATCCCAAAAGCGATAAACACCAAAGACCACTGAAAATTATGGAAATTACTAAAAACCTGGCTCTTCAACACCACAGACTCAAACTGAAAACCGAAACAGAAAGTAAAGAATGAATTAACTTAAGAGGACACTGACAACACCTAGAACCGACCAAGAAACTCCCACCACGACTAGACAGGTAACACCAAGTCAAAGAGAACAAGAGCGACACCCATTAAGACAGAATCAACAATCCCAGCCAACATCCTCACTCGGCCCATAAGTGCTACCAGGTGTCACACTGTTAGAGAATTTAGCAATCACCACATTCAAACTGAGCTGTGGACTTTATCAGATACACTGGCCGTATGAGTGGAAAAGAAAGCCAGGTAAGCTAATGAAGGTAGTTGATGGAAGTGGAGGACAGAAGGGAAAGGGACTGCGAATACTGGACAAGCCCAGATCAGGACAGAGGCGCTGAAATCTCCCCACACCCTTTCTGGTACGCTAACCCATCGCCTCACTTCAAGACAGAAATGCCAACTAACCAATCCACTAACAGCTTCTCCCTCTGCATACTCCTCTTAAACTCCAAACCAAACAACCACAAACCTACAGCACCACAAACCGCACAAACTTCACTACATTGCAACAACAAAACAAAAACACAGACACACAACAGTACACAACGACTATCTGCCGCAAACACCCCAGGCCCAGCCAACGGACCCACCGGGCTGAGGCTGCCAACAGCACATCACTGCTCTCTTGCACTTGTCCAGCTTCCTCCCACTAACTCACCCCACCCCCCTTTCTCCTCTTTGTTTCAGAGTCGCCAGTGGGCCAGGTGGTGATAGTACGCCGTACAAATGTCCTTTAACATTACCATTAAAAGTTCTATTTTGACCAATCAACTGATTCCAAAAATGTTTCTCTAGGCTAAGCCCCCGCAGGAACTGTCCTTGATGGAATATCAGTCTTAGCTGCAAAAAAATGAGGAAGATGTGACAACTCCAGTATTCCTCACAAGACGCCAAATCCACCAGGTTAAAAAGGTGGGGAAAAGGGATACCAGACAAAAGGTCTTTCTATAGGAATAACAAGAAAAAGGCATTAGGAGTAATAACTCCTGTTTTCAACACAAAACATTTAAAACACTTAGGGGCCGATTCATGGAACAAACGTGCGCCAAAAATCTTCGCGCAAGCAGGCGCAAGCGGAAAAAAACAGGCGCACGCGTGCGATTCATGGAAGTCCCTGCGCATGTACACCTCGGGATGTGCGCCAAACCCGTGCATGGCGCACAAGTCACTGCAACATCCCGAAAGGCGTGCGCGACGCGCACAGTGAAAGCGCACAACCTCGGCGCATACACCAGAAAGTGGGCGGGACACGGGGCGTAACGCGCGGAATGGGGAACAACGCGCGAAAATAAGGGCGTAACTGGGGATGTACTGCAGGGAAGCAGACGGAACGCCCACACGCACTCGAACCACACGTATTCATGGAATCGAATAGGGCAAAGCCACGCACAGCCAAAGACACGCACAAGCTGAAACACGTCCGCCACACGAAGGCAGGCGGTAGAGTCCCAGCGCATCACAAAAGTGGCAACATACAGCAACTGGGCCTGTGCGAGCGGGCTACGTGTATTTCGGGGGCGCGTGGGAAGTTACACACGCGACTGAGCGGGGTACGTGTATTTCGGGGGCGCGCGGGAAGTTACACACGCGATTGAGCGGGGTACGTGTATTTCGGGGGCGCGCGGGAAGTTACACACGCGATTGAGCGGGGTACGTGTATTTCGGGGGCGCGCGGGAAGTTACACACGCGATTGAGCGGGGTACGTGTATTTCGGGGGCGCGCGGGAAGTTACACACGCGATTGAGCGGGGTACGTGTATTTCGGGGGCGCGCGGGAAGTTACACACGCGATTGAGCGGGGTACGTGTATTTCGGGGGCGCGCGGGAAGTTACACACGCGATTGAGCGGGGTACGTGTATTTCGGGGGCGCGCGGGAAGTTACACACGCGATTGAGCGGGGTACGTGTATTTCGGGGGTGCGCGGGAAGTCACACACGCGATTGAGCGGGGTACGTGTATTTCGGGGGTGCGCGGGAAGTTACACACGCGATTGAGCGGGGTACGTGTATTCCAGGGGTGCGCCGGGAGCACCACACGTAAATTGCACGTGTGGGTCCTCCCAGGTGTACCCTCTACACCCTCCACGGCCCCTGCAGGTGGCACACACCACAGGGGCCTACCCAGCACATGTCCTGCAGGCACCCCATCCACCATGGCCATGCCCACCAGCCAACCCACATGTTAACTTGCACTAATGTCCACCAACGCATGTCCCCCTGCACCCCCAGCCACCAGGGGCACCCACCACCAGGCCCCCACCCATGTCTCCCAGCACCCCCACCCCCCAGCCACCAGGGGCAGCCTCCACCAGGCCCCCACCCATGTCTCCCACCACCCCCACCCCCCAGCAGTGCAGGGGCAGCCTCCACCAGGCCCCCACCCATGTCTCCCAGCACCCCCACCCCCCAGCCACCAGGGGCAGCCTCCACCAGGCCCCCACCCATGTCCAACTCATGTTCCCCACCACCCCCACCCCCCAGCACTGTGGGGCACCTGCCAGCAGGCCCCCACCCATGTCCAACTCATGTTCCCCACCACCCCCACCCCCCAGCACTGTGGGGCACCTGCCAGCAGGCCCCACCCATGTCTCCCACCACCCCACCCCCCAGCCACCAGGGGCAGCCTCCACCAGGGGCAGCCTCCACCAGGCCCCCACCCATGTCTCCCACCCCCCCACCCCCCAGCAGTGCAGGGGCAGCCTCCACCAGGCCCCCACCCATGTCTCCCAGCACCCCCACCACCCCCACCACCCAGCCACCAGGGGCAGCCTCCACCAGGCCCCCACCCATGTCTCCCACCACCCCCACCCCCCAGCAGTGCAGGGGCAGCCTCCACCAGGCCCCCACCCATGTCTCCCACCACCCCCACCCCCCAGCACTGTGGGGCACCTGCCAGCAGGCCCCCACCCATGTCCAACTCATGTTCCCCACCACCCCCACCCCCCCAGCACTGTGGGGCACCTGCCAGCAGGCCCCCACCCATGTCCAACTCATGTTCCCCACCACCCCCACCACCAGCACTGTGGGGCACCTGCCAGCAGGCCCCCACCCATGTCCAACTCATGTTCCCCACCACCCCCACCCCCACCCCCAGCAGTGCAGGGGCACCCACCACCACCCCCACCCCCCAGCACTGTGGTGCACCTGCCAGCAGGCCCCCACCCATGTCCAACTCATGTTCCCCACCACCCCCACCCCCCAGCACTGTGGGGCACCTGCCAGCATGCCCCCACCCATGTCCAACTCATGTTCCCCACCACCCCCACCCCCAGCACTGTGGGGCACCTGCCAGCAGGCCCCCACCCATGTCCAACTCATGTTCCCTACCACCCCCACCCCCAGCACTGTGGGGCACCTGCCAGCAGGCCCCCACCCATGTCTCCCACCACCCCCACCGCCCAGCACTGTGGGGCACCTGCCAGCAGGCCCCCACCCATGTCCAACTCATGTTCCCCACCACCCCCACCCCCCCGGCACTGTGGGGCACCTGCCAGCAGGCCCCCACCCATGTCCAACTCATGTTCCCCACCACCCCCACCCCCCAGCACTGTGGGGCACCTGCCAGCAGGCCCCCACCCATGTTCCCCATCACCCCCACCCCCAGCACTGTGGGGCACCTGCCAGCAGGCCCCCACCCATGTGCAACTCATGTTCCCCAGCCAACATGTCATCACAATCTAGATCCCTGGTCCCTATGGTCAGCCTCTAAATGCAAAACACCCACCCGAGTATTGCATCCACCCACTCATAATTTGCAATTACATCACAGAACACCAATTGCAAGTTCCGAAACAAACACATTTCCCTCACATACACCCAATGGGTGTCAGTGAATCTCAAAACACATATCATGAAATGCATGAAACCAATGAGATACCACACATTGAAGTTCACCAAAAAAAATATGTATTAAAGGAAACATAAATAGAATAAAAAATGAAGAAACAGAAACGTGAATGTACAAAAATGAAAAGAAGCATGTCCGTTAAAAAAAGCAAAACCAAAAATAAAATTCCAAAGTAATGTTGTCCAAAATCAATGTCCACAAAACCAAATCCAATGGGAAATAAAAAAGAAAGCCATTGCTCCATGGTTAAAAAGTGAAAAAAAAATACAATCCAACTGTGAACTATGTACATGGGAACAAGCCAGGGTCCATTATCCCAACAAAATAAAGGAAACCTATCTAACTACACTAACTAATAAAATAAACTATATACAAAAATGTGGCCAATGTCCGAAAGGTCCAAATAAAATAAAAACAAAAATGAAACCTAACACTACCTACATAACTATGTACAAGGGCAGCGTGCTAGTTTCACGGCTCACTTGTGGATGTCCCGGGCCAGGGCATCATCGAACTCCTCCTCAATGTCCCGGAGGCGGTCCTCCTCCATGGCCCCGAGGGTCCGCAGGGCCGTCGACGTCTCCACCTCCAAACCCCTGCGGATTGCCTCGAGGCACTCGGCCCGCCTCAGGGCCCTCCGCATGGAGTTCTCCGCCCTGACCATTGTGAGCCATGCCTCTTCCGCCCGCTGCCGCTCCGCATCTATGGTGTGGCCCAACCGCTGCCACACGGAAGACGCTCTCTGTCCTGGGTCCTCCTGCCCTCCGGCCGATGCCTGCCCCTCCGATGTTGAAGACCCCGAGCCTTCATGGCTCCCACCACGTTGCTGCTGCTGCTGTGCCTCTGCCCGTGCACTGCCTCCTGCTGCCTGCACATCCTCCGCCGGCTGGGGTGCTGTCGTAGATGTGGCCACCCCTGCTGGACGTCCGACTCCCGACTGTGGCAGGGATGCCTCCTCCACCAGCCTGGCCGCACCGTCAGAGGCAGCTCCACAGGGCACCCAGGTGACTGATGGGTGGGAAGATGGCACAGAGGACGACTGGCGCGTAGGGGGTCCAGTTGAAGAGGGGGTCGGAGTAAGCCCCATCAGACGGAGGAATCCGGCCTGGGTGACCTGTCCCAGCAGGCTGACGTGGTCAACGAGCCATTCGAGATGACGTGCAGTCTCTTCATGAAAAGACTGCAGGTCACCTCGCATGGCCCGTTGACACAACGCCACACCAGCCAGGACAGGCTCAACCCGGACCTGGATAGCCACGTCCGCAGGCAGAGGAAGGCCAGTTGACGTGAGCTCACCCCCTGCCTGAAAACGGGTCTGGACGTAGGCATCCCTGCTGGTGCAAGATGATGCAGGGACAGGATTGCACACAGGCACCTCTGCGGTGGCCTGTGCTGCCTCCTGTCCCTGGTCCTGCACTGCACCACTAGCACCAGTGGGATCCCCACCTCCAGACCCCTCCAGACGTCTCTGGTGCTTGCATGGCCTCCTCCTCCATCAAACCCCCCACCAACCTGGATGACTCCGTGCCATCTTCCCCTGTTGGGCCCTGTGGGGTCCCAGCTGCCCCTTCTGCTGCCGAGGAGTCCAACTCCAACCTCCGCCTCTTGGACCTCCCCCCGGCAGCTGCGGCCTGGGACGCGGCACCGGACTCCCCGACGAGATGACAACATGGGAGGGGAGCCGGGCCTTGCGTCTCCGGCTGGCAGTGGGATCCCCGCCGCTGTGCTCCACAGCACCTTCTCCGCCTTCTTCATCAGTTGACGCTGCAGACAGGGAGAAACAGAACACAGGCATCAGGGCACTGTACAATGGACACATACACACGACAGTTGTACATGAGTGGCATTGGTAAACCTCAGACATGTCATCACAATCCCCAACACACATGTCATTACAACTCGCACACATGAGCCATACCACAGCCATATCGCAACTGCCACCACCATCCATACACATACAAAAGCATGAGCAGCCAAAAGGTAAGCCAGACATCACATGCAACACAGGAAGTGCACCACACATGTACACACACCACCACACTTGCATGCATGTGTACACCTCTGCCAAGTGTCGCAGTGTTCAGACGGGCATCCATGTCACATCTGCCAGTCAGGCTTCCACATACCGCTGTCACATGCATCCATGTTGCATCACTGTTGCACCCTTGTCAAATACACACACATGCACATGTACACAGTGCTGATACATGCAGCCAAAAACAACATACATGCGTGACATCACGGACATGTCTACTGACATACACATTCATCCAAACATGTGTGCCCACACAACTGCATTTGGCATGCAAGCCTACACACACAAGCACCATCCATGTCTCACACATTACAGCCCTCGCATGTGTCAGCCCCACGGCCCTGTACACCCCTACCCATACTTGACCCCATACAAACAGATGTGCAACCTGCACACTACTGAATAATTACCACACGCACTGCTCACAATCAGGATGCGTGTACACTCACCGCTCGACTCCAGACGGGTCTGCTTCTCAAGGACCTGGACGTGGAGCGCTGGGGATATGCGTTCCAGGACCCTCTTCTGTTCTTCCGACAAGTGGCCCCGGCGCCCCTTGGCATCCGCTGCCTTCAAGAGGCGCCGGGCCTTGTTCAGGGTCCTGGACCTGAAGTCCTCCCAGCGCTTCTTGACATGTTGTAAGTCGCGGACTGCCACCCCCTCCGCGTTGATGGCAGTCACGATGTCAGTCCAGATCCGAGTCAGTCCTTCCTTGTCGGCGCGGGAACTTCCGAAGAGGGCATCATACTGCCCCAGGACTTGCTCTACCAGGACACCAACTTCGGTGGCACTGAAGCTGGTGCCCCTCTGCCTCTCTGGCCAGGGGTTGTCAGTGGTTCCAGATGTTTGCACCGACATGACAACCCCAGAGGCAGGAGTGGGTGGGCGACTGGGTCCTGGGGCTGGGCTGTGGAGCGATGGAATCCCAGTCGGGAGTCTTCGGTTCCAGGAGGGGTGGTCACAGCAACAGCACCCCTGGCTGATGTGCAGGCAGCAAATGGCAGGGCACGTGGGCAGCAGGCAGACAGGCAGCAGCAGCAGGTGGGAGCGTGCTCAGGGCTCTGGGGGGCAGTAGTTCGGCCTTCCGGGCAGGAGAGTGGTCTTCCGTGTGCTTACGCGTGGCCAGCTTGATACGGAGTGATTTGGCACGTGAAAAATCTGTACGTCAGCGTGTAATTTGAGGAAAGGCCCTTAGCGCGTAAGCGCGTCTGCACGCATACGCATTTTCATTGGACAGTAGGCCCCTCAAGCGCAAGCGCCCCTGTGACGTGACGCGTACAGATGTACATGGGCATTTCAGCGCGTGTGAAAAACGGCACGTCCGCGTGTAATACGAGGAATGGGCCCATGCGCGTAAGCGCGCGTGGAAATCTGCACGTCCGCGTGTAATACGAGGAAAGGCCCTTAGCGCGTATGCACGGCAGCACGCATATGCGATTTCATTGGACCAAAGGCCCATAGCGCGTGAGCGCGTCTGTGACGTGAGCAGGTGTTTCCCTCATTGCACGTGATGACAGAACACATGTGGATTTCCACCAATCGCGTGTGAAAGTTCCCGGCACACCGGAACACACGTACCCAGGCTAATCGCGTGTGGAATTTCCCGCGCACCCCGAAACACACGTACCCAGGCCAGTTGAGTGTACGCTCACTCCCCTCCGATCACACGCGATGACACTCGGACCGTATCCGAATACGGGAAACCCGCGCACGGCAAAAGACGTGCACAGGCGTCAACGCGTCCGCCCACACGAAGGCAGGCGGAGCCGTCCCTGCGCACAGCATAAAAGTGCGGGCAAACAACAAACGCGTATATACAGCTACGATGAATGCCCCATTTGTCGCTGCACTGATCGTGGGACACCGCAGGAGGAGGAGAATAGCCAGGGCACGCATTTTCGCACCACTGACAAGCCTTTTTGGGATGCCCGACGACCAGGTCTATGGCAGGTATAGGTTTCCACCCCATATCATCCTAGACCTGGTCAGGGAGTGGGAAGATGACCTCACATCCCCCACCCTTTGCTCCCAAGCATTGAGCCCCTTGGAGAAGCTGCTCAATGTCCTGCATTTTTTGGCCACTGGGTCATTTCAGCGGACCACTGCCATAGTGGGGGGGGTCTCACAGGCCACGCAGTCACGCTGCCTACACCAGGTACTGGCAATCATGACAGCGCGCCCCTCAGTCCGCAGGCACATATACATGCCCAGAACACCCGCAGAAAGGCAGGCCGTTGTCCTGGATTTTTTCAGGGTGGCACACTTCCCCAAAGTGCTCGGTGCCATAGATTGCACCCATGTGGCCCTATGTCTACCTAGGGCCATTGAGCACATCTACCGAAACCGCAAGCACTGGCATTCCATCAATGTACAGGTGGTATGTGATGCAAAGGGAATCATCACCTCTGTCTATGCAAACTACCCTGGCTCCACCCATGACAGTTTCATATACAGAATGTCCGCCCTGAGCCGGGCCCTGGAAGCTGGGCAGCATGGCGACACATGGCTCCTAGGTCAGTACAAATGCCCTTGCACATGCATGCAAGTCACACACAGACAAATATCCAAACCCTAATAATCTCAACTATTATCACCTCCCCAGGGGACAGTGCCTACCCTCTAAGCAACCACATGATGATACCAATCCGGAACCCCACCACACCACCCCAGGTAAGATACAACGCCGCCCATATTGCAACCAGGGGCATAGTGGAGCGCACATTCGGAGTGCTCAAGTCACGTTTCCGCTCCCTTGACCGCTCTGGTGGGCAACTACTCTATGCACCACCAGTAGTGTGCAGGATCATTGTGGCAGCATGTGTCCTGCACAATGTTGCAACACGGCAGGGCGTCCCGGTGGACATGGTGGTGCCCCCACATCCCCAACCACAGGCACAGGCGCTGCCCATGGGAGGGGACAGGGCACGTGGCGAGGAAGCCCGGACCCAGCTTGTGGCCACATTTTTCACCTAAACTCCCACCCCTGCGGAGTGCACACAGGCCTGGCACATACCAGGTGACAATCGATGATGACAAAGAGACAGTCAACTGTCACAACCCTACCACCCTGAGATAGTTGCCATGGAAGTGCCACATCGTCTGCATCCCTAGCTACTTAAACACAAGCTATCCTGTGTGACCAAAAGGCACACATATGACATATGACATGATATGGGCCATACACAAGTATTCCAAGGCGCAATGAGGCAGGGAGGGTGGAACAAGGGAACACAGAGAACGGTACTACTAGGCCAGGTGTCATTGAGATCGTGCAAGTGCAGGGGTAGGGGGAATGGGGGAAGGGTGGGGGGGGGTATGGGGTTAGGGAGTCCAGTACAGGGGAAGTAGCCCAAAAAAATAATACATAGGTCGCCTGGTGGCAACTACAAAGATAAGTACAGACAAGTGCTGGGAAGGGAGGGCTGTAGGGATAGAGAGACAGTACTGCAGTACAGGGGTTGCCAGGGAGGCAGTGCAAGTGGAGAGTGGCTGGGCCAGGGACCGAGGTCGGTGAGAGTGGCCCAGTTGCAGCTCCTGTGCAGTTCCAGTGGAGAATTCTGCAAGGGAGAGGCAGACAGTAAGCAGAAGCAAAGAGGAAGGTCTTGAGGTGCTTCCAGAACTGGAGATGGTTCCCCTCAAGTTCAAGTCAGGCCGTAGGTCTGTTCCAGGGGGAGGGCCCTGCTGCGGAGAGAAATCTACCCCCAGCTAGTTGCTCTGAGAAGCGGATGACCCGGACATGCAAGGTGTGCATCACACACACCTGCAAAACAGGCCATGGCCATCACTGTCATGTCACTCAAACCCTCCCAAACATCAACATGACATGGCAAGCAATACCCATACACCAATGCAGTAACAATAAGGTACACATTGCCATGTCCTAAATGTACAGTGGCATCGGACACTGCTGCCTGACCCGGAATCAGATGAAATGACAGACCAACAAAATCTCCCACCCAAAATAAGTCATTTCCAAATGCATTACAACAGTCGTAGACGTAACATCACAATGAATGCCTGTCTACATGCACATTATGCATTGCAAAATCAACACTGCAGCTCATGTGTGCAGTGTCCTACTCCTGCATCACACTGCTCAGCGCACAGCACAGTGAAAAGCCATTGTGTGTGATGCACACCCTGAGCATCACATCTAAGTGACAGACCACGTCAAACATCAAATTAGGCATGTACTGGATCCATGATTGGTCACAGAACATGTGCTGCCGGGACACAGTGGGCACCAGAAGGCAAACAGTGTACACGTGGATATGCAAGGATGGGAGTACATGTAGTGCATCAGAGTGCAAGTGTGTGGTTCTGCAAGGACATGCACTCCACATATGTATGTGCACTCAAGTGACCGTCAGTGTTCCCTACACATCACATGTGAACATCCACCATGTGTACACCCCAGCATGTCAAACCACAACTATCCCCTCGCACCTGAAAGGAAAACACAACACATGAACAGGCATTGATCAGCAGAACACAACATATACATAGGATACCACCATTACTATGTCAGAGTTCCCATCACACTGCAGGGCAAGGCAACTATCAACAACAACCCCCCCCTCACAAATGACCATGACCCACTGAACAACTGCACCTGGGTCATGGAGCCTCCAAACCTCAATTCCACCTGGCCACAGGATCACCTTTACCCTTTGTCACCATCTCCCACCTTGTGTGTAAAAAGATGCCTGAACCCTCAGAATCCACACTCATTTCCAAAATCACAAAATCCAAGGCATAAAAATGAACCCGAACACCCTCCAGTAGATGACTTGACGTAGCAGTATCTCACAAAGGCCAAGTACTACCACAATGATGCAACAACCAAGGTAGCACAGCAAAACAATGTCACGACAGGATGTGAGACATGTGTGGTACATGACATAGGATGATGCACCATGAATGGATGTGTACTGTCACAGGTCCCCTGTACAGGCGCGGGAGTGTCACGAAACAACCACCCCCACCATGTCCCGGGTGCCTGCAAGGTCAAACTCACACAGGCCTCTCAGACCCTGGTGGGGAATGAGGTTCAGGGATATGCAGTCGGGACAGGTGTTGACACACTGGATGACTGGAATGAGTGGCAGGAGAGGGGAGGAGGAATGACACATGAAACTAGGGAATGCACGAAAATGTACAACCTGCATGAACACATACACAATCCAAACAAACTTGGACATCATTCTCATGGCCTTCTGTAGTCCAGGCTCAGGAGTGGTATGAACCAACCACCCCCTCTAGGGTTTTGGCGCCTGCAAGTTTGGGGCTTACACAGGCATCTGCAACCCCAGTGGGGAAAGAGGGTCAGGGAACGTTGCTTGGATAGGCACGGGAAGCAGGAACACCGGGTAGAGGGTACAGGTTTCAAAATTGCATAGGATCACGGGTGATTAGGGAGAAAAAACATACCAAATTGAACCACACATACATCCATGCATCAGTACACTCCCCAGCAAGCCTATGCAGAGCAGTTCGTGAGAAAAACAACAAGACACTTAGCTCTGGTTTTGAGTGCTGGCCTCCTGCCTGCGCACTCTCAGGTCCGGTTACAGGAGCACTGCAATGCTGCAAAGAGAGCCACAGTCAACAACCTGTACATGCCAATTACACAAAAACACAACACCAAACATGCCCCATAGCAACAAACTACTCTATAAACAGACAATCTGTGGTTGATGCTTCGTACCCATATATAACATCACCCCTGTGACGGGTCATACACAGTCAATGCAGTAAGGCAGCCGCTGGTGGGTGCGTGGCAAATGGAACACCAATGTGTCACAATTCACACAACATGCAATGTTCCCTGGGTAAGCAGACCCATATAGCAAGCCATGACTACAGAGCAAGTTGCGTACCACCATGACCGAAACAAAGTTGGCAGTACTCATGAAGTACGTGGAAAAGACATGCACTGCACCAGAGTATGTCCCTTGCTGTATGTCCCTGTGAGCTGCCCCTTTCCATGTCTCGGAAGGCTACATGGTTGATACAAGTGCCTCAATGGACCTTGGTGTACCGGAGGGTATGTGCCACTGCCCCTGCATGTGTCCCAGACAACCCTACTATCAACAGCCATCAGTCCACAAACACATCTGAGCTGCATTGTGTGCTTCAACACTAATATTCGTCTAAGCTCAACCTCAGTGCTGTGACTAAGCCTGCATGTGCAACTCGCCTGGTGCAAGCTTTGCTGTGTAGTGGCCCCCCTGTGATGCTCACCTTGCCTGGAGTTCCTTGGAACATGTCAGCAGTTCTAGGATGTGGGTCTGCAATCACTGTGCCTCTGCTTGTGCACACATGTGCATGTGGGCACCAACAAACGGGTCCAGAATTCCGTCGTCCAATGGGCCATGTCTGCTGGCAAAGGTGCTCTGGAGGCTCATCCCCCTGCAGAAAGGGCATGAAACACATGATTAATGCTTCAAAGTCATCTGTGTGTGTCTCATCAGGCATCTCATTACTTGACCTTGTCAGAGAGTCACATCACAAATCACACCATCAGTCTGTCTTTCACCTCCAAAGTGTGGAACACTATCTACAGCATGAATTGCAACAAGCACATGTACAGGAAAGATATGAAACATACTACACAATGCATAGCAATCAATGTCCACATTAATCATGACACACCCCATCTAGCAAAAGCTGAACAGTGGACAATGACACCTAAATCATCCCCACTAGGGGTGTCAACACAAGTCACACAGCACCAGACATGCCACAGATATGACAGTCCAAAGCCCTTGTGTAAAATGCTGTAACACCGAACCATCCTTGCGAGCCCATGGATAAGGGAGGCAGGAGTGGCATATGTGAGTCAAGGACCCCAAGCAGCAAACACATACACAAGACAACCATGAAGGGCCCAGCTGGAACAGACAGTGGATGCCTTCAAAAGCCACAAAGCACCGCACCATCACATGAAAGCACAATAGACTAGCAATTTTAAACTAACTCAACTATTAACTAATTACACTAACTATGGAAAACCTACATTACCTATTTAAACTAACTATCAAACAGAAACTTAACTAAAAGAAAAATCATAAATGGCCACATACAACCCGGGGGGGAGGGGAGGCACCCAGTAGGGGGGAGGTACAGGGTGCTGCTCAACATCCACATGCGATGATGCTGAGCCAAAAAAAAATCCTCCATGGGCTCAACGCCTGCACAGCACGACCTATGTGGGAGATAGATGGTCGTCCGAGTCTGGCTCATCCTGGAAAGGAGGATGTGGCACAGTAGCTTGGCCACGCCTAGCCGCAGCTTGCCCCTCGTCGGCAGCAAGCCTGCCGGACGGGTGAGCCTGATTCTGTGTGGCGATGTGACGTAGGTCTGCATGCAGAACCTCACGTGATACACGTGCTTCCTCTTGCAAGGTAGCACGTGTAACACAGAGTTCCTCCTGCAAGGCCTGGCTGGACAACCGCTGCACCTCCCGACAAGCCTGTAGCTCAGCCGAGATGGTACGCTCAAGCTGTGCAAACCTCTCCTCTGCCTGCTGCCTCTGGGACATCATAAGGACACCCAGAGTGGATCTGAGGGAAGCATACTCCTCCCTCAGGGCATCCATGTGCGCCTCTGCGTGAGCAGCAATTGCTTGACGCAGAGACGACATTTCAGCCTGGCGTGCCCTGTCTGAGGCCGCCATGCCCAGCCTGAGCGAGCGGGCCGTGGACCGTGCCGCCTGCTGCTGGAGAAGCACCTGCCTAGCAGTGGGGAGCACAGATCGGGCCACACGCTCCATGCTCTCAGCGATGTTCTCCATTGCTGCCCCCTGCCGTTCGGAATTGGCAGTCATGTCTTGCTCCCACTCAGTATACAGTGGTTGCGCGCGGCGACCGCGTTGCCGGGCTTGACCCCTGCGGGACCCAAGGGTCCTCGCTGTGTTGGCACCGCCTGCGGCTGCACGACTACATGCCCCCGTCGACGTGATGTCCCAGGCACATCAGTGACTGGTGTGGAGGGTGACCCTGCGTCCCGATCCACCACGGGTGTAGGAACCAAGACTGTCTGATCCCTCAGTGCAGGTGTCGCAGACAGAGGAGTGTCCACATCAGAATCACTCACCCCTGACACATGGACTTGATGCTCATCCAACTCAACATGGACGTCAGAGTCGTCATCAAGGCTGGACTCATAGGCAGCCAGAGACAAGATGGACTGCAGCACTTGGGGGTTTTCGTGGCCTAGCACCCCACGACCCCCACTAGTGCCGAGTTGATGTGGTGTTACCAACCCTGTGTCTGGCATGACAACACCATCCTCCGCCTCCAATGCGTCATCACCTGAAAAATAGAGAGAAAAAGGTCAATACACATGTCAGAAGCACACGACACACACACACACCGACAGCAAAGGCATCCGGCAGACATGTGACACACAACATATGACCTGGCATGCATGCTGGGTCTACTTCGAATAGCTTCTGTGATCAGACCTGTTGAAAGGTGGCAGTTTCCATGGAAGTGGGTCTATGCAGTGCAGAAAATGTGTACGCCACTCACTACCTACATGTACAAGCACTACATGGTGTGTGCCAGGAAATGTGAAGGCAGTGCAATGTCAACTTCAGACATCACGTGCATTGTGCATTCAATGTGTACCATGTCTAGAAGCCAAGCACCCCTCCACCCCAGTACCAAAGCAGGGATGCCTAGCATGGTATCAAAAGGCTGACCATACACCTGTGTATTGACAGGCAGTGTTGACTGGCATCAACAGCTTAATGTGATTCAAATTACAACACTGCAAATGATGCTGGGACAGTGGGCAGGACACATGATGGAAACTCCGGAGGCTGCCCACGTGTGAAGACACAACAAGAGTTGGACAGAGTCATTGGCCATTGAACAGGCTGAGGCCTGTGAGCCACACAGATTGTCAGAGCCTAAACATGTGTGGAACGCAGGACTGAGCCACAGTTGACATGGGAAGGCTGATGAGATGGCAGGCAATGTATGTAACCAAGGACTTATATTACAGTGATCATCCAGTCAAGGACACATAGTGGCATGCGTGCAATGCACATGGAGCATGAATGGGCACTCATGTCCCTGCGGGACATCTGACCCATGCACAGTACAAGTGAGATACCCTGCATCGAGTACTAAGGCTGTACCACACGGCATATGTCTGGCAGATTCTACGCTGGAAGTTAGCATCTACACAGGACACATGAACAAGAAAGTACACATTGGCAAGATTGAAGCAGACCAGTGCAAAGGTGGAACTGGGGTGCAAAGTGGCGGAGGAGGGGCAAGGGAGCATGCCTACATGGAGTCCCACATGCAGGCAGAGGAGACATGCATGACGGTAGCATTGCATTACTTACACATCAGAACCATGTACACGTCACATGTAGCAGCAATCATGCACAACACATCCCACAAGTGAAACACACACGTCCTCAACAAACAAGCATCAACACTCACTGGACTGGGCATCAAAGTCCAGCATCTCTCCCACTCCTTCTACCAATTCAGGTGGTATGAACTCCGCAACGAGAGCCTCATGCGGAGTGAGTTCTTCCTCCTCTGGTGCAGGCCCACCGCCAGTCACCAGAATCAAGTTGTAATTTGAGGCACGCTTGGCCTTAGTGCTGCGCTTGATGTCATTCCAACGCTTTTTGCACTCCTGCGCCGTGCGCACCTCATGGCCGAATGAACTGACATGTTCCGCAACATGCTCCCAGTGGGCGTCAAGTTGGGCAGCCGTAGTCTGCTTATTGGCACCCACTAGCATGTCACGGCTGTGGCCCCGCACGTAGTCCACGAGGAAGTCCAGTTCCTGCTTACAGAAAGGCTTCTTCCTCGACGTGCAGGAGGTCGTGGCTGTGTGTGGGGTCCCAGCCTGTGCTGCAGGTGCAACCTTCCTCCTCTTGGACTGTGGCGCAGACCCTGGCTGGCTAATGCCGCCCTGACCAGTATGGCCAGTGGGTTCGGTGGATTGAGCCAAGGGAGTGGCAGGTGGAGGGATGACCAAAGGCCTGACTTGTGTCAGTGGCAGCTGGGTGCCCACTAATGGACCCTGCGCAGCAACATCAGCTGTGGCAGGGTCATTGACCGCAACGGTCCTGGTTGGCAGACTCACAACCGGGGTGCTGTTGGGTGCATCTGCCCCTGCACTTGCCAACACCCGGATGTTCGGGGCAGCAGATGACATGACTGCCCCAGGGACACGTGTCTTGGTCTGAGCAGCCCGGCCTGCCCCTATGGTTTCCCCCCTGGCCTGTTGGAGATCTACCAAGGGCTCTTCAAGTGCCAACGCAGCCTGCGCTGGCAGACCCTGAGCCTGGGTGGCGGTGTCCACAGCTGCACCTGCAGCTACCACTACCCTTGGGCCCGTGGCAGTCGATGGAACGGACTGCCGGGTCATATGGGTGCCAGTGCCAGATGCAGGAGCTGCATCCCCCGGAACCACAGGGGGTGGTGGCATGGCTGCACCGACACATGGCACAACATTGTGCCCAAGTGGCGCACCCCTGCCTCTTCCCCCTCTGTGGCTGCCCTGGACACCCTGGAGTCCCCCTACTCCCTGGTCACCACGGTCACGTCCCCGACCACGCCCGCCATGAGGAGTACGCCCAGCTGAGGCGCCCCTCACCTTTGGTGGCCTCCCAACCATGGCACAGATGTAGTAGTGCTGGCACAGATGGAGTGGTGCCAATGGGAGGTGTACACCACAATTGACCTGGGCAATTGGGATGAAGGGGGTGGGAAGCAAGATGTTAACAGCCCCCTGCACCTGCAAGGCTGTATGTGACCCCGGTGATGTGGTGACGGGTCACGCAACGCTCAGGCACCCCAAAACTGCAGTAAAACCGTGCACGCAACCCTGCAGCCTACGTGCGTGGATTCAACCTCCCGCAGTACGCGGTGGCACCCAGTAACGCGTACGCGTGGGACACTCAGGCTACTATGACATCGAAAATGGGTGCGATACACAGGGGCACCCGCAGTGGGAAAAAGAGCGTGTGCGACTCACCGTCTGACTAGCGCAATGCAGAAAAACACGCGGAGCCAATACCCCCGCCAAAAGAAGAGATACATCCTTGATAGCTGTGAAGTTGTGATGGCGTGCGAAACAACAGGAAGCAGCAACACACGTCGGTCTCCACGAAAGGCACGTACAGCGAACTGTTGGGCCCGCTCACCTTTAACCTGTGCTGAGGGAAACGCACGCGCGCGTCACGTCACTTACGCGCATGGGCCCTTTCCTCGTATTACATGCGGACGTGCAGTTTTTCACACACGCTTACGCGCATGGGCCCTTTCCTCGTATTACACGCGGACATGCAGTTTCCACGCACGCTTACGCGCATGGGCCCTTTCCTCGAATTACACGCTGACGTGCAGATTTTTCACGTGCCAAATAACTCCGTATCAAGCTGGCCACGCGTAAGCACACGGAAGACCACTCTCCTGCCCAGAAGGTCGAACTACTGCCCCCCAGAGCCCCGAGCACGCTCCCACCTGCCATCTGCTGCTGCCTGACTGCCTGCTGCCCACGTGCCCTGCCATTTGCTGCCTGCACATCAGCAAGGGGTGCTGTTGCTGTGACCACCCCTGCTGGAACCGAAGACTCCCGACTGGGATTCCATCGCTCCACAGCCCAGCCCCAGGACCCAGTTGCCCACCCACTCCTGCCTCTGGGGTTGCCATGTCGGGGCAAACACCATCTGGGACCACTGACAACCCCCGGCCAGAGAGGCAGAGGGGCACCAGCTTCAGTGCCACCGAAGTTGGTGTCCTGGTAGAGCACGTCCTGGGGCAGTATGATGCCCTCTTCGGAAGTTCCCGCGCCGACAAGGAAGGACAGACTCGGATCTGGACTGACATCGTGACTGCCATCAACGCGGAGGGGGTGGCAGTCCGCGACTTACAACATGTCAAGAAGCGCTGGGAGGACTTCAGGTCCAAGACCCTGAACAAGGCCCGGCGCCTCTTGAAGGCAGCGGATGCCAAGGGGCGCCGGGGCCACTTGTCGGAAGAACAGATGAGGGTCCTGGAACGCATATCCCCAGCGCTCCACGTCCAGGTCCTTGAGAAGCAGACCCGTCTGGAGTCGAGCGGCGAGTGTACATGCATCCTGATTGTGAGCAGTGCGTGTGGTGATTATTCAGTAGTGTGCAGGTTGCACATCTGTTTGTATGGGGTCGAGTATGGGTGGGGGTGTACAGGGCCGTGGGGCTGACACATGCGAGGGCTGTAATGTGTGAGACATGGATGGTGCTTGTGTGTGTAGGCTTGCATGCCAAATGCAGTTGTGTGGGCACACATGTTTGGATGAATGTGTATGTCAGTAGACATGTCCGTGATGTCACGCATGTATGTTGTTTTTGGCTGCATGTATCAGCACTGTGTACATGTGCATGTGTGTGTATTTGACAAGGGTGCAACAGTGATGCAACATGGATGCATGTGACAGCGGTATGTGGAAGCCTGATTGGCAGATGCGACATGGATGCCCGTCTGAACACTGCGACACTTGGCAGAGGTGTACACATGCATGCAAGTGTGGTGGTGTGTGTACATGTGTGGTGCACTTTCTGTGTTGCATGTGATGTCTGGCTCACCTTTGGCTGCTCATGCTGTTGTATGTGTATGGATGGTGGTGGCAGTTGCGATATGGCTGTGGTATGACTCATGTGTGCGAGTTGTAATGACATGCGTGTTGGGGATTGTGATGACATGTCTGAGGTTTGCCAATGCCACTCATGTACAACTGTCATGTATGTGTCCATTGTACAGTGCCCTGATGCCTGTGTTTTGTTTCTCCCTGTCTGCAGCGTCAACTGATGAAGAGGGCGGAGAAGGTGCTGTGGAGCACAGCGGCGGGGATCCCACCGCCAGCCAGAGACGCAAGGCCTGGCTCCCCTCCCATGTTGTCATCTCGTCGGGGAGTGAGGAGTCCGTTGCCGCGTCCCAGGCCGCAGCTGCCGGGGGGAGGTCCAAGAGGCGGAGGTTGGAGTTGGACTCCTCGGCAGCAGAAGGGGCAGCTGGGACCCCCCACAGGGCCCAATAGGGGAAGATGGCACGGAGTCATCCAGGTTGGTGGGGGGTTTGGTGGAGGAGGAGGCCGTGCAAGCACCAGAGACGGGGTCTGGAGGTGGGGATCCCACTGGTGCTAGTGGTGCAGTGCAGGACCAGGGACAGGAGGAAGCACAGGCCGCCGCGGAGGTGCCTGTGTGCAATCCTGTCCCTGATCCTGTCCCTGCATCATCTTGCACCAGCAGGGATGCCTACGTCCAGACCCGTTTTCAGGAAGGGGATGAGCTCACGTCAACTGGCCTTCCTCTGCCTGCGGACGTGGCTATCCAGGTCCGGGTTGAGCCTGTCCTGGCTGGTGTGGCGTTGCGTCAACGGGCCATGCAAGGTGACCTGCAGTCTTTTCATGAAGAGACTGCAAGTCATCTCGAATGGCTGGTTGACCACGTCAGCCTGCTGGGACAGGTCACCCAGGCCGGATTCCTCCGTCTGATGGGGCTTGCTCCGACCCCCTCCTCAACTGGACCCCCTACGCGCCAGTCGTCCTCTGTGCCATCTTCCCACCCATCAGTCACCTGGGTGCCCTGTGGAGCTGCCTCTGACGGTGCGGCCAGGCTGGTGGAGGAGGCATCCCTGCCACAGTCGGGAGTCGGACGTCCAGCAGGGGTGGCCACATCAACGACTGCACCCCAGCCGGCGGAGGATGTGCAGGCAGCAGGAGGCAGTGCACGGGCAGAGGCACAGCAGCAGCAGCAACGTGGTGGGAGCCATGAAGGCTCGGGGCCTTCCACATCGGAGGGGCAGGCATCGGCCGGAGGGCAGGAGGACCCAGGACAGAGAGTGTCCTCCGTGTGGCAGCGGTTGGGCCACGCCATAGATGCGGAGCGGCAGCGGGCGGAAGAGGCACGGCTCACAATGGTCAGGGCGGAGAACTCCATGCGGAGGGCCCTGAGGCGGGCCGAGTGCCTCGAGGCAATCCGCAGGGGTTTGGAGGTAGAGACGTCGACGGCCCTGCGGACCCTCGGGGCCATGGAGGAGGACCGCCTCCGGGACATTGAGGAGGAGTTCGATGATGCCCTGGCCCGGGACATCCACAAGTGAGCCGTGAAACTAGCCCGCTGCCCTTGTACATAGTTATGTAGGTAGTGTTAGGTTTCATTTTTGATTTTATTTTATTTGGACCTTTCGGACATTGGCCACATTTTTGTATATAGTTTATTTTATTAGTTAGTGTAGTTAGATAGGTTTCCTTTATTTTGTTGGGATAATGGACCCTGGCTTGTTCCCATGTACATAGTTCACAGTTGGATTGTATTTTTTTTCACTTTTTAACCATGGAGCAATGGCTTTCTTTTTTATTTCCCATTGGATTTTGTTTTGTGGACATTGACTTTGGACAACATTACTTTGGAATTTTATTTTTGGTTTTGCTTTTTTTAACGGACATGCTTCTTTTCATTTTTGTACATTCACATTTCTGTTTCTTCATTTTCTATTCTATTTATGTTTCCTTTAATACATATTTTTTTGGTGAACTTCAATGTGTGGTATCTCATTGGTTTCATGCATTTCATGATATGTGTTTTGAGATTCACTGACACCCATTGGGTGTATGTGAGGGAAATGTGTTTGTTTCGGAACTTGCAATTGGTGTTCTGTGATGTAATTGCAAATTATGAGTGGGTGGATGCAATACTCGGGTGGGTGTTTTGCATTTGGAGGCTGACCATAGGGACCAGGGATCTAGATTGTGATGACATGTTGGCTGGGGAACATGAGTTGGACATGGGTGGGGGCCTGCTGGCAGGTGCCCCACGGTGCTGGGGGGTGGGGAACATGAGTTGGACATGGGTGGGGGCCTGCTGGCAGGTGCCCCACAGTGCTGGGGGGTGGGGGTGCTGGGAGACATGGGTGGGGGCCTGGTGGAGGCTGCCCCTGGTGGCTGAGGGGTGGGGGTGCTGGGAGACATGGGTGGGGGCCTGGTGGTGGGTGCCCCTGCACTGCTGGGGGGTGGGGGTGGTGGGAGACATGGGTGGGGGCCTGGTGGAGGCTGCCCCGGGTGACTGGGGGGGTGGGGGTGGTGGGAGACATGGGTGGGGGCCTGGTGGAAGCTGCCCCTGGTGGCTGGGGGGTGGGGGTGGTGTGAGACATGGGTGGGGGCCTGGTGGAGGCTGCCCCTGCACTGCTGGGGAGTGGGGGTGGTGGGGAACATGCGTTGGACATGGGTGGGGCCTGCTGGCAGGTGCCCCACAGTGCTGGGGGGTGGGGGTGGTGGGAGACATGGGTGGGGGCGTGGTGGAGGCTGCCCCTGGTGACTGGGGGGTGGGGGTGGTGGGAGACATGGGTGGGGGCCTGGTGGTGGGTGCCCCTGCACTGCTGGGGAGTGGGGGTGGTGGGAGACATGGGTGGGGGCCTGGTGGAGGCTGCCCCTGGTGACTGGGGGGTGGGGGAGGTGGGAGACATGGGTGGGGGCCTGGTGGAGGCTGCCCCTGGTGGCTAGGGGGTGGGGGTGGTGTGAGACATGGGTGGGGGCCTGGTGGAGGCTGCCCCTGGTGACTAGGGGGGTGGGGGTGGTGGGAGACATGGGTGGGGGCCTGGTGGAGGCTGCCCCTGGGGAGTGGGGGTGCTGGGAGACA
This sequence comes from Ambystoma mexicanum, assembly GCF_040938575.1. Taxonomy (NCBI): domain Eukaryota; kingdom Metazoa; phylum Chordata; class Amphibia; order Caudata; family Ambystomatidae; genus Ambystoma; species Ambystoma mexicanum. The sequence goes on from NC_090921.1 coordinate 1,034,640,488, forward strand.
TGGGTGGGGGCCTAGTGGAGGCTGCCCCTGGTGGCTGGGGGGTGGGGGTGCTGGGAGACATGGGTGGGGGCCTGGTGGTGGGTGCCCCTGCACTGCTGGGGGGTGGGGGTGGTGGGAGACATGGTTGGGGGCCTGGTGGAGGCTGCCCCTGGTGACTGGGGGGTGGGGGTGGTGGGAAACATGGGTGGGGGGGCCTGGTGGAGGCTGCCCCTGGTGACTGGGGGGGTGGGGGTGGTGGGAGACATGGGTGGGGGCCTGGTGGAGGCTGCCCCTGATGACTGGGGGGGTGGTGGTGCTGGGAGACATGGGTGGGGGCCTGGTGGAGGCTGCCCCTGGTGGCTGGGGAGTGGGGGTGCTGGGAGACATGGGTGGGGGCCTGGTGGTGGCTGCCCCTGCACTGCTGGGGGGTGGGGGTGATGGGGAACACGCGTTGGACATGGGTGGGGGCCTGCTGGCAGGTGCCCCACAGTGCTGGGGGGTGGGGGTGGTGGGGAACATGAGTTGGACATGGGTGGGGGCCTGCTGGCAGGTGCCCCACAGTGCTGGGGGGTGGGGGTGGTGGGGAACATGAGTTGGACATGGGTGGGGGCCTGCTGGCAGGTGCCCCACGGTGCTGGGGTGGGGGTGGTGGGGAACATGAGTTGGACATGGGTGGGGGCCTGCTGGCAGGTGCCCCACGGTGCTGGGGGGTGGGGGTGCTGGGAGACATGGGTGGGGGCCTGGTGGAGGCTGCCCCTGGTGGCTGGGGGTGCTGGGAGACATGGGTGGGGGCATGGTGGTGGGTGCCCCTGCACTGCTGGGGGGTGGGGGTGGTGGGAGACATGGGTGGGGGCCTGGTGGAGGCTGCCCCTGGTGACCGGGGGGGTGAGGGTGGTGGGAGACATGGGTGGGGGCCTGGTGGAGGCTGCCCCTGGTGGGTGGGGGTGGTGTGAGCCATGGGTGGGGGCCTGGTGGAGGCTGCCCCTGCACTGCTGGGGGTTGGGGGTGGTGGGGAACATGCGTTGGACATGGGTGGGGCCTGCTGGCAGGTGCCCCACAGTGCTGGTGGGTGGGGGTGGTGGGAGACATGGGTGGGGGCCTGGTGGAGGCTGTCCCTGGTGACTGGGGGGGTGGGGGTGATGGGAGACATGGGTGGGGGCCTGGTGGAGGCTGCCCCTGGTGGCTGGGGGGGTGGGGGTGCTGGGAGACATGGGTGGGGGCCTGGTGGTGGCTGCCCCTGCACTGCCGGGGGGTGGGGGTGGTGGGGAACATGCGTTGGACATGGGTAGGGGCCTGCTGGTAGGTGCCCCACGGTGCTGGGGGGTGGGGGTGGTGGGGAACATGAGTTGGACATGGGTGGGGGCCTGCTGGCAGGTGCCCCACAGTGCTGGGGGGGTGGGGGTGCTGGGAGACATGGGTGGGGGCCTGGTGGAGGCTGCCCCTGGTGGCTGGGGGTGCTGGGAGACATGGGTGGGGGCCTGGTGGAGGCTGCCCCTGCACTGCTGGGGGGTGGGGAACATGCGCTGGACATGGGTGGGGCCTGCTGGCAGGTGCCCCACAGTGCTGGGGGGTGGGGGTGGTGGGAGACATGGGTGGGGGCCTGGTGGAGGCTGCCCCTGGTGACTGGGGGGGTGGGGGTGGTGGGAGACATGGGTGGGGGCCTGGTGGAGGCTGCCCCTGGTGGCTGGGGGGTGGGGGTGCTGGGAGACATGGGTGGGGGCCTGGTGGTGGCTGCCCCTGCACTGCTGGGGGTGGGGGTGGTGGTGAACATGCGCTGGACATGGGTGGGGCCTGCTGGCAGGTGCCCCACAGTGCTGGGGGGTGGGGAACATGAGTTGGACATGGGTGGGGCCTGCTGGCAGGTGCCCCACAGTGCTGGGGGGTGGGGGTGCTGGGAGACATGGGTGGGGGCCTGGTGGAGGCTGCCCCTGCACTGCTGGGGGGTGGGGGTGGTGGGAGACATGGGTGGGGGCCTGGTGGTGGGTGCCCCTGCACTGCTGGGGGGTGGGGGTGGTGGGAGACATGGGTGGGGGCCTGGTGGAGGCTGCCCCTGGTGACTGGGGGGTTTGGGTGGTGGGAGACATGGGTGGGGGCCTGGTGGAGGCTGCCCCTGGTGGCTGGGGGGTGGGAGACATGGTTGGGGGGCCTGGTGGTGGGTGTCCCTACACTGCTGGGGGGTGGGGGTGGTGGGGAACATGCGTTGGACATGGGTGGGGGCCTGCTGGCAGGTGCCCCACAGTGCTGGGGGGTGGGGGTGGTGGGGAACATGAGTTGGACATGGGTGGAGGCCTGCTGGCAGGTGCCCCACAGTGCTGGGGTGTGGGGGTGGTGGGGAACATGAGTTGGACATGGGTGGGGGCCTGCTGGCAGGTGCCCCACAGTGCTGGGGGGTGGGGGTGGTGGGAGACGTGGGTGGGGGCCTGGTGGAGGGTGCCCCTGGTGGCTGGGGGTGGTGGGAGACATGGGTGGGGGCCTGGTGGAGGGTGCCCCTGGTGACTGGGGGTGCAGGGGGACATGCGTTGGTGGGCAGTAGTGCAAGTTGACATGTGGGTTGGCTGGGGGTCAAGGCCATGGTGGATGGTGTGCCTGCAGGACATGTGCAGGGTAGGCCCCTGTGGTGTGAGCCACCTGCAGGGGCCGTGGAGGGTGTAGAGGGAACACCTGGGAGGACCCACACGTGCAATTCACGTGTGGTGCTCCCCGCGCACCCCTGTAATACACGTACCCTGATGGAATCGCGTGTGGAACTTCCCGCGCACCCCTGGAATACACGTACCCTGCTGAAATCGCGTGTGGCACTTCCTGCGCACCCCTGAGATACGCGTACCCTGCTCGCACGGGCCCAATCGCGTGTGGAAATTCCCGCGCACCCCTGAGATACGCGTCCCCTACGTAAATCGAGTGTGGCACTTCCCGCGCACCCCTGAGATACGCGTACCCCCAATCGCGTGTGGAAATTCCCGCGCACCCCTGAGATACTCGTACCCTGCTGAAATCACGCGTGGCACTTCCTGCGCACCCCTGAGATATGCGTACCCCCAATCGCGTGTGGAAATTCCCGCGCATCCCTGAAATACACGTACACTGCTGAAATCGCGTGTGGCACTTCCTGCGCACCCCTGAGATACGCGTACCCTGCTCGCACTGACCAATCGCGTGTGGAAATTCCCGCGCACCCCTGAAATACGCATACCCTGCTCGCACGGGGCCAATCGCATGAGGTACTTCCCGCGCACCCCAGTGATACACGTAGCCTGCTTGCCGTGCTGGTACAGGGTTAGCGCAGCCCTTTGCGCTGGATTGGGTATATTGATGGCTTTTCCCTGCGCGAGAGGCGTTCTTGGGGGCGTAACTGGCGCTGCGCCACTGTGCGCCACGGCTGGTTTTGGTGGCTGGAATCCATGAATACGCTGTGCGCGGAAATGGATTTTAGCACACGCGGCTGCCGCAGGGATTCGCACGCGCACACTGTGCGCCAGCCGCGTGCGCCACTTGTGCGCTGAATTCTATGAATTACCCCCTTAATGTCATACCATCCCCTGGCAAACCTAGATAGCAATAGTAAGTTAAACACTTAGTCCTCCTGGAGAAAAAGAAAGCTACCCCGCGAGGGGTGAACGCTTTGTTGACCCGATCTCATGTGTTGATAAAAGAAAATCGTATTAGAAAAAACAAGATATATCACATGGCTACCCTGAGAAACATTGTTGGAAAGACAAATCTTCATTAGAAGGCCAAAGCGGGAGAAAAAAGGGGGACACTTTATTAACAGGTCATAGGACAAAACCTATCCTAGGTGGACCTTAAATGTAAATATACATGAGGGCCCTGTGCACCCAGAAGTGTCTACCCCGCGGCCTGCCCTTAACAACACAACTGCCCCATGTCATTTGTAACACCTGTATTCCAGTAAACCTTTCTAAACCAATTTACCAGAAATGTATTCTGTCTTCTGGAGGCAGAAGCAGGATGGAAGAGTTGAGCCACACACTTGAAACCCAGCAGTTAGCTGTTAAATAGTATCCGGAATAAGAAGAGTCCAACCAGGGGACACTGATGACAAAGATATTCCCGTAAAATCCTTGAAAACACCAGGAAGAGCTAAATGCGCCAAGCCATAAAGACAGAGACCCTTAATGACCAGTTGGAGGGACCTGACAAGTCAGAGAGAAGCCCCGGGAGGAGAGAAACAAACCCAAAGCACCACCAATTCCAGAAGATGAGAAAAAACTGAAAAGGTCAAATAAGGAGAAACAACAGACGTTGGCACTGTCGCCATCCTGAGCCCTTGAACAAGGACTCTATTAACATGACCATAGGGAGATATTCACATACACCTGACCCTTAAGAGACAGAACTTGCAAAGAGAAAACGTGTTTTATATCCAGTCGCTCCCATCATAGTGACACTTGAACTCCCCTGCTAAATGTGCTAGGAGCCTGGGCCTTATTCCCTCCCCCATGGTCGATATATCCCCAGAGGAAACAGACCAACCAAAAGAGGACACATTAAATTCCATAGTCTTGTGACCGTTAAAGAAACTGAGCAGTAAGCAGTTAATACGAAGTTGCTTACCGGAGGAGGACTAACCTCCATCTGAGTAAATCTGAACTGTGCTGGCATCTTATTCCAGAACAATCTCCAGAGGGAACCAAAAAAGTCTACCAGCCATACAGGCAGCTAAGCGACTCAATCAGTAACGAAGTGTCTCCCTGTCCTCGAGTAATCGCACTTGCAGGGATTATAATGTGGAGGCGCTGTAACGCTCTATGATAGAGAGGGTCGGAATAACTTGGATGAGGACGAACCCCACTCCCAGTCCCCTCTAACCTTATGAGGGAGATCCTCCCTTCCTAGAGGAGGAGAAAAAACTTCTTCCACTTATCGAAGACAAAACCTGCAAACCAGAAGGAGAAGGAGAAGGATGCAAAGCCTGGGGTCCACATTGAAGCGCAGAAAATGAACACCTTACGCCATTTCAATGTAAACTCTTGCACTTATAACCAAACCCGAGCCCTGTAGAAGGGGCCCCTACTAACTCCACTGGAGACTGGAAACAGAGTACTTGACCAAAACAAGTATATCATCCGGACCTCTTAGGACCTGAAGCGAGCCAGCAGCGGCTCAGCTAACCTGGTGAAATACCAAGAAATTGGCAAAGCGACGGGAGGCAAAATGCCTAGTGCGAGCTCTGCACTGCTCATGAACAAGAAAAACCCTGCTAATGTGAAAAAAACTGAAACCGACAGGTGATCCTCCCAGAGGTGCAACTTTATTATGCAAACGAAAAGGGTTGGCGGGGGGTAAGAGTGGGTGGGGCAGGGGCCTTGGGATAATTCTCGTGCTCAGCAATTGAAAGGCTGTGAAGGGATACTGGGACCACCATCCCTTCAAAATGGTGGCTTGGAAGAGAAACAAAACTCCCCTGAGGACAAAAAATTGGGTTTGTACTCCTCGAGTAGAGGAGAGATTGCATACACCGCTAGATGTATTTGCGGGGACAGGCAAAGCCTTGGGAGGAAATGTTATAGGTCGGTGTCTAGAATGTTGCCTTTTTGGTGATCTTTCCCCCCCAATACCAACAAGTGTTTTCTAAACACTGTATTAGGGTCCGAACCTGGGTTGCTCAACGTAGTCTTGCTTACAAGACTGAAGAGTTGCCTTGAGCAGACCGTGCCACCGCAAAGATTTTTAATATTGTCTTTGTTTAATGCCATCTTGGGACAAAGACTGAGGGAAAGCACGCCGCTCTAAAGGATGGAGGAATTGGTGTTGCCGAGCAGGCAAACCCCATCTGTACCTCAACCCCTGCAGTCCTTGCACGTCAATAGGGAAATTATTGGTTATTTCCCTCTTCCGCCAGTCGAAACTGGGTAATAAAATTCAAAACACAGTTACCACCCTTCCAGTCCTCATCTACCCCTTCTTGGGGGTCTTTCCCTTTCCTGAGCAAAGATAGGATACCAAGACTGCTTGATCCAAAGAGGAAGGAAGGGGGCTGTGGGAGTGAGGAGGTCTAAGATTTTTTAGCACATTATGAAGGCAAGTAGAGTAGAACCCTCCAAATATCTGCAAAGAAAAGAGGCACTGAGGGAGCAGTAACGGAGAAAATTTAAGCCAGCAGGCCAATGAGGAACAGACTGGAACTGTGGAACAGCTCACGCTAATCCCAGACTTCTTCTTGGGGAGGAGAAATGCTTAAGGAAGTGGACGGACTGAGTTGTCCTGTAAATAACTAATCTATGGGGACAAACACTATTTTCTTTGAAGTACTAAATAAATAAAAAATAAATAAACAAAGTAATCCTTTCCTAGGAAGTGGGATTACGCCCTAACAGGGGCCGAACCTTGGACCCTTATATAAAAGCTGATGCTTACTGAGCCATACGGGCTACTGCCGTTAAGAAAATTGAGCTTAAAATATTCTTTAGGAGAGGAATACACTGAGCAAGTGCACCTCAAACTGCTCACCATAGCAGGGTGCATCAACCAGCAGTACACGCCATGCGCAGCGCTTAAAAGAAAGCTGCAGACTGGCAGCGCATCAGGCTCTTGAGCAGGCGGGTCATCGCCAAACAAACTAAAAATATCAATTTAAAATCGCAAATTTCAAAAAAAAATTATATATATATATTAAACATAATAGCGCCCATGCGCGCTGAAGAGGTGTGCAAATCTTTGAGCCCCGTGCGCGCCGGGTCTGAAGCAGAAGCTTCCGAAAGACTGGTGCGCATCGATCTAAATTCCCTTTTAAAAAGATATCAATAAATATTTAAAACACGCTCAATACCCAGAGGTTCCCACGCGAGCGCTAACACCATTAATAAAAAAGCAACGGCCGCACGCAGCCTCGATACACTACCACACCAGAAAAACTTCCCTTACAAAATAAAAAAGGTACCATAATATATATTACAAAATACATTTACACAATATAAGGCTAATATACGATCAAGGCCTACTACTGACTAACATGCAAGGCACAACTAAATTAGGAGTAACTTAGCTGTGGTGTCAGCAGCAAAGAAAGAGGAGTTTGGATTAAAGTAAAGGATATTTATAGAGGAGGGTCCATGCCCATTGGTCACCTGCAGGGCACGACCTGTCCTCCATGTTGGATTGGGGAGCTGCCCTTACATTGACTGTGAACTGTATTTAGTTCTGTTATTTAAACTTTGTTTGTAAAAGTTTTTCTTTGCTGCTGTGGTTTCAGAAGTAAAGATTATAATACATAATATGAAGCCTCCTGTCCTGCCATAGAATTCAGGCTTTTGTATGGTTAAAAGCTTTTGTGTTACTGGGACGTGAGTGCGTGTAGAAAAAAAGTAAAGGTAGAAGGAGCGTTACAGAGCAAAATTAAAGAGTAAGCACAGAGGGAGGCACAGGCCACAAGCAGGAGAAGCAGTGCAAGAGCACACAGGAGGCGGTCATCGAAGGGAAATGTTAGGACTTTTTTTTTTAAGCAATCCACTATCCGAAATCCCGCAGATAGGATGAAAAGTGACCCTTTAAGAAACCAGCCACTACTGTGTCGTCCCACCCCTTCTGCACATACCAAACAAGCATTGGTAATGGCAATAGTTTGGAATGTGTCTCCCAATCTGTACTCCACTGCAATAATTTCGGTTTATAGCAGACACCTAATAGTCCGAACTAAAATGTGGGTTCTTTGGCATGCTCTTCTAAATCACTAGGGGCTGGCAGAACTCCCCTCCTGCTGGGCTCCGGCTCCGTGAAGTGTCAGCATGCATCTTGATTAATTCGTTTGTACTGCTCCTTTCAAAGTGGTAAGGCTGCCTCACTGTCATCTCATCCTTAATTGAGGGGTGGGTGGAAGGCATGCCAAAGCGGTTTACGGCCATGGGAGGAGTAGGGAATCATAACGCAGAAAGCTGCAAAGATAACTCAGCAGGTTAGGCACTACTGCAGAGATGTTTAGACTTGCCTGCAAATGCTATGGCTTGTTCCAGTCCCTGCTGCTAAACATGTTCAGTACAATCGGTTTGGTTCTGTAGAAGGGTACAACTGCCTCCCTTTTCTGGGTATGGGAATTATTGCCCCATAACGAAAATCAAAATGTGGTTCTGCCCGTAGCGAAAACCAGAAGTTGCTACCCATCGGGGCAGCACCGATTTGCTCATGATGCTCTGTAATGGCAGAGAGGGCTGAAAACGATGGACTGGTGAAATGTCCAGAGCAGCTGCCGGTGGCTGCACTTGGGTAACCAGGAAGGCAGGAGGTCGGGCGATATGAACTCTTAGACCGCCAGTGCAGTAGACTCGGATATCAGATCCCTTGACCACCTCCTACTATGGAATATCAGACAGAACCACTAGGGGGCGTCCTAGACCATGGGCATGTATCGCAGTGGGTCAAGGAATTGAAGAGCAGTCACCGAAAGCTTTCTTCACGAGCGTGCAGCCACATGCATCTTCAGAATCGTGCAAGTATAAATACACAGGGTTCAAGTAGGTTATGACCGCTGCTGACCTAAAATGCGGCGATGTGACGACACTCTTAAGAACTGTTGTGAGAATGAGATCGCATGTCCCCCTCTACCCTTTCAAATCACTCCCCATACACCTACTAACATCCAATCATAACTTCAATTGCCTTAAAATGTAAGCTTTCAAATACAGGTGCTAACAATGAAATGTGATACGAGGATGACACGGACACACAGAGGTATGGTTAAAATGTTTAACTAAGCACGGAACACAGCAGGCACCCAGCCCGAGCTCTCACACCAACTGCCCTGTGTTCAAGCACCACCATGGTTCTGAAACACACCCAAAGTAGAACACAACACATCTCCCCCTTAACAGTAAACAAGACAAAATACCCCCCTCCCAAATCAGCCCACTAACAAAGCACAAACCCCAAGAAGTAAAGCATGAATTAACAGCTCCGAAGGAGCACAATTAAGTGCAAAGGCAATCTTTAAACTTGACAGGAAATCTCCTGATTCTTACACCAACACGTTCCACATCCACCACTATACTACTTCCACCATCACATTCAATGCTCACAACACCACCCTCCATCACCGTACCACCTTCAACATCACCCCCCCCTTCTTGACCTTGTTCCTTGCTCAACGCCAACCTACCTTTCGACCACACTTCTCCACCATCCACAATTGCCACACTCTCCCCCCACTGCCGCAATCCTTTTTGGACTCAAAAATGTACTTTACAAACATGTGAGACCATATATGGGATTCTTTATAAACACCCAGTCACCGACCACCCAATCCCGTTTTCCTTTATCTTGGAGGTCTCAACAAATGTTCTCTTGTATTTACACTGAGCCTCCTCCACTAATCTCATCACTGCCTTGCGATCCACATTCACACTGCAAGCCAAACCCACCCAACCTGGGCATAGTTTGGTCCTACGTTGCCTTCTTTTTAACAAGATAAAAGGAGACACACTTGTAACTGAGTGAGGTGAAAGACAATATCTCCACACATCTCTCTCAAAACATTATCCCATGGCAGCACTGACCGCAAAGCCAGTTGAATACCTCCTTTCAGGAATCTATTTACTCGCTCTACCAGACCATTGGCCCTGGGATGATACAACACAGTGCATGTGTGCCTAATGCCAAACCGTAACAAAAATGTCCTCACGGTATCAAAGCAAAACTGCACACCATTATCAGTCACAATTTCTGTGGGAAACCCTTACCGGAAAAATACTTCCTCAAAATATGTTACTAACACTGCTGTCGTGGCCTCTTAATCCTTTCCACTCCACCCACTTCGAATGATAATCCACCAAAACCACAACAAATCTGATACCATCCCCCAAACCTTGGATGGGACCCATCAAATCTACGCACTGTACAAAGTGGTGTCTCCTTCACTACATTACCTTTGTCACTTGCATCACATTTCCTGACCTTATACACATTGCTATCCATAGCTGGCCACCAGTAACTTTGTCTTAACACCCTTTTGGTATTATTCATACCACAATATCCCTGATGAGCAATCTCAATTAGCTTGTCCCTGATCCCCTCAGGGGGAATCACTTTTGCCCCCTCTTGAGCCTCCCCCCAGCCCTCGATAAACACAACTCATTGCTAACCTCATAGAATCGATCACATTTCTTCTCCATTGCATCCTTACAGGGCCAACCTTCCACAGTCCACTCCTTCACTTTACCAAGTACGAAGTCCCCTCTCCCAGCTACCATCCAAGCCTCTTCACTTAAAGCCCCTCGCTCAATATTGGCCACAACCATCTCATCTTCCTGCACTTTCCCCTCAATTCCACTGCCCCCTTCCACTGGCAGTCGCGAGAGAAAGTCTGCCACCACATTTCCTTGCCAGGAACAGAACACATCTGGAAATCATAGTTCTGTAAACCTAACATCCATTTCGAAATCCTGGGCGACCCCTTGACCCAATTCCCTCCAGCTAACATTTGCACCAATGGTCTGTGGTCCGTCTTAACCATAAATCGTTGGCCCCACAGGAAAAATGTAAAGTGCATAACAGCCCAAAACACTGGTAATGCCTCCCTTTCCACCACTGAATGATTCTTCTCTGCACCCCTTAATGGTCTGGAAGCAAATGCAATCACATACTTTTCCTTTCCGGAGTCCAATTACAACAAAGACACCCCCCCAGCCCCAGCAAATTGGCATCCACCGTCAACACCGTCCTTCGACCACTCACAAATGGACCCTTCCCCTCCCCCCCCAGGAAGGTAACTACCTTCTTTAAATATTCCCTTAATGGCGTCGAAATAAGCGCTAAATGATCAACAAATTTATGATAGAACTCCACCATTCCCATAAATGACCTTAATTGATCCTCATCACGTGGGGATGGAGTATTACTAATACTCTCCACCAAACTGTGCTTGGGAGAAATCTCTCGCGCCGAGACACTGTGCCCCAAATATTCTACCTCACACAAACCAATTACTCCGCTGTACTGTCAAGTCAGACTCAATCAATTTCCCCAACACACATCTCAAAACATCATGTTGTTCCACGTTGTCAGCAAAAACCAGCACCAGAAATGGGGCAGAGGCTTCATATTCCGCTATGTTCACATACTTGCCAACCCTACCGATTTAGGTGGCAAGCTACTGCTTTTTAGGCATTCTTACCACCTACAGATTTAGGCGTTTAATCCTACTGCTATTTTTATATGATCAAGTTTATTTACAGCTCGACAGGCTGCTGCCTCAGAGCCCGGACACAGTGACAGCAGCTTCAGAGCTGCAGAATACGAGTTAGTGTTTTATTTTGATTGATGACACCCAGTGCCTCAGTGTCGTGTGTCCACAATCACTTTTCAGTTATAACATTTTTGCCTGACAGTGGGACAGAATCCTAAAATAAACAATAATCAGTTTCTAATATTTCAACTGCAACATACATTTTGGGAATTAACAGAACTAAATACCAGTGGATGCCCTGTAAAAACAAAGATAATTCAGAAGGATTCAGTAACAAAAGACATGCACAATGGAAAACACTTTGAATGTGCACACCTGACATGTGAAATAGCCTGGGAATCCCTCTCTTTGCTATGCAGCCAGAAGCATTTGCAGCCAAACATGCCGTGCTCTGTGCAGTCACAAATTTTAAAAGTAAAGGGGAACCTGGCACAAATTAGATTTCGTTTCACTTGTCAGGTGTGCAGATTCAAAGTGTTTTCTAGTGAGCACATCAAGTAGATGTAGAACAATAGCGGCACTTGTGAGAAACTTGAGGGTATACTCCCAAGTAGACCTCAGGAATCCCTTATTCAGGTGGCCAGTGGAGGGCTGGCGCTCTCAGACCCCAACCCTGGAGGTGGACAAGCGAGGGAGGATAACCTGGGTAGGGGAGCCTGAGGTTGTACTCGGGAGAAAGCCCCAGGTGCGACACTGTATTACACAGAGGAAGGGGAGGAGAATAAGATCCTCAAATCCTTTATAGGTTGTTCCACATCTACAACTCTTCCACCCAAAGAATTTCCCTTACCAAAATGAAACTACCCCTCCATTTCTGGCAAATCCCCTAGGAGCCCAAACCCTGTCACCCTTAAAAACCACAACTCCCACAATTCCCCATGTTTATTTTCCAACAATAATCCTGGTCATTCTTGTTTGTTCCACATACCCTACAAATCTCTCACTTCCGAAATGTACCCAAACCCCTAGCATGAGAACTATAATCCCATATAACACCTCGTCCTTTCTATACCCGTAGGATGCTCGAACACTATGATCCCCGCCACCCTCCTTCCCGACACGAACACCTTCGCACAACACAGAAGACAGACTATTTCTAAAGCTGTTCACCTGACATGTCCCAACCTAAGGGTCAGGCAAAGTCAGGCAATTTACCAAAATCACACACACCTGAGAGCGCTCGACTTTCCCCCACAGGGATAAAAGGCTGAGCAAGAGAGCAAGGCAGACTGCACAATGCCAGAGCTAACTCAGCACGGCTGTTCAAAAGGAGGCGAAAGATGGCGCATACCCAGGGGGTTACAAGGAGAGAAGCGACCTTGCCCCTTCTGACCAAGGCCAATGAAACCGCTGCAGATGGAAATCTAAGGCTGAGAACAATAGCCAGCGTGTACGGCAACAGATGCCAATGGTACACAAGACCCTCCTCTGCCGATTACCAAGTTGGGGAGAGACGCTTGTCTCGGAGGTTCCAACTTTGACTCGAAGGAGAAGAAAGCTATGCAAGAAACTCTGGGCGATTATCCTATGGTAGAGACTACCATAACCAGAAGGCCTTGGGAAGAGGTGAAGAGAGGTAAAAATGGTCATACAGCGGTCTTGTAAAATCCGATTGCGCCAAATGAAATGTCACCGTGGGACATTTCGCCGCCGAAATCTCATCGCCAGAAACCCTGTATTTTTTTATTTTTATTTCTGGGGGGGGTTCCCAGGGGTTCCCACCCCAGCCCCCCCCTACTTTAATAATCATACCCCAACCCGCACAAAACACCCCCCAAAAACGATTTATTTAAAAAAAAAAGGGTTTCTGGCGATGAGAATTCCGGCGATGAAATGTCCCACGATGACATTTCATTCGGCGAAATGCGTGTATACCGCGAAATCAGTATATGAACTGTGCGTTTAAAGGTTGGCAAGTGTGAACCTGGTGGGGGGATGCTACTGAGAAGGGACCAAGTCTAAAGTCCCAAAGTGAACTCATTGTAAAAAACTGGCAAAACTGAACGTGGCAGAGGGAAGCCGACAATCGGGGGCAAAGCACGAAGAACTGCTTAAAAATACATGAAGATTAATGAATGCAAGAAGTATTGGAAGACCATGGGAAGTGAATTGTACCCCTTGTCAGTTGGGTTTAGGTTAGGCGTTTTTTCCACCATGCATTCACCGTTTAATAAAAACTCTTGAACTGTGATCACTTGTGTCCATCTTTACTGTTGCCACCATGAGTTCCTTACACACTCCACACAAGTGGTGTTCCGCGGGGCGGATTTGAATGGTTTTAGCCATATTGTTTCAGTTCTTCCACACAGGAACCATTTAATCCAAAGGAGTGCCGTTTTGCTGGTCCCTACTTTTTCAAGTCTTTTGATAAGGGTGTTCTGGTTGACAAAGGCTGCCGGGAGATCGAGTAGTATCAGTGGAGATTTTATTTTGGAATCTGCATTGGTCTTTAGGTCATTCCATATAGAGAGTAGTGCCATCTCCCGTTTCTCTTATGGGTCTAAAGCCTACTTGTGCTTTATCTAATAGCTGGTTGTTGGACATATTCCAGTATTTGTTTTTAAAACATAGGTCTCTATTAGTTTTGCCAGGTATGCAATGTTTGAGATGGGTCTGTATTTTGAGAGGTCTTCAATACTGCCCGCTGTATCTTTGAGGAGCGGTTTAATGTAGGCCGATTTGAAGACTTGCAGTACATTTCCCATTGAAAGTGACACGTTGAAAAGGTTTAGGTAGTATTCTGATGGTCTTCACTTTGCAAGGATCGCTTTGTAGATGTCTGGTGGACCAGGATCAGCAGGGGTGCCTACCTTGTTGCTTTTGTTCACCAGGCTGATTTTTTCCCTTGTGATTTAGGGAAAGAGCTTCAACCTTGTCTGTGGGTCGGCGGTTGGTTGGTTGGTTAAGGTGAGCGGTCGGGTGGGTTGGTCTACTTTCCATGACCCGTTGTAGGTTGAGGATTTTATTCTTAAGGTGATCTGCGAGATCGCTGCATAGTTTTTGCAAGGGATTGGTATTTTATTGCACCCGAGAGGGTTTCTTATCTTGTTTATGATGTTGAACAATTCTCTGAGTATTGTAGTCTTTCATGATCCGTTCATTGGAATATTCTTTTTTGCTTTGAGAATTTCTGCCTTGTATGATCAGACTTTGATATGCTCTTCTTTTGTCTTGGTTGCAGTTTTTCCTCCATTCGTGTTCTAGTTTCCGGTTTGTTTTTTTCCATTGATTTGGAGGTAGGATGTGAACCATTTAGCCACCAATTATTTCGATGGGGTGGTGGGTTTTTCCCAGTGAGATGTTATCTATTGTTGCTTTTATCCAGTTCAGGATTAGGTCTGTTCTTTCATCTATGTCAGTTGTGTTCAGGGTGGTGATCAATGCTTTTGAAGATTCTAGTTTGTCCTCCAGGTCACTTCTTTTGACAATTCTCCAGTTTCTTTTCCAGATCTGTGGGTTATTTCAGGGCTTTTTGGATGCTTTTGATGGTATTTGGACCAAAAAGGGTAAAATTAGGTGGCTTCTCCAAAGTCTTTGAATTGGTGGTGCCGTTGTGATCAGATTTATATTGGGGAAGATCACAACTAGGATGTGGCCCACTGTGTGCTTGACTCCTTTCACCATTTGTCATAGTTGCATTGTCTCAAGTTGTTTAGTTGGTGCTTTCTGCAAGTTTGCGTTCTTTTCTTCCAACTACATGATGATGTCGCCGAGAATAATCAGGTGGTCCTGTTTAATGGACATGTTAGTGACAACTTCTACAAAAGGGTCTACGTTGTAGGTCATGGGACTGTAGACGAGTATAAATGTAAGGTTTGTTTGCAGGTCTGAGGTCAGGTGCAAGACAAGGGATTTGTAGTTCGGGATGTTCAGCGGATCGGCTCTTCTTATTTGTAGATGTTCCTTGTATGCCACACCAAGTCCTCCTCCTCTCTTTCCTTTCCCGTTTGCCTTTATGGACTTAGAGTTGTCAGACAGACGGCTGTTTAGTATGACTTTGTAGTTTTGAGCTAGCCAGGTTTCCGTGATAAATAGGATGTCTACCTCCCCCCTCGCAAAGTAGATCATAGATCACTGTTGTGCGTTTGGACATAGATCTGGCGTTGATTAGGGTTGCAGTGTGTTGGTTCCTTTATTGTGGCCGGTTTGGTCTTTGGTTGCGTCTTCTGGTGGTCTTGTTGATGACGTACATTATTGTAATTCGGGTGCAGGTTATGTTCCATTGGGTCCGTTTCATCATCATGTTAGGTTAGTTTTCATATTGGCTTCACGTCTTCTGGAATCTTCTCTTTCGGTAGATTTGTAGTTTGTTGCCTGCTTTGGTGATACTGGTGCTCCTTAGCCCCCCACTTTCCACTCACCAAACCCAGAGGCATGAATTAGTCAGCTAAGGTGGCCATGACAGTAACAACCCCCCTTCACCACCCAGGTGAATACTTCCGTATCATGCCCTTGGCTTTTCTGGGTGTTTGAAGTAAAGACAGTAATAAGGAAGCAAGTTCCCAGGAAAGGAACTCTGGGCCGTAATGTTTCCAGATTTGGAGGTAGCAAACTCACCCCAGCACTCTTGTAATCTACGCCTGTTTGACTTTGTATTGTGGCTGTCCCTGAATTAGGTCTGGTAGTAGAACAGTTCAAGGTCATATGTCAGGTTGTGTCTTTAATCAAGGAAATATGAAAAACTGGGTGTGTGCTGAGTGATATAGACAAGGTTAATTGGACAGCTACCGTAGCCAACCTCTTTATTACTACAAATGGATTGAAGTAATGAGGATGTAATCTGTGGAGTCCCTTCAAGTGTAGGTTCTTGGTGGAGTGCCAAACATTATCTCCTGGTGCTATTGGTTCCAGAAGTCAGCGGCCTGTTTCTTACAATTGCCTTGGCTTTCTCTATATTCACTTTGAGCGGACATAGGACCACCCGGAGGTGTGCATGGTTCTTGTCTACTGCAGGTACAGGACCAGATTATCTTTCATCAAATTTGGTGGCTGTTGGGTGGAAACTCCATAAACAAAAGAAAGGGAAGTACCCTGTTGAGCCAGGATTTGAATTGATGCAGGAAAATTCAGCTGCCCAAATGGGATCCACCCAATCTTGGCTTTGTTGAGAAACTCGATGGTGCAAGTATTGTTCTAGGGCTTGGTTAGTTCTCTCTGTCTTACAATCTGTTTGTGGGTGGTATGCTGTGGACAAATTTGTGTACTCCTAATGTGGAATAGAAATCCTTCCAAAAGCGGGATAAGAATTGGTTTTGTCGATCAGAGATTAGCCCTGAGGGTACACCGTGCAGGCGGACTATGGGTTCTAGGAAGGTTATTGCTAGCTCTGATGCAGATGGAAGTTTCTTGAGGTGAAGGAAGGGAGTCATCTTGGTGAACTGGTCAGCTACCACTAGAATCACAGTATAGCCCTTGTTCTTTGGTAGGTCTGTTGAGGAGCAGGTAGATGCATACACCCTAACTCGCACCCCCCCTCACTGCCGTCATATTGGAACAGAAGAATAAGAGCTGCATGTGGGACCCCCGAGTGTTCTCCCTATACCACATCAGGTGTATGAGAGATGATATGCACTCAGGTAACCATACCAAATATACCCTCACATTGAGAGATTGGATGGATGTCTGCATGCACCATTAGACATCATGGAACGTTGGGTGACATCTGACAAGGGCAGAGTGATGTCATGAAGAAGATATACGAGAACATGCTGAAACAATATGAAAATACTTAATAATGATGATGATGTAACTGAAGCTGCAAGAGAAACATGTACAAAATGATAAAGTAATCATGTATGCAAAATGAAGATGAAGTAACCTGTGGACCAATAAGTGTAAATACGCAGTAACACAAGGTAGAGGAGACGTACAGAAGCTTGCTATAGTGGAAAATATAACATGGCTAGGACGGCCCTGATTGGAAAATGGACACTGGCTCGTGTGAAGGTCCATTCCAACTACCGCAGAAAGAGATCAGGCTGAAGAGTGAGGCGATGCTGACAAATATTGGCCTGGGATCAAGGATGCGATTTCAAGAAATAACTGCAAAGCACAAAGGGAGGCAGACCGATAAAGCCATGAACGCGAGACACATTCTCTTAGATTAACGAAGAGGAAAGCATGTGCAAGAGCTAAGTATTGGACAATTAACAGTGAATGGGGCTCATACAAGATGGAGTAAGCAAGTCTCTAGAGGCCAAAGGGGCAATAACACCCAGCTAAATTGAGTCAAATAGCAGTAAATAGGGTTCTATGTGAGATTACTGCATTTTGAAACTCAAACACCAAAATTACGGATTTATTTCGGTTGTTTTTGGTGGCGTTTTCAAAATGATGTACCATCACGTTGGGCCCAACCCTTGGTTTTTATGGTATTTGGCAGTTTTCAGCCCTTTCCCCGCACGAGTCCTCCTTTCACGCACCCTCCAACTCCTGTCCCACACCACACTTTCCTGTCACACTCACACCATTCATTACATTTATTTTTGTAACTCGCGCCAACACCCCCTCCCATTCCCACTACATACATTCACACACCTCTCCCTCACATACATGTACACAGATGCACACACCCAAACACTTACCTTGCTTCCACGTGGAGATAAAGTGTTGGCGAGAGGGGTTTTAGGATCGATTTAGAAAGACCAAATTATCGATTTTATTCTGTGTTTCTAAATCGATCTTTCGGTCTGGTGAAAGCTATTTTTTCACCTAAGACCATAAATAGGTGGTCAAAACTGACACATTTGCAATCTCCTCACACGTGATGCAGAAGACGAAAACAAGGGCTTTTGATTAAGCTGCGGTTAAAGATAAAAAATTATGTGCTCATACTCCCTCGATTGTCCTAGAACAGAGAGCAATGGCAAGGTCAACTAAAGACGGGAAACTTTGGCTTATGGTCAAACTGATGAGAGATGATGGACTAATTCGGTAAGTGGTGAGCAATCTGATGTCACTCAATCACCTGGGTTTCGATTTCTTTACATGCTGCTAGCGATCCGAAAGTCCAGGGTTGGATGGTATGCCAACCAAATCAGTGGGTCTATGGGGCAACCTGCTATACAATGTTGCACAGACCAATCAACTGCCATTTTGTTTGCTATAATCCGCATTATACGTATTTAGAGGTAGTCTGAGGTGTGTCTTACAGATAAGAGACCACCAATGAAGTACTAACCCGTATACTTTCTATAAAGTAGACATGTTCCCTTAACCAATCCCTTCCCGCAATTAGCTTTTACATTTTTCCACGTAGGATGTCATAAATGACGCATATTGGGTTATAAAACCTCTGTGTAATCAAGTCTGTGTGGCGCAAACATCAGTCCGATGTTTGTCAGTGTACCCTGCTTTTTTAAAATTAGAATAAAGTAGTACTTTGCCATATTATTTGATTCTGTCCGGTTATTTGGTCTGAGATCTTTATTGGTAATTCCATCTAGGACAAGAGATGCTTCAAGTTGCTAGAGCACTGGTCTGTGATGAAGTCTGAAGAAACCGCGTGCCACAGAGCTGGTGGAATAGAGAATGGTTGTAATAAACCTTGTGGACATTAATGGCTACCAACAATTGAGTAACACTATGTTGGTACTTGAGGTGCACAGCTAGCAGGGTATCAATTTGCTGTTGGGTGGCTAATAACTGTAGCTCCTTGGTTGGTAAGTAAAGTGACTTCATATAAAATTGAGTGCGTTCTGGTAGGATCTGCCCGGTCTTGTGTTGCTCACTCTTACAGGGTTTGTGCTGTAAAATGTTCCCATATGGCATACAAAGAGGGAACTGGCTTCATCTAATGTTCCAAAGAAACCCGACAAAGGCAATGAGTTCTGCTGCCTTAGCATCTTCTATGTCCATATTCAGTCTTAAGAGAATATCTGCCTTCCCATTCTTAACTCCAAGCCTGTAGCTGATTATGAAGTCAAATTCAGCGAAGAATAGCATTCACCTAACTGACAAGCCGCAATTGCCCTGGTGACTTTCACGAACTGCAGGTTCCGTTAAGATGGTGACGATATGCCAGGCCCCAATAAGGATTTGTGAACACAGATCAGAGGCATTTGGTTTCGAGTAAATGTGTTGTTTCACGGCACATAGATCTTTTTGTTTCCTCCCACAAAGTGGATGTTCACAGAATGCTAAAGTGTAGTTTGGAGAAAATAATCTGTGTATAAAAAAGTTTTTTTCCTGATGAAGCATGTCGGGTTCATCTGAGAAGAACATGTTGGGATGGGCATATCTCCATAGATGGGCTAAAGAACGTTGTGTCAACAACCTTCTTTCACATTTCCATCCTATGTATGCAGGATATTTGTCTAAATACCGGCAGGGAGAACCTTTGTTGCATCACCCCTTGTTTTAGTGATGAGATTTGTTCCTAGTCCCTTATAAAAAACAGTGGTAGCATCTTTGTTACCACAAACAAATGGCAATCTGGACAAAAAAGTGGAGTGATGAGATTTTTTCTGTCTCTAGTGAAAAATAGAAAATGTGTTTATAATGTGTTTTATCATATGCTCTGCACTTTATTACTAACCCTGATACACCTTATGCACTTTTCATGCATTGCTTGCACATTGCTCTGCTGCCAGAGTAGGAATTGTTGATGTATAAATTGATGAGTTTATGTTTTCTCAAACCTTTTGACTTTTCTATGAATATAATGTGTATGTTTTAGTAATTTGAAATTTGGTTTATATATGCGGTTAAGTCAAAATGCAACAGACATTGTTTTTGCATTAACTCCTGGGGCCTAGAATAAGCGTATCAGAGCTTTTATTATTAAATGTTTCTCCAGCTTAGCATGCTTCAGGATCCATGATGAGGATGCCGGTTACATGTATGAGGTCCAGGCAAATGTCTTCCTTTTCCCTAGGAGGTCAGTTATGGGGCCTGCAATTGTGGAGAAATCCGAGATAAAAACACTGCTAGAAATGTGAACAGCCGAAAAAACTTCTTTCCTTCACTGAGGTAGAAGACGTCCAACGTTCTAGTGCTTCCACCTTTTTCGGATCCATGGTTACCATGAGTGTTAGAACAAAGCCAAGGAACCCTTGGCGTGTGAAAGCTAAATTTTCCCTGTTTTCCAAAAAGCCTACATTTCTAGAGCTAGGCAAGGACTGCTTGGGTATGTTGTACATGTTCCTCTCAGGTTTTGGAATACACTTGTATGTCATTGATAAATAGCATGACACAGATGTCCAACAGCTCTCGGAGCCTCTCATTTATAAAATACTGGAATGCTGTTGGGGCATTACATAGTCAGAACAGCATCACCTGGTACTCAAACAAGTTGGACTTGTTCCGAAAGGCAGTCTTCTACTCCTCCCTGATCTTCACAGGAAAAAGGTAAAATGCACCTCTTAGATCTACTTTGACAAAATTCCTTCAACTGATTCAGAAGCACTGCTATCAGTGGTATGGGGTACCCATTTTTCATTGTGATCTTATTTAGTGCCCTATAATCTATACAGGTAGGTAAATCTCCCTCCTTCTTTGACATGAAGAAGAGAGGAAAAGCTCCCAGTGACCCGGAGGGCTGAATAAAATTGTTGGTAAAGCACTATTGCAGATACGTACATAAATGTCTTCTGGTTAGGTCTGAGCTTAGACACGGCTGCATGGTACCTGTGCTCCAGGCACAAGGTCAATCTAACAATCATCTGGCTGATGCGGCGGCAACATATTCGCTATATCTTTACTGAAAACATTAACAAAGTTTGAATATTATTTTGGAAGATTATCTATTGTTCACAGTTCAGGATGTTCTGAATCGCCAGGGCCTAATAAGCAATGTTCTTGTGGATGACCAACTATGAAACAGTTCGAGGTAAACCAAAGGGTCCGGCCCTTCCAAGAGATTTGCAGATCATTCACAGCAAGCCATGGTATTACCAGAATTACCTTGAAATGTGGAGAATCAATGAAGTCAAAGGTCATCCACTCCATGTGGCCGTCAGTGGATTACCCAACTAGGATTGAAGTTAAACTGGTTCCATGAATGGCAAATTAGTCTTGTAGTGTATCCATGGCGATGAACGTGACTCACAGACTGTTTGCATAGGTCTGGTCCATTTAATTACCTTTTGCCCGCAGTCAAACACCATCGCTGAGGCTTTCCTGTGACTGTGGTTAGTACTACCTGCCATTTGATTGTCTGTGCACTTTATTAGTTATGAGGGTAGGCTCTCCTGGGCAAGCAATGACATTTTGGCCTCCATAATCACTGGGTGAATTAGTTTTCTATTAACCAAAAGAATTCCAACACATTTTCAGTTGCCCCCAACCACTTTGGTCACAATGGGCATTCCCTAATAAAGTGTCTTTGTCACCCACAACAGAGACAAAAAGGATGTGCTCCCCCCTTTTCTCTTTCTTCTCATGGTAATGAGCCTCAGAGTCTTCCAATCTACATTAGTAAGCAAGTTCCTTGAACTGGTAGGCTGGTTTGTTGCAAGGTTTTAGGCCAATTTACCATAGGGCGATTAACTTCTCCTGAGTGATCATTCATTCCACCAGTCGTGATCTAGCTGCACCAACTCAATGTACTCTGTGCATGTTTCCGGTGGATTGACCACTTGGGCCAAGACGTCTTAACTTTGCCCGCAGAACTCAGTACAAGAGAGGTGCCTGCTTCTCTTCACACAACCCAGTTTCCACAACTAGCCTGTTGAAGGTGACGATATATGCATGATCATCTAGATTTCCTTGCTTCAACCACAGAGGTTCACTGTCCAGTACTTGAGCATAATGCTTTCTGGCAAAAGGATTGTTCATGTCTTCCTTAAATTCCCTAGAGCATTGGTCACCAAACAGTCGATCGCGATCAACGGCTCGATCTTCAAGCCATTTCTAGTATGTCGCAAGGCGTTTTGTAAAAAAATATTCCTCCCCCCCCTAACTGATTTAATTATAATCACTATTACTTCTGTAATTGGCTGTGAGTGGGGTAGTCTGCGAGGGAAATATAATCACGCCAAATCAGAAGGTAGTTTCTAGCAACGTGCCTAATAGCACTTGTATTGTAGAGCACAATCACAGATGTTAGTTAACTAGATTGCTAGCTGCTTGACAAGCAACATGGTCGAGAAACCTCTGAAAAAGCGAGCAAAACATAATTTCCATGTGGAATGGGAACATGAATTTCTGTTCACCACAGTGAAGGGAAAGACAATATGCCCGATATGTCAGCAGGCTATAACCTTATCTAAGAGAGGTCATTTTGGAGTGCCATCATAGCAGTGCTCATCCGAAATTCAAAGACACCTACCCACCTGAAAGCGACCTACGAAGAAAGCGGGTGGAGGAACTGAAAGGCCTATTAAAAGCACAGCAGACAATTCTTACGAAGCCTACAGCTAAAACCAAGGCTGCAACAGAAGCATTGTTCCGTGTTTGCCACATCATTGTTAAGCACAATTTATTTTTACTGACAGTGAGTTGTTCAAAGAAGCTATGACTGGCACCGCCAAAACTTTATTCAATGACTTCAAAAACAAAGAAGACATTAAAGCAGCAATACAGGATTTGCCTCTCAGAGCATCTATTGTAGCCAGAAGAGTTTTGATTCTGTCTGAGGATATTTCCCAACAAGTGTTTGAAGACTTGACGCTATGTGAATTTGACTAGTCCATAGATTTTACAGACACAGCCCAGCTGATTGTGTTTGTTCGGATGGCTTTCCAGGATTCCACAACAAAGGATGACTTTCTCACACTGATTCCAATGAAAGAGAGAACAAGGGGCCAGGATGTTTAACAACGAATTCAAAAAATACTTGCGTGACAAAAACATTGCAATTCAGAAATTTGTGTCCTTAACAACTGATGGGGCACCAGCAATGCGTGGTGCGCCTTCAGGATTTTGCACACTGTGTAAAGAAGATCCTGATTTCCCGCCGTTTGTGAATTACCACAGTGTTATCCACCAACAAGCACTAGCTGGTAAAGTATTTGACTTATCCAAAGTGATGACCGTGGTCATAAAACATTGTTAACTCAATACGCACAAAGGCACTTCAACACTGATTATTCAAGTCATTGTTAGATGAACTTGATTCTGCATATGGAGATCTGATTCTCCACGCAGATGTGCGGTTGTTGGGTCGCGGAAAGGTGCTCAGTGTTTTGTTGATTTGCTGCTGGAGATATCATTTCTAGAATCGCGAAATGAAGATTATGAGCTGTTGTCAGCTAATGTATGGTTTTTGGATTCGGGGTTTCTTACAGATCTAACAGCAAAGCTGAACAAGCTCAACTGTGAGTTCCAAGGTAAAGACCAAGACTTTGTCCACATCATAAGGTAGTGAATGCATTGAAGGTGAAACTGGGTTTGTGGAATATCCTGATAAGGTACAGGGGGCAGACATTTCCCAAACCTTACAAAACACCAAAGACAAAAACGCTTTGGTCTCTGAAAAATTCTGTACCCATATTAACAAGCTAATGAATGAATTCAACCAGCGATTAGATCGAGAGACAAGGACTTTTGGGGGCTTGTGAGCAGAGAGAAGTATGCACTCCTTCCAACCTGCACGATTAAGGTAAAGGCCTTCTTTGGATCTACACACCTCTGTGAGATGGCTTTTACCCAGATGAAAATAATCAAGCCCAAATACCGTTCGCGCCTTACTGATGCAGACTGCATTAGATTTGCCATGTCAAACTACGAGCCAGACTAAAACAAACTTGCAGATTGTGTACAGTCACATCCATCACATTGAGTAACAGGTGTGTGTGTACAGTGGGGTGTGTGTAGTGTGTAATGTATATAAGTGTGTGTAATGTGTGTTGGTGTGTGTGTGTTGGTGTGTGTGTGATGGTGTGTGTGTTTTTGAGCCAGTTAGTGAGCTTAGTTTGGTAATACTGTTGTTGCACTTACTCTCTTGTGTGTCATGCATTTCAATTAAGTCTGTCACTGTTTATGCATACAGACAGAAATATATGGCGATTGTTTTTAATATGAAAATATCTCTAGTTTTGAATGAAAAGGTGATCTTGGAATTCAAACATTTGGTGGCCACTGCCCTAGAGTCTCTAAATATTTGGTCTTGGCTCTTGATCAGTGGGAATGACCATGTGGTGGCAATTCCCTCCAGGGACGACAGCATAAATGCTACCTTAGTTGAAAAATTCTGGAATACTTGTTTCGGCACTTGAAGTAAAATTCACATTGATTTTCGAACTGTGCGCATTTCAGAGGGTCACATATACATCTTTGTGATGGGGCAAACAGAACTGGGCTAGGTGTCAATTTCTGAATTGGCACCAGAGGTGGTTGACTAGGTATGGCAACATTCAGTATCAGAGGACCAGCAGTAACTGGGTTCAGAGGTAGTTTCCCTCTTTGCTACCACATCCTGCCTAAGGGTATTGGTATCTACACTAGTGGCCTGAAGTATGAACCGTAACTGTCAGGTAGTCCCTGGCCCCAGTGGAGGCTATTTGTAGGTCAGTCACGCCGCAGCGACCTGCCTGGTCAGCAACCTCCCAGGAGCGTTGTTGTGATCCCTCTGGTGTACTGATGATAGTTCCTTATCAGATCCACTTGCAACTGGTTGTTACAGCCTCAGTAGTGTCCAAAAAGGGACAGGGAGTTGTGATGGGGAAGTGGCATCTGTATCGTAGGATTGATGGCTATGTTTGGTGAGCATTTCTCCCCCATGAATTCTCAGGGATGGCCTGAAACGAGAAGCAAGAAACCTTCAATGTTCTACCCAACAAACAATCCTTCCCCACCTAAAATCCCCCCCACCACCTCCACTCAAAATTCCTACAGTAGTCCAGGATACCTGGAATTGTGCTGGATGATGTTGGTATCAGGTTAACACCTTGGTCTTCTGCTGTAGCCACCACCATCAGAGTACTTCCCACTAAATGTAAAATAGGTGGTGTGGATAATGTTCAGGAAAGCGGTTCCAGATCCTCTTCAAATCTGTTCCTGCAAGTATTTAATTGTTCCAATGTCCTGGTATCTTATTCCCTAAAAGTTTCCATGCGGAAAGAAGTAGATGAAGTCAGGATGCTCTTTCAGATAGCTCCTTAAAACAACTGGCACGCAGGCTCTGCGAGCAGCGTCATTTATAGGCTCCTGCTAAGAAGATCTTGTGGAAATTTCCAATCTCTAGGGTAATCTCCCGGGACCCGGGATGAAGCAAGTACTTCAATCTGGCTGGGCATGCTAGGGGTTATCATTTGTTGCTGCCTTTGATGATACTAGTGCACCCCAAGTCCCCCACTGTCCTTTCAACGAACCCCCCGGGCAGGAAAAGGCGAGCTATGGTGGCCATGACACCATCACCCCATTTTCCCTTGGTTGCGATTTCTCACTCCAAATTGTGTTGATGAGTATATTGGTAGCAGCTATAACGTTACATTTTTGGCTGCACCATCCTGTAGTCTTTTTATTGATTTGGCAGCCAAATGCCCATGTATCATGGCAATTGTGCTACTATGGAATTCTTTTATTTTGGTTTAGAGAAATATATAACAGAACAACATGAGATCAGTCAATAAGAGGTCAAAAACAAAAACAATGCTAACCACAAACCAAACTCAAATGTTCTGTTCCCAAATAGTGGGATGGAGGCAACATTCTAATTGATTCACAACGTCTAGGCTAGAGAGTATGAAAGCAAGGCAGAAAAGAAGAGTAAAAAACAGACTCGGCACTCCCACATCACCATCTATCAGAGTTAATTTCAGCTACCTCTGACACACATGAAGCAGCCATTCAACGCACTCGGAAATAGACCCCAAATCTTCTCAAATGTATTATCAGCCCTTCTGTTGAACATCACTTTTCCGTGTGTAGATAGCTGTAACATGCCCACATAGCAATCCCTTATCACTGGACAAGTCTTCCCGTTCAAAACCCTTAATATTAGCTTATTCCCAATGACTATTGAATAGGTTATAAAATGTCCTCATGCCCAAGCCCATCCTTTGGATGCCCTCATCCCACAAAAGGGTCACGGCTGGTCCTGAAAAGATGGAATATATTGTAACTATGATTTAGGTCTTCCCTGAACTCCACAGCCCTTCAGCAACTCCAAAGGCATAGGATAGTGGCAAAATTGGCGCCTCACCAAGTCATGTGCTTCAGTCCTTGCTCAAACATGGTGTCCAACGTTTTCAAAAAATGGTTCTCAGCTGGATGTAGACCAGCAATTGGTCCATGATGAACCGAAGGTTTATTCCCAGTATATTCTCCAGATCGTCCTGCTCCCAGGCCTTTCTCTCCACACGATCCTTCCCTGAATATTGTTTCCTCTGTCACTAACAGCACCCTATAAAAGTGCACCAAATACCGTTTTCCAAACCAAGGAGGGAGAGCAGGGATGGACATCCCTGCTCTAGACCTAAGCCCAGTGCAGAGCCCATCTCTAAGCAGCCCCTGACTGCGTCATAATGCCTCACCTGCCCTCTGCTATGTTGATACTTAAAAGAACTAAAATCTCACCATACCTCAGACCTATCACTATTGGTCCATAGAGGTAATGCCACAGAAGACCCACAATCTCCAATTCAATTACATTTTCTGCACCCCCAACTTAGCCCTGCATCGTCAACTCTCACCTTTGTCCATAAGAATTTGGCCCTTCTTCCCTTATCCCAGTTCTCTGTGTAAGATTTTCAGAAGGTTCCTGCTACCTTTGTAGCAGACACCTGAACATGTATGTAAAAGCACCGTCAGGAGGACATTCATCTTTATGATGTTCACCTTCGCTCATAGACCAAATTTAAATACAGACCACCTGACCAGGCCTGCCTTCACCTGTTCAGCATCTCTAGAAAGTTGCGTTTTAACACCTTGTGTTCAAGATCAAATCTCAGGGTTCCTAACCCATCCTTAAACCACCCAAAACTACAACCACCTAAGTGGCCTTGGTGGCAAGTACTGGAAATGAGCACCATTTTGATTTGTCTGCATTCACTTCATGAACCAATGCATCCTCTTCTGCATAGATGTTTTCCAAAAGTACTGCTTTCGAGACATTGAAATCCATTACCACTAAGAGGTCATCTGCGCAGGCTAGTACTTTACAGCATTTGTCCCTATGAATGGTCCTTTTTACACCATTTTGGCAAAGGGACCTCAGTAAAGGCTACGGGGATATGCCATAGAGCGAAGACAGCGGGCAGCCTTGTCTAGCACCGATCTGGAGCTGACATTCTAGAGGACCTGGCCATTTACAAAGACTTGCACCCTTGTATTTATTTTGTTTTATTTGTTTTGACTTATACAAAAACAGCAACATATCAACAAACAATGCCAACGTCTGACTACTTTAAACATTTCTCTAAACACTACCCTGAACCTCCCCCTCCTCTAAATCCCTTCCCTTCCCACTCGCAAAAAAACCCTGGTACCATGTCTACTAAGAATATCTTCTATCACGTGAGGCACCTCACTCTGTTATTAAACTTGATCCACCGCCCCTCCTTCCGTAACTGCTGCCGCCAACAAAGTGTGCAACAAGGTCTCCCATTCTGCGATGCCAGCTGTGGCCTCGCCTTGGCAACCCCCCACAGCTCGTTTCCATGCCACAGTTTCCACTACCGCCCACCGCTTCAGGTCCCACCACCAATCCTCCACTGCCAGGCCTCTGGGGGATTTCCATGCCATAGCTATTCTAAGTTTGGCTAAAATGCACGCCAAATCTTTCATTTTATGGGCATATCGTGTGCCTTTAGAGCATGAAAAACCGTCCAACAAGCATGCTCACAGGGAGAGCACATCTAGATTCAGCCCCTCTCTATGTAATCCATCCACCACCCTCTGCCAGTACATGCCTGTACTGTCGCGCCTGGGAACTGTGGGATCCTCAAAGGAGTCATATATGCCCTGTGTGTCACCAACAACTGTATAAGCTGCAGCCTTGCGTTCACCCTTTTGTGATATACAGGATATGAGGTAGAGGTGCACTCAGTGGATGAGAGGGTTCAACTACTCTGATTAAATTCCAGAAGATGTTGGTGCTCCCAGTCAGATCTTAGCTACAAGATCACACAAAGGTATAGAGAAAAGGTCCTTCGAAGACATTCAAGGGCAAAATTCAGGGCACAAATAAGACAATTTAACTGTCAATTAATTTTCACCATAAATATATTAAGTTCCAAAAAGGAAAATTTTACTGATTTGTACATAAAGAAACTCATCTCACACTACATCTCACATTGTTGGAGTGAGGAACATAAATTGCATATAAAGGACATGTTTTCTTACAGTGTAATACAGTTTGAAAGTGGGGTCGCCACTGGATTAATGGCCGACTTAGTAATAAATTGTCTTTGAACAAACTAACATTGTGCCACTATATCAAAACAATTACATTCATAAATCAGATATCTCAATAGGAACGGATGTTAAGGTTCTTGAAGAGATGAAGTCTCTCTCTTCCCACGAGAAGTAGTCTATTCTTGTATGCACTGCATGTGGTGCCGAGTAATGAGAGTAGTGTCTGGTATCCATATGCAGGGCTCTCCAGGTGTCCACTAGGGCAAAGGAATCTATAAGTTTTTGAAGCACCTTAGCAGGTGGCAAAGGTCTAGTATTTAGTATCCGTTCTAGGTCAAATGTTCGAATCAAAATGATCGAATGACAAAAGGGTCGAGTCAAAATGTCGAAAACTAAATGGTTGAATTTTTTTTTTTTTTTTTTGGTGGGTTCCCCCCCAAACCCCTGTTTTTGGTGCAAAAAGAAAAAAAAACACTTATTTTTACTATCCGAAAACCCCCAAAAAATATATATATATTTAAAAAAAAAAATTCAACCATTTGGTTTTCGGTCATTTTGACTCGACCCTTTGGTCATTTGACCATTTTGGTGTCGAACATTTGACCGGACACCTTTAGTATGTGATCCATCAAGGAGAGGGTTTAGAGTGCAGTTGAGTGCAGTTGAAGTCGCCTGCCCATATTATGTTACTATTCCTATGAGGACCTAGCCTGGGGTATAGGGTTTGGAACAACAAAGCTGCTCCATTGTTGGGGGCATAAGTATTGACCAAACGAGTGTCCACCTGTTCAAGAAGGCCCTGTACTACCACCGTTCTGCCCTCATTATCCGTTTTAACATGAGTGACCTTAAAGGGTACTGAGGGTGCGATCTATATCAGGACCACCGTGCATAAGCAGAGTATGTGGAACCTAATACCCGTCCCCACCAATTTGCTTGCCAGCAGTGTTTGTTTCTCAGCCGTGAGGTGCGTCTCCTGGAGCCTGGCAACACCCACTTTACATCTCTTGAGGTATGAGTGGACACTATTCCTTTTCACATAGGCGTTCAAGCCCCTCACATTACCTTTTCCTTATAAGGTGTCTCAAGCAAAAGTGCAACATTACCAATCTCCATCAAATAACATACTGCCAAGCCCCAACCCCCAAACAAAACACTCCCAACATCCCAAACTACAAACATCCGCCCAGATGCGTTCTCGTTGCTCAGGTGTGGCCACTTCTTGCATTCACCTCAAGCCGACATTCCTGGTGTCATTTTGTAATAATCCTAGGTTTTGAAAATAGAAACACTGTTTAAAATTAAGCTCTGCTTGGACAAGTTAAACTGTTTGAGGCATAATGAGTTTTTTCTACCATTTAGGTGTAAAAAAATGTTTTGGATAAAATGATTGAATATGATTTATTTTCTATATATGTTTTTTGTAGATGCTTGTGACATTTGATTTTGAAACATAAGCCCCTGATGAAGAGAGAATGATATCTCGAAACGCGTTGGGCAACTAGAAAAAAAATCAATAAATAAGAGAAGACCATCTTTCTCTAAAGAAACCGACTTCTGGAATGTTTCCTTCTTTCTTGAACCTTTACACACTGAAACTCTGAATCCTAAAGAGACACTAAATTGCATTGCTGAGTAATTTTTTTGAAATTTATTTTTTCATTTAATCCATTTAGGCCTTTGGCCTTTTTGAAAGTGTGCAGGGATCGCAGTTCTCCAAATTTTGGATTTCTTCTTGTTCTCTATTGTACTCCGGCCTAGATACCAAGGTTGAGCCTTTCTCCCCTGCCCCTTAAATATCACTAACCTACTTTAAGAAGGACTACTACCCATGCTTTGTAGAATTCTGATTGAAAATTGGTGTGCAAGTGTTTTTTGGTGTTTAGTCCATTGAAGGGATCTCATCCTCAGTCTGGCCTCCAGTACCAGAAAAATGCAGGATGCCATCAGGCCGAGCAACCTTAAGAATTCGAAAGCCGGGAGACTCTGTGCATGTTGAAATTTGTTAACCATCTGAACAACGTGATGAGCCCTCAACTTGGGTGGCGAGCACTTACCCAAGGATGTGTCCAACACAGCCCCGATGTACTGGAGCTGTTGGGAAGGTGTCATATACGACTTCTTGAAATTGAAGGAAAAGCCCAGCTTGTGAAGGGAGTGGCAGGTGAGGCTGACATGATCCAAGGCTTGATCGGGAGAATGTGCTCGGATCAGCCAGTCATCCAGGTAGGGGTAGATATAAACCTCCCCACTCCCGAGAAATGCTGCCACCACCACGAGCTTGGTGAAGACCCTCAGGGTAGAGGTCAACCCGAATGGCAGGACCCGAAACAAAGTGCAAGCTGCCAACTGCGAACCTCAGGTATCTTCTGTGCTTAAGATGGATCGGCACATGAAAATAAGCATTCTGTAGGTCCAATGACACCAACCAATCCTGAAATCGAAGGGCCTGAAAGACCTGAGAAAGACTGACCATCTTGAACTTGTCCTTCCTGAGGAACTTGTTCAAGCAACGCAAGTCTAAGATGGGTCTCAGTCCTCAGTCTTTCTTGATAAAAAAATATGGGGAATACCAGCCCTTGTTTCTCTTCGCCACAGCAACTAGTTCTCTATAGCGCCTTTCTCCAGCAGGTTCAAGATTTCCTGCACAAACAGCGGATCCAGAATCTTCAAAGAGAGTTTCCCCGGTGGATTGTCGTGAGGCAGCGTTAGGAAGGGTAGGCAGCAGTCGTGGGCTATTGTTTCCAGAACCCACGCATCTGAAGTAATGGATTGCCACTCTTCGAGATGCTGAAACAGTCTGTGCCCAACCCTCGAACAACGAGACCTGGCATCCTAGCTTTTTGGAGCAGCTGTGGCAGCGCCTGAAGGCTAAGAGGCAGCTGCTTCAGCGGCTCTGGCACCTCTTACCCGTCCACCACAAAGAACTTTATGGTGGCCCTTTTGACTGGCCGCTCCTCTCGCTCTACCAAAAGAGGAGTAGTAACGAAAGGAACCACTCCTCCACTGCTGTTCCCTAGGATGTAAAGGCGTAGGTTGATGCACAGCTGCGCCCAAAGATTTAGCAGCTGCTTTGGAGGTCTGCAACCTCTCAAGGCTCTCGTCAGCCTTGCTGCCAAACAAATGAGAACCATCAAAGGGCAAGTTGAGAAGACTGGCCTGCACATTCGGTGCAAACCCCGACTTCCGCAACCACGCAAACCTGCGCATCACAGTGCTCGCAGCCATGGACTGGCTGACACTATCAGCCGTGTCCAACCCACACTGAAGGGATTCACACATGGCATCCTTGCCATCCTGCATAACAGCAAGAAACCCATCTCTTTCTTCCCCTTCGGGAAAATGCTCTGCTGCCAGAGAGGGAATTCCACAGAGTGGGTGAAAATGTTGCTAAGGCACAGGTGGAGTTGGCCGATTTCAATGCCATACTCCCAGCCAAAAATCCCTTGCGTGACCATCCATCGAAGCGCTTGTCGTCCCTATCTGGAGAGATGGTAGAGTACGCTGCCTGCCTCGAGGTGGACGTGGCCGCTGAAACCACCAAACTCTCAGGAGTGGGGTGTGTGGATAGGTAGCTGGGGTCGCTACTGGATGGGCAGTATTTCTTAGTCAACAACTTGTTGACCGCCGGAGGAGCCTCTGGGGTGTTGCAAGTAGCAGTCACCCTTTTCTGCAATGCCATGTAAAAAGGCAACACTGGGTCAGTGGACGGACCTTGATCTAAAATGTCAGTCAGGTCATCCTGATTGAATTCAACTGGAGGGCCGGACCACCCCAGGTAGTCCGTAACTCTCGACATCAACCTCCTATAGGAGGATTCAGCAGGAGACCCAGGCTCTGGCCTACCAAACTCCATTTCAGGAAATGTGTCCAGGCCACTAGCATCATGTAAAGACTGATACAGATCCTCCATATGACTGTCCTCAGAAAAGACCATGTCAGCAGCTTCAGGAGTTTCACCAGGAATATCAAAAGGCTCCAACTCCACATCAGACCTCTCCTCAGCCTCATATGTTCTGTAGAGAATGAAAGAACTCCTTCCTAGGTACAGGAGCAGACCTGGAGTCAAGAATAGGCCTCAAAGTCTTAGAGAGAGCCTTTCTCAGAGGATCCACAGCCCCAGGGGCCTCCACAGGCACATTTTGACCTTTAGGCCCCGATGACGTCGAGGGCGCCGACGGCTTTGGCATCGACACAGGCACCGAAGGTTCTGAGGGCCTGACCGAGGGCAAGGCCCGGACAGCCACACTCGGACACTGTGCCGACGGTTTCGATGCCTTCCTCAACACCTTCCCAGACGTCAACGGTTTTGTGGGGGACGAAGACCTGGATCTGGCACGTCTCTGGCGATCTACCGGAGCTTTGTCCGAATGGCATCTCGACGGTTGCTGATGTTTATCGCGCCGACTACCTGGGCCCGAAGGCGTGCGAGCATTGGACCGAGACAGTTTGCTGCCACCTTCAACCGAAGGAACAGTGCCCTGAGATTGAAAAATCGTCAGCATTTTCCCCCCTTAATGTCTTCCATTCCTCCGGAGTACAGGATTTAGTGGGGCAAGCCACTTTCCTCACTGAGCCATCATCAGACAAGGAAGGCGACCAGTGACACCGCTTCCGGGAGCGCCTCAATGAGGATGACGAGTGGCGAGAACCACTCCGGGACCAAGATCCCCTGGACTCCCTCCGATGGGGAGCGTCACCCCTCGAGTCGTCGGTGGAAAGAACAGAAGTTTTTGGGGATTTACAAAGTTTGGATACCCGAACTACCTGCAACTTCCCCTTACGTTCACACAAGGCCTTGGCAGTCAATGACTGGCACTTCGAGCAGTCGTCCGTGTCGTGGCTCTCGCCCAGACAGCACAAGCAGATATGGTGCGGGTCCGTGATGGACATCATGGACTTACACAGTCCCAGCACTTTTTGAAGCCAAACCGCAGGGTCGGCGGGGTATAAGAAGAAGACATTATCGAAGTAGATAACACGAGGCGCGCCGAGTTCTTGAAGCAAACACGTTTGCAGAAAAAAATGGAACTGAGGCTACGGGCACCGTGCGTGCTACTTATAACATCCGATGACGTCACCCACGACGGAGGCCTTCGAGGAACATCGGCCCGACACCATTGACGCAGGATGCCCTCTGCCGAAACATTTCCAAAGCACCACAGCTGTGGACATTACATGTCAAAGATGTGAAATACGTTGGAGGACACAATCCATTCGAAATTCATCTACGCCTGTCCTGATGTTGCACTCAGCGCGGCTGCTGTGCCCCAGTCAATGTGCTGTGGGAGGAGAGTTACCAGTGTGTTACTGCTTGTACCACTAATATTATGGCAGAATATAGCCTGGGGCCAGACCCAGTCGCCTGGGGGTCTGAAAAGCTGTGCTTCACTTTCACCGCACGGCCCGGTTCCTTATGCTAAGGGCCTTTACCAATCCTCTATGCTTGAGGAAACCTCAGTGCTCTGGAAGCCCGAGTGCTGCATTCCATTCTTTCGCCATGCGGCCTGGGTCCCATCTGGTCCTCTTAACTTGAGGATTCCACATTGTCCATAGTCTATGACTGCAAAGCCCCTGCGGTGCTGGTCTTCGTGCCGGGGGCTTAAGATTCCACCCCTTTCCACTGCTGCATGGCCCGGGCCGACCGATGTGTAAACTTGCACCCACCGCCCCCCCCTCCTCCCCACATAGCATTGAGACCGTCGGAGGGCGTAGCGCTGCACTTGCCTGATTGTGCAGATCCCGGTCGGCAATGGTGGGGTGGGTCCGGCAGTGCTCCTCCTCCAACCGCTTCTTCGGGCCTGGCGCTCCAGGTCTCTGGCGACCATCGCCCTCTGTAGGAGCTCTTCAGTTGCTCACCACAGCGACCTCGTCCCCCCGCTGCACTGCTGCTGCGTCAGCTTCCTTCTGTAGCTCGCCTCAGCGACCTCGTCCCCCCGCTGCTCTGCAAAAGTATCACAGACTCCACGCAGACTCCCAGTTTCAGCATTCTTTCCTCCTTCACTCCGTCCTGACTGCTGCCATTTTTGACACAGGCGCCTCCAGTTGACCGTTGCTGTCGGATGCAGCAGCCCTTCACGTCGCTGATTTCATTCACTGCTCTGCAGCAGGACACTCTAGCAGTGTTCCCCACGTCTTTGCTTGTTTCCAGCCAACCTCTATGGTTTTGCACTTGCTAATTATACGGCTCCTCCAGAATCGGGCAGGAGCAGTCTATAGAGGCAACCTACTCCATCGGCTGCAAGCCACGCCCCCTTGCATATTGTCTCAAATTCCACTACTCAAATTGGACTACCAATGCCTTTTTTTTAAAGAAGAAATGTCCACTCTACCTTTGTGGGCTTTTAACAGTCTACAAGATACCCTTTTTAAAACTTGTGTGTGGATTAAGCCAGGTAAGGGTCTCCCAGATACCTCAATCCACACAGGTATGCAGAAATTTAAGGTGTTTGGCTGGTACAACCTGGTGGCTTTGAAAGGGCTTGGAAAAAACCCTTCACCTGAAATCTGAAAGTAGAATAATCCAATAGAACCAAGCAGCACAGTGGCGGCGTGGCTAGCCGGCCATGTAGGCGGCTAGGGGACTCCGGAGCTCCTGATGATCCGGCATACATCCTGCTGAAACCTGCCTTCCCTGCCGCAAAATCCTGGCCCAAAACGTAGGACTGTGCAGGGGAAGACAAGCGGCGCGCAAAGCATGCATCAAGAACATAGATGGTATATGATTGGAGAAGATATTCTGGGATTCCACTTTTGGCGGACCCGAGGAGCGCCACTTAAAATGGCCGCTGTGCCCCCTAACAAAGGCTCTGGGAGTGGGGCACGGTGGTGAGGTTGTGGAGGTGCCCTGCAGCTACAAACTAAGGACCCGACGAGAAGGAAGACTCCCGCACCGGGACTGCACTGCACGACAGAGGCAGCGCGCACGAAGGATGGTGAGCGGGCACCTGTGACACTTTCATGCCCGGAACGTCGACAGGGGAGGGGGTGGCGGAGGCAGGCGATGCCATTGTGAGGGCGGCAGAAGCGGCCCACCCCCCCTGCAGCCAGACCTCCCAGGAGTGTGCGGACCGGGACGCTGTCGGGACTCTGCTGCTCGCCGCACGTGTCCCCTGACTTTGGCTGGGGGCGTCCAGGAAGCTTGCTGCCATGCCTGGTAGGGCGAGCGGACGCCGGAGGGAGAAGCGGACACCAGAGGGAGGAGCGGCGTGGGGCATTACCAGCGGCCAGCCGAGGCAAAGGTGGGCCGCGGACTACCTGCGCAACACAGGACACGGGGCCCCAGTCTGAGGCGTTGCACGGGGCCCGAGGAGACCCCCCTGCTGGAGAGCGGGGCGAGATTTGAGGTGCCTCTGGTGCGGCCCCGGGCATCCCAGCGGTGCGGGTCACCACAGAAGTAGTAGAAGAGGGGATGTCTCTCTCGACAGATGGCGCCCCCGGGTCATCACCGACAGTGCTACACAAGGGCCGAGTGCAGCAACACTCTAGCCCGTTAGGGAATATTCAACCCCCACAATGGGCTACTATGACAGGCAAAGGCAAGCAGGACTAGTGACACTGTAGCACTGGCTGCGGGCACGCAGGAGCTGGCGCAAGGAAGCCCATCAGGAGTTGGCAGCCAGGAAGCTCGAGTAGTCCAAAAGGACCAGAAGGCGGAAGGAACTGGGGGACTGAAGCACGGCCAGACATGCCACAATCTGGGCCAACCGGGCTGGGATCATTGGACGGACAGACCCTGCGCCTATACGGTCCAGAGCCCCCTCCCATGCAGACAGGGAGGGGAGAGGCCGGACGCATGCAGATCACATGGGCACTGCACTGGGTTGCCCCACAGAGTGACACCACCGGGGCGGACACCAACTGAAGCGAGAGGAGGTGGCGCAGGGGATGCCAAACAGCTTGACACCACCCACTCCGGATACTGCGAGGCAGCGAGACTGCCCTTGGGGGCACTAGGCTGCACGCACTCGAAGAAGATCACTGCTCTGGAAGTGGACTACCTGCCTGCCCATACTCACAAGGTTGGTCCCCTGACGGTGGCATCACAACCGCAGCGTCCGGAGCAGGAGGCTTGTTTGCCCAGCGGAGCACTAGACCTGGCGACCAAGCTCAACAAAACTAAGGGGAAACAGCCCACGATGGACAACTACACCAAGACCCTGCAATCAACGGAGTGCATTAGAAGCAAGGACGGAAGCACTCGACAGGACGTATCACCAGCAAGGGATGATCGGCACATCCTGGAGGCTATTGCAGACCTGAAAGCGACATGGGAGATGTAATTGGAGGCCGCCAGGACCACACTGAAGGTGGAGCTGGAAACAAAAATAGACGCAGTGCAAATAGATCTGAACCTCCTCAGACAAGATGTAAGAGCAATAGCGGACCGCACAGGAGAACTGGAAAAGGGAGCAGAGGCCAATAAGGCGGCCTGCGCCTCACACACCTCAGAGATCCACGCGTTGCGACAGCAAGTGGGCAACCTGGAGAGCAGAGCTGAAGAAGCAGAGGGAAGAGCATGAAGGAACAATATACGCATTGTGGGGCTTCCCGAAGGAGAGGAGGGAGCGAACCCCACAGAGTATGTGGAATCCATGTCACTGCAAGAGATAGATGGGGGCACACTGACCCAGAGGTTCGCTGTGGAGAGGGCACACAGAGCCCTGGCAAGGAGACCTCCCGAGGAGACCTCCCCAGGAGCCTTCCCACCCCCCCCACCCTCTCGAGACCCATCATTGCCAAAATATTAAACTAACCCGACAGAGAAAAGATACTGGAACACATTCGTAAAGGTAGGCACAATCCAGAGGGCATCCGCCTCGATAACAGCATACCCCAACTATACTCTCCAGGTACAACAAAGGAGGCTCAACTTTGGCGCAGTAAAGAGGAGGCTATGGGAATCGGGTCATAGGTACATGTTGATGTACCCAGCGAGACCTAAGGTTTTCCACAAGAACAGATCGCTGGACGGACAGACCCCAGAAGCGGCCTCTGACTGGTTGGACGCCCAAAATTGCCCGGAAGAAAGGGAAGATCAGAAAGAAAGCAGTGCAGAGAAATGACACACTGATCCGGCTAGTGAGGTGCTGTATAAAGATGTAACAATGGGACTGGATTATATTTGTGCTAGATAATGGGAAGGCAGCATACGGGAAGGCATAAAAGGGATAAGAGCACCCAACCTCACACCCCCTTGGACAGGTTAGTCCGGTTACCAGTAGAGCGGTAACCCTCGCTGGGTGCTTGGTATGGGTGTAGACTGGACAGGACCAAATGCAGGAGCGCCTGAGTGATAGTGGTTAAGGAACAAGCATGTACCTACGCACCTCTGTGCGCAATCCAAGATGAGCATTCTCGTGTTGGAAATATCGGAAGGCGGGTAAAGTAGATTAGACCAGAACGGCGATGCGTGACCTTCGATTGATAACCTGAATGTCAGGTGGCTTAACACCTACCTGAAGAGAAACAAAGTGATGATGTACTTAAGGAGGCAAAGAATAGATATAGCCCTGTTGCAAGAGACCCACCTCACAAAGGAGAAACAGGAGGTTATCAAGAAAAAGTGGAAGGGCACTACCGTCGGTGCCACTTACTCAGCATATGCTAGGGGGGTGATCATATGGATCGCACCTCAGGTGCCTCTGCAGATACTTTATCGTGGAGCCAGATGGGAGGATGGTGGCGCTCCGGGGGCTCTTGGAAAATAGGGAAATAAACATCATAAATACATACGCCCCCAATATAAAACGCTATACAGGACACTCAGTCCCCTCGCGAGCGAGATGATTATATGGGGGGGATTTTTACTGTACGCTAGACCCTAAACTAGACAGATTGGACACGAAATTTGATAGACCCACACCCGCAGCAAGGGCACAGAGGGCCCTCCTGATGGATTTCGGGCTTGAAGACACAAGGAGGCAGCAGCACCCAACAGCAAGACAATATTCCCACTACGCAGCCCCACATGATCTGTACACAAGGTTAGATTATATGTTCACCACCCCCGGAGTGGCTAGGGAGGTGGTGGGCTCAGAGTACAAAGCCAGGATATTATCGGACCATTCCCCTCTGGTGCTGGAATGGCAGCATCAGCCCCCAAGAGCCAGAATCCCCACATGGAGACTTAGAGCCGAGGCCCTGAGAGACGCCACATTCCCAGAGGACCTACGCAAAGAGTTATTTTGAACATAACACAGGGAGCGTGGAATCAGAAGGGACTCTGTGGGAGGCCTTCAAGGTGGTAATCAGGGGGGCGACCATTTCCAAATCTAGAGGGCTTAAGAGGGACATAGAGCGGGAGTTGCAGGATATTGAAAAGAGATTGGAAATAATAATGGAGAAACAGGGGACCTCGCAGGAACAGGCGGAAGGGGCGAGCCAGCTGCAA
Source organism: Ambystoma mexicanum (assembly GCF_040938575.1). NCBI lineage: Eukaryota > Metazoa > Chordata > Amphibia > Caudata > Ambystomatidae > Ambystoma > Ambystoma mexicanum. The sequence goes on from NC_090921.1 coordinate 1,034,679,292, forward strand.
TTTGCGGGCGGAGAGCTATGGGACAGGCTTAGCAACCTGAATTACAAGAAGTATATCGAACGACAACATGCAGGTGGGGACAAACCAGAGGGGCTGATAGCATGGCTATATAAAAATGAGGAACAAAGGCCTGCAATTAGAGAGATAGTGGGAGAGGTGGGACAGGTATGGAATACCCAAGAAATGGTGAATGAGAGATTCTTTGAATTTTACAAAACACCTCTATGCAGATGTGGGAGAGGACTTGGAGAGAAAAACACAAGAGGTCCTGGAAGACATAGGATTGCCCCAATTAAAAGCAGAAGACAGAGAGAACTTAGAAGCCCCAGTTACGCTGGAGGAGCTAGAGGCAGTGGTGAGGCATCTACCCACGTGTAAGGCCCCCGGTGCGGATGGGCTCCCCAGCGAGTTTTATAAAACATACAGACAGGAGATCCTTCCTCCGATGCTGACCATGCTGAATGAGGCATATGAGAAAGGGAGGCTGCCTGAATGCCCGAGGGAGTCGGTGATCATACCCCTCCTTAAGGCAGGTAAGCCCAGCAGGGACTGCGGGTCGTACAGGCCATTGTCCATGCTGAACCAAGACAGCAAGATCCTTATGGCAATACTCGCAAACAGACTTAAGCCGATAATACATAAACTAAAACACCCAGACCAAACAGGATATGTCCCGGGTATCCGATAACCATAGGAGGCTCCACCACGTCATAGAGCAGACACAGGTGGTCTCAGGCGAAATAGCAGTAGTCTCACTGGATGCAGTCAAGGCATTTGACTCAGTCCGATGGCCATGGCTGATGGCGCTAAAGGGATTCGGGATGGGACCTGGATACTTGCGATGGGTGAAAATGCTATACAGTTCCCCCACCGCCAGGGTATGAACGGGGAAGATCATATCTGAGAGTTGGCAACTAAGCAGAGGCACGAGGCAGGGCTGCACGTGGTCACCAATGCTGTACATACTTGCACTCGAGCCACTAGCCATCTACCTCAGACAACAGTATAGCGAGATAGGGGTGCAAATCAAAGGGGGACTGCATCTAATATCAATATATGCAGACGATATGCTCATATACCTGCGTTACCCAGAGGAGAACCTGCAATACATTTTAGAAGTGATGGAACGCTATGCGGTCTTCTCCGGGATAACGGTCAACCCCAAAAAATCTATTGTTTTTCCCCTGGGCAGATACAAAGGCGTGAACGGACCTGCAGATAGCCTGGCAAACCGAAACGTTCAGATAACTGGGGATTAACATTTATAATACAGTGGTGGTGGAGCACAAATACAACACAGTGAAAGCAATGGAGGGAGTAAAGAATAGCATGGAATTCTGGGCCAAACTACCCCTGGCTATGGTAGGGAGGGCGGCCCTGCTGAAGATGGTGGTCCTGCCCAGGCTACTGCATTTATTTTACTAACATTCCAAACATGGTGCCCAAGCGCTTTTTTACTAGGCTGCATAGCCTGTGCAGGGGCTTTCTGTGGCACAACGCAAGAAACAGAGTGGCCGTGCGGAAACTACAAAATGCATACGACAGAGGGGGGATAAACTAACCAAATTTCGAGATATACTACCTGGCGGCGCAACTACAATATGTAGCCGGGTGGCTGGCGGAGGACGAGACGGCAGAGCCCAGGCTGCTGAAGGAAGAGAGCGCCCCATACTTCTTACGAGAACTAATATGGCTATCTAAACCAGAGATGCGGGCGAGACCGAGATTGTTGTCACTGGGCTGGGAGGTTTGGCACAAGGCGTGCCGGCTCATGGGAGGCCCGACCCCGTGCTCCCCGCAGGCGCCACTTGCGGCGCTATGCGGAGCAGATGTCCAATTAAGGAAAATGATCCGGAAATACTGGCAGCCAGTGGGCCTAGCCACCCTCGGGGGACGTCTGGCAGGAGGGAGAAGCCATGGATTTCCGAACATTAGTGGACGGAACTGGGGTACAGATAGGACAGCATTATCACATATAATAGAATAGACAAAAGAGTGAAAGGAACATGGTCCGAAATAGCGCTAGCGGAGCAACCGGATATGGCCACTGAAACAATGTATGACATCTCGGAATGGGGGCATGAGATATCCAGCATATACGAATTAGTTATGTCGAGAGTGGGGAAAGAGCTGCTCGAACTTAGGCGAGACTGGGAGGAGGAAGCAGGTGAAGCTATGCAAGACGGACAATGGGAGAGGGCTCAAATATATCACAAGAAGGTGTTGAGGGATGCCAGATTGCAACAAATCCAACTGTATGTCACCCAGAGAGCATATATGACCCCCCCCGAATGATAGCAAAATTTGGAAATGCAGAGGCACAAAAATGTCCCAAGTGTGGGGAAGAGAGAGACGGGATGATCCACATGTTCTGGGCATGCCCAGAGGTGGGGAAGTTTTGGGGGAAAATTAAACTCAAGCTGTCTGAGAAGGGGATTAAATTAGACGCAGAATCCATATGGGCATGCATGCTAGAGGGATTCACCAGGCCACGTAACTTAAAACATGTATGTAAACTTAAAGACCTGGCATACATCCTGGGCAGGAGGAGAATCGCCATGAGCTGGAAAGCCGCTCACAGACCTAGAGTGGAGAGGTAGTGGGAAGACCTCCTTAAATGGGCAGATGCAGAGACAATGGCATGGTATGAGGCGGCCAGCAAGGGGGAAGGAGAAGAAGTGGGACCATTGATAGAATGGAGACAAATGATAGCCTCGCTACATGAGTGCATCCAAAGTGACTCCAGTGACGAGGACCTGCCCGAGAACCAGGAGGAGAACCGATCCCGAAGAACAGAAGCCAGAGGTATGAGGGGGGAGTGCTCGAGTTTATGGGTGGGAGGGAGGGGAGACATTATGGAGAGAAACATGTAATGCAGACTGATACACATGTAATGGTAAATGTCGGGAGTGCAAGTTATGTGTTTGTTGTAAAATTAATAAAACTGTTTTAAAAAAAGAAAACAAGCGGCACATGCCACAGCGTCAATTAATAGCCATCAGTGGAAGTTCACCTCCAGTTCAGAGCCTCATGAGCAAGACATTGAGGGTATGCAAAGTAGCCCAAAGGCAAGGCTTATGCTCCAGAAAATTGTGCTATTTTATATATAGCTTAACCAACCCAAGATTGTGTGTTCCTGTATCAATCTCGAGGTCCATGTCTGCCCTTCTGCATAATCGAAGGTCTTTTTAACACCAAGGCTGCATTTCTTCGCTTACTTTTTCTCCTCCTGGTCACTTGGTCTAGGCATTCTCCCTCATTCTGGTCTAGCCACTTTGATTTCCTTACATTTGGGACTCCTCTGTAGAAATTCCTATCACAATCTCCCTTTTTTTTGTGGTTCAGCAGCAAACATCATGGCTCCCTAATTGAAGAACTCCTGATACTGGCTCTTGCAAGCCGGCAATAAATCCTTGATAGCTGAATATGGGGCCCATGGCTGGATTGATTATGGATCGTTGGGCGAATCTGATCATAGTCATAGTACTGCTGGGAAAACAGTGGTTCCTGGGGAAACTGAGCTACTGGCCTAAAAAGACAACTATCTTTTCTCGACACTGGAGGCTGTTGTGGTATATGCAGACACAGGGTGCTTCAATGAAACTGCTCCTGCATGCACCGTGACTGTCACTGGCCCACACAGTTTCTTCAGCGCAACTGGAGGCTGCAATTTGTTTTAAGGTGAAACAACCTGCCTGCTCGCCCGAGTATTGAATGTTTAACAGGATTGCACCGTGAAGGTGCTCCCATCTACTCAATGGTACAATCTTCTGGGACCTAGGACAAATCTAGGGAAATCGTCACTGGTTCTCCAAGGGAAATCCGCCCTCATGTGGCTTGAGAAAGGCAGAAGCTACCTGATTCTAACCCTCGGGGTGGCTATCTGTGGGAGGACCACATGGGGGAGGACAATCCTTGGGCAGTTGAGACCAGGGGATTAGGAAAAGTCTTTACCCATATTTCTACATAGTACTCAGTTACATTCTCACCATTCTTATATGACCTATTGTGATGTGGATGAAGAACCTCCAATAATTGTTGACCACCAATCTTATATCTGTTCTTCTCACTTCAACAACGCTGAAACAATCAGTACTGGGACTTTTGTACTCCCTCCCCCCCTTTTCACCACTCTGAGACGAGGAAAAGGAGTGGCGTAATGAAGATCATCAAGAGCGGCAAACCTACGTCTAGGTCTAGTCATTGGAAGTTACCAACAAGTGCCAGGACATTCAAAAGCAGAACACCTGAGCAACAAGAGAGATCAGAGCCTCCCAATGCCGATTGGGACATAGGCGGAAGCGAGGTAGTCCAAATCAAGGAAACAGAAAACGACAGCATCCAGAGAGGTTGAGCCAAGAAGTGTTCACTGTGTTGCCAGGAGGAGCAGCAGGAACCGCAGAGCGAAGGCGAAGCGAGCACAGAGAGGCTGGTGAGATGCTGTTTGCATACAGCAAACGGAGCGCAAAGAAACCAGAGAGACGTGAGGGATGCCAACGCTGCCAATGATGACTGGTAAGCCCAGAGAAGGAGAATGGGTTACCTGGCGATTCAGGCTAAATGCAGCATACCATTAGCAGCAAACAGAAGCCCTTGCAGGGGAATTGGGACATTAAGCTTAACTGGAGAAGGGTCGATGACCCAAAATATAAGAAGTACAATTACTTGTATAAAAGAATGAGCAAATGCCAGTAGAGAGAGGAAACCTAGCATTTTCTGGCAAATATTAAATGGATTGAAAAAGCCCCTGCAGGAGAGTAAACCAGGCACGCAGCGAGTCTGGGAATAGCAGCCAAGTAAAGCAGTAAAAGGCCCTAGCAGGAGAGTAAACCAGGCACACTGCAATTCTCGCACCCAAGTAAGCAAAGAACAAATGGAGAGCAAACCAGGAACTGGAGAATCTGGGCAGAGACCCCACTTTTTTTGATATTGTGGAAAGTTGAAAGAACTGGGGAAGAGATGCCCCCACCTTGTTTTCTTTGTGTATCATAAGGGAAGAGCCATACCCCTTTTTTCGGTAACAACATATCACAGAGCCAAAGAAAGATCTGTGAAATATATCTAAGTGACGTTGTGAAAATGTGTGAAAACGGAGAAAGCCCAAGAGAAGAACCCTCCTCCTTGGGGATCATAGACAAATAACATTGTGAATAACCAGAAAGACTATGGGGGAAAGGAAGATGCCTTCTCTGCTGGAACCTTGTTTTTACTTTTCTTCTCCTTCAAGTTTTTCTGTTCAGAACTTTGAGCTGTACATCAACAGCTTCTTTTCAAAGACACTCCCCTGTCACGTTACCAAGTTTAGTGTGCGAGGGTCCGCTTAGGATTTTGGACACAGGACAGAGAACTCTTGATTTAGACATCCTGACACAGACGTTTTGAGGCATGGAAACCCCTAAGAGTTAGGGACAGGTAGGATTTCCCAAACCACTCATTTTTCTTTAATAAAAGTCCTTGAAAATCACCAAAAATGGCGCTGTGTTCCGAGGTTTACTACTGATCCCTCACAGACTCTAAACACTAATCTTTTGTGGGAATACCTAGGCATGTCCATTGAGACTAGACCGCTGTGGTCCAAGCAGTTAGCAAATGCCCAGTCAGCTGTTACTACTTCCTAAAATGAGCTGGTTTTCAGCCTGTGCTCCGAAGAGTTGGCAGAGTGTCATGTCTAAATACCCGGTTTATAGGGGTTAGATTGGAGTGTAGCCATATCTAGGTAGCGGGGAAAGAAACCAGACACTGCTCCCATAGTAGTCATGTATCTACCGTTTGTGTGGGGCTTATTTTAGTTTGGAATATTTGGTGTGGTCTTAATGCCTTCACCCACCAAAGGGTTGCCTACTCTTGATTTTATCTGCCATCGGAATGAGGTACCCAGCGACATCAAAACTCTTGCCATGACCCACAAGTGCCTCCACGACCTAGCCCCCCCATACCTTGCCAATAAATTCTCCAAGCCTGCTGCTTCCAGACCTTCTATATCTGCATAGTCCAACACGTTAATCGTACCCAGAACACACAGAGTGCGCTCTGGTGGTTCTAGCTTTCCTGCCGTGGCTGCCACCACGCCCTTCCACCCCACATCAGGCAAATTGACTCCCATGCTTCCTTTCGCAAGGCCATCAAAACCAGCCTGTTTGTGTAACCTGCCTGTACCTGTAGTCACTCTTTGGGTGGCCAAGTATCTATCTGTGTAATCATGTACCGTAGCTATGAATATCCTTGTTGGGAGGCTTCACTGTAACCCTTTAAACCCTCTTATTCTCCAGGTTCTCAGCACCTCGATGCCCGTGGGCTTAGTGTGCTCTACAAATACAAATAAAAGGTATACCAGTTAATATTGCCAACAGAAACTTGACGAATGATGAAAGGCAGACTGACACCTCCGCATCAATACACCTCCTCCGATTAGTAGCCTCATCACTGCTTGTTCTAATAGTCTGGTCAACTGCGCCCTTGTCCGATCGGATTTGCCCCGTAGTCACATATTCTAGATGTTCAAATTGCCCTGGTGCATGCCTCCTTTCAGGGCCAATGGCTAATCTGATGGCCAAACACTGGCAGAGAAACAGTTTTGTCTAACTGTGTTTGATCTGGGTGTGCAGCAAGCTACTAGCAAGCAAAGCTAAAAAGAAATCCAACTGTATACGTTCACAAATAAATCATCTATCACCGCCAGCATGAAAGACACTGTTGCTGAGTCCTTGAGAGGTGAAACCTCAAGCCAATATTTTGAATTGAAAGACATATTGCTGGAACTGTGAAATACAGCTAACAATGTGGACCTGAAGATGTCCACTCTAAACCTCAAGGGTCGAGGCGTCGCAGCACAAAACTGAGCAGCTTTGTGGCATAGTGGGGGTGCTGAGAAGAGGATAGGAGACGCAGAAGATATGATTTGCAATATATCTGCTTAAGGGACAGGTCTGAAGGAGATTTCTCTGGTAAAGTCGAAAAAACGGAGGACTTGGAATCCTGTTTTAGATGGATCCTCTGTATTTTGGACCTACCAGAATCAGTGACAAAAGATTTCCATTAAACAGTTTCTGGAGAAACACCTCACCTCTCTCCCAGATATCCTTGGCAAACCAATATTTCTAATGACCTTCTTGTAGAGCCCACTCACCAATTCCAGGTCCCCCATCCAGCACCTGGACAACCACTAAGGCCTGTTATTGCATGCATCTTCAAGTACAGAGACCAGCCAGAGAAAAAGGGAATTACATTATTAGAATGCCAGAAACCAAATATTGCCCGACAGTTCAATCTCCCTGAAATACCTTTCTGGGGCTTGAGAAAGTACTCTGGAATAAGAACATACGTTAACAGATGCCATATCCAGTAAAGTTGAATATACTTCATAATAAAAATATATATTTATTTTTCACCAATCCAATTGAAGGACATGACTCATTAGAAATCTCCCTACTCATAGATCTCCTGTGAGGGATCATACTTGTTGTTTGCAAGGGTTTCTTGGCTCGCTTGTCACTCTCCACGTCCCATCCTCAACAGCACTAAAGTAGGATGCTGCAGCTCTCCTACAGGAGTGCTATTTCATGCATGTTTGATGTTTGGTAGTATTGGTTCCCAAGATACCCCTGAACAAGATGCACAAGGTTTTACTATGATGAATATGGGATGTTAAGTTTCTTGAGTGGGATGGATAGTTTAATTTCTAGGTTGGAAGGTGGGAGGAATCCGAGGGAAATCCTCACTTCTTTTCCCCCCTATATCCTCCTCCCAGGTAGCCAGGGAAAGGCTGTCGCCATCGGATCCTGAACCTAAGGGGCGGGGGGGTATATGCAAGGGAGGATCACCTGGGTGCAGGAGACTTGGGGCGCAGGGATGAGGCACCCTTGGGTGAGACACAGTATCCCCCCATTCCCCTTTCACCATGAGTCCAATGTCCCTGAAAGGCTATTGCCAATTCCTTCCCCATATCACCCCTAACACATTCCCCACAAAACACCAGTTTTGTACTGAGACGAGGAAGAGACCAACTAGAGAAATACATCCTCGCTTTATTGACACATACAAACACCAGCTAGGCACTGGGACGAGTAGGAGGCCAGCAAGAGCAATACAGGCCTCCCACATCAGCAATGAGTGGTCTAATCCTTTTTGGACCAATCAGTATGTCAGGAGATTTAAAAGCAGGAAGTACGGTGAGAATGGAGTCAGCTGTGGCAGCCAAGTCAGCAGTGGCAGCAGTCGGCTGTGGAAGCAGGTCCAATGACTGCGGTGCAAGAGCAGACCTCACCTCGAAGGCGGCATGGCAGACGAGTGCTGAAGACCCCTTGGAAGATGCAGCGTGTACGCAGCGGGAAGCATGGCTAAAAGGAAGCTGGTTGCCGGCGGTGGACCATGGAAAAGGATCCGGTGTAATAAGGCAGAGCAGCAGTAGTGTGAGACCTGAGTTGCAAGCAAAGTCACGAGAGCCGCTGGGGAACAGAGCGGGCGCTGCATGAGCAAGAGAGCTTGTGGCAGCTGGAAGCCCTGCAAGAATGCCGTAAGCTCCAACCGGTGAGTCAAGCTGGAAAGGGGGACACCGGGTCGACATTTAATGAATGCGATTTGAATGAAAGGAACTGTTTTTATAATACCGAACCAAATGTAATTGAATTGAAGCACTTTTTGAGAACCAATCTGGTTCAGAGCAAGTTTGTGGAACTTCTCGATGTAAGGAACTGTGGACTTTGGAGAACACAAACATTGGCAAGAGCCACAAGAGCAGAAGGAACTTTGTAACTTGAATGAACAAGCATTGGCAAGAGTGAGCACAGCATGTGAAAGAAGCAAGTAAGCTGTGTGGGTTGCATGACCTGTAGTGGGTGGACCGTGCAGGCCCGACAACTGCACCTAGACCGATTGCACCCATCTATGGAAAAGTCATTGTAGGCACTCGCAAAGAAGTTTGTGTTTGAATAAAGAGGAAATCTTATATGATTTGACATTTAGGAGCTAAACTATATGAAATTGGTGAAACGCAACCAGATGAGAGGAGCTTGGCAGTGTCCAAGTAATTGTGTTGTTTTGAAAAGGTGGAAGACAAGAAAGCTTGGGGAAGGGAACCTGTTTGCATTGAGAACTATTTTGAACTTGGGGAAGGGAAACTCGTAACAAACCAGGAGCTGGAAGAAGCTACGAACTTTTACTTGAACACTACTTATTTTGGAGCAGACATCCCTACACATTACATGCAATTAGATGTGAGGACAGTATAGGTTTTGGACACATAGATTTGTTTCGGACTTCCTGAAACAAACCATCCTTAGTTTTAGAAAAACATTTTTTTTTGTATCAGGTATATTTTGACTGGTAACTGGAGTGCACACCTCACCATCCCCTTTTTTTCTTACAATGTTGTGGGAGTCCCGGACTCCAGAGGCAGCAGCACCGGGGTTACTGTGCCCCACTTTAGAGAGCCATATTGATGGTTTTCTCCCCTCCCCCAAATTTGGGAAAGACTTGAGCATTAGGAGGGGTGTTGGTTCCTGGTCACCTGATTTGGTAACATATTAACACTACAGCTACCAGAATCCTTAAGAGACTGAAAGAGCAACTAATTAGTAACACCTGAATATAAGTACAGCCTGCCTGATTGTGACAAGAAAGCGCTAGGAGGAGAAGACCAACAGAGAAAATGAACTGCAGCGGAGGGGATTCAGCTCTGTTAATACATGTTCATTTGTGTGGGATTTAACCCAGCTATTTTTTGTTTTAGGTATATTTTGACTGGGAACTGGAGTGCGCGCCTCGCCACCCCCTTTTTTTCATCCTTAGTTTTATTTGGGTAGGGAAATCGCACCTTAGCATAGGGCACGTTAGGCATTTTTTCCAACCTTGTATTGATTTAATAAAAGCATTTAGCCCAAACTGTACTCGGTTTTCTGTGTCTACCTCATGATGTCATAAATGGTGTCAGCAGGGGGATGCGGCTCAACCGACAAGTTGGGGAACCCTAAAGTTTGATAAGCAGAGTCCCAAATCGTCATACCCCCAGTAGCCACAGAAGGCTCTATTGGTTTTGATATCTGCAGCAGTAGGGAAGAAATCATTCCCCAGGAGAAAGAAGACTAATACCCACTGATCTGGTTTTGATTCCATCTCCAAATACCTACATCAGATTTCCTCCCAAGTCAGGGTTAGCTTGGAGGTTTGGGATTGATGCGTTAGCAGTGGTTATAGGTCCAGACTTCAGGTGAGATGTAAAGGTGTTACTACAGAGTCATGGGAAAGATCCCTTCCAGATCTGTCAGGGGGATACAATTGTACAGGAGATACTCGAAAGAGCAAGGTTTCCTAGGATACAGGAAGAGGCCGGGAAGGCATTAACAGACAGAGGTACCCGAGGCTTCGGGGAGGCTGATGACCCACATGACACCCGAGCCCAGAAAAGTCAGGGAGGAGGAAGAAGAAAAAGAAAAAGAAGAAGGAAAAGAAGAAGAAACCCTTCCTGACCTCACCTTTGCCCAAAGGAAAGACCCATTGTTGGCTGAAGCCTTGTGACAAATTATACTCGAACAAGAGGGTCATGAGAAAGGAGGATCCTTTTTCTTTCTGAATCATAGGTTGATGTATTTGGGAGACACCACTTCAGAGGGCCTGGCGAGGACACAGTTAGTAATACTTAAATTCTACTGGCCAGGAATCCACGCAGACAACCACTCCCAATCATTGTAGTGCCATTTTCTAGAATTAGCAAGGATAATTTAGGACCCCTGGAAACATCTAAGTTAAGGAACAAGTACATCTTGGTAATAGTCGATTATGCCACACTATATCCAAAAGCCAAAAGCACCCAGATGATCCTGAAACACCCACTCCCCTCCTTTTTGAGAGTAGGATGGGATGGTCCTCCGAATATGTCGGAGGAACATCCCATCGAAAGAACGTTACAAGGTAAGAAGTAACTTGTTCTTCGAAGGGATTGTGTCCTCCGACGTATTCCTCATCTTAGATAGGCTCCCATAGCAGTATTCTATTATCGGAGGAGGGAGTACTGACTTCACGCTGTCTTCTTTTGATGAATAGAATGCAGTACAGCCCTTCCAAACCTAGTCTCTTGACTGGAGGAGGAATCCAGATTGTAAAAACGTGTAAAGGTATGGACAGACGACCATGTGGCGGCCGCACATATGTCTTTAACCGGCACGCCTCTTTTGAGGGCCGATGAAGCTGCAATACCTCTGGTCGAATGAGCCCTAAGGTTTTGAGGGGGCTCCTTCCCTGCCAGTTTATAACATTCCAGAATGGCTACAATGATCCATCTGGAAATGGTCTGCTTAGTTATTGGTAACCCCAGCTTGTGACCTGTGTAACCTACAAACAGCTGGTCTGCCTGTCTTATCCTGGCTAGTCTACTAATGTAAAAACTTAAAGCCCTCCTAGGGTCTAGCCTGTGTAACCTCTCTTCCTCTTTCCCCGGGTGAGGAGGAGGATAGAAAGATGGTAGGGTAATCTTCTGAGTGATATGGAATTCAGAAACCACCTTTGGGAGGAAATTAGGCTTCACTTGCAGGACAACTTTGTCTTTGTGAAATATAGTATGAGGGGGTTTACAAGAAAGAGCTTGTAATTCACTCACCCTTCTAGCAGATGTAAGTGCTATTAATAAAACAGTTTTAAGGGTAAGGAATCTTAACTAACAAGAATGGAGAGGTTCGAAAGGTGTACCCATCAGGAAAGTTAGTACTAAGTTTAAATCCCATAGGGGAACTTGGAATGGTCTTGGGGGATAAACATTGGTTAACCCCTTTAGAAACTGTATTACCAAGGGTAATTTGAAATAGGATGGTTCTTCCGCAGTACGCTTAAAGATGGATAGCGCTGCGAGATAGCCCTTAATGGTGCCAACTTGAAGGCCTGAATTTGCCAAATATAGTAGGAAGGACAAAACCATTGATGTACCACATGAAAAAGGGTTGATATTCTGTTCTCTACACCAGCTGCAAAATCTGTTCCAACGGCAGCGGTATAAAGATTTTGTTGCTGGCCTTCTTGCCGAAAGCAACACCTCCATAACATCATCAGGGAGGTCCCAATCCTTGTACCTCAGCCTTTCAGAAGCCAAGCGTGAAGGTTGAGGGTTTTGATGTCTGGATGGAGAACCTGACCTCCCTTCTGTGAGAGTAGGTTCTCTCTGAGTGCAAGTCGAATTGGAGGGCAGATGGACAAGTCTAGAAGGTCCGGGTACCACGTTCTCCTGGCCCAATCCGGGGCAATTAGGATCATGGTTCGCCGGAATCTTCTCAACCTCCTGATCATTTGAGGAATGACAGGGACTGGTGGGAACGCGTACAGAAGCGGAAACTCCCAGTCCACTATGAACGCGTCTCCCAGAGCTCCTCTCGGGGGAAATTCCCTTGAGCAGAACAGGTCGCACTTCCTGTTGACGCTGGTGGCGAACAGATCTACCTGAGGGGTTCCCCAAAGGGTGAAGATCTCTTGAAGGACTTCCTGAGCTAGCTCCCACTCGTGGGAGACTGTGTTCTGCCTGCTCAGAGCGTCCGCTGTCAAGTTCTTCTCTCCGGCTAGGTGAACTGCCGATAGAGAGATTCCTTCTTGGATTGCCCAAAACCAGAGCTGCATCGCCTCTCTGCACAGGGGTAGTGATCCTACGCCTCCTCTTTTGTTGAGGTAATGCATGGCCACTGTGTTGTCCGTCATTATCAGGACGTTCTTCCCTTGTACAGCTGGCAGAAACGCCTTCAGCGCAAGTCTGATGGCTCTCAGCTCTAACAGGTTGATGTGTAGTCTGGATTCCGATGGAGACCAACGACCGCTGATGGTCAAGTCGTTGGCGTGGGCTCCCCACCCCGTGAGTGAGGCATCCGTGACTACTGTTATCTCCGGCCAGGGTTGCCAAAACTGTTCTCCTTTCAGAATGTTCTCCTGACAGGCCCACCACTGAAAGTCCTCAGTGCCCACTGGAGGGATCTCATTCTCAGGCGAGCCTCTGGCACTAGGAAAATGCAGGATGCCATGAGGCCTAGCAACCTTAAAAAGTCGAAGGCTCGGAGACGTTGGGCATGCTGGAACTTGGTAACCATCTGTAGAATATCTTGAGCCCTCACCTCTGGTGGCGAGGCTTTTCCCAGGGAAGTATCCAGGAACGCTCCTATGAACTGGAGTCTCTGCGATGGTATCATTTGTGACTTCTTTAAATTGAGGGAGAAGCCCAGTCTGTGAAGGAAGTGGCACACGTGATTTAGCTGGATCTGAGCTTGTTCCGGAGAAACAGCCCTGATCAACCAATCGTCCAGGTAGGGGTAGACGTGAATCCCTTCCCTCCTTAGACTTGCCGCCACTACCGACATTAACTTGGTGAAGACCCTCGGGGCGGAGGTCAGCCCAAATGGCAGCACTCAAAATTGATAGTGAGAGTTGCCAATTGCGAACCTCAGGTATTTCCTGTGTTTGAGATGGATAGGCACATGGAAATAAGCGTCCTGAAGGTCCAGAGATACCAACCAGTCCTGGAACTGAAGGGCCTGGAGGATCTGAGAAAGAGTGACCATCTTGAATTTGTCTTTTCTGAGGAATTTGTTCAATTCTCGCAAGTCCTAAATGGGTCTCATTCCTCCGTCTTTCTTTGGAATGAGAAAGTAAGGGGAGTACCAGCCCTTGTTCCTCTCCGCTACAGGTACCGGTTCTATGGCACCTTTCTCTAGCAGGTCCCAAATTTCCTGCAAGAGGAGCGGATCTGGAGCTTTCTGAGAGCTGATCCCCGGTGGATGACTCTGAGGTATACGTAGGAAAGGCAGGCAGTAACCTTGGGCAACTGTTTCCAATGCCCAAGCATCTGACGTGATAGCCTGCCATACCGCCAGATGTTGAGTCAACCTGCCTCCTACAGGTGTCCTGTGAGGGAAGTCCTCAGAGTGGTTTTGGGGCGGCTTATGCAGATGCCGATGGTAAAGAGGCACCTGCTGTTGCTGCGGCTTTTGAATATCTACCCCGTCCACCTCGGGTAGATCTTCTTTGACCCCTTTGAGCGGTCGTCCTCTACCTCTTCCGAATGCGGAGTAGAAGCGAAAGGACTTGCCCCTCGCAGAGGTTCCTGTGGGACGAAAAGGAGTCTGACGGATTGCAGCTCCTAGGGATTTTGCTGCTGCTTTTGAAGTTTGCAGTTTCTCTAAACTGTCATCCGCCTTTTTCCCAAACAAAGAAGAGCCATCGAATGGCATGTTCAAGAGCCTGGCTTGCACATCTGGGGCAAAACCCGACTTTCTCAACCAAGCGAATCTCCTGGTTGATGTACTTGCCGCCATTGCTCTGCTGATACCGTCAGCCGAATCAATGCCCGTCTGGAGGGATTCGCACATAGCGTCTTTACCGTCCTGTATAATATTCAGGAACGCATCCCTGTCTTCTCCCTCAGGGATGTAGTCAGCCGCTGTAGAAGCACACTCCCAAAGTGTATGGCTGAACCTAGCAAGGGTGCAAGTAGCATTAACAGATTTTAACGCCATGCTACATGCTGAAAAGACTTTCTTTGCCATAGCATCATATTTTTTATCGTCCCTGTCCTGTGGGACGGTAGGATAAGCCGTCTTGACATCAGTAGAGGATGCTGCCTGTACCACCAGACTTTCTGGGGATGGGTGTTCAGACAAAAACTCTGGGTCTGTAGAAGATACCCTGTACTTTGTAGACAGTTTTTTATTTACTGCTGGTACTACATCTGGGGTTTCCCAGTTTGTCATGATCTTTCTCTGAAGAGCTTTATGAAAAGGCACCACAGGATCCTCCTGTGGGCCTTTGTCAAGAATATCCGTGAGGTCATCTTGTTGGAAAGATTGTGAAGGTGCAGACCACCCCATGAACTCTGTAATCCTGGCCATTAAGGCTCTGTAGGGGGTTTCAGCATGCTCCCCCGGGTCTGGCTTAGCAAACTCCACCTCAGGGTAAGTGTCTAACCCACTTGCCTCATGTAAAGAATCATGAAGATCCTTTAATCTGCGCTCTTCAGAGGAAAATTCCTCTCTAACTGGGGTTACAGGTCCCTGTAACTCAAATGTGTCTTCCTGTACAGACAAATCACCCTCTTCTAAAATTGAGGATATAGTTCTCAATTGTTCTGAACTCATAAAAGGGAGTAAATCCCATTTCCAAGGCAGAGGGTGCCGAACTTGTCATTATTGGCCTCGAAAACGTCGATGTCGTCGACGCCGAAGGCTTCGAGCGTGGCGTCGAAAACAGAGGCGGAGGCCTCGAAGACCTCGACAGAATTGGAATTCTACTCGACAATATCGAAGCCATCGACGTCGAGGGCCTGGGGATAGTCACTGGATGTGTGGTAACCGTGACTTTTCTTGGCGTCGACGCCGGTGTCGAAGCCGGCATCGAGTCGACAGACCCGTGTGTCGAAGGTCCCTTCGACAACGGCGTCGAAGACATCGACGTCGACGGAACCCTCGTCGACGGCGTCGACGGAACCTTCGAGGAAGGTTTGGAGGTCATAGTCCTGCTCGAGGGTTCGAGACGCGCTCGAGAGGTTTATTTCGCCGGGTACTGCGACTCGCGGCGTTTTTGACCTTCGGGTCTTTCAACCAGAGCATCGCTCTCGGCAGTCTTCGAGGGGGTCGAGGCCGCTTTCTCGAAGACGCTCATCATATTTTTTCGGAATTCCTCCCATTCAGCCCGGGAACTATGTTTCGTGGGGCAAGGGATTCTTTTTGGCGAAACAGAGGAAGAGGAAGACGGAGAAGGGGATCTTCGACGTCTCCTCTTCGAGTGCTTCGATCTCGAGGAGTGATGAGACCCACTCCGAGACCTGGAGCGCGAATGGTGACGAGGAGACGAATGTCTCGACTTCGTCGACGAAGAAGAAGCTTTAAAAGTCTTACCTTTCTCCAGCTTCCCCCTACGCTCCTTCAGGGCCTTAGCTGTCATGGACATACAGTCCTCGCACTCCGAACAATGGTGTTCAGCTCCCAAACACCACAGACAAATTCTGTGAGGATCGGTCAACGACATCTTTTTCCCACAATCTCGACATTTCTTGAAGCCGGATCGAGGAGTTGTCGGTTCCGACGAGGAAGCCATCGAGTACGGATCGAATAACTCGAGGTAAATAGGATTAATCTGACTAAGAACTGAGCAACGGTATTCCGAGGCACTGAGTAAGCGCGGAAAAACGGAACTGAGCAACGGACGCTGCGCGCGGCCTTTATCGGCAGGATGACGTCGACGTCGATACGGCGGCTGTCGAGGGACATCGACGCGCAGCGCCCTCTAGAGAAAAAATTTTCCGAGGCCAGCAGAGCTGGAAGGAGATATCTAAGATGAGGAATAGGTCGGAGGACACAATCCCTTCGAAAAATCAAGTTATGAGCATTAGCGAACCAAGATAAAGCAAGGTGGTGCATGTAACAGATACCACTGAATGAATTGTTGGAAATACGAGTATTGGCAAAGCCGAGAGAATGCTAAGAAGGGTATACAAGGAGAAACCAAGTAAGGACAAAAGTCAAGAGAGTTCAAGGAACTGCAGGTTAAGAGCAAACCTGTATTGGCAAGAGCCAGAAGAATACAGAAAGTGTAACCAAGTGCACAGTGGCCAACTAAGCCACGGTAAAGTGTTAAATGAGCGTGACACTGATGAAAGAGGCGAGATTCACTGTCAAAGGAAAGCAGTGGACAATTGTTGATGAAAAACCGACAAGATGGGGAATTAGGTGTGTGTCCTGTAATGGGTGAACTATGTGGTCCAACAACTGCACCTAGACCGAGAGGGCCATATATGAAAAACCTAATGAAAAAACCAAGAAAGAAGCTAGTGTTATTTAATAGCTGCCTATGTGATTTTGAAGTCAAGAAACAGACTTATCAACGGGAGTGTCCCAAAGAATTGTGTTCTGAAAAGCCAGAAAATTTGAACTCCTGAGGAAGGAAGCCCCGATACCTTGAGAACTGTTGTGAACTTGGGGAAGGGGAAGCGGATTACCAGCCAAAAGCTGGAAGAAGCTCTGAGTTTTCTTTTGAACACTATTTTGATGCAGACATCCCTACACATTGTATGCAGTTAGTTGTGAGGGCAATAATAGGTTTGTGAGACAGACTGTTTATTTGGACTTCCTTACACTGACTATTCTTTGTTTTCTTTAGGAAGGGAAATCCCCGCCTTGGTATAAGGCACGTTAGGCCTTACTCCATCCTGATTTTTAAGTTGATAGAGTTTTTGATATCCAATCTTTTGTCTGTCTCTACTTCATGATGCCTTAACATAGGACAAATGGTGTTAGTGTTACCAACTTCCAAAAATAAACAAATATCCAAATTGCATGGGCCTTATGAGGTGTTAGACAGGACCATATAACTACAACATTTCCCAACATGACCAACTGGAAACACAGATTTATCATATAAACCATTTAAAAGAGTGGAAAGGAAACCCTACAGAGTCCACTACCACCATTCTATTGTGTTTATTATCGGATGATTCTGATAGAACGGCACTTATCCCTCCTGAACTTAGTAATAACCAGAAACAAGCTCTTTCTGACCTACTCCTCCAATTTTTTGATGTATTTAAAGAGGAGCCAGGGAGAGAAAGGAATCTACCACCATATCCGCACCCGAGGGCATAGTAGGCTACCCGAGGCAAGGAAGTCAAACATCAGCCATGAAGCCAAGCAGATGCTTGAGGCTAATATTATTGAACAATGGGAGATGGAGATTCTGTATTGACTTCAGGAAAGTCAATGTCATCTCTGCCTTTGATGCCTACCCGATGCCCCGTATTGAGGATCGGATTGATCGGCTTGGCAACGACGTCTATCACTCTACCATAGACTCTACAAAAGGCTATTGGCAGGTTCCATTGTACGGTCCTGACAAAGAAAAAAATGCCTTTGCCAAACCCTAGGTTTGTTCTACTTTAAAGTCCTCCCATTTGGACTACATGGGGCCCCTGCAACATTCAATGTTTGATGGATAAAATCTTACAACCCTACTCCGATTTCTGTGGGCCCTATATAGAAGGCATTGTGATACACAGTAGGACTTGGGAAGATCATGTCTATATCCTCCTCCCAGGTGGCCAGGGAAAGGCCGTCGCCATCGGATCTTGACCCTGGGGGTGGATGTGCGAGAGAGGATCACCTGGGTGGAGGAGACTTGGAGAGCGGGGATGAGGCATCCTTCGTTCAAATGCAGTATTCCCCCAATCCCCTTTCACCATCAGTCCAATGCACCCCAAGCCTTTATAGGCAATTGTCAATCCCATCCCCCTTTCTCCCCTAAAACATTCCCCACAAAACACCAGTTTGGTAATGAGACATGGATTGGAATGGTTTTTTGTATAGCGCAACATTCGCCCAAGGGCATCTTGGCGCTCCCTACAGAGCAGTAAAGAAATAACCTAGAAAAGAAACATTTTCAAAGCTTTACGAAAAACCAATGGGAGTAGCTCTGAGAGACAGAGGTAAAGAATTCCAGAGAACTGTCGCATCCACTGAGAAAGGCGGCCACCAATGCGCCTGTACCTGACCAATCAAACGGCAAGCAAAAAAGCGTTAGCTGACCACAGAGCTTGGCTCGGGATGCAAGGTGAAAATTTCACCATGAGGTATTCCAACCCCTGGCCATAGAAAGCTCGATGGGCCAAGCAAAGGGCCTTGAACTGAATAGGTTCGGCAACTGGCAGCCAATGAAGTTGGCGGAGAATGTGGGAAATGTGACAGCCACGAGGGGTAGAAGTTGCTAGCCGCGCAGCAGCATTCTGGAGGACTTGCAGGTGATGAAGTATATAAGCAGGTTGGCCTAGATACAAAGAATTACAATAGTCCAAAGAGGATGTAACCAGAGCAGAAATGACAGAGGCCCAGAGATGCTCTGGAATATAGGGGATAACCCGGCACAAGCCTCTGCTGAAAATAGCCCTGCTGGCACACAGAGATGGCTTGCGATTCCAGGGACAAGGATGCAGTGAGTTTAACCCCAAGGTCCCTTAACAATTGAGACTGGCTGAAGAAAGGGGCCCAGAAGGCCGGCATCCAAACAGGCAGCAGCTAGAGGGCCCACCACCAGAACCTCGGTTTTATCCCCGTTCAGCTTGAGCCAGTTGGAATTCATCCACTCTCCCACGGCCTCCAGACAGGCACTGAATCTGGCAACTGACTCAGGGTTGGAGGGATCCAGACGAACCAGGATCTGCTTGTCATCAGCATAGGAATATCAGAGGAAGCTGCAAAAGAATATCAGTTTGGTCAGAGGCTGAACGTAGATGTTGAATATGACGGGGGAGATGGCGGACCCCTGGGGTTCCCATAGAATTTGACAACGGTCGGAGAGAAAGGAAGAAAACCAATCCAGGGCCGTGCCCGCGAGGCCTGCCCCTGCCAGGCAGCCTAGCATTGCTCCACGACCGATGGTATCAAAGGCGGCTGACAGGTCCAATAAAATCAGAGCACTGACGCTGCCTCCGTCATGAGCCTGTGACAGGTCATCCATGACAGAGACCAGGACACTTGGTCTCGCGCCCTGGATGGAACCCCGAATGTGAAGGATGGAAAAAGGAAGCTTCCTCAAGAAAAGTAGAGAGTAGAGTACAGACCAAAGATTCAAGAACATTCACCGGGAAAGGTAAAAGAGAAAAAGCACGGAAATTAGCAGGGATCATAGTTTCCAGCAAGTGTTTCTTTAAAGGTGGGATCACAGAGGCCAGTTTAAGGGAGGCAACGTAGGGAAGGATATCTTTAATGAGATGAAGCAGAATAGGATCAAAGGGGGAGGATGATGACTTAAGCTTATTCACAGTAGTGGTCACCTCAGACAGAAAAAGTAGGAATTGGGCCAAGAAGCAGCCGGCAGATCCTCAGATTCCCCAATATCAGCCTCAGAAGGAAGATTGTCAATGGCAATATTCGATATAATAGAGCCGATTTTATCCCTACAAAATTCAGACAGGGAATTACAGAGGGCCTGAGAGGAGGGAACAGGGACCGGTTAAGTAGTCAAATGATTACGAACCAATTTAAACAGCTTCCTGGAATGATTCACAGAGGTTTCAATAAGAGATGCAAAGTGGACATGTTTAGCACTTGAAATAGCAAGGAGATAGTTGGAGGTGATCAGGGACAAGGCAAGCTTGTCCCTGGAAGTATAGGAACGCCTCCACTTTCGTTGTAGGCGAAGGGCACGCAGCTCATCTGTGAACCACTGCTAAGAGGGACGGGAAGATAGCCTAGATGGCTTAAGTGGAGCAAGGCGGTCTGCCACTGCGGTCAGAGTACTAGCTAAAGAGCTCATATCCACAGGGGGCAGCCCTGAAAGTTGAGCAAGTATAAGAGAGGTATTATCAGATTGAGATACTGAACGCCATCCACAACGCTGAACTAGTTGGCTGACGGGCAGCTGGTGGACCCTTAACACCCCAGGTAAAGGTAACAACGAAATGGTCCCACCACAGGATTTGAAAGGATGCAAAAGGAGTGACCTTGGCATCTGATGAGAAGGTCAGGTCCAGGGTATTACCTAAAGAGTGGGTCTGTTCATGAACCTGTTGGAAAAGGGAGAGTTCTTTCATAGGAGGACAAAGTCTTGAACCTTAAAGTTCTCGACCACATTGACCTTAATTAAAGTCACCAAAATAATAAGATGCGTATGTCTCAAAAGCAGATCTGCGGCAAAATCAAGAAAGACATCCAGAAATAGAGCATCACGGCCTGAAGGGCGATAGACCACCAGTAAGTGAACCCAAAATTTGGAGGAAAAGGATAAGCGTACTAGCATAGCTTCCATATTAACATGATGGCTGATGACAACAATAGAGCCTGCAATAACCTGAAAGAGACCAACTAGAGAAATACATCCTCTCTTTATTGACGCATACAAACACCAGTTAGGTACTGGGACGAGGAGGAGTCCAGCAGGAGAAATGTAGGACTCCCGAATTGGCAATGAGCAATCTAGTCCTTTTTGGACCAATCAGCATGGTGGGAGATTTGAAGGCAAGAAGTATGTTGAGAATGGAGTCAGCTGTGGCAGCTGAGTCGGCTGTGGAAGCAGGTCTAAGGACTGCCATGCAAGAGCAGATCTCCCCATAAAGGCGGCATGGCAGACAGAGTGCTCAAGACCACTTTCACAACGCAGAGTGTATGCAATGGGAAGAGATGCTAAAAGGAGGCTGGTTGCCGGCAGCGGACCGGGGAAAAGGAACTGGCGTAACCAGGCAAAGCAGCAGTGTGAGGCCCAAGCTGCAAGAGTAGCATCGGAGGTGCAAGCAAAGCATTGAGAGCCTCTGGGGAACCAGAGCGGGGCCCCACACGAGCAAGAGAGAGAGAGAGCTTGTGGTGGCTGGAAGCCCTGCCAGAACACCTGCCAGAAAAGGGAGAGTCAACCTGGGAAAGGGGACACCGGGTCCGCAGGCAAACATTTTACGCATTTAATGAATGCTGATTTGAATTAAAGAAACTGTTTTTTGAATGCCGAACGAAATTGAAATTGAATGCAAGCAGTTTTTGAGAACAGTTCTGGTTGAAAGCAGTTTGTGGAATTTCCCAATATAAGGAAGTGTGTACTTTGGAGAAAACAAGCATTGGCAAGATCCACAAGAGCATAGGGAACTGTGTAACTTGAATGAACAAGCATTGGCAAGAACCAGCAGAGTATGTGAAAGAAGCAAGTAAGGTGTGTCGGGGGCGTGCCCTGTAATGGGTGGAACGTGAGGTCAGACAACTGTGCCTAGACCGAGTGCACCCATCTATCGAAAAGCTACTGAAGTCACTCACAAAGTAGCTTGTGCTTGAATAAAAAGGAAATACTGTATGATTTGACATTAAGAAACTGAACTATACGGAATTGGTGAAAAGTAACCAGATGAGAAGAGCTGGGAAGTGTCCCAGGCAATTGTGTTGCATTGAAAAGGTGGAACACTTGTAAGCTTGGGGAAGGGTACCCCTTTGCATCCTGAACTATTTTGAACTTGGGAAAGGGAAACCCCTAACAAACTAAGAGCTTGAAGAAGCTCTGAACTATTATTTAAACACTACTTATTTTGGAGCCGACATCCCTACACATTGTATACAATAGAAGCGAGGGCAAGTGGACGTTTTGAACACAGATGTTAAAGACTTCCTGACACAGACAATGCTTGGTTTTATTTAGGTAGGGAAATCCCACCTTAGCATAGGGCAAGTTAGGCATTTTTTTCCAATCCGGCTTTTAATAAATGTTTATAGCCCAAACGTTACTCAGTTGTCTGCATCTACGTCATGATGCCTTCGCAATGGCCACTGTAGGTGGGCGAGGGGGTGACGAGTGTGTTCATATTAAACATACATCACTTGATGAATGCACCACAGCCCTCCTGGTTGATCTGGGAAAGATTTCGCCTGTACACACTGATATGGCCTATTATTTTAATGCTAGCAAAGCTTTAATCCTCTACATATCCACCAATAAATTGATGTGTACCATGGAACTCCAGAGGCTTGAATGACCAGGTCTAGCAAAACCTCTTACCGATGCAATGTTTTCCGACAGGGGACCAATTGATCACAGCATTTACATGCCACAATATCTAAAGATTGAGGAGCTAATCGCATGTATGCTTCATTCCCACACAAGTCCAGGGAATGTGGCTATTAGTTTTCACAAATTAGACTGTATTAAAATAGAAAGAGTAATTGCTGAGCCCAAAGTCAGCTTTCTCCTGGTACATGATTCTCTTTCAGAAACATTGTGAAGGCATCATAAAGTTAGACACAGACAACAGACTTCAAGTTCAAACAAAAAGATATCAACTTAAATTTCAGGATGGTTGAAAACCTAACTTGCCCTACGCTAAGGTGGAATTCCCTACCTGAATGAACATAGGGACAGTGAGTCAAAGAGTTCAACTTAAACGTCTGTGTCCAACACCTATCCTTGCACTCCAACTACAATTAACCCATGTGTAGCGATGTCAAAGTCAAAAGAAACTGTGTTTAACTCAAAGTTCTGAGCTTCTTCCAGCTTTCATTTCGCTCCCCTTCCCCAAGCACAAGAAAGTTCCATGAAAAAAAAGGCTCAAAGATTACCTTTCTCCAGTTTAAGGTGAAATAGTTCAACACCAGTCCTTGTGGTTCCCTTTCTCAAGTTTCAAGTAACGCAGTTCAAAACAAGAGGGGTCTTGAGACTCCAATCCCAAGACAACAAATGTAGTTTATTAAGTCTTCAGTGTCTTTAATTATACTTTTCAGTTTTCTAGAAGTCTTAAACTAACACCGGGGCAGCCAGACCCTCTTTCTGGCTTGCTTCGCCAGCTCTTCTGCAGTGGTTTCGTTTGGCTGGTGACTTTAGCTTTCACCATTCAGGGTCCTCTGGTCTAGGTGCAGTTGTCAGGCCACACAGTCCACCCATCACAGGTCATGCAACCAGGACCCTGGGCTCCTGAGCCTTCACACCCAGGTTACTTGGTACTTAGCTCCTTAGCCCCATGTCACTGACACTTAATTACTTTGAATGGGCTCTTGGTTTAGGGTATATTCTTATTCTCCTCTGGCTTCTCTTTGGTCACCTTGTGGCTCTGCCACCATGTATCACACCCCCCCTTGTCAAATTGTAGCCTTGTCACAATGCATTCATTAATTAATGTTCAATGCTTGGCTTCGCTGAGCTTTTAATATATTAGGCTTCCAGGTTTTAATTGATTCGTTGTGCCACATATGTTTAAAATTCACAAGTTCAATGTATGCGATTTAATTGGCTAAGTTTGGTATTCAATGTATAGTTGTTCACTTTAAATAGTACATTGTTATTTAATTTGATATTCAATGCTTGCTGGTTTTTATCATAATGCTTAGTTCCCATTTAGTTAGGTATTCAATATGCATTGGATTTTCACATATCGAATTTCCATTTAATTCAGTATTCAATAGGCAAGTGATTATGTATTCTTCTGGAACGTTACTCAATTGTGGTCTGTTCGGTGCTGGAGCACCTCTACGACACTTGCCAGTCTTCTCCGCTCTCACCCAGTGGTTTCCCACGGCTTCCTGTCAACTCCTGAAGTTGGAGGTCAGGAAAACCTATTGTTGCAGTCTCTGCTGGTTCGCGGTGCGCTCCCTGTTTCACACCGGCATCTTTGGTGCTGGTCTCAGGATGCGGACAGCGTACTTGGCATTTTGGGCTCCTTCTCAGACCCGGCTGCACGCGGGCTTTAGTCTGGAGGCTCCAAGGCTTGTGGGGGATACAAAAGCTCACTTACTTAGGGTGCCACAAGTCCACTGGGACTCCTGCAGGGTGCCCTAGTTCTTCCTATTGGGCCACTACGGCTGCCACCTTTCAGGGGTCTCCTGCTGCTTCAGCGGTCACGCGTTGCACTGCTGGGCTGGTCTCCCTTTATAAACCTGCATCTCCTTGACGGGCTGCAGGTTTTGAACTCGGATTAGTCCTGCCTGACCACAATTACAGGGACATGCCTGACCCTCACAGTTCCCTACAGGCATCTTCTTTGTCCCTGTACCAGAGTGGTGTAAATGGGTAATTTTCATCATTCTTTGTCTCAGTACTGTCAAATGTTATATGTGAAGATTTGAGGGGAACTGGCCTACAATAGCCTACATAAGTTTGGCGAGGGTTGCGGTGGTTGCCAGTAGGGAAAGCAGGATACCATGCCTCATCCAAGGGCACCCCATTTCCAATCCGCAAGGACCCTCCACCAGGTGATCCTCCCTCGCTACTCCACCTCCATGGTACGGATCCAATAGTGATGGCATTTCCCTGGCCACCTGCACAGAGGATTTAAGTGGAGTAGGAGTGAGAACACCTTCAGGTTTCTCACAAGACCCATCACCTTAATATACACAAACCCAATAACAAGACTACTCAATTCTTTGAATCCATCTTTGATGTATGAGCCAAATATGCCCAGAATGATATACTTCCCAGTGGCAATTTTAATACAATATTAGAGGTTTCCCAAGATAGATTCTGCAAGGAGGACAGGGCTTTCTATAATTAATCAGGGTACATACATTTGTTTCTTGAGAGATGCCTGGAGTTCAGAGGAGATGATCGACAATACACACTTTGCTATGCCCCAAACGATGGTTATGTTAGATTTGATAACTGGTTGGTATCCCTTGAATTGCTGTGATAAAATGTGAAATATATCCATTCACACTCTGCGATCATTCTCCAGTGTTACTTACACTAGATTACACTAGATTATTATGGGCCGCTAGATTTAGCACTTCAAATCTGAGGCCCTCCAGGACCTTGCCTTTAGGGACAAAGTAGCGAGTGAATTGCGAAACTCTTTGAACTGAACAAGAACATTTGTTGATTCCGGTATAGATTGAGAAGCCTTTAAGGCATACATTGGGACATCTCCTTTGCAAATTAATCAGGTGTCATTAAAAGTGTTCCGCTACCTATGACTTTGGTGTATTGCCTGAATGGAAACATCCCTCAATTAATTTCAGTGCCTGGCTGACAGATTATACTTATGTCACATCCAATTATGGCTATATGATGGGTAGAGGCTGAAAGACCAGAGACATTTTTTCCATGGTTACTCAGACATGAAAAGGATAGAACCCCTATAGATCTCATCAGTGATGAATCTGGGGCAACTCTTGTGGACAACTGATCCATGAACACACAATTCTCTGCATACTATTCGAAATTTTTCTTTTCCCAGTTTCATGATTCCCAAAATGGTAGGCATCATTACTTGGATATTACAATGACGTGGTTAGAGGATAAAAATGGGGAATGGCAGTTAAGGCGGCTATTTAAGATCTCGCCCCGGAAGGTATCATAAAATATATTTTATGAAAATATAAAAATCAGTCATACGGCTTATTTTAGGATATTTTTGTAATGTCTTTTTTTTTTAATTAGTTTACCAACAGCAGTGCATGTTTTTCACCAATCAAATGATCATATCAAAAGCATCAAATTGGGATTTTAAACCCTTTTCTCAATTACAAATCATCCCACTTCCATAAACTAATACATTAAGACCTAATGCATTAAGACCTAAATCCATAATCTAAAAAGAAAAGTAAAACACCAACACCCCGTACCCTCTTCCAGAACATGACACTATCGTATTTCGATAAAGTTCAGGTCCATAAAGCGACTTCTACACTTCTGTGGGAGGTTGGCCCAACACACAGTAAGTGATTTAATGGTGGCCGCAAGAACCCCCCCCCACAATTTTGTAGACATGTTGAAACAGATTGCGCCCTCGGTATCTGTGGGCAGGTGAGGGCCACACTGTACTTGGCCAGAAAAGAGACTGCCAGTCCCCACAACTTTACAAAGTCTGATTGGATGTAGCAAAGAGCACATCAAGGATTCAACGGCCACAACATCCCATAACATTTGTATCCATATTGTATATGGTAGGCCTCCCACCAAGAGACAATTACCAATTGTGCCATGAGGGCCAGAGTGGTTGGTTAGTTGTCTCCAGTCAGTATTCACCATTTCTGACATTGCCTCCACTCTAAGCCCCAAAATAAGCAGCACTGGAACCTCAAGGATAGGAAATCCTTTGATCTCCCCCATGTAGATCAGGATCTCCTGCCATAAGCTCCTCAGCTCCTATGAAGCCCTAGTGCGGCCATCTCTCGGTCAATTGCAGTATTTCTGTATCACTGAGAAGAGGGGTTTGATACATGTGTGTCATTTGTAACTTTTTTCCAAACACTGAGGCTTCTAGCAGCCACTAGCCTAATATGGCGTTGCGTGATCCAGTGTCACAGCTGACAATATGCTAGCCTCACCTGTTCTCCCAGTTGAGAAACTACATTACAACTCTGAAAGCATTGCGGCTCTCCTCCCATAAACAAATCGTCAATAAGCCGAAGTCCTCCCAAGTCCACGGTTCAAATGCCTGCACAGAGAAACATGGGGTGAAGCCTGGGTTCCAGAGGATAGTAGTTAAGGAGGAAGAGGAAAGCACCACCTGTTCCCAATTTCTAACTACTGTACCAGTCACGCAACTCTATGATACATTACTCACCGTAATCGTATTTTTGATGCTTGTATCTGCTTAGATTCACAGCTATGCATAGGCCGATATCTAGTGGTAGTCGCAGAGTATTACATTATTTTTTTCAAAACCCGAAAAGGGACGTCGACTGGACGTGTCAGTAATACTACCTCAAGTGTGACGTCCACTGTACCCATGGGCCTTCACGCGTCGATGGTCCTTCAGATTGTTTTGTTTCTGATATGAGGTTGCATGAAGTATAGCGTGTGTACAGATGTAATAAAGCAGATAAATAGAGATAAAGCAAGAAAGACATTTATGCACCTTTGACTACAGGAGGGGAGGAAGAGTGGACGCATGTGAATCTAAGCAGATACTAGCATCGGAAATACACTTACGATGAGTAGTGTATCCCTTCCAAGGCTTGTGGATCTGCCTAGATCACATGCTATGCACAAACTAGCGAGCATTATCTAGAGAAGGAGGTGGGTTGTGAGAAGGTACAGCAGCAGATATATATCTTATCACTGCTTGTCCCACCTGTGAATCGGCTTTATAATGTGTGTCAATGCAGTAATGCTGAGAAACGGTATGTATGGAATTTCGTGTAGCTGCCTTGCAAATAGCATTAGAGGGACGTTTGCAATAAATGCTGAAGTAGCTCCTGTACCTCTGGTAGAGTGAGCTCTGGTGTGAAAGGCAGGGTTTTTTTGATAGAGAATAGCCAAGTTGTATGCACTTACTATCCATTTGGAGATGGTGTATTTAGAAACGGGATTGCCCTCCATGCCATAGTCTATGGAGACAAAAAGCTGATACATTTTTCTTAGAGACTTTGTCTTATTCACATAGTACATAACTGCCCTCCTTACATCTAGTGTATGAAGGCACTTTTTATCTGAGTTACATGGATTTTTGAAAAAAGTGGATAGTTACATGGATTGGTTCACATGGAACTTGGATATGAATTTAGGTGAAAACCTAGGATGTGATCCAAGTAATACCTTGTCCTTTTGGATAACAAAGAAAGGGTCTTGTACTGACAATGCTTGTAGCTCACTGACCTGTTTTATGGAGGTGATGGCTGCTAAGAAAGCGGTTTTGTAGGTTAGGTGTTTGAGGATGGACTTGTGCATAAGCTCAAAGGGTGTTGAGAGTACCATATTAAGATCCCAACCTGGTGGAGGGTTGGAAATGGGAGGGTAAAGTCTCTTTACTCCCGTCATGAAAGCCTTGATAACAGAACTTTCCACCAAGACACATTGTTTTGCGAAGTGGTGTGCGCGGACAGAGCCGGTAGGTGAACCTTGATGGAGTTAAAAACTAGGCCAGAGTCTGGTAGGTAAAGCATGTAGTGAAGAATGTTTGCTGGAGAACATTCAATTGGATGCAAGGCTTTTGATTGACACCATATCACTAATCGTTTCCAATTGTTGAAGTAGCAGTGCATGGGGATGCCTCCTTTAGGATATCCAGACACCTTTGAGATAGTTTTAAGTGTCCAAACTCTATGACTTCATATGATGAGGATGGAGTATAGTCCCCCCCCCCCCGTGCTTGGACAGCATGTTGTAGGAGCACGGGAGTTTGATTGGTTCACACATCGGCAGTTTGAGCAGATGTGGGGGGCGGAGGGGAGTAAACGTAGGCACATTTCCCAGACCAGCTTATCCACAGGGTGTTCCCCTTTGATTGAGGTTGGAGAAACCTGGATGCAAAGTCTAGGCATTGGGCGTTTTGGTTTGTAGCGAACAAGTCTAACGGAGCATAACCCCATAGGAAGAAGATTTTGTTGTGAATTTATTTGTTGATTTGCCACTCGGGTAGAGGGTTTCTGCTCAGAGTTTCCGCCAGAGTATGGCGTTCCTCTGGAACGTGTTGAGAGACTAGGAACATGTTCCGCTTCAGTGCCCGCTTCCAACTTCCTGGGATAGCCTAGACAGACTTGGAGAGTGTGATCCTCCCTGCTTGTTTATGTAAAACATGGCAATAGTGCCATCTCGGGTGACGTGTACTGCCTGATTTACGGTATCACTACATATTATCCTCACCAAAAATATTGTCTGGAACTGCCATTGGCGATATTTTTTGGGGGGGGGGATTATTTTTGGGGGTTTTGGGAGTGTGGGTTGCGGGGGTGTGCCCAGCAGGTTCCATGCCTTAATATCGGCGCAAAACTATGGCGATATATTTGTATGGCAATATTTCTGCGGGGATATTAACACATGGAACCCTGACTTACTGGATGCAGTTGAAAGCTTGTAGTGCCTAGAGTACTGCTAGTCGCTCCAGAAGGCTGATGTGGTTTTGGGCTGTGGTGTGGGTCCACTGTCCATAGCTGTGTGGTGAAGGAAATGGGCTAGCCATCTGGAGAGTGAGGTGTCTGTAGCAAGTATCGCTTGAACTGGTGGATTGTGAAAGGGTTTTCCTTTTAACACATTTTCCTTGGACCACCAGCAAAGAGCGTGTACTAGGGTTAGAAAAACAACCACAATCGTCACACTGACCGCTTGCCTGAGACCATTGTTTCGGTAACCACTCCTGCATTGGGTGCATGCGCAACCATGCATGTGGAACTAGATAAAAGCATGAAGCCATCATCCCAAACAGGCTCATTACCTTGCGCAAGGTTATTTGGCGAAACGCTAGGAAGGGAGGTATTTTCAACAGCATATTTTGAACTCTTCCGCTTGAGGGGAAGACTAGCCCATCCCTTGTCCTTATGATAGTTCCCAGAAATTGATGTTTGGTTGAGGGCGAAACTTTATTTTTTTTCTCATTGCTAGAGAACCCCAATTGGAACAGAAGGTTGATAGTTCTCTGGGTGTTGTGCTTGCAAATTTGCAGGGATTCCCCCGTTATTAGCCAGTCATACAGATAAGGGTACACTGGGATCGATTCTCTGCATAACTACGCCACTACTACTGCCAGCACTTTGGTGAATACCCTTGGAGCTAAGGCTATGCCGAATGGGAGCACATTGAACCGGTAGTGTTTCACTATTTTGAAGCGCAGGCATTTTATGTGCGCTGGGAACATTGAAATATGAAAGTACGCATCTTTTATATCCAATGTGGCCATGTAGTCCCCTTGTTTCAGTAGGGGGATTACTTCCTGCAGCGTTGTCATGCAAAACTTTTGTGGCTTGACATATGTGTTTGCTAGTCGCAGGTCTAGGACCGGGCGTATTGTTAGATCTTTCTTTGGCACAAGGAAGTGTGTTGAATAGATACCCTTGTTTACTTGGTTTGCTGGGACAATTTCTATGGCGTTCTTCTCCAGCAGAGACTTGACCTCCTCTAGCAACATGCGCTGTTCCCTTTGCGCCGTTTTCTTTTGTCTTGGCGGAGGGTTGGGCGGGTGGTCTTTGTATAAGCTCCATACAATACCCACCCTCTACGGTGGATAGTACCCACTTGTCTGATGTGATCCCCCTCTCATGCGTGGGTAAATTGTGAAATGTGACCTCCTGTTGGAGTGAAATGGGAGGGGACCTGGACCGGGGCACCATTGTTTTGGTGGGGTGGGGCCTGTGACTGAGGAGGCCCTACCTCTGCTTCTAGACCTTTTAAGGTCCCTTTGAAAGTTCTGAGAGTGGGATTGTCCCTGTGAGGAATCCCATGACGACGATTGGCCTTGTTGATTGTAATTAGAGGAGCGTTGTCAGTTTTGCCCATGAAACCGCCTTATGTTAAAAGTGTCTCTTTGCACAAAGGGCTTGTTTGTTAGTTGGCCAAGGGATTTTAGGGTATGGCACTCCTCCTTTGCACTTTTAAGGGCATCCTCGACTGCTTTACCAAACAGGGCATTAGGCTCAATAGGCATGTTTAGCAAGGTGGCTTGCGTTTCATGCTTGAAGACAGATTGTCTTAACCAGGTGTGGCGTTTAATTAAAGTGCCTTCTGCTGTTATCCAGCCTGCATTATCAGCGGCATCCAGGTTGTTCTTTAGGATGCAGTTGGCCACTTGCGTATCCTCAGACACCATGTTTAGGAGCTGTGATTTAAACGGTTCTCGGACTGTTGCAGTTTGCTGTGGTACTTGGTATGGCAATTGTAGCTAGCCAAAAGGGTGGCATTATTGGAAATTCTTGCCTGGTAGGCAGCCGAGGAAGCCACTTTTCTGCCCAGAGTGTACATTTGTTTGCTCTCCTGATCAGTAGGGGCCTCCGCAGAGGCTAGGAGTGTACCCGCCCTCTTCCTTGTGGTAGTAACAACAAGAAAGTCACGTTTTGATTGACCCCTGATGTAAAGAGGGTCAGAAGGGGCCGGTCAGAATGTTTTTTCAATGCAGGGGCCAACGTCCCTCACAAGGTTAGGAGTGAGTAAGGAAGGCTGAATACGTCTCTATACTGATTGCAGGTGGAAAATGAATTGTGTTGCAGACTTTTTGTCCCCAAGAATGTCTTACACAAAGTCTTTATCCACCTGCGTCTCCTGTGTGTCCGTTCTAAAATGTTCTGCAGCCTTGAGAAGGAGCCCATTGTACTGTAGCTGGCTATCTAGCGGGGAGTCAGCCACTGGCTGCTCCCGATGGTCCAGCGATTAGATGACCGACATCATCGTAATATTGGTCAGCATCGTATTGGTCCCCTTGCGACACAGGATCTTGAGAACCTGAGGTGTCTATGAAATATAGATCCCGAGAGGTTTCCTGTGCGGTGCTGGGCTCTAAACGTGGTCTTTTGGCAGCTGGTTGATCCTTAGCTGCAGCCCCTTGAGAGGGCCCTTTGAGGCTAGTACGTGCATCAGGGTGGCAGTCAAAGAAGTCCACAAAGCAGAACATTCGCTGCATTAACCTGTCAACACTCTCTGGAATCCATCAAGTGGAACTAGGAAACACTGAGGGAACAGAGGTGTCCTGTAGATGAGTATTAGGGATACCCTCTATTGGTGCAGCCTGTATGCGTTGCATGGCCCCTGAAAGAGTGTCTTTGGGAAGAGAATGGCTTTTACTATGGGAAGTAGAGGCTAGTGACGGTAGGGGCACCGAAGATTTAGAACATTTTGATGCCTTGGGCTTTAAGAGCGTCTCCGGAACGCGTTTCTCATCTTGGAGGTAGTGGAAGGAGCCGTCAAAGCGTTTTTGGACATACATCCTTCTGCGTCCGAAAGGTGGTCTGCTTTAGACGCGGTGTCAGAAACAAACTCAGACGTCGGTTGTTTCGGGGGCCTGTCATGTGGCGAGCGCGATGGCCTAGAGGACAGGGATGATTGGGAAGAACTTCTCTTTGATACAGCGTTGGCTTCAATGCGGTCGACTGTCGGCCGTGGGGTGTGAGTTTGGTATGCCGTAGAGCGTCAGTGCCTGAGCCGCCAGGTGTAGTCACTCTAACAGGACCGCCTCGCCCTTTTAATGCTTAATGGAGTCCCGATCGCACTCAGCGTTACTTAGGACACCAACGCTGCCATCGCTGGAAGCTCACTCCACGTCAATGGCAGCTTCGGCCTGCATAGCGTGATGTGCCCAGCGTTTTGTTTTACTTCCTTTAATGTTTTAGGCCGAAACCATTTGCAGGATTTGCATTGTTTTTCAGGGTGGTCTTTAGGAAGACAGTGATTACACATCTTGTGTGGGTCTTTCCAGGGATACTTCCTGTTGCAGGAAGGTCACAATTTAAAAAGGTGCATTTTCCATGATACAGGGTGATGGCAGCACAGGATGGAAAGGAAATGAGGGGGAAAGATTAGGCATACTCTAGAAGACCCCCACCACTGTCCATACTGTGAAGGGCAGAGGCCCGGTGAGGCCTGTGCAGGCCGCAGTCAAAGTCTGTCAAAACGATAATGCAGTCATCGTCGACGACGATTCCGTCCTCGAAAGCCGCTGAAGATCTTGCGGTGACGACAGTGATCAAAAGGAAAGAGAAAGCCTACAATTAAACTTAGATAATAAAAAGGCATTAGCCAGAAGGAACTTTGCAACTTGTGTCGGACTATGATGGGGGGAAAAAAAAAAATCTGAGGGACCTCGACGCGTGAAGGACCATGGGTACTGTGGACGTCACACCAGGGATAGTATTATTGGCACGCCCAGCCGATGTCCCTTTTCGGGTTTCGAAAACAAGTAATGTAATACTCTGCAGCTACCACTAGATGTCGGCCTATGCATAACATAAGCCTCAGAAAATATATATTAAAAAAAAATAAAATAAATAATAAAACACAGCCCGCGGTAGCAGCCGTGTAGTTATGGTTAAGTTGCTAAACCCATAGGAAGAGCACTTTCCGTCGGCTTATAACTTCGCTCCCCCTGGACGAATCCTCACCAAACTTTGCAAAAGAAGTATATGGCCCGCTCTGAATATATTTGCAAAGTTTGGTGAGGTTTTTTCAAGGGGGGGCACAGTTATAGGGCGGGTGTCCCAATGTTATTTTTTTTTTTCCATAGACTGAATGGAGAAAAACTTTGCTCATGCCTACAGCCCAAACCGCTGGACGGATTTTCACCAAATTTGCGGCAGGAGCGGCGACTTGGTCCCTTTTGTAAATTTGGTGGAAATCCGTCCATTCGTTTTTTTTTTTTTTTGAAACGACCACAAAGTAGGTCCAAAAAAATTAGTGATATCTGGGTTCGGTCTGCGGACCAATTTCCCTGTTCGGCTCCGACTGGCTTAGACGGCAACGTGGTGTCCGCGGACATCAGACGCGCCCACTGACTGGATGGTGAAAAGCGTGAAGTATGTCTGATTTTGGAAACGGCCGCCTTCTTGGCTTTGCGGAGAGCGGCCGGTGTACGCGGACATCGCGGTAAAAACATATGAAAATAACACAACATTGCACTTGTTAAACCTATCTGTTAATCTCTGGGGAGGTATGGGGTGATGAGGATGGGATGGGAGATGGCTGCAGAACTTTGCTAAAGGGACGTTATGGTTAAGTTGCACTAATAAAAACCTATAAAATTCAATGAAAAAAACTTTGTTAAAAGGGACGTTATGGTTACACGTAAAACTGAAAAATCTCAGAAACTCGCCAGTTATGGTAAGCTAAGCAACCATAACTCACGCAACCACCGTGCAATGCTAAGACTAACACTCAGGACGGTTTCGAACAATTTTACCTAACCCCAAAAGTTCGACCCCCAATTTCCCATATATATAGGGGGGGGATGGGGTAAAGTATAGAAAAAACTTTTGAGAAGTCGAACCTTTGGGTTCGGTAAAATCACTTAGATTGCCCAGGACATCAAAAATGACATCACAAATGTCATTGATTACATCACTGATGACATCACATGTGAAATTCATTTTGATGAAAAGTCCCTACAAAGGGTTGTGTTTATAATGTTGGTAACAAGATGTCAGGGGTGATCGGGAGACCCATCATGAACTACTTAATGTATTAAAGAATGTACTCATCTAAACAACATTGTACTGGAGTGTTGTTAACACAGGAACCTAATCATACATTAAACATAGGCAATGGCTGCAGCACGCACCATAGAAGTATAATATTTATAATCTTGTAATTTTGGAAAGTACAATAATGAATGCTACCATATGTAAGTTTTGAGTATTGTTAAACGTGTAATAACTAGCTAACAATTCAAGACTTACTACACTTGTGCTAGTACATATGAAGAACCACAATGCATAAAATCAGAGGCACATATAGGGAAACTAAAGTAAGGAAGAAAGATACAGCATCATCAGAAAATGTTAATAACATTAAAATGTATCTTCATGTTTACAAAGGAATTGTGTGTTTGAGGCCTGCTTATTTCCCCATGTATGTGTACTATAGATGAGACTAAACCCTAAGGAACGTACTTTAAGAACATCTGATAAGGTTAACGTCTAGATATATGGCATTTAACACCATTTCAATTTTAATATTCTGACTGTTAGTGAAAAAAAACACCTGGCCTATATATGTCAGTGAACAAAAACAAGTGGGCCAGATATGTGATGTCATCTGTGATGGAATCTTTGATGTTCTGGGTGTTAGTCTTAGAAGTGCACGGTGGTGGCGCGAGTTATGGTTGCTTAGCTTACCATAACTGCCGATTTTCTGAGGTTTTTCGGTTTTACTTGTAACCATAATGTCCCTTTAACAAAGTTTTTGCAATGAATATGAAGCAGAATGTCACTTGCTCTGAGGTGGTGAGCCACTTCGAGCAGGGTCTCTGACCCGACCACGACCTCTGCGTTGGCCTCTGGGATAGCCCTGGGAGGATTGGTTTGGATTACTTCCCCAGGAGGAACCTTGACCTTGATTATTGCTGGATCCTCGTTGAGAGTTTTGGCCTCGAAAAATGCAAAAATTGCAATTACCCCTTTGTCCTGCAGGCTTGTTGGTGAGTTGACCGATAGATTTCAGCGTGTCATATTCTTCCTTTGCAGTTTTAAGGGTGTCTTCTACAGCCTTACCGAAAAGCACATTAGGTTCAACCGGCATGTTTATTAAAGTGGCTTGTGTTTCAGGTCTAAAACCTGACTGGCGCAGCCATGCATGTCTTTTAATAACGGTGCCTTATGCAATGACTCTCCCGGTCAGCTCTGAAGGTCATCGGGGTTCTTTTCGAAAGAATTGGCCATAAAGGTCACTGTCAATATCTTGAGAAGACCATTCTTTGGAACTTGGGATCACTACAGATTGAGGGAAAAGTCCTAAATCCGCATCAGTGGGAGGTACCACCTTAGGCCTAGAATCCTTAGGTTTCTCTATGGGCCTGGATTGTTCAGGCTTTTCCTTCTTTGGTGTCTTTTCCCTAGGAGGGCTCTTGTCCCTATGAGGGGTTGTTGTCTTTTTGTGATGTTTCCCCACCCTCTGGGGCCCACTTCTTGGGGCCTGCCACCTTATCTGACGGCAATCGTCAAATTTCATATGCGGGTAGGGCCTTGGCCTCGTCCGCAGACGATCGACCTTCGGAGGGAGTTTTGCGTGCAACACCCTTGCCGTCTTTCGACGGTTGGGCCTTGTGTGGCGATCTCGAGCAAGATTTCCCAGTGGACCGGGACTCAGTGGACCTTTCCCTGGGTGTCGAACGTTGTCGATCACTCGACCCATGTGTCGAGTCTCGACCTGGGCTTATGCGCTTAGTGGTGTGTGTCTTTGTAGCGCTACCGCCGCCAGGTGTAGTCCCCACAACATGGCCGCCGGCCTGTCCTATGGGGTCGGGGCCCGCGCTTGAGTAGCTCCAGCTACTGAGGCGCCCTCGCCGTCCAAAAGGACGGCATCGCTGCCATTGCTGAAGGCGCCCTCTACGTCCATGGCCTCGAGTTGCCTGGCGTAGTGGGCCCAGCGTTTCTTGGATCGGTCCTTTAACGTCTTTGACTTGAAGAGCCTGCACGCTCAACGTTTCGACGTGGGCCGTGATTCATGGATTATTTGCGCCGAAAAAAAAAAAGAAAAACGGGATTTGTGCGCCATTCTGCCCGCAAATCCCCGTTTAACAAAATGGGGATTTGCGGCCATAATGGCGCACAAATCCCGTTTATTTCGGCGCAAATAATCCATGAATTAGGGCCGTGGTCTCTTGGAAGACACAAGTTACAAACTATTTTGTGATTGCACTTGGGACAAAATTGAAAAGGTGTATTTTCCATAATTCTAGGTTATGGAAGCTGGGCGAACAAAGTGTAGGAAGGGGAGTATATGCATTCCTAAAATGCCCCCCCCCCCCCCCCCCTCTCCTTACTCTCTGGCCCGAGGCCCGGTAGTCTTCGACTGGCAGTTCTTCTGTCTTCTCCGGCGTGGTGTTTCGGAGGTCAGTGAAAGGATAGAAAGAAATATTATCGCTAATTATAAATAGTCAATGGGTTTACGCCAAAAGGAACTCCTCTATACGCGTCCGTCTAGAATGCCGGGAAAAAACAATCTGAGGGATCCCGATGCGTGAGGGATCATGGGTACAGGGACGTCAACCTAGGGATAGTATTACTGGCAAAGTCCCTTTTCGGGTTTCAAAAACAACAACTGTAATACTCTGCAGCTTCCAATAGACATCGGCCTATGCACAGCATGTGATCTAAAACAAACACAAACACAAACACACACACACACACACACACACACACACACACACACACACACACACACACACACACCTTTTAAACCACTTGAAAATGATTCGCAGTTGAGCTGCATTGTAGCTCTTGTTAAAATATGGTATAGCCAATTCCCCCCACTCCCATTGCAAGATGCTTTTAGAAACTTATTAGGGGGCTGTGGCATTTTCCCCCCTCAATATGTAGTTCTAGATCATCTCATTCAGTTGGGAGAAAAGGGATCTTGGGATTTCCACTGAGAGTGCCTGGAAAAGACAAAGAGGAGGAGGAGAATGTTCAACTTGATAGAGCCCATCCTCCCATGCCACAAAATCTCGAGTGATCGCCACCTATCCAGGACAACTGAAATCGTTCTGAGAACCCTTGAATAGTTTGCTGCACATAATGGGTCCATACATTTCATAAGGAAGACCCTCTGATACTTTATCTTCTGTTTTCCCCATTGAAACAGTAATTGCTGCTTTGTGTTTTTCACTGGGTCAGCCGAGTGTGTAGATGTATCAGTTCAGATTCTCTCATATGGACATT
The DNA here is from genome assembly GCF_040938575.1 of Ambystoma mexicanum. NCBI lineage: Eukaryota > Metazoa > Chordata > Amphibia > Caudata > Ambystomatidae > Ambystoma > Ambystoma mexicanum. The sequence goes on from NC_090921.1 coordinate 1,034,716,770, forward strand.
AAGCCCTGCTACTCCCTGGTATTGGGCCAGTTCCTCCAAAGACATGGCAGTGAAAGAGAGGGGGGCTGTGATGGCAAGGTCATCAGTGAACATGTTCACAGGGTGCAAAATTTGCACTCCCCACTAGCCATTAGTTAGTGATATTTGATGCTTGGCGAGTAAGAAATTGTGTGCTGTGTGTATGTACAGAATCGAGGTGGCAAGAGACTTATGGCTGGTTGTAAAGCTTACAACTAATTGTTGCCCCTGTTCACATTATGATCTTCTTCACCAGAAGGGATCCCTCTAATATTTAGTTGTCTTCTTCTAGCCACATAGTGTTCCATGGCAAGGACAAAATGCATTGGGGAAGGGACCATCCCCGATTAGACCCTTGAGACTAGTCATGAGAACATTCCATTGACTCCAACCCATAGCACGTTCATAAACACATCTACAAAAGCATTTGCTTGCATTTTCCTAAAAAGAACACGCCCATCCATGAGGTTGAAAGCCTTTTATTCATTGAGGTAGCGCAAGAGGGCAGGAATCCCTTTGATTTACTTTCTCTATTAAATGAGCAATTCTCCTGATATTAGTCTGGAAATCCTGTTTGAATCCAAGCTGTAGATCTTCACGTCTGTGCTAATGAGTGCAATCTGGTAGTAGTAGGTGGGAGCGATCAGAAATGAGAGGCGGGCACAAAGTTGTAATGTGTACACTGTCAGACATCTTTATTCAAATCAAAGGGTTGGATAAAGAGTTCTCTGTCCCCATCCAAAAGAGAGTTTCCCTACCTAGGAAACTAAAACAAAGGATCAGTCTGTGCCTCGTCGTTAATTGTATGAACTGCCCTTATGTCCAAAGTATAATAATCTGATGCTCACGCTAGACATAAACTAAGGGTGTAAAGGAAATAGCTATGACTTAGGCTTGGGAAAAGGTGAATCCAACAAAACAGTATTTTCCAAGGAGACATCCTTGGATCCAGGGGGTGTTTCCTCTTCTCCTGGAGTTCTCAGGTATAATGGCAAAAGTGTCTTTTTCAAACAATAGTCCCTTCAGGATGGCAAAGGTATCTCTTCCAAGCAATAGCTTCTTTGATTCCTTATACCTGTTGCAGGAAGTTTTTGTGCAAACAAGATGTCCACCATTCAGCGCTTTCTAGGTTTCTTTGCACTGAGTTCATTAACCAATGGGGTATTATTGACAATGAGATTTTCCATATAGAGTTCTCTTGTAAACCTCTTTAGTATGTTAGCGGACCACCTAATGTACTGGTCTAACAGAAATCATCCTGCAAGTTCTTTAGGTCTCTGCTTATACCCTTCCGCCAGCTAGTTTGATTTTAACAGGGAAAGATCTTTGTTCAATTTCACAACTTCCACTTGTCTGTTTTCTTAAAAGTCTCTGGTATACTTATTTTACGATGTATTCTGCAAAAGTAAGTACATTTCTTTCTCTGACTTTAATTGACTTTCTGGTATACTCCCCAGCCATTAGTCCTGTAGTAGGTCATCAGATCCCCTGGTATACTCTCCTGCCAGGTATCTTTCCACAATTTTCACAAACTTATTTAACTTCAGCTTGCCTGGTGTTTTGACTGCCAGGACTTCCCTTCATCTGGTTCTTAGATCCCCTGGTATACTCTCCTGCCAGGTATCTTGCTACAATGTCTCATTCCTCTGTGTATTTCAAAAAGGATTGCCTGTAATACTCCCCTGCCAGGAATCCCCTTCTAGGGTATCGCAGATCCCATGGTATGCTCTTCTGCCAGGTATCGTCCCCCCAAAAGTTCACTGCCCGATGTGCTTCTTCCACCAAGAATTCTCAGAGTGTACTGTCCTTCAGTATAACACTGTTTTCCTTCACTGGATCTATACCCTTTTGGCTCGAGGCACTACTTGTTCCAACTTGCCCCACATTGATATCTCATATATGGAGACTTGTTCAAGTTCTGTCTTAACGTCTTCATTAGGATTCCTTGACGTTTGGTTATATTTGCTCCAACATTCCCTGTACTGGCAGCTCATACATGAGGATTTGTGCAAATTCGGTCTTTGTATTCTACTTGGTCAGTATTCAAACGAAATTCTTAATTGCTCACATGCCTGTTGGTGTGCCCCGGGGGTCCCCAACAAGTCTGGGCAGACTCACCTGTGTCTCGTAGCATCCCCGACCCATGGCATGTTGCCGAGGTGAAGCGTTAATTCTGGGATGGTGTTTCCCGCTCTGCAGACCTCATGCCAGCTCTGTGTTCACCTGCCGGTGGGACTGCCGCTTCTCAGCACTACCGCAATCCCATTAGCTATGGTGCTGCCGGATCCTCTGAGGTTCTCCCACACTGCCTGCTGTGTCTCTTGTGGCCTCTCCCAACCCCAATAGGTGATACTTCCGAGTGGCAGTGTGAAAGTGCCTGCCTTCTCCAGCACGGCTCACTCCAGTGCCACTGCCTTCTCCCTCGGATCTGCGTCCTTATCCTCCCTTTCTGGCATTACAGACACCATTATGAAATGTCCTGCACGCTCATACTTCAGTGCAACAACTAGTCTGCATGTTTAGCCTGTTTTTTTCTTCAATCCATATTAACTCATTTTTCCTCTTCGTCTCAGTACTTGAGGCTTTATGGGAGTTGGAGTCCATAAGACTGCTGGGACTTTGAGAGATTTTGTTTAAGATTTCTATTTAAAACAAAACCTAAGGTGTTATGTGTTATGTACATATGAGGTATGAATGGCATTCTGTCTGTAGTGTTTTGCAGAAAGGGGTTTTGGGGTTTTACAATGGGGGAACTAGTGTAGTGACAAGTCATCAATAATGTAAGGATTATGGGGTCTTCCCCTCTGGAAAGGGAAGAATAATGAGTCTCACCTGATGGGTCACCACCTCCCCCCAGGCAGTCATCTCTTCCCACATGATCCTCCCTCATAATACCAACTCCAGGGTCAGATAAGGTAGCAGCTGTCGTCCCCTAGCCACATAGGTGTAAGTCTTCCGTGCGAACGAGTGCAATCGGGTAGTAGGATGCACATTTCCTGGGTTTTAGAATTAGCGTAATCTTAGCGTCTGCCATGGATTGGGACACAGACCCCAAATTTGTAAATGAGTTGAACAGGTTTAATGAGTTTGGGGCCAAGCAGGTCCAGTAAACCCTCTGAAACATACCCATCAACCGTTGCTGTCCCAGCACTTTGTGTGACTTGACTGAGGCCTGCACTTCGTCAAGGTAGGTTGGGCTGTCTAGAACACCTTTCTGTGCAGGTGTCAACTATGGAAGTGAGATCAGGCTATATATGCCTATTGGTCCCTGCCAGAAGGTGGGCTCAGAAGCATATAGCCTTTAACAAAATGTCAGCAATTCCGCACATATACCGTCACTCTTCATTATTAGATTACCCCAGCTATTTTTTATCCTATTTATGTGTTCTAAGACCCAGGACCTTCTGTCGCATTGCCAGAAGTGTAATCTAGAAGGGAATTTTCAGCTTTTTTGATTTGAAACAACCCCAAAAGACCTCTGTATGCCCTCAGCTATCTGAGGACTTGCCTGTCAGATTGGCCTTATGAGCAGCTTCCCAATCTCGAACCTCCTTTGACAATTAATTTTCTGTGACATGTGCTAATCTTTGTTTCTCTGCTGTCATGACTATTCATTCGCCTTTGAGAACCGTGTTAAGAGTCCCAGTCATTGGCTTCAGAAGTAACCCCCAGAATATTTATAGTGAGAAAATGGTCTGTTTCCTCAACATCTTGATAGAGTTCAATGAGTATTGTGAGTAGGACTAGCGCATTGTCGACAAAATTATTGTACCGATTTGGGCATCTATACATTTTTGTAGTAGTTCAAGGTAAAAGCACACCGGTTTTCATCACATTCAGTTGGTGTCTCAATTGTTTCTCCCGGTCTGGGATATGTTATGTGCAAAAGAAACAGCAGGGCACCATACTGGCCAATGAGACTTGGTCATTACAGGGTTGCTGGTAAAACCCACCGGGAGGTGGCGGGTTACCAGCAACCCTGCAACACCCTTACTGTCGCCTGCTATCCCAGTGCCACAGGGATATCACAAGCAGCGCCGGCAACGTTTAATCCCCATTTCCATCGAGTCCAGTAGGAATCCATGGAAATGGGGTCACTGAAGCACCGGCACCGTTGTGAACGGTGCCGATGCTTCAGTGAGAGACATGCTGGTAGGGGCCTGAAAATCCGGCAGGTCAGGCCTGCCGGGGATACGTGGACTCTACCGACATTCTCGTAGTATAGCAGTTCGGAAAGGGAGCCGGGACGTTGCTAGCAGCACCCTTATTTCTGGACCGCCATACTTCTAATGAGGGCCACAGTTTTGCTGTTGGCTGTGACATGTGGAATTGCTGTTGAAATTTGGATTTGTCATCACAATGAATATGTAAAACATGCGACCATTGGCCCTTGAAATTGAATGAAGTGAAAATTCAAAAACTCCCATTCTTTTTTTAAAATTTATAAAGCGCACTAACAGCCCGGAGGCATCGAGGCGCTGGTCCAAGGAAATGTAATGGTTACACGGTACAAAGAAAGCTACTAGTTACAGAAGGCGTAGCAGTTGCAAGCAAACAGTACATAGTTTGTTTAGTTACATGGTTGATTATGGCTACAGTTAGCAGACAATGAGCACCCGGTCATAGGAACTGATGGTAAGTTCATAGGAACTGATGGTAAGTTCTCACGAAAAGCATGGTCTTGATCGCTTTACGGAAGGCTATGTGGGATGTTATTCCTCTGAGGTGAGGTGGTAGCAAGTTCCAATGGGAGGCATCAATGAAGGGGAAACTGGAGCCTCTGGCGCATGTTCCAGGGATCTTGGGTACTGTAATTCGGTTGGTATAGGGAGTTCGGGTGGGTTGGGCAGTGTGTGGTTTTGAGATTTTCTGAGAGAGATATAGGCGGGCTGTGTTGTGTAGGCATTTGTGAGTGAGGGTCAGGGTTTTGAAGATGACCCTTTCTTTGATAGGTAGCCAGTGGGCTCTTTTCCTAGCGGCTGATATGTGGTCTCTTCTGGGGATGCCAATGGCCGCCCCGAGCGCGTTGTTTAGGACAACCTGGAGTTTTTCAATGTTTTTAGTGGAAGTGACGGCAAGGAAGGCGTTACAATAATCAAGGAGGGATCCGATTATGGCTCTGTCTATGGTTAGGCAGTTTTGCTCTGAGAGGAAGGGTATGGCTGCGGTAAGTAGTTCGGAGTGGTAGACAGCTGCGGATACTATGGCCCTGACCAGTCTTGACATAGATCGGTTAGAGTCAGGGTATACTCCGAGTATTTTTACAGTTTGGGAGACAGAGATTCGAACATTGTCGATGGTGAAGGCGTTGTATTGGTCATTGAGTTTCCTTAGGATTTCCGGGGAGCCAATTAGGAGTAGTTCTGTTTTGTCACCATTTAGACATATCCAGTTGGCTGAGTCCGAGAAGTTTATTAGCTTCTAGGAACTTTTGTATTTCATGATATGCGGCTTGGTCCAAGATCTTTAATAAAAAGGCACTGTGGCGATGGGTCTATAGTTCCGTGGGTTAGTTGGGTCAAGCAATGGTTTCTTTATGAGTGGGCGTACCCAGGGTTCATTGCAAGTTATATAAAACGACATTTTTAAAAATGATAAGGTGCACAACTACATTTTTGGCAACCTAGAGGGGTTTGACCCAGGAGCTAAACAGTGCCTCGTTGACCAGCAGGGTGCACTGCCGCTTCTTTTGTGCATCTATAAATGTCCCCAGCAAGGGGGTACTCATCAGTACGAAGTTTATCCTGGAGTAAAAGTGATGGACAATGAAGTAAAATGTCAATTGTGTCAGAGCGAGCTTTCCTCCAAGTGTCCACCAGTCCACCCCTTCCAGCCTGTCTCTGATCGTCCTCAGGGCAGCTCTGATATGGGCAAAACTCCAGCTTGATCTATCCCATGCAGGGTCTGGTACCACATTGAAGTCTACCTTAATAATCTCTCCCTTGGCAAATCTGGTTATCCTACCAAAAGCAAGGCTAATTAAGGTTTCTTGTTGTAGGTAACATGTATAAAAGGTCCACAAGAATTGTCAAAGTACTCGCTCAGCTTCCCCGATCCAAATATATCTCCCCTTCTTAAAGAGTTGATTCTCCACCTCAAAAACACAGCCCTTATAAAGGGCCTATAATACCCCTCCTATTTTGGATTTGGCAGAGGCCTGGTAGATCTGCGGGTACCATTTGTGTCAAAATCTAGCTTGATTCCGCCCCAATAGGTGCATCTCTTGGAGCGTGAAAGCATTGGGGCCTTCCTATGTAAGAAAATGCCATGCTGTTTTTCGTTTTTGCGTGGGAGTTGGGCCCCCTTACATTAAGTGATCTGATCTTAATCATCTTGTCCGAGCCCTAAATTACACATATTGAATACAGGTCTGAATGAAACTTTATGCGCAAAACTAATAGCTGATGAAAGCCAAAGGGGAAAGTGCCCATTATAAAGCAACCTACGGAAAAGAGTGCAAGTGTGAAAGAGTGTGACAGAAAGGAGGGGAAGACATAAGACTACCTCAAAGTGAACATTATGAATGGAAACAATGTGGCAAGGCCAAAGAATGGCACAAGATGTGTGACGCATGATGGCAAAGCCAAAAGGCTAACCAGGAGAAGGCAGGAGAGTGTGAACCTGCATATAAAGCCAAGAGGCTGCCAAAGAGAAGCAAAGTGAACGTGAATTTGTACAAAGGGGTAGATACAGGAAAACCTGTGTGGGCTGAAGAGCCTAGGGTTCTTGGTTGCGCGACCTGCGATGGGTGGACCGTCTGGTCTGACAACTGAGCCTAGACCAGGGAGCACTGATTTGTGAAAGCCAAAGACATTGTAAAACAAACCAAGGAGACACACTCTGAATTAACTGTTAATGCAATCCAGAAGGAGTGTCAAGTTGGCCTGGAGTTGTGTTAAATATTGAAAGACTGAGACCAGTATCATTTACTACGTTGAAAGCTTGGGAAAGAGAACCCTGAGACTTGACCTAATAAATGCCATCTTGAGCACAGAACCTCAAGACCCCTTTTCTTTTGAACTGCACTGCCTTGACCTTGGGGAAGGGAACCCAGAGGATTGTGTGGAAAAATATTGTCTTGAACTTAGGAAGGTAATCTTGAGACTTTTGTGGAACTTTCTTTAACTTGGGGGAAGAGAAGCTGAAAAGGAAACCAGGAGCTGGAAGAAGCTCAGAACGTTATGTTGATCATCATTCCTTTTATTATTGCCATCCCTACACATTGTTTAGCTTCAGTTGGGAGGGCAAGGATAGGTTTTGGACACAGACAGACTTATGTTGAACTCTTTTACTCCAACTTTACTTAGTTTCGCCCAGGGAGGGAAATCCTACCGTAGCAAAGAGCAAGGTAGTCCTTCTACCATCCTGACTATTTATTTAATAAATCATTTATCTTGAACTTTGAATCTGGTTGCTTCTTGCTTCACAATGTCTTCACAACATACACACATCATACCATTTCTTACTTGCCATGAGTCAAATTTCACTAGCCAACGGCTAGTGGAAAGTGCACATTTTGCACCCTGCACATATGGTCCACTTCCTATCTTCAAATATTCTTTATTCCTCACAACCATAGTGAGAGTTCCTTTTTAGAAGCAGAGATATCAAGGCTGTGGCCCCTCTAGGGAGAGGGGGGAAGCAACCATCAACAATACTGAATAAGTCCTTTCTGGTTCTGGGTATCAATGCCTTCTCCATCTCCACCACCCAGGGTTAATGATACTCTGTTTGCCCATCGCCAACCACCTATTCCCACAGAAGTGTTTACTGGATATGGTGCACGTTCAGATTTTCTTTTTGCTGCTTTCCCTCTATACACATCTATGTAACCCGCCAACCTTTTGCTGTTTTGTACCCGTCCTTACTTTTGGAGGCAAGGGAAGCCTTTTTTTCTTCACTTGTCTTGCTAAGCTCATTTGTTTTGGGCCACTGATCAATCCAAATGGCTAACAGTGCAGGAGAACACTGTTCTACATTGCATTGTCGAATTCTCAGTTTTTCTTACACTACATTACATTTTTCCACTCTTACTGAGAGCGTGGATCGTCTTTCTACGGTAAGCATTTTTCTGATTTTGTGGTATTCTCACCCTCTGATCTCTTTTTATTTTATTACACGCCAGTAACTCGACAATCATCAGGGCGTGGTCACATGTATATGCAGGACAGAAACAAAAAGGTAAAAGAAGTCAAGAGGGCATGAATTCCGAGCAAGATTATCCAGTGTATATTCAAATAGGTCGGTTTTCAGACTTTTTTGAAAAGATAAAAGGTTGCTTTCAAGACCAGGTCAAGTGGAAGAGCATTCCATGCAAAAGAGCCCTATAAACAAAGGATTTTCCATTTGCTTTCATTTTGTTGGGATGAGAGCAAGTTAGTAGCATTGTATTACTAGATCTCAATGTTCGAGTTGGCAAATAGACATTGATACTTTCTTTTAGGTAGTCTGGGGCAGAGCCATACGTTGTTTTGTGCACATAGACTACGGTCTTGAACAGAATTCTGGCACTGATTGGCAGCCAATGGAGTGATCTTCGATGTTCAGAGATATGTTCTCCTCGTGGTACTTGCTTTATGATACAGGCGAACAAGATACTCTCTTACCTGGTAACGTTCTTTCGATGGGATGGTCCGACAACGTATTCCATATCTATGATAGTAATCACCACAGCTGTGCTGCTCCGGGAAATCTTTCTGCGTCTGCGTCCTGCGTCGATGACGTTGATACGCTGTCCTCGAGGACCTCAATCGAGCCAACGTCACCGGATGTTATAAGTAGGACGCATGACGCCGGTAGCCTCAGTTGTAGTTGTTTCCCAGAACGTGTGGCACCAATCTTCTGCCAGTATGACCAGAGAAAGCCTTGCGGAAACGTAAACTGCAATCGCATAAGAAATTCTGTAGCGGGGAAGGCAGGGAGGGAGGGAGCAATATGGAATACGTCGTCGGACCATCCCATCGAAAGAACGTTATCAGGTAAGAGAGTAACTTGTTCTTTGAGGGGATTGGGTCCTCCGACGTATTCCATATCTATGACAGACTACTCCCAAAGCAGTACCAAAGTAAGGAGGTGGGAAAAGAATTTAGAATATACACATTTTAGAATGCCCAATCAAATTCAGAGTAAAGGACCGCCTTGCCAAAGGCCAGATCCTGCCCATGGATTGAATCTAGGGAGTAGTGACGTACAAATGTATGGACTGAAGCCCAAGTGGCTGCTTCACAGATGTTACGAATAGGAACACCCCTCTGTAGGGCAGTAGAGGCAGCCATACCCCCTAGTCGAATGGGCCCATAAGCCTACTGGAGGGTCCTTGCCCGCCAGGCGGTAACATTCAGAAATTGACAAGATAATCCATCTAGACAAAGTCTGCTTAGTCACAGCTTGTCCCAAACGCCTTCGAGCGTAACCAATAAAGAGCTGATTGTTCACTCTGACCCGGGACATGCGTGAAATGTAGAAACTTAAAGCCCTCCTAGGATCGAACCTATGGAGCCTCTCCTCGTCCTTACCAGGATGCGGAGGAGGATAAAATGCCGGAAGAATGACCTTCTGGCTCAAATGAAAATCCGACAACTTTCGGAAGAAAAGAAAGACAAACTCGAAGGACAATCCTGTCCTTATGAAACACAGTGAAGGGTGCTTAACAGACAGTGCCTGTAACTCACTCACTCTGCGCGCGGAAGTGACCGCAACTAAAAACACAGTTTTCAGGGTTAACAGTCTCAAAGGACAAGAATGTAAAGGCCCATTAGAAACTTGAGAGCAAGATTCAAATCCCACCCGGGCACCTGGAAAGGTGACAGAGGGAACACATTAATGAACCCTTTCAGAAACAGAAATTAAAGGGATTTTAAAATAAGAACACTCCTCAGACGAGCGCATAAATACGGACAGTGCCGCCAGGTAACCTTTAATGGTACCCACTTGCAAGCCCCTGTGGGCTAAAGAAAGCAAAAAAGACAGAACCACAGGAATGTCACATGCAAAAGGATCCACATTCTTAACTATGCACCAGTCGCAGAACTTTCTCCAACGGCAACGGTGCAGGGACTTTAATGCCGGCTGTCTGGCCGAAAGCAACACCTCCATCACGTCTTCAGGGAGGTCCCAATCCTTATACCTCAACCTTTCAGAAGCCAAGCGTGAAGGTTGAGGGATCTGACCTCTGGATGGAGAACCTGACCCCGCTCCCGCGAGAGCAGATCATCTTGGTAGGGAAGATGACATGGAGGGAAGATGGACAAGTCGAGAAGGTCCGGGTACCACGTCCTCCGGGCCCATGCCGGAGCAATGAGGATCATCTGGGAACCAAACCTCTGTAACCTCCGCAGCACTTGCAGGATGACGGGGACTGGAGGAAACGCGTACAGCAGTGGGAAGGACCACTCCACCACGAAAGCGTCTCCCAAGGCTCCTCTTGGAGGAAATTCCTGCGAGCAGAACCTTTCGCACTTCCGGTTGACATTGGAGTCGAAGAGATCCACTTGAGGGGTCCCCCAAAGGGCGAAGATCTCCAGGAGACTCTCCTGAGCCAACTCCCACTCGTGAGATTGCGCTCTGCCTGCTCAGAGCGTCCGCCGTCTCGTTTTCGTCTCCGGCCAGATGAACTGCTGAGATTGAAATTTCCTGCTGGATGGCCCAGAACCAGAGCTGCATCGCCTCCCTGCACAGAGGAAGTGACCCTGCCCCCCCAACCCTTTTTGTTGAGGTAGTGCATGGACACTGTGTTGTCCGTCAGAATCAGTACATTCTTCCCTCGCACAGTCGGCAGAAAAGCCTTCAGGGCAAGCCTGACGGCCCTCAGCTCCAACAGATTGATATGGAGTCTGGACTCCGACAGAGACCAACGACCACTGTCAACTCGTTGGCATGAGCTCCCCATCCCGTGAGGGATGCGTCCGTCACGATCGTCACCTCCGGCCAGGGCAGCCAAAATGGAGCCCCCCTCATCAGATTGCCTTCGACGGCCCACCACACAAGGTCCTGGGCGAACGAGGGCGGCACCTGAACAGGGTCCGACAACCTGCCGGAGGACTGGGACCATTGAAGCTTGAGGGCCCATTGCAGAGATCTCATCCGCAACCTGGCCTCTGGCACCAGAAGAATGCAGGACGCCACGAGGCCGAGCAACCTCAAGAACTCGAACGCCGGGAGCGCCTGGGCAAGTTGAAACTTGTGCACCATCTGCTGAATGTGAAAATCCCTTACCTGGGAGGGAAACTCTGCCCCAGTGATGTGTCGAGCACCGCTCCGATGTACTGGAGCTGCTGTGTGGCGTCAAGTGGGACTTCTTTAAGTTGAGGGAGAAGCCCAGCTTGTGAAGGGACTGGCAGGTGACTGACAGATGATCCAGGACTTGCTAGGGAGAGCGCGCCCTGATCAACCAATCATCTAGGTAGGGGTAGATGTGAATCCCCCTGTTCCTGAGATGCGCTGCCACAACCACCATGAGCTTGGTGAAGACCCTCGGGGCGGAGGTCAATCCGAACGGCAGGACCCTAAACTGAAAGTGCGAGTCGCCAACCGCAAACCTCAGGTACTTCTTGTGCTTTGGATGGATCAGCGCATGAAAATAAGCGTCCTTGAGGTCGAGAGACACCAACCAGTCCTCAAGTTGAAGGGCCTGGAGGACTTGAGAAAGAGTAACCATCTTGAACTTGTCCTTCCTGAGGAGCTTGTTCAAACCGCGCAAGTCCATGACGGGTCTCAATCCTCCGTCTTACTTCGCAATCAAAAAATAAGGGGAATACCATCCCTTGTTCCTCTCCGCTACAGGCACCAGTTCTATGGCGCCTTTCTCCAGCATGGATTGAATTTCCTGCGCAAGGAGCGGGTCCGGACTCTTCAAAGAGAGGTTCCCTGGTGGATTGTCGTGAGGCCTCTGCTGGAAAGGAAGACAGTAGCCGTGGGCTATGATCTCCAGAACCCACACATCTGAAGTAATGGCACGCCATTCTACCAGATGCTGTGCCAGCCTTCCCCCAACCGGAGAAGCATGGGTCTCATGACTGAGCTGAAGCGGCTGCAGCAGTGCCTGAGGGCAAAGAGGCAACTGCACACGCGGCCTTGGCACCTCGAGTACCTTGTTTTCCACCTCTGGCACTCCTACGGTTGCCCCTTTGACTTGTAGCCCCTCTCGATTTACTAAAGGATGAGTAATATCGAAAGGAACCTCCCCTCCATTGCTGTCCCTCTCCATTGCTGCAACCTCTCAAGATTCTCGTCAGCCTTTCTGCCAAAAAGATGGTCACCATCAAAGGGCATGTTGAGGAGCCGGGCTAGCACATCAGGAGCAAAACCCGACTTCCGCAACCACCCAAACCTGCGTATTACGGTGCTCGCCGCCATGGACCAGCTGACGTAATCAACCATGTCCAAACCCGACTGAACGGATTCACACATTGCATCCTTGCCAACCTGCACGATAGCAAGGGAACCACCCCGTTCCTCCCCTTCGGGAATATGATCAGCCGCTAGGGAAATACAGTTCCACAGAGTGTGCATGAAACGAGACAAGGCACAAACGGAGTTGGCAGCCTGAAGCGCCATACCACCAGAAGAAAATACCTTCTTCTCCCAGCCATCAAAACGCATGTCGTCCCCATCAGGAGGGATGGTAGGGTACGATGCCTGCTTTGCTGGGGCTGTAGCCGTCTGCACCACCAAACTCTCTGGAGTAGGGTGTGTGGTCAAGTAGCAGGGGTCGTCACTGGCTGGGTGATATTTCCTCAGGTCATCCTGCTGAAAATCCCCAGGGGGGGGCAGACCACCCCAGGTAATCCATGACCCTCGACATCAGGCGCCGATAAGAGGAGTCGGCATGCGTGCCAGGCTCAGGCCTACCAAATTCCACCTCCGGAGAGGTGTCGAGCCCACTGGCGTCATGCAATGACTGGCACAGGTCCTCACGCTGGCTATGACCAGAAACAATGTCATCAGGGACCTCTGCAGGAACCACACCTTCCTCAGACCCCTCATCTACCTCAGAACTATAATCCAGAGGCTGGAAAGAGGGAGCCGAAAAAGGAACAAAGATATGTTTTGCTTTAGTCCGAGCCTTTCTAGGGGGTTCCCCTGTACCACGAGGCATCCCCGACAAAGCCACCTCGAAAGGCGTAGACGACGAGCGCGGCATCGACAGCTTCGACACAGGCCTCGAGGGCAGAGCCCCGAGCGTGTCTCTCGACAGCCTGGGCGCTGATGACTTCCTCGGAGGCGGGGCCTCGAGAGAGTCCGTCGACGACCTTGGCGCTGCCGATGTCTTCCTCAAAGACTTCACAGGTTCACGCTGTCTCGAGGGCGTCGAGGACCGGGACCTGGAACAGGCATGTCTAGAGCGACCATCCTTGTCCGACCGGGACCTCAAAGGCGCCCCGTGGTCACGACGACTGCTCGAGCCCGAAGGCATACGAGCGGTGTCTCTAGCACGGCCATGACCGGCATCCTCAGGCGGCGCGGACGAACCGGAGCCCTGCGATTGAAAAATCGCCAGCATCTCCTTTCGGAAGGAATCCCATTCCTCAGGAGTGGAATGCTTGTTGGGACAAGCAACCCGCCGACGGGCAGAGTCGTTGGAAGAGGACAGGGAAGGCGACCTGTGACGGCGCTTCCTGGAATGCCTCGAAGAGGCAGAGGAATGGCGGGACCGACTCCCAGACCGAGAACCCCCTGGACTCACGACGACGATGCGGAGAGTCGCCCCTCGAATCGTCCGTCGAAAGACCAGTGGAACGCGACTTCTGGGGCTTGGCCACCTTACCGACCGACAGCTTCTTCTTACGCTCCCGCAAGGCCTTCGATGTGAGCGATTGGCAGTCGACACAGTCGTCTGTATTATGGTCCTCCGTATCCGTCAGCGACATCTTTGACCCGCACACCAGACACTTCTTAAACCGGACCACAGGGTGGAAGAAGCCGAAGACATCATGCTTACAAGTAGCAACGAAGAAACAGGTTCGAAGAACCGAAAGAACAGGATTCAGTAGAATCGAGGCGCGCCGAGATCTCCGAAGTGAACCCGTTTGCGGAAAAAACGGAACTGAGGCTACGGGCGTCGTGCGTCCTACTTATAACATCCGGTGACATCGGCTCGACGGAGGTCCTCGAGGACAGCGTATTGAAGCAGAAGGATTTTCCAAAGCAGCACAGCTGTGGTGATTACTGTCATAGATATGGAATACGTCGGAGGACCCAATCCCCTCGAATGAATTATTTTGCATTGTTTGCAGAGCTTGCAGATCTCTTTGAAGCCCCGGCCAACAGGGCGTTACAGTAATCCATCCTAGATAGTTTGGTGGCTCTAGCCAGGGTTTCTCAATTTTTATCCGATACAGGGGTCCGATTTTCCTTAGAAGTGTTAAGTAATATTGAGAGCTTTATTTACTTGGGCCTCCGAGCTGACTGAGCAATCCAAGTAAGTGCCCATTGTTTTTACTTTTAATTGTATTTTTATGATATTTTCGTCTAACTGAAAGTTATCATACTTCGGATCAAATTTAGATCTCAAGTGGTTGGAGCCGAAAATCAGCAGCTCCGTTTTAGCATCGCTTAGACACATCCAGTGCTTCTGCATCCATCGCATTACTATCAAAAACAGCATTTAGCTTGGAGCTATCCTGCACGTACTCTCCAGTCAGTTCTACCATCAGCGGGGTATCGTCAGCATAATTCGCAAAGGTGACGTTTGTCTCTTCTAACAAGTCACACAGCGGTTTCATGTATAAATTGAAAAGGACTAGAGATAGGCAGGCTCCCTGTGGCGCTCCACATGTAATGGGCATACAGTCCGAAGTCATATCCCCCCCCCAAAGAATGGCAGATACTCAATCCATCAGAAGGAACACATCCACTCTGTAGCTTTAGGTGAGAAGTTTCTAACTCTCTCCAAGGCGGCTAATAGTATATCATGATCCAATAAATCAAAGGCCGCTGATAGGTCCAATAATACCAGCATACCACATCTACCGGAATCCATCAAATCCAACATGTTTGATTGTACATCTAACTAGAGGACTTTCAGTGATGTGTTGTGTTCTAAAATCAGATTGTTTAGAAAGGAGGAATTTATTTGGCTCCAAGAAATTCTGCAGTTGTCTGGTAGCTACTTTGTCCAATACTTTTAATAGGAATAAAGTATTGGTAATTGGATGTAAATTGGCACTATCTTCTGGGCTTTTGTCTGTTTTTTTAACGAGGGGTCACTTTTTAACGCTTTTAGGTACTGGTTTGTGCTGAAAAAAGACATTACAAAAATAATTGGACCAGAAACGTGCCAAAGATGTTCTTATGATCAAGCATAAGCTTGGAGGGAAGGCTGTCTCCTAAACAGGAGATTGGATGCATAGAGTGCAAAGATTCTATCAGATCCACTAAATTTATATTTCCAAATGAGAAAGCTGTTTTCACCTCCTCTATGTTTTCTTTAACCCCTTAACTGCTAATGGTTTTCCCTCCCAGTGCCAAGCCCTTTTTTGGCGATTTCGGTTTGTCGCCATTTCAATCCCTTGTAACATTATTGTTACATGTGATTTCTCTACCAAATTTGGCCCCTTTTCTCCTCACATGTAGGCGGTCATAACACCACCAACGAATCCTAGTTTGCTGTATGGGGGTGAGAGAAAAGAACCAAAAAGGGAGCAACTTGTGCGTTTTTCAGAAAATGCCAATACAATGATGTACAGAGAAGCCTGTGTTTTTTTTCCTTGTAAGAGCTAGGAACAAATGGTTTGCTGTTCTGAATACTCATTTTCCAAGCTTTCAAGAACAGGTTGAGTGGAAACCAAAAAAAATAAAAAAATACATACTTTTATAACGTTACCATCAGTTTTGAGAGAGGTAGGCGATTTTACCCTTTTTTTCCAATAGGACATGTGTGGACTGAATGGAAGAGGAGGGTACAAATGGCATAGATTTCTGAAACCTAGACAAAAGTTTTTGCAATGTTTCCTAAAACAAGCAATACCACAAGCAAAAAACTGAGACATGGTACACAGGATGTATATGCTGAGAGCCTAAAGAGACAAACCTAGCATCTGTAAATAAAGAAAACAAATGTGGTGAGGAATGGCAAGCATACATTTTTTGAAAGAGCACAGGTTTGGGCTTGGGGTGCCGCAGCCACCAAGGAAAATGGGAATCCCCATGCATTTCTGAAAAGACGACACCCGTCGGAATCCAC
Source organism: Ambystoma mexicanum (assembly GCF_040938575.1). Lineage (NCBI taxonomy): Eukaryota > Metazoa > Chordata > Amphibia > Caudata > Ambystomatidae > Ambystoma > Ambystoma mexicanum. Next base: position 1,034,732,971 of record NC_090921.1, read on the forward strand.
AGAGGTCTGACTTGCGCGAATTGCCTTAGAATTTATTACCCACAAGCCCCGGCAAAGTCCGAAATTTAGAAGGAGAAAAAGCACAATTTTTAGACATTTGCCACCTGGAAACCACCGAAACACGCCGCCAACACCACATGTCCTGTGTTCCCACAGGTGTCCCGACAAAAAAGGTACCCGACGTGTGTGGGTGCACCTACCTGGGTGCAAAGGGAAAAGGTTAAACCACTGGTAACCCCAATTGTGTCGGGAGAGCAGATTTTTGCAGGAATTTGCTTTCGTGAACAACCTACAGATTTCCAGCCACGCAGGAAAACAAGGAACCCCATGCATTTCTGAAAAGAATACTCCCTTGGGAATCCACAGAGGTCTGACTAGTGCAAATCGCACTAGAATGTATTACCCACAAATTTTGGAAACCCCCTCCCCCCCAATTTTCAGACATTTCCCACCTGGAAACCACCACAACACGCTGCCAACACCACATCTCCTACCTTCCCACATTCGCACAGTGTCCGACGAAAACGGTACCTCACATGTGTGGGTGCATCTACCCGGGCGGAAAGGGAAAAGGCTAAACCACTGGTAACCCCAAGTGTTTCGGGGGAGCAGATTTTGCAGGAATTTGCTATTGTGCACAACCTACAGATTTGGCCTGGGGTGTCACAGCCACCAAGGAAAACCGGGAACCCCATGCATTTCTGAAAATAAGACAGCTGTGGGAATCCACAGAGGTCTGACTTGGGTGATCACCTTAGAATGTATTACCCACAATCCCCTGCAAATCCGAAATTTAGAGGGAAATCCCCCCCCCCCCCACAATTTTCAGACATTTCCCACCAGGAAATACTGAAACATGCCCTACCTTCCCACATTCCCAGTATGAACACAGTACCTCACCGAAAAGATAAAAAGTGTCAACTGTCCACAAGTCCAATGGCAGTCCCAGGAAGCCCACATGGGAGACAGCCCCGACCATCCTGGAGCTCTGGTTGGGCTGCGTTATAGGATTTCCCTCCGGGATGGGATGCAGACCCTGCTGGGGCGCTTGGGATGGTAGACCCACATAGGAAACAAATGCTCAAGGCTGGGGACATCACCCCCAACCATCCTGGAGTTCTGGCTGGGCTGCGTTACAGCTTTTCCCCACCAGGTAGGCCCGGCAGTGTGCCAATCCTTCCCCGGAGGGAAAAGCTATGACGCAGCCCAGCCAGAACTCCAGGATTGTTAGGGGTGATGTCCCCAGCCTTGAGCATTTGTTTCCTATGTGGATCTACCGTCTCCAAGCACAGCGGTAGTCCCAGGGAGCCCCAGCAGGGTCTCCATCCTTTCCCAGAGGAAGAAGCTGTACTGTAGGCCAGAGAGAGCTCCAGGATAGTCGTGGGGGGGGGGAATCAGTTGGGGGAGGGGGGCTAGTTGAGGGGGGGGGTTGGTGACATGCCCGGCCTTGGGTGGTTGTCTTCCATGTGGGTTTACCATCCCCAAGTATAACAGCAGTCACAGTGAGCCCCAGCAGGGTTCCCCATCCCTTCCTGGAGCGTAATTCTGTAATGCAGACCAGCCAGAGCTCCAGGATGGTCAGGGGTGATGTCCTTGGCCATGGGCGGCTGACTCCCATGTGGGTTGAAGGTTCCCAAGGCAGCGGTGGTTCCAGGGAGGCCTGGCATATTCGCCGTCCTTTCCCGAAGGGAGAAGCTGTAATGCAGACCAGCCAGAGCTCCAGGATGGTCAGGGGTGATGTCACTGGCCTTGGGCACCCATCTCCCATGTGGATTGAGTATCCCCAAGCGCAGCGGCAGTCCTAGGGAGCCCCGGCAGGGTCCCCCTCCCTTCCCATGGGTACATTCTGTAATGCAGCCCAGCCAATGCTCCAGGATAGTCGGGGGTCGGGGGGTCAGATGTCCTGGACCATGGGTACCCGTCTCCCATGTGGGACGACCATCCCTAAGCCCAGCCTGGAGCTCTGGCTGGGCCACGTTACAGCTTTTCCCTCTGGGGAAGAATGGGGACCCTGCCGGGGCTACCCAGAACTGCCACTGGGACTTGGATATGTCGACCCACATGGGAGACAGGTGCCCAAGGCCGGAGAAATCGCCCCCGACGATCCTGGAATTCTGACGGCCTGCGTTACAGCTTTTCCCTGCTTTCAGCGATCGCACAACAGAATTGCCAAAAAAGGACGAGATACCTCGTCCTTGGCATTTAAGGGGTTAAAATGTGAAAATCAATTGAGTCGTTAGAAGATGACAATATGATTTTCTCGAAAGCATTTAAAACTTTGTCACAGAAGGCCTTTTGAGCTCTATTGCAGTCCTCTGTTGACGGGGCAAAATAGTTTTTGTTGGCGTGTTGTTTCTTTAGAATACTGAAAAAGTTGCTTGGTTTCATTTTTAGCATTTGTTATTTGCTGCTCAAAGAACTTTCTTTGTGTCTAGTATTAAACATTTATAGATTTTCTTATGTTCTTTTCAAGCTAGTTCATATTAATCTTTATTTGTTTTATGTCAGAGGCATTCAGCTTTCCTTTTGAGCTTACTTAATTCCTTTAGTTCATTATTGAAACAATCATTGTTTTGGGCCTTTTCTCTAACAGATGTTCTGAGCGGAGCCATCTGATCCAGCATTTGGTACATGTACAATTTATAGATTTTCATGAAGGTTTCAGGATCGCTTTCATCTAAGGTATTTTCCATCACTAGAGTCATCCATTTACTCAAGTCTGATGGAGTAATAGTCTTAAAATTTCGGGTTTGGATTTTCTTAACAGGTGCCGGTTTTATTATTGGTTTTTGTAAATGAAGAACTTGGAATTGGATAGTACAAGGGTCTGACCAAATGCAAGTGTTTGGCTCACCAATATCTACTTACAGGTTTCTGCACGCAACCCAATCCAGAATCTTGCCTTTAGAGTTTGTGGGCTCGTTGTTACTAATAGAGAAATCTGTATTTCTAAGATTGCGTTCTAACAAGATTACATCCTTTTCTGCTTTGTTCTAAAACCAACGATTAAAATCTTCAAACAACAAGTTTGTACTTCCAGGATTATTTAATGGGTGCATTCTGGCATGTCCTTGGATGGTTGATAAAATAAAATTGCATTGCAATTTGTTGCATCTAATCTTAACGTAAGGTGTAAAATCTCACAACCTGCACATGTTATTTGGACCTTATCAAATTGTAACTGTTCTTTCATAATGATAGCCACGCCTTCGCCACCCCACCTTTCATATTTGGACGATTATGCATGAAGAATGTATATTTATCTGGCACAGCTAGTTCCATTATAGGGCCACAAGGTTCTTGGAGCAAATTTCTGTTAAGCAGAACATATCCAGATCATTATCTAATATATAGTCATGTGTGTCCAATGCATGCACATTTATAGATCTGGTATTTAGAAATGCATACTTAATACAATATTGGTAAGAGCTCTTTATTTTATGTGGCGATTTCATTTGGTCACAGGTATCATTTGTATTAACAACCTGTTGGTTATCCAGTGCTACCCTAGGTTTATCTTGGTTTGTTTCCACTGAAACAAGGCACAGAACTATTTTCTACCACGATAGATGTACATGTATCTGGTATGATTTTGTTCCTTTGTGGGTTAGGTACATCAATTTCTTGATAGGCGGTACCTGGGGTGCCTTCCAAAAACGATTTTCCTGTGTCTGCATTAGGAGCAAGACGATTAGTGTCTAGATCTGTTATACTTGTCCTAAATTCATCTAACTATTTTTGAACAATGGCTTCCGAAGATGCTTTTTCAGCTGCTAAAAGCAGCACAAGAGCTGCAGAAAGTGCCATGTTGTGTGAATAAGTTCAACTTTGCAATGGAAAGGGCGTTATAAAGTATTGGAGAAAAAGTATGCGGTCTGGAGAAAAAAAAAAAACAGATGATGGAGTAATACTTACTTTACAAACGGCGGTGTTTCGTCTCACTCCGTCACAAACCGGCACTAACCGGCTGAGCTCAAACGTCCCAGGCACAACGCGCCTGTGGTCCAAACAAATGAGTGGGAGGATTACAATACACTAGGGTATTGTAGCTCTCATTGCGCAAAACGTATGTGCAAAAAGGCAGCACATAAACAATCAAAGCTAGAAACTTTGGATCAATAAATCCTGCAATAAGAACTAACTGGTGGTTTACTTAATCAATAAACCCTGAGCAGGGGGCCATTATCACTTCAGGTAATACCCCGAGCCCTTAACGAAGGCCCCGGGGCATTACCTGAAGTGGTAATGCCCCCCCCGTGTGAGCGGTTTATTGCTTAGTACCCCGGCCCTTAAAACCGGGATACTAAAAGCATTTTTTTTTCTATTCCAAAACGCTCTGGCATTTCGGAACAAAATAAATAAATAAATTAAAAATGGCCACCGGGGAAGGGAAAACGAAGTCCAATTTCCCTTTCCATGGCAGCCATTGAAAAAAGTAAACAAAAAAATGCCACCAGGGAAACGGGAAAAGGGACTGTCCCTTTTCTCTTTCCATGGTGCCCATCACAAAAAGTAAACAAAAAGTTGCCACCTTGGAAAGGAGAGAAGGGACTACATGACGGCCTGTCTCAGATCAGGAGCAGACATGCTGGGGACAGAAGTGTTCACAGTGCATCCGCTCCCGAAATGGACTATAAAGAAGGTAAGTGGGGGTAAGGGGTGGGGAGGGAATGCTGTGGATAGGGGGAGGGGGAAGGGGATAGGGGCAGGGGGACCACACTTACCTCGTTCCCCAGCGGGGGAAGATGGCAGCCTCCAGCCGTGCGGCGGATTGGAGCAGGGGATTACTGCTGGTAATTCCCCCGTTTCGATCCTTCTCATTGGCTGAGAGGCTGCCACCCGCCCCACCCCCCCGCCCACGCCGTGTACTAATAAATGAAAATAAAAGCCTTGTTGGGCTAAAGTGCATTCACATATGATCAACACAGAATGGTCTTGCTTTAAAACAAATATTACAATGATAAAATCTGTACAAAATGAAGCTAAAGTGTCTTGGGCAAGGGCTTAGGGGCTATGGTCTCTCTCTCCATTACCGTCAGTGCACAGGCACCTTTTCCAGCCTGCCTTCCACTATATACCCTGCCCGCCCACCTTGCTTCGGATTGGTCCGTGCCTCGAGCATTTGACCAAAATAAGAAAGAGGCTTGGAGACCTCCTCTCTGTGCCCGGAGCTCCTGCTTATTTACACTCTTGTTGGGAGTGCAATCGTCTCTCTTGGGTAAGCATTTTTATGATTTTGTGGCATTTTCATCCCATGGTCTCTCTCCATTTCCCTCGGTGCACCAGCACCTTTTCCCAGGCCCGCCTTCTCCTCTCCCTCCTCTCCCTCCTGCCCACCCATCTTGCTTCGGATTAGTCTGTGCCTCGAGCACGTGGCTAGTACTTCTCAACTTCAGAGGCTCTCCCAGGGCAGCCTTGCACAGGCAGCTGGATAAGGGCCAAGGCAAAAGGCACCTCCCTAGGGCACCCTCCATCGCCTGTTTGCCTGGGACACCCCAGCCAGGCCTCTAAAGCCATCGGCGACTTCAATGTAAGAGACAACCATTTGTCTACATAGCCAGTGCTGTAGGTGCGAAACTTGACACTGTCCTGTATACTACCTGAACTATATAGTTACTACGTTTTTAACTACTATCGCTGCTCTACTTGCTTTTCATCACTTTGTTGAACTTCAAGTATAGACACTGTGTTAAATTTAGCTGCATCGGAGTAGAGCCACTGCATAATAATCTAGCTGCACTTTCATTTTTGCATCAGCTTTTAGTATAGCTGCAGTTTGAGTACTTCTTCTCTGTAGAATTTGTTGTGCTTGAACTTTGCCTTTGTATTCAATCCAACAGCATATTTGAGTAAAGCCACTTTTAGAATTTAGTTACATGTTTTAGTAAAGTCACTGTTTTGAATCCAGTTGCTGCATTATTTAATATAGCCACTGTTTTGAATAAAGCTGCATTTTTGCGTATAGCCACTGTATTGCATTTAGCCGCGCTTTGACTATTGCCACTGCATTACTTCTAGTTGCGCTCTAAGTGTAGCCACTGCACACTTGAATCCTGACACTGTGCTGAACCTATGTTTCTGTGCTGCATTGAAACTAGCTGCATTCCGAGTGTAGCCACGGTTTCATTTTAGCTGCGTTTCTCCAACCTAGTTTCCTTTTGAATGCACCGATAGTGTTGCAGGCCCCCCATGAACGCTTTTTAGCAACCAGAGCAGAAGAAACAGTCTATACATCATGACAGTTAACTCCCAGACCCGAGAGGCACATATGTGCACCAGAAACACGCCCAACCCCTCCGCCACTCCCCCCTCCCCTCCACACATCCAGTCCTCAGGGGGAGCACTCCTCTCCTCAAACACCTCCCTCTGATTCCCCCAATCGACCTTCCCCTAATCTTCCCCACACTGCCCTCTCCAAACCCTCGCCTGCCCCGACCCCCTCTCGCCTCCTTCTTAACATCCATCGGGTTTCCCTCGCCAACACCCCTTCCTCGGCAGACCGCCAACCGGCACACACACGCCACAGGCACCCAAGAATCCCCCTCCAACACAGAATCCGCAACACCCGGACCACCTCATCTCTGCACACATTACCCTATCACCGCCCCGGATCCCTGCCTGCACCCTTAACTTACACCATTACGACATCCTCCATCTCTCCCAGTCCAGTGAAATCCCTCTTCAACAGAGCCGGCACTAACCCCCCCCCTCAGCACACCCCTGGAAATCAGCAACCCAGCATCTGATGTCACACCCTTTCCTCCTTTCCACCTCCATTCATCAAAAAGCTCTCTTGGTGACCTGAGCCACCACCCTGCACCTTTGCCGGCCCACATACTCTCCTCTAACTCAACACCTGCAATTCCTTTGCACACTCTCCCTTCCACCACTGCAGACCCCCCTCCCCCCAGAAACCACACATCACAAACACTCTTTTCACACGCTCAAAGAATGCTCTGAGCCTCCCCCTTCCACCATAACAAAGACACTCAGCCTTCCCCTACATACCCACTTTCCCCATTCCCTACCTCCTCCTCTCTCCCCTCCCTACCTTCCCCCTTATTCACACTGCACACCCTGCTGGGCTATCACGAGATTCCCTCGCATGCCATCCCTCACCACTCTTACCGAACTTCCTCTGCTCGCTTCTTTGGGGGCTAACAACCCACGCTCTTCCAGCCTACTCTCTTGCATCCTCATTAACGGCATATCGGTAACCAAAAACAGACACAACATATACGGCCTTATTTCCTCAGAAAACGCAGACATCATTTTGTCACAGAGGCCTGGGTATCTGATGACATCCGAACCATCAGACCGAAGGCATTCCACCCATGTTACACACTCAAATCGCTCACAACAGAACTAGCAGAGCAGGCGGGATCGCCATCCTCCACAAATCACACTCCCATGGAACAGAGACAGACTGTGAATCTCTCCTAGTGAAATTTGTTATCAGCCCCTCTCTTACCCACAGCTTCTTACTCAACTTCGCTAATGCTCTGGTAGCCCATCCCTCCCTCACCATGCTAGATCTCAACATATGGATGAATGCCCCACAAAACCCCACAACATGACCCCTCCAGGACAACCTGGAAGCCCTGAACATCTCTCTCCCCCCCCCCCCCCCCACAGACAAGGCCCTTCACCTAGAAGGTTCACCCCTTTCCTCAAATCCCTCAAAACACTCAACCACACACTAGAATGCAGATGGTGGCGGTCCATTCTCCCCTTAATAGAGCTGCCTACAGCCATCAGATCCAGGTCTACAAGGCACAAATCCAGAAAGGCCCAACAAAATCCTTCTACTGGAACAGAATCTCTAACGCCTGTAAAAGCAGCAAGGAACTCCACAAGATCATCTCTGAATTCAAGGACCTCCCCCCCCCCGCTGCACTTACCCACCCCCCAAATCAGCCAAGCACTCTCATGCCATTGGACCATTTCCACAACATTTTGGTAGAAAGAAGCCGCACCACCGGCATGAAACTAACAGCACTCCCACCACGATCACCTGCACCCACACCTCACCCTCTATCCCTCCCACCCTCTGCCCTATCTTCTCCTCCTTCTCTCCGATCTCTAGACCCAAATTCCTTAAGCTGCTTGGTAGCAGCCACCCGTCCCAATCTCAGAGATCCATGGCCTCACACCCTCCTCACAGAAATCTTTACTTCAACCTATGCAGGAATATTACAAGCAGCCTTTAAGACATCAAACATTAAAACACCTCCTCAGAAATTCCTCCCTTGACCCCCTGCTTCTAATTACAGACCATTTCTAACAACTGCTTCTTAGCCAAACTTACTGACCGTACGGGCCTACTCCCACCTTTGCTTCTTCACTGAAACCAAACACCTCCTTGACCACGCCCAGTCCGGCTTCAGACCCCTCTGTGGAACCGAATCATCCCTAGTCTCCATCTGGGATGACCTCCAAAGCACTGCAAGCACAGAAGGTGGTGCAGCACTTATACCCATCGACCTCTCAGCGGCCTTAGATACCATCGATCACAACATCGTCACCGACAGACCCCCCCCCCTCACTCGGCATAAGGGACACGGCACTAAGGTGAATTTCTTCATTCCTCGCCGACAGATCCCCAAGTCGTCGTCCTCCCTCCCTACACCTCACCCCCCCGCCCTGCCACCAACGGGGTCACACAGGGTGCCTCCCCATTTCCTGTACTCTTCAACATCATGTGCCCCTTCCTGCCCTTTTTCGCTCACATAACCTAACCTGCTTGAACTACACTGCCGATGCCCAAATCAGCTTTAAGATCCCAAAGTCCTCCTCCTCCTCCTCCTCCTCCTCCTCCCCCCTCCTGCTCTCCTCCCCCCCTCCTGCTATCCTCCCCCCCTCCTGCTCTCCTCCTTCTCTCCTCTCCCTGTATCACCCACTGTGCCCTTCACAAGTCAAGAATACAGTCAACAGAAATTCACCCGTTACCAACCCAATAGAAACTGCGTTCAGGCACTGCACTACTCCTTATGATCCCTCCCTTCAAAATCGACTACAATAGGGGGATCATGGTTCTGCAACCAACAGAGAAGCGCACCTTCCCCTACTAGCACCGTCCAAGGAGAACAGGAACACGGAAGGTGGGAAGATGCCAGAGGTGGGTGGTGAGACACCAAAGAAGCCCAAAAAGGGGGTGAATGTAACCGGGGAATTCGACAGCCTGAGCAGCCAGACAGTCCACAAGGGTCTTTATTTTATTTATTGGATATTTGTAAGGTGCCTATACAACAAATGGGGTTTCAAGGCACCACAAGACAAAAAAAGGGGAGGAGGAACATGGGAGAAAGATATAAAAACGGTCCTAATAGCCCTTGTGACATTCGGATTGTGCAAATGCAGAACAAGAAGTGAGAGGGAGAGGGGGGCGTGGGGTGTGCCGGTCTACGCACTAAGTGAAGTGCTGGAGTGGGAAGGGAAAGCAGGTTAAAAAGAGGAACAGGTGCAGTGCTCAGGGGAGGCCAGGAAGGCAAGTGCCAGGGGTTGCGGTGGTGCGGATCCACATGCTAAGTGTGGGGAAGGGAGGACTGGGTGGGGGGGCTGGAACATTGTAGAACTCAGGGGGAACCAGGCAGACAGTCACTGTGGCAGAAGGAGAAGTTAACAGGGGAGGGGGCAGAGGGAAGGAAGGGGAGAAAAGAAGAGTCTCGAGGAGACAGTCAGGAATAAGAGAGGAGGAAGAGGAGGCAGCAGAGGGAATCTTGAAGGAGAGCTGTGCGTCGTCTGCTTAACACTGGAAGTGAGCAGAGAAGGAGGAAATAAGCAGGGTCAAAAGGGGCAAGGTAGATGTTGAAAAGCCACAGCGAGAGGCTAGAGCCTTGAGAGACACTGCAGGTGGCGAGAGTGATAGGGGAAAGAAAAGGACCTGGGAAGAACAGTCTGAGAGGAAGGAGGTCAACCAGTCCAGTGCCAGGCCTGTGATGCCAAGCGTGTCACAGAGCAGATTTGTCAGGATGGTATGATTGACCGCATCGAAGGCAGCGGAAAGATCCAGAAGGATAAGAACAGAAGGAAAGTTGGAATCAGGATTTGAGAACAAGCCTCCACAGGTGTACAGTAGAGCAGTTTGTGTGCCTCTGGCAGCTCTGAAGCAAGACTGGTGGTCATGAACACAACCAACAGATCAGATGGATCAGTGCTTCTCCAGGAGTTTGCCCAGGAAGGGGGTAATGGAGACAGGCCGGAGGTTAGCAGGGCAAGAGGGGTTGGCAGAGGGCTTTTGGAGTAGAGGATGCACAAGGGAGCGCTTGAGGGGTAGCGGAAAGGAGCAGGAGACAAAGGAGTGATTACAGAAATTGGCCAGGGATGGCGCAAGGGAGACAATGTTGTCCTTGAAAGTTCTGGAGGAACAGGGAAGCACCTGTTTGGAGGGGACTTACATAGAGCCGACTTGTCTAGAGACCTCATGCGGTGCTATAGGCAAGAAAAAGGAGACTAGAAGGGAAGGGGAGAGGGAGACCAATGGAGGCCTGGGAGATGGGGGTGAGGAGGAAGAGGAGCAGAGGAGAGTGCGGATAGAATGTTCGGAGTTTTTGTTAAGAAGTGGGAGGCCAATGAAGTACAAAGGGATGACAGGGGAGAAGTGGAGACTGCAGTAGGATTGGCGAGTTCCTTGCAGATTTTAAATAGTTTGCCAGTGTTGTTAGTGGTCCCAGAGATGCAGGTTTCGATATGGACCCTCTTCTTCAATCAGATGGAGTCTGTATTGCCCTTGGAGCAGGCGGCAGGCCAGTCTGTCAGAGGATGTGCCTGATGCCTGCCCCTTCTGCTCAGCCACTCTGCACTTGCATTTGAGGGAGGCTAGCTCTGAGTTATACCAGGTGTTGCAGGCTTCATTTGGATCCTCATAACAGGGGCAAGGATGTCCAGGGTGTTGATAATAGAGAGGTGAAGATTAGCGAGGGCAGAGTCAGTGTGGGAGTCAGTGGGGGAATGAAAATGGCGGCAAAGGCAGCAACTGACACGCTTCATTGGTCGAATGACGGAGAAATAGACAGGCAGTGGCTTAGCCGGGGGACATAAGAGATCCAGATGAGAAGACAGAAGAGCATGGTCCGACAAGGAAAGAGGTGTATTGAGAGGGTTGGCGATTGGGATATCTGAGGAAACGATAGCACCCAAGGCACAAAGGTATTTCCGGCAGAGTGCGTCGGACAGGAGGGATGAATGGTGAGGGAAAAAACAGATTATGGAAGAGCCCAGTGGCCGACTCGGGAGAATTAAGGTGGATATTGAAGTCTCAGAGGAGAAATTTGGAGGTGGCGGCAAGAAGAGAGGAGTGAGGTGAGAACACTCCAAGAGGAAGAGGGAGACAGGACTTGGGGTCTTGTAAATGGTGGCGAGTGTCAAAGAGAGGGTAGGAGAGACACCAAGCCTGCAGACGAGGCATTCAATTGAAGAATAGGTCTGAGGGGAATGACAGTAACAGGGATCCACTCAGGGAAGATGAAAGCAACTCCCCCGCCAGACCGGTTAGGTCTGGGCATAGAGAAGATCTTGTAGCCCTCAGGGAGTGTGTCAAAAGCCGTGACAGAGCTGTCAGCGAACCACATCTTGGTGATGGTGAAAAGGTCAAGGTCAAAGTCTTCAAAAAGGAGAGAGAGAGATCAGAAGAGTGTGTAACAGCAGAGCGAGAGTTCAGGGTAGCTAGGTGCAGCTGGTTGCCACCTTTGAAGTTCAAGGATGTACAAGGATATGGTACACAGTTGGTGGTGCAGAAGGGGCAAGAGGGGAGGCAGAAGGAGGAGAGGAGGGAGAAGAGAGGAAGTTGATGAGAGACAGAAGACGCCCATCAAGAAGGAGAAGGTTGGGCTGAGGGCCCTGTGCCATGACAGTGCCATTCTGATAGAAATTAATGATGCACTTAGAGGATGAGAAGCCTGGCAAGAGTACTTCCCATCTGGTGCCACCATTAATGGGCAACGTTTAGAAGGGAGAGAGGACAGAGACCCTCTGAAGAGTCCATAGGTCAGGAGAGGGAGCGACAAAGAGAAGGTCAGTGACAGTCTCCTGAAGGAAGCAATGACATAGGTTTCGGCAATGGGCAGACATGCATTGGAGACCAGGAGATCCTTTTGAACTTTTTCCTTCCAGCCTTCAAGAGAGATCGGATGGGTGATAGAGTAGCAGTTCGAATACATAGGAGAGATGGAAAGCACCATGGCAAGGAGAGAGCAGAAAGATGCAAAAGGGAGAGGGGGGGGGGAGAGACACAGAACTGCACAAGGCAGAACAAACTCACCAGGCGGCCTATCAGCACACAGTTGCAGAAAGTCAGGTGCAGACCGTGTCCTCTCCAGACTATTCAGGGCCACCACTGGTCAATAGGCATCGCCTCCAATTGGACAGAGGCACAGATCCATAGGGGGATAGGTTTTAGGTTTGAAGTCTATGGTGCATTCAAGATGGTTAGATTTCCTTTCACGTGTAGGGCAGACAGAGGTGAGTCAGAGGGCCTCATTGCGTGTCCGGCAGTAACCGTGCCAGTGCTATTGGCGGCCGGGAAGTCGGGCACCAGCAATTACGTTGATCCCCATTTCCATAGAGTTCTAAAGGACTCTATGGGAATGGGGACACTCTCTTGGATGGACCACTCTCTTGTCTCAACACACTTGAAGCTCTCCTCTCGCAGCAACACACCCGGCACAGCCACTCGGCTTCAAAGTCACCAGACCCATGTAAAAAGTGACAGTGGCTGCCTTTAGCTCCACCTACTCTCCTCCACCCATTCCTTCGGCCGACTCCCACCCTGACACAGCCCTCGCTAACCTCAATCTCTCCATCTCCGACACTCTTTTTTTAATCACATATTTTATTGATTTTTAAAACACAAACAAACAAAACAATACAGTACATGCACACTGCTGATAGAGGCCCTGGAAAAGAAGCAAACAATCATACATCATAAATCATATCCCTCATTATACACAGAAGTTTGGAGCAGGATATATTCACCCCGACGTCGGGGGTCATCTCCTTTTTCCCCATTTTCTGTGAGCGCCATGGGGCACCCGATTTATCTCATCTTTGTCCTGATGACCAATTGTCTGTTGGGAGCTTCAGTGGGCGTCCTCCCATTTTTGCCATATTTTCTGCGCCTTGGCTGGGCATCCTCTGGCCGAGTATACCCTGTGCTCCATTGCAACACATATATCGACGTCTGTTACCCATTGTTCATAGCTCGGTGTCAGGTCCGACCCCCATTTTTGAGCAATATTTTGTTTAATCAGAGCGGTTGTGGTAGAGAACAGCAGTTTTTCGTATCTTGACAACTCGATTTCATCGTCCATTCCCGGTAGTAAAAGCTTAGGGTCCATAGGGATCGTCTTGCCCATGACTCTAGACAGTTCATTACAGCATGCCCCCCAAAATTGTCGAATGCGTGCACAGTCCCACAAGATATGGAAAAAAGGAACCCTCTTCTGTTTCACATCGCAAACAAGTCGGATCATTTATCTTTCCCCATTTGTAGAGGGCAACCCTAGGGTAGTATATTCTGTGCAATATCTTTAACTGGATCAGTCTGAGTCTTGACGATATAGCTACTTCCCTTGGGAACATCAGCGCCATGACCCATTCCTCCGGTAATATTGCACCCACATCGGCCTCCCATTTGGTTTGTAACGCCAGCAATTCTGTCGTGCCAAAAGAAGTTATGGCACTGCACAGGGTCGATGTCACTTTATGAGTAATTGGTTCAGGGAAGAGGTTTCTTTCTATCGGGGTGTATTCCGGTAGGGCGGTCACCTCAGGGAGAATGCCCTGTAGTGCATGCTGTAGTTGGATATAGTGATATTGTTCAGTTTGGGGGAGTGCGAGGCGGGCCGCCAGTTCCATGAATGGAATTATGCTACCTTCTCTCACAATGTCACCCAATGTGCATGTTCCTTGCTGACCCCAATTCGGCCATTTCGGAAGCGTGTATACACCCGGGAGGTTTCTGTTATTCCATACTGGCTGGGCCTGTGATAGCTTATCTCCCCACCCCACAAACCTGTGTGCCTCTGCCCATATTTGCGTTATGTGTGTACGCATGTTGGAGGTGAGGATTCGGGCTCTCCTCCCATAGAGATATTGCATGACCGTCCTCTCGGGAGTGCCATCTTCTAGTAATTTGTTGCGTGGCGCAGCTGTGTCCCCGTGCAATTGGTCATTTACTATTGTCAGTTGGCTGGCCCAGTAGTACGTCTGCATTCGGGGGGGGTGGGGTGGGGAGTCCTATTCCGCCTTCCCAAACGGATCTTTGAAGCGTGGCCAGGGCTATGCGTGGGTGGCCGTTATTCCACAGCAACTTTCGGAGTGATTGGTCTATCTTTCTAAATATATTTGGGGGGAATATATAGTGGGGCGTTCTGTAGTACATATAATAGTCGGGGCAGGGACATCATTTTGAAGAGGGCTGCTCTACCAAATAGTGTCAACGGAAGGGACGACCAGTGTCGGGTGTCCTCTATAAGCCTTGTCAACAGCGGTTGCAAGTTTCTGGGGGTATAATCATTCAGGTTATTTGTTATTAGTATACCTAGATATTTAAACTGTTCCCTCACCACCTGATAGGGGCATCGGGGTGGTATTGCTCCCTCTACCTGCGTTAGTGGGAACAGGGTGGATTTCGCCCAGTTAACCCGCAGTCCACTGAAAGCACCGTATTTCTGCAGTAAGGTAGTCACTATGGGGCAGGACCTTACTGGATCATGCAGATATATTAACAAATCATCCGCGTACAGGGACACTTTGTCTTCCCAGTTTTCTGACAAGCGGAAGCCCTGCCAAGTTTCATTATCTCTCAATATTATCGCGAGTGGTTCGATTGCTATTGCAAATATCATAGCAGATAGTGGGCATCCCTGTCTGGTTCCCTTTCCGATCTCAAAGGGTTTTGATATGTGACCGTTTACTTTTGTGACTGCTAACGTGATTTATAGAGTAGCTTAACCCAGCTCATAAATTGGGCTCCAAATCCCATTCCATACATTATTTCCCAGATCGCCTCCCAGTTAATTGAATCGAACGCTTTTTCGAAGTCCACAGCCAATAGGGCTAGTGGGCCCCGAATAGTGCCCGCATTTTCTATTGCTGTATGCAGCCGATGTATGTTCATACGGGTGGATCTCTGCGGCATAAATCCACACTGATCCGGGTGAATTAAAGAGGGTATGATTTGTTGAAGCCGGTTGGCTAATGCTTTGGCTAGGATTTTGGTTTCAGTGTTGATAAGGGAGATAGGTCTGTAAGAACAGCATCTATCTGGGGGCTTATCTGCTTTGGGTATTACTACTATAGTAACCAGTCTCGGGTCCAATGGGAGGGATCCCTCACTCCGGCAGGTTTCGTACATTTTTAGTAAGTGTGGGGTGATTAAGTTAGGTCCCATTTTCTTCCACATCTCTACGGGGAAGCCATTGGGTCCCGGGGTTTTACCGGATTGGAGATCCGCCATGGCTGCGGACAACTCTTCCTCCGAGATGTCAGTCTCTAGCAGGGCACTTTGGTTGGGTGTTAGTGCCGGGAGGGTAATTCCGGATAGGGCTGTGGTATCCATGGAGGTAGTTGGTGCTTTATAAAGCTCCCTATAGTAGGATGCGAACCCTTGCGCTATGTCTCTGTCTGTCGTTTTCAGTATGTCCTCCTGTGTCTTAATCACTCTGACGTGCCTGAGCCCCTCGTCTCGCTTCTCCAGCCATGCCAGTAATTTACCCGCTTTGTCTCCAGTTTCATACACTCTGGCAGGCATCGCCGCATGCGCCTGCTTAGCGTTATCCAGAGCAACATTGTGTAGCTGTTTCTGTGCTAGTTGTAATGCACGGTGTGTTACTGGTGTGCTTTGGGATAGGTGTTCCGCCTCTGCCCTTTGCACTCGCGTCTCAGCTTCTCGGAGTGATTACCTCTGCTTTTTTTATGGGCGGAGATCCAGGAGATGAGTTCCCCTCTTAGGACCGGTTTATATGCCTCCCATACGGTTATCGGGCTTCCCACGGACATTGCATTTAATTCAAAGTACGATTCTGTAACATTTTGGGCCTGTTCTATTAGTTCGGGGAAGCCCAGATAATAACTATTTAGTCTCCAAGTGGGCGGAGGGACCAGTCTGTTAGTGCAAAGTTCTAATATGAGCGGAGAGTGGTCTGATATGCCTCTGGGCAGAAGCTGTCTAGCGTTAGCTAGGTGTAGTTCGGATGCTGGGAGAAAGAAATAGCCCAGCCGTGACATGGAGGCATGTGCCCCCGAGAGGAACGAGTATTCTCTCGTATTGGGGTGGAAGTGTCTCCACACATCTTTTAGCCCCATTGCATCAACGAAAGTAGCGAGTTTAGTCCGAGTGGAGGGATTTCTTGCACGAAAAGGCGTGCGGTCGAGTTCCAGACTCATGACTTCATTGAAGTCTCCCCCCACTATCACCAAATTCGAGGGCTCTACAGTGATTATGGGAGTTAGGTCTTCAATTAGGGCGGTAAGTAACGTTGGTGGTGCGTAGATGGCTAGCATGTACACGTGTGTTCCCAGAGATTCCCGGTCATGTGCACATATCTACCCCTGAATCTTGTGTGACAGTGAGAAGATCAAGTGGCAGGCGTTTGTGTATTAAGATTTATACACCACGGGCCCCCATAGAGAAGCCAGCGTATAATGCTTTTCAGTAATTGGAATGCCTGAAGAGGTTGCAGTTAGTTCCTGCTAAGTGTGTTTCGGTTAAGAATGCTACATCTGGCGTATGTCGATTCAAATGCTGTAATACAAGGCGTCTCTTAATGCTATTACCCAGCCCGTTCACATTCCATGTCATCAGCTTGATGGATTTCGTATTATCTTTATTAATGGACTCCATCATGCCGGTTGGGAGTTGGCAGTAGAAGATTCTGATGTGTGTGTCTTGCAACATTGAACATAGTACCCCCGGAGGGAGCAAGACCCTGACCCACAGTGTGCATAAACATTTGAGCCCGATTGAAACCACGGGCCAACCTAAAACAATGAACTGTGTAGACAATTTCTAGTACAACTTCAAACTCCCTTGCTCCCTCCCCATACTCCGCCCCAACATAAGTACCTGTCGCCCTAACATCAACCCAAGCTCAACTAGTGTCCGCTCAAGTTGCCCTTAACAATTCTTACTGTTTCTACAGCTTCTACAACTGTTTCCACGAAACTGGGGTGGGCGTGTGTTCATCTGAAACAGCCGCTGTATAACTTTTCAGCTATGTCAGTTACCTTGATGCCTGGTTCTCGTCTGAAGTTGGTTCCACACCAAGTCGATGCCGCTGTCTAGATGGCTGCTGTTGTTTCGATTATCTTAGCCCTCCTCCTCGGCCAGCGGGAGGTTGTCATCCCGGATCGGAGGTCGGCCGGGGGGAGTTCCCGGCTGGTGGGTTGCCAAGGTGCACGTTTCTGTTCCTTCGGTTCAGACTCCAATCGCGCTCTATGTGTGATTCCGCCCATCTCCAAGCCTCTTTAGGGTCGGTGAAGTGGACCGTTGTTCCTTTATGGAAGATTTTCAGTTGGGTCGGGAAGATTAGCCCATATTTAACGTTCAAAGAGCGCAGCTGTTTTTTGATTTGCTGAAACGATTGTCTTGCCTTCTGAACTTCTCTTGTATAGTCTGGGAAGAAGGCAATCCTGGAGCTGTTATGTGTTATTGTGCCTTTGATACGTGCCATATGTAGTAAAGTGTCCCGGTCTCTATCGTTTAAAAACTTTGCTACCACTGTGCGTGGCGGGGACCCAGGCGGTGGTTGACCGGGGGGCACTCGATGGGCCCTTTCTATCGAGAAAAACTTTGAGAATCTTTTCTTGTCGAACAAGTCAATGAGCCATTGCTCGAGGAACAATTCCATGCAGTCACCTTCAGCCTCTTCGGGCAGGCCTAGGATCCGCACATTATTCCGCCGTGATCTGCCTTCTCCTTCGTCCACTCTTGCTTCTAGTACCTTTAGGCGGGCTGTGGTTCTATTCAGTTGCAGCTCCAGGTTCCTCGGTCCATCCTCTGTCCCGGATATGCGCTGTTCGGCTTCCCCAGTACGGGACGTTAACTTTTGGAGATCATTGCGTAATAAAGAAACGTCCACACTTATGCCATCTATTTTTTGTTCCATGGAGGCACGTGAATCAGCGATTGCCGCCATAATGTCTTTCAGGGATATAGCTTCTCTTTCCTCTTCCATTGCCTCCCTGTGATCTTGTTTCACCGGTGGATTTGACGTGGTTGTTGTGAATTGGTTGATTTTGCTTTGTGTTCCGGTTTTCCTGGGTTTTTCTTTTCCCATGTCAGAGACCTGTGAGCACTTTCAATAAGCCTGTTTCTGCTCGTGGCCTGGCGTGGATCTTGTGCTGTGTTGTCTCCTGTGTCTGGTGAGTTGTAGTTTGCAGTGTGCCCACCGTCCCTGGGCACTCAGGTGGTAGTTGGTCCGAAGCGCCAAGCCCGGCTCCTGTCGTTGGGGCTCTCTCGCTTTTGTTTGCTTTCACCGGACCAAAGATGTAAGCAGAGGGAAGGAAGGGGAAAGGGCCGAGTTTGTTGATTATACAGGTGGCGGTATACACCACCACTCATTCAGGCCACGGGGTCCACAGGGCAGCACAGTGCTCAGGAGCCCCGGAGTGCCCGCGGCGTCGTGTCCGGCCAGCCGTATGTCTGCCGGGGCCTGGGCACACCCGGCTGTCCCTCCACGGTCTCACCTGGGCACTCGCCGATCCACCGACCCGAAGGCCCGCTCCTGCGTATCAGAAGGGTAATGGGACCCTCTCTACGGGTACCCGCAGCAATTGCATTAGTCCAAGCGCACGGTATGGGGCCAGTGTTGCGGGTGTCACGGCCCTTCCAGTCACCCTGGTCGAGGGCCAGCACCGTGGCGATCCCTCACCGGCACAAGTTATAATGTGTCTCAGGTAGAGCAGTCCACGGGGCACCAGGCAGGTCGATGTGTCCTCAGAAGGGGGCTCAGGGATCTCCCAAGATTGTCCCGGCGGGTCTGTATTGTTATTGACACCACAACAGGTTGTCGCCGTACTTCTGGACCCTCCAGGTCTCAGGTCTCAGCTGTGCCTCAGGTCGTGGAGTCCGAGGGCCGGGGAATCACAGCGCCCCGCCCGGTCCCAACCCCGCCGGAGGATGGGAGAGCCGTTCGTCGAGGACCTCCCAAGTCCCAGCAGGAGGTGGGGGCAGCCCCCGCCAGCAATGGACACACGTGCCAGCAGGGACTTCCTAGCCGCAGAACCTCCGCTCACTGTCTTGAGCTCCGGTCGGAGCCGTTACAAAGTCCCGGATGCCAGGGCAGGATCTTCCTTGCAGTCGGCAGCCGCCAGAGGTTCGCTGCAGCGTCGCCGACAGCTCCGGCTCGATCCCCCCCAGCGGGGTCGCAGCCAGCAGCCAGAGCAGCCCCCGGGCACAAGGACGCTCCCCTCCGCGGATGTTCAGCGGGGCCCCTTGAGGGCCAAGGCAACGCCGCTACACACTGCCGGCGCCAATACGGGATCGGCGTATCTAGGCAGCCATCTTGGGAGCACCACGGCGAACTCGGGACCGGATTTCTCCCCGGCCCTCCTCCGCACCGGGTTGCCGATTTCCTCCGTCCCTCCGTCCAGATGGACCCGGTGAAGTCCGCTATCGGCAGGGGTTAATTTTTCCCCCCGTAGTTGGCGGCATCTGGCAATTTCAGCAGGATTTCTGCATCGGTTGCAGGAGCGATGAAACCCTATGTCCTCATCGCGCCGTTGGCCACGCCCCCCCATCTCCGACACTCTTGACACTCTTGCCCCTGTCATGAGGGTCCGACTGAAGCCTTCCAAAAAGTGCAACATTTGCTACAACTCTGACCTGGCTGCCCTTAAACCCAAGTGTCGGGCAGCTGAGCGGAAATGGAACGAGTCGGGCGTACCATGGCCTGCCGCCTCCTTCAAATGGCAATATCGACTTTGCATCCGCTCCAAACCTGCATCTCCATGGCTACAAACAGGGCCGAACTTTTCAAAGTCTGCAAGGAACTGGCCAATGCTGTAGCAGCCTCTTCTGTTACACCCACCCAGGACCTCTGCCCCGGCCATGGCTGCCCACTTCACCACAAAAACCCAAGACATCCTTTCCATCCTCTCTTCCACACCACAGCATACAACACCGCAGCCTCCCTTCCCCCACCCCCTCCACTTCCCCTCTCTTCTCTCTCACCCGTGACTCCTGATGAGGTCACCAGACAAGTCCCATCTATGAAGGCTTCATGCAAGTAGGTGGACAATATTGACTCCCTCGCTCCAGCCTTGGCTGATCGCTGCAATCTCACCTTTTTCCACTGGAGTTCCACCCCTCCCTCCCCCAACTACCCTTAAGCACTCCCTTGTACACCCTATGCTCAAAATACCCTCTGCCAACCCCTCCATTCCGGCAAACTACCGCCCTATCTCCATCAATTCTTTCCTGGGCAAACTCCTAGAGAAGCTGGCTATCTCTCAGCTGACCCTCCGCACTGAATCTATTGGCTGCTTTCATAACAGTCAGTCTGGCTTTAGAGCATCCAGAGGCACAGAAACTGCTCTTCTGAACACCCGTGAAAACCTACTCTCAAATCTTGACACCAACACTCCCTCGGTCCTCATTCTCCTTGACCTCTCCTCTGCCTTTGACACAGTCAACCACAATATCCTGATCGCACATCTTTTCGCAAACACCCTCGGAATCACAGGTCAGACTCTGGCGTAGTTAACCTCCTTTTTCTCCGACCGCCCATCCCAAGTGGAGCTTGGAGCCTTGCTCTCAACTATAGCTCTCATCCTGTGGCGTTCCCCAGGGATCTAACCTATCTCCATGGTTCATTAACATCTATATGACTGCCATGGCAATTGCGATGGGAACTTTCACCTCCAACTTCCAGTGTTATGAGGATGACACGCAGCTATCTTTCAGGCATCCCTCAGCCGCCTCCTCCTCTCTCATACCCGACTGATTGCTATTCAGTCATGGTGTGCTGCAAACAACCTCTGCCTCAACGCCAGGAAGACTGACATCGTTTGCATTGGGACCCTTGCTCCCGCTTTCACTCTGGCCGCCTCCCTTGGCCGTGCACCCGCACCCACTTGCGAGACAAGAAACCTTGGGGTCAGTTTTGACTCCACACTCTCTTTCTCCACTCACATCTCGGACATCTCTAAAAAATCCAACTATCAGCGACACCTCCTCATAGGTACTCTACCTTTTCTCACTTTCCCCCGGTGGCTCACTGTCTCCAGAGCGCTGGTTCTCTCTAGGCTAGACTATTGCAACAGCCTCTTCCTCGACCTCCCTTCTTCTGCCCTGTGCCCTCTGCAACTCATCCAGAACAGAACCGCAAGATTTATACTTGGCCTCAAGCCCAGGGACCACATCTCTCTGGCATTGAAATCCCTTCACTGGTTCCCTGTGGCTGCAAGTATCAAGTTGAATACCCTATGCATGGTTCACAAGGCTTTCTGGGGCCTGGGGCCTGGGACCTACCTACCTGCAACACTGCCCATCTAAATCCTGTCCCTCACGAGCCCTCCGCTCATCTACCTCCAACCTTCTGAGAGTAACCCAGTTTTCCAAGCAGAGATTAGGAAGGAGATCCTTGGCCTCAGCAGGCGCTTCCCTCTGGAATAGCCTCCCTGCCGGCCTCCGTCTTCAGCCTGATCATTTTCAGTTCTGAAAACTCCTCAAGACCTTCCTCTTCTCTTCCTTCTCTCTCCCTCTAACCTGCTAAACTAGTTCTCTGCTCTTTCAATCTCTCCTTCCTCTTTCCTTACAGCTCACTGACTGCCTGCCTGGTGTACCTCAGTGTCTCACAGGTGCTTGGCACCCCGCCAGTCCTCTTTCGCACTTGCCTCGGGACCCTACACCCCACCCACACTCACTCACTGCATTGAGAAATAACCTGTGAGAGTGGTTCTCTCTGCACTTATCCCAGTCCCCACCGACCAGGTGCACTTCAACCATCCCCTCCCCGTGACCGCCTGTGCACTTGCACGATCTGTACGCACTGTGCCTGAAGATAGACCTGTCCTCCCTAGTCTTCACCCCATAATTGCACTGGTAAAACTGCAGAATCGTTGTCAGGCCAATTTGCTGTATCTCAGACTGTTAAACCTTTTCTACGTACTTACTCTGCCTGTGCCGACTATTATCGTCTCAGAATTTCAAGGGTTCTGAGCGACTGTTTCTCCCCCGTGCCCCTCCATATTCCCACCCTCCTTGAGCGGTTTGAAACACTGACTGTGTAAAGGCCCTTTATAAATAATACCAAGAACCAGCACCATTGATAACGGTGCTAGTGCTTCCGTGAAGGCTTTGCCTGCCGTGACTGCTATGCCCGGCAGGGTGAGACCTGTCGGGCACAGCGGCTCCGGCAGGCAAACCCATAGATTGCCGGTCCGGAAAACAACGGTGCCGGTAAGCTTACCAGCAAAGCTGTTTCTGGACCGGCAAACTTAGAATGAGGCCCAGAGTGTTTTGTCTATGCAGAGTGTCAAACTACACACAAATATATTGCCACTTGCTAAGCTCATAATAAAACCCAGCCGAGGACCCAGCTATCTCCACCACAAGGGGAGGGGAGGCACCCAGACATCTTTGCAAGCAAACGAACAGGGCACTCCAGCAGGCCCCCTCAGATTCACAATGGGCCCACAAGGAGCCAAGAGGCAGTATCCCAACCCTTCAGGGGAAGAACCACCTCAGTGGAGGGCTCCGGGCTAGTCGCTCAGTGGAATGAATCCCTTGTCACAGCAGCGTGTGAAGGCCACTGCCGGCATGACGCTTCTCAGCTCCACAGCACAAAAAGCCACACAAACCCGAGACCAGGGCCAGGGAGCATTAAGAGGAGGGGCCGCACTCAAGCATGTAAACAGGCCGTCAGCCCCCATAGAAGTTAGATGCATGGAACCGCTGTTTGAAAGCAGCCTCTGCGCTTGCCATAAGCCAGGTGAGCAGGAGGAGCTGGCCCAGGAACGTGGTGGTTATCAGAAGTGCCGGAGGTGGTGAGGCCACCGGGAAATCTCAAGGAGATGGAGGTCGCAGCGGGGTGCACTTGCCGCGAAAATCTGTGTCTCACCCTCAGAATACCCCACGAGGGGGTGAATGTAGCCAGAGAATTTGACAGCCTGAGAGGCCAGACAGCTCACAAGGGGTTGACCCAAAGAATAAACCACAAGGGCAGTGAATGCATCACGAGAACTAAATTACCTGCGAGGTCGTAAAACCCATGAGAAGGTGACTCAGAAAATACCCCACGAGGGGGTTACAGCCATACCATAACCAGAGACGCTGGATAGCCCACGAGGGGTTGAGCCAAAGAATACCTCACGAGGAGGTGAACTCCATAGTATGTCCAGACGACCTAAAGGGTCAGATACTCCATACCGGGCTAAAAGATGTGAAATGCCAGACAAGGTTAAAAGACCCAATAGGGGTGAACAAGAGACTCTATATAAAATCTGAAAAAGCAAACAAGAAACAGGTTTAGAGAACCAGATACTACTCCAATGTGTAGATTAACTTTTTGAAATAAGAATGCTTGCATGGTGGTCCCAAGCCACCTTCTCTCTAAGTAGAGAGGAAGACTTAAAGGACGCAACTTTGAACTGTAACAGCAGGCCATAGCCTGAGGGAGTGAGAGAGAGGGAACCAAAGACTCACTTTGGTTTGGGTCAGAAACTAGCCACCAGAAACCAAGTAGAGTGGGAGAAAACATACTTACGCTAAGATTATGTTGCTTAGTTTATTAGTAGTAGGGCTGGAGCATAGAATAGACCAGATTTGGACTGAAGAAAGAATTTGTGCGAGACATCCTGGCAAGCAACAGTTTGTTGTTTTCTATGAAGTTAGGGAAACCCGTCATGGTAGCTATAAGGATAGTTGAGGCCTTTTTTTCTTCAATAAAACGTATGGAACCATGTTTTCTCGTCTCTCTAGGTCAGACTTGCCAAACCTCTAAGGGCTAGATTTGCCATAAATGATAAGCCCTTTCCCGTCCAAATCCATGCCAAAGTGTGTCCGTTGCTGGGCAAATATAGTCGCCGGAGGCTGTTCATGAATGGACAGCCCTTCCCAGTTTTGGTGTAGATTCTTGCCACTGGTGGGCTTGGGGCGTCTCTAGCTTGAACCTTGGGTAAAAGGAGGATTTCTTTCACCCATTCTTCAGATCGCCATTGGAGCAAGACCCTTACAAAGAGGAGCACCCTGCTGAAGACCCAGAACTCCTCTGTGCAGTCATCCCACATTGTCTTCTTCCACCATTCAGGTGCATCTCAGCTCCTTTGCTGATCTGTAGAAGGTCTTAAATCGGTGCTCCAACCGTTGGACTGCTGGGAACAATAGTTCTGACCCCTGCTAAAGAACCTTTCCCTTGTAAGCATTTGCAACTGTGCCAGAACCTTCATGTAGGATGACCAGGTTCAACATAAGCAACTTTGCTGCATCAGTCACCATTTCCGATCTCAGACCTGGGACTCCACAGACCAGACCGTTGACTTGTGAAACCATTGACTTGTGCAACAAGAGGCCTCCCCCCAGCAGTTGCAGCTCTCCAGTGTGAAGAGGGGGCTTGCAGGACCAGCTTCCTTGTTTCACCACAAGGGTCTACTTCTAGTGGTCATCACTGCTCTTCGCCTGTGTTGTGTCCTGGGGTCCTATGAGGTGGTCCCCAACATGGTGGTCCTTTCTTCATCATTCCAGGGCTTTCCAGTGTCAGCAACCGTCTCACCAGATCCTGGTACTGCCGACTAGCTGGACCTAACTCCCAGACGGCAAAAGGGACCTCTGCACCACTGACCCCAGACCCCCGGAACAGGACATGGGGGCACAGTAATTTCAGGAACCCCATCAGTGGTCCCATAGAGAATCAGAGTACAGGGGGTGAGTAAACATACCTGTGCCTACTCACCTACCTCAACTGGGTTTAACAGGAATAATGTCCTTCGATCGCCGAAGTTCTGGTCAAGAGTCCTCTCCTGGGCTTCCCCTAAGGTGGTTGGAGTGGGAGCGAGTCTCCCAAGAATGCTCCTGTATTTGTTCTACAACTTTTGAAACACCTACAAACTGCCTTTTGGCTTTGCCAACACTTTAAAGACGGATAGCCTTCTGAAAAGAGTTGTATTGGGACTTGCGACTCTAAGGGCACTAAGCCCCATCTTTTCTAGCTAGGGAGGGACTTTCAATGTGTAGTGCCTTATTTTAAAAGGCTGTGTATGTTGTTCCCAACCCAGAATCTTTCCACAGGAAAATCCATCTCAACAGTGCATTTGCCTGGGTTGAAGTAAATTAGATGACGAGTCAAACAAAGTGTTGGAAGATTATGGATGTGTTTCTCACAGGTAGAACAGCGATCACAATACAACTAGGAAGGCTCTAGCTTACTACTGGAATGAACAGAGAATCCTGTTTACCAGCCATTACAACATGTCTGGGGCTCTGTGGCGTACCTCATTAATTCCTTCAAACAGATAAAGGCTTTCAGGTGTAGAAAACACAGCCTACTCTCCATGAGCATGATTAAGGGTCACATTGACTACTGATATACGTGGCCTGACACAGGTAATCAATCGGGTCATGAACCCTCAATATCAGACATTGAGAGATGGTACATTTCGAGAAATGTACGCTAAATCATAAATCTCAATCAGGTTTCAGTCTGCGCATAATTGGCGATTTCTATTCACTGGAGGATTCGTCAAATATATTCATCTGTACAGGATTGCACATTCTCTATACTTTAAGCCCCATACTTTTAGCTTCTTGGACTGGATAATCAGGCTTTGTTAAAAGACTGATCCCTTTTTTCATTTTTATTTTCATGACCATACTGGTTGGTGAGAATAAAAGAACTGCTTTATCCAGCCTTCAAAGTCCCAGGATACTTTCAAAATGAGGGTTGGTGTTCTGGCTTATGTGAGGGGTCAGAAATGCGAGATGAACATGTTTTCTCAAAGTTTTCCATTTATTCAAAATCAAAAGGGGTTTGAAAAATGCCTCACTTTCCCTACCCTAATAAAGAGACCCTGCCTAGCCAACTAAAACTAAAGAAACCTAGACCTAGTGTCCAGAATATCTGTCCCTCACACTAATACATACAATAAAATTATACAAGGAAAGTAAGGCTGACTTTTGGTACAAGAAAGGAATACTTAGCTTACAGTTTCGATTTAACAAAGATCTGTCCAAAGAAATAGAAAAGTCTTTTTCAACCACTGTGTCTTTCTCAGAGATACCACAAATGTCCTTTTCACCACAGTTTGTTGATAACTTAAAGCAAGTCAATGGGCCTCATTCCGAGGTCGGCGGTAATCCGCCGGCGGGTTGCCGCCGACCGGAAACACCGAATCCACCGCCTGACTTCCCTGTGCCACAGGACATTATAAGTCCTGGAAGCATGTGAAGTCAGGTGGCAGATTTGGTAATTCCCCATTCTCGTGTAGTCCCATAGGAGGGGGGGGGGGAGATGGAAGCACTGGCACTGTTGCTAACAGTGTCAGTGCTTCCGTGACGACTCTGCCTACCGGGGCCAAAACGCCCGGCAGGGTCAGACCTGCTGGCCGCTACGGCCCCTGCAGACAGACTCGTAGTGTGGCCGTCCGGAAACAAGGGTGCCAGGAAGCTTACCTGCACACTGTTTCCAGACTGCCACACTTGGAATGAGGCCTAATATCTTTCACAATATCCCTCTTGAAAGAGGATTGATTTTTTTCCGCAAAACACAGGTTCAAAACCAAATGCAATTATTCTGTTATTATTTATTTAACACTTTCTTCAAAGAAACCACTTCTTGTCACAATAGCACTTAAATCTTTCTAAACACTTAGTTTTGAAATAAAACACTTGTCAGGATAGCAAAAAGCAACTTGTGATGCTGCGGCTTGTCAAACAAATGATACAGCACATGTATTCTCTTAATTCAACCAATGTTCTTTCCATGTATCTTTCTGGCATAAAGATATCAAACCATCATCTTCCTTCCTGGTATACTCACCTGCCATGAAGAGAACTCCTACAACTAACTTCAAGATTGATGAAAATATGTATTCTAATGTTCTCCGCCCCAATCTCCATTGGGAGGAGGTTTGGCCAATAACTGCCTTTTCATATAGTCTTGACATTGTGTGTTCCAGTTGTCTCTAAACTGAGAACGGAATGTACATGAATTATTCTCCAAAGGGCTAGCAGTGACTTCTAGACAGCTTTTTTACTGATAGCAGTTTGGGTTACAAGCTTCCTCCGGTTGAAATCCCCAAAAGGAAGAGCTGTGCCCTTGTCGCCTTCAAATGGTTTTACAGTCACTTGGCTGTTGGCAATGGGAGATACAATCTTTCCCAAAAGAATATCTCTGAAAAGGGGACTTATGCTTTGGTTGCTTTAATAAGGCTTTCTCACAACTTCTTGGCTGATGGTAATACTGGTTATGAGCTTTTCATAGTGGTTGCTTTGCTATGGTATGCCAGTAGCATCTTGGCTAGTGCAGTATTGGTGAGAGGCTTTGCACACGGATATCTCTTCCAAAGTCTTTTGACAGCCTCTTGGCTGTGGGTAGTAGTGGTTATAAACTCGTCCCTCTTGTATAATTCTTCTTTGCCACTTAGTTTTGTTTCCTTTAACTATTCGGCATTCAGTAAATATGTTTTTGTTTGATTTCTCAATTGTTAGTTATTCAAAATTATTTCTTTGTAACAGCTTGCGAGTACGGAGCACCCTAAGGTCAGCATTCACTCTCTGCCTACACAACAGTTCTCTGCGGCAGCTACCTCATGCCATGAGGCTTCGCAGCGGTCCTTCAGGATCCATTCTGCTTTCTCTTATGCTTCTGTGAGCCTCTGGTAAATTGCGCTCCGGTCTTTGGGAGTGTTGATGGCTCAGTTGATCTTCCGCGTCCTCACCAGTCTGCCACACGCTGCTCTAGGAGCAAGTCTCCTTTTCAGCTGTGCTTCGTCTTAGTACGCCACTTTTTCTGCTGCACGTACTCTGCAGTTCTGCTTGCTTTCACCTTTTGGGGTGACTCCTGCTGGCAGGCTTCTCTCCGCGGCTGCTCCTGCACCTCGGATGGCTGCATCATCTCCGGCTGTGCCTCCCGCATGGCCATCACTGCTCATTGGTCTTCTTCCTCTGCTTCATCTTCATATCCTTCATTCCCCAGCTGGGCCTCATCTTGGGTTATAAATATCTCACTCAGGTGCTTAGCAACTAGACCACACCTTTGAATATTCACCACTGTGAGTCCTTATGACCTCGGACCTTCTTTTCTTGGTCCCAGTACTTTTAGAATTATGGGAATTGAAGTCCATAGCAGAATTTATAACATTAAGTGGTTTACTGTTATTTTTAAACATGTTAAACTGTTCGATGAACTGAGAGTTATTAGAGTAAGGGGAGATTGTGGAAATTGCATTTCCACATTAGAGTGAGAACTTCTCACTAAGGCAGAATTATGACAATTCAAGGTTTTTATCTTTAATTCCTGAACATTTGAGGCACCAACTCTGTTTTGTTTAGCAAACTTTTTATAAGACTCTTTGGACATTTATATTTGAAGGATTGGTACATTAATAACATGCCATTGAATATCTTGGAATTATTGTTACGCTCACCTGGTATCCACGGGGACGCCACCCAGCCCTGGTTGGATGATTTGCACTCTCGAACCCTCTCCCGGTCCCTTCGTAAGTTCTCTGGTTAAAGATAGGTCTTAATATTGTAAAAGGTGGATTCTCCGTCCTGCTCCTCGTGGCAGAGGCGCTTAGATGTGGGGGGCAAGCAGCGACCATGTTACTTCACTGGTGCAAGCCCCCCTGTGGGAATCCAGGCCTGCTGTGACTCTGTAGGTTTGCTGCTTTACAGTCTTTATATGCAGTTCTTATGTTCCTCTTAGTTTGAATAATAATGTCTTGCTTCTTTCCTTTTAGGTATGGAAAGGTATTTTGGTGTTGTCATGCAGTTTGAAGACGAGCATGGGCTGGTAGGTGAAAGCGGTGTGTGCGCGATGCTGTCCGGCGAGTAATGCGCGATGCGCAGCGCTGTTTCGCCTTTTATATTGCTAACCTGTGTCTTTTCTCTCCTTGCAGGTCGCGATGTTACTCGCCGAGCGCCGTAATGTTCCAGCAATGATACTGACCAGGAGATGACTACCCAGGTAAGAATTGTGTGGTCGGCGATGGATTGAAGACAGGATACTGTTCCAGGTAAGTTTTGTAGTGTTCTTTCTCTCTCTGCAGGTCCTTGGTTTCAGGTAATCTGGCATCAAAGAACTGGACACGTTGAGCGTTACGCTGCCCACAGCAGAATGAAGCAAAGCATGTTCTGCTGTTTGGGTGCAGTTTGCGGTTTAAATAGCTTCAGGTAAAATAGTCCCAGGTCTGCCACATGCAAAGTAGTCCAGGTAAAGTAGTCCCAGGCCTGCCACACCCAAAAGACTAGACCGCATAGCTCAGTTCATTGTAACTGAGCTATGTGTGTGCCTCCATGTTGGCGGAACCTCCCCCCCACTCCCTCACCCCCACCCCCCCCAAGTTAAATAGTCCCAAGTAAATAGTCCCATTCTGTTGGTCTACATGATGGTGATGAGCCTGGCGCCAGGACTGACTCCAAGAGTGTCTTGGATGAGGTTTTAAGGCCTTTGACCTGGCCCTAACTGGAAGGCTGACTTGCCAGTGAGGGCCAAGGGTAAGGTAGGGTAATGACAATTATTTCATTTTCATCCTCAGAAGATGAATACTGTGTCCCTCCTAGTGGTGTCATCACTTCCCCTTGATAGCTGTCTCCTCCCATGTGGTCCCTTCCCCCGGATACCACCCCCAGGGATAGGATCAGGTAGTGTGAGCAAACTGAGGTTATTCTCCCCCCCCCCCCCTATTCCCTGTGGGTCCTCTGCGCAGGTAGCCAACCGGTAGCCAGTGTCCAGATCTCGAGTGGACTCGAGATTTGCCCTGCTGCCCCTGAAATTGTGCTTAATTATTGTTCTTTAAAAAGTATTCACTCTTGTATGTACTGAAGAATACTTACTCTGTTGTGCCTCCAACCACTCTTTTTTTTATCCTCTGCTCAGGTGGCCAGGAAAAGGCCATCGCTCTTGGATCCCAAGCCCGGGGGTGGAAAAGCGAGAGAGGATCGCCTGGGTGGAGTGTATATGTGGGGACTGGGAATGGGATGCCCTTGGGAGAGACATTGTATCCCCCTTTCCTACTAATGACCAGCCCAACCCTTTCCCAGTCTTCATGGAGTATTATAAACCGACTCCCCTGACTTCCTCATATAACAACAACAAAAAGTACTATGACGAGGAAGAGGCAACCGGGAGTAAAGAGGACTAGTTGCTTTTACCATTACTGTACTGGAAGAGGAAGAGGCCTGCTGAGAGCAGTAGAGGTCCTGCATGCCCCCTTAATGATGGTCAGGCAAGGCGTATTGTAAATGCGCACCTGCAGCCCGTTAAGGGGCTGCAGGTGTATAAAAAGCCCCATCAAATGAGTGAGAGGAAGCAGTGACAGGAGCAGTGGCAGTAAAAGTACAGCAGCAGCAGAGAGGCCAAGAGACACAGCAGGAAGCTGCCCATGTGGAGCAGACATACGGTTCAGAGAAGAGCAGCCTGGGAGGTGGGGCTCTGTGGAACCGAAGGAGCCTTGAAAGGAGAGCCGTGCCGCAAGGATGCCCCTTTTTCTATTGCTGGAAGTACTCATTCTCCTGGGGCCAGAAGCCGACCCAGGAGTGCATAAGGGACAGGATGAGGAGCCCTGAGGCAACGATCAGAAGCCGAGAGATCTGCGCTGCATGAACTCGCATCAAAAGCAACCAGTTATAAGCAAACAGAAACCCAGTATGCAAGTGTTTGATCTTACGCGCAAGGCTATTGTGTATCGGAGTGGTTGCGTGAATGGTGATACACATTTTCTAAAAGGTCTACGATCCAAATCCTTGCAAACCAGCAAGCAATAAGACATGTTAATCCTTGAACGAGTTTTGTTGCGGACTGGTTGCATGCACATGAAAGCACATTTTCGAAAGTCTGAGTGCTGGGCATATTTAAAGGCAAACTACAAAGCATACGAAACAAAGTGAATTGAAAATAACAGCGTAATTTACATGAAAACCCTTCAACATTATTGAATGCCAAACAGAAAATAAAGCTTAACAAATATATCTTCACATTCTGAATACCTCACTAAAAGAAGATTACTTATGAAGATTTTAAAGAAATTAAGCTTTATTATTTAAATAAATACACCGTATGCCAAATCCAAAAGTGAATGAAACTTAAATTGCAAGCAATGTTGAATCTACAAATCAATAAAGTGATAAATCAAATAATAATATATTGAACTTTAAAGATTAACAGAACTTTAACAAAGCCACCAAATCCAATGTGTCTAATAATCCAAAGTGAATGGAACTTTGGAGGCGAACTTTAAAAAGTAAATTAATACGAACTGCCATTTTCAACGAAGACAATTTTTTGGTGCAAAGACTAGCCAAATGCAGAGGGTGCAAGTGTGGTGCAGAACGTTAAGAAAATTGGGAAAAAATCAAAAAATCAACACATAATTGAAAGTAAGTCTTGGGGAAGGGAACCCAGAGGTTTGAACTATTTATTGACTGGAGGACAGAGCTTCTGAATATTTTGTGTTTTGAACCGGGTTTTGGAACTTGGGAAAGGGAACCCAGAAGTTCTGGATAATCCTATATCATTTTGGAACTTAAGGCAATACTGAAACGTTTGTTAAAACAACTTTATACTTGGCGAAGGGAGCTGCAAGAAAACTGCAAGCTGGACAAAGCTCTGAACTTTATGCTGAACACTATTTTTGTTGATTGTGGACATCCCTACACATTGTAGGAGGTTAGCTATGAGGGCAAGTAAAGGTTTTGGACACAGACATATTCCTTAATGTGAATTTCCTTGGTTTTGGTAGGGCAATCCCACCATAGCATAGGGCAAGATAGGTTTTTCACTCCTGACATTCAAGTTAATAACAGTGATTACTTTAAACTTTGAGTCTGTGCCTTACTCCAAGATTCCTTCACAGTAGCAGCTGCCTTTCCCTGGCCACATGGGAGAAGACTTTAGGCTGGGGTTTGGTGAGGACTCCACAGGATTCATCACACTGTGGATGAATTAGGATTCAGATCAAGACGTGTCTTGATTGAGGTCCAAATCATATGTGGTTCCTGTTGATTGTTCCGCTATTTGAGGTAATTGATGTTGAGTAGTTCCTCGGTTTTACGACTATCGGACTGATCTACTCAAAACCTCTGATCATTTTGTAACTCTGAGATCACATATGCACCCTCCATTCAGCTCAAAGCTTAGTGTTGCTACTTGGTAACAAGGCCACAGCTTGGTCACTGTCCTGTAAAAGCCAGAATCCTTGATAGTGATTGGATTTTGATTTCTGTTGGGCTTTTAGACAACTGTTATTTACTGACTTGTTGCCTTTAACCACCTGCTTCCTTTTTGCTTGGACTCAGGAGCGAACCATTACTCATTTGTTGTTGTTTCTCTGTCATCTTTCAGGATATCTATGCCATATCAGGAATGCCTTCCCAAAACAAGCAGAATGGACTAAAGCCAGATGGCAGAGAAGGCCACAAATGTAAGAGCTCTAACCAATACCACCCTTGCCGATTAACATCTTTTTTAGAAGGGACTTTAGGATGTAATTAAATTGTTCAATGAGGCCATTCATCTGGGGATGATAGATAGTGGTATGGAGAGCTCAAATCAGCATACCCTTCTGTATGTTGTGTTCATGATTTTTCAAAATCAGCTAACACCTCCTTCAGGAATCCAACCAGATAAAGAAAACTGCATTGCAAATAGGGTTGCCCATGCTGTTGTGCAAATGGGTGGACGAAGGCAATCTAGTAGCTTACTCAAGGATGTTTAATGTCAAGGCATAAAATAACCGGTATCACATCGCAATTCACTGGACAAGAATGATCAATTGCTTTTCATTTTATAAATCATGTCGCACTAACTGCGATGTAATTTCAGAGAAGGTGAGCATGTTTATTATTCTTTGTACCAAGCTCCAGGACATTACAGGGCCTATACAAAGGAAAGCTGAGATCCAGGCTGACCCAAGAGTTCACTTTTAAAGAGCACTTTGGCTGATGGAAACTGGAGATAAGAGTGACTATGTGGGAGTGTGTCTGTCTTCCACTGTAAATATTAGGAGGGATGCAGGATGGCACTAAACAAGTTAACCCTTTCTCTCTGATCATCATTGCTTCCACCTCTGTACCCCAGCATTTTTCTATTTCATCATTTGTTTGCTTAATTTTAAACCCTTAAAAGGTGTACCCCTTTTTTATGTTCACTTTGCTCTCCTGTATCCACCGCCCCTATAACTTTCTCTCTTGCCCATCTCCCCTCATCACTTCTGAGAGGCTCTTCTTTCATCTATTCCTTTCTCACACATCTTGCTTCCTACATCAATTGTCTAATCCCCCTCTCTTGCCTGTCCACCTTTGCTAAGCTCTATATTCCACTCAGACTGCAATGGCCTTAAACATGATAGGCCTTCATGTGCGCATGCAAAAGGCTATTTTGTCATGCATTTGAAAGGATGTGAAAGGCGGAGTGTACACATGTGCATTTTTCGTGTGCATGCATGTGAAAGGCTACAGTTGTTTGTGCCTAAAAAGCTATGCTGCATATAAAAGGCTAGGTGTGCACATGTAAGGCGGAGGTCTGTGTGCATGTGAAAGTCTGCATTGCTCATGCGAAGCTGCAGTGCCATGGTATGTGTTGCTGTGTGCATTTTACATGTTACCATTTGGAGACCATCTTAATTCAATGACGGCACCAAAAGCTAACATTATAGTTAACCCATCTATTAACAGGTTCTATAGTCCCAGCCAAGCATGCGAAGCGTAGACTATTCTTTTTTTAATGAATACACATGCCATGTGATGGGAACTTGTAATGCATGCTGGCATTAAACTCATGACAAACATAACTTTCCTCTCCACTGAAAGTTTCCAGGTTTATAATTTAAGTTGCTGTGCAATACATGAAGCCTCCCATAATATGCATATGTATTGACATCGCTGGAATCGATACCATCATATGTAGCCTTGGATACTAAATGTGATGATGGTAAGTTACATTACAAAACGTTTTTATTAGTAAGCCAAGAGACACATTTCTGTTCAGATTAAGAGGCATTATCCTTTTTTGTGTAGCATACACATGTTAACTGAATGGCTCGGCTCGTGGGCACGTCTGTGAGATAAAATTATTTGCCAAAGATCAGACACGTTTGTTAATTGTGAAGCCGCAATTTGAGACCAGTCTGCAACATAAGGCCCATAACCAAATATCTTCCCAGCTTTAGTTGGTATAAGTAGTACTTTGGTTTTAAATAACACTCTGTATTGCAGAGATGTTTAGAAAACTTACAAAAAAATTGTCATCCATGCTGAAAAATATATAAATCCATGTTGCGAACAAACACTATGGTTGTAGCTTCAGTTACTAATTCTAGAATGGAAATCTACAAGAATGCAAAGTAATTTTAAGCTAGAAACATCCTAGGAGTTTGGTAAATGTACGTTTCAGACTTAGACACAAACATGAAATATATTGTATGATACGGTCACCTTCTTCTAGTCATTGTTTGACAGAATCAAGCTTGCTACTGGGAAAGTCAACACTTGTCAGAAACAATGTTTCATCAATGAACCACCACTAATAAGGAGCGTGCCATTTAAAGGCTCTGCCGATAGATATGTGTGTGTTTATTTTTACATTTGTATAGCACACTAAACCCAAGAGCTTCAAGGCACTGTTGCATGACCAGCTACTCAGAAATGTACAGACATTGGGATAAGCACAGTGTAGTAGTTGTTCAGTAAATGTTACTGTAGTTTCAAAGATCAGACCAGAACAGGTAAGGGCCTGTGTCAAGCATTCAGGCAAACAGTAGTGTTTTCAGAGTTCTTCGGAAAGTCCAATAGGAAAGATCATCACATAGGGTGGGAGGGAGGAGGTTCCAGTGTTTGGGAGCTGTGGCTGGGAAACTAGAGCCTCCAGCTTTGGTCCTCTTGAATTTAGGCAGAGTGATGTGGTTGGCGTAAGCAGCTCTGGGAATTGTTGACTATTGTTGACTATTTGCGAGGCACTAATGGGAAGCCCTGTTGAATTTGCAAAGGTAGCAGTGTCCAGTCACATGTCCAACAGAAGGCATCCTAATTATAGCACCAGTGGTGAAACAAGCCTGTGAGGTCCATAGGCACTGCTGCCGCACAGGTGAAACATGTCTTGCATTGGCCCCGATTGAAAGTAAGGATATACAAATTTGCTAATCATATACCTTGAATTGCTAATCAAAATATTTTTATTTAGCAGTCTCGACTAATCAGTTTTGCAAGACTAATTTATGCCTTGAATGTTTACTGATGGATAATGCACCACTAAATCCACAACAACCACGGTATATTTGCATAACCTCTTATCGCGGATAAATATATATATTTTAAACGGATACATTTTTTTTTAACATGCGTTTAAAAAAAAAGGTCAGAAAGGTTGTAGAAATAAGAATAAAAAAAAACACCATTATGATACAATGAATACAAGAAAAGAGCAAACGCATTAAACTTCAATCCTCAAACCTGGGGAAGCAGGACCGGCCAATCTTATTCAGTGACCAGCAGAAACTACCTGCAATCCTTCTATACACAAAGACAGTCTGCACACAGAAGGAAAGCCAGACTGCAAATGCTAGTATCTTGCAGCTCGGCTATTACCAGTCAACAACCAGATAGAAATCGGTGCCCACCATCCTACATGGGCAAGTGAGGACAGCTGGGGCCAGCCCTGAACTCACATGGTGCAGACAACTATTACGAGTGATAAGTCTGAAAAGGGCCCCATAACCTGAAATGCTGTTGTTGTACAAACCAAACCGTCACCGTTTTGGGCATTTCTGTGCACCAGGAAATCAACAGGGCTGACTAGACCCAGTGGAAGTGTATCACAGCGAGAGTCCCTCCCGGTAAATCAGCAAGCAACTCTGGGATGCATGGTCTGTGGGTCCAGGCATGTCCAAAACACCAGCTAGCTGTGTGCAGGAGCCAAGCTGAACGTGCAGTTATTCGTAAATGCAACATGCGTTCGTTTCTGATCTTGAATTGGCCCCAATGATAAATGTGTTCGGTTTTCCTTCTTGTATGTACAGTTAGATTACACAAATAGGGAAAATGTTTCACAAATTAGAGCCAATGCATTATTCATTTACCACGATGCCGATTATTTTCAATATATGTGCCCTAAAACAGCTGAAAAAAATATCCAACTTTAAGAAATTGTGCATACATGAAAATGCTTTGAAATGATTATCAAAGGATGAACAAATAATTATTAAAGAAGCAGACAAAGGCGAGAGTGTAGTTGTTCTTAACAGACAAGACTACATTCACACGGGGGGAAGTCCAGCTAGTGACACCGGGTTGCTACACTAAACTCACACGGAACCCGACAAAGGAAGTTGTGAAGGAGTTGACTAAATTAACTAAGATTTGGCACATGAGTTGGCTCCTTACAAATGAAGAGAAAATATTTCTTACTAGAATGCAACCAACTATGACAACGATGTTCTCCTTACCTAAAGTGCACAAGAAATGTGAGACTCCCAGAAGTGTGCCCCATAATTAGTGGCATTGGATAGGCCACAGAGGGGCTTTCTGAATACATTGAGAACGCTATTAAACAACAGGTTTATGCTTTATCCTCTTACATCAGGGATTCAACTCAGATACTACAAATTCTCGAGGGAATCGAGTGGCGATCAGGATACATGCTAGCAATGTTAGACATTAGAAAATCGCTTTACACGTCATTTGAACACTCTTTAGCAATTGAATCAATAGAATTTACATTTAAGGATTTCTCGGCCGCTCAGAGATCATATAGTAATGATTAAAGAATTTCTTAGATTTACTCAGGAAAAGAACAACTTTCTATTCAATAATGACTATTATCTCCAGAAGAAAGGAGTAGCAATGGGTTGGGAGTTAAATATGCCCCCTCGCTAGCTAACTTATTCATGGGGTGCTTTAAGAACATGCATGTGCAGAATGACAATACCCACAGGCATAACATCCACCTGTTGAAGCCTTTTATAGATGAAGTCGTCTTGATTTGGGAGGGCACTAAGAAGAATTTTCAAGGGTTTATAGACTACTCAAACAACAGATTTGGGATTGAGTTCACAGGTAGCATTGACGATACAACTATGGACTTTTTGGATCTCAGAATATATGTAGCTAATGGGAAATTGCAGACGAGAACCGTTAGAAAACCAACAGTGGTGAATTCTATGTTGCATGCTGCAAGTTGCCATAAGAGATTCACTATTGACCACATCCCTGTGGGAGAATTCTACAGGGCACGTAGAAACTACAGCAATTACTCTGTATATGAGGAGGAATGTAAGCTACTCACCGACAAGTTTTGTGAGCAAGGGTACTCAAGGAGATGTGTCCAAAAGACACATGATCAAATCCAACATGTTGAGAGAAAGGTTATGATAAATCGCACACAGGCAACAAAGAAACAGCCAAAATCCAATGTTCATTTTATAACCAAGTATTCAAGGGAAAGCAACTTGCTCTATAAAAATGGTTCAGAAACATTGGCACATTTGAATGTTGGATACATATCTTAAGCAATATATTGATGAGAAACCATTGTTTATATATACTAGACCTCCGATGATTAAGAGGAAGGTGAGCCCATAATTTTTAAAAACCAAGTTTTTACCAACTGTTAGCCAATGGTTGACATCTACACACAGGGGTTTTATTAAGTGTGGAAGCTGTAGCATGTGCAGGTATGCAGACCTGGATACTGAGAATTTCATTAGGCAAAGGAGGAATAGAAATTAAGTTTAAGAATTGTATTAACTGCCAGTCAAAATATATAGTAAATGCCATCATGTGTATCGATCAGAAAATATATGTGGGCAGTACTATTAGAAAGTTGAGTGTAAGCATACGCAAACATCTTTCTAGCTTGGAACAGTCAGGACCAGAGGTTACCATTGGCCACTCACTAGCAAGAAATACACCAGATGGGGAACAAAGCCGACATACATTTTATTGGATTACAGAAAGCAAGGGGTGGTAAAAGGGTTGGAGATCAGAAACTTACCCTCAGATAACTGGAATCAAGACGAATCTGTAATCTACAATCTACCACATGTGTCTCAATAAAGAACATGAGCTTAATGTGTTTCGCTAGATCTTTGTTCAATATACGTATTTAAGACACAATATGTATTCGGCAATGACTGTTACACAGGCAATTGTAATCGGCAATAAGCTGTGAACTACAATGAACCATCATGGTTTTCAAAGAACATGAGGTCAGTATGTTTTTGTAGATGCTCCTTTGTAGTCTGTATTTGTTAACTGAATCAAAGTATTTGCATATTGTGATAGTAGACATGATACACAGGTGACTCAATATTTTAAGTTCAAGCTGTGATACCAATATATATGCATGTATTAATTGCACTATGTATTTGGTCTTGATGTTAATGGGCATGATACATAAGTGTGTCAATATTCCAGTTGCACCCCTGACATGGGTGAGCTACCCGACTCATTTTAATAATGTGTAAAACCAAGACTGTAATGTACATCAAGTGTGCATATGATGACCCTTGTTTTTATATAATATACATTCTACTCAAATGATAACTTTTTATTTGTTTGGGACTGGAGCCAGTAGATACCAGGTTAAGTAGGGGAAGGTGTAGCCAGGAAATATATGTTAATTGGTTCAAATATTATATACAAACTGATCAATTTATCTTTATCGGGACATTGGTGGCGTCATGGATTAAAGATATGTCATCCAGTTACTTTATGGTCGTGCCAGGATTGATTTGCACATACACTCTAAGAGTACAGCCACAATCCCGGACTGCAAAGAGTAACCACCAATGTGGAGACTTAATTACCAGCTTCGTGATACTTTCAAGGGTTTTATTTGTGCAAGACAATTACGGGGAATAGACTACAATCCAAATTCTGTTCATATACACTAGCGAGTTGGTAATATCCAATTTAATTAATTGAATAGAGGATCCACCGCTCTTTGAGTAAATTCAGGGGTAGAATGTACCAATATTAACAGTGCACAGAGACAGACTATTTAATACGCAACAGGGACACTTTTTCAAACAATGGTAGTACTTGTGCCAGACTTATTCTGCAGTATTTTTGGATACATCTGACAATGGTGGATCATCGTACAATAGTCGTTATTTTATAAACTGTATATAATATCGTATGCCCACAATAAAATGCGGCAGGCATTTGTTGATTTTTCTTTTTTCGTGTTGCGGCTATGACATCACGCGTCACATACGCATGCCGTCAGTCGTGGCATAAATAGATCATCCAAAATGGCACCAGTAGGATGCACCCTAACAGGGCATCCTCAATTTTCTCAGAGGAAAAGACTTAAAAATGGTAAGGGACACCTTTATGGCTACTACAAGCTTGGGTGGTAATTCTAAACATTTGGCAAGGATATGATTTCTCATTGAATGACTCATTAGTTGGAGATGATAACCACAAAGATACAAAGATTGTGCATACATAATGGATTACCTACATTAACAAGAGCTTACCCATCCAAAAGGTTTTTTGCAGATGGATCTTTGAATTTTGATTGAGAACACAACGCCTTCATGATATTTAAGAAGTGGAATCCACATAATCTTTATATTCTGTGAACATAAGGTGTAAGTGATACTGGTGAGTTATGTATTTCAATTTGACTGGTTGATCTAATCTTCAAATGAGCCAATTATAGCTCATTCATCCATACAGACAGTAGCACTTCCATGTATGAGGACTTTTATTTGGAAAAATGTACTATTGGAAGACAAATACCACTAGTCCCTTTCGGCGAGTTTAAACTAAATCACGCACCAGCGGGTAGCATGTTGCATGGACAGATACACACCACCAGCACACTGGGTGGAATGCGGCACACTTTTTTGTCTGCTTTAGGTCATCACACACTGGATTTAACCGCTTATTTTGGAATAATTAGGAGTGGGGGCATGTGGCTGTACTCAATGAGAGATTGGACTTGTTTATATCAAAGTACTTATGTTCCAGACTGTGGGACACACATTTTATTAAAATGCCACTATATAGGGTATAACATGATCTCAAAACCGCATGACCACTAATCTTGAGAATGTATATGTCAAATAGATACATGCATTTAAACAAATGTGCTAAATGTTAATTTTAGTTTTTTGTTTTCTTGTTTGTATTTCTGTCTGGATTCTTTATTATTTGATTTACATTGAGAAATACCAATAATGTACCTTGTGTACATTTCATGATGGATTTGCATCCTTGTGTTTGGATATATTCTGTAAAATGTATTTTGTTTAGGGATGTTATGTGTGATAATTACAGTAATTTCGAGGCCATTGTTTGCCTTGATAAAGACAGAATGAGTCGAAACACGTGTCGATGGGGCACATTAGAAAATGGAATACAAGACGCGCAAGAAAACATTTTTTCTTGATTTGTGTTCTTTATGGTTTAAGGACTTATATGATTTATTTGCTGGATTAAAATTTAATTTGAATAAGCGCAATTTATCTGGTCTAAAACATTTTTAACTGTTACTTTGAAATGATGCTTGTTAGTGCCATCAGATTCTTGTTATACCTTTCCACACTGATAAAGTGGTACTCAAAAGAGAAATCTCTGGGCCCTGGACCCCTCTGCCTGATATTGCAATATATTTGGAGCATTGCTATGATATATTTTTTGCAATGGCCAATAGCTGAGAGCTTAGGGCTGTGGCCAGTGATCCAACTGTAGATGCCAAATACATTTTTAAGAGCAGGTCCAAGGTTAGATTTTGTTCCTGGTAGGTGGTGAATGGAAAAAGGGTGCGTAAAGAGGAACTAGCTTTTCCAGTTGAATTAGGCAATATGGTATCTCCTGTGGTGGTAAGAGGGTTTGAGTCTTGACTGTGCCTGCAATTCTGGTATAAGGATTTGCTTATGAATCTCGCCAGGGTCACTGTTGCAAAGGCAGAGTGGGACCTACCTTGCAGAGGAGGTAGTGAGGCAAATTGGGTTTGCATATTGGGGATGCTACCACAGGGAAGGTTGGGGCCATATTATACTGTACTTATAAGAAGGGGTCACTGCCGAGGGTTTGATGGATTCACAAATGGTGGGCTCAAGGCAAAAGGTACCTTGACATCACTATTGATGGGAGATTCAGGGATGGCTTCAGGACAGGCTGATAGGGAAGTGTTGCAGAGGAGGTTATAGGGCAAGTGTGAGGTCATTAACTTGGGCAGCTGTTAGGTAAATATGTGATCATTCTGTAGCAGTGGGAGGAGTGACTTGGCCTTCAGCCGGAGTGCAAATTCCTTTAATCAGCTAAAACATTTGTCGAATGCATTCAGGTTATTGTTGGGTTAATGAAG
Organism: Ambystoma mexicanum; assembly: GCF_040938575.1. Taxonomy (NCBI): domain Eukaryota; kingdom Metazoa; phylum Chordata; class Amphibia; order Caudata; family Ambystomatidae; genus Ambystoma; species Ambystoma mexicanum. The sequence continues at coordinate 1,034,774,442 of NC_090921.1, forward strand.
CATAATCTGATTATTCTTGTAGATGAGTATGGTAATATATGTGGGTTACATGGTGGTTGATGTGATAGCCAGTTTGCAGCCATTTGGGATGAAGGTGGCAAATTAAGTGTGGCTGAGTTTTGGCGCAAATAGAAGTGCCCGATCTGTAGAACAAGAGAGTTGTATTCATTTTGGCAGTTTTGGAAGAAGGCCAAGTACTTGATATGAGAGTCTTGTGTTGTGATAGAGAAGGATCAGACTGATTTCCTTCTACTTCTTTTTGAAGTGGCTGATCATGGTCCAGATCATCGATAACAGTAGGGCCAGCTTTAATGGGGCACATGGTTTGTGTACAGGAGCATATGTGCGGAGGGGGGGTGGTTTAGGGGGAAGAAAAAGATGGCGGTGCCGGTGGGAAGAGTAGTAATATGTCCAATCTGGTCTAGTGTGTATGGGATAGTTTACATATTGTGTTTTTGTTATTCAAATCGATTATAGCATGGCTTCATTTACCCAATCCCTTACAAGTAATCATGAAGAGGCATGCAGAATACAGATTTTAATTCTGTTAAGGAGAAACTCAGAAAAGTCAAAAAAATAAGGGCGCATGCAATCCTGAATAAGTACCTACATTGTTAATAAAAGCACTAGCAGCTTAGATGGCTACATATAGGCAGAGTTGCTGGTAATTTTAAACAAATGCAGATCAGACGTGCTAAAGGGGCTATTTTCTGAATAAGATCCATTTGTGGCAATATCAGCATCACAATGTAGAAAAGGCTGAGCGATTTAGATCCCCTGCAGTCATCCCATGGGAATTAAAAACAAAAGGCTTCCAGATACAAACATCCAAAGAGATGGCTCTCAAAAAAATAACAAAAAGAGGAAAGCACCAGGCAAAAGGCACAGACCTTTTTAAAAGTAACCATTAAATCTGCTTTTTTCACTCTCCCCCTACTCTCCCTGCTGCAATAAAGCATCCGCTGCTTTGCTTTATGTGCTTCACCTCCAGTCCAAAAAGCAAGTTATCCTTGTGGAAAGACACTAGCTCAAACCCTTGAGACGCTAATCTGCAAAATATTGAGGTGCAGATTTTGATAGTACTTCCTTTGAGCAACAGCCAGGGGTATGCTAACTACCAGTTTGAGTTGAAAAAGGGTTACAGCAGATTCATATTTCCGACAGACTGAAGACGTAGCACAGTGGCACTTTACATCAATGTGGATCCCTGGCAAGAAGATACATTTAATTATCAATCAGCTCATTACTTCATGAATGCACTACAGTGGATGTGGTCGACTAACACAAAATGACAGAGACTGGAGGAACCATAACCAATGGGATGTTTTGCTGTTATGAGCAAACACCTAGACACCAGCCATTCAAAGCAAGTCATAAGGATCTTTGGACCCAAAGGTCTACTCATCAATCCCCCAACCTACAAGCATTGCTCGTAGAGCCAAAGCTATTCTTATCAGCAGCTGATGTATGACCAAGACATTAGGATTAGTTGAGCTCCTCTGCAAACTATTCTAACTCCTCTCACAAAGTGATCTGCAACGGGAATGTACTGCTCCACAAAATCTCCAAATAAAATAATAAAATGTTTACCCTCAACTGATATATAGCCTTGCTTTGTTCTCATATCATCCTTACCAAAACCACTGAAAGAAATTGAGTTTATTCCCCTACCACCTGAGTGAGACTGTTGGCTTTGGAAGAGGATGGCCCTTTAAGTAAAAAGAGTTCAAATGATCAATGGATGGGGTAATCACCATGTGGTGTGTGCAGAAGGGACTGACAGGGTACAAACATTACATTCCCACTTCTAGATCTTGCAGTTATATATATTATGTGCCTTGCATTGAACTTTCTCATCAACCTCTGGGTCAGCAAGGACAGTCACACCATCTGCATTCAGAGATAACATTATAAATAGTGCTGTGCTTTATGGATTTTGTACACAGATATTACCTGCTCCTTCGATGTTCGTTTTCTCCACCTTCTCTTCTGTTGGCTTATGCGGGCAGAAAATGGCAGTGTGGTTCCATTGCCCACACTCAAAACATTGAGGCTTAATGTGGCCCTCATGCGATCGTTGGCCTCTCTCCTCGCCAAACACCAGGGATTGTAAAGGTGCTTTAGGTATTGTTCTTCCTTCCCCAGTGGGTGGGGTTGATGGACCAGGTTTCTGGTTGAGAAGGGGGGATGGATTTCCCACTTGAATTCTTTGATAGGCTGTGGCCATGTCGACAGCTTCATGTATGGAAACAGCAGGATGTTCTCTTATACATACCTGCATCCAGGGTGGTAAAGCTTCAATGAATTGTTCAAGATATATCAAGTCCATGATACCTTGCTTGGACTGTTCATTAGGCTGCAACCAACGATCACAGGCATCCTTGATTCTAGAATACAGGGCCTGAGGGGTATCACCTGGTTGCAGCTTCTCTGCCCTGGCCTTTAGCCGATAGAATTCAGGATTAAGGCCAAGTCTTTCCAAAATGGACTTTTTAAACTTTAGGTAAGGAGTATCCCCAGTCAGATTAGCTGACTGACAAGCTATTTGGAGTTTGCCAGACAATAATGGAGCAATGTAAATACCCCATTGCTCCTGCGGCCAGCCAGCTTGAGTTGCCACACTCTCGAAGTTCGTAAAAAAAATTGCGGGATCCTCCCCCTCTTGAAACTTGGCCAAATGATGGGCAGGGGCTGGAGGATTAATTCGGGCCTCAGAAAAAGCCATGGCCACCTTTTCCAATGCCTCTGCTTGCTGGGTTTGAGCCGCTTCATACGCTTTAATCATTAGCTCCCGATCAGCCCGGGCTTGTTCTTGGAGAAGTCGCTGTCCCTCAACGAGGCTTTGCAGCAGCTGCTCCATCATGGATGGTGAGGTCTTTACGATATGACCTCCGGCTCTGCTTCTGATCTGTAACAACGGGTGTAAGAAGTAGTATATGGAGATTCAAACAGATTTACGGAGTTGGCGCTGTAGGGTTCTCTTCTGGGCTCCATCAGGTCCCTCTCCTGTGGTTTGTAAGGTATTCTGGGTAGCAGCGGTTCCTGTTCTTTCAGACTCCTGTGCAGATAAAGGAGAGTTATAATCACCATCCCCACTTTCAGCAGTACATATATCCCCTTTTATTCCCTCCCTCCCTCACTCACTCACTCTCCTATGCTTCATGGTTGGTTGATGTAGGCTAATTGTATTAGTCTCCTACCGGCAATTACCTTAACCCCTCCCTCCCCCCTCTCCTATGCAACTTAAATTGTTAGTGGAGCCATGCAAAAGACGTCAAGCCACTTCTACTCCAATCCTTCAGAGATCTGGGGCGAATATAAAAGGAGTATGGCCCTGTGTCCCAGGCAGTACAGCAGGAAAGGGCTCTCCTTTCTGATTCAACTCACCCCCACTGATGAAAGGACAGCGACATCCTCCCAGAAACTAAATTGTCCACTCTACCAGACTGTGCAGTAATCAGGTGCCATGGATAGCTTTCAGCTCCACCAAGCCCTGGTTTGGGCACACCCAGTATTGGAGCCCGCAGCCCAGTGTTACCTCTCCCCTGTGCTGAGCACATCCGAGCTGTCATGGTACAAGATGCCTATGTAAGGGCGGAACAGCAATTATTCAGTGTTTTTCCCCCTTGAGCCTTTTGATAAGTGATTTCTTTGAGTGCCTTCCCCCTTGAGTTGTATGTTAATAGTGGTTTTTCATAGCCTAAACAGCTAGTGATTAGGTGGTGGGGGGAGTTAGGGGTTAGAGGCCAGAGGTTAGGGTAAAATAAAAAAGTAAAGTGTGAAATCCAGGAAGTATATAATCTCAATGAAAAGCCCTTAGAGGGGCTGGAGAAGAAGGATTGAAAAAGGGGGTTGGGGGCTGAAGGAGAATAATACTCCAAGAACACAAATCTTTACAAGGCCACATATTCCCTTTGTCCCAGGTGGGACAATAGAAGAGCTCCCCCTTCTGCTTGGAATGCCAATATTCCACCTCCCTCCCACAAAGAAGAGCCAAGCTAACTCAACATCAAACCCTATTCGGGCCAGCCTCAAGGACTCCCCCACACACTATGTGGGAACTGGGAGGCAAGGACCTTTCCCCAAGCAGAGCAAGACTAAGACAGCCCTTGACTGGGTGTGCACAGGACCGCAGCTCGTGGTCCCTTTGCAATACAAACTGACCTTTATCGTGGCACTAAATAATTTTTAAAAAAACAGTAAGCATTCCTGATTTTTATCAGTTAGAAACAATTCATCTTTCAGTTTCTCAACTTCATCACTTCCACATTGCTTTCTAAATGGGCTGGAGATTTAGGGCAAAAGCACAGATAATTATTACTCCAAGTGTCTGCGGTGTTTGTGTAGTATGACTAGAAGAGTACAATGTTAATATTGTCATCACACAATAACAGGCAAAGAAATGAACAGAGAAAGAAAGGTACATTTTACTGATCTTAACAATGCCTTCCAGGTAGTTCTATCCATCTTTAAACTGTATTAGGCTACCTTTAAACCTGCCAAGACTGTTATAAATAGTGGCATATGACTTGAAACAATATTGCAATGATATAGCACTCAATGTAGAACTGATTTATACAGACAATCATGCCAAATAGAAAGTTAGAAAAGGTTCTTAAAACACAGTCTTCACAGTGTTTCCACAAGAATATGGCTAGATTTTAGCAGCGCAGACAGAAACCAAAACGGTCATAAACTTAAACACTCCACATATACCTGGTGCGTGTGGGGCCAATAAAAACACATGACAAAAGAAGTGCAGTTTCAAAGTTGGTTTATTAAAAATCAGGAGGTGGTTGGGATAAAGGTGTATGAGGGACTAGGTGTTTACCTCCAACTAAACTCTTTTGGAATGATCGAAGCACAAATGTATCAGGCTGGGCCAAATAAACTGGTATCAGGATTCCCTCTACTACTAGAGATACTAGTTTCCCTCAGGATCACTATGCTTAATATAGTCTCAGAGATAAAGCACTCACCTGCTTCTGTATTCTCCAGCAGGAAATCAAAGATATAGTGACTAGGCCTTTGCTCGATTCAAAGTAAAAGAGAAATAGCACCTACATGCTTCTTCACAACAATTAACTTTAACATAGATGTAGAACCCAGCTTACTGTTTGTAATCTATCCAGGAGGATTAGAGTGCCGCAGTTAACTTGCAAGGGATCTCTTGCCCATTGTTCTTCTAGCAGATATGGTGCCCTTCTCACTTGTAAGCAATCCAAATCTCTTAAGAATTCCCAGGCCTTCCAGCTCCTCTGACTTTTCAGCTTCCTGAGCACAGCAGCTAGCCCAGTCTGCCAGTATTCCTTAGTCTGCTTCTGTGGTCTGGATAAAGACATTTCTTCCGACATCCTTGAGTCTGGATCCCTCCCTCCACTTTCTTGTGACCCACTGGTTCCTGAAGGACAGACGGCCATTCCGTGGCTTGCTTGGGCCTTTTATAGGCATGTCCTTGCCATTCTTTATCTAACTTTTTGTCCAATTGGTGTCAGGCTCAATTTGCACCGACCCTTTGGAATGAGCGCTTGAATGCTTGATCTGTCAAAGTTGCAGCAGGTCAGTGGTTTTCCGTAGGGTTATGAGACCCTTCACAATCAGTTGTGCCTCATCTGCATAGTTAGGCAGTCAGTCCGTGGGATCCAATGATTTTCATCAGGGGGGACATGTAGTTGTTGAAGAGTGTGTGGGGGAGGCTGGATCCCTGTGGCACTTTGCAGGAGATGTTTTTGGTATTTGATGTGAAAGGAAAAAAGTAGGTTCTTTCAGTTTGATTTGTGAAGAATGAGGTTAAGCCACCTTAGGGTGGATTCCTGTATGCCACATTCCAACAGTCCTTTTATTAGGGTTGCGTGGCTAATTGTGCTGAATGCCGCAGATATGTCCAGTAGTAGGAGGGCATATTGGGTGGGGCTGTCTGCGGATTCTGTTCCTCTCATCGGTTTGAAACCAACTTGCGTGTGGTTGAGTATTCTGTTTGTTTCAACTTCTTTAAGTAGGATTTTGTGTACATGGTACACCTGTTTTTTGCTGGGTAGGGCAAGTTGGATAAATGCCTGTAGTTGCTTGGATCTTCTGCACTTTCCGATTACTTTTTTTTTTTTTTAACAATGGCTTGAAGCAGGCCGATTTGAGGGAAGTTGGTACAATTCCTGTTTTAAGCGACAGACTCCTTAGGAGCCGGAAGTGTGTCGCTGGGGTTTAGTGGTTGAAGCTGTCCAGGGGGGAGGGGGCAAAGGGTCTCTGGAGATCCTGCGAGGTTGGGGTCCTTGATAATGGAGAAGATTTCTTCAGTAATTGGTTCGAGGCAAGAGAGTCTTGCTGAAGTCAGTGTTTTGCCACTTGTCTGTGCTTCAGCGGTTATGGTTCTATTAGAGCGGTTTGTGTTGATGGTCTGTTGGATTGTTTCTCTTCTTTATCATGAGTAGTTGGTGATGCTGCCACATAGTGCTCGTGTCAGGAGAACGACTTTGTTGCAGGATGAAGGTTTTCTTTTTACATCAGTTTGATCATTCTGAAGAATTATTTTTGTGGGTTGGTTGCCAACTCAATTCTTGTAGTGTAGTATTTTTTTGTTGTTGCTTTGAGTACTGTTGATTTGTATGGTCCGAGTTGTCTTTGGTATTCGATTTTGTCTTGTCAGTTGGCGTGTTCTCTAATATTTTTTTCTATTTTGCGGTTGTTTCCTTTTAGTTCTTTCAGCTCCATTTAGCAGCAAGATTTTTTCGTCTGATTTTTGAAAGGTTTTGCTGGTGCTAGGTGGTCTAAGGCCTCGGTAATCCAGGACCCGAATAGCAAATCTGTGAAGGACTCCAGGTCTAGGCTCTTCCAGTTTCTTTTCTTGGTGGCGTGCAGTATCTCCTTCCCGGCTAGTAAGCTGTTTTGGAGTTTGATGTAGAATTGGATCAGGTAGTGGTTGATCCATACCATTGGTGTAGGTGGTGCGGATGCGCATAGTCCTCTGCAGGAGATTGCGTCCAAGATATATCTGGCGTTGTGGGTGGATCCATTTACTATTTGCTATTTGCTTGAAGTGGAGTGTTTCCAGGAGTGCGCAGAGTGAGTTCACTGAGGTTTCTTTTTCAAACCAGATGTTGAAGTCTCCCAGTATGACTAGGGTGCCATGGTAGGTTGATAGTATGGCGATGGAGTCTGCCAGTTTCGTCATGAAGTTCGGGTTGTAGGAAGGTGGTCTGTAGCTCATGCGGAACACCATGTTGGCTTGGTCATGGAGTTCGATCTTGATGAAGAGGTCTGCCTGGCTATTAGCTTGCAAATTGAAATTGTAACCCCTGCTAAAAGGCGACATACAATACCCAAGGATGGCCAACTCTGCTGAATACCGAAAACTAGGAGGGAAACACAAAACAATATGGCGAGCGATTTCCTAGGCTTTTATGCCTGGTAAGGATACAGTGTGTCGGTTCTAGGAGTGAAACTCGCCCCCAGGTCGTGGGATAGGGGTTGGAGAAAATTCTACAAGGTCTAAAGGGCAAAACACATAGAAAATAAGAGGAAGTCTCTCTGGTGAACAGTGTTTTAAGAGATAACAAGTGCACGGTTCCATACAAGAAAGGATAAAGTCTCCCAGACCAATGTCCAGTTCCCAAATACAAATCCTAGGCTTCCAGGGATGCCTCGTCCTGTGGCCTCCTTCAGTTCACTTACGGTCTTACAGTATTTCAAACAACCGAGCAGATTCCCTTCTTGGTATTGATACTTGCTTTGTGGATACTCACCACTCAGCTTCACGGGTTGTAGGCACAATCCACCCCTGCCAGCCAGAATTTATGAATTCCCCTGGCCTTAGAGGATGCCTCAAAGGAATTACTGGCAGAAATCTCTCCACTCCACTCTTGGTACCTTTCCAAAGGAGGCTGTCCTCCCCCAATAGCCACGATTCATCCTCCTGGGTTTGAGCCCACTCCAGACACCTCGTTTTCCTTTTTATCATCTTTATTTAATATTTTCAAGCTAAACAAGTGGAAGAATACAACAGTCAACACTTTGAACAATATAACCAGTTTGCTATACATCACTAGATAGGCAACTATATCAAATCAATCTTCACCCCGTTAAATCAATTATATATTCTTTCAATCAGGACAAAATTCTTCCTTCCTAGACATTGTTGTCACAATAACAAAACATTCTTGTACATCAAACAGTAACACAGGACAAACATTCAGACAACCACAAAAACCAAAAAAAAGAATTAAAAACAATTAAAAAAAGGGAGGGAAATGCCATTTTTCACAAACTCCATATAGCTGAAGATACTCCTAAACCATTCAAACATCACTAAAAGGTGTCCACAGGTTCAAATAGCTTTCCTCCCTACCCTGTCCCTGAAACATAACTCGCTCAAACTCTGACAATACCAGTACATCATTCACCCAGCTCTCAATGTACGGCTTTTTCCTTGTCTTGCACACCCTCAACACCTGCTTTGCTGCCATCACAAGCACCTTGTCAATCCAATGCTCAAACTGTCGAGCAATTTCACACCGCCCTTTACCTGCTAACAGCAGTACTTGTAAAGGTGTCCTGGGGATGCTTACCGATAATATCGCATCCAATCTATCCAACACTTCACTCCAGAATTTCAATGTTCAAGAGCAGTACCACAACATGAGAATAAGTGTCCCCTTCTCCTTTCCACATCCCCAACATACACCATTGTCAATCAACCCAAACTTACACAGCGGCACCGATGTCCAATACAGATGTTCTAAGGTTTTTTTGATGGATAATTCTTAACTTAAGGTTCAACTTACTCTTATATCCCACCCGCCACATTTGTCCCCATTCCCTTTCTGTAATTTTACATCCCAATTCCTCCTCCCATTTTCCCAGTAACCTTTTCCAACATTCAGCAACGAAGCAACTAATTGGCATAAGATTTAGGTACGTGGAGAGGTAAGAAAAATAGCATAACCTGTTGGCTCTTTCTCTAACGGCAGAGATAACATACTTGCCTCCGACTCAAAAGGGATTCCAGTTCTATAAGCCTTTTCCTTTCTCTATTAGCTAAATGAAAAACCTATTACAGCTCCTCAAACGTTAGCATTCGCCCATCTCGCACTATATCCCCTATGCTTAAAATCCCTTTAGAAATCCATCTTTGCCAATTTAAGGTCTTATTTTCAATCTTTAGGCCAGGATTGAGCCAAATAGATGCCTTATAATTTAAATATACATTCCCATTAGAATTAATCAACCATCATACAATAATTTCCCTAGTCACATCGATAGATGGTAATTTGCAAGCTCCTCTAGGTAATTTCTCTATTGAATAAATATTATTTAACTTCAAAATCAAGATAATCTATCCCTTTCTATTGACAGCCAAACTTGCTCACATTCATTCTCTGATGACATATAAAGTGCTGCCTTTTTCAATATGAACCCTGTAATACTTTTCCAGATCCGGGTACCCAAAAACCCCCTTTTTAGTACTACGTAACAGGACAAATCTCAGGGTCTTCCGTCTCTTTTCTTCTCACCCCATAGGAAGTTCTGAAAAACTCGATTTCTTTAAACCTTTTTATTTATTTTTAGAAGCTTAAAGGCAAGGATTGCATAACAAAGTACTTTCGGTAGGAGGGAAATCTTAATTGAATTGATCGTTGCCCAAATCCCCAGATCCAGCTGTTCCCATTTCCTTATATCTCTATTTAGTACTTCCACAAATCATCTACTTTATATCTTTAAATCAGATAGAATCCTAAATATCTTACATGTGCCTCGAACCATTTACAGTTCCAATCAGAAAAATCTCTCCTGCAGGTCAAGGTAAGCAGAAACACTTCCTTCTTATCCCAATTAATCTTGTGCCCCGAGAGATTAGCCACGCTTTCAAATGCATTTTTCAGAATCACACTACCTCCCTCTAAGTTTGAGAGGATCACCACCATATCATCTGCATAAGATAGCACCATAACTTCTTTGAGCCCAAACCTCAAACCCCTGATTCCTTGCTCATTACATATAAAAGTTATGGCTCCAAAGCAATATTAAATAAGAATGGTGATAAGGGGTAGCCCTGTCTCGTTACCCTCGTTAAATTGAATACATCAGATAATTCATTATTCACCCAAATGCATGCTTTACCTGCACTCTTGAAGACAATTGAACACCCTGAGGAAGTTACTCCCAAATCCAATTTTTTTGCATTGTAAATTTCAAAAAGGTCCAATTTACTCTGTCAAGTGCTTTCTCAGGCGTCCATGAAAATTAATGTTGTATTTGAGATTTCACTTTGGCGCAGACTCATTATGTCAATAAGCGTTCTTATATTGTCATACCCAAATCTATTTTTCATAAACCCTAACTGCGACTCATGGATTACTTTCCCTAATACATTTTTCCAATCTATTTGCCATTATTTTAGCAAATATGTTCACGTCTACATTCAGCAAGGATATTGGTTTGTAGTTACCACATTTTTTATTGTCCCTCCCCTCCTTCGGGATAAGCGTAACCATGGCCTTGCTCATCGATTGACATATCTCCCCCTTCTGTATGAAAGAGTTAAATAGTCTACATAAGATAAGAGCCAGGAAATGTACGTAATTTTCTATAAAATTCTACCAGTAGGCCATCCAATCCTGGGGATTTCCCTACCTCGAGTTACTTGATTGCCAACACACTCACATCAATTTCAATCTCCAGAGACATGCCACCCTCCAACTTTAGTTTAGCAATGTCTATATACTAAAAAAAAAAAATCCTCTAGATCAGAATGCGAGGAAGATACTTCTTCCGTATAGAGCGCGTCATAAAATCTTTTAAAGCACGTACAAAAATCGACATTCCTCGACATCAGTTGGCCAAGTTCATTCTCAAAGCCCTGAATAAATGATTTCTCCACTATCCCATTCAATTTATTGGCTAACAGCCACCAACTCTTGTCTCCACATTCCCAATATGTCTGCCTCGTGAAAAAGAGCCCCCCGCTCTGCCAACAAATTGGTATTACTTGATAAAGTTTCTTGAACATGAGTCATCTCTAACCTATCCTTGGCTTTCCCTGATCTTGCATATTTTTGCTGTAGGTGAGATAGGGTTGTTAAATTGCTTTCAATTCACCCAAATGTTTCTTCTTAAGATACGACGTTCTATTAATCAATTCTCCCCTCACTGTGGCCTTGAAGCTGTCCCACACCATTTTTGAATCTGCAAATCCTTCATTCTCTACAAAGAACATTTGCACAAGTATCTGAACACCCTTTACTGCACTTTTTTCCTCTAGTATCCCTATTTTTAGGCACCATCTTTGAAAGGAAGGTACCCCTCTATCAATGTTTAAATGAAGATCAACAAGCGCGAGATCTCCCACTCTCTGATATTCACACTGAGGGTCTCATCTATTAATTTATTTGAGATCAACATATAATCAATTCTGGAGAATGAGTCGTGCAATGCAGAGTAAAAAGTATATTCCCTTGAGGACGGATGCATCATCCTCTATAGGTCTACCAGGTCACATTTCTGAAGACAAAACTCCAACTGCTTACATATACCGAGATTTGTGTACCTACATGAACTAACCCGGTCCATTCTGTAATTGAGGATACAGTTAAAATCACCTCCTAAAATAAATTGTGTCTCCATGCATTTGGGGCAGTGGCCTTGAAATCTTGTCAAAAAAGACCTTCCCTGGTGAACACGGCCCATAAACGTATCCTAGCGTGATTGTCCTCCCACTGTTTATGAGGTCTACAAAAATCATCCGACCTTCTCCATCCATTGTTACCTTGTTAACCTTAAATTTGCAACCTTTCCTAAACAAAATGCTAACTCCCCTTGATTTCGTTGAGAAACAGTTGGACAGTTCCCTATGATATCTAGAGTTAGTCAGGAGTTGCCTAACCTCGTCAGTTGAATGTGTTTCTTGTAAAAACACCTCATTTGCTTTTGTCCTCCAGATGCTTGCCATCATCTTTCTCTGCTTTTGAGGACAAAAACCATTTACGTTCCACGTTATTGTTGTCAGCACACTCATTTCCTACTCAATCCATTACCCAGTTCTCTTCTGCCTTAATCTCTTCTTACTAAACCTATAGTCCTAACCCTAACCACCATGCAATTCCAACACAAGTGGGTACAGAAGATGTGATTAACATTGCGACATATCCAAGAATTTTAATTCCCCCCCCCCCGCCGAGCCAAAATAAAACCAGTCATTTGGAATTCCAGATAGTAGACAAAACAGATAAACAAAACGCTGATCAGACAAGATAACAAAAAGACACAAAACACAGTGATATATTAAAAATCTTATAGCCCGGAGTAGGTTTCCAGGCCTCCACCGAGTACCAATCTCCCCAATAAATAGGACATACCAAACCATATCCTCCAGAATCACATTCCACAAAAGAAATTACCCCCTCTCTTATTACAATATTTTTATGCATTGACCATGCTTCCCTAATTCCGGTCATCATCGTTCATGCCCACTATACATCGAAAGGGCCTTTCTCAATGAGCTATTAAAACTCTTATCCAAATAACATTTCACATTATTCAGTTGCAAATAAACATAACTTTCCTGTTGCTTTCATATTTCTATTTTAAATATCACTAGCGCTCTCAAACTATTTTCACAGTATAGCCTTAAAACTAAAGAGCTGGGGCTTTTCATGTGATTTAAATCCTGTCAGAATTAAGACGTCTTAATCAATAATTCCATCTGAGGTGCATATATCTGCTTCTTAACATCAATCTTGTTGCTGACAGAGCATATCCGCAAGCAATATTTAAATTCAGCTAGGACACAGGCTCATGCTCGCTCATACAGATGCCAACCAAACAATATCCCACAAAGTTTAATTATACATGGCATAAACCAATTTTGCACTGCCATATAGTTGTTACGCCGAAAACAACACATCCCCACAAACTTCCTGAGCTGACCCTATGAAAACCATAGCAGCCAAAACCTTAATACGTTGGGTGAAACTTTAGTGTATGCCGTCAACCAGATCTACCTGCTTGTCACCTCTCCCTCACTCACTTCGTTATCCTTCCCCCCCTCTTCACCCACTTAATTTCCTTTATTCACACTCCAACACCCCTCCTGTAACCTTCCTTATAGCCACTTCCCCCTCCCTTTCAATATGTATATGATCACATTGGTATTTGCTCTTTTCATTACTGTTACTTGCCCATAGTTCCATCAATGACTCCTACTCTTAAATCCAACCTCTACAGGATCAAGGGATGTCTCAAGAGCAGCAATAGATGGACAACCCAGCTCAGATAGTGTTGCCACTGGATTGAGTTTAGCCAACGGTATTTACACGTTTTAAAACATATTAGTTCGTTAGATCAAACTCAGTATCAAACTCCAATGGGGCCCTGTGGTTGTTGGATGACCATCTCAATTAAATAAGACTGACTTTTGTCTATCCTTCCCCTAGTTAATGACGGAGGTACTCACACTAACACAACATCACACGCTCATGCCTGTAAATCACCTCTGCTTTGTACCCCCTTTTTATTCACCACCCTATGCCGCGGGTATCATAGGATCTTCTGTTCCTTTGGGCATGACAGGGTTAGCAAGTACAAGAGAAAAGGGCAGTGTGACATGGTGATTGGAGAGTTGTTGCAGGCGGACCATTCCATAACCGTATATGGCCCTCACAGGGCCATCTGGTCTTCAAGAGAAATCAAGCTCACCAAGAGATACAATGATCGTCCCCCCTACGGCAATTGTAAAACTAATTCACACCACCCGGCACACAAGGGGTAGCAGTATCACTTGCGTCACCCTTGTTTATGGAAGGGGCCTAGCGATAAGAATGTGCCAAATTTCTTTTAAAGATTTAGCTGCCACAAGGAAACCAGACCAGCCAATCCTTTGCCCCTACAAGTAGGCTACCAACACTATTATATTTTGATCATTGCTTGAATTGCAACAGGGCTGCTCATATGTATGTGACCCAATGAGTTTGATACTCAGAATATTTGTAATATATTTCACTCATACTCATTTTCCTATGACATGTGTTTGACACTCACCCCTGTGACTATAATAAATAGCAGCAGTCAACCGATTCCCCATACCTCACTTCAAGTTTAAATGCACATCATAGCATTCAATTTTAGATTTTAAGCATGCAGTTCAACCGCTGCTTTGTTAATGTTAAAGGATATTTGTACCGTGCACTATCACCACTGGAGCGGTCCCCTGGCGCTCTGGGGGCTCTGAAAAAGGGAGGGGGGGTGAGTTAGTGGGAATGAGCTGGAAAAGTGCAAGATAGCAGTGATGTGCCGTTGGCAGCCTCAGCCCAGTTGGTCCATTGGCTGGGCTTGGGGTGTTTTCGGTTGGTAGTCATCGTGTGCTGTTGTGCAAGTCTATGTGTGGTTTGTTTTGTTGTTGCAGTGTAATGAAGTTTGTGCGGTTTGCTGCGTTTAAGGCTTGTGGTTGTGCTTGGTTGGAGTTTGAGAGGTGCATGCAGAGGAGTGAAATTGTTAGTGGGTTGGGTATTGATTCATGATTGCCCGCTTGGTCTAGGCTTGGCAGGAGAGTCGTATATCAATCATTGAATAACATCTCTATATAGATGCGACATAGGCTACGTTGACGATTCCAACTAAGTGCGGCATATGCTGACATTTACAATTCTATTTAGATGTGGCGCATGCTAAGCTTAGGAGATCCCTCTATGTTTGCACATGCTACCATTCACAATTCTTTGTGTGAACATGCTAACATTCACAATTCTATCTAGATGCGACGCAGGCTACTTTCAGGATTCCAACTAAGTGTGGCATATGCTAACATTCAAAATTCTATCTAGATGTGGCGCATGCTAATGATTATTACACCTGTCAAAGGTGACATAGGCTGATCTTGACCGTTCTCTATAGGTTAGTAAACATTGGCACTATTTGACTAGTCCACTAATGATATACAAAGCGCTATACAAATGCCAAGCAGCATAACATAACAGTATTTTAGTGCATAGTGTAGTGCAACATTTATGATAGTCAACGTTATGCAGGGGTAGGCAGAGTGGTGAGGGCTTTCTGGAGTAGAGTGACTGCTCTACCCCCACCCATGCCACACTTAGTTTTGTTGGTGTCTGTTAGCTGCTGGCTTCCTTTGCTTCCCCTGCGGACACTGGCAGACATCTTGGAGCCGCCAGTGCAGGAGCCACCCTTTGCCTTAGGGCCCTTAGCCGCAGGGCCGCCAGGCAGAGGGCTGCCTTGGTTGGGTCAATTAAGACCAGACAGTCAGCCAATCACAGGGGGAGGGAGGTCCGGGAGGCGGGCAGAGGGAGGGGAAGCTACGGGGAACAGGATCAGAACAGGTCAAGGTGGCCGGGGGAGGGGTTCAGAGGCCGCATGGTGCAAGGAATGGGGTAGTGGGTCCCTGAAGCTCACCTGGGGTCGCTGTGCTGGTAATGGCATTCTCCCCGGTGAAGCTGCAGGCCCAGGCCCACAGCAAGGTACGAATGGCCAATAACAGCGGAGGGAGGGGGGAAGCCATGGGGAACGGGACAGGAGCAGGTTCGAGAGGGGTCGGGGCGGGGTCAGAGGCCGCATGGTGCAAGGAATGGCGTAGTGGGTCCCTGCAGCTAACCTGGGGTCGCCTTGCTGTTAATAATTTCAAACAGTTGGTTGGCACTTACCAACACCAAGATAAGCCCCTTATGTCCAACATGCAACACAACTCGTGAATAAGTACAATTAACACAACACGTGTTTGGCAGTTTCTAAAGCCCCCACTTGGCAACAGTAGTTAAGTGCAGTGGCATGGCCTTATGCCAGTTTGGATTGCCCATAGGTTCACGCTCTGCGCTCTGCCTCTTTTGCTCGCAGAGAGGGGGTAAGCGGCAACGATCAGTTGTTGCAGCAGGTATGTAACCGACAGGAGCTGCAGAGGACTGAGTCCATAAACCAAGCAGCACTCACCAGAGGACTCCGATCAGTATAGCAGAAGTAACATGATGTTGCAGCACAAGCCGCAGCAGACGCGTACAAATCGATGCTCAACGACCAAGCATTCACTCGCCGCGGAACATACCTGCCAAATGTAGGCAAGGGATCATGCAACAAGGATGAAACGCACAATTTGTGTCTTGCAGGATCCATCGATGTTGCAAACTCTTTGAGGAACCCCACTTTTGTTAACGTTGCATATCCTCTCACCCCAAATCGTAGCATAGCAAGATGATTAAATATTGAGGCACGCTAGGACTCTAACAGAAACAGTGATAAACATATTACTACTCCAACAAGTCAGCGTGTCATACTTTGTTGCGCTCAGTATTATCAGGTCCTGTACGCTACTCAATGAAACCTACTTGCGTGTTATATTTCGAATGCATACACATCCGAAACGGTTTCAACGGCACCACCAATGCTACTTATATTAAATTATAACAATCTGAACATATTTTTATTATTTTAATTGCCATTATAAGATAAACAAAGCAAGAACAAATAATAAACAAACCTCTACAGATTGTTAAAAGCATATAATCTTTTCTTCTTTCCCGCTAATCCACTTCTCTGCACAGCCGTCTCCTCCATAGGTTCAAGATCCAAGTCTGAAAAAAACGCTTCTATACCACGATGATCTGTAAAGGAGTGCACTTGGCCATTTAGTATCACTCTTAAAATAGCTGGATACACCATGTAATATTTTAAATGTTTCCTTCTTGCTTTCTCCTTTGCCGTGTTGAAGGCTCTTCTCTAGGACATCCCTACTCAGATCTCCAGAAATCATAATTTTATTACCTCCGCAGGCCAAATCACCCACTTCACAGGCTCTTTTAGTATCAGTTCTCTCACAGGGAATCTTAGAAATGTTATAATAAAATGCCTTGGCCTCTGCCCAAGCGTTGGTTTCGATCCCAAAGATCTATGAACCCTCTCTATCTCCAGAGGGAGTTACCACTGTGGAGAGTCAATTAGGCACGATGGATGACGATTCAAGAAAGATGGCTGAGCAAATAAGAGTTGCAGATCCACACAGAGAAATTGGCTATCAAATGTTCTGAACAGGAAAATGTTTCAAGAAGGAACAATATTCGCGTAGCAGGGTTTCCAGAAAACATTGAGCAAGGCTGTCCCATGGACTGAAAAAGCATTAATTAAAATGCTCAACCTGGATGCCTTGCTTTTGTATTTAAAAAGGTGTGAACCTGTTAAGATGGATTTCTAAGATCTGGCCTGGTGGACAGATTTTAGGAGGCCATCCTAGTTATGGTGAACAGGGAGCTCTGATAGTATAGCCAAAACCCAATCAAGGTAGAGTGGAGAGCAGTCAAGCTTAGTCTCAGGAGAGCGAGTGTGGCCAGTGGCCCTTAATGAGCCCGCACAGAAAAAGACGCATTAATTCTGCTTAGTCAGTTATGAAAATACAGTTATTTAGGCCTTTAGAACACACTGAAAAATGAAACTAGCAGGTGCTATTATCACACAATACTCAGTAATATTTTGATATTGATTTCTATCGCGCTCGTACACAAGTGTTTCAGAGCGCGACTTGGCAAGGCAGGGGGGACAGGGGAGACAAAACAGCGATCTTACTAGGCCCAGTGACATTGAGAATGCGCAAGTGCATGGGAGAGGGGAAAAGTGCATGGAAGGGGGGGGGGGAGAAGTGGAAAGTGCGGAGCAAAGGAAAAACAGATAATTAAAAATATATATTTTTTTAAATGTTTTATTGGTTTAAAAACAAACAAAAAAACTGAATACACATTACATGATCCTGTTAAATAAAAAAAAACTAATATTCCTTGATCGTCATCCTTCTGTCAAATAAATAATAAATAAATAAAAAAGAAAAGGCAACAAACCGTGGTAGTGCAGCCGGCAAGTGCTGGGTTTAAGGCAGCAGACAGGGTATGTCTGATAAGAGCAGGAAGAAAAGGGGGGGCTGTATGGGTACAGATACAGACCCCAGTGCAGGAGGGTGGCAGGGTGAGCAGGTACCTGGGCCCGGAAGACAGGGGGTAGGCCAGGTGCACGGTGCCGAGTGAGAACAGATCAGCAGGGGAGAGGAGGGAGGGGCGAAGGCAGAAGCAAAGAGGAAGGTATTGAGGCGCTACCGGAACTGGAGATGGTTCTGCTCAAGTTTCAGAGTGGCAGGGAGACTGTTCCAGAAGGAGGCCCCAGCCGAAGAGATATCTACCCCCAGCTTGTTTCTTTGAAAAACGACTGACCCTGTGGCAGTTGGAGGTAGAGGAGCGAAGAGCTCCAGAGGGGAGGTATTTGCAGAGGGATAGCTGAAGGAATTTTGGACCCAGGCCCCAGAAAGCTTTGTGGACAATGCAGAGGGTTTTGATGTAATCCTTGCATCCACTGGGAGCTAAGGGAGAGATTTCAGACCTGGAGAGATACAATCCCAGGGCTTGAGGCCAAGGACAAGTCTCACAGTCCTGTTCTGGATTAGTTGCAGAGGGCGGAGAGTAGAGGCAGGTAGATTTAGAAAGAGGCTGTTACAATAGTCCAAGCTAGAGAGAACCAGAGGCTGGGAGACAGTGAACTTCTGGGGGAAGGAAAGGAAAGGCAGAGTACCTCTTCGGAGGTGCTGTAGGAAGTTTGACTTTTTAGAGACATCAGAAATGTGGGCGGAGAAGGAAAGTGTGGAGTCAAAGAGGACCCCGAGGTTCTTAGGCTCGCAGGTGGGGGTAGGAGGGCGATCAAAGGAGGCAGGCCAGAGAGTGAGGGGAAAGGAGGGTGAAGTTGTGCCGATGAGAAGGATCTCCGTCTTGCTGGCATTCAGACAAAGATCGTTGGAGGCACACCAATCTTAAATGGCAGTTAGGAAATCAGAGATGAGAGAAGGAGAGGGGGTGGCCGAGGGCAGCCTGAAAATGAGTTGAGTGTTGTCAGCATAGCACTGGAAATTGGGACAGAAAATGGCAATGCAGTGGGCAAAAGTTGCCAGGTATTGGTTGAAAATCCAGTGCGAGAGGTTAGACCCCTGGGGAACACCACAGGTAGAGAGGGAGATAGATGAGAAGAAGAACCCAAGTTGGACCTAGGAGGGTCAATGAGAGAGTTAAGAGGTCAGCCAGGCCAGAGCCCGATCGGTGATACCCACTTTATCACAGAGACGGTTGAGCAGGATGGTATGGTTGACCGTGTCGAAGGCAGAAAAGAGAGATCGAGTAGGATGATGACAGAGGGAAAGTCAAGGTTTGAGACCAGATCTTCACGGATGTTCAGGAGAACAGTTTCCGTGCTTCTGGCAGCACTGAAACCAGACTGGTGGTCGTGGATACAGCCAACAGAATCGAAATGAAGGTTAAGCTAAGAGATGGCCAGCTTTTCCAGGAGTTTGCCCAGAAAATGAGTAATGGAAATTGGGCGCTAGTTAGCCGGACAAGAAGGATCAGCTGTGGGTTTCTTGAGAAGAAGATGCACAAAGGTGTGCTTCAGAGGGGAGGAGGGAGGATCCCAAGGCAAAGGCGGGTTGCAGAAATCAGCAAGGGCCAGAGCGAGGGTATCAATGTGGTCCTTGAGGATTTTAGAGAAACAGGGATGAACCTGTTTTGATCAGGCTTTCATAGATCGGGCTTGTCTAGCGACCTCATCAGGGGAGAAAAGAGGAAAGGACGAGAAAGAAGAGGGGGTGGCTGAAGGAGGGTCAGCAAGCACAGATGGAGAGGAGGGTAGGGGAGGGGAGGAGAGGGTGGACAGGATGTCCTGGGCTTTTGACATAAAGTGAGAGGCAAGGGCACTGCAAAGAGCCTGGGAGGCAACAGGAGCAGTAGAGACTGCAGCAGGGTTGGCGAGCTCCTTGCAGATTTTAAAGAGTTGTTAGATGCCGCAGAGACACAGGCTTGAATGTGGACTTTCTTCTTGTGAGGACAGAGTCGGTATTGCCTTTGTAGCAGGCGACAGGCAAGTTTATCAGAGGATGAACAAGAAGCCCTCCATTTCCTCTCAGCCGCCCAACACTTACGCTTGAGTGTAGATAGGTCGGAGTCATACCAGGAATTGCACTTGGCTTTGGAATTATACAAATATATACAATCACCACTGTGTCCATTAACAATACATCATTAAATAGCCATGTGAAACAGGTAAGTGATGCAGATCCAGTCCAAATGATGAGAACCAGTCTCAAGTTCAATTCCCTATTCTTTAGAAGTTCAACACTAAGATGTATGGGGCCTAGTGCCTAGTTCCAGCACAAGGTTTCTCACAGGTATGTATTCCCTAAAAGGATGCAAAGGACTTGGGGTGGTGATTCAGAATAGTTTAAATTTATTTAAAAGGTTTAACAACAATTTACCAGAAGACAGATCACTTTCATTTCTTCCCCGCCCAACCCAGGAGCAGGATACTTGACCCAGGTTTGACAACCAAACATAAGTAAGAGAGACAGGAGGCAAAGGGCTTTGTTCCCAATGTTATCCTATGGAGGACAAGTGGGGGCGGGGGATGAGGGGAGGAGGGGAAACATGCTCTGCTATGCTTACTTACCCCGATTTTCCCAGGGATCCCGATGGGTTGACTGTGGGTCACTGGGAGCTCGCTCTTCTGTCCTTTGTTTCAGTGAGAGGGGCCTGAGGTTGCAGCTTCGATGATTCTTCCAGTCGGATGCAAATGCAAGATGCAATACCAGTCGCTGAATAAATGCGGATTCCAACAATGCAGACCTCTTCAGGACACTTCCAGGGAAGGAGGAAGGAGATTACCAGTGATGATCACTGTTTGCAGGCGACATCAGTCATCCTTTCAGTCATTGTCACAGACAGAAGTTTGTTTACAGGACAGGTTTCCTTTGAAGATAGGAAGCTGGAATTTTGGGAGAAGGAGACTTGTGGCACAAGCTGGCACCCACTGAAGTTCTGGGCTCGAAAGCGGAATGGCGATGGCTCTGGCGAGGTAGCTGTGAGGGATTCGACCATCCACAGGAGAAGCGTGCCCTGCTAGGTTCTGACAGCAAGCTTCCTAGGTGGGAAGTGCCAGAGACTCTGGACAAAAGGACAAGGCTGTTGCCTCCTAACCTGTTGCCTGCTAACCCCCTCCTGAGCTTTGGGCCGTCTGCCTTGAAAGGACACAAGCCCTTCGAAGCAAGAATCATCCAGCGTCCATCTTTTTAAGGACAATTTCGAGACAGTCGAGTCCTCGAACGGCATCCGGCTGCACCACTGACTGTGGTCACGCCACAGTCACCGGAGCTGTTCGAGACGCCTCGACCAGCATTCCAGATCCGCCAACCAGCACAGAGACAACGATTCTTGGCCCCAAACTGTTGCGCCGGACAGCCTACAGACGTCCGTCCAGCCTCGCTTGCCAAATTGCCTGTCGCCTGGTACCCGCAGCAGTCCCCCATCACTAAACTGTCTCACGGGCTGTGGAGCACCCTGGAACCGCCTCGACGCTGTCACGCACCAAGAACTTCTTCAGCACCAGGTACATTGTGGTTCTGCTTCACTGGTCCTAGAGACAGTTTAGACCTGTTGCCCCTTTGGTGCTGGGAAAAATAACCCTCAACAGTAAGACTGATTGCTTTACCAACTACCCTCCTGTCAGTATCCAGAGTGCATGCCTTTCCTTTCCTTTGTGAAACGGTCTGTCCTCTGTGTTCCTTTACAGTGTGGGTTGTAATTGTAGTGTGTTAGAGCTGTCCGTAATAGTAATAATAAAGTACATATTTTCATACAACATTGACTGGAAAGTCCCTTTTATCATTTGGTAATAATTGTATTTTCACTGTGTTGCAAGTAACCAACGATCCACGACCTTGTGGAGGTAAGCCTGCCGTTCCATCCACATCACCAAAAATTGGACAAGGTGGTCTTATAATTTACTTTCATTCCAACCTGTTTGGATCGCTTCTGGTGTACTAGAGGTGTGGGGTTGATTGATGGTTTAGAAACCGATATTCATCCCTGGACCACTGGTGCCCCGGAAGTTGATTTGTCACAGCAGCCTATGATGGAGCTGGTCAGTACGAGGGCAGTTACAGGAACACTTCTGAATGCTCCGTTGAGCTGGATCCTCGAGAAGGGATCGAGACTAGATAGCGTCTTTGGAGATCAGACAGAGAAGCAGGACTTCACCGGGCCGGTCAGTGGAGAGGTTGCTGGTCAACTGCAGAAGTCGTCCTCTGATCATCAACAGGCTGCTCCAAAGTAGACCTGAAAGCAAGTCTAAGCCAACCAATGGTAAGGATCTGCACCATTCAAACAGCCAGTAGTTGTCCAGTCAGGGACAACCACTGGTTTCACATCCGACCCAGTCAGTGCTTCAAATAGGATTTTGATGTGGGGATATTTATTTTTAGATTTGGAGAGTAAACCCCATTTCAAGAAAGTAAACATTAGTTTTCTCCTTCGTTGGAGAGTACAAAGTACCTGATAACATCGAATGCATGTATGAAATTAAAACTACACACACACACACACAAAAGAAAAGAAAAAAAAATAAATTGGAAGGAAATGTTTTGTATTGCAAACTTATCTGGCTTCGAATGATGGATTTCCCTTACCAAAAACATTCTCGCAAACGATAACTTGAGGCACAGCAATTTGATTAAGAACTTCTACAGATGTAGGCTAGTTTATGGTCATGGTTTCAAATAGAATTGTAGGTAAGGCAGTTAACAAGACAGAAGCACATGTAGACTTGTTTCCTGTTGCTGCATTCCTTGTCTGTGCTGCTGCCTGTTGACCAGTTTCTGTTGGTCTGCAGCTAATCTATCACCCCTTTCCTGTTGTAGCGATCTCTCGTCCTTTTATGGTCTCTCCATCTTACTATCTCCTGCTTATTAGGTTGCTCCATTCCTGATGTCAAGACATTCTGTCATGGCTCTTTCCATTTCACTTCTTGCTTCCGTCTCGCAGAAACAGCCACTGTTTTTTGCTTTGTGTTACCTTCATTCCCATCTATTATTGGTCTGAATCTCTACTGCTTCTCACTTCGTTTATTGTTCCATTAACAGTCTCTCATTAGATTAATTGCTCTCTGCCATACTGCCCCTTCAGCCGATGCTCCATATATATGGCACTGGCAGCTCTTTACTATCTGTGAGATCCATAAACATTGTTACGGCGCAGAGGATAAGAACCAGTCATTAAGGTCCTCGAAAGTACAGAGCAAGATTACGGCAAATCAGTTTAAGGAGACCCAGCCATGCCGTTTGCCATTAGGCTCCCGAGTGCAGATGCAGCTCAAGGCACGTGGACAATTTTCTTTCATTTAATAGAAAGTGCACGTGTTGCATTTTGTAATAAATCCACTGGAGCTACATTTTTTTTTTTTTACAAATACTGTACATTGTCATGGACATTTTTAATTGTGTTTAACAATACTGCTTAAATGTTTCCGATACCTTCTTTTCCCACTACGTCCTTGCAAATAACTGCACTATATAGAATGCTATAATCTCAGTTAGCCAGCTTTCTGTACATCTCAAACCTAATGGATTGCTCAGAGATGAGAGACACTAGAAGAGCCATCCTCTTCCCCTAGACCTCAATCTTTTACGAAGCCCTCATTGGCATCCTGATTATGAGAATCATCGCTTTGCAACAACGTATTAGCAAGAGAAGAAGATGCCATCGTGCAATAGAAGGATAGGCTCAAACCAAGGCTATTAAAAAGCACAGTCAAGAAGGGATGCTGGCATAAGATGAACAAATAAAATAGGTTAAAATATCTCACGAATGTGAGCAAGAATTTGCACAGACAGTGGAACATATTTTTTCACTGTGGACTCGACAACATTTAAATCCTTTGTGTTTCCAGAAGAAGTAAAATAAAATACTTTAAGCTATTTTATGGTCATTTTATTTATCTAAATCGCTCAATTGTAGCTTCTTTGAAGGGGCAATGTTCCTATTCTAGACCTCTTTCACTCTGTGCAACAAAGGGTTCTGTTTTAGGTCCCCACCTGTTGAAACTGCCTACTTCTTCACTTAGTGAGTTTGGGTTCTTGGACCACTTTCACACTTACAATACCCACATTTTCTTTTCCTTCTTTTACTTCCGAGCTTCATCAGCGTGTAACAGCATGTCTTCTTGCAGTTATCTCTTCGATGTATAATCATTTTCTTCATCTTAACCCAAGAAAACAGATTTTTTTTTTTCCTGCTTCTAAATCTCCTTCTATGTCCATCTTTTCCCTCCTCCGTCTCTTCCTTTTTTTTCAAGCTTGTTTAGTACATAGTTTTCCTCTCAGGGTCAAATTGTAGCTTCGGCACAGGTATACCACTGTCAGTTTTATAAGAATCGGAAAATTAGGCATTTACTTATTTTTTATGCTACCAATTTACTTTTTCAAATTTTTGGTTCTCTTGTCCCAACTAGTGTTTTTGGTATGTACGCATTTGTATTTATTTAAAGAACAGGGATGTCAATTTTGTCAAGACATTACTTACAACAACACATTTACAGATGGTGAAGGCATTCCCACGAAGTGTGCGTCTGTAAAATAGCAGAAGGATGAGAACAAATGGTGAGCCAGTTTACGATGGCGTAAAAAAGTGGGACATATGCCAGGGGCAAAACAAACAAAGAAATATATTTAAGAAAACAGGTGACTTACAAAAGGCAACCTCAACCTAAGGAGGCATGTGCTTCAAACTAAAGAGGAGTGACATATAAATATACAAAATTATATTATTAAGAGCCACTGGAGGCAGTGGTGGGATCAGATGGGCAGGATGAAGGTGACTGCACTAAAAAAAGCTCTCTCTTTAGCAAGTGAAGTTTAAGCTGAGCTTTCCAAAGATCCAAGATGGGCTGACTGATTGTTATGGTCAGTGGGTTCCAATGGTGCAGGCGAGTAGGTAGAAAGAGCAGAAGCAAGGAAGTGGCACACAGAAGGTATGGGACAGTGAGGTTAAGTGCAGAGGAGGGAACGAGATGGCGAGTAAACTGAGGCACAATCCGACAGGTACAGAGGAGCAAGACCGTTGATCGCTTTGTAGACAAGGAGACGGAATTTGAAATGAGAGCAATTGTGCATGGAGACCCTAAACAGCATGCTGTTAGTAAGCAGAAGTAGGGGGAAGATCTAGGTAGGTTGTAGAGAATGTGGGTTACAAAGATGAGGACTATGTCTAAAAGGGAGGAAGGAGAAGAGTGCAAGACCAAGGAATAGGATTGAGCAGTAGTCAGGTTTGCTGAGAACGAGAGTAGAAATTAGAGTTTTTGTAGCGTTGTAAGAATGTTGAGGAGGTTCATGCGAGCAGCAGAGGCAGTGAATAGTTAAAGTCGGAGGTCACCATCAAAGAAGACCCCTTGATTGTGAGCCTTGGGCAAGGGAGCCAGGAGTTCGGAAAGGGTATGGATGGCATTGGAAGCCGGGAAAAGATTTCCATTTTTGAAGAGTTCAGCATGAGGCAGCAGAGAGCCATCCAGTGACGAATTGAAGTGAGGCAGTTCGTAATATGTTAAGTCGATGGCTGTGGTGAAGAAGGGAAAAGAGAAAAATATTTGAGCGTCGTCAGCAAAAAGGTGATTGTGAAAGCCAAATGCTCAGAAGTCTTCCTAGGGCAGAGGTATAGAGTGTGAAGAGCAGAGGTCCAACGACTGATCCTTTGGGTGCATCAATAAGGAGAGGGGTGGGGGCTAGAGGCTTGCGAGTTCCAAGAGATTTTAAATGATTGATCTTCCAAGTAGGGGCAAGAGCACATTTGGAAACTCCAATATCGTGGAGAGTGGTTTGGTTGAGTGTCTAAAGTGGCAAAAAGGTCCAAAAGGATTTATTTAATTTGTAGGCTTGTAGAAGAAGCCAGATTGAAGTGGATCTCAAAGGCCATTAGCCTCAAGGTACTTCATGATCCTGTTGAAAACCAATGGCCCTTCTTGATAACACCGTCTCAACGTGTGGGAGCGCAGCTACTATCAAAGACTTGTATAGCGGGGCTTTGTTTCCTGCTAACATTGTTTCAGTACGATTCGTTGCTCTGTCTGGACCTCCCCATCCATTGAAATACACGTGTTCCTTTAGGTATCAGAGAACAGTGCGTGGAGTGTGGGGGGGTTGTCACTTGCTTCGAAGTCTTGTACTGTTGTTGGTTTGTTGTCATCCTGTTGCTTGTTTTCTACTAATAAATTGTTCACCAATCCACCGCAATACTCAGAAGGAGTAAAGGCCACTTAGTGGATATCCCCAATAGTAGTGTTGTGGAGGCCAACGGATAAGATAAGGCTCTGCGTCGACTTGGGGAAATCAACAAAGTGGTAGTAGTAGATCATTTTCCATTACCTAATATAGGAAAATTGGTGAGTCTGGTGGGGTAGGCAAAGTGTTCAGCATGTTAGACTTAGCTTCTGCATACCATCAGATTAGACTACACCCCAAGCCAAGAGCAATTATGTCTTTCATTACTCTAGAGGGCTATGCTCAAATATTTTCGGGGACTACAGGGTGTGTCTTTTTTTCAAGATCACGTTTTGATTGGGGGAAGAAATCTTAAAGAACATAGTGAGAGATTAGAGAAAGTGCTTTGCATAATAAGAGGTGCAACATTCAAATTAAAAAAGGAAATGTGCAGGTTAAGAGTAGACTCAATTAACTATCTAGCGCAGAATATAAGTGACAAGTGAATAGAACCCAGAAAGGAAATATAGAATCTATAGAATGGTGCAGTTCCCAGAAGAAATGAAGTCATGTTGTTTCAGGGTTTAATGGAATACTATTCCCCCAATTCCTTCCTAAACTTTCCGACAGATGCAAAAACATCAGGGAGCTCTGTAAAGAAAGGGAATCCTACAAATGGATGGAAAGTTGTGAAAAACGAATTCAAGGACATAAAAGATGCCATTGTAAGGGCTCCTGCACCGTCATGATTTGATGTGGATAACTGTGTAGTAAGGAGGACAGGGGGCTGCGCTGTTGCAGGAAAGGTGAGGTGAAAGGGTTATTGCGTATGCCTCATGGACCCTAAAAGGGCAAGAAGCAAGAAAGCCATTGAAAAAAAGACACTGGGTGCTGTTTAAGCAGTGAGAAAATTCAAACCGTTTCTGTAGGGGTAGGGCAAAGACTTTCAGTTGTTAGAACAGATCAAACCACTGGTAGGTATTTTTGACAACAAGGGATTAGAAGGGACCTCCCACAGAATAGTGAAGTGGGTAACGGCTCTGCAAGGCCACGAGATGACTGTGGAGCATGTTGCGGGAACGGAACTGTGGTAGCAGATTACCTATCTAGATATAGCCAAAGGAATGACAAAGAGGAGCATGAGAAGGACATTCTGGATGTAGGAGATCAAGTATTTCTGGTGAGAGGTCAGATTATCAGTGAGGGGGATTAGAAGGTTGTTGATGATACCATACGAAAACTCAAGGAGATGATAATGAACAATTGGCTACATTATAAAGGAGACTATGAACTTTCATCAGATCATAGGATTTGTGATTAATTGAGTTTGGAGGTTGAGTTTGTAATTAAAGGAGGTAAAGTAATAGCTCCAAAGGGAATTAGGGACACAATATTGGAGTTATGTCCCTACGTTATTTGGAATGACTAAAATGAAAAGTGAGGTCTGGAGATTACTGATAGACAGGAATAGATGGTGATGTACAAAACCTAATGAGAGTATGTGTGAATTGCAGGGAGAGTAAAGTAATCAGAACAAGGACAATCGTGGACACCACAAGAACTTCCTGAGATGCCATGGTCGTGTGTTGCTATAGATATATCGGACCTCTTCATGACATGAAAGGTAGGAAGAAATATGTATTTGTTATCATGGATCTATTTTCCAAATGGATAGAAGTTACCAAAGTGTATAAGGCAGTTATACATTTTCAAGATGCTATAGGAGGGCTTCACAAAGAAATTGTCATCCGATAATGGCAGGCAGTTGACATCCCATAAAATGGACATTTACCTAAAGCGCATAGGTGGTTGTCATGTGAAAACGTCTTTGTACCATGCCCAAACCAACAGCGTTGTTGAAAGATTTAACAGGACGCCCATGTACTCAGTGAGGACAGCAAAAAGCTATGGTAAGGATTGGGAACAAGAAATTGAGGAGAAGGTACGGGCATATCGACTATCTTGACACACCACTAGTTCCTTTTGAAGTACTAAGAAAAAGTAAACTGTATTCAATGACAACCCTTCATTGGATGGGATGGGAAGATGTGTATTGTGATGAAGGCAAGATGAGAGGGTTGGTAAAAGAGAAGTCTGAAAGGATGAAGGAAAGATATGATAAAGTCAACTGCACCATGGAAAGTGTGATTGAGGTAGGTCAAAGTTATTCATAAAGAAGCAAGGGAACATACCCAAAGGGTGAGTGAGATTTGTTGAACCACAAATTGTAGTGTAAGGATTCTAAGATGCTGAAGTTGCTACGGATCTAAGTCTGTGAGATTGCTGTGGGAAAAGAAAAAAAAAAGGAGACATTCCAAAAGGGGGGGGGCTGCATTATGTAAAAAGAGGGATGTGGGTTATAGTGCAGCAGTGTTGTATTATATATTTAGGTGTTCCATGTGAGGTCACTGGAACCAGTAAGGGCATCCCACGGTGCCAAGGCTCCCCAGATGTTTGGAACTAAACAATAGATATGGAAGGCCATTTGAAGATGGACAATTGGAGGAAGGATTCCAAGAGAATGGATCTGGGGGTCGGCGTTATACTCCCAGAGGTCTGAACCTGGACATGTGCTCAACAAATAAAGGATATCAATTCCTTTTATGGCTCACCTTGTGTCGCTTGATCCTTAAAAGCGGCCAATGCAACCCATGGCAAGGAGGAGACCTGAAATACGCAAGGAGAATTGATTAGAAGATCAGTGCACATTGAAGAAACCAAAGGCTGCAGGAAAGCCCAAGAGCAGGAGCCCGATAAAAGGAACCGAAGAACATCACATCTGAGACTGCCTTAAAAGAGCTTGTCAAAGTAAAGCAACTGGATAAAACCCAGAAGAGCCTTCCCAAAATAACCTGTTTGTTTTACTTTATAGTTTTGAGCTGTACATTTTGAGATTCGATTTTGGGAACTGCTTTGGTGGGCCAAATAGGGGAACATTTGTGTTTAACATTTGTGTTGAAAGCCTAGGCTAAGCAGGAGGATAGATTAGATTAGGTTTTGACAATTTGTATTGGACACATCCATTTGAATATTACCCTTTTATGTGGAGGATGTGTGCGAGAAATTATGAGGATTGGACCACTCCAACATCTGTGTTAGAGACTGAGGAAGTCAGTCAGCAGTGAAAAACCGAGCCCAAGGAAGACAGAGGTTGAGCTGGTGAGGGAGGACATGGAGGTGGGGTAGATGGTGGATTAAGAAGGGGAGGCGAGGATGAGGAGGAGGATGTTGCTACCAACATGGCGGAAAGTGCGGTAGCCAAAAGCTCACACCTGTACATGCAGAAGGCAAGCAAGTACCTTCAACCTGGACATAACAAGGAGGAGATGGTGCTGTAGAAGCAGCAGGCAGAGGTAGCCAGAGGTGCAGGGGGACAAAGGTAAGAAGAGGTAGCAGTGGTGCCATGTAGGAGACTGAAAAGCAAAAGATGGACAAGCCAGAGATTGCCACTCGCCAGATGGCTCTGGAGAAGGAGAGTGGGTCCACTACAAGATTGCCTGCCTGTGCAGAGGGGGTAAGGTATGGATTTCCTCAAGTGGGTGAATTTGGGTCAGACGACTTCCCTACCCATGACATCACCAACCATCAGGTCCAGAGCGGGGCATACTTCAGCTTGATGGAGCATGAGACTGTCCTGGGATGGCAGATTGTGTAATATGCAACTTTATTACCACACTGCCTCCTGTTAGGGGTGGTAGAATTCTGAGTGTGGTGCCATTTGGGTAGGACAGGTGAGAAAGAGGGAGGAGGAATGCAGGCATACACTGCATGTTTTGCTGGACCTGTGAGTTAGAATAGAGCTGGGATCCAAGGTAGTGGGGGATGCCATGTGTAGGCACATGCTGTGGTCAATGTGGGTAGCCTGCCATTCAAGCCGGTTGGTTAAAGCAGTCTGGGATGCTGGTATCTGGAGCAACTCCTGGGTAGATGTTTACAGAGTATACTACATATGAGCTATCAGGGTTCCAAGGGGTTCTGCCTGCTTCTGGAGGTGCAGTCACTATGCAGGTGCAAGTAGTCAGCACAAAAAAAAAGATCATGTGGCCTAGTACAGTACTGGTGTGGTACAATCAAGAACTTACATTACATCAGTCAGTAAGGCACCATACTCCACATTCGACCTCCACCGCAATATCCACATTGCAACTTGTGGGATGCTGTTTTTGGCTACGCTATCCGGGCCTCCATGGAACTCATTCTATTTTGTAAATGTACCTTGTAATAGCAGCTCAGTGGTGGAGTGCTGGGGAGATAGGGTAGCTGCTTTGGAGCCAAATGCCTGTGGCATCCCTGGTTGTTGCAGCCACAACAGAACCAGACCCTCCTCTGAGGAGGGGGCATTCAAGTTATTCACATTTGTGCCTCAAAATAGATTTGTACATTTTTGCTCTTCAAGTTCATTTAGTTTGGAGGTGGCTGAATCCTGGCTCATTTATATCCATGAATGGCCCTGTTCATCAATCTTCAGGCGTGTATATTGAGCCAACAGGAGGTAGTGGCCTGTAGCCACCTTTGCATGCCTCTGCCACTGCTGTTTTGCATAAAACACAGATCCTGACCTCTCTGCAATCCACAGGAAATTGTGTTCCAACATGTCCAAGAGGAGGCAAATATTGAAAAGGCACATTAACATTCCTGGTAATGTTTCTTCATGCATGATCACCATGCTATTGTTATAGAACAAACATGCAACCAGATGTTCCTGGGTAGCGTTCAAGCCACTTAAGTTGAGTACACTAGTTTACTCGACATGTAGGTCAGGCAGGATTTCAAAAACGTTGAGCACGCTATAGGACAGGCCAAGAAGGTAGTAAAAAAGGGGGAAACAAACAGGGACAATGCAGAAAGAGTCATTAGTGGTTCAACTGGCTGGTAAATAAATTGAGAATGAAGTAAAAACAAAATATTTGCTTTTGCAATGCAGCCAAACACTATAGTCACAGTCAATGTCTCCAACACCTTTCACCATTGCCCTCCATCTGCAGGACTGTTGCTGGGTCCACACAAATCAAATTATTATCTGAGGAATAAGTTGTGTGGTGTTCAAATCGATGGGCCTGCTGTTTCCTCCCCCTGTAGTCCTTTAGCGAAGAAATGCTCATTCGTTTTTATGAACATAAGCTTGGCTCATGGTGTCTCCTGTGGTCTCAGAGAATGGTGCCATCAGTGTTAAAAACCCATTCACACACTGCACACTAGCTTGGGGGGCAGATTATAGAGTTTCCATAGCTAATTCAACAAGTACAGATGGCTACGATGGCTGCTTGACAAGCCAGAATTATAATGGATCATCTTCACTACCCAGCTGGAATGTGGTGAGAACATAAGGATCAACCATCGGGTCTGCAACCAGCCCGCTGAATTCTCATGCTAGACTTGGTGAAGAGTCCGTTTCATAGCCTTTTCCACTCTCTGAAAGCTTACCTTGGTGCCACCTGAACTTGTGTCAGAAGTTGTGGTGCATGAGTGTGTACTGTCTGATAAACCTCTTTGCAGTGGTAATGTCCTACAATGAGTGGTTGATCTTGGACCTTTTTTAAAGTCTATTTACGGGGTGTGAGAAACATAAAGGTGTCTCACTCACTAGTCCCCAGGAATCTGTCATCCAGGTGGCCAGGACATGGCCATCAATATTGGAACCAGTTCCTGGGGGTAAACCAGTGCGGGAGGATCACCTGGATGAGGGGTCTTCGGCGAGTGGAAGTGGGACATTTTCCCATCCGGGCCTAGTAGGATACTTAGAAACTCTAGCCCTCCACCCCCACTTTTCCAGCATGAACACTTTATCACAGCGTGAATAACAACAGACTAAAACCCGTTTACCTGACATGTCCCAACACAAGGGTCAGGCAGAGTCAGGCAACTGCCGACAACTACACACACCCAACTACCCTTTCCCTTCCCCATAGGGATAAAAGGCAGAGCACAAGAGCACACTGTGAGCAAGGCCAAATGCACGAAGAAGCAGCCATTCCAGGACGGAAGTCCAAACGGAGGAGAAAGGCGGCCAGACCTGAAAGGACGTCAAGGAGGGAGTTGCCCTTGCCCTTTTCGACCCAGACCCACAAAGCATCTGATGAAAGAAACCCAAGACTGGGAATCGCAGCTGGCAAATGGTGCGACGGATGTCAGCGGTACATGGAATCCTCCAGCACTGATAGCCAGGACGGGGAGACACGGTTGCCATTGTGGTACCGTCCTTGACTCCAGCGGCAAAGGAACCGCCAAAGAGTGTAGTGCAGCCAGTGAGTCGGAAGAACCAGATAGTTGACCGGACTGCGTTAGGCTTAAGATTGCAGTGGCAACATTAAGAAGATAAACAGACAAGAAGTCTTTTGTGAACAAACTTGGTACCAGAGATCAAATGGTCTGGTGCCACGTGGGCGTTCGCTCTGAAGTCTCTGGCTGGTACCCCTTTCCTGAAGAAAGGGACTGTGTTGAACATTGTGAGTAAAGAAACTACAAGTACCGGGAGGCCTTAGGAAAGGCTGGTATAAGGTGTTAAGGTGGTCATACAAGGGTCAAGCCAAATGCCTTGTACAATCGAAAGTCTTTGACACATTGCAGAGGTTTTGATATAGGGAAACAAGCGCTTGCGCCCAGCTAAGGTGAACATTGTAAGAACTGGGACTGTGTGAAACCTGTGCTTGCCAGAGTGACCCAGCGAGACGAGATCTCCTTTTGGAAGTCTCAGTTTAAGATTGGCAAGAACTTTGGAAGGTCCGAGCCTGGAAGAGGGGGACCTCACTAAAAGGCGGGGGTTGTTTAAAAAGACATTGAGACTTGTGAATACTACACATAAGGAAATGGTGATTGAAAGGCAATAGTAAACCCGTCTGAGGGACATCAAGAATAGAATTGTGAAGAGGTTAAGAGAGCAACATTGTTGTAAGTATGAACCCGACTGAGGGATGTTCACAGTGAATGTTTGCTCTGAGCCCGACTGAGGGAGGTTGATGACAGAGAAGATCGCAGCTCGGCTGGGGAGGATGCAAGGGTGAAGGGTAAATCACCCGAGTAAAGGTTAACAGAAGGAACTTGTTTTGGCATATCAGGCCCTCTGAAGCAAGAGACTTTGCACGAGAAGAGACTTGGGTCCAGAAGTCCCAGATATTGAGAAAAGTAACTGTAAGCTTGTGGCAGCGAAGCCCAGGAGTGTGCTGGGCTCGAGAGGTCCGCCTTGCCCATGCTAAAAACATGGGGAAACGGAGACCCAGCCATAACATCCTGACTATTTTGTGAACACTTCTTTCTTTTCCTAGGAACACTATCCCACACTATTTTGTAACATAGCGGTAAGGATTGGCAATAGGTTTCTTAGTTTAGGCCCTTTTATTTGACTAGACTCCAGTTGGACGGTATTATTACACAAAGGCAGCAGGCGCCCCTCTCTCGGAAGAACAAGGCATGATAACTTGTTCAGTGGTTGTTAACCACTTTAGGGACAAGGCCTGATCTGAAGGAGGTTTTGATGAAGGCAGTGAGGAAGGGAGCCAGGGCGTGAGAGGATTCTTTGATAAGTTGTGCAGGGCAGGCATCACCTTTGCAATTGGAGGGTTTAATAGATTTAAGCAGGGTAATGGTCTCTGATTCAGTGATGTCTCTAAATTCAAATGGGGGAGAGGATTTTGGTGCTGGTGAGGTAGGCACTTTACTATGCTGGCTAGCTATTAGCTTTTCTAGCATTTTTTGGTGGCCAATCATTTTGGCCTGCAGGGTGTTGAGTTTGTCTAGCATTGCTGATTGAATGCTGTTGCACCATTTGGCATCCTTGATAAGCGTGGGCGGAGGAGTAGAGGGTTTTTCCAGTTGTCTGAAGATGGAGAATATTTCTTTGGAGTTGGATTTGGCGTCATTGATCCTAGTGCTAACTGAAAGGGCTTTGGCTTTGATGACACTGTTTATATATGACCTGGAGATGATTTTGAAGGCCTCCCTATTTGTTTCTGACGGGTTGGCTTTCCAGGTAGAGAGGGCGGATCTTTTTTCTGAGCGTTGCTTGAATAGCTCATTGGAGAACCAAGAATTGGAGTGCTTAATTTTCTTGGCTTTCTTGAGGGTCAGGGGAGCAATGGTGTCTATGGCTTTGGTGATGATACTTTTGAAGGTACTTGCGAGAATTTCTGGGTTGTTGGAGGTGGGCGTTTGTAGCGCGGGGACCATTAGGAACGGCGCCAGATTTTCTACCATAAGTCTACGTGAACTCCTGGGGAGTGCGGCTGGGAAGGGGGTCTGAGTGGGTACAGAGTCTTTTTTTAGTGGTGAGGTTAAATTGTATATAGTGGTGGTCGGACCATGGGATGGGGGTATTGGCGGTGACCAGGATGGAGCAATTGTGCTGGCTAATCCAATCCAGGGTGTGTCCTTTGATGTGGGTGGGTTCAGTAATGGTGGGAGCGAAGCCGAGATTGGTAAGGGCTTTGTTAAGCGCTTTGGCATGCTGGTCTTTAGGGTCATTGAGGCCTAGGTTAAGGTCACCTAGGAGGATGGTTTGGGACTTTTTTTTTTAATATTGTCCAATAGTGCGTGGACAAGGGAATCTTGGAAGTCAGTGCAGGGGCCAGGTGGTCGGTATACAATATGCATATTGATGGTGCAGGTGTGTGACACATTGTTTTTAAGTGGGAGGTAATCACAGTTGAGTCCAGTTAGTCCCTGGTGTCCTGGTGATTCCCTAATGCTTGGAATTCTTGGCTATGAGGGCGACGCCCCCTCCTCTCTGGTTAGTGCGGTCTCTCCTGAAGATAGCATAGTCTGCGGGGATGGCTAGGAAGAGTGCTGGTCCTGAGCTATCGTTTAACCAGGTTTCCGTTATTGCAAGTATGTCTAGATTGTCTTTGGTGATCAGATCGTCAATGTCGAGGGGATGCGCAGGAATAGAGCGAGCATTAACTAGTGCACACTTTAGGGTATGGGCAGAGAGCTGTGGGGTGGGTTGTGGGGTGTGGTGCAGGCAGTTCAGTGGGCATAGGCACGGTGGCAACAACAATAGGTGCAGGCAGTTCAATGGGCATAGGCACGGTGGCAACAACAATAGGTGCAGGCAGTTCAATGGGCATAGGCACGGTGGCAACAACAATAGGTGCAGGCAGTTCAATGGGCATAGGGACAGTGGCAACATCAATAGGTGCAGGCAGTTCAATGGGCATAGGGAGTGCAGAACCATGATAGCAAGCAGGGTAACTAGTGTGAGTAGTAACCTCCTTGTTATGCTTTCGAGTCTCGGCTTTTAAAGCACTATAAGTAAGCCTTTTTATACAGTAATGTTCAGTGGAGGGTGCGACTCTGTGAGAGTTCTGTGATCTGCGTACATGAGTGTACCGGCGTGTGGCTCCACGTGGAAATCTGCTGGCAACTCTGAAGTTGCGGACGTTAGTGGGCCGAACGTAGTATCTCATCAGAGCTGGCATGATGCGTGCACGGAGACAGAGGATCCTGACAGGTAGAAGAGCTGGGTATGTGTGGGTGGGGGGCTCATAGCAGCGCTGGCCATACATATGGACGAGTATAGGCGACATGCGAGGATGTGCGCTCTGAGCCTTACCTCTCTGATTGCGATGGGCGCCGACGAGCAGCGAAGAGCTGCTAAGAGGGATGACGGCCTTTTCTCCTGGACTTCCCTCCGCGGCTTTGCCTCGCGGTGAGCCTCCTCTCCCTTTAAAGCAGGAGAGGAGGTTGCGGCGAGGTGTCGGGGCAAATCCGGCATCCCGGAGGCTGGTGTTGTGTCGGTCACAGGCACGATGGCCATTTTGGCTTGGGAACGGTTCCCTTTGCTGCTTTTCCGGCCAGGAACAGCTGATGTTGACGAACAGCTGATGTTGACGAACAGCTGATGTTGACGAACAGCTGATGTTGATGAAATCCGCATCGGGTGGGTGGGAGGGTCGGGATAAGTGCAGGAGTGGACGACGACTCGACTGCAATGTTGGTGATACCTCGCAGCGGAGCTGCTAAGAGGGATGACAGCCTTTTCTCCTGGCCTCCCTCCACGGCTTTTGTTACCCTACTATGTTCTACAATCTCCTAAACACACAAACCTCTCTCACCCAACACCTCACACGTCTCACCAATTCCCCATCACAACTTCTATTTTCGAACCTCATGCTCAGTAATACACATACTCGCATGCTCTGTCACACTGCCAAGTGACAATTTGCGCTCCCCGGTTCCTGCCAAACTATACTCCCAACTCCCACCTTATGCTTCCTAATTCCTCCCGCAGAATACAGTCCTTAATTCTTGCCCAATGCTTCCCCCTCTGACCCACTGCTCTCCCTCAGATCTCCAGGTGCTTTCTTGCCTACCACTCCACAGCTCACATATCATTCACCCTCTCTCTCTCTCCTTTCTCTCACATGTTGCGACAATTTTTCGATTTTTGAAATCTGTAGATTTTGGCCCAGATTCTCAAAAAATTGAGCATCTTAAAAATAGAGCAGAGGATGTTACGTTTTTAGATAACTCATTTTTGGAAATGAACAAGCCATCTTATTCGCAAAGGTGAGCTGTGCATTTCCACAGGGCTGAGCTGTAGCGCAAATGATGCGCTGGCCAGCCGCCTTGAATACGTTTGTGTTGGAAGCGCTCTCCCGACAATGGTCTACAGGCTCCCCGTGCATTTCACTGTGACTGGCCCTTAAGGGTCCTGCCACTGTAAAATGCAATAAAAAAAACACAAAATTCTATCCCATTTGGGGAACAGAAATGCAAGTGTGACAGCAGCTGTCACACTTAAAAAAAAATAATAATAATAATTAAAAATGAATTGTAAAAGAAAAGTATTGGGAGATTCCAAGATGGCGGCCGCAGTGAGGAGACGTGTGTAGGAGTGTCTCCCGCCGGGCCGCGAAAATAAAGCACCTACAACTACGCATTGGGCAGAGTGGTTCTCCCACCCTTATGGCACAGGCGGGACACAGAGACCTCGACGAGTACGAGGGGGGGGATCCGAGAAGTGTTCGGGCGGGCGCGCGCGCGCCCATAGGAGTTCTGTTCCTGGACGGATGCGGACTGGTTGGCGCCCAAATCCGCCTGGTGGCCATTGGCGGTCCGGTACAGTGGCAGCCAGTGGGAGCAAGGAAATCGCAGAGCTGAGACCCAGCAGGAGCTAAAGAGATGCAGGGCTGCTGCCGGTAGGACCCCTGACACCCGGAGAGGGGGGGGGGAGGTCCTGGACCTTCAGACGGAGAGAAGAGCAGGAGGACGCCCCCTCCCCCCCGGTGTGGGGAGAGGAGACGCAGACGAAGCAGGGTGCAGGGAGCTGCCGGGGCCATCACGGTCAAGGTGCCCCTGCCGGGGGCATGAAGAGCAGGACGCGGGTCTGACGCAGGGAGAGGGGTCCCAGCCGCGGGGGTTGCAGAGCCCCCCCACTGGTCGCCAATACTCCGGAGCCCATCAGAAGGGGGATTTTCACACCCCTCCCCCCCAGCCCTCTTCAAGACATTGGAGGGGAACCGGGGCGCCCCCCACGCAGCGCACACCAGAGACTGAGGGCCGGAGCCTGAGGGGATTGCACACCAACGGGGAGCGGTCGGTGCGACCCAGGCGGGGTACTGGGGACCGCCAACAGCAGACACAGAGAGGCCCATAACATGGTGAGAGGAGGGGGAAGCAAAAGCAAAACTGATGGAAAGGCAGTCGTCGTCCCCCCCCGACCTCTCTCACCCTCAGTCCCCATCCAGCTTTGCTGGAACCATCCAGAACCACCTGCTCGCTACATGCCGCCCACCAGCTGTCCCCCAACCCACTGTATATCTGTTCTGTTACCTCTGAAAAGCGCTCCATTATGCATTTGTATTGTATACCTCTGTAAAGCGCTCAATTGCTTCTCAAAGCTAGGTCCACGCACAATAAATACCATAATAATAACATAACTAAACATGGACAATTTACCAGTAAAGTTCTCAAATAAGCCCCAATGTAATGGGTATTAAAAGCCCATCGAGTAGTGACTAATTGGATTTAAAAAGCAGAAGCGAACCCAACATCTCTAAAAGTGGTATTTAAATCCTAGAAAGTACTAACCAGTGTACTTTAAACGAGTTGTCATTTTCTATTAACAAGAGACGTCAACTCATTATTTGCTGGGGATACAAAAAATATTAAACCGAATTCTAGTCTAGCATGATTACGCTTTTAGTTGGTCCACGAAACGCGTGTCTCTAGTTTTTAATTCCAAATGCAGACTACTGAACTACGAGGATGGGGCAATAACATATAGCATGACCGGGGAAGGAAGCAGGGGATGTGACTGAGGGGGGTGTTGTGGTTTAGTTGCGCGGGTGGCGTGTCGCGGAGTGAGCCATGTCATGTTGGGCTAGCTGACAGCTGCTGCTGTGTGTGTCGGTTTTGTGATATAGGATCCGTGGCTAAACCGGAGTGGGGTACAAAGAGGAGAACTGAGAAGGAGCGGTGCGGGTCAAAGGCCAAGGGAAATGGACTTCATATCAGTGACTGGCTGTGCCCTACCTACATAGATATATCATCAGCAGCTTGGATTAAGGGAGAAAGCAAGGTTGTGGTCTCAATGCCACCTTTCCCTATTAACTGTTTTACCAGGAATCCTTGGGCGGCTACCCAGTTCAGCCCTCCTGGGTCGATTCGGCTGTGCAGATGAACAGAGGCCGTGGTGCTCATTTCCACACACCTCGTAGTGAAGAATCCTGACTGCCGCCTGTGCTCGCTCTACCTTTCCTGCCCCGGAAGTAGATCTTGCCTTCTCAATGACAGTGTATATAATCATAACCTCTTCGACTGCCTGCACGATTGTACCATGGCACAGAGTAAGTCCAAGTGCGGAGTTTGCCGATTTTGTGGCTTCTTTGCACTTTGAGTCTAAAACACCCTGAACTGGATTTTTCTGAATACCATTTATTTGTATTCCTCGATTTCTCTTACTTCGGAGCACTGCAGTTTCTAGAGATTACTGCGCCCATTCCGAAACACCATAATGTGCGAACCCCTCTGAACCCTGTAATGGTTGGCCCAACCGCCACCGCCCCCCCCACACACGCCGCTTTACTACTATCGCGCGGTCCATGCCCTCTGCAAACTCATTGTAGTTGCAAATTAAATTCCATTTTTTAACTTGTACTTAAAACTATAATTAAACAACGTATTCAACAATATTACAAACAAATTATTTTTTATTATCCGATGTTTATGTTCAACTTCTAAAGTAAAGGTACTCTCCTAGATATTGCTGGTGCAAAGGCGTCTATTGCTGCTGAGTAATCAATTTTTCGAAAAGTTTTGCTTTCAATTGAAAGTGTAACAAGTGCCAATAACTCTCTTCAGTTGGTGAAAATAGATTTCAGACCCTGTTCCAAATGCTCCTTGGAAAGAATAGAAGATGGGTGTGAACCAGGGGCTGAGCCAGCCTCAACATTTTGGAGGGGCTGGATGGCAGTTTTGAAAACTCTTAAGTGAGACTGGGCATTAAACCTATTGCTCTATTGATCCGTCCTCTTGACCCGCTTCCCAAGCCCACGAAGCTGCGTAGATATTACACCTTCCTTTGGGCCATTAGATCCATCTTTCACCCCAAACTCATCAGAGCCGTAGCCACAATCGTGTAATCGTGGGGCCTGGAGCTAATGTAGTAGGGTCCACACCAAGAAGAACCCACAGAAGGAAGGGCACTTGTTCTGCCCCCAGCCAAATGCACAGGAGTGACAGGGTGTAGCGAGGGAGGGCGAACCAATCAAGGGGGGTTGTCCCCTTGAGAAAAGATTTTAAATAATTGGTTAAACTAGTACATTTTACCGTACACTTTCTGTGATAAATCAGGTAAAAAGCCACATAGTTTACAATTGGTTTTGTAGGGTAAGACATAATAAGTCTATTGGATCCCAAGTCATCAACAATGCACAAGAGCATTTTCAAACACTTTCATAATGCCTTTGCCCACTGTATGCCAGTACTCTGCAAGTGTAAAAAGCATTTTCATATCGATTGTCCCCACACGTCCATTCTGGTGCACCTATATATGCCACTATTCCCACAAAGGAAAATACCCATGTTTTCTTTGTCCATAATGCCAGTAACGATACTGGAACAAAACATGTTTATGCTGCTCTGCCAAGGCATGCCAGTATCCCCATGTAAGAACATACTCCTGTTGGCTTTGCCTTAATGCCAATGAAAAAAAAACATGTCACAGTAAGAAAACAAATCCTTACTGGCTACACAAAACCCCACTTCTCATATAAGAACTCTTATGTTGTATTTGCTCACTAACGGCAGTATAAATGTCATGCCACAGGAATGCCCCTACCCCAATGGAAGAACACTTATGTTGCCTTTGGCCTTAACACCAGTAATAAACTGCAATGCCACAGTAAGAAAACTTGCTGTTGCTGGCTAGCTAGTAAGATAGCTCAGCGGGCTGAGCGCTTGCTGTTGCAATCTGAGTGTGATACAAAGGTTCAAATCCCGGCAAGGTCAACGCAGCCTTTCGTGCCATTTTAGGTAAATATGTTCTCTGTACAGCGCTTTGGGGAAAGTGCTATATAAATAGCATATTATCATTTCCCAAAAAAGCCCCCATATAAGAACACTTATATTGCACTCATCATGTTATATTCCCCCATATAGGAATGTTTATGTTGCCGTTGCCCTTAACAGCAGTAAAAAAAATGCCACGTAAAAATAAGGAAATAAGCCCTCTCCAAGTAAGAACACTCATAATGTTGGCTTTGCCCTTAATGCAAGTACAAAATTCCATGCCACAGTAAGACACAGCCAGGCCAGCCCCACTGTGGTCTCTCCCCACCCCCACTCCAATCCCACCATAACATAATAACACTCAAGTTGGCTTTCCTTTGCCCAAAAACGGCAGTAAAACATTCCATGTTCTTGTCAAACAATGTTCATGCTCCAATGCCCATCCCCAGGCCCGAGCTTGCATACACACACATGCACACACACACATACACACACACACAGAGATATAGATACATTCATACACATTCACCCACCAATCACGCCCCCACACAGCTGATCTGTCATTCACATTTGCATCTAGACATTTACACTGCTCTCATTAACACGCACAGTCACACCCATGTACACCATTCACACTGCATTCATTCATATATGTGCATTGGCAGACACCTCCTAGCATACAAACACCCACTTACACACTCCCTGGCATGCACACATACATTCATACATGCATGCATGCAATCCCCGCCTGCACACAAATACACTTTCTTTTTAGTTAAGGCTAATTATTGAACGCATGGGCCATGTAAAGGTTGAGCCAGCAGTTAAGTCTTTAGCTACAACATTGGTGTGTAGGGTGCCTACGGATATCGCCAGGGCAGCCTTTTGTCCTCTGCCTCTACCCAGGCTTTTGTCCTCTGCCTCTACGTTCACGTCACTGATTGTTTTCTCACTTCTGAGAGCGGTATATTTGCTAAATACACCGCTCTCTCAGATGACAAATGTCACAGGTTCTTGCCGTATGAGCCCTAGCTGGGCGTCACAGCAGAGTGTTGCCTGCTGCATCAAAGTGGGGTGGGGGGGCTTCAGCCCTCCCAAGTCCATGCCTGACGCCGCCCATGGTGTGAACATAAATGTGAAGTTGGACCCTTAAGTTCCTAGTGGCTCCTGCCCCGTGTGTGTGGGGTCATGGAGCAATGGCGTCTGCAGTAGTGCTAAAGAAACACCACCAGCCAGGTTTAGTGTTGGCGTGTAACTGCCGGATTCCTCTCGGAAGTCCTTATGTCACGCCGTTTAATCCCACGTTCCGCCATGCACGGTTAGGTGGTATAGATACAACATCTCTCTCCTTTCCCCATGACAAACTATATACAAATTAGCCCTTGTTGCTGACCATTACATTATCTCCACATTATCTTCACTCTTATTGTTTAATTATGTATTCTATTTATCCCATGTACTGCACTGTCCCTACTCCCCTCCCACCCGGCACTTTCCCCATCCCACCTTCCCCTGCACTTGCGCGATCTGAATGACACCTGGCCTATTAGGATCGTTGTCTGTCCTTCCTCTGTTCCCCATCCCTTGCCGCGTCGCGCCTTGAAACACTTGTGTATAGGCACGTTATAAATGCCATATCATATCATATAGTCCCAGATCAGCACACATAGGGCCTCATCACCAGTTGGGCTGTATCCTGGCTGTAATACAGCCCGACTGTAATAGCCCTAGCACCGATAGGTCCGGCGGTATTACCGCCGGATCACGGGGTGGGTGTTAAAGGATAGTTCCGGGACTTTTTTTTATTGTCCCTATGGTTCGGCCATGTGTTTTTAAGCATAAATCGGTAGATCGTAGAAACCTTTCCTATGGACCTTACCCGACTTTTCGTCCATTAACGCACTCGAAATCAGCCGCCATTTTCTGATAATCCTATCATTTCCCCCCATCGACCTGGCTCACCTGCTTTTGCGGCACTAAATCAAATCCCCCGCCCCTGAAACAGACTTTATCAAAACATTCATATTCCCCGCCTCTATCCGTGACGTGACTGTGCTGCGTAGGCAAACGCGCCCAGGCGTCTTCTACGCGACTCCACACAGAACCCGGAAACAAACACAGATCAGCTCACAACACAGCGCGCCACAATTCGGAATATGAAACTGTACTTTTAAATCAAACCGCAAGATTGTAAATTTGGTAAAGTACATTTATTTGACATCAAATGTTTAGAGAATATTCAGCGATTTGCATTTTTATTTGCTCACGTTCCAAAAAGTTCATTTTGAGGCATGCGATGTTCCTTTGCTGTACACAGGGTCTTAGATCATCTCACAATACAGCGCCACAATTCGGAATATGAAACTGTGGTTTAAAATCAAACGGCAAGATTGTACATTTGGCAAAGTACATTTATTGGACATCAAATGTTTAGAGAATATTCAGCGATTTGCATTTTTCTTTGCTCTCGATCCAAAATAGTTCGTCTTGAGGCAAGCGATGTTCATGTGCAGTACACAGGGTGTTGGTTTACGATAAAATAAGCTCTTCGGTCGCACTGATAATCGCATGGCTGTTCCAACAACGAGGCACTAGGCCACCACAACGGTCTGTATGTTGCATCTAGCCGTTAGTACCGCGTAAGGGCATACTTGTACTTGGCGATCGTCCCATAAAATGGTCAGGGTGGTAACGTTGTTCACGCGGAGAAGCAACTGGCGGTTGTAAAAGCCATCCGCCGGTGTCTGGTACTCGTGACACATACAATAATGAAGGATGTACCTGTTTTAAAAACAAAAAAAATGAAATTAGTCTCACCATCAGATCTTTATTAAAATTATTCATTTTATATATTAGGTCTGGAAATTATTTCATAGCTAGGACAGTGCAACTGGGTATTATACGTCAAGGGGGGGCTGTAGGATACTGAGACAGTCCCCCAGTGCAGGGGTTGACAGGGAGGCAGTGCAGGTGGAGAGTGGAAGGGCCCAGGACCGAGGTCGCAGACAGTGGACCAGTTGTAGCAGGGGAGAGGGAGAGAGAAAGCAGAAGCAAAGAGGAAGGTTTTGAGGTGCTTCCGTAAAAGGAGATGGTTCTCCTCAAGATAGTGCACTGTACAAAACAATATGCCACATAGAACGAACAAGTACAACTTAACCCGTCTTTAAAGCTACTGTATAGTAATTAAATTGCGTATAAACTCATCTAAAGAGTTACTTACATTATATTTGCATTTTCCATTGTGTCTGTGCGTAGGGCAGCCCCGAAATACCACTCCTTCTATGCCGACTTTATTTCTTCTAATGAACGAACATTAAATGGCTTTCGTTTCTGAAATTATATTCATTATCGTTTACGTTATTGCACCACACCCCCAAAAAGAAGTCTTTCGGGATGGTCCCGGCCTGTCAAGGTCAAATAACAATAGAACCTTATACTGAGTCGTGGGCCATTCCGGCATCCGAGCAAAAAATCAAAGCAGCTGACCTTCACTTTGAACGAGCACACATTCCTAGTTAGCTACATTCAGTGTAAGGCCATCTCACAGGACTTGAAATTTACACTCCATCTTTGCATTTTGTCTGCGTGCATTTGCAGCCCCAGAGAACCATAAATACGGAGACATTCTATATTTTTTGAAAAAGGATTTATATTACTGTTTGGTTTAATTTAATGCGCAAATGAACAAGGTTGGATAGACACATTGCATGTACACTGAGCAATCACTTTTATTTACACAATACATAGCTACACATATTCAATGGGCCTGCGACATGAGGAGACTCCAGAGCAAAGTCACAGGTGACACCCGGGTGGTTCGCACAACTGCACGGTGAAGGGAGGGGCAAGGGTGGAGAGACACATTGCATGTACACTGAGCAATCACTTTTATTTACACATTACATAGATACACATATTCAATGGGCCTGCAACATGAGGAGACTCGAGAGAACAGACAATCAAATTACAATCATTTAAACCGTGATGTGTATTTCTCAATGAGCTCTGCTTTAGGTGGACATGGAACAGAGGCAATGTTGGGTGGCAATGCAGTTGTCCCCTGCACAGGTTCATTCACAACTCCATGTATGTGCCTATCTAGGACATCTACAATAAGTCTCTCAATAAACTCATATTGCATATCCTCAGACACTGGTTTGATCACCCATTGATTACTTCTTTTAGTGAAGGCCTTATTGTAGCGAAGCGTCCCTAAAGTTCCGGTCGTCCTACTTTGTTGACGGCCAACA
The DNA here is from genome assembly GCF_040938575.1 of Ambystoma mexicanum. NCBI lineage: Eukaryota > Metazoa > Chordata > Amphibia > Caudata > Ambystomatidae > Ambystoma > Ambystoma mexicanum. The sequence goes on from NC_090921.1 coordinate 1,034,819,169, forward strand.
TTATGGTTATGTGCCAAGACCGTTAGAAGAGTCCGATTTATCATGCCCTCCATGCCAAAATGCAATCGTTTTGGCCTGTACTTTAGGCACATATTGTGGAACACCTCCAAATCTCCTGTGTGGCAGAATTCCGTGAGTCCCCTCAAATCTCTTGTCATAGTTTTATCAAATACAATCTTTTCAATGGCTTTGTGAGTGGGTGATGAAGGAATCAACCACTTCTTCTTCCGTGCCTCCTCTGTGGACAAATGGCCATGTTCACAATTGTGGAAATGTTGGTTAGTGGTCCATCACCATTCCCCGCGATTGTAGTTCTTGCAATGATGCTACAAAGCCAACTTTCTCCATGGCCACTGAGGATGTACTTTGTGACACCTGCACGACCACCGAACTCACAATTTTCTTACTTTCCATGTCCTGAAAGTGGTAGGTGCAGTACTTGGCTGAAAATCCTGGGCTGTCGCACTGTCCATCACCGGCTAGCCTGAACCGTTTGCCCGCGAATGTACTATCAATAGACATTTCTTCCATTCTCCAAGCTTCGCTAATGGCTGGAAATAGATAATCGGTTTGGTATTTGTAGAACTGAGTTTTCGCAATGAAATGGATTCCCACAAACTGAAAGAAAGACTCTAACTTTTTAAAACTTGAACCACTAAAAAGTGCATCCGCTGCACAAAGTAGATTGCCTGCTGGCAGTTGCCCCAGCATGGGTTGTGCAGACCATGAAAAAGGATGATATTTTGTACAGGTGGCATGTATTTTAAGGTTAGTGCCTCGAATTGCATGAGTCACATTAATCAATGGCTCCCCACATACTTCTCCACCAACCGAATGCCCACATTTCATCCGAATAATAATATCAATCAAACAACTATCGAATACAATGAATTTGGCCTCTTTCCTTATACTGTCACTCTGCATCCCAGCTGGTTCGGCCTGTAACGTTGAGGACATGTCACTCACATGAAAGGTAGAATCTCTGATATCGTCTTCCGCTATGTTCAGTGATATTGATGGTGTTTCATTGTCGTCCACTTCATTCTCTTCCATAGCAACATCTGTTCCTTCTCCGGCGATGGGTGAATAAAACAATTTCTTCAACTTTCTCGCGGTCTTAGTTTTTGCGGGTGTGGATTCTGTGAATTGATCTCCGACTGCATCCGAACTACCAGGAGGACATTCGCTATCAATGGCTGGTGGTGGCATAGCTCCGTTGTCAATCACTTCATATTCTTCCCATTGGCACGATGCATCTCCAGTCTCAAGTCCCTGCCAAAAGGTTTGACAAGCAACATCTCTCGTTCGCTTCACTGTCTGTGTAGATCTAGTTCGTACACCCACTCGCAACTAGAGGACAGATTGGAAAAGGGATGTTCAGTTTAAACACAACTTACAGTATTGAACTATTAACAGTGAAAAACAACATAATATAGTGACCAGGACACTAACCTTCTTTTGCTTTCTTTTCTTTGAAACTTTCTTGCCTCGAACTTCAACATCAGGACGCTGTTGCTCCGACTCGTGTGTGCATGTCTCCACTTCCTCTTGCGCTGCAACGACTATATTTTCATGATAAGCACATCCATCACGCACTGACGCTCCATCGACTCCCTGAAACATAGAACTTTCATTAGTATATAATAATAATAATATTGAAAACACAAAATGTACTTGGGGACCAATACCCACGTACATCTCAATAGCAAAACACGAATGAACGCTTTGTGTAGAACATTCAAACGACAATTATTCACGCATTGTTGATCTACTTAGATGGAACTGTCAAGATCCATACCTCGGGCTCCTCATAGACTTCCATTGATGATATTATTGAAGATGATGCTTCAGTAACTCCCTGAAACACAGTAATTGCATTAGTATGGTTTTCTATTTTGTTAAAAAGAACATAAACTTTGTGCAGGCGTCAACGGTGCATCTAAATAGACCTGCACAAATGATCAGTTGTCTAAAATAAATAATGGATATCTAAATATGATTCCATTTGCTCGATCGTTGGAAGTGTCACCACCCAGAGATCTGCATCAACTACTAGGGGTGATGTTCTTGTAGAAGAAGCTCCGTCATCTCCCTGAAACATAGTACTTGCGTTAATAAAGAAGGAAGTATAGGGGATGTAATCACGTCATATGATTTCGCTTGATCGAACTGTCAGTATCCATACCTCGAAATGCATAAGAACATCAAGGGACGATGTAACTGTGGTGCACACTTCTGCAAGCTGTTGCGCCGACCCGTAACTGCATGCTCCCCCTTCTTCTTGGACTAATGCTCCATCGACTCCCTGAAACATAGGACTTTCATTAGTAATGAACACAATATAGAAAAAAGAAGACACATAGGAGGGCGACGACAGAAGGACATATCAATGGCTAAAAACGAAAGAAACATTGTGTGTAACAATCACGCTACAAGAATGCAAGATCTGATGATCTACATCGATGGAACTGTCCGGAAACGTACCTCGAGCATCTGAGTGACATCAACGGTTGTCGTCAATGCGTTGGACTCCTCAGCATCTCCCTGAAAGACAGTACTTGCATTATTTTGGATAACAATAATTATAACTGAAAACAAAGACTAGAGGACGAGTACTAGGGTGTACCATTAGGTAAAATAATTACACGATAAATTAAAACTATTGATTTACATGCCTAAAACAAGTCAGTGGCATAATAGCTAAGTAAGATTACCCGATAGGCGCTTGAAGTGGCTGATGACTGCAATAACGACACGGATGGAGAATCTTCCGTCTTCATATTGAGTGGATACATAAACGGGGAAATTATTGTTAGCTAATGCTACACACTACCGCAAGGCCGAGAGCTAAATCTGTAAACTTGACTCACCAGTGGAGGGATGTGGACGAATAGAGTGGGAATAGCGGTTGGGAGCAATTTTCGCCTCGCTCGCGGTGTGTTCTTCTTTATTAGCAATGATGTGGAGTACATGTCTGAGCTAAAGTGCCTGCTGCAGATGCGGTATCGATCACCCCTCTTGTCCGCAAAGACTTCTAGGACTCTACTTTCAAGCTCAGACGGTGGATATCCGCAATATCGGACCCATTCTCTTATCTGATCTATTGTCTTAGGGAAAACATGCATTATAGTACCTTCAGATTTATTATGGGTCTTCGAAGGGCAACCGCCAATGGAACAGGCAGGCATTGTGGAAAGTTCTGAAAAGTAAAGATCAACAATTCTCTATGAATACCAATGTGTTAAAAAATTAAATGACACATAAAAGGTTCAATGCAAGGTTCGTTTTGGTTCTTGGAACTATACACGTTATTCACATGCGGATAAGTATTTGAATAACCTTAAAAAAATAGAAAAATAATTTGACTAAACTCAGAACATGTGACTAGTTCCTTGCATGTACTGTCTTGAACGAAAAGAAAACATGGATGCCATTTGATGACTACTAGCAAATAGATATAAATTAAAAAATTGGACGCAAAATGATTATGGTACATGGTCTTACCTTGACGAACAAACAGTTAGATGCAGGGATCAGAGTAGTTTCTTGTCGTCGAACAGGGAGCAGTTCACAGGTTGCAAACTAACGAGTTTCCTCGAAGTGGTCACGGAAGTTCACAGAGACGAAGAGCAGACAACCAGCACCTTCACGGGTTGACTAGCAAAGCGCAAAGAAGTTCTCATTAGAAATATGAAGTGAGTTATAAAGAATTCGAAACAGGGGTGTGTTTGTGAATGAATGACGTGTATATGTCGTGGCATTATGCGGTTTGCAGGGGGGCGTCCAGCGTGAGGGGGGATGCTTGGCAGGAGACACGGGGTCTGGAGGTAGACATGGGAACAACAACCCATGCTCTATAGACCACTTTGAAGTGTACATGGTTTTTGGCACCTCTTGGCCTTTATCGCTCCCTGACAGCTCCACTTGCCAGCACAAGTACCCCGGTGCGAACTGCCTTTGATAGGGCGGGGGGGTGGATTGGGGCGGTGGTCGTGCAGACAAGACACAGGAAGACTCCTGAATGGAGACACACTTATGTGGATTGCAGGGGGGCGTCCAGCGTGAGGGGGGATGCTTGGCAGGAGACACGGGGTCTGGAGGTAGACATGGGAACAACAACCCATGCTCTATAGACCACTTTGAAGTGTACATGGTCTTTGGCACCTCTTGGCCTTTATCGCTCCCTGACAGCTCCACTTGCCAGCACAAGTACCCCGGTGCGAACTGCCTTTGATAGGGCGGGGGGTGGATTGGGGCGGTGGTCATGCAGACAAGACTCGTTTGCCGCAGGGCCTCACCAAGGAGAGGCCATCTAACTGCATGTAAGAGGCAGGCTGCTGGATCTAGTACATGGAAGGCAGGGGGGTGAGTTTATAAATACCTCACCCTCCCAGGAGAATATATGGGTGCAGTTCACCCTGGAGACCCTGGATGCATAGGCAGTTAGTCAGCAGCAGGCTGGCCTGTGGTGGCAAGGCGGCACGGGCCAGAGGGGGTCATCTCTGTACCCGGTGCCCAAAAGGATGATTTATTATGATCAACTATATTGATTATTTACCTATAACCATGTTTTGTATCAATAAAATCCAACGGCCTTTTATTGCCAACGCTTGAACAAAGTGGTGTGGTAAGTATTTTTGGGGGAGGAGGCAAGGCCGGGAGGCTTGATGCCAACCCGCAAAATAACATATGTATGTCTGCTGCATATGGGTTCAACGGTTATGTGGATTGAAGGTGGGCGGCCAGCGTGAGGGAGGATGCTGGCCGGAGACATGTGGTGTGACAAGACAAGGCACAGGAAGACTATTCAATGGAGACACACTAGATTCATTTAAAAAATCAAAACAACCATTGTTAAAATATATGTTGGGTTTTATTTTAGATCTTAATTTCAATTGAACATAAATAATAAACATTACACATTGTAAAGTTCCGGTTGCAGCACATCCAGGGAAAATCCGCGGTATTGTCCACTGTCGCTGGGGAAATGTGTTGTCTAATGGCAAGTACCGCACAGGCAGGTATTACTCTCCGAACGCGGTGTCCGAGCCTCCCGTGAAGCCACCAAGTGAAGCAACGATAGGCCACCAGCCTGTACCACCTGTGAAAAAGAAAGATGCAAACTGTATTAAAATGACAAAACTTTCTTATCACTGTCGATTCAGGTAAAAAATGTCATTCTGCTTTGAAAAAAATTCTATCTAGAAAATGCACAATATGGAACCAATTTACATGCATTCGAATGATATGTAGATGTAATTTTATATGTGGGAGACGACCATGAAATAGTAGTGGCATCACTGACATCAAAACCAGAGTATACTTACTCGTTACTCGGATTACGCGGACGAACAGTGCCGCGAAGTTTGTGCATAAGCACCATCATCATCCTCAACACGGTCCGTGAGAGGCAGGCTTCCCTGAACTCTGGCAGCTCGGTGATGCATTGCGGACTTGGCTCGCCTTCCGAAATGTAGGCCAAGCACCCGGAATTTTCACGGCAGCAGCAGTTCTCCTCCTCAGTTGGCATTAGCTCGCACCGATTGCACGTGCACCAGGTGGAGACGCCGTCCATGCGACATGGTCCAGGCTCTTCATCCCTTGACTGTTCCTCCCAACTGCCGTCCGAATCCCCATCGTTTTCGCGTGCTTGCCTTTCCAGTAGTTCTTCCTCGGTGTACTCGGGCTCGTACATATACGGCATTATTGTAGCCATTGTGTGGTAAAGAAAGTAAAATAATTTACAGAGATGGTACAGGTGTTCACAAGGCCTAGAAGCGGCGAAGGTAGCTGACCAGAGCACAGAAACGAGTCACAGAATACTCAAAGTAACACAGAGAGAGGAATGGAATCGAAAATCTGCTGCTGTGTGTTGTGAAACGGTGTGTTTATACTTATTGAGGAAAGAGGCGTCCTGCCATTTCCATGGCGACACTTCATTAGCTGAGGCGCAGCGATTGTTGACACGAAACGTGCTTTGGCGTTGGGAAATGGGCGGTACGCGTCTGCTGATGTCAGGCTCAGGGGCGGGGGATTTGATTTAGTGCTGCAAAAGCAGGTGAGCAAGGTCGATGGGGGGAAATGATAGGATTATCAGTAAATGGCGGCTGATTTCGAGTGCGTTAATGAACGAAAAGTCGGGTAAGGTCCATAGGAAAGTTTTCTACGATCTACCGATTTATGCTTAAAAACACATGGCCGAACCGTAGGGACAATAAAAAAAAAGTCCCGGAACTATCCTTTAATGGTAAAGCCCCATTCCCCATTGGGTCCATTGGATTCAAGGGGCATTTGCAGGGCTAATTATGTGGGCTAATACAGCCAGCAGTGATACAGCCGAAAAACGGGATTTTCACCTCCAGAGAAAGGCTGGAGGTAAAACAGCCCATTTAGCGCCCAACTCGTGATAGGTTCAGCCCTTAAATGCTGCGGTAATACCATTACCACCGCATTTAAGGGCTAACTCATGATAAGGCCCTTAGTCATTTTACTTTCGTGGGGGCCTCGGTGCCGCCTTCAGGTGATAACTGTCGTGCTGCTGTGCCACCTTCTCATGGGGGCACTGGGCGCCTGGGTTTCCTCTGGGGCTAGGTCTGGTCGCTAAGCTCCTTCATCCCAGTTGTCTGGGCTGGCGTGTGTACCATGCTTTACTCTTGACCTTGGTAGACTCCAATGGTTTCTTCTTCGGTTCCCCTACCCTCTGTTTGATCCTGGTTCTCTCCCCACAGTGTCGTTGGGATTCTCTTGAATCAAGATGCATTCCTTGTTATCAACTCGCTGCCTCACCCAGCGCTGATCATGGTACCTTTTCGTCGGGTTACCGTCCAGGGGGTGGTGTCAAATGGGCTAGCTAGTTTTGATCTTGATGTGTTCTGGAGGACCAACACCTGATCCCCGACTTTATGGTGGGATTCCTTGGCTCGTCGTTTGTCACTCATCTGTTAATTTGCTTTGATTCTCTTCACAGGTGTGAAGCATTGGTCTGTTATGATAGTCATGATATGATAACCTGCAATGGTGCAGTATGGCCGAGTTTAAGCTTACCATGGTGCCATGCATGGGGTCTGTTGATGCATGCAGTGTTAGCCTGTAGTTTCTAAGGAAACAGTATAGTTCAAATTTCAATGGGGCGTTTTGAGCTTTCACGACTCTGAGGACTTTGTGGATCGTCCGCATGAACTGCTTGTCACCCCCCTTGCTTGGGGCCATCGAGGTCTGATGAGGTGAGGGTGTATGTGGAGGTCGTCCAAATACTTTTTTTAATGGATCTGGGTAGCCCGTGTGTCATGAATATCTTCTCAAGTGCCGGTAGCACTACTTCCGCCACTGTTGATGAGATTACCTCCACTTCCAGATAGCGGGAATAATCATCGATGGCCACGGAGCAGAAATCAATGCTTACTGCCTCCCATCACAAGGTGCCCCTCGGGGTTGACTTGATTGGCTCAGCTCTCAGAGGTGCGCCTGTGGCTTGGCACAGGAGATATAACGACACAATTGCTTCCACTTTGGCATCCACTTGTGGGAACCACACTCTGTTTCATATTTGTACCTTCATTCCGACGATGTACTCATGTCCTTTATGTGTGAGGGTGACGATCCTGTCTTGCAAGCTGAGTGGTAGTAGGATGCATTTGCCCCTCATTACTAGACCTTCGATTGTGATGTCAATTCTTGGCAAACCCTAAATACCCCGGCTAGGAAGTCCTTTGGTGCAGTTGTGGGTATTCTGCAGAAAGGAATTCCACCCCCCTGCCAGTATTGCATTCTTCACCAAGTCACAGCATGGATCATTGCTTCCACAATGTCAGTCAGACTGACTGCATTTGGTTTCATGGCTTGTATAATTTGGCAGTTGTGCTCCTCTGTCTCTGCTTACTCCATTACTATGGCCGCTGTTGCAGCACAGGGATGTCTGGATAGGAAATCAGCGGGGTTGTCAGTTCCTGCTTGGTATATGCGGTAAAAATCATATTGTTGTAACTGCAACAACCACTTCCCAATCCTTGTCGGGGGTGAGGTGCAGAGGCTGTGAAAATGGGAATTAGCGGCATGTGATCTGTGCATGTTCTGAACATCTGTCTGTACAAGTACAGGAGAAAATGCCTGCACCCCACCGTATGGAAATGATCTCTTTCTCGATATGAGAGTAACGTTGTTCCGTGGGGGTCGGGTGGGATGCATACACCACCAGTTGAATTTGCTGTAGTGAATGCTAGTTTCAACTTCTGGAAGGCTTCTTCAGTTTCTGTCGACCAATGGAACTTTTGATTTCTCTTTAACAAGGAGGTAATTGGATGTACAATTTGTGAAAACCCAGGTATAAACATACGGTAAAAGTTGTCGAATATGAGCACGCTTTGCACTCCTTTCGTGGATGTTGGTGAGTGCCATTGGAGGATTGCATCCACCTTTCGTGTATCCATAGGTACGCCTTGTGGTGTGAGCATGAAACCGAGAAACTCGACCTCGGTTACATGGAAAAAACATTTTTTCAACTTGGCATACAATCGGTGTTGGCGAAGCTTCTCTAAGACTGCCCAGACATGGACTACATGTTCTTCCATGGAATTTGAGTAGATAAGAATGTCGTCAATGTAAACAAGAGCGCAAACGTCCAATAGTTCACGGAGTACATCATTCATAAAGAATTGGAACGCCGCGGGGGCATTGCATAGCCGAAGGTCATGACCTGGTATTCAAAGAGGCCGTACTTTGTGCGGAAGGCCGTTTTCCACTTGTCTCCCTCTTTTACTCTTACAGGATGGTATGCTCCTCTTACATCCAGTTTTGTGTAGATTTGAGCATGTTTCACTTGTTCCAGGAGCTCTGGTATAAGTGGTAAAGGATATCGATTTTTTACTGTGATCTGATTGATGGCTCTATAGTCAATGCAAGTTCTTAAATCCCCCTCATTTTTAGGCATGAAGAATAAGGGCGAGGAGGCAGGTGACTTGGATGGGCAAATGAAACCGTTCACCAAGTACTGATCCAGGTAAGTTCTAAGATGCTGATTTTCCTGTTCTCTCAGAGCATAAATTCGGCTGCAAGGGATCTGGGCTCCGGGTACAAGATCTATTTGACAATCATAGGGTCTGTGCGGGGGCAGAACGTTGGCTTGCTCTTTTTTGAAGACATCCTGGTAATCTTGTTATTCAAGCAGTAAGAAGCTGATGAGGCCCAACACGATTCCTTTTTTCGGTTTCAGATTGGTGCCATCTTTTTTGTAACATGTATCAGCACAATCATGAGGAAATGTCAGAACTCGTTTTTGCCAGTCGATCCTACGATTGTGGGTCTCCAGCTAGGGCATTCCCAATATCATCTGCAACTGAGGTGCATCGATGAGATCAAAAGTAATGTCCTCTTGATGCCCGTCCTGACACAGAAGCTTGACTTTCTCGGTGTATTGTGTCACCGGGCCGGATGATAGCTGAGAACCATCCACAGCAGTGACGTTTTCCGATTTCTGCTTCTGTCGGAGAGGAAGGCGTATTCGGAGAGCAAAATCTTGGTGAATGTAGTTACCCACAGCGCCACAATCAATATATGCCTCCAAGGCATGTATTTTTGTTGGTTGCTTGTGAGTCACCAAAAGTATTGGAAGGACTAGATGTGAGGTCTGTACGGATTCCTTTTTCATGCTCGACAAGGGGACCCCTACACTTGCCGGGCATTGGCGTTTCCCGATTTCTGTTCTTCTTCTTCATCAGTTTTGTCTGTTGCCCCAACCGTTTTCTTGGGTGGTTTTACCAGGCAGTCACAGAGGAAGTGACCTGCTTGTCCACAATATAAGCAAAGTTGCTGTTGTCTTCTTTTTTCCCTTTCTGCTTTGGTAAGGGGACTTCGTAATCCACCAATTTGCATTGGCTCAGACTGTTCATGTGGTTTAGTCTGATTCTCACAAGGCCGTACGTAAACTGACCGTCCCTCTGATCTAGCTTGATCCATTTTCCGATTCTGCAACCTATGATCGAGTTGCACCGTCAGGTCTATGTAGTCCGCACACCTCTCAGGGGGATTCAGCACTTGCGCCAACACATCATTAAGTTCTCCACGTAACCCTCGGTAAAAGAGTGTAGTCCTCTTCTCTTATGGCCAGTTGGTCTGAGCTATGAGACGATTGAAGGTTGCAATATAGGTTAATAGATCGTGTCTCCCTTGTCTGAGTGACAACAACTCGTTGTCCAGAGCTTGTGCTTGAGTATGACGGGCAAACAATTTTTCTATCTCATGTTGGAAATTCCAAAGTTCTGGAGTAAAGGGTCATCTTGATTTACCAAAGGTATAGACCAATCCGTCGCACTACCTCCTAAATACGAGAGTACAAATGCCACTTTGGCTTGGTCATTAGTAAAGGCTCCTGGTCTGCACAAGAAATGAAGGCGACATTGGTTTATAAATACAGCAAACTTGTTTAGGTCACCGATGAAGCGTTTGGGAGGGGCTAGAGGCACTGCTCCTGCAAGAACCATCTGAACCAGTGTTGATTGTTGTGGTGTGGAAGAATGAGAAGAATGGGTCACTCCAGGCAGTGGAACCTGTCCTTCTTGTGCTTGTAGCATTTGTCTTGCCAATTTGTCAGTTCTTTCTCGAGTTACAATAAAATCCCTCCGTAATGCATTGGCTTCCTATCGTTAAGCATGTACTTCAGCCCGTAATTCCCCTAGTAAGAGGGCTAACTGATCTGTTTCTGAAGTTTCTATAACGCCCAGGCAGAGAGTATTAGAGGCTTTGCGTTCTGTTATGCTCACCTGGTCTCTGTGAAGGCGTTGGGGCATGGCTGCAGCCCCCCCTGAACTTGAATCACCCCCCTCAGGCCTCTCCCTCAGTAGAAAAGCTGTGAGCGATGGTACGTGGTTATACTGCTCCTGCGTGGAGATAACAGTGTGTGAGTGCGCCAATTTGTGATTGTTGTACCTCTCGAACCCTCCACCCCAGAGTACGGTTTCTGTGAGCATACGCCGGCCCATAAAGCTCACCTGTGAATTATAGAAGATAAGCTCTCTGTCCTGCTACTTCTGGCAGGGGCGCGTCGAATGGGATCTAGTTTCTTCACTGATCCGTGATAAGGATTAGTCCAGTCCTATGCTTCTCCTTATGATTGGTAAGTCTTTCTTGAGCTCTTGTGATGCTGTTCGTTCTGTTTAATGTCTTTATGTGTTGCTCCTATTTATGCCCGCAATAATGCCTCTCTTCTGTTTTCTTCCCTTAGATGGAAATGTGGCCTCAATGCATCTGTGAGACGCGGGCCGCGGCTGGATGGAAGATGGATGCTACCCCAATGTTCGACAGCAGGTAAGTGATGGTTTAAGGAAAAGTGCGAAGTATGGCTAAGCACAACCTTAAACAGACTGTTTTTTCGATGTCTAACCTTGTCTTCTGTTTTTCCTTGCAGGTGCTGCTTTCGATGATGGAGCGTCTCGTGTAATCTTCCACACCCGCAGGACTGCCCTGCGAAAGGACGCATCTGTGGGAGGTGCAGGAAGGTGGATCACTTTGCACTGGTGTGCCTCGCCCCGACACCAGCCAGCATGGTGGGGACATCGGGGGGGAGTGAGTCGAAGGGGAGAAAGACCCCCCAGAGTGGCTATGGTCCAAGTGGCGAAAGACCGACGGAGAACGCAATATGATGCGGGAGAGGAGGAAGATGAAGAAAATGTATTCTTGTCCTGCAGCGCCACTGGTCAGTTTGGTCCTGGAATATTCAGAGTTCAAACAGCCCGCTGTCGGGCCCCGTGGTGTGCGGACTGGAACACACTTGTTTGTTTGCAGTGTTGAAAGTTCAAGGTTTTGATTAGTACGTGGTGCTCGGATTGGAATGCACCCTGTGTTTGCAGTGATGGGTGCGCAGACTAGAATGCACCAAGTTAGACCCAGTATAGGGTCTCTGTTTGCAGTGGGGGGTGATTTTTCTTTTGTTATAATAAAGGAGGGATGTTGTGTGTGGGTCTAGTGTTTGATTGCGAGAGAGCGCCATTGGCATCGTCATGAAAGGGGCTCTGCTGGCACGCACAAGGCAGTGCAACAGAGCCCCAGGAAGTGGCAACTCGTGTCTGTGTGAAATTCTTTGTGAGGCCTTACCCACGTGATCGTGGCCTGTGTTGGTCGGCTCGGCCTGGGTGCCCCCTGGCCGAGGCCGACACATGCTGAGTGCCCCCAGCAGAAAGTAGCTGTCCGGTGATCCGGTCTGATCAGGGTGATCCCTGGTCTTGGCTTGCTGCATGCTCGCAGCCCGAGCATCTGCGTTGGGTGTCCCCGACGCCTGCTGAGGCCCACCCCGGTGACCGGAGGCAGGCCCCCAACAGACACCACAGGATTAGATGGGCCATGACTATCATTGAGGTGGGGGCCATCTATGTTAAAAGCAAGCTTCATGCATGTTGGACAAAGTATTGTTGTCTAAAAGTGTGGAAACAACAAAGAAGAAACGTCCAAAGATGATAAATCCACCAGTTTTCTTTAAAGTGTAGTTTTCTTAACACTTTGTTTATTTTTTGTTGGACTGCCCACACACATACCCTGTGATTTTTGGCCCCTTTCTTTTAGTTTTATCAAAGGGTATACTTCTAAAGATGTTATGTGCTTGTCAAACAGCTCAATCAAACTGAGCAGTGTGTTCATGAATGACAACATTTGATTTTCATTATGGGGGCAGACACCCACCCCCCGCTCTGAATATAACGTACATCCCAACCCATCCTCTGGCCGCATGGTGCATTTAACAGCACCTATTTTTTATAAGGAATTTCAAAAAGCTACAATATTTACAGCCAGCTTTACACATACAACATCTCAAAAACAGTCACTCAACCAGCTGAGCTACCGTGGTATATGTCTACTTAAGGACGTGTCACTCTACCTTTGAAGAAGTCAGCATTAGATATAGATCCCCGATTGTGCTCGAAATTACTACACTACCAACAGTGCAGTTTTGTTGCATGACTTTATGTTTCATCTCCATCCACACTGATCCTGTGCACAGTCTTAATTAGTATCAACATTCAGAAACCGAAAACTGTAAACATCTCTACGGCAGCAACGTAAGGTTCTTGCTCTTTTTGCTAAAGAACCAAGGGACGGTTGCCCCATTTCCCCTATACTCTGCGCCTATGCGTAATATCTCATCTGCTAGAGAGACTTCCTTTGACTACCTATCATTTGAAAGTGAGCTATGAGTGATATCTCTTCTGTTAAACTTACTGTTTTTGACGGTAGATTATTTGAATCTGAGGTGGGGGTGATATCTATTCTGCTAAACGCCATCTAAAACTATATATTATTTGAAACTGCACCGGAAGTAGTATCTATTTTAGTTAAAAGCACCTAGTCTTTTGCTAAGTGCATACTATTTGTGATTGAACTATGAGTGACATCTTCTAATGAAAAGTATGTTGTATCATGCTTGTATGCACATAATGTATAACAACAAGCTGCATGTCTTCAAACAACAACTAAGAGCATGTGACTATCACATGTATAAACCAGTGGGAAGATTAATGATATCTCAAATTAGCATGTCAGGTGTGAGGTTATAAACCAGTTAATCTCATTGCATTGGGGTACTTTTAAACTTGTCTTTGTAGTCTGAAACTAAAAATACAATTGCTGGACAAAAATACTGAATGAAATGTGCTGAAAGCAAGGACTTGAACATCGGAACCCTTAAGGACACAACTCAAGAGCTTTCTTTCTGCATATTATACATCGTGTAAAGAGGCAGCAGCGCGTTAGTCCTGCGCTCCATGTGAGGGGTCAGAAATGAGAGGCAGACACAAAGTGGTAATATTTTCTACATCAGACAACTTTATTAAAGAAAAAGGTTTGGATAAAGGCTTCTCTGTGCCTATCCTAAAGAGAGTTTCCCTGCCTAGGAAACTAAAACTAAAGATCAGTCTGTGTCTTGTCATCAAAATTATAACCACTGTCCTCGTGTCCTAAACATATCTGACCCTTACACTAAAATGCACAACTAAAAAGTGTAAGGAAAAGTGTCCCTGACGTGTGTTTACTCAAAATGTTAGAAGGTGAAAACACATAAGGAATTCTAACAAAAATGGTTTCTCCAAAGGAGAAGTCCTTAGATCCAGAGGAAGGTTCCCTTCCCCTGGATTACTTCATGAAGGATGACACAATTCATGTTTCCTTAAAGAGGGTTACAATGTCTCTTCCAAGTAACAGTTTCTCAAAGTTAGTAAAATGGTCTCTTTCACACAACTGTTGTTTCAAGGATGGCAAAGTGTCTTTTCCACACAACTGCTTTATGGATGTCAAAGTGTCTCTTTTATTCAACTAGCTTTTGGGTGGAATCACTGGTATACTCTCCTGCTATGCATCCCGTTCTGGGTTTCATTGATCCCCTGGTGTACTCTCTTGCCAGGCATCTTCCCCCCACCTTCCCAAAAGCCCTCTGCCTGATGTGTCCACTTCATCAGGTCTTCTTTCAATATTATCTTTACTGTTCTTTTTCTTCTAGCATAGCACAGTAGCACTCTAATACTGTCTATACTTCCTTGACTTTAGATGTCACTTACCTCAAGCTCCCCCATATGGATCTCTCACATATGAAGACTTGCTCAAGATGCACTTCTCAACTTCTCCATAAACACTGATTTGCTTAGGACAACGCTTGCTCCATCTTTCCCAATATGAATTCTTCATGTGTGAAGATTGTGTAAATCTTGTCTTTCAGCTTCTTCATTAACATTCAGTTGCTTATAATCACTTCTTCTCCAGCTAATTCAGTCTTTTAAATTGACTTGGTCGCTATTCAAATGTCACTTTTAACTGTCTATGTGCTTGTCAGTATGCCCCAGAGTACCTACTATCTTTGGGCCATCTCACCAGTGTTTCATTGTGTCTCCGACCTCCTGCACACTGCTTTGGTGAAGTCTCACTGCGAGAATGGCGTTCCCTGCTTGTCAGACCTGTTTCCAGCTCTTTTCTCAGTCTCGCATTCACTCAAGGGTAACGTGGCTGCTTCCTGCCTTCATCTCCGCTGCTGCTGGTTTCCTCGTGTCTTCTCCCTGGAGCCGGCCATGTTCCTTTGGGTCTCTTGCCATGCCGGTGCCAAAGGCTGATGAATTGCAGCCCAGGAGCACCTGCCTGTTTCAGCGCGATCTGCCCCAGCATGTCTGCTTTTTCCTGCTGCTCGGCCCTTCGCTTCGCCCGCACTGCATCTTCTCTCTCCAACTCCATACACAACTTCTGATTGCTGGTGAAAGACATCTTTAAATGTCCAGTACAGCCGATATATCCTACAACAACTAGTCTGCATGTTGTTCTTAGTGCTTCTCTCAATCCACATTAACTCCTTGTCCCACTTCTTCTTCTCAGTACGTGAGGCACTATGGGAGTTGGAATCCGTAGGATTAACAGAGTTATTAAGAAGAATATGTTTGGGATTCTTGCCTAACACAATATTATCATGAATAGGAGATGTGTATTTAAGGTACCTGTGGGGTATGAATAATATCCTGTCTAGGGTATTTGATAAGAAGGGGTTTGGGGATTTTACAGTTGGAGCGATGTGTATAATGACAATAGGCCATCAGGGATTTTGGAATTATAGAGTCTTCCTCAAATGAAAGAGAAGAATACCATATCTCTCCTGAGGAAATCACCACATCTCCCTGTCATGATGCCTACCCCCGGGCATCCGGATCGAGTCCATCAGCCCCGGGAGCAGGCATCCAGATACTCATTAAAACCCCAACAGCCCCGGCTGGGGGCTGTTTGGATTCAGTCCTGGCGCCTTAGGCGCCAGGCTCATCATAGAAATCAGTCCTGGCGCCATAGGCGCCAGGCTCATATACTTTACTTACCTTATGCAGACCATGCTGCAAATGAGTCCAAGCCAACGTGAGGCCTGGATGGGACTATTTTATTAAAGGGACTATTTTTTACTCGGGTGTGGTTCTGGGGATCTTCTTACCTGGGACTACTTTGCAGGCTATTTAAACCACGCCCGAACAACAGCTCATGCTTCGTGTTATTCTGCATCCAGCAGCGTAGCGCTCACCGTGTCTGCAAGTCAGCATCCAGTCGTCTGCCACGCCCACCTCAAATCCGGAGCTCCTAGACAAAAGGAAAAGAAAGGAGAAGAGGTTAGATCACTGACATTATTTGATTCTTTACCTGATTCCGGACCCAGCACATCTCCGAGCCTGGAAAGGACATTATTTCAGCACGCGTCGCTTCGCCAGCAGCAGCGCCGCATTATAATCACCAGTCCACCGCATCTTTCAACTCGGCGCTGCCTCCATCATTTTCTTCGTCGAAACCCAGCACCTGGGGGGGAAAACAAAAGGAATAACAAGGTGAGCCGAGAAAACCGACAAAGACAATCTCTTTGCCACCATAGGCTTACCTGCTTTACCACCAGGGGTATTATCCTTTAATTCGCTGCATCTTTCTATGCCGCACCTATAAAAGGGAGAGAAAACAGCAAGTTAAACTCATGCAACTTTTACCGGACATTGTTTGGTAATACAGACTCTTACCTGAATGCCATCAGCTGCCTCCAGGCAATATTCTTTTGGACCCAGCTGCAACCTAACGGGGGAATGGAACAAGAGTGAACATCGGACATATTGAACCCTTTGAACTTTATAGACACTGGAGTCAATATTCCTCCGGAACTCCTGCAGTACCTTCAAACCAGTGAAGTAACTGGTATCTACGCGCCCCTGCATGCCATGCAGGATGGAGAGCTCATCATTTGAAAACATAAGGTGGGGTTACCAAGAGGGGATATCGGAGGTGATTAGTGGGGAGAACGAGAACAGTTGGGGGGGGGGGCATCACTAAAGTCCACGGGTGGCCAAATCCCTTTCTCCACTTGCAGGAGAATACTTCTACGAGTCCAGCAGACAGGATTAGGCGGGCCAGTCCAGACTGTCATCTCTTCACTATGCATCACATTGGTGGAGACCGCAGCTGTTCACTATGCATCACGTTGGTGGAGACCGCATCTGTCCGATCGATGCCCCTGTGGGAACCAGGTGAGCGTAAAACTCCCTGACAGCTACCTCCTCCCATGAGATCCTCCCTCACATCACCTCCCCCCCCAGTGTCAGGATCAGGAAGTGGCTGCCGTCCCCTTGCCACATGGGAGGAGATTTTAGGCTGGGGATTAGTGATGTGAGGGAGGCAAGCAGACACAAGTAGAAACTGACACAAGATTCAAAACCTTTACTGTTAGATTCAAGGGGGTTGGAAAAACTTGTGTCTGGCCCTATGACTAAGATGAGAGTAATCTCGACCATCAAATAATAAAGAAACAGTCCTAGTAAGTCTTAGTCAAACAATAAAGGCCTATACAAACAAAAACCTAACACCTGCCCTCACTCTAATATAAGCTAATGTGACATAGGGATATGTTTCTAAAAAAGGAAAAATCAATGTCAGAATAGCAATATAAATCAGTATTAATTCTCGTCCCCACGTTATATAGCACGTGGTTAGATGGAACACTTGATGGATGAACACACTTTGGCTTGCAAACACAGTTAGGTGGCAGGCTCTGCCCTCCAGAGCCTTCTTGGCCATTGAAGTCTGAGTCACAAGTTCACAGCTTTATCCTCGCGGATTCCTATCACCCACGTTCAGGTCACCCTTCAAGCTTCTACACAGTTTCAACAAAAGGTTTCTAAGTTTAGTATATGGTCACAGTTCACTATAGGTTCCCCTCAAACGGGCTCAAACCTTTTCTCCTTAGTGGGGTTCCCTTTCCCAAGTTTTCTTCACATTCCACACTATAGGTTTCCCTCAGTCGAGCTCAAACCTCCTTTCATATTTTGGATTTCGCTGTCGAAGACTTTCGAAACTGGGAGGATTTTTGCTCCCACCTCCCACCCCCCACCCTCCTTTCTTTCTTTACTTCCACTTTACATATTTTCCTTCAGTTCCAATGTCTGTTGGAAAATGTACTTGCTATGCATAACTTGCTTTAATATCAACAGCTCCTAGATCAAGTCTTTCAAACTCTTCTTTCATTTGGTTTTGTGGTTACTTTCTTTCACTCGCTTCCCGCTGCCTCTTCAGCTTTAATACATTTCACATAGACTTTTGATTAGGCATTCTCACTTCGCCAGACCACTCTGCTACTTTGGATTTTGTATTCACAGTTCTTAATAATGTATTCACTTTCTCTCGCAGCTTATCGGTGCTCGCATAACCTTCATCCCTCAAATACTGTCGCAAGCATTTTAATTAAACAAAGACCGGCTTTCTTTGCTTCCCTCAACTCACCGGTTATGTTAAGATGCTTTCTGTCTTTCGTGCCTTTGATGTAGGAGTCAAGGTTGTTACCACTGCCACTTCTGCACCTCCCCAACTCTGCCATTAACCTGGGATGGTGGCTGGTAACCTTGTTTATTTTATTTTTAAATTTGTTTTTTTGGCATTTTTGGTAATATCTTCCACATGACACTCAAATGTGCCTTACACATATAAAGTATAATGCACTTCAACTTAACATTAAACATTAAACATTATCATAAACAACAACTGTCTCCTTGCTTTGTCCTTACAGTTCCACATCTCTTATCCCTGGGGGGAGTGGCTTGTAACCTTGTAGCACTCGGAAGACTCTTTCTCCTTTCCAGCTGGGCTGTTGTGTGCAATCCACACAGCCTTTCGGAAATAATCTCTCCCTGGGAGGGTCTCTGGCTTCCTGTCCCTTCGGTTAAACCCTCGGTTTGTCGCTCTCCTTCGTCTGGTTCGCCATAGCCCTGGAGGAACTTCTCCTTCTCGTGCACCGCCTTGTCCAAAGTTTGTCTCCTTGTTCCACCTTTTAACCATGTGGGGAGAGTTAATAGGTATTAGGTGTGCGTGATTAAAGCCAAGTGCCTGCCCTGCCTGATCTCGTTAGAGGGACATGTCCAATGTATTGCATAGGTGGTAATCCTATCAGACTTAAACCTCCTCTTCCTCGGCTCAGTGTTTGTGTAGGAAAGGAGGGGGGTTTGGGAAGTTGGAGCATCCCATATTGTATAGGGGCATTGGGAAAGGGGGGTACCGCCTCTCACCATCGGCGGTCTCTCCCTCACTCCCCGAGGACCCCTCACCCAGGTGATCTTCCCGCACTTGTCCACCTCAGGGTCTGGATCCAAAGGCGAATGGCTTTGCCCTGGCCACCTCAATAAGGGATCCCCGGGGTCTGGGCAGTGAAACACCCTCTGGTTTTTCACAGTGATTACTCCATAGGAGTCATCACATCCCATATCCATTCCTCCAGACTGTTATGATATTTCCAGTACTAAAAATGAGCTGGAAGAAAGGTGTTTTAGTGATGTGTAGTTATGTCGTCACTCTAGTCAACTTCATCCCCCACTAACGTACAACTACAAACCTTTAAGGTTAGTCTGGGGCTAGATGGACCCAGCTAACCAAGGATAATATTCATTGCCTCTTAGGTAGGTTTATTGCAACCCCCCCCCCACCCGCAACAGAAACAAGGAAGTTGGGTGCAGCTCAGGGCAAATGAGTGCATGGGCAGCAGAAGTGAAAGCTTCTCTCATGCAGAAGAGGCTACACCTAAACTTATACCTTCCTCTTCTCACCCCCTCTCTAATCCTGCTAACCTCAATCACCTCATCCACCCCTATTGTAATTTCAATATTTGTCAACTTTTTTCCCATGCAGCTAACCCACCTTCAAACAAGAATAAGGCTCATAAATATTTATGCTTGAATAATACCAGCGTCATTTTACCTACCAAGATGGACTTCAGTGACAACCTGTAAGTTTGTCAAGAGCAAAGTGTGAATGCTGACCCTTCACTGTTTATAGGGAGCAAATATAGGGATTGCAGTGCAGAGGTAGAGTGGGCAGATTTTTACAAACTAGGAGGGATCTCAAGACCATTCTCTTCAAGAAATGGGTCCTCACTGACACTTAGGCCCACACACCCTCCAATCCCCATCTAAGCTGAGACTGGGTGATAAGCTCCCCCCTATTTCCACCTTGTAGGTCGCTTGCTGCCAAGTTGCCTGCCCCTTCATTCCCCCGTTGTTAGCTCCACACTTCCATGTATTGTTCCTTTGTGATCTGCTTCCCTCGCTGTGTACTTCACCCTATGACTTGTAAAACATGCCATTGCTTCCAAAGCTATGTTTATGCTCAATAAATACCATAATAATAAACCAGGGATACCTGGCATCATGATTTCAGACAAGTTAAACAATCGCCACAGACATCTGTGTACAACCGAAAGTCACACATATGAATTCTGAAAGCTTCGAATGGCTCTCCATCCTTCAGAAGTTGATACATTGTGTAGCTTCAAGATCCTCCTTCTATTTCTGATCAACCAACCTGTGGAACTCAGTGCCCAGGGAACTCGGCACAGGTGACAACCACATAGTCTTCAGAAAATCTTTAAAAACCTGACTATTCACTAGATTGCAACATTCAGACTAGCATGACACCCTCTACAGGCCATACGGGGCACAATTCCGAACCTCTATCCATGGCAGGTTGTGGCTGTAAGACTCACTAGAGCCACGCAGATGAACCAGCACGGTCCTGCAACTCCCAAGGATTGGACCACTCAGATTTTAACAAGATAAAAGCCATCACAAATCTGACAGAACAACTTATCGTCATACCACCCCCACAATAAAAATGAGATAGAGACTAACCCATTTGGGTCAGCCCAGCTGACATGTGCAATATGCCAGTGTGCAACACTTAAATCAAGAACACCTTGGGGATTGGAACCCAGGTCACTCTTCCCAACACACAGAAGACACTGGCACCTACCTGCAGTCATCATAAAACGGAACCAAGAACTGTAACACGTCATCCAGATTGATGATAATAACAGTTTGAGGTCTACTGATTCAGTATAACTCTAAAATTCTAAAATGACTCCCCAGGAACCCCAAATCACCTCCCACTTCCTCAACATTTCAATCTACTAGTAACTTTAAACTAAACAAAAGGAAGATAACACACATGGAAGATCTATGCCTGCTTGCACCATCGCAACCACAGGAACCTTGAGGGGCATCCCATAGCACAGCCTGTCATGAACTGTCGCCTGCGTCCATTCTGGACTTTGTGGTCCCTGACCCATAGAGGACTGAATGCCGTGATCCTCCCAACATGGCCGCTTGATACGGAACGCAGCTTGCCAGTCTTTGTGCGCCACGCTCAACGTTCTACTAAACAGACACGCCCCCGGGCTCTGCATGTCTCAACGCTACCGCTCGCTGTAGTTGGACGTGTGTTACCGGAGTTCGCTCTGGGCTTTCTTCCGAATCCTGTTTCCCGGTTCCTTGAATCGTTTACTTTCCTTCCCCCAAACTTACCTTCGAGTTTCTTCCTGGATCTACGCCTGCACTCGGGTCACGGTGTTCCGTGCCTCCGAGCTCAGACATTGTTCCTTCCTGGTTCCCGTCCTGGACATCTGAATGTATCCTGGAGTTGGATTCCTATCCTCACGCTGGAAACTGAAGACCAGCACACGGGTTTATACAAATCCCGGACCGTGCGAAAGAAATCATCTAAGAAGGAAGCAAACAGGAAAGACAGGTGAGAACGGGAGAGACTTGTGACATATTGAGACGCCTAAAAAATGATACGGATACAGAGATGGAAGCCGCGGTTCAAGACCTCATGCGAGGTATGCAGGAACTTACCACAGAAGTCCAGAACCTTAAGGCAGAGAATGCTGCTTTAAAGCAGCTAGTCTTGTCTCGTGACTCTGCAACTAAGGAAAGTGTGTTATTGGGAGGAGTAGTAGACAAATATGATGGCTCTTCAAAGAACCTTCATGCCTTCCTTGACTCATGTTTGGTGCACTTCACCTTCAAGCCCTACTACTTTTCCACCCCTAGAGTAAAGGTGAGGTTTATGATCTGAAACCTCACTGGTAACACCTTGACCTGGGCAACCCCCCTAGTCAATTTTGGCGATGCCCTCCTGGATGATTATGATGGTTCGTGGAAGCCCTAAAAGCCATGTTTGATCGTCCAGAGCAGGTTTACAGTGCTCAAGAACGACTACTTGAATTTCAACAAGGATCCCAGGATATGCTTACCTATGTGACCCGCTTTAAACAACTTGTGAAGGAAGCTAATTGGTCCCAAGAAGCCAGCTTCACCCTCTTTCGAAGAGGCCTGAATGAAGAAATAAAGGACGAGTTAGCCAGGGTAGCTCGCCCAAGCTCCTTCCAGGCCCTCATGGACCGTTCCCTACAAATCGACTTTCGAATCCTGGAAAGAAAGGTGGAGAAAAAGAAGTCTAAGTCAACGTTCCAAAAGGCTGCCACAGACCATCCTTACAGACCAGAGACCGCAGCTTCTCCGACCTCGGATCCAGAACCCATGCAACTGGGGGCCTTCCGTGGACCCATTACCCCACAAGAAAGGATGCGCCGGATTCACACTGGTCTGTGCATGTACTGCGCCTCCGATAAACACCTCGTGAGAGAGTGCCCTATCGCTCCTCCATGGCGTTCGGGAAACACCAGCTCCCGATCCTAGATGGGGCACAGTTTCGGGAGAAAGGTGTCTGCTCCACATCAATTCCTTCCTTGAACTCTCCTGGACAAAATAACCTTGTGATTCTACAGGTATTCCTATCGCCTTCCAAGAAAGAATCTTACCCTATCCTGGCATTAGTGGATTGCAGAGCCCTGGGTATATTCATAGATCATGGTTGGGTCACTACAACATTCCACACGAAACACGAGAGACTATGCAACCTGTTGAAGCTATTGATGGGAGACCCCTGCCTTCAGGAGCCATAACCCTTCAAACCAAAGAGATTCTTCTTTCTATAAACCACCACCAAGAGAGGATTAAATTTGATATTGTAAGATCTGCCCACTATCCAATGGTTCTAGGCATGCCCTGGTTACAGAAGCATAACCCCTACATCAATTGGGAAGCAGGCTCTTTGTTTCTTGGTTCAGAACATTGTATGTCCCACTGTTTGTCCCTAGACACCTTACCAAAGTCCTCTGAAGACTCTGAAGAAACTCAGCAAAATCCAGTCACCGTCTCTAACATCATCTGGATTCTCAGGGCCTAACAAGCTTACACAGATGTATTCTCAACAGCCATTGTTCAAGCTCTACCACCCCACAGACCTGAGGATTGTGCCATCGACAATGAACTTTCAGCCGTAATTCCTTTCGGAAGAATGTTTATTTTGTCAGAACCTGAAAAAAGGGCCCTCTGGGAATACCTGGATACCAACTTGGAAAATAGGACTATTCAACCATCCACGTCCCCGGCGGGCGCTTCCCTTTTTTTCATCCCCAAGAAGGATTCCAAGGAGCTTAGGCCATGTCTGGATTACCGTGGCTTTAACCAATGCACTCTCATGGACCGTTACCCATTGCCTCTCATCTCGGACATCCTGGAAGCAGTCAGAGGTGCAGTCATCTTCACAAAACTAGATCTCAGGGGTGCTTATCATCTTATTCGTATAAAAGAAGGTGACGAATAGAAAACAGCCTTTAGAACATCCTTCGGCCATTTTGAATACTTGGTCATGCCCTTTGGACTTGCTAATGCCCCAGCAATCTTCCAACGTTTTATGGATCGGGTGTTTTCTGATATGCTGTTCCTCTTCGTCATAGTATATCTAGACGACATATTGATCTACTCCAAGGACCATTTGAAACACGAAGAGCACGTAAGGGCAGTCTTACAATGTCTACGTGAACATAAGCTCCTGGCCAAACCCGAGAAGTGTCTTTTCCATGTATCTACTGTTCACTATCTCAGATTCGTTCTTAGCCCAAAGGGGATTGGAATGGACTCTTCCAAGGTTGACTCCATTCTATCATGGCCTGGTCCAACCACTGTAAAGCAAATTCAAGCCTTCGTGGGGCTTGCTAACTTCTACAGAATATTTATACCAGCATTTTCTGAGATTGTGCACCCTATCGTCTCATCATTAAAGAAAGACGCCCCCTTTCAGTGGAACTCAGCCCAAGATTCAGCGTTTCAACCATTGAAGTTGGAGTTCACACAAGCTCCCATCCTAGCTCAACCCGACATTGATCGACCTTTTCTTGTTGAAACTGATGCCTCTAAATATGCCATTGGGGCAGTCCTGAAACAGGAACTTGGTGACAAGTTAGAACACCCCATCGCCTATCTCTCCCGCACCTTGACTCCCAGTGAAACTCATTATTCCGTCCTGGAGAAGGAATTGTTAGCCATTCATCAAGCCTTCACTGATTGGCGTCATCTCCTTCTGGGAGCCAAACACCCGGTACAAGTCCGCACGGACCATCGGAATCTTCAAGTCCTACAATCCCTAGAATGTAGAAACAGTCGCCAAGCCGGTTGGGCCTTCTTTTTTGCCCAATACCAATTTCAAATCCATCATTTCCCTGGAACAAATAACATTATAGCCAATGCCTTATCCAGACGTCCTGATTACGAACCCCTTGAGTATCATACCTTTCCTAAGATGTTTCCCAACACAATATTTGTTGCTCAAGCAATTACTCTCCTGGAGGATATTCGAATCCAAACTCAGTCCTCTGAACCTTGGAAGGAGTTTAAGAGAAACAATCAATGGAATCTCAAAACAAAAAACGGAAATCTATTCAAGGATAATCGGTTGGTCATCTCTACTCCTGGACTGAGACAAAAGATCATGAGCCTATGTCATGATACTTTCCATTCAGGACACTGTGGCATCACCAACACCCTCCATCTAATACAAAGACAGTTTTGGTGGCCAAGGATGAAGGATTATATCAAGATCCATGTCCAGACTTGTGCAGTCCGCAATCAGAACAAATATGACAATAAAAGACCAGCAGGTCTCCTGCTCCAACCAGCACTACCAACAAGACCCTGGGAAATCATTGCCACAGATGTTATCATGGAACTACCTTCTTCCAGGGGCTACACAACTATAATGATTACCATTGATTTGTTCACTCATATGGCTCATTTTACGCCTCTATACAAACTACCATCCTCATCCGAACTTGCTGGGATTTTCCTGGAACACATATCCCGGCTTCATGGGCTACCTTCCAAAATCATTTCTGACCGAGGACCCCAGTACATATCCCAGTTCTGGAAACAGCTATGTCATATACTGGGAATCCAATGTGCATTGTCTTCGGGTTATCACCCATAGACCAATGGAGCTAACGAACAAGTAAACCAAACCCTGGAACAATATCTTCGTTGCTTCGCCACAAAAGTCCAGGATGATCGGCCACTCTTAATACCTGTGGCCAAATTTGCATACAACAATTCGGATCATTCTGCTATCAAGACCAGTCCTTTCTTCTGTAGTCAAGCATTTCATCCTTCAGTCCTACCGTCCATTCTTCCACATCCTACCCCAGTTTCTGCGGTTGATTCCTGGATTGAAACACTAATCAATGTGCACGAAGAAGCAAAGGAACCCCTAGAAAAGGCCCAAAGGGACGTTAAACATTATGCTGACTCCAAAAGAAGTCCTGGGCCTTCCTATTCAAGAGGCGATAAGGTCTAGTTATCCTCGAAACTCCGTCCTCGTCACCTACGACCAACCAAATTGGCTCCCAAGTATTACGGGCCCTTTTCTATAAAAGAAATCGTCAATCCAGTGGACTATCGACTCCGACTACCAGAGTCATGGAAAAGGATTCCTCCAGTCTTCCACACTTCTCTGTTAAAACCATATGTCCAGCCCTCTTGAACTGCTCCAAGATCTACCCCAGTGATTGTCAATGACCAACTCGAATACGAGGTCTCCAGAATTTGTGACTCTAGGTACCGACGTGGTCAACTACAATATTTGGTTGGGTGGAAAGGGAATCCTCCCAGTGAGCGCACTTGGGAACCCGTGTCAAACATGAATGCCCCCAGGCTAATTCGAAGATACCATTTTATCCATCCCGCAAACCTGGAGGAGCTGGGCTTCAGAGGAGGCATACTGTCATGAACCGTCGCCTGCGTCCATTCTGGACTTCGAGGTCCCTGACCCATAGAGGACTGGCCGCTTGATACGGAACGCAGCTTGCCAGTCGTTGCTCGCCACGCTGAACGTTCTACTAAACAGACACGCCCCCGCGGCTCTGCCGTGATCCTCCCAACATGGCCGCTTGATACGGAACGCAGCTTGCCAGTCTTTGCGCGCCATGCTGAACGTTCTACTAAACAGACACGCCCCCACGGCTCTGCACGTCTCAATGCTACCGCTCGCTGTAGTTGGACGTGTGTTGCCGGAGATCGCTCTGGGCTTACTTCCGAATCCTGTTTCCCGGTTCCTTGAATCCTTTCCTTTCCTTCCCCCAAACTTACCTTTGAGTTTCTTCCTGGATCTACGCCTGCACTCGGGTCACGGCGTTCCGTGCCTCCGAGCTCGGACATTGTTCCTTCCTGGTTCCCGTCCTGGACATCTGAATGTATCCTGGAGTTGGATTACTATCCTCACGCTGGAAACCGAAGACCAGCACACGGGTTTATACAAATCCCGGACCGTGCGAAAGAAACCATCTAAGAAGGTCACAAGCAAACAGGAAAGACAGGTGGGAAGGGGAGAGACTTGTGACACAGCCGTCTACATCTTTAACTCTATCACATACTGTGCTCTGCCAGAGACTCTCTCAGTGTCCCAGTGCTGTCATAAAATACATCTTGAGTGTTTCTTTCTATATAGAACATATACCCAAGTGTCAAGGCCACAAACCACATGTAACTATACCAGCTCTCAGGACCTTTGTACGTCTGGCCCACACTCATCAACTACACATGCTTACTACCTGCCTCTCCCTTATACCCACCCCTCTGTTGGTTTTGTAGAGCCACATGTCACAAGGCCACCACAAATTTCAGAGATGCGCTATACAAGATCACTTTACATAATATCACATTACCATTAATTTAGGTAATACTTACTACAGAACTAAAATACTGGAGTTGTCTGGCATGAGCACTAGATAAAAACATATTATTGTTAAACTTGAAATAACAGAACAGAACTGGTTAAAATATTGCTGTTGATTATTTGTTAAAAAACCATTTGGAGCACATTTTGCTCCTTAATGTAATTTGACAGTAGGGAGTCGTTACATCAACACTTTAACATAGGCGGCTCCCCACTGCCAAATTTTCATCATTTGCACTTCGGGGTGCAAACGTGCAGGGCAAAAGGTGGTGTACACACGTGTAGAACGCCTTTTGCCCGGCAGATTTGCAATCCGTAGTGCAAAGTGAGTAAATGCTGGCTGGCATGCATGCATGCCAGCCAGTGTTTACTTTTAATTGTGGGTGCTGCTTGCCATGCTCACATGGCAGGCAGCGCTCACAATTGATATTAAATGCTGTCTGACATGCTCGCATGCCGGACAGCATTTAATTTGCATTGTGAAGACTGCTTACCATGCGCACATTGTAAGCAGTCTTCACAATTGAAAATAAAAACTGTCCGACATGCTAGCATGTCAGACAGCATTTCATTTCAATTGTATATTGTGGGGAGTGAGAAGGAGGACACAGACTTACTAAAACATGGAGGGCCTCATTACACAGAAGGCGGTAAGGGTTAACGGTCAACGGTAATGCTACCGGTGACCGTTAACCCTTTCCGCCTTATTACGAGGTCCTTTTGCGGGTTGGTACTTTAACGCCTGCTTTTAGCAGGCATTAAAAAACGAACCCGCAAAGGGACCTTGGTGCTAATTACGGTACCGCAATTTGCGGTACCGTAATTAGCACCTTCCCCATTCCCATTATGCCCTATGGGGGCAAAAATGGGAATGGGGAAGGGCCTTGGTGAATGGGTAATTACCACCCCCGCTCACCTTGGAGTAGGGCGGTAATTCCGCCATCCACCAAGGCGGGCACGGTAAAATACCAGCGGCAACCATGGCGCTAATAGCGTCATGGTTACCGCCTACCGTGTAATGAGGCCCGGTGTATCTTATTTAATAAAAAATAAAAAAGGGTAAGGCCTATCTTTACCTATCATTATGAGTGTTCCCTACCTATATTAACTAAGGTGCACGTCAGTCAGTTGTGAATGTTCCAAAATGAATAAGTCCGCTGTCTAAAACAACCCTTTTCTGACCCTAATAATATGAAAATTAACTCAAGTATGGAGAATTACTCTTTTCTCCTTGTAATCCTTGATTATGCCACCCGCTTACAAGGATAAAGCGATTCCCCAGCTTTGAGGTTTCAAAGGGTCCTTCTATATCCATAGCAATCCTGGAAAAGGGAACATCAATGTTTGGCTTGTAAAGGGGTGGGTGGCACAGGAATACTATTTGTCTTCTGACAGATTTAACATGTTTAGATGAAGTTCTTAATGTCAACAATGACACCCAGCCAATAGAACATTGGTACTATTTGATTCTGCGTTTTTCCTATCCCTTGGTGAGCTGCAGTGAGAGGGGAGTTGGCTAACTCTAACACTGTTGTTCTATGACTTCGGGGTACCACCAGTTGGGTTTGGCATGTGCCTCAGATGTTACATCGCCTCTATACAATAGCTCCTTTTGTAAGAAGAAGAAAAGGATTATCCTGATTCCGTCCAGCATCTTCAAAAATGACCTTGTTAAAGGCTTCTGTAGGGATAGGGTCAGTCCTCTGGATAAAGGCTAAATCAGGTAAGGGAATGCCCTCTTGTTCTTCAGGTTTTGTTTCTACAATGGGTAAGTTAGCTTCCCCAAACTTGTTTGAACCTCGTTCGTTCTCCTCTTGTTCTGCCACTTCTTGGGGTACTGGGAACAATGCTTTCTCTAGAATGCATTGAGCAACCTGTTCCCCTTCTCTCACAGTATAAGGATTTTTTTCCATGAGTATGTCAAATAATTTTAAAGTCCCCCTCCTCTAAAGCCAGGGTCTATGACTCTGGCCACGACATCTAACCCATGTCTCCAGGCTAGTCCTGATTTAGAGGTGAGTCTAATATAAGTTCCCTTGGGAGGGGCAAGTTTTAAACCTGTGGGAATGAGACGCTATCATGGGTACCAGGTAGATAGTTGGGGCAAGTTGGGTGGAGGCTTGGCAGGCGTGGCATAGGCACACAAAAGACCCATAGCAGATACCTTTCTTTTAATTCCTTCCTAGTATTTATAGTAACTTCCTGGTTTCCACTTCCTGTTGCCAAATCATGAGCTCTCTAGTGTTCGGGTGTGGCTGGCTATATAAGCCACACCCAAGATTCTTCCATTGCTTCGTGTTGCTTACTGTGAGCTGCATCAGCAACACACTCGCCGTGCTCCGGATCAGCCAGCTTCTGCTTACCTGCTCCGGATCATCCTGCTTCTGCTTACCTGCTCCAGATCATCCTGCTTCTGCTTACCTGCTCCGGATCATCCTACTTCTGCTTACCTGCTCCGGATTATTCTGCTTCTGCTTACCTGCTCCGGATCAACCTCTGTGCTTTCTCCACGCCGCAGCTTTCTCCGGTCAAGAGGGGACTTCTACACCAGCACCTGTAAGCACAAAGAAGAACTGCGTTAGCGTGCGCACTTCAGTAACGCTGCGCGTACTCACCGAATCTTCCCACGATGCTGGAATCCAGGTCTGTAGTCCGAGCTCTCAAAGTCCTGCAAAAGAAAGAAGAGACATTATTTATTGCGCTCTCTCCAATAACGCGGAGACTTTATTCACTGCGCTCTCTCTAATAACGCAGTGCATACTTACCAAAGCCTCTGTGCATACTTACCAGACCACCAAGTCTCCAGTAGCGCTGAACCCAGACTCGAGGCGCTATACTACATAATCCACTCCTGCAAGGGAAAGGAGAGACATTACCAGGCGCTCGAATCTAAGACGCTGCGCATACCTACCAGCGGCTGACTTCTACACGCAGCGCTACTCACCCAAAAAATACCATGGCAAATAAAGACAATACGGACAATTCTGGACACTCAACATCCTCCGCGCAACTTTCACTTGTGGAAAGGACTTTCTAGCCAGTGAAGAAACACTCTACCTCGCTGTGAAGGCATATAACAGCATGTGGAATCAGAACTCAGCCAACAGACATTGGCATAATTCCTATGAGTGAATTGCGCCCCAGCAAATGCAGGATGGAGTGCACACCCTACTAAAAATCAAGGTAAGCCCTTTGGGGACATCACAGCACACAGTAAAGAGAAGGGAAGAGCCCAGGGGAATCAGGCGAATTCAGGTCTCAGTGTACATCTTGTATTTGACAGGTATCCCTCTGGGTGAAACAGGGGAAGTGAGAACTTGGGGTCAAGGGAGGCTCATCCATTGCTCCTGCAGAGACACAGGTGAGTGTGACAGAACACAAAGCCGTCCTCAATACCTCTGCCCGAGCAATGGAAACCTCTGAGGTAGACCAGCTTTCCCTATTGTTAGGCGAACTACGGGCCGAGGTGCATGCAGCCTGCTCTGAGAAAAATGCCTTAAGGCGCAAACTGGTAGTCAACAGGGACAAAACAGACGACATGGCAAGACAGCATTACCCACCAAAGCTGGTCTAGCACTCCGACCAGGTGAAGTCCCTCAGGGGCAGCCTACTGTGGCACCTGTAGTCACACCAGTTCAGGTATTGCTTCCAGGCAATATCCCTTTAGCACCCCCGGAATGCTTTTCTGGGGGTCCGAAGACATTTGGAGCGTTCATGAATCAATGTCGCCTACACTTCATATGTAACCCAGATACTTTTCAGAACGACCAAGCTAAAGTAGCTTTCGTCCTCTCCTATTTAGGAGGGCACGCAGCAGACTGATCTGTCCCGTTAGTGCTTAGGGACAACCCTTTACTGAGAAATTACCCAGGTTTTCAGCGTGAACAGGAAAAACTATTAGCCCATCGGATTCAAGGTCAGACCCTGGATGATGAGCTACTCTCTCTGTGACAGGGTGGTCAGGATCTTATTTCATATGTCGCCACATTCAATCGTCTAATAGCCGAATCAGGTTGGCCAGAAGAGAAACGAATAACGCTATTTTATCGATGACTGACAGGAGAATTAAAAGATGTCTTGGCACAAGTAGTTAATCGTCCCGAAGATTGTAGTGAATACATCGATCTAACTATGCAACTAGACCACCGGTTACAGGATCGCAAGGCCACTGAAGAAGATCAGAACATAGACCAGTATATGTCCGACCAAAAGAAGCGTCCCATCAAAAGGCCTCAGAAACACACTCAGAACCCATGCAATTGGGTGTTCTCAGGGGACCACTCACCAAAGCAGACAGAGAACGGAGGCATCAGGAAAAACTTTGCTTATATTGCGGCCAATCTGGTCAATTCCTCCGGAACTGCATGGTTAAACCTCCACGGAAGACAATGGGGCTACTAGATAACACAGGGGAAGACACTGAAGCGGAAAACTCAAAAGCCCGACAGATGTAGAGGTTGGTCTGTCGAGCCAGGAACGGAGCACTCAGATCGAACATTTCAGCATTCCTGTGGTTCTTGTAGATCCTTCACAGCCAGCCCGAATGCATGCCCTCAAGGCTTTCCTAGACAGTGGGGCTATAGGGAACTACTTGGACATAAACACTGCACAGACCTTGGGATTGGCATTCCACCGTAAGGACACTGTTGAAAGCGTTATAGCTGTGGATGGCACACAACTCCTTTCGTGACCAGTAACACAGTGTACTTCCACCCTCACCTTAATCTGCCAAGATGGTCATAGGGAAAGTATTAGATTCGACCTTATCGCTGCACCCCAATTTCAGCTGATTCTTGGGATACCATGGCTAGAGGCGCACAACCCAAAGATAGATTGGCGAGCTCGAACCTTACACTTTTCCACGGAATGCGCCTCTTGCTACGACAACAAAGGGATCCAAAGAAGCCCATTGTTAGCTTCACAGGAAAAGATAGCAGGTTTAGGCTTGGTGGGCACCTTACCAGCGGAATACCAGGAGTTCCAGAATGTGTTCGCAAAGGAGCAAGCTAATACGCTACCGTCGCATCGAGTTTATGACTGCCAGATCGATCTGCAACCAGGGGCACAAGTACCATGCAGCCGCATTTATGCATTAACCGAGGAAGAAAACACTCATCTACGGACCTGCTTGGACCAATACGTGGCCAATGGCTTCATTAGGCCATCTGAGTCACCAGCCGCCTCCCCACTCTCCTTCGTACCGAAGAAAGAGGGGGGCTTAAGAACATGTATTGATTACCGGGCCCTAAATCAAGTCACCATCAAAAATAAGTACCCATTAACTCTGATACCAGTACTCATAGACCAGGTGGGACAAGCGAAGATTTTCACAAAGCTAGACTTACGCGGTGCATATCACCTGGTACGCATGAAGAAAGGGGATGAGTGGAAGACTGCGTTCCGTACCAGCTATGGCTTGTATGAAAACCAGGTCATGCCTTTTGGGCTTTGCAATGCCCCGGCTGCGTTCCAGCATTTTATGAATGATGTGTTACGGAAACTCCTCGATGTCTGCACAGTTGTCTACATCGATGACATTCTGATTTACTCAGCCACTCCCCAAGAACACGTAACCCAGGTACAAGCAGTACTCCGCAAACTGCATGAAAACCAACTGTACGCAATACTAGAAAAATACTCCTTCCACGTCACCGAGGTGGAGTTTCTGGGATATGTACTGACACAGTAGGGAATCAAGATGGACAATAGAAAAGTGGAGGCAATGCTCACTTCGTCCTCACCCACGTCTGTAAAGGGAGTACAGAGTTTCCTAGGTTTTGCAAACTTCTATCAACGTCATACCAGGATTCTCACATATCGTACATCCAATTACGTCCATGCTGCACAAACACCGAAAGTTCGAATGGACACCAGCGGCGGAAGCAACCTTCCGAGCCCTCAGGGGAAAATTTACCTCAGCCCCAATACTGTAACGCCCACAGCCCGATTTACCGTTCATCGTGGAAACGGACGCTTCAAGCGTTGCCATATTAGCATATAAGGGGCTGTATTGTCTCAACAAAATCCCGAAACCGGATGCCTTCATCCCATTGCCTTTTGGTCAAGGAAATTCTCCCCAGCAGAATTAAACTATGCAATTTCTGAGAAAGGACTCCTAGCAATCAGAGCGCACCGAGTGAATGGCGACATTACTTACTAGGAGCAAAACACACCATCACAATAATAACAGATCATCGGAACTTGCAATACTTACGCTCAGCAAAAGCTCAGTCTTCTAGGCAGCTCCGTTGGGCCCTATCTTTAATGGAATACGACTTTGTGATCACCCACCGCCCCAAAGTTAAGAACGGGAAGGCGGATGCATTATCCCACATTGGCACAGGAGAGGAAGTCTACAATGTCCCTAACCCGGTGGAGATCATACCCAGCCATAAAATTCTCGGCTTCTGCATCGGCCCATCTCAGTTAAACACACTGCAGGAAGCAATAAAAGAAAATATGTCTGAAGAAGACCTACTGGCTTGGGACACAAAGGGAGATCAGTTCACCATTCAAGACAAACTACCATACTACCAAAAACGCCTCTACGTTCCAACTAAGGATATGCAACAAGCAATTATATCAGACTACCACGACTCGCTGTTAGAAGCCCATCCAGGTATAGTCAAAACCATGAAGAAAGTAAGAAAATCTTACTGGTGGCCAACTTGGCGAGAGGATATTGCCACCTACATAAGCACCTGTGAGGTGTGTGCACAATACAAGACATCAAGGCAAAAACCAGCCAGCCTCCTTCAACCAATCACCATTCCGCCAGCGCCCTGGCACACAGTATCAATGGACTTTGTCACTGACTTACCTCCTAGCACAGGTTATAATACCATCCTCGTAGTAGTGGACCTCTTCTCCAAAATGGCCCATTTCATAGCTCTAAAAGGTATTCCCTCAGCGCAGACTCTGGCGCAGGTTTTTCTAGACCGAATCGTCAAGTTACACGGATTCCCTACCGTAATTGTTTCTGACAGAGGCTGCCAATTTGTATCTCGTTTTTGGAAGAAATGTTGTGCCCTGGGAAGAGTAGAAGTCCGTCTGTCTTCTAGTCACCATCCTCAAATGGACAGCCAAACCGAGTGCATGAACCAGACCATGGAACAGTATTTGCGCTGTCTATTACACCAAACAAGCCCAAAGGTGGACAGAAATACTATGGATGGCAGAGTATGCCTACAACAATTCAACACATTCATCAACCCAAGCAACACCCTTCTTTACCATATATGGTCGAAACCCCAGAACATTGGTCTACGATCCGCCAGAAAACATTGAGATGCCCGCAGTAAAGAATCTGCATGCCAGCATCATGAAAGCAGCCAGAGAGGCCAGCAACAACATACAGCAAGCCAAAGAAACACAGAAAAGAAACGCTGATCGCCATCAACGAAAAGCCCCAGATTATCAAGTGGGAGACTAGGTCTGGCTGGCAACTAGACACATCGCTCTAAAGGGTCACAAAAAATGTCAGCCTAGATACATTGGCCCGTATACAATTGAGACAGTGATTAATCCAGCAGCCATGAGACTGGTGTTACCTCAAAATATGCGTATAAATCCCGTATTTCACGCGTCACTATTAAAACCAGCACACCCAGGAAACCGAACTTCCACACCTCCCGCGCCCATATAAGTGGGTGAAGAAGCACCAGAATATGAGGTAAAGAACATATTAGATTCCAAACTAGTACGAAAGACCCTGTATTACTTGATTGGCTGGAAGGGGTACGGACCCCAGGAAAGATCATGGGAACCCAGCACACAGGGGCATGCCCCCCGATTGGTGCGAAAATTCCATCGGGACCATCCTGAGAAACCAAAACCCACACACACACACCAATTGGAGGGGTCTTGAGGGGGAAGACTGTCACGGGTACCAGGCAGGTAGTTGGGGCAAGTTGGGTGGAGGATTGGCAGGCCTGGCATAGGCACACAAAAGACCCCCAGCAGATACCTTTCTTTTAATTCCTTCCTAGTATTTGTAGTAACTTCCTGTTTTCCACTTCCTGTTCCCAAACAGGAAGTGCATGACAATTCATGAGCTCTCTAGTGTTCGGTTGTGGCTGGCTATATAAGCCACACCCAAGATTCTTCCAGTGCTTCGTGTTGCTTGCTGTGAGCTGCATCAGCAACACACTCGCCTTGCTCCGGATCAGCCAGCTTCTGCTTACCTGCTCCGGATCATCCTGCTTCTGCTTACCTGTTCCGGACCATCCTACTTCTGCTTACCTGCTCCGGATCATTCTGCTTCTGCTTACCTGCTCTGGATGAACCTCTGTGCTTTCTCCACGCCGCAGCTTTCTCCGGTCAAGAGGGGACTTGTACACTGGCACCTGTAAGCACAAAGAAGAACTGTGTTAGCGTGCACACTTCAGTAATGCTGCGCATACTCACCGAATCTTCCCGCAACGCTGGAATCCAGGTCTGTAGTCCGAGTGCTCAAAGTCCTGCAAAAGAAAGAAGAGACATTATTCACTGCACTCTCTCTAATAACGCGGTGCATACTTACCAAAGCCTCTGTGCATACTTACCAGTCCCCAAGTCTCCAGTAGCGCTGAACCCAGACTCAAGGCACTATACCACATAATCCACTCCTGCAAGGGAAAGGAGAGACATTACCAGGCGTGCTTGAATCCAAGACGCTGCGCTTACCTACCAGCGGCTGACTCCTACACGAAGCGCTACTCACCCAAAAAATACTGTGGCAAATAAAGACAATACGGACAATTCTGGACACTCAACATCCTCCGCGCAACGTTCACTTGTGGAAAGGACTTTCTAGCCAGTGAAGAAACTGGCGCATTGAACACTCTGCCTCGCTGTGAAGGCATATAACAGCATGTGGCATCAGAACTCAGCCAACAGACATTGGCATCATTCCTATGAGTGAATCACGCCCCAGCGAAAGCAGGACGGAATGCATACCCTACTAAAAATCAAGGTAAGCCTATAGGGGACATCACAGCACACAGTAAAGAGAAGGGAAGGGCCCAGGGGAATCAGGTGAATTCAGGTCTGAGTGTACATCTTGTATTTGACAGGTATCCCTCCGGGTGAAACAGGGGAGGTGAGAACTCGGGGTCAAGGGAGGCTCATCCATCACTCCTGCAGAGACACAGGTGAGTGTGACAGACACCTTTTCCCTTGTGGTATCTCAAGTTCTGCTGCACTCTGCAGATCTGATCCGATGGACTCTGCCGTGGCTGCGGTAGGACTCTTGGCTTTGGAACTTATTTTTGTGAAACTTATGGGTCCCCAACTTCTATCAGCTGGTGTACATCCCACCTCTGACACCATTTCTCTGCGAGTCAGAAGGAGGGCACGGACACATTGAAGACATGGTGTATCTTATTTATTCAAAATAAAAAGGATACAGCCTATCTTCCCCTATTACTATGTGTTAGAAATGTACCATTCAATATGTTTAAACAGTTGTCATGACAAGGAAAGAAACCTTAGAGCTTACTCACCGAACGAGCTGAGGATTCGCACCCACTTGTGACCGGGATTCGGGAAAGACGAAGCTGGTGTGGATTCCACTGAACCCTCCCTCCTCTCCCGTTCCTCGGGGGGAAGAAAACCATGCGTGTCAGTCGATCGTCTGCTTCTGGTGTCTTGTGGCAGTGGGGATTCCAGGTGAGGTTACCTCGTACTGTAGACTACAAGGAAAGTGGACAACACACAGTAAGTAATGGTGGCTGGTAGAGTAGGATCATGTAAGAAGGAGAAGGTAAGGGTAAACACCTTGTTGCGGACCAGAGGAAAAGAGTACGGGACAGCGGAGTCTCTGTCTCTGGGAAACCTCGGAAGACTGCACTGTGATATAGAAATAGATTTAATTAGGGCTGAGCGGGAGAGAGAGAGAGAGAGAGAGAATGAACAAGGAGTACCTGTGGTAGGAATGGTCTGACCATTGAACTGTAGTTTAAATAGAAGTCCCGTCGTTTTTGCAGAAGTGTAAGATTGACTGCGATAAAGGGAGAAACAACGTCAGGATAGTGCTACAGTGGAAGGAAGATAAGAAAAAGTCAGCCCCGGCTTCATACCTCGAATGAGATCGAAGAATGCTCGTGATTGAGGTTCCAAGGCGACCCGGAAGTTTCCCTTGGGAGAGAAAGGGTTCGAACAGCGAGTGGAAGCGCCACGGTAAGGGTGCTGCAGTTTGTGCAACCACTTGGAAGTAACGGGAGCTGGTACGGGAGACAGACAGGAAGAGATGTTAGAAACACAGAACGTATTAAGGACAGATAGGAATAAACCCTAGATCCGAACTCACGTAGCGTTGGTAGGTAGGAGTAGCAACGCGTCTGTTTGTTGTGAAGTGAGGTTGATATGCTGTGCTTGGTCGAGAGGGTGGAGCCAAGTCGCTGTGTGGGAGCCAAGCAGCTAGACTGTAGCGGGTGGTAGCAGCCGCCATCTTGGGTGTAAAAATGGACGCTGTGTGTCTCTGAACCCAACGGTGGCATAAAGACCAGTGCTTTCTAAGAGGCGTGACACTATGGGTGTTCCCTACCAATGTTATTAACTAAGGTGCTCATCAGTCAGTCGTGAATGTTCAAAAAAGAATAAGTCTGCGGTCCAAAAGTACCCTTTTCTGACCCTACCACTATGAAAATTAACTCCATTATGGAAAATGACTCTCTTCTCCTAACGGTACTTCTGGTACCAGTCTTTTAATATAGGATTTGTAATTAGTCTCTTGAAGATGACTCCACTCTTCAGAGAGTATTTCTAGTGCCAGTCTTTCAATATACGACTTGCGAATAGTCTCTTGCAACTTCTTCTATCAAATGATTCAATTCCTTAATTGGGTTACTTGGCTTTCTCTCCTCTTGCTTTATCCCTCTAGGGATTCTCTTATTAGTTCTACTTTCTTGTCGATGGTTCTCAGTGTACCCTTTTACTAAGTTTTGGTATCCTTTATATATTTTGTGGTTCAATTGTCTTTTTTCTCTAGAGTCTTTTCATATCTTGCTTCCTCTTCAAGTTTACATTGGTTTTGTACAGGATGTTGAGTTATCTTCCTCATTTCCCAGGGTATTTTCATCCATTGTTCTTTTCTTTCAGCATTTAAGTATTCAACAGTGTGTTCTACGTAATTATAATACTTGGACTTCCTTTGGTTCAAGATGAAAACTATTTCAGATTTTCTACTGGGACGAGTTAACTAGCTGATATAATGATTCCCGGGAGTCGCCCAGGCCCCCCATTCTCCCCTTCTCCCCTTTACCTTCCTCATGGTAGGAGAATATCGGTGGGAGTTTCCTTTCTTCCAGACCCTCTTTCATTTCACGGACGTCTCTCCTGCTCCATTGTCTCTCTCCTTGTGTTTGCCTATCTCTTCATGACGTTGCGGTCCTTCTGTGGCTGACCGTACACGCTTTGGTGCTTTGGTCTCCTGATGCTAGTGGTATCAGCGGTGTTGCCTGGATGCTTGGTCCACCAGGGATTACCATACCTGGTCTCACCACCACCTTTTGTTGGACACTAACCCATCTGCTTTCTCGTGCTCTCAGTTCGACCTGACTTCGAT
Source organism: Ambystoma mexicanum (assembly GCF_040938575.1). NCBI lineage: Eukaryota > Metazoa > Chordata > Amphibia > Caudata > Ambystomatidae > Ambystoma > Ambystoma mexicanum. The sequence continues at coordinate 1,034,857,576 of NC_090921.1, forward strand.
GTACCGCTTTGCAAAGTTACGTGAGTTTGAAACTCGCAGACTTCGGAATCTCTCTCTCTCTGAGAAGGTGTACGTGGCAAGGGGGTTTCCCCAACTGACGTACATGGTTCTCTTTCTCTCTGTCTTGAGTCACATAGCTCGGGGGCTTGGGTTTCTCTCTCTCCTTTTCATTCTTGTTCATCACCCACTGGAGTTACATTCATCCAGCTTTTTGTGGATTGGATGTTGGGTTTTAAAATGACATGTCCATTGTTCCTCAGATAACAATATCCATTAGGATTATCTTCGTCGCATTAATGATAATTCAAAGTTCCTGGTATTGCACTTTCTTCGTCCCAGTCTTTCCCAGGATTTATTATTACAGCTGCCTCATTGCAGTCTTTATTCTTAATGGAATCTGGTGTTGTAAAACATCTCACGTAGGCCATGGTATGTACCAATTGAGGGAGTTACTCACCGGAACCCGAGTCCTTGTCCCCTAAGGGGGTCTCTCTCCCAGTGAGATACCACTTGCCTCTACACCTAGGCAGGGTATTGCGGAGCAGGATCACCTCCTTAGCTTCACAGGAGGGGGCTCCCCCTTGGGGAGAAAGGACACATTCCGTCGATTTGTCACAATATGCTGACAGCCAGTGGAACCCATGGGGATCTCTGGCATTTGCACCGGCATGAAAATACATGCCCACGCAACTGCCGGAGCATTTGCATGGCACAGATGAAGGGAGGTGGTGGAAATGCAAGTTTTGTTCCGTCCCTACTCTCTGTCATACAAATGCTTGAAAATGGGGTGTGACATGAATGAAAGGCATTACAGCCTTACCCAAGACCTTTACGCCTTTCATTCATGTTTCGCCCCATGGAAAATGAGCTCCTTAGTGGGCACTTTAAGGAAGACAGTTGAACAGTCATGCTGGAGTTGTAATATGTTTTTTTATTAATGTTATATTGTTGAAAATTCAACTATGTAAGTTTGGCTGGGGTGCCATTCGGGGTGCTGTAGGGTGAACCATGAAGGTACATCATGAAGGGGAAGAGCGGGGTGTATTTGCGGACTGTTAATTGCTTTTGTTATGTAGTGTGTATTTAATTATTTTAAAGTTAGAGGAACAAATGATGAATTGTGTTAAAAGAAAAGCACAGAGTAAAAAACTTGTAGCACTAAATGCATATGGAATTTATTTTAAGGGACTTATTGAAACTGTTGAAAATGAGTTGACTTTTTTTAGGGTGCATACTAACTCATTGCAAAACGTTTACTGTCTTAAACCTACTCTGACGTTTTAAACTGTCACTTTTTTAACAGGCTTGATAAAATATATTTTTACTTAAACTAGTTGGGCCTGTTGACCCTTATATGATATTGCACCACCCTGCACCCTTTCTATTTGTGGCCATGGGTTTGCCCCTCCCCCATATTGATCACTGGAGATGCCACTGGGTGTGAAAGAAATTGAAAGATTTAGGCGGTGATGAAAAAGGGCGACATTTCTCAGCCATATTAACTAAGTTTAGGTTATAAAGCGTGTCTTGAAACGACTTCATCATATGATCTGAATCCCTGAACAAAGTATAACAATATCTGCCAAATGGTGTGGGTCCATGAGCCTTTATCAGGAAAACCTGGTGAGAGTACCTATTATAGTGAGTGTACCTCGTGATAGAATGTTAGTGTCTAGAAAATGGATTGGCATAGTGATGGCAATAGCACCCTAATGGTCCGAGTTCCTGGACATATAATGCAGGGTTTGAAAGTAGGCTTCAATGGGCAGAAGCTAACACCAGCTCCAGGTTACCTGGCATCACCCAGTAGGCAGGAGCTACTGCTGGGGAACCAGGAGAGAGTCCACATCGCACTGCAAATCTAAAAGGTAGACGAGACACATTTTATCTTTTTGCACATTATTTATGATCCTTCATGTGTCATGTGTACTAGAGATGTCCTAATTCATTCTCAAATACTGAAACATTAAGGCCACATATGTATGTTTGTAAGACGTAGCTCCTGGTAGTTGTTGATTTCAAGCTAACCAAGCTCTCCTAGTCTAAAAGCAAGAGCTAAATAGCTCCCAGCAATTTCGAACCCTGTAATGTAAACACTTACGGAAAATGATTTCATGCCGGAGGGATATTTAATGTGCAACTGTTTATTTTGGGAATGGGACAATGCCTTGACAAGGTTTGAAACCCTGGTTGTGCCGACTAGGCCGTTCTTCTTTTTCAGGGCTCCCCCTCACTGTTGTCTTGGCTCCCCATTTTATACTGTGATGCCGTAGAGGGCCTTGGTGCTACATGGCAGGGCCTAGATGAGAGGGTGATTAATATATCACCACTCGGTGGGGTCGATGGAATCTGGGGCACCGTGGTAGGGGAGGCTGGCATCGTCTCCTTTATCAATGCTATGTCCAAGGCAAGTGATTTGAAATGTTCCTTCATTCATTTTTCCAACTTTTTGTACAATATGGCCATAGACCACAGTGCAAACCGAGTCGGGTCCCGATCGTTTCCCCCCACCCAAGTGGGTTATCTGAATTGAGTGCTTTCTGTTTGGGTCCCCCTTTCTATCCCCATTCTGTGATGCTTGAATCCTAGGGTTGTCTGCTGTGATCTTTTTGCTGCCTTCATAGGCCTATCTGAGAGTTTAGAGGTGTCCATGCTTTGTTTCCCATGAGGGTCTTCACCCAGAACCAGGTAGTGATTTGTTGTGGGGACCATGATTTTTATCCCCCCTTCTTTCTCATCCCTGAGTGGCCTGGGGACGTTATCACCATTCCCCTTATTGGTAGATGGTGGACCACCCTTCTCGATGGATCTTGGCAGACCCTTGGGGGGTGGGCAGCACGCCACCTTTCTCATTGGGGCTTGATGGGCCAGGTAGGGATAGGAGATCTCTGTTGGCTGTATGCAGTTCAATCACTTGTGGTCCTTTCTGACCCATTGTGATGATTGGAAAAGCGTCATTTCTCCCTCCTAGCCATCAAATATACCCACTTTGTAGGCACCAATATGGTCTTTTTGTCTTTCTTGCAGCCTAAGGCTGTGTGTCTGCAATTGGAGTGTGGTCTTGAGGACAGGGGCAATACTTTTGGTAAGAATCTCGCTATCATCTGCGGCGAGTATGCAATTGGGTGCCGCTGTGGCATTACATGTGGGGTGGGGGATTGTTTTTTCCCTAGTGTTCGGGTCCTCAATTTCTTTTTGTTCAACATATCTTTTTATTAAGGGTTTTCAACATACAAACAAAACATAAAAAGGAGTTGAAACATGGGAAAACGAAAATAAAATGAGGTTGGAGGGATCCGGGGGGACAAGACAAGGGCAGTTGTACACATATACATGGTTACTCAACATTGGGGCAATAGGAAGTCAATAGTTTCTGTTGTAATGTTTGCAGGGCTGGGGCCAATATGAAATGTGGCAGACCTGGTTCCTTCTCTGTTCTGGGGTTTTTAGCTCATTGGGTGCCTTGTGAGCACTCCAGTTCCACGGTTGCCATTTAGTCGTGCTTCGCCAACCAATGGAGGGCAGGAGGTTCCCGGGTCGCACCCGGGAAGTGCCCTGCATAATCTATGAAGGTCACCCAGACATTATGGAATTTGCTCCTGTTTCTGTTGCTATGTCGCATCATTCTGTCCACCACATGGGGATTTCCGGGCCTTCAGGGTGTTTCCACATTCTAGCTATGGAGATTTTTGCCACTGTGAGCAGGTGGGAATTTCCCTTCCCCTGTGCCCCCCAGCAGGACTATCCCCGGGTCCCATGGGATTGTCAGTCTTGTCAGTCCTGTGATTAGTCTCAAATGTTAGTTGGGGAAGAAGTCTGCTATCTGCTTTAAGCCTCCCTCCCTCCACTTGTCGAATCCATTCGGAAGTATTCCCGGGGAGAAGTCTGGGTTATTTCAGATTGGGGATAGGGGCTCCACAGTGCTGTTGCAACCCCATCTGCAAGCTTCCTTTCTCCAACTTTCTACAGTGTTTCTGGTGGCTGTTAGTGGGCCAGAGTTGGGGGGGTCCCGGGGCATTGTGATATGTTGGAGCGATGCTAGTGAGACTCAGCTCCAGTCCTCCTCTAGCTTCTTCCAGCGAGGTTGGTTGATGATCGATTGCCATATGAAAGCCTGCGAGAGCTGTGCTGAAAGGCAATATCAGGTGATGTCTGTAACCCCAATGCCACCCGTACTTGTTCCCCGAAGCATTACCCGTTTAGTTATTTGTGGTTTTTTCCCACCCCATACATATTTCAAGATTTTCGTTTGCATCTTCTGCAGGTCCTTTTTGGGGATGGATATTGGGAGTGCTAGGCAGTGATAGATTAATCTTGCTACCAGGTTCATTTTCAGAGCCGTGATTCTCCCCATCCATGAAACTTCTTGTTTATGCCAGTGTTACAGGTTGTTGCACGATTCTCTATATTGTGGTGGAAAAAGTATGCAAAATGCATGCTTATTTTATTTGTGATCTGGACTCCCAGGTAGCTGAAATGGGATATAGCCCACAGGATAGGATGTTTAGTTGCTAGTGTCTACCTAAGCTTCTGTGGAATGTTAACGCCTAGTACTATTGATTTTGTGTAATTAACTTTGAACCCTGATGCTTCGCCAAATGCTTCAATCTCTTGCCACAGGGCTTTCATAAATTCGTCGGCCTGGGTCATGGTAAGGAGGGCGTCATCTGCATACATGGCTGCTTTATAAACATTGCCTTTACCTCCACCCCGTGTATTAGTGGATTGTTTCGGATTCTGCCGGCAAATAGTGGCGACATGGAGCATCCCTGCCGCTTGCTTCTGGTAATGGTGATTTTGGGAGATCTAATACCGTTTATTCTGATGGACGTGTTAGGATGTTGATAGTTGTCTGTGGTCCATTTCGCGAACTTCAGGCCGAAAGCGAAGTGGGCTCGTTTTTCCTTTACATATCCCCAGTCTAGCATGTCGAACACTTTGTGTGCGTCAAGTGAAAGAACCGCTAGATCCGCCCCAACTCTATTTGCGTTTTCAATTATGTTTAGGGTGCGTCTAATGTTGTCGTGGGTATTCCGTCCTGGGATAAATCCCGTTTGGTCTGGGTGGATCAGCTTTCGGAGGACCATTGCTAGTCTGCATGCTAAGACCTTTGAGAATATCTTAGTGTCGTTATTCATTAGTGTAATGGGTCTGTATGATGCACATTTTTCGGGGCCCTTTCTTGGCTTTGGGATGAGTACTGTTAAGAATTCCTCCATTGAGGGCGTGATGCTACATGTGCTAAGGAATGTGTTGAATAGGGATGCACGCTGGGGGGCTAGAATGTAAGCAAATATTTTCCTAAGGCTGTATTTTTAAGGTTTTTTTTTTATTTCAGCTATTTCATTTGCAGTTATTGGGAGCTCCAAGGTCTCTAATTGAGGGTGGGGATTTTCCTTTTGGGTGGATTGCAGGTACCTGGTCTGTGCTGCCTTGTTTGCTGTGCTCCAGACATAATTTCCCTGTGGTGCTCTACCATTGTCTCTAGTTTCTCTCTCTGTGAAGCAGGGCCTACCATTTGGACCTTGAAGAATATGAATATTATTACGGGTGTGTCATTTTTTAAATTTGTGTACTAGCAGACGGTTTGTCTTGTTGCTGTTTATATAGTACTACTGTCTGGTGTATGCTAGTGCTCGTGCTGATATGTCTGCCAGGTGCATTTCCAGAGAGGCTTTTGCTTTCTTAAGCTCACTGCCTACTTTGGTGGTTTGTTGTCTTTTGAAGTTTTCGTCCAACTCTGCAACATTAGTCCCCAATTGCAAACACAAACAACATCTGCATGCGGACACACACATGCATCACCGTAGAGATGCAGGCCTCACCACTGTGACATCTCATTGCATGGTGCTGACATCTCCACCACCGAGTGCACACCTGAGCCCCAACAACACAGCACATGGCAAGCAGACCCTGAGGCATGCCTACCGCACGCAATCCATGACACAAGCGTAGGCCACCCAACAGACAGCATGTACAACATGGCTGCACTAGACGAATGCCCAGACACTGCACCCCACCCCCAACTCCTGTAAGCACCATGTCCGCCCCTCCAACATGCACATGGCAATGCACAGGACCCAAAATGTACAGACATCAATTATGTAGGATGTACCTTCACCCATGACTCATGACCGGCCTCTCCATCCCCCACAGGCACAGGATCAGACTGCGATGCGGGGCCCACCACAAAAACGAAGGAAACACCAGCACGCAGGAGCAGAGGGGATGACGACGGCACCAGCCCCTCCACGTCAAGGGCTGGCCCGAGGCGAACCACCACCCCCAAGACACAGCAGCCTGGCAAACAGGTCTCACAGGCCGCAGGACCTGAGGAGCAGCCAGGTCTGACACCTGGCAATGTGCCCGACAGGGAAAACTGGTGCCATCATGGCACACATGCCACAAGGCACACCGGCCCCAAAGGCCACGAAGAACACAATCCCTGCCCCACTGTAGCCACCTCATGTGCACGAGGAGAGTTCACCATCGGGCAGCGATGCTGAGGGGCCGCAGTCAGCGGCCACAAGTGACCTAGGGGAGGCGGCACAATCCGCCCTACATAGCGCGCAAGAGGGCGGCCAACAGAATGAGGCTGACATAGCAGGCCAATGCATGTAAGAGGACATTGAGCAAACACCATCCCTGCATGTCAGAGGACATTGAGCAAACACCATCCCTGCCGCCCACACCACAGCACTCCCCGGGACATGGGTCTGGTGGTTGCAGCTCTGGGGAGGAGATGCCTGAAGACGTTTTCAGCCCTCAAAGGAGTCCAACTCCACCTCCCGTGCAACCATCAGCTGGAAACAACATACAGGACCTAGAGGGCCACATGACCCGCATGGAGGAGCGGCAGCAGGCCATGCACGATATGGTGCAACAATACCTTGCAGAAGGGGAGGCCACACGTCAGGCCCACCGTGACAACAACCAGGCACTCACCCGTGCTCTGTACCGCGTGGCCAGATGGGTGCGCGAGGGCATGGAATCTGTGCCGCAGGCACTCACACAGTTGGCTGCCGCCATGTCCCAATGTCATGCTGCACCGGCCGAGCCACAACCCCCACCAACGCCGAGCACTACCCCGGAAAGCTCGACTCAGACGAGCCCGGTGCGTAGGTCGGTATGCAGCATGCGCCGGCCAGAGGAGCAACAGCCTCCATCCAAAAGTGGCCGTCAGTAGCCGGACATACATGCAGGAGGGAATCTGGTTGGACTTGTATTGGGTGCAGGGACCTGGATGTGTGGGGGAGTTTAGGGATGGGCTGGTGGGTGGGGGGCGTGGGAGTTGAGGGATGGAGGTGGTGGGTGAGGGGCACTTTGTAGAACAACAAAGGGGTTTGGTGCACATTTATACCTGTTTTATGTACATAGTTCACATTCCTTAATACAAATGGTGTGCACATGAAGAACCCATGACTGGACATTGATCATTGAGTGTGTGTCAATTTATTTGTCAACAGTGCCCAGTGTCCAACATTCAAAGTGCCATGTGTTAACGAGTAAATTAGTAATATTGTTCAATCAAACATTGGCGTACTGCACGTCCTTCAGGCACATTCTGCTGTGGCCAAAATGCAGCATCTTCCCCATCATTCTCCTCATCTTCCGGTGTATTTACATCCATGTCAGGTGGCAGGGGTACATTGCGCCGGATGCACATGTTGTGCAGCATGGCACATACCAATAATGTCTTCCCCACTTTTTCAGGGCCCAGGGCCGTATCTGAGTGCCCCACCAGACCTGCTGAGGCAGCGAAACCGTACCTTCAACAGCCCTAATGGCTGCTCAATCATCACACAAGTGCGTGCATGCGCACAATTGTAGTCCTCTACGTGCCTGGTGACTGGATGCCTGACAGAGGTGAGGAGCCACGGCTTCAGGGGATAGCCAGCATCACCTGTATGGGAGCAATTGTTATTTTAATTGTGAGGGTTTTTGCCATTCCTTGTGTACACTGGCTGAACATTGTCATGGTCAGATTCAAGGGATCTTCACTGCCAGCTATTGCCATTTCATTACAGCAACACTCAGGTCGGTGCACTCGATGTTGGTCCACGGTAGGGGAGCATGGGTAACATACAGGTCGTAAGGACCTTGACACCCGATACAGCACTCACACAGATGATGCCAGTAGGCCCATGATGTGCTCACATGTGAAGGCTGTGTTGCAGTGGTAAATCCAGTATGCATGTAGGGCACTGGATGATGGTTTTCCATGATGTGCAACATTATACACGTTGTTTTGCCAAGCATGCTTCCATATACATAATGACGCCATGTACATGTCCGTCACCGCCTTCACCCATGTGACCATGGCACAATGGAATTGGTGGTATGGTCCGCCAGTGTAGGGAGAAAATTATGTGATGGCGCTGGGTATCAACTGGCATGGTGGAAGTGAGGTGCTGTGTATTGGTCCTGCAGCAGTCGCACATGTGTCAGTGGTGTTCACCACTTGCTGGAATCTATTCTGTACAACCATGTCCCATTGGATTTTTGGGTGCCCCTTCAGGTGCTGTGTATGGCATGGTGGTGTGAGGTGTACTAGTCGGGCAGGGGCAGTGACAGGGGATTCCCTGAGAGGCAGTTGGATTAGGCTCAGTCATGTCTGCATGACCTGCGCTGTACTTTGCTGCACTCATTTGAATAATGCATTGTGACTGCAGGTTGGTGCATTGTGATAGCTGTGGTTGAGGTCTGATGATGTACCTTGTGCATGTGCAGTGGTGGGTGCTGTGTTTGTAGCTACCATTTACACTTGGCTGTGCGGTCATGGCATGTCTCAATCCATTGTCAATCTCATGCATCCCGTCATATTAATTGGGGTCACAGTGGTTGGCACCCAGGACGGTGTCCCCCCCCAACAACAACCCCCATGAGCCAGTCAGCAGACAGGTTACGTATGCTTGTAGTCCCCCCCAACAACAACCCCCATGGCCCAGCCAGCAGACAGGTTACGTATGCTTGTGGCCCCCCCAGTCAACAACAACCTCCATGGCCCAGCCAGCAGACAGGTTACGTATGCTTATGGTCCAGCACCCCAACAACAACCCCCATGGCCCAGCCAGCAGACAGGTTATGTATGCTTGTGGTCCCTCCCCACCCCCAACAACCCCCATGGCCCTGTGGTTGGACTTACCCAGAAGCCAAGCACCTCATGCAGCGTGACATTCCATGTAGCCGGGAAGCGTGGAGTTGTGCATCACCATTGCAAGGAGGTGGAGCACATACACTACCTTCGGCAAAGCGGGGATGGTGGAATGGATGTTGATCAGGCTGACCAGGTCATCGTGAATGAGATCCACAATTGTGCGTATTGTGTCCCTGTCCAGGCGGTACAGGGTGTGGATGTGTGCAGGGATTGAGTCAAATGGACTAGCCCTTATGCAAGGGATTGGTGGCTGCCTGTGGGGTACCACTGCCCGCACTGGTGGTATGTGCTGGCCCAGTCTCACCATCCGTCTTCTCCTGCGCCCCCCCTGCATCCCCTGGTTTAGTGCCTGCTGGAGTAGTGGCAGTGCAGGCATGTCCTCCAGCCCCTTGTATGACAACTGCTAGTGGTATCATTTTGTGCTTGGAAGGGGTGTGTATTTTGTATTTGTTTTATTTGTAACGCGCACCGTCCGGCCGGAGGCATCAGGGCGCAACTTTAGACATGGTTACATAACGCGCATACATATATTCAAACTTTAGATACAGTGCAAAGTATTCAGAGCATACAGCAATATACATCATTTACAGAGTAGAGATTAGAGCAGGCGTTTTACTGGGACAAGGGATTCCAGGTACATAAGAAATCCGAATTTCAAGGCTGATTGAAGAGCCAGGCTTTCGTTTTGGACTTGAAGGCACTAAAGCATTCTTCTGATCTGTTGGTGAGGGGGAGGGCATTCCAAAGCTTGGAATCTAGGATGGGGAAGCTTGATCCACCCGCTTTTTGTAGTTTGAACCTAGGGATAGTTAAACAGTGGGTCTGGGCGGTTCTTTGAGGGCGGATAGGCGTGTGGCGGGATAGCCGGCTGCAGAGATACGGGGGGTCTTGGTTGGCTAGGCATTTGTGGGTAAGGCCTAAGGCTTTCAGTGAAATTCTCTGTTTGACAGGTAACCAGTGTAGATTGGATCTAGATTCCGAGATGTGGTGGTTTCGCGGGATGTTTAGAGCCGCTCTAATGGCGTTGTTCTAGGAGATTTGCAATTTGTTCAGATTCTCTTGGCTGGTTCCTAGGTAGAGGGTGCTACCATAGTCAATGTCGGCCATGATGAGGGTTCTGGCCAGTGTGACCATGTTTGGGGTGGTCAGAAATGGCCGACAGGCTACAATGAGTTTGCAGGTGTATGCTGAATCCGATCTGACTGCATTTGTTTGTCGGGATAGGGTGGCGTCAAGGTAGACGCCTAAGGTTTTAGTGTCTTTCGAAACTTGGATGGTGTTACCATCGATGATAAACGATTGGTAGGATGGCTCAAGTTTACTAAGGCGTTGCGTAGTGCCCAAGATGAGGAGCTCAGTCTTGTCATCGTTGAGGCATAACTGGTGTTGTGCCATCCAAGCTTGGATGACCAGGTAGACGTCATTCAGGGCCTTAGTATCAACCAAGTAGTCTCCAGGGATGGGAATGAGTATCTGAGTGTCGTCAGCGTAATTAGTAAAAGAGACACCAAGATAGTCAAGTACATCAAAGAGCGGTTTTGTAAAAACATTATAGAGTGTTGGCGACACGCAAGAGCCCTGGGGGATGCCGCAGTGAATAGGGGAAGGATCTGCAGCTGCAGATTGAGAAAAGACCCGCATAGATCTATTGCTCAGGAATGATTTGATCCAGTCCGTAGCTGACGGAGAGAAGTCGACGGCAGAGTGAAGATGCTTGTATAATATTTGGTGATTGACCAAATCGAATGCTCCATTTGTGCTGTGCCTGACTCCATTGCCTCCACCTGTGCTGATTGTGTGCATCTGTGGCAGTTGGGAACACAGCAGTTTGCTATTAACGGATTATCCGCGATGCCGGTGTTGCCGGCATCATGGTGGCCCTTCTTACTGGCATCTGGATGCCGATATGTGCATGTCTGTGCGACTCGTAATATCCTCTTCATTGCGGCATGCAGGTGTTAGTGCCACAGCAGGTCCCTGTCGATGCCGGTAGCACCGGCATCTAGGGTCGTAATACACCGGTCTGGTAATGGTATTGCCTTACCGGTATCGTTATTACCGGAGCGCCAACCTTGTAATGATGCCCAATGTCCACTGAGAGCTGGGACAGTCTGCGTTCAACTGACTTTCGTTTCCCTGGGAAGTTCAGCCCTTGCACGTTCCATGTTATCATAGCAAGGTCTTTGCTTGAGTCCGTCATCTGGAGTGCTCCTGCTTAATTGACCCAAATGTTCTTTGCTTATGGATTAGCGTGTGTATGCAGTTACCTTTCATGGTTGTCTTTAAGTCCCCCATGATGAGCAGCTGTTGATTATTGCCCCTCCTTCCCGACCCCTCCTCAAAACTCCCCCCGCTCCAACTTCCCACCCCCCACTCCCTCCCATATAAACCAGGTTTTCAAGTCCAGCCCTCGAACAACAAGGTAACCGGCCGGGCTATCGCAAACGACATTCCAAGAGGCAATAGCACCTCCTGCAAATTTGGGTAAAACTCCATACTTGCTTCCGGCGTTAAGTTCCTGATTTGCATAGTATTTGGCACAACTATTTCCCTTGGGCTCCTCTATTTTTGTTGTCCTGTTTTTGGCGTAATGTTCTGGTGAGGAGACTTATTAGTGGGTCTACGGAGCTAACTTGGCCACTGGTCGTCAGGTTTATGAGTAAAAAGCAATGGGTTTGGCAGAGCTCTAAGTTCGCAGCTTTTGGATCTGGGGAGCAGTGTGTTCAAATGGCATCGCCCTTTTCAGTCTTTGTTGTTTTGCTTGTTTTTGGATGGAGTCCCCTTGATCATGCGTCATCGATCCACTCGGGTCCAGGATTTCACGCGCTCCTTCGTAGCAAGCTGTTACCTTTTCGGTATTGTCCTCATCCCCCTCCGGGTTTAGGAATCTCAAAGCCTCCTTCGGGGTGCGGGTTAGCCAGGCCTTACCCTCCCAGGAGAAGTTCAGGGCAGTAGGGAACACCCATTGGTATGTAATTTTATTCTCCTGTAGCCATTCTGTGATTGCCTTTAGGGCTTTCCTCTTCATAAGTGTGGTCGCTGCTAGATCTTGGTATTGGGAAATGGAGGCATCCCTGAAGTGGATGCGTGCTGTGCTTCTTGCTTCTCGTGTTATTTCCTCCCTGATTTTGTAGAAGTGCACTCTCACTAATATGTCCGGAGGACTAGTTGAGCCTTGTTTCGACCTAGTCTGTGCACCCTGTCAAGTTCAAGTGGGGCTTCACCTGGTAAAGTTAGGATGACGCAGAATAGGTCCGGCGTGAAGAGCTCCAGTTCTGCTTCTGTTACTGTTGTTGGGATGTCCCCTAGGCGGATGTTGTTGTGTCGGGAGCGGTTCTCTGCATCTTCCTGTTTGAGTTCCAGGGCCTCACATCTGGCCTCCAGCACGAGATTCTGTCTACTTCCTATCCAATTTCGAAGTTTTGCTCATATAGGGTGTTTCGATCTCCGCTGTTCTGCGTTCAATTTCACCTATGCATTTGTCGAGGGTCGTGATTCTGCTCATCACCTCCTCAGTGCCCTTTTGGTACTCTTTGGTTATGGCCGCCAGCAGTTCTTGAAGATCTGTTTTTGTCACTGCTTGCGCAGTGGGACCACTTACAGACTCTGGGTTCACCACAGTAGGCATGACTTTGCTCCATTCCCCCCTCTTTGCTTTTTCTGTGGAGGAAGATGTCAGCAGCGTGGATATGTCCATTTACTTTGCCGATTTTGGGGTTTTTGCCATTCTTCCCCCGCCCTCTTTGCTTGTGCAGGCTAAGCCCTGCGCTTGTGGCACACTTCACTCCGCTCAGGTGTGACGTGCAGACGCAGGGGAAGCTGCTGGCTTGCTTTTCTTCCTAGAAGCGGATGCTGAGGCTGTGCTGTAGTCGCCTTTACTTGAGTGCGTGTTACTCTTTCCCACAAGGGATTTTGGGAGCACTCCGGGGGGGTCTTGCTGGTACTGGCCTCCCTGCTGGAATATCTACTGTGGAGCTGAGGAGTGTTAGTGGAGCTCAGGCTTCCCTATTTGTTATTGTCCTTCTTGGCCCTGCTTGGGCTTCCTTGCAGTTGGGTGTGCTTTATGTCCCTCACTTGGGGTTGTGGGTGTCCTCCGTTGCTCTGTCCCCTGTGCTTCGTGCAAATGCAAGAGGGGAGTAGCTGAGAGGGGGGCAGTTGAGCTCGGTGGATCCAACCCTCTGATGGTGTAAGCGGTTGAGAGGAGAGCCAAGGCAAAGAGGCAGCTTATCTCGTACGTATCCCAGGGCTTGCAGGCTGAGTAGGAGAGTAGTGAAGCTAGGATTGCCTGTGCTGGGGCTGGCCGGCCACTGAAATTGCTTCTGGGCGAGAGTGTGTGACTTCCCAGTAGGAACGGAGCCACTGCATGGTGTAGCTCGCTTTCCCTAGGTGAGGAAGCAGAGGGGCCAGAGGGAGCCTGCGTCGCTTCGTTTGCTCAGCGTGTGCAATCCTACCTTCATGTCACTCGCCAGCGGCACATCAGGAGTGGGGCTGACTTCCCCGGACACCAGATAGATGGAAATGAGGGATGGCTCTTGCGGCGTGCAGGTAGCTGCAGGGCTTCAGATGGGACCCCGGAGCTTCTTACGCGGCTTCTGTATCATCTGGAGGGGATTCCTCATTTCGGTGCGTTGATCCGACACAGCTCCTTCTCCATGATCGCCAGGGTCGTGGCTGCTAACGTAGTGAGGTCACATGTTCAGCTGCAGGGTCCTAGATGGTGGATCTCATTGCCAGGCCCCACGCTTGCACCACGAAGCATTAGGAAGGTGGATTCATGGCCTTGATTTTGCTTATTCGGCTAGATGCACAACAAGCTGCTCTTGTGGTGGGGATCTCCCGCTTTAGGACATCATGCAGGTCAGAAGCATGTCAATGCATGCTGTGCATTTTGCTTGCCGCTTCGCTCAATTTATATGTATAGATGAGCTGTTTTACCGCTGTATTTTGGTTAGTTGCGTGGCTCAAGCCAGGAGCTCCTAAGAAGCTGCTCCGAACGCCATGGCCTCAAGCCACACACACACCCCTTCCCGGGCCTTCAATTTCATGCAGAAGGCCCTCAATTTCTGTTATTAAAATATTAACATCTTTGATGGGCTCCAACAATTTATGTGCCCTTTTATTCCCCCCACCAGGTGAAATCGGTTGATATGCCTTGCGTTTGGTCATGCTCACAATTGGGAGAGTAAAAGAAAAAGAGAAGAAATGGGGTGGACCAGTGTGAAAGAAATTAGGATAAAAGATTACAACATTTTAAGACACAGCGTTAAAACATTAAAACCTAAGGCAACAGTTCAACAACGCTTTGTGGTGATTTGGGACATTAAAAATCCAATGGGAAAGTCCATGTTTCATAAATTAGAAATCACCCGCTGGGACGTGAGCATTGAGGGAGTCCCTTGTTGTAACTTTAGGATCACTGGGAAAGAGACAGGTGGCCAAGTTACTCTACGCTTATGCCAGGGATGCACGCCCGACAGCTCATCGAGCATGCCAAGTCCGAGGCTCCCCCCTCCCTGGGCCTTTTATTACCTTTCGTTGCGTCTCGTCCTCTACCCCTCTCTTCCAAATAGGTCGATTCCTTGCATGAAGCGTGTTTCTGGGACACTTGTGAGGAAGATAACTGTGTCACTCGGTCATTACATAACCAGAAAATGTCAATAACATTAAAGTTCATCATCATGTATACAAATGAATTGTGTGTTTGAAGCCTGCTTATTGCTCAATACATGTGCACCATGAGCTCAGAGGAAACCCCAAGGAAAGTACTTTAAGAACATACAAGAAGGTTCACGTGTACATATATAGCACCTTTTCAATTGTCATATTTTGACTGTCAGTCAACAAAAACAAGTGGTCCAGATATGTGATGTCATCTTTGGCATTTGTGATTTCACCTTTGATGTCCTGGGTGTTAGTGTTACCAGTGCAAGGTGATGGCGCAAGTTATGGTTGCTTAGCTTACCATAATTAGCGAATTTCTGGGGGCTTTCGGTTTTACTTGTAACCATAACGTCCCTTTAATAAAGTTTGTTCACTGAATTTCACAGGTTTTTGCCGTTGCACTGTAATTTGCTACAACTTCCTAATATTATACTTACCCCAATATAGCAGCATTTTCAGCCGATCTAGAACGTTTCACCTTAAAACTGTGCCATTCCCCACCTTCTAGTAACATTTGTAATACTTCTATGAACTTTCTGCAACTTTTTGCACCATTTTATGTTCGCCGACTATCACGAACGTCTGACGTCTTTGCGGACTTTCCGGACAGTGTCACGTGACCACGAGCGGCGTGATGATGTGTTCACGAACGGGTCCATGCTTTGCGAACGGGTCCGTGCTTCGCCAACAGATCGAAATTGTATTTTCAGCTGATCTAGCAATTTTAAGCTGCAAATGTACCCTTGCTCAGCTGCTACACTTATTCTTACTGATTTTTCCATCTGCAATCCAGGAGAGAGCACATACTTGGAAGAATATTAGCACAACTGCTATTTACTTCAAAAATGGCATCAGCCATGGCCAACCCTCCTCCTCAGATGCCACCAACATCACCACCAGCTGGAGGGCCTGGACAACAGAAAAAGCACAATGATGCTGAAAAGAATCAAGAGGACCAGGAAGATGAGAGACAAAATGCCTACCTCCAGCACCCAGAGAGAATCATGGGTGTGGCGGTTCTTTTCCACCGTTGGGGGTGTACTGAAGGCTAATACTACCAAAGTGAAATGCACTGAGTGCAGTCACGAACAACCTGGGCAGTACTCCTACAGGACTACCTCCATGTGCCGCCACACCAAATCCAATCTCCGGGATGCTCTGAGAAAGGCTGTTCCTTTGTCCAGAAGTAGTAGGCTGCCTTCCTCTAACTCATCTTACTCAACCAATACTGCCAACACACAGGCTACTTCTGTGGGGTAGAAGACCCCACCAGCTACCTTGCAAGCCATAAAAGAGGCTGTTGATCCAATTTTTTCCAAGACAACAGTACTCTGTATATACTGCAGCACCCCACTGTGCAGGGGCGGGAGGTAGTTTCAAAGTGCTTTTGAGGCTGCAGTCAAGGAGCATGAGAAACACTCGCCCTTACCTTAGATTTAAGGCACACAGAACATCTTCCCCAGTCCAACTGCCCCTCTGTATCTGGCATTGGTGCGGAACGACGTCCTTTAATCATGGGGTGTTTTTTTTCGCAGTGTTTTTTACTGTGATTATTTTGCCAAAAAAACTCATTGAATTGTTTTGGGGGGGTTAGAAAAATATATATTGGGTGTGGGTGTTCGGGGATATATAAAAAATTTAAAGGGATGCGGGTTGGCAGGGGAACACCCCCAAAAATAAAACAATTAAAAATTTGATGAGTTTTTTTAAAAAAGAAATCTGTGGTAAAAAAGCCTGCGAAAAAACATCCTGCAATGAAATGACATGGAACCATTGATGCATCTTCCCCTCATTTCCCTCCCCACTTTATTTACTCACTTCTCCTGAAAAAAAAACGAATTAAAAAAACACAAAGAAACGTTCCTTTTGGAGTCATCTCTCACAGTTAAAAAATCGCATAGATTGCATCTACTTCACATTTTTGAATCAAGTAGTTAGACTCAATAACATTTCCATTACCATTTTGTACTATGCTAATGGGAATAATGGACAATTGTATAGTGGAGAAAAAGGAAAAAAGGACAGAAACAATTTTCTGTTACAACGACTTTTCTCTAGCGATAAAGACCATAATCCATACACCTTCAGAACTATCCACGGTCTCCGCACTGCCCTTTCTAGGCCATGTATCATTAAAAGACCTGAATGGCAGATGCACACCATCACAGAGGACAGCCCTTCTTCCCTTTTTACTTTTATGTTTAAAACACTCCCTCATTGCCTGCTTTTAAACACTCACACATCCATCCAGCAATCACTTCCAACAAATCTACATGTAACCATATCAACATATTAAACATCTACACACCAGCTGCCACTTACCAATGTTCTAGAAATATTTTCATTCTACATTTCCCTTACTTATACCAAAACATTGTACGCAGTGCTGCTATAAATGCACACATGCATTGTGCAGTGAGAGAAGTGCATGAATAGAAGGGGGAGGTGGTATGAGCAGGTGCTGAATGGAGCACAGGAAGGAAGTGCCAAGGAGTACTAAAGTCGGAGGCCACTGCCTAAGTCCTGGGGCAGAGCAGTCCCAAGAGCGGGGTGCACATCTGCCAGGGGGTGGGTCTGCAAGCACAGTGCTGAAGAAAAGGTGGGGTTCTGATGTCGACTAGGTATAGGGCCTGCAACCTGTCAGGTTTATGAGGGGCCAGGCCTACAGGTTCACTGGCAGTAGCAGGAGTTTATAGGGAAGGGAGAGAGGGAAAGAGGAAGAGAAAACCAAAGTTTTGAGAAGGTTCCAGAACTTCAGGAAATCTGGCTGAAGTCTAAGAGAGGCAGAGAACCTGTTCCAAATAGAGGCACCAGCCGAACAGCGAAACCGGCCTCCCGCTCTCTGTTTCAACACGCATTTAACAAGCAAAGAATTCAAGTTACAGGAATGGAGGGCACTAGCAGGGAAGTATTTAGGGAGACAAAGTTGTAAATAGCGTGGTCCCAGGCCCCAAAAAGCCTTCTGGATAATGCACAGGTTCTTCGATTTCATCCTTGTGGCCAGCAGGAGCCAGTGTAAAGATTTTAGGGCTGTAGAGATACAATTCATGGGCTTAAGGCGAAGAATAAGTCTTGCAGCCCTATTTTGGATTAGCAAAAGGGGGTGTAGGGAACCAAGGGGGTGGTTGAGGAAGAGGCTGTTGCAGTTGTCCAGCCTACAATCCTGGGAAAGACTGCAAGTAGAGAGTGAGGTGGCGGTGGAGAAACAGTCTAGTTGCAGCTGCGTAGGGCGGTTAATGACAGAAGAGGCCAGCCAGTCCAGTGCCGGTCCGTAATGCCAAAGGTATCATGGAGACATTTAAAAAGGATAGAATGGTTGACTGTGTGAAAGGCGAAGCAAAGATCGACGATCACTATCCTCAATTGTACTACAATCATAAATACCATTTACACTTCAATGATATCATTCCATCATATTACAAATACGATATACTCTACTTATAGTACCTATACTAACTATACACATATTACTATAGTGCATTTGGCCAGCGGCCATGCCCCCAAGAATCTGGCCACTGGCTACAACCAGCACAATAGAATTAAACCATATAACAAGTATGGACAATACACATTGAAATAACAATACTCACCCACCCGCCACAATCCCAATAATGTCCACGAACAGAAAATTTCATGGAACATACCTCAGCACCTACAGAAGCTTTTTAGCCTATAAAAAGAGCTGTATATCATCTTTTGTTGCACCCCCACCACCCTTTCCAGGCCCTCTCTCAACCACAAAATAACCCCAAATATATTTTCCAGACTCCTCTTCCTCACCGCAATGTCCATGCACAAAGCCCATGATCCGCCCATCCAATATGGCCACCGTTTCAAAAATGATGACGCACCTCACATTTTCAAACAATGAGCGTGCGCCTGTCTACAAAGATCTGTGACCATTCGACGAATGGCACTAAAGTTATAAGCTGCCCAAAAGTACTTGTTCTGTAGGTTCAGCTACTTAAACAATAATATTATGACCATTCATTATATAAACATCCTTCCCTCACCCGATCATCAGTTTATATAAATTCCAAATTCTCACATTTATGTTTCTCGTTCTGATACCCCATCACTTTGATAAATGCATTTATTTGTTATATTATTTGCTATAATATAAATATCTTCTGGATAGTGATACATTCCTTTTTATTTTTTAAACCACACTTAATAGATCGCAGACTACACAACTATTCAGGGGTCCATTTACGAAATAGAGTGTCTGCACACATCACACTGTGTCCACACATGTCCGGTCTCACATAATGCACTTTTAATTATTCCACAAACAGCACACCCGTTTATGGACATTCATGTGCATGCACCCGGTGTCTCCCACTCAAAGCGGTCTGTAAACACCTGTCGCCACACACATCCCCAGAAGTCATCATGAAACCGTGCCCGTGCAAAGTGACAAGAGTGTCCATAGACAGTGTCCATCACCGCAGACAGTTTGAAACTGCATTTTCAGCCAATCTACAATATTTCAATTCCAAAGTTTACCCCTCCAGAGTTCCTGGACCCATTCTTACTTGATCTGTCAACTTTGTACAACTTTCCAAGGCTTACTTTCGGATCGGTAGTCCGTGGACGGTTCCTCTAAAGGAACCCACCCACTACTTTTAGTCATTCATAATCAGACACACCAGCAGGCAACATCTTCCAGGAGAGCTACTTCCAACAGAAATCCAGAAGTTTAACAGTGGCATCTCTCATGGCCGCCCCTCCTTCCCAGGGGCCACCACCACAACCACCAAGTGAAAGGCACACAGCTCTTCAGGGGGACCCGTTTCGAAGTGCTTTCGAAGCCACAGTCAAGGAACATGAGAAACACTGCCCCCTACCTTATATTTAAGGGCCACCCAACATCTTCCCCTGTCCACCTGCCCCTCTGTATCTGTGGTTGCTACCCCATCCCTCCCCCACTTTGCCTCCTCACATCTCCAACAAAAACAAATTAAAAAAAAACATAAAAGCCACAAAGACAAAAAAAGGTTCCTTTTTGAGCCACCTTTCACAGTTAAAAAATAGAAGAAAAAAAATCAGAGGACCTTTTTCCGCCTGTAAGATCCACAGACACTATTATAGTGTGTGGACACCTGAAAAATTCCAGGCGCGGTGCTGGGGAATTTAAATCAATTAACCTTTTTTTTGTTAAAAAATGGTGGTTCTTAAAATAACTTTTTTTTTTACTTTCTGACCTCTATATATTATTGGGATTATTTGGTTTTATATACTTAAGTAACAAATGTTCTACTAAACCTTTTTATTTGTTCTAACTTTCACAAAAAGAGCTTGACATTTTTTCTTCTGCTTTTCCTTTTTGTTTACTGCAAGTACTAAAAATACTTCAATACATATTTTGTATGTTCACAGAAACTGTTTCAATGCATTTTGAGCATTTTCAAGAAGAATCTGATTGCCAACATCAGTCAAATACACTCCATCTCTTCCCAAAAAATGTTGACAATATGAAACTTGATATTTTGAAAAGATGCAATTCCAACATCCTGCAAAAAAGCACATTCAGCTTTGTTTACATTGCGCCTTTCTTTCTCAATTTGTGGACAAAATAAATTAGAACACTTCCACATTTTTCTTTCAGCTATCCGAGAGAAAACAATCTTCAAATGTGGAAACAGTTCCATCAACTATGAAAATATATGCTTCATTAGAAACTGTAATACAATTTCAATTACATAGCCCAAACTATTGCCACCACAGTGAATTACAATGATGTCTGAATGCTTTAAAGTAACCATACCCTCACGAAATGGGAGCACTTCCACTCACTTTATTCCTCAAACTCCGAACCAAGAAACAGCAAATTCTTGAAATCCAAGATTCTCCGGTAATCCACACTGCTCACAGTACACCTTAACCCAATGGTCCCTCGAATTGGCCATCATCCTGACACTCTGCTTCTTCAACGCCATAGCCATCATCACTGCACACAACAAACATAACTCTTGCTGCCAGGTCTTCCTGTACACCACACCCACAAAACCAGTAGTCCCCTTTCCATGCTAAGCATCCTTAAAATACCCGGATTGAACATATAGGGCCTCATTACAAGTTAGCCGGTCCGGATTTAATAGTGCCGGTAAACCCATACCGGCACCGTTTACCGGACCGGCTCATTCTGACTCGTGATGCCGGAAACACCATCACCGCAAAGCAGCGCCCACGTTGTCAATGCACCCGGTAGCTCCATGCACGTAAACAGCGGGACGACTCGGCAGCGCAGCCCCAATCACCGGCAATGCGCAATACCGGGAACATTATGAGTAGGACGGACATGGAAATACCACCATAACCATGGCGGAAACACTGTGAACACTGTGCAGGTACCGCTGGCACCGCGGACATGGCGTTAAACAGTGGCAGATGAGCTGAAACAGGCCCCAGCTGTGCACAATGAGGCCAGCTGCAGATCATAGGCCACTGGGAGCCTACAAAAGGGCCACACCCACACCCAAGCCACCTTCCAACAAAAACATGCTGTCAGCCGCCTGTATTGCTCTCCCCAAAGTGCACGGAACAAACATAAATCATCAATGCAATTATAGAGCAAATACTTTGAACATAGACAGACACAATAACTCACAGCCACGCACTCTTAGAAGATGATCAGCTCTTATACGGCTATTTATTCAAAGCTTAGAAATACATAGAAATAACTCACAAAAATAATATGGACATAAATCACAGAAGAAGTAAAGAATTCAAAAGGAAATACATCACTGTGAGCGTAACAGGATTCCTCATCTCGCCCAGAAGCGGCTGGAAGACCCTGGGAACAGCCAGGCCGAGAGCACCACAGCTCACAGGAGGGCCGGACGTAAGCGTCCTTCTCCGGCTGAAGTTTCACCTGACGACCTCTGGGCTTCCGCATATATACACACTCCACAAAGGACAGTCAATTCTCGAACCTTCTGGAAATTGCACTTGCACAGTTGAGGAACAGCCGTCGGTTGCCAGCTGGGTCAATCGAAAGCTCCCCCCAAGAAGTGTAGTGCCTCCCTTCTCTAAAAACACGCTCCACGGAGAACAGTAGCAAACCATAACAAAGTTAGCTTTCCCAGCAGAAATGTCCGTGACCGCATACCAGGTTTGGAAAGCATGTTTTTCTCAGCACCGTGAATCTAACACTCAGCAAAATGTGTGCAGCTTTTCACTGCGGCATGAAGTAAATATTCATCATGGCTCCGAGCGCTCCCAGAATGCATTGCGCACCAGCGCCATTTTAGATCAAGCATAACACCACCCTAGCAGCAATTGGGATAGGGAACCTGCAAGCAGCAGTGTACATTGAAGCAGCACTGAGGCAGAGGATGAGGCGGCGTAGACGCAGGAGGCAAATCAGGAACCCGGTGGCCATCCAAAACATCAATGTGCAGCAGGTACCACCCCGCAGGCAGCCAGCAAAAACCTGTTTTTCCAGGATACTGATCCAGGTACTGGAGGCGCTGCTGCGCCATGCGTCAGAGCACATTTTCCTACCCCGTACCTCTGCCCAGGTCATTGCCACCAAAGTGGCCTTCCATGCCATTGCCGGCATGCCCAGTTGCATAGGCGCATTAGATTGCACACACATGGAGTTTACTGTAAGACAGGCAATTGAGGTGGTGTCCCGAAATCGGAAGCAATTCCACTCACTGAACGTCCAGATGGTCTGTGATGCCCAACAAGTCATCACGTATTGATGTGCACATTTCCCGGGGTCCACGCACGACTCAATGGTGTTTCGGGATTCTACATTGCCACGCTACATGGAACGTTATGCGGGACAGAGCACATGGCTGTTGGGTGAGTACAACTGCCAGTACATGACCCCTGTGTATTGGGGGGGGGATAGTCAAGGCCCAGAGTGTCCCAGGCAGCTGGGCCAGCAGAACCGCCAATGCATGACCCCTGTGTATTGGGGGGGAGGGAATAGACATGCACCAAAGACAAGCCCCAGAATCCACACAGCTCACCGCGGCAACTTGATTATTGCACCCTGCCATGTTAGGCAAAAATAAGCCCTGCCTATCTGCATGTACACCCTAGCCATGGGGTGTCACTACATGCAAATGCAACATGAGAATGTGAGTGCCTTGCATTACAGCCCAGTGAATACAGGGAAAATAGTGGTAGCATGTGCTATGCTGCACAACGTGTGCATATACAGGAACATTCCACTGCCCCCGGACATAGAGCAAGCAGATGAGGATGATGATGATGAGGATGATGATGATGAGGATGATGATGAAGACGGTGATGGGATGGGTGCACTACCAGGCCAGGGTGCCATTGATGGACAACATGCACATAGAGCACTCATACACAATTTCTTCTGATGTACCACAAAATGCACATTCAGCACTTCATGTTGTACCACCACAATAAATGATTTCAATGCACACAAAGTGAGAATGTTCCCTCGTCATTTGCATTTGCACACCACTATATTGTTGGATTAACAAGGGAAACAGGATTGGGATTACAATGTAGACCACACGTGCCCACCCACCTCCCCAACGTTCCCACCGACCAACCAGGCCCAAACTGACAAACCCCACTAAATACCACCCCCACTTCCCCAACATTCTGACCCACCAACCAGGCCCAAACTGACAAATCCCAATAAAGACCACACCCACCTCCCCCAAGGTTCCCACCCAACAACCAGGCCCAAACTGACCCCATCACAACTTGTGGACCAATGGTACCGCAATGCACAGCCTATTTTCATCTGCACTTGTGCCCATGGTTGTCCCTCCCAGAGGCACCTGCCAGCCGTGATGACTTCCTATGAGGGCTGCTGGCCACAGAACTTGAGGGTGTGCTGATGGTGGAGGCCACAGCAGGGTTTGTTCCTGGCACACGACCCATGAAAGCCTGCTGGGCAAACAGCAATGTCTCAGCAATGTTGGACAGAATGTTGTTGCCCTCCCTGACCCGCCGTGATAACACCATGTTTGTTGTGTCAAACCGCCCGATCGCACGTGAGAGGTGGCACACAGAGGTGGCAGTGCTCTCCGGTTGCAGCCTTGCCTCCTGGAGCTGTTGATGAAAAAGTTTTGTGAGACTGGCCTGGTGCTCCGCGATGCGCTGTAGGCATGCACAGATTTCCGGGATGGAAGGTGTGGTGGACCACATCGGACTGTGTAGTCCCATGGTGCTGAATGTGGCCAGCTGTTCTGGTGTGTTATTGCCCCCATCATTGGCATTCTCAGGTGTGTCTGCGCCCTGTTCTCCTGGCGTACTTTCGACTCTAGCTGCGTCATTGTCGCTGTTTGGCCCAGAGGCACTAGTGGGTGCAATGGGAGGGGCTGCAGGTGCATTTGGCGTTGCCACATGCTGGACTGCAGGCGCAGCGGGGATGGTGGTGTCCGTGTCATCGTGCACCGTCACCGTGGCGGAGGTGCTGGCAGTGGCATCCTGGGATGGCCTTGTCCGACGGCCTTGTGCAGTCCCCCTTGCCGTTCGCTGTTGTGCTGAGTCACTGTCGGTTGATGTGCCTGTGGGGTAATGTAGGGCATGCTGTTAGTCGTGTGACAGGATGTGAATGGGGCAGTCACATGCAGCGCACTCCTCATACTTCATACACTTGCAAGTCCACACATTGATGGGTGATGCACTCAGGTGTGTAGATCACAGCTTGCACACAGATGCATGCCATCTGCCTGTCCGGGGGTGTTGTCACATGGGGGTGTTGGGTGTGGTGGGGTCATTGGTGGATGTGATGTGTGCCTCTAGCCCCTGGCTGGGGGGGATCAATGGTGGATGTGATGTGTGCCTCTGGCCGTGGCTGGTGGGGTGGGGTCAATGATGGATGTGTTGTGTGCCTCTAGGCCCCAGCTAGGGGTCGGGGGTCAATGGTGGATGTGTTGTGTGCCTCTAGGCCCCGGCTGGGGGTGGGGGGTCAATGGTGGATGTGTTGTGTGCCTCTGGGCCCTGGCTTGGGGGGGGTCAATGGTGGATGTGTTGTGTGCCTCTGGGCCCTGGCTGGGGGGGTCAATGGTGGATGTGTTGTGTGCCTCTAGGCCCTGGCTGGGGGGGGTGGTCTTTCATAATTTGCACTCATGGTTTTGCACTCTGTGTACTTACCGGCCTCGCCGGGTGTGCCAGCTCCGACCTCTGATTGACCGACTCCCTCAATCCCCTCAAGGTGCATGATGCTGCTGCACCTCTCCTCCCAGGTCTGGAGCTTCAGTGGGGAATGTGGTCCCCCTCCTGTGCCAGTGCTGTGATGCCTGTGTGCTGCCATCAGGTTACGGACACGTAGCCGCAGATCGTCTCACCGCTTGTGGCAGTCCTTCACTGTGCGCACTGTGACATCAACTGCTGTGCACATCTGTGCAGCGGCTGACCAGATCTCCTTTCGCTTCTGCTGTGTGCTGCACCTTTTATCTGCACTGAACAGCAGCGCCGCATTGTCCACAATGTGCTCCACAAGCACTGTCAGTTCCGCCTCACTGAAGCATGGTTTGCGCTGGCAGGTGGCTGGAATACTTGCTGTCATCTCAGTTGTGGTTAGTCAGCAGTCACAGGAGCTGTAGGCCTTGTGGTTACTGAGGATTGCAGTGGATTGTGGTTTCAGTAATGGCCGCCGCTCTCTTTCCGGTTTTCGCGACCACAGTGTTTCCGGCACCGGTATTTCCGTATCCGGTACGAACGTGGCGGAAACGGATGTACCTCTACCATTGTACCCAGTGCATCCTTCTCCGCGGGTGTTTCCGTTACGGCGGTGACCATTTCCGCAATGGCCTGGGGCACGCGACCGACAAACCGTAATCACACCTTACTTCCACATACTTGCGGTTGCGGAAACGGTGTCACCACCTTCACAGTAAAACCATATTCATGACGGTTTGCGGACAGCATGACCAATTGAAGAGGGTGGGAGCTTTAAACTCAATTTAAAGCATTTATTTTACAACGGTGGCTCTTAAAAGAGCCATTTTTTGGGGAGGGGGAGTTCAATTTCTTTTTTTTCTTTTTTTTCCTCATTTTTATATTCTACACCTACTAAGAAATGCTTTAGTATACACACCACATCTTCCCTTTTAACATGAACCTTTTCAATGCATTTTTAACATTCCAAAGAAAAATCTGATTGCCAACATCACTTAAATGCACTCCATCAATCTGAAAAGTATTTACACCATCCAACTTCACATTTTCATTCTCAAAAGATGCCATCTCTAAACCATATGAAAAACACATAGGGGATCATTATGATCCGGGTGCAAAGGGATACCGGGCACCGGTAATGACACAGGTGCCGGTAATCCCTTTGCGCCCTATTCCGAGGTCCTTTTGCGGGTCCTTCCCTTAACGCCTGGTTTTAGCAGGCGTTAAGAACGGGACCCGCAAAGGAATACCGGGGTCAATAACGGTACCACAATTTGTGGTACCGTTATTGCCGCCTTCCCATTGAGCCCTATGGGGGCTCAAATGGGAATGGGGAATGGCATTTCAAATGGGGATTTACCGGTCCCGCAAAGGGCAGAATGGACCGGTAAGTCCCCATACCACCACATCGGTGGCGGTACCGGTATTGGTGCTAGTCATGGCGCTAATAGCGCCATGACTAGCACCAACCTCGGAATGAGGGCCATACACCTTTATTGACAAGGTGCCTAGCTTCTTCCATTGGTGGAGAAAACAAATGTGAACATCTCCATATTTGACTTGGATTGATTTGAGAAAAAATAATCTTTGCAGCTGGAAACAGTTCCATTAGGCTTCTCATCATATTCTTTATCGCAAGCTGCAAAGATACTGGACTTACATAGCCCAAACCGTTGCCTCCACAAAGCACAACAATAATATCTGGACGTTTAAAGTGAGCCATATTCTTACAGAATGGCAATAAGGTTGCCCAGTTTAACCTACAAACTGCATACCACAAAACCTCCACTTCTTCCAATCCAATAGTATCAAAGATGCCACAAAATTCTGTGTAATGCATCCATTAATCTCCCACCATCCAAACACTCTGCTTCTTCATAGCCATAGCTACAGACATCTTCACTGCACCCACCAAAGAAAACACCTGCTACCCTATCTTCCTGTACACCACAACCACAGAACCGGATTGGCTAATCCCCACGATGTCTGCGGACATCCACGACTGTCCATGGTTGCCATAGTCCCCTTTCCATGCTAGGCATCCTTAAAAGACCTGGATGGCACGTGCAGATTTGCGGACTACTAAATAGCATCAGGCAGCCCTTATACCTATACTGGCCACAATCACCAAAATAGAATTAAACCTGCACCACTTTTTTTCATCAACAAAAATGGCTCCATCTTTTTTCCACTATCCCACCCTTTTTTCTCACTGCGCTGTCTGTGGTCAGCGGCTATGTCCGCAGACTTGGTGGCACCTGCAAACCCTTTTTCA
Source organism: Ambystoma mexicanum (assembly GCF_040938575.1). Lineage (NCBI taxonomy): Eukaryota > Metazoa > Chordata > Amphibia > Caudata > Ambystomatidae > Ambystoma > Ambystoma mexicanum. Next base: position 1,034,884,794 of record NC_090921.1, read on the forward strand.
CCTATAAAACAGCTCCATGTCTACTTTATTCTACTCCCCCACCCTTTCCAGACCCTCTTTCAACCACCAAATAACTCCAATTGTGTTTTCCACACTTTTCCCTCACCACGCTATCCACAGACACCAGCGGCTGTCTGCGGATCCAACATGATGACTGTTTCCAATAATATGAAGCAGCTCACGTTTTTCACCATCCAATCAGTGGGCACGTACGATGTCTGTGGACATCACGCCGGACCCTTATTGGTCCAGAGGCGTCCATGGACCCCGAATCAGGAAACAGACATCACTAATTTATTTTACGTACTTTTAGCCCATTGCTTAACAAAACTGCTGGAGGGATTTACATCCAATTTTTAAAAGCACGCTTTTGGGACCAAGCCGACCAATCCGTCCATCGGTTTGGGCTGCAGGCACAAGCAAAATCCAACACCAACCTACACACACAACAATACACACTTTTGCCACCTCCTGGTCCCTTTGCCAAAACTTAAAGGGCAGCAACAAACATAATGTGTAAAAATATTGATTATTTTTCACTAGTTGCTCAGAAATGTTTGCCTCCCAGTGAACATCATAGTTTGTTAAGGTGACTCCATGCCACCTCAGCCTGTATTCCCTTGACTTATTTGTAAAAGATTAATGCATTCTCGGAGTTGGTCTTTTTTGTTTCAACTCGATTAACATACCAGAAAAAAATTCTTAAAAGAAACTGGAGTCACTCATTTAAATGCCCTTAAACATCCCACAATCAAGGAAATTATCCCAGTCAACTGCTACAAGACATTAAATGAATCATCCCCTCCTCATATTTATACCTTCGCATGACCATTTACTTTGTTATCCCACATGTGCCCCGACAACCGCTTACTCCTGCAGGAAGTCTCCGGCCAGCTAAAAAGCCGCTTCAAACAACAGTAAACCCCCAACCCTCATTATTGCCTGCCAGTGCTTTGCACACATTAACACACTGTCCAGAATTGTGGGACAGTTTATGTATGTTTAGTTTCACAAAAACATGCAAATTCGGAAGATGGGATCCTTTAAAAAAAATAAAACTCTTAGAGTATTCAGCAATTGGTTGCATCACGTGGGGAAGATGGGGAAGATTGATATGTGCTGGGCAGGTTTGTGTCTCTGGGCTCCCCCTGTGTAGTGTTGCTGCCTGTTAATCATGTGTAAATGCAAAGGCTGAAGCCGCTCTCCCAGGTGGGAGAATAACAGGCTACCTCTGCTGTGCCCTTTCCCCCAACTGTGCACCGAGCGGTTGCCCGGTTTGCCTACCCCTAGAAACGGGCTTGCTCTGGAGCCACGGGTGGGGGGAGATTCGGTGGAAGCAGTTGGAATAAAGTTTATCTAGTCTCCCACAGTCCCCTGGTGATCATTCTGTTTAGGGAGGCGGATGGGCACTCTACACTGCATAGGTTATATGTGATCTTACCGCAAACAATTACAGAGTGGTACATTTCATTGCGGATAAAACACTGAAAAACACTGAATTCTTTTTTGTTTTTTTTGTTTGCGGGGTCCCCCCCAAGCTCCCTGTTTTTTTTAGCCTTTTAACCCCACCCTAGCCCCATCCTGAACTCTGAAATGTACCACTCTGTTTTATTTTTGCAATGAAATGACTGGATACCAACTGCATACTTGTTAACATACTAAGACCAACTGTAGGTCGAATCGTTCAAGTATCGGAAACAGTAATTACCATTATGATGACATCTAGGGTGTCACAAAATGGTTTTGCAGGAGACTTTAGAGAAAGGGTTGCATTAAAAACAGTCTTCTTTGCGCATACAGCGTCATTCATGCCCCTCTTTTGCCTCTGAAGATTAGAGTAATATTAGAGTGAAATGGCATTTTAACACATGCACAGTACAAGCAAATGCCAAAAAACTGTAGGACAATGAAGCATACAGGGCCGTTACCAGTATTTCTGAGGCCCTGTGCAGCAAAAGCATGGCTCCCAAGTTGCCCTGTGTCACGTGTGATACCTCGAGCCGGTCCTGGTTATTGCCATTTCCTGCAGGGGCTTGTAGTTTTGTTTTTCCCATTGTAAGAAAGGGCCTACAAATCCCAGCATGCAATGCCAAAAATCCAGGACTGGCTTGAGGTGTTGTGCATGACAAAGAGCAGCTTGGCAGCTATGCAAAAGACATGCAGATATCCACATATGCATAAATATTCATATCATAAGAAGTAATATGACAAATAACGTTATTACAAGGAGTGTCATTGGGCTTTGACACTTGAGGGCATCATGGGAAGTGAAATTACAATAAGTTGCAATGAGTAAGGCAGAAGACTACTGTTGTCTGAAAAAAATGAATGGTCAATATTATTATAAATTGAGGCACTCTATACTCTTTAAATCATGAGTGAGGCATTGTTCAATAGCAAAATAAGCACTTCAAGGCACTCAAAGATGTAAGGATTTATTTATCTATTTATTTTCTAAATTTGTAAAGTACCCAAGCCCAAGGGCATCGGGGCGCTGTTGAAACCGGTTACACTCAATTGTGTTTGTGGTTAGAGGTCGGGAGGTCTTGTTTAGGCAAAAAGCCAGGTTTTTAACGCCTTACGGAAAGGCCAGTAGGAAGTCTCTGCTCTCAGTTCAGGCGGTAGGGAGTTCCAGTGTTTAGTTGCATTTGAAGGGAAGCTTCAACCTGCTCCTCTTGCCCTTTTTGTTTTTGGATGGTTAGCATAGATTGTCCTTACTGGTCTGGTAGACGTAGATCTTTCAATATTCTGGCATAAGTATTGTGGAGCCATGTTGGAAACGCATTTGTGTGTGATGGAAAGAGTTTTGAAAATGATCCTTTCCCTAATAGGTAGCCAATGGACTTTTTTTTTCTGGTGTCTTAGGTATGGTCTCTTTTGGAAATATTCAGAGCTGCTCGAAGAGCATTGTTTTGGATGACTTGGAGTTTGTTCACATTGTGTTGTGATGTTCCGGCGCAAAGGACATTACAATAGTCAAGTCTTGCTACAATGATTACTCTTGCAATGGTTAGGCAGCTTGCTGGGGAGAAGACATTTCTGGCTCCGTTGATGTGTTTCGTCATGTATGCCGTCGAGGAGGCGATTGCATTCACTTGATTGGTGAAAGAGAGGGTAGAATCCAAGTGTACCCCAAGTGTCTTCACAGAAGTGGATATTGGTATCCGTAGACTGTCAATGAGGAAGTAAGTGAATTCCCCTCCGAGTTTCTCGAGCAAGGTAGGCAACAGAATCTCTGTTTTCTCGTCATTCAGACATAAGTGGTTAGTTGCCATCCAGGTTTGGATCATGGAATAGATTTTGTGGATGGTAAGGGAGTAAGTTGAGTGGTATCCGGATAGGGGCAGGAGGATTTGGGTGTAGTCAGCATAGTTAGTATAGGAGACACCAGTCTGGTCTAGGCAGGCCCAACCTTAGGGCAGGACAGGCCGAGCGACCACCCGGGGCGCCATAGCCCCCCAGGTCGCCACTAACCCCCCCAGCGTGCCAGCTCGCGGTAACCTTTTAAGGGCTACCCGAGCTGGCGTGGTGGGAGAAGGGTCCTTTTGAAATTAAATACGTTTGAGGGAGCGGGTGCATTTAACAACAATAGGGTGCTGACACCCTATTGAGATAATTACCTCCTGGCTGCGATGCAGGAGCGGGCGGTTTTCATTAGAATAGGGCGCTGATGCTTGCATCAGCACCTTATTCCAGTGATTAACTCCATGCTCCGGTGCGGGAGTGGGGACATAATCATCTTAATAGGGTGCCGCAGCACCCTATTTTTCTTAAATGCGCCGCAGCCTTCTCCCACCACTGAAAAGAAACATTTGGCGGGTGGGGGGCTCTGGAGCCAAATTGTTCTTTTTCTGCCCAGGCGCTGCCGCCACTAAGGCCGGCACCGAGTGTAGGAGGTCGGACAGAGGCTTGGTAAAGAGATTCTATAAGGAGGGGGAGACACAGGACCCTTGTGGGACCCCGCAGGGTATGGGGATGGGGGATGCGCAATCTGTGTCTGAGAAGACTCTCATGGAAGTTGGTGGAGGTGGTGAGATGGTGGCAAAGAGTACCACGGTCTACCAGGTCAAAGGCAGCTGATAGGTCCAGGAGAAGGATGAGGGCTGGTTTGCCTTCATCTTTAAAGGAGTCCAGTTGCATTTTTCAAGGAGGGACGATTCTGTGCCAAGTCCTGGGCGGAATGCTGATTGACGAATTCCTAGGTTGTGGTGTGGTTCAACCTAAGCTTGAATTTGTAAGTAAGCTGCCCTATCTAAGATCTTGGGGAGAAACAGTACTGTGGTAATTGGGCGACAGTTGTTTGGGGAGAGCGGGTCAAGTGAAGGTTTCTTAAGCAATGGGAGTACACAGGATTTTTATAGACTGTTTCGGAATAGGCTAGAGGCAGAGGCTAGAGAATGTCGAAGAGGTAACAGGAGTGGAGCCCTCCAGGTCAGCCGAGGGAGGTTGTGGTCTGATTGGTGGGCCACCTGCTGAGAGTGGGCTGCAAGGGCTGATGTTGGCCCAATGATGGGGAGAGGTAGGGCAGTTTCACTTGGGGTTGCAGATGCATTGTTTGCCTGCACCATAATGCTCAAGAAAGGGTGATCTTTGCAAAAAGGGGAAGTGTAAGGAAGGTTGGAGTGAAGCACTGAACAAACCAGGGCAGTTGGCTTTGGAACAGGGGAGTATGGGGGCAACAGACTAGCAGAGGGGAGATGGGAGGAGTGCACCACAGGGGCAGATGCTTACAGAGGTGGGAGTGGACCCATGTCCCCTGACAGGGAATGGGGAGCTTCAATGGTGAGCTCAGTGAGGTCCCCGGGTAGATCTAGGTATTCGGCAAGGGATAGGAGAGTGGTGGAAGTTGTCCACGTGAAGGAAGTGTAGCACAGGGAGCCAACAGGGAGTACTGGAATGCTGCTGGTGCAAGTAGAGCAAGGAGTTGCACAATGGTGAGTAAGCGGGGAGAAGAATACCCTGTGTGAGAGGTTAAAGGCATGGTCTAGTAAAACATTTTATTGTCCCTACGGGTCGGCCATGTTTTTTTAAGCCTAAGTGGCTCGATTTTAGAAAACTTTCCTATGGACCTTACCCGAGTTTTCGTCCATTGAACGCACGTGAAAACAAGCACCAGGGAGCCGCCATTTTCTGATAATCCTATCTTTTCCCCGATCGCCCTGGCTGACCTGCTTTTGCGGCACTAAATCAATTCCCCCGCCCCTGAGCCTGTCATCAGCAGACTCGTACTGCCCATTTCCCAACTCCAAAGCACGTCTCGTGTCAACATTCGCTGCGCTTCAGCTAATGACGTGTCGCCATGGAAATGGCAGGATGCCTCTCTCCTCAATAAGTATAAACAGACCGTTTCACAACACACAGCTGCCGATTTTCGATTCCATTCCTCTCTCTGTGTTACTTTGAGTATTCTGTGACTCGTTTCAGTGCTCTGGTCAGCTACCTTCGCCGCTTGTAGCCCGTGTGAACAGATACCAGTACCACCGCTATAAATTATTTTAGTTTGTTTAATAAAACACAATGGCTACAATAATGCCCTACATGTACGAGCCCGAGTATACCGAGGAGGAACTACTGGAAAGGGAAGCACGCGAAAACGATGGGGATTTGGATGGCAGTTGGCAGGACGAATCAACAGATGAAGAGCCTGGGCCTAGTCGAATGGACGGCGTCTCCACCTGGTGCACATGCAATCGGTGCAAGCTAATGCCATCCGAAGTCGAGAACTGCTGCTGCCGAGAAAACTCGGGATGCCTGGCCTACATTTCGGAAGTCGAGCCACGACCGCAATGCATCACCGAGCTGCCAGACTTCAGGGCAGCCTGCCTCACACGGGCCGTGTTGAGAATAATGATGGTGCTTATGCACGAACTTCGAGCAACTGTTCGTCCTCGTAATCAGAGTAACGAGTAAGTATACTCTGCTTGTCATGCCACTCCTATTTCATGGTCTTCTACTATATCCAAAATTACATCTACATATCATTGTAACGCATGTAAGTCGTTGAATAGTGTGCATTGTCTAGATAGCATTTGTCCGTGTAAAATGCCATTAGTTACAAGAATTGTCATTGACAACAAACGTTTATTAAACTTATCTTGGTAATTTAAAAACAGTTTGTTTCATTCCTTTTCACAGGTGGTACAGGCTGGTGGCCTATCGTTCCTTTACATGGTGGCTTCACAGGAAGCTTGGACACCGCGTTCGAAGAGTTATACCCGCCTGTGCCGTTCGTGCCATTAGAGAAACGTTCCCGAGTGACAGCGGTCAGTACAGGGGATTTTCTCTCGCTGTGCTGCAACCTGACCTGTATAATCTTTCTAGTCTTGTATTTTTGTGTCATGAAAATAAGATACAAAATAAAACACCACATATATTTTAACAACGCTTGTCTCGATTTTTTAAATGAATCAAGTGTGTCTCCATTCAAGGATGGACGTCAGACATCTGTGCTCCGAATGGGTGAAGGTCTGGTTGCTGTGAAGCAGGGTGGTCACTATCTATCTAAGCTAACATAACATATTCTCGATAATGCATGCACTAAAACACACTAGTTCAAAGTCTTTCAGTAGGTTATGTCTCTATAAAAGTCACACATATATCTATACTAACATTTACCATTGGATTATACAGTCTTGACCACTATAATACACCGGTTGAAGTGTGGGTCTGTGCTCACAAGAATCTCCGGTATGTGGCATTTGTTAATGATAAGCAACGATATACTGATGCGCGCTGGCATGGGGGGCTGTGACAGGCGCGAACGGCCAAGGTGCCAAACTACATGTACACTTCAAAAGGTGTCCCACGCCAAGGGGCCATCGGTCACATGGCCTCCTCAGACCCTGTGTCTCCAGGCAGGCCTCCCCTGAGGCAGGCCGCCCCCTGCAATCCACATAAGTGTGTCTCCATTCAGCAGTCTTCCTGTGCCTTATCTGCACGCCCCAGGCCCATCCATCCCACCCCCCTCTATCAAAGGCGGTTCACGCCGGTGGATGCGCGCTGGCATGGGGGGCTGTCAGGGGCGCGAAAGGCCAAGGTGCCAAACTGCATGTACACTTCAAAAGGTGTCCCACGCCGTGCTGCAGAACACCGTCGCCTCCCTGTCGCGCGATATGAAGAGTGTGAGAGCCAAGTGTGACGACCTAGAATCGCGCTCCCGTAGGAACAACCTGCGTATAATTGGGGTCCCTGAGAACACACTTAAGGGCCGCATGGAGGACGCCGTCGAAGCTCTACTCAAGGATCTGCTGGGCAACCCGAGTCTCTCACCGTACTTTACTGTCGAGCGTGCGCACAGGGCCCTGTCTCCGCGGCCCAAGCCGGGGGATATCCCAAGGCCCATCATCGCCAGGATTCTCAACTATCGGGATAGAGACCTTATCCTCCGGCTGGCCCGCGAGAAGGGAGACTTGCGCCATGAGTCAAACACCATCAGGATCTTCCCGGACTTTTCAGTTGCGGTGCAGCAGGAACGGCGCCAATTCCTTGGGGTTAAGAAACTGCTTAGAGAGCGCAATGTCCCGTATGCCATTTTGTTCCCGGCACGTCTCAAAATTACTCACAATAAACTTTTTCACTGTCCCGGATGAAGCGACAAAATTCATCGAGGCTCATATACCACTCCACAATCCGGCGCCGCCGCTGACTGACCGGATGTAGCTTAGTTTGTCACTGCTTCACCTGACTGGTAATCCGTCAATGTGCACGGGTCAATGGCAATTTTCTATCATCAACCATGTGGTCTGGGTACCCTTAATATACTTACGGGCCGTGGCCCGGCTTGGGTGTTGGAGACCAGCGTTGGGACCCTACAAAAACTCCGTATTCCGCAGGAACCTATTACTTGACAGCTTATGCTGTCTTACGCAATGTCTAAATGGCCGTCCACACGGCAACAGCGCACCTCACTGCAATTGCAATGTTTATGTTTTATTGGATGCTACTGCTAGTTGGCCCCAGTTGGGCCCTGGAAAGGGCATATCCCTGTTGGATTTCACCCACCGACCCTTACTTCCTGGTGATGGTCGGGTTAGTTGTTGGCGCGTGCATCCAGGGGGGGTGATTTCCACTGCAAGTTGTGGGTGGGCAGTGAGGGAGGGGGGTGGTATGTTTGGGGCTTGGGGTAACAATATTGTAAATGACAGGGGTGGATTGGCAAAGCGCACAACATCAGGGCGCCCTCGTGGGAGCTCTCCTCATTCACTGTGTAAGTTTCTCCGGCGGTTGTGGAATGTACCTTAGTCTCCCGTAATGTCCACAACAGTGATGTCCTGGAATATCCGGGGCTTAAGTAACTTCACCAAGGCGCGGAAAATCATAGCCCATGCCAACAGACATGGTTGCAAGATATTATTATTGCAAGAAACACACTGTGGGGGCTCGCTAGCTAGGTGCATCGCACCTGCATGGGGTCCACACAGGTACTTCACGGCTTATTCGACCCGCGCCAGAGGGGTATTGACAATGATCCACAGGTCACTTAAATTTGTGCTCCACAAGAGCTACATCGATCCAGAGGGAAGGTACATTATTCTACACTGCGCAATAGCGAACAGGGACTATTTACTGGTTAATACGTATGGCCCCAACGTGGACTCTCCCGACTTTATTGACCGGATTGCTTCCATATTGTTGGGATATGTAGGGGTGCAGATCATTTGGGGGGGGACATGAACTTTATCTTAGATACCACACTTGACAGAACTGGCTCGGCCCCCAGACTCCTTTCCAATGCGGCGCGTAAGATCCTTGCACACACCATTGCTCTTGACATTCGTGACCCCTGGCAGGAAATGCACCCGCAGACGCGGGAATATACTCATTATTCCTCGGTGCATGACAGCTCCTCCAGAATTGATATGTTCTTCCTGTCCAGTTCCTTGCTGGGGAGGGTGTTGGAAACTCAAATATTGGCGCGCACCCTGTCGGACCACTCACCGATCCGGCTCTCTATGGATTTGGGCGTGCCCGCCCCTACAATTAACTCTTGGCGTTTCAAGTCTTTGGCCCTACAGGACATAGTATTTAAGGCTGATATATTGTCCGACATTCAGTCCTACTTCGAATTTAATACACCTCAATCTACCTCTACAGGGGTCCGGTGGGAAGCTTTCAAAGTCTTCATAAGGGGAATGTCCATATCTAGGGAGGCGGGAACCCTCAAGGCCATTAGGGCCGCCCTCGCCCGCTCTGAAGCCAAATTACGCGAACTTGAGAGCGCTCATCCTACGTCTATCGACCCTCCGACTCTATCACAGATCAGCAAGGAACTCCAATTTTTCAATGAACAAGCCACCAGGGAAGTCCAATACTTCAGTCGCCCACAGGCGGCTCGTAGATATGGAGAGGGGGACAGACCTGGCAGGACACTGGCTACGTTGGCCAGGGGTGAGTGGGGCCAGACCCAGATAACTTGTATCAAGGACAGCCTGGGGTCGGAACGGTGGTCCGACCAACATATTCTGGAGGCCTTCACGGACTTCTACTCAGAGCTGTACACACAACCCCCCGAGCACAGTGAGTCCCAAATGCGCGACCTCCTTGAGCAGATACCAATAACTGTCGTCTCCTCCGCTACCAGGGACCGATTGGATTCCCCCATCCTTCTGGATGAAATAGTTGAGGCTATATCTAAATTCCCTAAAGGAAAAGCACCTGGTCCCGACGGGCTGACAGCTGAGTTTTACCAGGAGCATGTGGCCATCTTGGCTCCCAGGCTGCTTGAGGTTTGGAACGAGTCACTTCGGGTGGGCGGGCACTCTTCCCCCTTCGCTGCGCGAGGCCACCATCACAGTCCTGCTCAAACCCGGTAAACCCACTAACGAATGTGGATCATATAGGCCCCTCTCACTGATGAATTTGGACACCAAAATCTTCGCCAAAGTGATTGCCAACCGCTTCCTCCCGGTCATGTCGTACATGGTCCACGAGGATCAATCAGGCTTTGTACCCGGAAGATCAACATCCCACAACATTAGGAGGCTGCTTAACATCATGGCACGTATTGACCAAGGGGCGAGTGCGGTTGCGGTCACACTGGATGCCCAAAAGGCATTTGACATGGTGTCTTGGAAATACATATGGTTGGTCTTGGAAAATATGGGGGTAGGGCCCAATATGATAGCATACATTAGGTTACTGTACACTTCCCCGGTGGCCAGGGTGCGAGTTAACTCTCAGACGTCCGGTCTGTTCCCTCTCTTTAGAGGTACCTGACAAGGCTGCCCGTTTTCCCCGATCTTCTTCGCCTTGGCAATCGAGCCGATGGCCAACTACGTCAGGAAGCGGCATGCGCGGAGGGGGGTGCGGTTGAAGGACTCCCCTGAGATCATCTCGCTGTGTGCGGACGATGGGCTACTCTTTATTAGAGACCCAGCTGTTCATCTGGACCCGATCCTACGTGACGTCACCCGCATAGGCACATACTCAGGGTTCACAATAAATTATACGAAATCTGAGATCCTCCCCCTCACTAGCTCCACGATACAGCCCACCACCGAGTACCCGCTCCGTTGGTGCCAGAATGGAATTAAGTACTTGGGAGTCCAGGTGTCCCTCACCAGAGAATCGCTGATAGCAGACAACTACCAGGCAGTAGCCGAGCAAGCCGAGGCTAAAGTCATGCGCTGGCGTACCCTTCCACTATCACTAGCCGGCAGACTCTCGCTGGTAAAAATGATCCTGCTACCCAAGTTGTTGTACATATTTGGTAATGTTCCTGTCTGGCCGGGTAGGAAATATTTTACGAATCTGCATAAATTGTTTGCCCAATTCCTGTGGCACTCTGGTGCGGTGCGTAAAAAGTGGTCGGATATGCCACTACCCTACGACAGGGGGGGCTTCACAGCCCCAGACTTGCTGCGATATTGGACTGCTTCACAGGTGCAGTTCGCATCTTACTGGTACCCTGGGCCCCCACCTCGCCCCCACGTCAAACTTGAGGTTCTGGCAGCGGCAGGCACTGATGTCATGTCCTTGATCCTCAACCGGCAGTATGTACCGGACTCTCCCATTGATCCGGTCCGGACCACGGTACAGGCTTGGGGCCAGATATTCAAAACTTGCGACGAGCAATGTCCGTACTACAAATGGCTCCCCGTCTGGGGGTTTCCCGGGCTGGAACCCACACATGACACCGCCCTGGCGCGCCATTGGGAGGCCCTGGGATACCGCGACCTCACCGATTTCTATCCAGAGGGACAGTTCATAACACCGCAGACGTGGAGGCCGGGGCACTCTGGTTCTGTTCTGGAGCTCCTGCAGTTCTACAGACTCTGCGCTGCCTTCCGAAATCTATGGCCTATCTTCCCCATCGAACCTCTGGACTCTCCTGCGATTGCTTACATCGCCAACTCGGGTGGCGCCCGCGGGGTGGTCTCCTCATTATATAAGCTCCTTTTGTCCTCGCCCTCTCCATTTCCGTCCAGGGCCCGTGATGGCTGGGCCACCGAGATGGAACTGGTACTTACTGACCAACAGTGGGAGAAGATGTGTTCCCATACTAGCAAAGTGTCCCTAAACTTCTGCTACCGCACCATACAATATAAACTGCTTAATAGGCTGTATTACACTCCAGGTAGAGTGTCTAGGTTTGCTGGCTCCGATCCTCGGCTGTGCCCTCGCTGCGGCGCGGAGGGCACTGACCACTTGCATATGTTTTGGAGCTGCCCGGAGCTGGCCACATTCTGGAGTAAAGTCATAGAGACACTGTCTGAGATCACTGACACTGCGGTAGACCCTGACCCATTGGGGGTTTTGTTTGGAGTGTGGCAGGCTGGGGGAGCGGGAGACATTATTAAATTCTTAAATGTGAGTTGTATCATAGCCAAAAAGTGTGTCCTACTGAGCTGGAAGAGCCCCAGCCCCCCCGCATTCCAGAAATGGTTAAATTTACTCACCTGGTCCCGAAACTATGAGGAGGAGTTTCTGGGTATGCTCCCAGTACGCTCTCGTCCTCGAAACAAATGGACTGCATTCAACAGCTACTTGATTCGCTTAAATGACACTTCCTCTGTGGATGAATCCCCCTGACGTCCCTATTGCTGTTCGGCTTCTTGGTGCTCTGTGATATGTCATTATTCTACCGCTGTTACCATAATTGTGCCTATATGCTCTGTATTCACCTGTATATGCAACGAATTTGTGGTTATTGCTTGGATGTGTGTGTATGCCTTTTGCCTCTGTCAAAAAAATAAAAGTTTAAAAAAAAAAAAAGGTGTCCCACGCCAAGGGGCCATCGGTCACATGGCCTCCTCAGACCCTGTGTCTCCAGGCAGGCCTCCCCTTCAAGCAGGCCGCCCCCCTAATACCACGACATACATACGTCATTCATTCACAAACACACCCCAGTTTCTAATACTTTAAAAACCACTCGATATGTCTCATGAGAACATCTTTGTGCTTTGCAAGTCAACTCTTGAACGTGCTACCTGGGAACCACTGAAATCTATGCTAATCTGCTCGTCGTCGTGCTATCCGTGAACTTCTGTGACCGCTTCGAGCATACCCATCAGTGCGCTACCTGTGGCCATCCACCTATTCTCCCGCAACATACTGCTCTGCTTTCTGAATCCAACTGTTTGTTGGTCAAGGTAAGGCCATGTATCCTGGTCATATTTCGCAGATTTTTAAATTTCTATCTATTTTCGAGTAGAGTACACAATAGTGCTATGTTCATTGGTCTCATTGGTATTGACTTGAGTTTCCATTGCTATGCTATCAATAGATCTATTTATTTTCATCTGTGACTATTGTGATTGAATTGCATCCTTCGGGGGTCCAGTCAATAATGTTAGCATGTTTCCTTCTCGTGCAAGACAGAACATCCAACGGACGAGTCACATGTTCAGATTTCAGTCACATCAATTATACATTTCTGCAACTTATGCAAATACTAAGCAGCACATAATGAACTGGTATAGTTCCTGCGACCAAAACAAACCTTGCATTGATATTGTATGATTCATTTACTTTTGTATCAAATCTTTACTCTTGAAGATTGTATAATAATGTCGATATTTACTTTTCAGATTTATCAACAATGCCTGCCTGTTCGATTAGCGGTTGCCCTTCGAAGACCCATGCGAAATCTGAAGGAACTACAATGCATGTATTCCCGAAAACTGTTGATCGAATAAGAGAATGGGTCAGACATTGCGGATATCCACTGGATGAGCTGGAAAGTAGAGTCCAACAAGTCTTAGAGGACAAGAGGGGTGATCGATACCGCATCTGCAGCCGGCACTTTTCCTTGGACATGTACACAACATCTTGGGTAACAAAGAAGAATAAACGGCCAACGACACGGAAATTGCTCGAAAACGCTATTCCCATTCTATTCGTCCACATTCCGCCACCGGTGAGTCAAGTGTCCGGATTTAGCTTTAGGCCTTGCGGTAGTGTGTAGGTATCCGAACGGATTAATTGATATTGTAGGTGTTCTATCCCTTGTAATAATTTCGATATTGATATGAGTGTATAGTTTTTTGAATAATGACATTTACCAATATATTCTTTTTCCATTTCATAACCCACAAACGCAATGTATATATATGGGAACATGGAACTGTGCTGTATTGAGCATTTTTCAAGTATTCTGTCGCCTTACATGGCTATTTTTAATATTGGCATTTCATTATCAATCATTAATTGACCTTTACAACTTCTTGACTATCCCTTGAATCTGAAGCAAGAACATTCTACATCCTTGACGTGGTCGCAGTTATCAACCACTTCTAGCGCGTATCAGGTAATCTTACTAGGCTAATCCGCTACATACTTGTTTTATGCATGTCAAGTAATAGTTTTATTCTATCGTGTAATTATTTTACCGAATGTTTGGTTACTGCTTTCCAATTGATATACACCTTAGTTATCGTCCACTGGTGTTTTTTTCAGTTATAATTAGTGTTATCCATACTAATGAAAGTACTGTCTTTCAGGGAGATGCTGAAGCGTCCGCCACATCTACAACATTTCTAGATGTTTTTCAACATCAGGAGGTATGGATACTGACAGCTCCATCGAGCGTCATCATCAGAGCTGGAATTCTTGTTGTTTGATTGTTCTACACAATGTTTCATTCGTGGTTAGCCGTTGATATGTACCTGTGCTGTCGACTCCAGGTGTGTGTTATGTTTTCACAATTGTAATCCTCACTAATGCAAGTACTATGTTTCAGGCAGTTGATGGAGCGCCAACCCCTGCACTTGATGCAGAGCCTGACATTCAAGTATACGAATCGGCGCAACAGCTTTCGGAAGTGCGCACTACATTTGCAACATCCATAGATATTCTTCAGCAGCACGAGGTATGGATAATGACAGCTCCATCATGCGTGATCATATAACATGATTCCATTTGCTATACTTTCTTCCCTATTAGCGCAAGTGCTGTGTTTCAGGGAGACGACGAAGCTTCCACCACAATCAAAACATCTCATTTAGATGATGCAGATGTAAAGGAATCGTTGAAATAAGTCGATGAAATGTGATCATATTTGGATTTTCCTTGATTCTTTTGGACAATGCATCATTTGCGGTTATCTCTTTATATGTACCTGTGCCGTCGACCCCAAGTGTGTGTTGTGTTTCCAATATTGAAAAGCATACTAATGCAAGTACTGTGTTTCAGGGAGATGCGGATGCCTCCTCTCCAATCCAACCATTCATGGCAGTCTATGCAGAGCCAGAGGTATGGATACTGACAGTTCCATCGAAAGAGATCATCACTGGTCGAATACTTGTCGTTTCATTGTTGCACACAATGTTTAAATCGTATTTGGCTATTGAGATGTACCTGTGTGTTCGTCCTCACGTGTGTTTTATGCTATCAATATTTTGATACATGGGGCCTCATTACACGGACGGCGGTAAGGGTTAACGGTCACCGTTAATGGCAACGGTGACCGTTAACCCTTACCGCCGTACTACGAGGTCCCTTTGCGGGTTGGAGGAATTAACGCCTGCTTCTTGCAGGCGTTAAAAACCAACCCGCTAAGGGACCTCGGAGCTAATTACGGCACCGCAAAATTGCGGTGCCGTAATTAGCGCCTTCCCCATTCCCATAGAGCCCTATGGGGCAGAAATGGGAATGGGGAAGGGCAATGGCGGAAGGGGGATTTACCGCCCCTCCAACCTTGGAATGGGGCGGTAAATCCCCTTTCCGCCAAGGCGGTGCCGGTAATTTACCGGCATGGTCCAGGGTGCTAATAGCACCCTGGATTACCGCCTTCCGTGTAATGAGGCCCATAGTAATGAAAGTACTATGTTTCAGGGAGACGATGGAGCCTCATTCTGTGCTGTCAATGCGGATACAGAAAATATAGTCGTTGCAGCGCAAGAGGAAGGGAGGACATGCGGAAACGAATCGGAGCTACAGCGTGCAGATGTTGAAGGTCCAGTCAAAAAAGTTGCAAAGAAAAAAAAACAAAAAAAGGTTAGTTACAAACAGTTCATAACTTTAAAAAAATGTTTGTGCTGGGGACTGTTTTATGTTTTTTTCCAGTCAATTCTACTACACTCCATCTTGTGTTTAAACTGAACATCCCTTTTCCAATCTCTCCTCCAGTTACCCGTGGGTGTCAGAACTATACACACACAGACAGTGAAGCGAATGAGAGATGTGGCGTGCCAGACCGTGTACACTATGGAGGAACTATTAATTGAGGCGAGGCGTGTTCAGGCTCGAGATGCTCATGTCCAATGGCCAGAACATGAATTAATTGTGTTTGGAGACTACAGCAAAGTTGCATTGGGCCATAGCTACAGTGCGACCGCACCACCACAAGAAGATGTTATTGAATGTATTGAAGATAGCTCTGAAGTAGTTGCAGATCAATTTACACAATCTACACCCGCCAAAAATTTGCCACCAAAAAACCTGTCGACATTGTTGTGTTCTCCCATCAATGTCGAAGTAATAGATGTTGAAATGACAGAGAATGAACCAGGCGCAGCATCCATAGACACATCAGAACTTGATATCAGCGATATTACTTACCAATGTGTTGAAATCTCCACAACGTCAAAGGCCGAAACAACATTGACGCAGGATGACAGTCTAATGAAAGAGAGCAAATACATTGTATTCGACAGTTGTTTGATGGAAATTATAAGTATGCTGAAATGTGTGCATTCCATTAGAGGGAAAGTATGTGGGAAGCCATTGATTAATGTGACTCGTCAAATAAAAGGCAGTAACGTCAAAATAAATGCCGCCTGTAGATTAAATCATAGGTTCTCAGGGTCTGCACAACCGATGCTGGGGAAACTGCCAGCAGGCAATCTACTGTGTGCAGCTGCATCACTTTTTAGTGGCTCCAGTTTTAGAAAGTTAGAGGCTTTCTTTCAGTTTGTGGGACTCCATTTCATTTCTAAAGCGCTGTACTACACATACCAACGTGATTATCTGTTTCCGGCCATTAGTGATGCTTGGAAAATTGAACAATTGTCTCTAGCAAGTACATTCAAAGGCAAACGATTCAGGCTAGCCGGCGATGGACAGTGCGACAGCCCTGGATTTTCTGCCAAGTACTGCACCTACCACTTTCAGGACATGGATAGTAAGAAAATTGTGAGTTCGGTGGTCGTGCAGGTAACACAATGTACATCCTCAGTGGCCATGGAGAAACTAGGTTTTATAAAATCAGTGGAATATCTACAATCGAGGGGAATGCACATCGACCTCATAGCCACGGATAGACACGTTTCAATTGCCAAGACAATGAGAGAGCAGTTCCCACATATTAAACATCAATTTGACGTATGGCATCTTGCTAAATCAATCAATAAGAAAATCTCGGCTGCAGGTAAAAAAAAAGGTTTTGAAAGTATTTTGCAGTGGTCACATTCTATCACCAACCATCTTTGGTGGAGCTCAAAAACTTGTGAGGGGTCAGTGGAAATACTACTTGAAAAATGGCGGTCACTGATGCACCAATGTGAACATGGCCCTTTGTCCCCAGAGGAGGCACGGAAGAAGAAGTGGTTGATTCCATCTTCACCGACACACAAAGCCATTGAGAAGATTGTTTTCGACAAAACTCTATCAAGAGATTTGACAGGACTGACAGAATTCTGTCACACAGGAGATTTGGAGGTGTTCCACAATATGTGCCTAAAGTACAGGCCAAAGCGCTTGCATTTTAGCTTTCGGGGCATGAAACATCGCACTCTACTAGCGGTCTTGGCCCATAACAGCAATGTCGGACGTGAACAATCTAGGACTAGGGGTAAAGTAAGGATGCCTCGCTACACTAAGGTGTTTTCAAAATGAAGTAAGCAATGGGTGATCAAACCAGTCTATGATGAAATGCAGTTCGACTTTGTGAAAGGCCTTATTGTTGCTGTGTTAGAGAAGCACATATATGGAATTTTGGACGTTTCTGTGCAGAGCAGTGATCCATTGCCACCGAACATTGCGACTGTGCCATGCCCACCCGAAGCACAGCTGATTGTGAAATACAAATCCCGGTTTAAATAATTGCAATACGATTGTCTTTTTGTAAATAAATGTTATTGTACAGTGTACCTGTAACCCTAACCCCTACCTTCACCATCATGGGTGGCGAACAAGCTGGGTGTCATCTTTGAATTCTCTCTATTCACCTCATATATGTGTATGTATATATTTTTCGCATGTCTCATCTCATGTAAATGTAAATGCTGCGCACTGTTAACGGAGTGGAGGCTTGCGTATTGCAAATAATAAAACAAACAAACAATAAATCTCACTTTTAACTCAACTCCTGCGGTACTTTATACTTTCCCTGACCTTCCGCCAAAAATTAAATGTCTCAATTTGGGCTGCAAAGCTCGCAGACAACGGGGACAAAATTGGGGCACTTAGAACGCGCCAGCCAAGCGGCCCGTGGCATTTGGGAGCGAAGCCAGTTCGCATTTGCACATTGAGGCGCACTACATAGACGGATTCTAAACTTCAAGTTCTCACAGATGCCTATACTACGTGATGTTGCAAATAAAGAATGCGAAGGACAGCGCCCAGATGAGTCCCACAAGTCGCACTGGAAGAATAAGGGTCTATTGTTTTTTGACCTTGAGACAGGGACCATGCCGAAAGAACTACATTTGAAGGGAGTGCGCAATAACGTAAGAGACGATAAGGCAGAAAATTCAGAAACTAGACCGAGTTTCAGTTTTAGGTCAGTATACGAAAAATCATTGTCAAGAGCACAGTCCGTTTAACAGACTGCATTACGAAGAGACACAATGGAAATTTCAAATATAATGTAAGTAAATCTTTACACGCTTTTATACCGGAATGAAGATTTAATGAATGAATGCATGAATAAATGAATGAATGAAGAGCTAGGAAAAGCAAGTAAAACTGTTCGTAGTGGGCATATGGGCATGCAGGTCCACTGGTCTCACCGATCTCGGTCCTTGGCCCAGCCACTTTTCCCTGCACTACGAGACTGTCTCTGTATCCTTCAGCCACTTCTCCCGGCATTTACCTTGCACTTGCCACCAGCTGGCCCTATTATTTAATTTGTATTCAACTAACCATGTAGAGCCCTTCCCCATGCGTAATCAGAAAGACTCCTGGCCTAGTAGGATCGTTGTCTGTCTGCCCTTGTTCCCCACCTGCCTCGTCACGCCTAGAAACACTTGAGTATAGGCGCGTTACAAATGCCATATCATATATCATATCATTCCTCACGCATGTAGACTAACTGTCGTTTATCATTGTGTGTTGGCCTCGATTTATTTCGTTACTTTTCGCATTGATTTTAGAGCCGAACATACTCCATTGAACTATCCTTGCAAGCAAATAGTTTCTGATCGGCCGTAATAAATAAAATGAGTAATATTAATGAAGTTCGGCTAGCGAGACTAATTATCATTTTTTTTGTTTTCATAACAGGTATTTGATCCCTTTCTGCCACTGCCACCTGTTTGAGACACCGGCGGATGGATTCTTCAGCAGACACCTGCAGCTTCGTGTCAACAACTGGAGCACGATCACCATATTATGGGACGATCGCCAAGGGCCCACATGCCCTTACGCTGTACTAGTGGTTAAAGCAACATATCAACCTTTACGCTGGCCTAGTGCCTACTTGATGGAACAGCCTTGCGGTTCACCGTGCTTCCAAAGTGATTCTTTTTACGAAAATGAACACCCTGTGTACCATAAAGGAACAGCGCGTGACTCAAGATGAAACGGACCAGTTATTGCGGATACAGATAAAAGAAAATAAATGGCTTCCGGAGTTCATATGTCAATTGCTGAATATTCTCTAAACATTTAATGTCAAATAAATGTACTTTACCAAAAGTACCGTGTTGCTGTTTCATTTTAAAGTACAGTTTTATATTCCGAATTGTGGCGCGCTGTGTTGTGAGTTGATCTGTGTTGGTTTCCGGGTTCTGTGTGGAGTCGCGCAGAAGACGACTGGGCGCGTTTGCCTACGCAGCACAGTAACGTCACGGGGAGAGGCGGGGAATATGAATGTTTTGATAATGTCAGGCTCAGGGGCGGGGGAATTGATTTAGTGCCGCAAAAGCAGGTCAGCCAGGGCGATCGGGGAAAAGATAGGATTATCAGAAAATGGCGGCTCCCTGGTGCTTGTTTTCGCGTGGGTTCAATGGACGAAAACTCGGGTAAGGTCCATAGGAAAGTTTTCTAAAATCGAGCCACTTAGGCTTAAAAAAACATGGCCGACCCGTAGGGACAATAAAAAATGTTACTAGACCATGCCTTTAAATAGCAGGCTGGCAAATGAACCAGTGGCAGAGGGGTTAAAGAGGAAGTTCACTCAGAAATTCTATTGGCCCAATTGATCGGGCATGTATTTCTGAGCATACATTGATCGATTGTAAAGAAAATTCCAATGTACCGTCCCTTAGTTTTTCTCACATTTACACACGTGAAAACGAGGCGTTGAGTACTGCCATCTTGTGCTAATCTTATCCGTTGATTCATCATACTAAGTTCAAGTGCCCTTGCGGCAGTAATTCAGATCACCAACCCCTAAAGCTGACATCACTAGTCAAAATGATATGCTCCACCTATTTTAATGATGTTCAGGGGCAGCATAGTCAAACGTACCCTGTCATCACCCATGTCATAACGTTACCCAACACAGAACCAGGAACATAAACACACACACATTTACACAAAATGCAAAAGTTTTGTTAGGAGAACAAAACATATATTTTGAAGAAAACAGCAAGTCAGCAATGTGACAAGTACTTTGATTTTTGAGATAACGCTCAAAAGAGATGATTATGTCCACAAAAACATTGATAACTTCTGCCAATAGCGGTTATAGCTAGCAAACATCGTATGCTTTGCATTTTTTGGATAACTGTTAACAGTGATCTTATAATGCCGATTCCATTCATCGATAGATTAATCCCAGTATTTGTAGTGTTGGATTACAGTTCGAAAGTTCCATCACCGATGTTTGATCAACGCACATGGCATTCCGTTAGTGTGAGTAATAGAGTACATTAACTTTCCAATGCCTCACTTTCGTTTCTGCATGTTTTCAGACACTATAGGCTGCCATGTTGCTCCTTATGACTGCAACCGCAAAAGGGCACATTGGTGTCTTGCGGTCGTCCCAGATAATGGTCATCAAAATGCATTATTGACGATTATTGTCCAATTTTAATCGAAGAACCCATCAGCAGGAAGATTGAAACCATGGCAGGCACACATCGGTAGAATACAGCTAATTGAATTTGGGAATGCAAAAATAATATTTCAGTACCCAGTTTATAATAGAATATACACAGTAAATAAATATATGAACTATCAATTTACGTTAAAATTAACATGTACCATGTCTATTCTTTACATTTAATTGAACATTCAAACGTCACAACGTTAATCATCAAGCATACAGCACATATGCCATCCTCACTCGCCTACATTTTATGTAATTGTATGCTGACATTATGGCCCTCATTACAACTCTGGCGGTAGCTGTGCCGTTAAAAACATAACGGCTGCCGCCGGAGTTGCATTTTTTCCGGCACCCGTGAATGGGCAAGAACCGGTTCATGCCGAGTTAGGCGCACCCGGTACTTGCCCATTTTCGTGTGCCGGAATCAAGGGCCTCCTCATCCCCATTCTGCCCCATAGGGCTGAATGGGGATGGGGACGTTGGATGCACCGGCACAACTCTGCATGTGCCGGTGCATCCGACGTGCTCTGCTCGCGGGTGCCTTTACACCTGCCAGGAATAGCCTGGTGGGTGAAACGGTTCCCACATGCAGAGCCCGTAGTATGGTGGTCCGGGAAGTACGGTACTGGCATGCTTACCGGTACCGTACTTCCCAGACCGCCATGCTCGTAAAGAGGGCCTATGTCTTGATTTTCCATTCTCTCTATGTGATGGTGAGCAACCACTTCGGACCACCGATCGCAGTAATACAAATGTAACTGTCCTGTGTCCGCTTTCATTATAGTGAATCATATTAATTCTGTCTGGATATTCGTCACATAGGGCCTCATTCTGAGTGTGGAGGTCCAGAAACAATGGTGCCGGTAAGGTTACCGGCACCCTTGTTTCCGGACAACCACACTACGAGTCTGCCTGCAGGGGCTGTTGCACCCGACAGGTCTGACCCTTCCAGGCCAAACGGCCCCTGCAGGCAGACTTGTCACTAAAGCACTGGCACCGTCAGTGATGGTGCCGATGCTTCCGGGTCCCCATTCCCGTGGAGTCCTAAAGGACTCCACGGGAATGGAGACTAAAAAAATCTGCTGCCTGACTTCCCGGTCCACCGGAACTTGTAATATCTTGGTGGCACCGGGAAGTCAGGCGGCAGATTCGGTGTTACAGGGTTGGCAGCAACCCAACGGCTCGTCATGATGCCCATTATATCCTTCAAATTGTTAGTACAGTTTATTCAAGGACAAATAACAATGAGATCCTTTATACTGTGTTCACTGCTAACCACCACTTTCTTTTGCTTTATGGAAGATGTGCCTCAAAAATGCCCAATATTTTTATCTGCTTTCAATGGCAAGCTGTGCAGTGAAACACAATGAAATATTTCAAGTTTTGCCCATGGCAAAATATTTACTTCCATTTTAACGGTAAGAAGTCGTCTGGTCCTACAACATTAATGGATTCTTTCACAGATGTGCCTAGGTGAGTTGCATACAGGGTTGGACTTGCATATAGGGCAATCCCATAAAAAAAAAAAAAAAACGCAAAATGCTAGTGTGGGCCACTTTTGTTGATCACAGTGTGCCACTTTTTTGAACATTGTGGGCAATTTACAAGAGTTACTAAATGATTTGGCTTTTCGTTTTGGCCATTGTTACAGAATAAATATTCTTTGTAATTAATTTTAATTTGGGTACTGTTCAAAAAGTCTGTTACAAAATAAATGATTTGCCATTTTCAAAGGTGGGCCACTTCTTCATTCTGACCGACAAAATTGTATGCCCCTGTCCGACCCTGTGTGCAGAACAGGTACACAACGCATTGCAGTTTGCTAGTGTTCACAAACAAGCATTACTGCCCTGGGCATGTATGTATTGTTTGTTATGAATGCACGGAATGGAGGCCACCTGCAACAGTGTGGTTTGGGTGCAGATCTGTCTGCTGTGAGATAGGCATGGTATCAAGAGAGACACAGAGCCTCATTACAGGTTTAGCTGTAAGAAATTGTAGTTTCTGTGATGCGGGTCCCACCATTTTCCGCAACCCGGGAAATAGCGGATGATCACGAGTTGTCAGGTGTGCCCATTCCCGGCCCCGGATCCGGCAGCACCGGAATAACCATGACCAGAAATAAAGTGATCGCCGGAAAAGGAAACAGTCCGGCTGCCATCATAGAAACCCAATCCATTGCAATCCGCAGCATCCAGTTACCATCCACCCCTCCTAACTGCAGAAATCCATAGTGGACCATGTCAACTCTCATCCATGAGACCGCAAGCCACGATTCTCTGAGGCAGAGCTGAAAATGTTTGCAAAGACCATTATCCTACATGCAGGGGAGTTGTTCTCAACAGACCAGCTCCGCCAAACACAGCTGCGGAAAAAGTCCATATGGGAAGAAGTGGCACAGAAGGGGTCAGCAGTGGGGACAACCCCACGCACTGTCAGGGATTGCCACAAGTGGTGGGATGACCTCCGCCTGAGGGTCTGGACCCACCTGTCAGCCCATCGCTGACAAAACATGACCACAGGTGGTGGACCCTCCTCGCCAATCAGACTCATGCCCTGGGAGGAGAGGTGCAGCAGTGTGCTGCACATGGAGTCCATAGAAGGGGTTGGCCTTGCAGAGGCCGGAGCCAGGACACTCGACAAGGCCGGTGAGTACACGTAGCCCCAAAATACTGAACAACCCCCATGGCCACCCTGCCCCCACCACCGTACCACCACATCACTGAGATGGGAATTGCACCGTCCCCATGCCCCAGAATACACCCTGCAGGCACACACACCCACACCTGAACCAACACCCAGGGTGCTGTTGTGGCCATAAACCCTGGCCCCCTCACAGTGACCCATGCCTGTATTGCATGTTGAATAATGCACTGGCACCCTGTACTGCCAAGTGTAGCGGCATCTTCCCCCACACAAACACACAGCACCCTGCCAAAGCGTACTGCATGCATGCCTGGAGTGCCACCACTGCCACCACGACACAACAATGTCGTCGCTCACCTCCACCCACACGTCCCTGCCAGACCTACCAAAGACCCCAATACACATATTGGCCCTGCAACTGGGTCAGCCATGAGGTCCAGCCTTACCCCATCCAACCCCCCCCCCCCCACTCCCTCCTCCACATCCCAACACCCCAAACTCCGAAAGAGCCCCATACCACCATCCCCAGCAAATGCCAAGACACCACGCCAGTAGTCCCAGTAGAGCAGTGTATCATGTACTAACATCCCTCAACCTGCAGCTAAGTCCACACTACCGAACCATGTGTGCATCATGCCATGTTCAATGGCATGTCCCCTCTACAGCACGCCTCACAACCAACACATTGGCCCTCATTCCAACCCAGGCGTTAAGGGTTTAACGGCGCCGTCGGCGCCGTTAACCCTTAACGCCTGATTTCCACCTTAACGCCTGCTTTTAGCAGTAGGGAACTTACCACCTGGGTTGGAATGAGGGCCATTGCATGTATCAGTGCATCATGAACCCACACTGATCCATAACATCAGGCCTTTCTTCCACCCTCAAGCATATCATCTGACCGTGATGCAGTGCAACCAGGCACCTCAAGGGTCACCAGACGCTGATGGCGGGCAACTCCGCGGACCACCACCACCACCCAGGACACTGCTGCAACCACTGTGACTGTCACAACTGTCCCTCCACACCTGGCAGCACCTGTGGTGGCTACACCTGCTGCCCCTACCCTGGCACCACTTGTGGTGGCTACACCTGCTGCCCCCTCCACCCTGGCAGCACCTGTGGTGGCTACACCTGCTGCCCCCTCTACCCTGGCAGCACCTGTGGTGGCAACACCAGCTGCCCCCTCCTCCCTGGCAGCGCCAACTGTGGCTACACGTGCTGCCTCCTCCTCCCAAGCAGCACCAGCTGTGGCTACACCTGCTGCCCCCTCCACCCTGGCAGCACCCATGGCGGTGCAATTTCCTGCATGGCCAACAGCAGTAGGACAGACACTAACCCACCACAGCAGCCACATACACATGCCCATGCTGACGATGCAGGAGACACCACAGGGGACACCACCGACCATACCATCTATGAGTGGCCTAATTTCAGCCCCACAAACCTCTCAAGCCCTCCCACATCCGTCCTTCCCCAGTGTCAGGGACTTGGACGGCCGTCTGCGCCGCATTGAAGAATGGCAGGAGGGATTAACTGCCCTGGTTAAGCAACACCTTGAGGAGTCCCACCTAATGCTTGGGGAGGCAGCCCTGCTACGCACTGAGGCCCAGTTGATGGGGGAAAGCGTGCAAGCAACTGGTCACTGGGAGGCGTACTGCACACACCCTTGGACGTGCTACTGTACTCATGGCTCAACGGGCCAGTGACCCTTCACACACGCCATTCACAAGCTCCACACCCACCAGTTCTCTCTGTGGCAGCCCAAGCCGGAGGTCGATGTGCCTGTCAGGCACACGACACAAGGGCAGACCAGGTGGCAATCGGGCCCATAAATAGGGCAAGCACTAACATATGCCCTGGGTGTGTCTTGGGCTGAGACAACATGGACAACGTGACACAAGGCAGGGGGAGGGATAGTTGGAGAGTGGGTGTCGGGAGGGATAGTTAGGGAGGGGGTGTAGGGTGATATAGGTGGGGAGGGGTGGTGGGGAGGGATAGTTGGGGAGAGGGTGTGGGGAGGGATAGTTTGAGTGGGGTGTTGGTCCACCTGTTATTTCTACTCATACATATCAATACACTGGGTGTTGCATTGAAATCATGACTGGACATTCATTCTTCATGTGAGTGTGTGATTTATTCGGTGTACGGTGTAGATTGTGGTTGATGGCCTAGGCATGTGCATGTGTGATGTACTCAAAAGTAGTGGCTGATCAGTTCATAGCGTGCATCACGCCCATCCATGGTATCTCTGCGATGGGTCAATGGTATTTCATCCTCGCTGTCAGTGTCGTCCTCCACCTCCACTGGGTGCATATCCATGTCTGGGGGAGGGGGAAGGGGAATGTTGCACCTCATGCACATGTTATGTAACATGGCACAGGCCAGGACTATCTTGCACCCCCAGACCTACTAAGGCAGCTGAACCTTGCCTTCAGCAGCCCAAAAGTGTGTTCTATGGTGCACCGTGTTCGGATGTGTGCATGGTTGTAGGCATGCTTGTGCTGGTGTTGCGGTTGCCTGAGGATGGTCATCAGCCATGGCATCAAGGGGTATTCTGCATAACCTGCAGAGGAGAGTCACAAGGGGGACAAAGTCATTGTGGTGGTAGTGTCTTGTGTTAGAAACCTGAAGGTGTCACCCTAGCTAGTCCCCAGGGATCTGTCATCCAGGTGGCCAGGACATGGCCATCGCTATTGGATCCAGTTCCTGGGGGTGGACCAGTGAGGGAATATCACCTGGATGGGGGGGTCTTTGGGGAGTAGGAGTGGGACACCGATGGGTGAGACACGGTATTCCCCTTCTTCCAATACATTTTCCCCATCCTACCACGTACGACATTCAAAAACACTGCCCCCCCTTTTTCCGACACAAACACATTTGCACAATATGAAAGACAACGGACTAACACCAGAGCCATTTACCTGACATTACCCAATACAAGGGTCAGGCAAAGTCAGGCAATTGACCAGAATCACACATACCTGACGGCCCTTTGCCTTCCCCACAGCATTAAAAGGTGGAATATGAAAGCACACTAAGAGCAAGGCAGACCACATGACAAGATATCTATTCAGACCCGGCAGTTCAAGAGTAGGAGAAAAACAGCAGAAACTGAGAGGGTGACAAGGAGTGAAGCAACCTTACCCTTTCCGTCCCAGACCCGCGAAACCTTCGTAGGAGGAAACGTAAGACTGTGAGCATTATCCCAAGTGTGTTGCAGCAGATGTCAACAGTACTCTGAGCGTGTCTTTGCTGATAAGCCGGAGCAAGGTTAACTCCTTTTACCATGGTACTGGCCTTGACTCCAGATAAAAAGAAAGACAAAGCGATTCATCACAGCCGGTGATTCAAGGAGTGAAAGGATAAAGAAGTCGAACTGTGTTGAATGAAAGTTGCCAAGTAGCATAATGAAAGAAAGTTCAAAGATCTGTTAAATTGTTAAGGGAAACCAGCTGCAGAGGATACCAGAACGAAGTCGGTGCTGGCTCGAGAAACTCTGGTTGATCCAGTTTTGATTGAAACTACAGATACCAGAAGGCCGTATGAGAGCTGCCAAGACAGGTCAAAGTGGTCATACAGGAGGTCTAGCGAAATCCCTGTACAATTGAAACTCTTTGACCGACAAACTGTTAAGAAAGCAAGGGGAGTGAATCCTATATCAAGAAGAGAAAAGAAAAGGGGAGCGAATCCCGCTAAAAAGAAATGTGAAGTGGCAAGAGTGAATCCGAAGGAGGGAAGCCGATAAGGAGGGGCAAAAGTCTAAAGTCCCAAGAAACAGTGTGTTGAGAAAAGTGAACCTGGCAGAGTGATGTCCACAGGAACTGTTTAAAAAGACATGAAGATTTGTGAAGGAGAGGAAAGCCATAGTGAACCCGGCAGAGGGAAGCTGCGATTCAAGAGGTGTCTGCGCTTGGAATTGATATTGATATTTTATATGTATTGCGCTCGTACAAAAGTGTTTCAGAGCGTGAAAGACAGGGACCCAAGGGTGAGAAATTAACACCCTAAGTACCAAAAGGACCCTAACTTTTATTTTGTTATTGCTGAGACATCAGGCCCTCGAAGGCAAGAGACTTTTGAAACTAAAGAGACTTGGCCCTTGAAAACCTGATAGCTGATACCGAACTGTCGACTCGTGTGGGGAAGACTCGAGTGTGTGTTGCACTCAGGAAACCCGCCTTATCCCGTGCTCAAAACGGGGGCAAGGGAGACCGCTGGCAATCACATCCTGACATATTATTTGTGAACACTTCTTTCTTTTGAAACCCTATCCCACACTCTTTCTACATTTAGTTGTAGGGATTTGGCAATCGTTTTTTTTAGTATAGGCCATTTATTTTGACAAGACGCCATAGGGACTGCCTTATTTTAATTTGATGGTTGAAGCTTGCTCCCATCTTAGATTTAGGTTTAGATTAGGGGCCTCATTACAACATGTGCAGAATGGGTTTAACCCATTTCCCCATTCAGGGAACCCGGACCAGGACACGATTTTGGAGGCAGCCATGCCCTTATTAAGGGCATGGCTGCCTCCAAAGTCGTAGTCGTAATAGGTGTTTTTCCAACTTGCATACAGTTTAATAAACACCCTTGAGCTGTGATCACTTGTGTCTGTCTTTACTGTTGCCACCATGAGTACCTTACATATGGTGTCAGGAGAGGGATGTGACTCAATTGAAACTAACTGGGGAACCCTACAATTTCAATACTTAGTGAGAGACCCTCTAACCCTTACATCGACAACCAAGGAATTAATAGGGTTTGATATCTGTAGCAGCGGGGAAGTTATTATCCCCCCTGGGAAAAGAGAAACGATTCCTATGGACTTGGTTTTGAGACCCCCTCTGGGGTGCTACATACGATTACCCCCAAAATCTGGTTTAGCAGAGAAGTTCAGGATATATGTCCTTTCGGGGAGATGTGAAGGTTTTTTTACAGAATCATGTCGAAGTCCCCTTTGCGGTACGTCGGGGAGATAAAATTACCGAGGGCATTTTGGAAAGACCTCTATTTCCTCTGTTTAAAGAAAGCAAACCAGATAAAACAGAAAGAGGTAACTTAGGCTTTGGGGAAGCAGATAAATCTCTTACATCGAAGAAAGGAAAGGAGAAGAACCCACCATCTATCCCGACCTAACCTTTGCCCAGCGAAATGACTCAGCTCCCGCTGAAGCTTTTTTACAAGCAATTCAAGAAGAAGAAGGCATAGAGAAGGGAGGTCCTGTTTTCTTCCTAAAGAAAGGGTTACCTTTCAGAAGAGAAACCTCCACAGAAAGTTTGGTAAAAACACAGTTGGTGATACCCAAGAGCCACCAAAAGGTTGTGCTAGAAATCATGCATTCACACCTTACCGGGGGCCATTTAGGACACGTTAAAGCCCAAGCACACATAAGTGGGAAGTTTTACTGGCCAGGTATCCATGCCGATATAAAAACTTCATCCAGACGTGCAAAATCTGCCAAAAGACCAGCACGCACATCCCATTGCCTGCCCCTCTGAACCTGTTGCCGATCATAAAAAACCCCTTTTCAAGAATGGCTATGGATATAATAGGACCGTTAGAGGCATCTAAATTTGGCAATAAATATGTCCTGGTGATCGTGGATTGTACGACCCGATATCCTGAGGAATTAACAATGAAAACAACACCACTCCGCAGATCCTTAAACATCTTCTACCGTATTTCTCTAGGGTTTGCTTTCCCAAGGAAATACTAACCGACCAGGGTTCGAATTTTATGAGTAAGCTTATGGCCGAAGTCAAAGAGCTACTCCACATTACCACCTTGCGAACTTCTGTGTACCATCCCCAGACCAATAGTCTTTATAGAAAGATTCTATAAGACCCTGAAACAAATTTTACGGAAATTGATAGATAAGGATGGGAAAGACTGGGACAAAATGATCCCATGAGCGCTATTTGCAGTGACGAAAACCCCCAGGCTTCCACAGCTTTTTCTCCCTTTCAGTTACTCTATGGAAGAGAACCCAGAGATGTCCTGGACATGCTCTGGGAAACCTGGGGAGAAGGAGAGGAGGACCCCATTCCAATCTCACAAACCGCCACTAGAATGCGGTTCGAAACTTAGTTTGCACTCATAAGGGAAAGGCCCAGAGCCAGCAAAAGGCCATTATGATAGAAAAGTAGAGTTAAGATCATTCTCTATAGGACAGAAAGTACTGGTCCTCCTACCCACCTCAGAAAACAAACTTGTCTCCAAGTGGCACAGACCTTATGAGATTATAGAACAGATGGGAACCTGTACATATAAAATAGTACAACCAGACAGAAAACAGAAAGTTCACTTATATCACATAAACCTCCTGAAGGAGTCGAAAGAGAACCATCAACCACCCATGCCAAAGTACTAGCCTGCCTGGTTCCCGCAGACATAGAGGACTTTGACTTAATTCCTTCTGAGATATCTATCCAACAGAGAGAAGATCTAAAAGATGTAGTGGTCTCATTTCCAGATGTATTCTCAGAAAAATCAAGAAGAGAGAAAGCTACATACCGTTATATTCAAACACTGAAAGGTAAAGTGGTTCACTTAAAACCATATTGTCTACCAGAAGCCCGTAAACCGATAGTGATCGAGGAAGTCAACAAAATGTTAAAAGCTAATATTATTGAGCCCTCCTCAAGTCCATGATCCTCTCCTATCGTGTTGGTCACTAACCCTGACCATTCTTGGAGATTCTGTATAGACTCTGTCAAGTTAATGCCATTTCATACTTTGATGCCTATCCCATGCCACGCAGTGATTATCTAATTGTTAAACTCGGGACAGCCACCTTTCTATCTACATTAGATTTGACAAAAGGGTACTGGCAATTACCCGTACATGGGCCAGACAAGGAAAAAACAGCGTTCTCAATGCCTTCCAGTTTAAAGTCCTTCCTTTCAGCCTACACGGTGCGCCAGCTACGTTCCAACACCTTATGGATAACATCCTAAAACCCTACTCTGATTTCTGTGGAGCTTATATTGATGATATTGTCATTTATAGTGAGATCTGCGAGGACCATCTCTTCCGTCTTTATACCATCATGAAGATCCTCAGAAATGCTAGCCTAACTGCTAATCAAGCTAAATGTAGATTGGCCCAGTCAGCCATAAAATATCTTGGCTTCTTCGCAGGGAATGGGAATGTACAGCCCCAACATGAAAAGGTAAAAGTTGTCATAGATGCACCAACTCCTAAAACCAAAAGAGACCTTAGAGCTTTCCTCAGGTTAATAGGATACTACCACAGGGTCATCCCTAACTTTTCTGACAAAACGACCCGCCTGACAGATAAAAATGCCGATCACCAGGAGGTTAATTGGAACGACAACGACGAGGTGTGCGCTAGCATCCTAAACAGACACTATGCCAGAACCCAATCCTGAAAGTAGTTGACTTCTCAAAGGAGTTGGTGTTGCAAACGGATGTCTCCCTTACAAGGTTAGAAGCCGTCCTGCCCCACGTTTGCGACGGACTAGAACATCCCATACTATACACCAGTCGCAAGTTGTTCCCACACAAACAAAATTACTCAGTGGTAGAACTAGAGGCCCTAGCCATCAAATGGGCCATTATCCATATTAGGTATTACCCATTGTGACGAAGGTTCACACTCATTACAGACCACTCACCCCTAGTTTAGATTAGCCAACGCAAAGAGTCCAACCCTCGAGTCATGCAATGGTTTCTAGACCTACAACCCTATTGTTTCACAGTGGAATACCGGAAGGGTAAGACCAGGGAAAAGTGCATTTTCTTTCCCTCGTTCCCCAGTGAAACAAATGTGGCTGCATCGCATGGAAGAAGGGTATGTGAAAAACCTGAAGGTGTCACCCTAGCTAGTCCCCAGGGATCTGTAATCCAGGTGGCCAGGACACAGCCATTTCTGATTGGATCAGGTTCCTAGGGGTGGACCTGTGAGGGAGGATCACCTGGATGGGGATTCTTGGGGAGTGGGACACCGACAGGTGAGACGCAGTATCCCCCTTCTTCCAATACCTTTTCCCCATCCTACCACATAGGACATTCGAAACAGTGGCCCCCCTTTTCCGACAAGAACACTTTCGCACAACACGAAAGACAACAGACTAACACCAGAGCTGTTTACCTGACATGTCCCAATACAAGGGTCAGGCAAAGTCAGGCAATTGACCAGAATCACACACAACTGATGCCTCTTTCCCTTCCCCACAGGGATGAAAGGTGGAGCCCGAGAGCACACTATGAGCAAGGCAGACCACACGACAAGACAGCTATACAGACCCGACAGATCAAGAGAAGGAGAAAGGCAGCGTAAACCGAGAGGGTGACAAGGAGTGAAGCAACCTTGCCCTTTCCGTCCCAGACCAGCAGAGCCTCTGTAGGAGGAAGCGTAAGACAGCGAACAATTGCCCAAATACAAGTACAAAGATACAAAGAAAGCCAAAGCAGTTCATCACAGCCGGTGGGTCAAGGAGTGAAATGATAAAGAAGCTGAACTGTGTTCAATGAAAGTCTCCAAGTGGCATATTGAAAGAAAGTTCAAAGAACTGTAAAATTGTTAAGGGGAAACCAGCTGCAGGGGAGACCGGCACCATTTGGGTGCTGACTCGAGAAACTCTGGTTGATTCTGTGTTGATTGAAACTACTGATACCAGAAGGCTGTAGGAGAGCCACCAAGACAGGTCAAAGTGGTCATACAGGAGGTCCAGCAAAATTCCTGTACAATTGAAAGTCTTTGAACGACAAGCTGTTAAGAAAGCAAGGGAAGTGAATCCTGCATCAAGAAGAAAACCTTTGAAAAGTATAGGGGTATCTAATCCAGCTTAAAAGGAAATGTGAAGTGGCAAGAGTGAACCCGAAGGAGGGATGCCGATAAAGAGGGGCAAAGTCTAAAGTCCTGTCACAACTATCACAGTACACTTCAATTTCTTCTGACCCACTACCCTCCTCCGACTCCTCACCTGTGGAACTGGACTCTGTATTGTATCCGACGGGTTCTCGATATTGAAGTGAAGAGGGTGATTGAACCCTACCTCGATGTGAAGCCACAGTTGCCACCTGTAAGCTGTAGCTACCTGTGACTCCACCACCGAAGCAGGTAAGAAAAACGGGGGAAAAGCCTTAGGCTACAAAAAACCCCAAAGTCCGATGCGTCTGGTATTGGAAGAGTATGTGGAAGAGCAGGAACAGGTGTTATGATTCCAGCATCAGTATCATGAATCAGGACAATCTCCGGTTTCCAGTGTAGCAGGATGTTTGGCTCCGGCAATAGCTTGCAAGGGAAAAAGGTAAACAAGTCCTTTGTTGCGGAAAGCAGGAAGTAGTTTGATGACCGCTGAAGACAGACAGCAGGAAGGTAGGCAAAAAGGAGCAGACGGCTCGGAGAGGACCAAACAATATGCAACCGAGAGAGGGAAGAAGGAAAGGGAATACCGCATGGCCAAGTAATGGAGAGCAGGCAAGAGAGAGAGGGAAATAGGACAAAACCGCTGTGGAAAGTGGCCCAACGGTATGAAGCACCGAGAGTGCAAAGTACTAAAGAGTATGAGAGCACTGTCACAAGGCACAGGAACAATCGGCAAGCAAAAACTCTGACGTTGCAATGCGCGGAATGCTGGGAGCGAGGAAACTAAATGCTTCCCGGCAGCCCGCACATCGAACCGAGCCGTGAAAAAGACTAGACCGCCACCTTACAATGAAGGACAGACATGATGGGATATTTAATGGCTGCTCCACCCATATCTGTGCCATTGCCTCCAGGAGCTGGCACGCATGACAAGTCCCAAGAAACAGTGTGTTGACAAAAGTGAACTCAGCAGAGGGATGTCCACGGGAACTGTTTAAAAAGACATTAAGATTTGGGAAGGAGAGGAAAGCCATAGTGAACCCAGCGGAGGGATTTGAAACAGCATACATTTTTCGTTAGTCTAAACTCTCACATTGTTGCCCACCATCCATCGCCATTTTGTGTATCTGACCCAATTTTTGTGTTTCCAATTTACAGCTTAGAATGATCACAGCCTGAAAACTGCTAAACTTCAGAAAAACATGTTTTTGCAAGCAATGATTAGCTCAGCGTTCATGTAGGCCTCAGACCTTGAACAGCCAGGCACGAGTAAGATAAGAGATAATATATGCCTTCCCTGTCTCCCATAGCTAATTGCTTAGGCCTACAAATATATGTACCAATATTTAATGAAAGCCTGAAATGTTCTGTACATTCCAGTAAGAGGTATTTTAAGCAAGCTGCTGATCCACATTTGCACAGTGAGCTTTGGTCGAGCCAAACATAGATTTGGTACGCAAGAATGTCTCCTTGTGCTGGCAACAGTCTGAACTTTGTGAAAGGTTAATTTGTGCGAACATTGCACGGATGAGATATGTATGCTTTTTGCAGAAATGTATATGTTGCAGGAAGCCATAAACTGTCTGTAAATTGACAACTTCAGCAAATCAGAACTGTATATAAGACAAGCAAATCACAAAGTAAATTGCTTAGTTTCTGTATGGCTGTTCTCAGACATAGATGAACCTGGGTCCGCTTGAAGTGAATAAACTGTTGTTAATATATAACTTGTGATTGATTGTTCTTACTTTATTTGCAGTACCAGTATTTGGATTTACAAATTGGCGCCCAGGACGAGGGGCTATCCCGATGATGACCCATCGTTTTTTGAGGACGGAGTAAATGGACACTGGGACCAAGGAGTACCGGGGGTCCCTGCTAAATTGGAGACAGAGTTTCTTGCAGACTGCTACTCGTGGATTCACGTCCGTCTCTTCACCCAGAGGTCATCATGGCGAGAGTCCCGAACTACAAGCTGCAACTGAGTTTTTGCTTTATTAGAGGACCACCAGCCACGACGGGGTTCGCTTGGTGGGAGATTATTTTTTGTTTTGAATCAGTTGAGTTTGTTTCAAACTATTTGGATATAAAAATATTTTGCTAAATATTTGACCAGGTAAAAACCATTTTGGATAAAATACAAATGCCTGGTTTTAGTAAGATGCACACATGTTGGGCAGCGCTCTGCTGCAATAGAAAACTGTCCCATGGGTTAAAATATGGTCAGCCTGCGCCATCTGAGGTTTCCCCAGCGAATGATATGTACATTAAGTTTGGGTTAGGGGCAATAGTTTTTAATACTATTTGGCACCCCCAGACCAGACATGTGGCAGAACTTCATTGGCCGAAGGAAGGGTCTTTTGAACTGACTAGAATACAACACTTAGAGTCAGTGCTGTTGCAGAAAAGCTAGACCTGCTGATTTTGATGCTGTTCTGGATTGGCGTAAAGAAGCCACACAGCACCTCAGAAGTAGGGAGAAATGTGCTTGGAGACACATTGCTCAAGCAGAAAAGGCTTTAGCACATAACCCGCAAAAACAGGATGAGGCTCTTAGGGCCATGGATAGGAACTTCCAATTACAAGTACAGAAAATATACCCATCAAAAGATTTGCACACATCTGATGAGTTAATGGCCAAACTGCTTAATGAAAGGTGGGCACCTCCTTCAGCACCACCACCCCCTCCCTATGTTCCACTGCTGCCTGTGCCAGCCCAGCTGCCAGCTCCCGAAACCTGCTCTGCGTATTGGCCACCACCCCCTCTCGCACGTGAGTTACCTGAGTCCTCGCCAACAACATCTCCTGCCACTTGAAGTAACCCTCTTCTACCATCTTTACGTTCCCTCAGCGACCAGAGAACTGTGACTCGTAGTACAGTACCCCTGAGCGAAGTAAGGCCTTAAGACAATTAGCAGAACTTTATATAGAAGAAGGCGATGAAGCAGCCGCGTCCAGCTCTATAAATGATCATGAAAACATCCCTGAACAGAAAGCATTTCTAGAACAAATGGGACAATACCCAAATTTGGGGCGATCTTACCGACACTGCGGTCCCCTAGGATTTGCAGGATTTGAATTTTTTGACCTACACCCCGAGATACACTGAAAATACATGAACACATGTTAAACTAATTTTCCTTGAACAGGACCTAGACCAGCTACACCAATTAAAATTAGACAGAGAAACGGGTCACACACTTGCTATATCCTATGTCCAGAATTTATTTTTACCCGTATGCATTAGGAATAGCGAAGAAATGCGCGTCATCATAAGAGACACTCTCATATGGATTTTAGATGCCTCTTTCTCCCCTATGGAGGTCCATGACACTTTCACTCAATATTCCCCACCCATTCAAAGGAAGGTGTTGCAAGTTATGGCTGAATATTTGCAAGACAAATGTCTTAAGAAAAAATCATGTTGTCCAGCCGATACTATGAAAATATCCAAACACACGTTTGTTGATGACACCCTGACGACTTCACTGTCACTCGACCTAGCTTTGCTCCTAAACGATAGGTTTGAGAATCCCACTGCACAGTTACCAATGAGGGAAGTGCCCTCTACTCTTGTGCCGCTGTCATGGTGCATGCCCCAAAACACTTGGAGCTGGCGGGCCTTTCCCAGTCACTGACACCCATCAGGGCTTACAAAGTCCCAAAGGGTAGTCCAAGGACTTTCTGGACTCAGTCCTGGCACCGTTGGCACCAGGCTCATAATTTTCCATCTGGTAGTGCACTACATGGGACTACATACAGCCCAGTCAAAAGGGGCTGAATCCTCTGGCTTATCCTGGGTGTGGCCGTGGGACTACTTTATCTGTGATTGCAGAATCAGGCTGGAGGGACTATTTTATTGGAACTACTTACAATGCTATTTAAACCACACCCTACCGACAGAACATGCTTCGCGTTATTCTGCACTCCTGCAGCGTAACGCTCACTGGGTCTGCTTATCTCCAGTACCTGAATGCCAGCAGCCACGCCGGTTCTGGAACTTCCATCCATCGGAACCTGAGAACAGAAGGAGAGAAGAAAGAAACAGGAATTAATATTGAACTTTCGACCTTACCTGAAGGATTCCATCCGAGCGGCCGCTCCTTCAGCTGCTCTTCATTTCGCTGCACCTGCAGAAAAGAAAGAAGCTGCAAGAACAGCTGATACTCACCCAGAGACCGCTTCCCTTGGCATTCCTCTGCAGCGGTTCCTCCAATCGCCGCTCCAGAGCCATGCTGCACCTGTTTGCAGGAAAGAAAAGAACACAGCAGGTTAGTCGCGCACGGAAAGAAACCATTATAGAGACATTCGGCGCCACTCACGAACGCTATACTCACCCGCATAGAATCTGCTCAGCGTTGAAGGACGAGTCAAATCTTCATTTAAAAACTGCTCAAGACTGCGCCTGAAAGAGAGGCGAATACAAGGTTAAAACATGGGTATTAAAGACATTTGAGCAACTATCCAAGCATCTATTGGTATAGAGACTTACCTGATGAGTCAAGCAATTCAAGACTCTGCTACACCCCCACAGGATCAGTGAAGGAACTTGATCCAGGGAGAGACTGTCATATTGCGCCCCTGCAAGAGATCGCAGGACGGAGAGTCCACCACTTAACAAACCAAGGTGAGGCTGAAGCAGAGAGGGGGCATTAGGAGGTTACGGGAGGTGGGAACTCAAGCCCGCTCATCATGGTGCTAACTTCCTATTTCGACCTTGTAGGCAAAAGCATTCGGGGAAGTGACAGGGAAGGAGAAGTCGTGTGCAAGTCTCTCCATCCAGCCGTGTAACGCCAGGGCAGACATAATTCCTGCATCTTCTAGCGACACCCCCGAGGAGACCAGGTGAGCGTGACAGCCGCATAAAGTGGAACCGGCCGATGGCAATGTACCTGCAAGGACTATTGCTGTGCATTATATCACGCAATTTGTACATGTCCTCTTCTCGAGGAAGGAAGTTAACCCTCTTAAACAGTCCATCCCCGACATCAGAAAGAATCACACAGGATTTTATAAAGACATTGAGTCTGTTTTGAACTCCTAAGTTTTCACTCCAGTGGACATAGACTTGTTATTCCCTGTCTTATTAGCATCAGATTTATGGAAACAGGTCAGAACGTAGACGATGCAACTTCATTTGGTTACACATGGGCTGACCTTGTGCAGACAAACAGGACAAGGAAGGCAAGAGAGAAATCTCCACAATGCATACTGACATTACCTACCAAATTGTGAACAAACTTAAATCATTGGTGCTGGAGGAAAGGATTATTTGGGATAAATTGACCTCCTGCAGGCAAAGGAAGACAGAGGGGGCCACAGAATACTTTAATAGATTCTAGCAAGTGTTTTCATATTACAGCGGCCAGGATTTGGGTACTGAACCAGGGAAAAGATTGTTGATAAATTTGTACGCGGACTGTTGCCCGACATTCAGTCTCAAATCACTGCCTCAGAAGTCACAATCCAAAATCCTACATATGGCCCAGTATTATGAGAATAGAATGAACAATGAGAAGGAGAAGATTGAAAAGAAAAATGTTGATTTAAAAACTAGGGTGCTCTTGCAGCAAATTGTATGGGGGCCAAGGGGAGGGAATGCCCAACCTAGAGGACAGTTCACCCCACACATGGGAACTGTGAATGTGAACCAGTGTGCCTATTGTAAACAAGAAGGCCATTGGAGGGCACAGTGTCCGATCCTCCAGCAGAAAGCGAATGGGATGTCCGGTAGAAGGTCGAGAGCATGTAGCAATGGCATGCAGGGGCCAAACAGAAGTCAGTTCTCCCAGAACCAGCAATACAACAGTAATGCAGGGAATCAAGATGGACAACGGAATACTAGGGCCGCAAACATTTTGGACAACACTACCCACACTTATTTTTCTGAGGATTATACATCCGTCAATATTTTATTTCACTAGGACAGCCCGAAGCAGGGTCTGGAACCCACCCTTATCCCCATAGATAAGAAAGCACCCTATGTACAAATGAAAGTTGGGGATAGGGCGCACACTTTTCTAGTGGACACCGGAGCTCAAAAATGTTCTATTGACCGCTTAAAGGTCCCCGACATCCCCCTGTCAGGGCAACAAAATGTATCAGTAGGTTTCTCTGGTACTCTGGTGGTAAGCCCGGTCTCCAAACTGGTGCCAATTTCTCTAGGGTCTTTCACTTACTCATATCCCTTTCTGTTAACGAGCAACTGCAGTAAAAATCTGATGGGACTGAATTTATTGAAAAAAATGCACGCAGTAATTTACTGCTCTCCAGGCAGAGTTTACTTGGCCATTTCTCCCCAGCAGAATTCCACCCCTCAATTGTCTTGGGAAGATAGCTCAGGAGCAACGTGCTCGCCTTGGAAGCAAGACGACACGGAGCGCCACAGGTTTGAGCCCTGTGTCGACGCCTTAGAAACCTCAAGATATTAAGTGCGATATAAATAACCTATCATACCACATCATATCATGGCTCTGCCCTTACCCAGTAAGCTGCACCAAGTACCTACACATCTGTGGGCAATTAATGACAATGATGTTGGAATTTTAGATGTCGAACCAGTGTGCATAGATTTAAAAACCTGTGTCACATTGCCTCGCATTCCCCAAAATAAGATTCCAGTTGATGGAGAACAAGCACTTAAAAGTATTGTCTCTGACCTCGTACATCAAGGTGTGATAGAAGTAATTTCTGGTAGCACATGCAATGGCCCGATTTTCCCTCTTTACAAGAAAGGGCACCATGCATTACCCTACCATTTTGTTATTGATTTGAGAGTTATTAATAAGGTTGCTTCGTCACAGTTTCCCATTGTTCCTGACATCACTACCAGTCTAACCATGAGTCCCGCGCAGGCTACACATTTTTCAGTGATTGACTTGAAAAATGCATTTTTTAGCATACCCATACACCCAAACAGCAGATATTTGTTTGCCTTTACCCTTGGAGGACGTTCCTTCACTTTAACTAGAATACCGCAGGAGTACACAGAAAGCCCTAGTATTTACAGTAGGGCCATCAAGGAACAACTAGATGTGCTTGAATTACCTCCCTCTTGCACGCTAATACAATACATAGATGACCTGCTTATGGCTGCAGATTCAGAGAGCGCTTGTAAGGAGGGTACCATTTTGTTGCTGAAACATCTAGCTGGCAACTGTCATAAAGCATCTTTAAAGAAATTCCAGTGTTGTCAACAGGAGGTTGCCTATTTAGGTTACCTCCTTCCGAAGGAGGGTAGGCGCCTTGCACCCTGAAAGGGTGCAAACTATCTCTGACATGGCGGTACCAAATACTCAGATACAGGTTAGGGCTTTTATCTGGATGGCTTCTATTGCAGGCAATGGATTCCGAATGTTTCCCTTTTAATTAAGCCTTTGTTAGCACTAACAAATAAAGATGTAGCTCTACCTCTACCTTGTGATACAGTTTGTCGGGATGCTTTTGATCTGCTCAAAACTACTTTATGCTCCACGCCAGTATTGGTCACACCAAATTATGCTGACAAATGTGTGTTATTTGTGCATGAAAAGGATGGTTGCGCGTT
Organism: Ambystoma mexicanum; assembly: GCF_040938575.1. Lineage (NCBI taxonomy): Eukaryota > Metazoa > Chordata > Amphibia > Caudata > Ambystomatidae > Ambystoma > Ambystoma mexicanum. The sequence goes on from NC_090921.1 coordinate 1,034,924,471, forward strand.
GGCTGTTTTGATGCAGGAACATGGGAGAAAGAACAGGCCATGCTGCTATTTTTTCTCCACGTAAGACACTGTTGCATGTGCTTTGCCGAAATGTGTCAAGGCTGCAGCTGCTACTGCAGCCTCAGTAAAACAAAGTGAAGGCATGATTTTGGGTCACTCTTTAACCGTGATGGTGCCTCAATCGGTAGATGTACTGCTGAATAGAACGCAAACTCAGCATCTCACATCTGCCCCGCTCACGAGATACAAGCTCATTCTATTTGCACCCCACATCAAAATTAAGAGATGCAGCTCTTTGAATCCGCCTTAGCTTTTACCTCCTCTAATTGAGGACAGTACTAGTGACTCAATCATGATTGTCTCTATGTCACTGAACAAGACACAAAAGGGAGGATTGATTTGAATGACACACCCTTGCCGTTCCCTGGATGGAGAAGTATTGTGTGATGGTTCTTGTTTTAAACTCCCAGACGGCACTTCTACCGCTCCCTATGTAATCACCACCTTAGACACTATTGTCGAAAACAGGAGTATTCCTCATAATTCTGCCCAGGCTGCAGAAATAATCACTTTGACTAGAGATTGTGAGATATCCCAGGGGCTCAAAGTAAATATCTATACTGACAGTCAGTACGCCTTTGGAGTAGCTCACAACTTTGGGAGATTGTGGGCTGAGGGGGGATTTTTAACATCCAATTTTACTAAGATTCAACACAGTCCTTTGATAGTCCAACTATTGTCAGCATTGGCTTTTCCTAAACAACTGGCCATAATGGAATGCACAGCACACCAGTGAATTACTGACGATATTGGGAAAGGAAATGCATTTGCAGACAAAATACCTAAGCAAACTGCCACCGATTCACAATCAAGAATGTATGTATTGGGACCTGCCAGGTGGGTCACTGAGAGTGGGATGATGGAAGAGGGCATTAGCAGTGTGAAAGAAATTCAGGCTGAGGCCACAGTAGATGAAATTGAACAATGGGGTTCTAGACCAGCAGGACTGGATGATGAGGGATGCTGGGTTGATCATGACAAAAAAAGCTGGATGTTGCCCAACGCTTATATACCAGCTGTATCTACTATGGCACATGGGCCAGCTCATATTAGTGTGAAAGGCATTTGTAAACATTTAGGTCCAGTACGGAGAAATGACAACATTCCCAAAAATGCAGAACTAGTTCAAAACTGTATGATCTGTCTGCAGCATAACATTGGGAAGGGAATGCCAGCACCTAAGGGTAGTTTTGGACCACCTTCCACGCCATTCGAAGTAATACATTTTGATTTCATTGAAATGGAATGATGCCAACATTACAAATATGCGTTAGTAGTAATATGTGCATTTAGCAAATGGGTCGAGGCCTTCCCTGTGAAGGAAAATACTGCTATGTTGACAGCAAAAGCCATGATCAAGGAGTACTTCCTTAGATTTGGGTTACCTAGAGTAATATGGTCCGACAACGGACCTCATTTCATTGCTGCCATATTACAACAGGTGTGTGATGGGATACAGATCAAAAAGAAATTCCATTCGTCCAGGCACCCTCAGAGTGCGGGGCTGGTAGAACATAACAATGGAATCCTTAAGAACAAGCTAGCGAAGGTGTGTGCCCGCAGTAAACTGAAATGGCCCGATGCCCTATACCTAGCTCCATGAAAACCACAGCTCAAGCAAAAAACAGGCCTTTCTCCTTATGAGATAATGATGGGGAGACATACTAACGTATGGAACGCACCCAGACTTAAGAAACTGTCTGACATTGAATACCCGTTATTGGATGATTATTGTGACCAGTTGACTCAAAATGTGCATTTGATTCACCAACAGGTTCGTGCAGCACTGCCTGATAGATATGTGGGTTGTGGTCACCGCAATCGACCTGGGGACTACGTTTTGATTAAAGACTTCGAGAGAAAATCCAGTCTTGCAGCTCGCTAGAAAGGACCCTATCTGGTGCAACTAGCCACTCAGGCGGCTGTTCGAGTGGACGGAAAGAACTACTGGATCCATGCAGCATGCCTAAAATGAGTGCCCTTGCCTTTTCCCTATGACAATTGGGTAAAGGAGGGTGTAGGAGATTCCGAACACGAGTATGTCCCCAAGTGCATGCCTTTTAGTGACGGTAAATACACTGATCCTGAGTTTGAGCATCCGGATTGCTCACCTCCTCCCCTCCCCCGGATACTGACACCCTGTTCGCGGATCTCTCTGTGCCCGGCATGTCCAAATAGAAACTTCAACCATGGAAATAGCTAGGGAAGGACCTTTTGCGAGTAGGAAAGTGTGGTAAAATACTGCACCCACAAGAAACCAACTATATTTCCTCAATATCCCCCAAAGACGCCTAGAGGTAGAGGGGGGCAGGGAAAGGAAGACTACAAGCAAGATTGGCCACGTGGTCAGGTGACACCCACGAATGAACTTGTAGAGTCTGTTTCAGTGAGGCTTCTTAACAGAAACTGAAAGACTATGCCTCTGTTTGGGGCACATAGGAGCGAGGACATTGAAAGTATTGCCACTGGAGAGACCAGATCTAACGGATTATGGTCGACAAGGGACTCATGTATAATTATAACTATTGTGGCATGTATTGTACTCATATTAATACCTGTGTTATGGTTTTTGGAGAGCTCCCAACCCCTTAGCTCACTATTGCCCACGGTTAGCTCAACTACCCTGTCTCCCTTTTATGTGCACTCCCATACACTTCGTCTCCTTGATCTTGAGCACATAGAAGGGTATCTCAATAACACCCTCATCAGAATAATGAATGATACTCATGCGTTCCTAAACAAGACAAATTGTTGGATATGTTCTCACCTCCCACAACACAGTGAGAAAGGTTTAGGTTGGTACATATATCCTCTCCCATTATCAACTGCTTGCTATGCTTCCTTTAGGGCTATGTTCTTTGGTAGATGGAATGAAAGCACCGCTGGTAACTTTGATGGGACATATATAAATGCATTTCATCAACAGGTGTTATTGCCTCTGGGATGCTCTGTCTTTGCTAATAAGAGCACTACCAACACTTCCTCTACCAAACATACAAACAGAAATTCTAAGCCATACCAATGAATGATATAATTTCAAATGTCACCAGTGGGAAATAGTGAAGCTACTCCTCCAGCGTACACCATCAACAATATTCCTGATGCAGTACCATTTTGTTTAAGAAAAGAAGGTTCTCGGTATATGGGTACATATGACAACTGTATGCACACTGCGGTTTTGGTGAATGAGACAAGGCCCTTATACATTGGGGTATCCATTTACTTTGTCTGTGGGAAACAAATGTATCCATGGTTACCCAAAACTGGAGGGGAACATGTTACTTAGGGATACTGTAGCCAGGGGTTTACTTGACATCAACTGCAGAAATTTGAAAGCATCGCCCTAGGAGGGGCATCGATGACGACACACCTGGCCAAATATTAGGGGATGTGTCAAAAGCAATAGTTATTTTCTGGGGCCCAGCAATAAACTCTAGAGATATTACAAGGTTTGCCCGAGTATTGGAGAAAACAATTAATGAGACCACTGATATAGTACTGGCTGGAGTCACTTGGCCCGTGTCCATCCCTGTGCTCCTCTGTGAAAAGCCTCAGAGTTAAATTACTACCTAACGGGTCACGAGAGGCACATATTTCCTCCATATGTAGCGCTGGGTTTGGAAAATTAAAGGCCTTAAGAAAAATTCACCCTTTTCTGCCCTGAAAGTCGGACCACCTTTGTGACATTGACCATAATCGGTTCGCTGGATTATTGTATGGTATTTATTTACAACAACCCAAATATCAGATCCAGCGACTGCAGGTCCTCCAAAATGCTGCCGCTCCTCTGGCGTGTAAGGCACCTCAGTTGTTTCCCTCCCACGTTTTGTTACATTATTTGCACTGGTTATCGGTAGCGGCTCATATATTGAGTTCAATGTTATATGTATTGTCCACCGAGCCGTGCATAAAGTCGGCCCCCACTTTCTGAAACAGAAGCACGAGAGATACTGCTCAACGAGAAACCTGCGGTCTGATTCCCATCAGTTTCTCAGGATTCCCAAATGTCGGCAGAAGCGGCTAGGGGGTCACTCCTGTTCCATTCTTGCGCCCACCCTGTGACATGCCCTGCTGCTGAGCCTGAGAACTCTGGGGGGATTATCTTCCCTTCGGGAAAGCCCTGAAGACACATTTGTTTAATCTCTTTCTTCCTCTTTGTTAGAGTTTTTTTGGCCTTTATGAGTCTGTATGAGCCTGGCCTCCCCTTTCGCTTAGTGCCTAGATGCCCTTGAGCCTTAGTTCTGCGCTTTACACATTTCGTAATAATAATAATATATTGTTCAATATGATGTTAGAACAGAGAGCTATTGGACTGGTTGGCCTTCAAAATAGAATGGTGCTAGACACCATGCTTGCTGAGAGAGGAGCAGTTTGCAAAATGGTCGGATCAGCTTGCTACATATACATAGCTGACTCCTCCCCTACTGTGTTTCAGGCTATCAAAAGGTTACACACACTGGGATTCGAAATTCACATTGATGAGCGTAGGTGGGACATTGGGACCTGGGCTTGGAATCTGTTTACAGCCTGGGGCTGGAAAACATTATTGGCACTTGCAATATTTGTTGGGGTTGTTTTATTTTGTTGCTGCTGCATACAATGTCTACCAGTTTTAGGTTTCATGCTGTGTAACTGCTGTTCTGGGGCCCTGGAAACTTACAACCTCAACACTGTCCCCCTGTCAAAGTGACTAATGCACTGATTATGCAGGATGTTGAGATCAAACAATTTATGGTCATTGATATAGAGGAGTATGATAATGTTTTAGCTAAATGTGTTAGCTTAGGCTAAAAGTAGGGTTTGTGAAACAGCATCCATTTTTTGTTAGTCTAAGCTCTCACATTGTTGCCCACCATCCGACGCCATTTTGTGTATCAGGCTCCATATTTGTATTTCCAATTTACAGCTTAGAATGATCGCAGACTGAAAGCTGCTAAGCTTCAGAAAAACACGTTTTTGCAAGCAATGATTAGCTCAGTTTTCATGCAGGCCTCAGACCTTGAACAGCCAGGCACGAGTAAGATAAGAGATAATATATGCCTTCCCGTCCCCCGTTTCCCATAGCTAATTGCACAGGCTTACTAATATATGTACCAATAATTAACAAAATCATGACATGTTCTGTAAATTTCAGGAAGAGGTATTTTAAATAAGCTGCTGAGCCACAGATGCACAGTGACCTTTGGTCGATCCAAACATAGATTAGGTACGCAAGAATGTTTCCTTGCGCTGGTAACAGTTTGAACTTTGTGAATGGTTAATTTGTTCGAACATGGCACGGATGAGATATGTATAGTTTTCACAGAAAATGTATACATTGCAGGAAGCAACTATTTATTGTCTGTAAATTGACAACTTCAGCTAATCAGAACTGTATATAAGACAAGCAAGCCACAATGTAAATTGCCCAGTTTCTCTATGGCTGTTCTCAGACATAGATGAACCTGGGTCCGCTTGAAGAGAATAAACTGGTATTAATATATAACTCGTGACTGATGGTTCTTACTTTATTTGCAGTACAAGTATTCGGATTTACAAATTGGAGCCTGGGATGTGGGGCTATCCCGATGATGACACATCAATTTTCGAGGACGGACTAAATGGACGTTGGGACAAAGGAGTACCGGGGTCCCCTGCCAAATTGGAGACAGAGTTTCTCGCACGCTGCAGCTCGTGGATCCACGTCTGTCTCTTCGACCAGAGGTTATCATGGCGAGAGTCCCAAACCGTAAGCTTTAACTGAGTTTTTGCTTTATTAGAGGACCACCAGCCATGACAGGGTTCGCTTGATGGGGGATTGTTTTTTATTTTCAATCAGGTGAGTTTGTTTCAAACTCTTTGGATATAAAAATATTTTGCAAAATATTTGGCCAGGTAAAAACCATTTTGGGTAAAATACAAATGCCTGGTTTTAGTAAGAGGTGCACATGTTGGGCAGTACTCTGCTGCAATAGAAAACAGTCCCATGGGTTAGAATATAGTCAGCCCGCACCACCTGAGGGTTCCCCCATGCATGAAATGTACATTAAGTTTGGGTTAGGGGCAATAGTTTTTAATAGCATTTGCCACCGCCAGACAAGACATGTGGCAGAACTTCAGTGGCCAAAGGAAGGGTATTTTGAACTGACTAGAATACAACACTTAGAGTCAGTGCTGTTGCAGAAAAGCTAGACCTGCTGCTTTTGATGCGGTTCGGATTGGCACAAAGAATCCACCCACTGCCTCAGAAGTAGGGAGAAATTTGCTTGCAGACACATTACCCAACCAGAAAAGGCTTTAGCACATGACCAGCAAAAACAGGATAAGGCTCTTAGGGCCATGCATAGGAACTTCCAATTAGAAGTACAGAAAATATACCCATCAAAAGATTTGCACACATCTGATGAGTTAATGGGCAAACTGCTGAATGAAAGGTGGGCAACTGCTTCAGCACCACCCCCCCTTCCCTATGTTCCACCACCGCCTGTGCCAGCCCAGCCACAGCTGCCAGCTCTCGACACCCGCTGTGAGTATTGGCCACCGCCCCCTCTCGCACGTGAATTACCTGAGCCCTCACCACCATCTCCTGCCACTTCCAATACCCCTCTTCTACCATATTTACGTTCTCTCAGTGACCAGAGAACTGTGACTCGTAGTATAGTACCCCTGAGCGAAGAAAGGCATTAAGACAATTAGCAGAACTTTATATAGAAGAGGGCAATGAAGCAGCCACTTCCAGCACTCTAAAAGATCATGAAAACATCGCTGAACAGAAAGCATCGCTAGAACAAATGGGACAATACCTGGCCGAAATTTGGGGTGATCTTACAGACACCGCAGTCTCCCAGGATTAGAATTTTTTTACCTACACCAGCGATACATCATTGACAATACGTGAACACATGTTCAAATTATTTTCCATTAAATGGTAACTTGACCAGCTACACCAATTAAAATTAGACAGAGAAATGGGTCACGCACTCGCTATATACTATGTCCAGAAAATAATTTTACCCGTACGAATAGTGAAGAAATGCGCGTCATCACAAGAGATGCTCTCAGATGGATTTTAGATGTCTCTATCTCCCCTATGGAAATCCACGACACTTTCACTCAATATTCCCCACCCATTCAAAGAAAGGTGTTGCAAGTTATGGCTGAATATTTGCAAAACTAATGTCTAATGAAAAAATCATGTTCTCCAGCCGATATTATGAAAATATACGAACACGCGTTTGTTGATGACACCCCGCCGACTTCTCTGTCACTTGATCTAGCTTTGCTCCTAAGCAATAGGTTTCAGAATCCCACTGTGCAATTACCAATGAGGGAAGTGCCCCCTACTCTTGTGACGCAGAAAGAGGAACTGGCCCTCTATAATACTGTCACTTGCATTGCTCCCCTTCACAGTCGTCGCCTGTAATCCTGCTACAAGCCCTGTCGTGGTTGTCATCTTTGTCGGGGCAGGAATATGCGGGTCCTGCCACCTTTGTTTTAGAACTAGAAGTTTTCTCCTAATTGTGTAGAGTGCAGGGGGGCTTTGTGGTGGTCAGGGGGAGGGGGCAGCAACCTCCATATTGACAGCCTCCGTCGGTATAACAGTGCAAATAAAAAGTGGAATAGGAGGGTTACTTAGACAAGGCAGCAACCAGAGGCAGTAATAGTAGCTTGAATAGTTCCCTTTAACACACTCCTTCTCACCTTATCCCAGTGGATCAGCAGTCAGAGATCTTCACCCTTTGAGAAACTGAGGTATTACATTAGAAAAACGGCCCCTTTGATCGTTTAACACCCCTGCTGGAACTTCACCCTGCAGGTGGTTATGGTTCCATTTATATATCAGGGAGAGTGGCAAAATAGCAGGCAGTGCAGCAACAGCAGGGAGATGAACAGAAAGCCGCCACAACAATGAGTCAAGGAGTAAATAAGCAGACAGCAGCTCCTCAAGGAGAGTGGTGGGATTATGGCGAGCACACAGCCCCTTGGTTACTAAGTGCCACTAGAACCCCTTGTCCCGCAGGCTTTCTGTCCTTCAACCCACACAGGTCGCATCCCACAATATAGATTACATCAAGGAAACAGTGATGCAACAGCCCGTCCCCACCGCCCGGCTCCACAGCGCTCTGCTGCGCTCCAGGCTCAAGCAGCAATTAATGGTCCGGGTTTATATTTATTAGTGTAGACACAACAAAATATTTATATTGACATTTATATAACCTACACGTGCACTTTTAAAATTCGACTGCGTACGCCTTCCTTTTACTATTTTAGTAAATGTATTCCTTCTCCGTTTTACTCCATTTTGGAGTTTGATACGCACTCTTCTGTGGGCCTTGCCTCAGGAATCGTTTATACCCTTTATTTTAGTGCATACGCTTCTGACCCTTGGAACCAGGAATCAATGCATCTACTTTTTATAATCTTCCCCAAACAATCCCATTACTTTTTACACCTATTATTTACAACACAATCCCTCCCCCTATTTTTGCCACCTTTGTTGTTCTACTTACGTCCGTGGCTAAGCTTAAGTCCCCCGGCATAGACTCTCCCTCAATTGACCAATTCGCCTTGCGTCCACGGGGCACCTGCGGGGACCGGACAGGAATTTCGGGGACCGGACAGAAATTTCATCAAAGGGGCACCTGCCAGCCAAATCTTCTTGCATGTGATTCTGAGCGCCGACTCCTACAGGAAGTTCTGCTTTCTTCTGGCTTATGGTGGGAGCAGCCAAGCATCTGGGGGTCTGGATCTGGCCTAGGTCGACTAGACCGCAACCATCCGCACCACTAGCAAATGTTCTCTAGCACCTTGAAGTGTCTTTTTGTGCTAGATGAAATTACCAATAATTACCAATAATGACCTCAGACCAAATAATCGGGCACACTCAAGGAATATGGCACAGTACTACTTTATTCTTCTTTGATAAAGCAGTGAGAACTCGAAGGCATCAGACTGATGCTTGCACACTCACATAGTAGCATTGATTACACCCCAATATGCGTCATCTATGACACCATGCTACATGGCAAAATACAAAACTTATCAAGGGAAGGGATTTGTTAAGGGAGCATATATACTTTTAGAACATATAAGAATGAGTGCATCATTGTCTACCCCTTATCTGTAGGGCAAGCCTTGAACTACCTTCAAATATGTATAGTACTGATTATAGCAGACTAAACAGCAGATTGGTCTAGTCAACGTTGTATGTTCAGTTGTCCCTTAACCCCACTGATTGATTGGCATACTATCCCAATCTTGGACTTTTGGCTCTATAGCAGCATGTACATGAAACAAAACGTAGGTGTTTGAATCCTGTCAGACTGCTCCCCGTTTCCCCAATTAGTCTATCATCTCTCATCGGTAGGCCATAAGCCAAAGTCTTCCATTTGTAGTGGACCTTGTTGCCTGCTCACTGTCCTGGAACATTCAAGGGAGTGTGAGCACATCACTATCTTAGCTTAAAGCTCTAATGATTAACCTTTGATTTTGACTTCTGAGTCACGTGTGCAGAGACCACAACTTTGTCCATTTCTGCCTTCTATTTAATGCCATTCGATTTAATTATGCAGGGTGCTATTGCTCCTCTTGGCCTCTAGAGACTAGCTCACTCTATTTCATATGAACTATGTATACTTTTAATTGACCAGCAGTTTGGCTCTCAAAGATGTTTTCTTCTTCTTCAATCTATGAGGAATGTCCCAAGTTCAGAGCTTATCCATGAACTCCCTTTGTGCTCTGTGCTTATCCCTTAAAATAGCATCCTTAATTCTGGGTCAACCTTGACTCATCGTCGGATCTGCACACAGAGCTGTTTTTCCACATCTCCTGATTCTGTGGGATATATTTACCCACTCAGCAGTACTTCCCCCATATCACCAAGCTGCATTTCAGCAGAAACAGCAAAATGGCTGTGCTGGATCCTGTGAGCACCATTGCACCCAAACTACATTTTGCAGTGGCAAAAGGATGGCTGCACTGTTTTGCCAAGCGCCATTGGGCAAGATGGAACAGGGAGCACCCTGAGAAAGGCTACTAGGGTGTGTTCTTGTTTGTCTTAAAGAAATGGAGTGAAAAAGCAGCGCTGTTTTGCTGCAAGCCCATAATTCCCATTGAAAAAGGGAATATTTCACCTTTAAAATGGTGCCGCTCTGATGCTATTTATCCCTGTTCTTTATCACACTACCTTTATCAAAAAGACCCTGTCATGCCCAACCATATTCACATTGTGCTCCATCAGAAAAGAGCGTTATTCCTGAAAGACAGGCTGTGCCAGCCAAACCTGAGAAAATCAACAAAAGCCTTCCTTCAGCTACACAGGAAATGCTTACAATTGTGCTACAAAATGTAAAAAATCACTGCCTGAAAATAAAATCATAGCTTTCTGTGCACATGTCAATTTCATTAAGACTTTTGCCTTGTACCGACTGTTGTGTAAAATAAGCTGGCTACAGCTCCAGAAAAATATTGGGACGTAGATCCCAGAAACATTTACCATGTGTCAAAATGGGCTTGTGCAAGCCAGAAAAGAAAATGCCTGTTTTAATAAGTACAATGTTGAATGAAAGCATGTCCGTGCCTATCAATGTAAAGGGGTTTGTTGCTGGGGAAACCTATATGGGCTGTTTATTCAACAAGCTTGTTTTGATTCAGGATAAAATAAAAGAAAAATAAAACTGTTAAACTGCATGGGCTGGATTTTGCAAGCTCCCGAAACTGGTCAGTCCTGTTGGCAGAGCTAAGGCTTCCCTCACAAGGGAACCACCATAAAATTCCAGACATGAACGTGATAATTGCTAGGTTGGAAAACTTTGACTGACCAAGACAAAGAAACTTCACATACTAATCAGACTTGGGTCTGGGCTGAGCCATCCTCCAATGGAACTTCCAGAACATGGATGTGCGAAGTGAAAAATCACACCTACTCGTGACTTCTACAGGAAGCCTATGTGACAACCCTGGATTGAGGGGGTAGCTTGGAAGCTATGCCCGTAAATGGGAAACAACACTGAACATTTGTTTCCAAAGACTATTTTATAAATAAAATTTGTAAGACTTTTATCTTTGCCACATGACTTTGCAAACATGTGAAAAGTTAACAGTTTAAATGTGATTTTATGAGCTTTAATTTAAGATGTCATAGACTTCACTGACACATGGGGAATAGAAATGGCAGAGAGTTGTGTATTATAGGGAAAGTATCCATGATGCCATTGCGAATTTTAATACTTACATGCCTAATGATAATCCAAACCCATGTATAAAGTTATAGAATTTTAAGTGATATAATTCTCACTGAAAAGCGCAAAAAACTGGTAGAAGGGCAAAACAAGGTCCCACAACCGTGAAGATTGGACTGCAATGCTCTACCTACAATATGTAATCTGCCCATGTGATTGGTTAACATGCCACAATTGTATAAATGTGTAAATTAGGTTATGGCTGATTTTTGGCAAAAAGGACTGTGGGAAGGCTTTTTACCTCATAAAATGCAACCTCATAAAATGGGACTCCTCCTCGAGGAGGCAACCAACATTGATTGTCCTAACTGCTTCTTGGAGGCAGGCCTAGCTCAGTTCTGCCCAACAATAATTCTGTGATGTCACCATGCTCTATAAATGACAGTGGTTGACAGAGCTCCAGACACACTCTCTCCTGAATTTCCAACGCCTGCGTTCCTGATCTCCCACATTCATCCTGCCAGACTCCAGATTCCACTACAAGGCCAAAACAAAGCTGACCAGATTTCACTGCCAGGCCAAAGCAAAGCTGCCTCTACTCCAGCAAAGGCCTAAATTAAGAAAATCCCACTAATATCCCATTAAAAAGGGGAAAGACTGTGGTACCTTACCATCCTGAGTCCAGACCGGCTTGTCCACTACCTGTGCCATCCAGTGACCCGAATTTCCCAGCTGCATTTGCCATCCGGTGACCAGACCTTTGCCCAGTTGTCTTTTGCCAGGAGAGTCCGCAACCTGGTGACCCGAGCGTTGCAGTGGCCAGAACCCAGATGACTGTTCCAAAATTCCCAAACCCAATCGTGGACTGTGAGTATCCCACATCCCATAACACATAGTCTACCCCATCTTGACCCGTTTGTCTGTGTTCCACTCTCTAAGCAATCCTATCCCTACCCTGGCACCACTTTCCTATTTTCCTTTTGTTCTGCATAGATCATAAGTGATTAGCGATATTTTGATTAAATTAATTAATTTTCCCTAAAGAAAAGGGGTACACTGCGTGAAGGGTTACAACTGCAGCGTGACTTTGATATTCACGGGTGGCATTCCTCTTTTCTTAGCCATTAAATCTAGTTTAAGTAAAATTTGTCTTTCATTTTAAAACCGATTTTCTCTTTTTCACTGCTATATTTTCCTAAAAACAAAGCTCACTCTACCTTACAAATCTCTCTCAATTCGCCAGCTAGAGACCTGTTTTCACCTCTATATTGTCCCTGTGATATATATCTATCCACCAGCCCAAAGACTGCATTGAGTATTCAAGTATTTCACCCATTTTTCCTCAAATTCGTTTGTGTCATTTTACACGGGAATTGAGAAAATTGCTACTTTCCAACGTGTCATTCGGCTGCAGCATGTTCTAATTTTCCACTTGTTTTTTTAATTGTATGCTTCTTGTTGATGCCTTGCCTTGTGATTGCTAGGGTTTATGCATTACTGTTGTTGTGTGAAGTCATATTTGTCTCAAAGATTTAACCGCACATTAATTATTTGTCAATTTCCGAGTGTCATTTTATGCTATTACAAAGGGTTTAAAATAAAAAAATATTTGCAGGGGGAAACCTTAACTTGAGTGCTATCTTTCCAAATTCAAAAAGTGCTCCTATTAAATTGTGCTTTGGATATGTTCTACTAGAAGTTTAACCAAGTGCATTGCTTCCATTTCCATTGTAATTACCATGCCAATGGTGATTGCTGCCCAATATTAACATTTTTGTGAATTCTAAGAATAAATAAATATTTTATTTTACCAACCGCCCTGGTTCATGGTCTATTGTGACCCGGGATATTTGTAAAAGGGTGTGTGAGACGGGTCGGGTATCGGCTCAATTTGAATTAATTGAAATGAAAGAAAAAGCATTCCTATTGAGCACCGCATCCCAGGCCAAGACCAAGTGTCCTGGTCCAGTGTGTGACGCCGATTGGAATCCTTAACAATTCTACAGCCTCGATCTGTCTCTGAGGTAGCTTGATTAAGTTCAATGTGAGCCAGCGTCCATTTTATTATTATGGCCGTCCTTGCCATGTTATATATTACCCTATAGCAAGCTTCTATATGCTTTCTTTCTACCTTGCGTTACTGCACATTTACAGTTATTGGTCAATACGTTCTTTCATCTTCTTTATATCCAGGATTACTTTAGCTTTAGGTACATGTTTCTCTTGGTGCTTCAGTTACATCATTACTCCTTAAGTATGTTTCATAAAATTTCAGCATGGGTTCATGTGTCAAATACGCTGCCTGGGGTTCTAAAGCCAATATATAGAGCATGGGTGAGAGTGAGCATCCCTGCAGTGTTCTCTTTTGTATGTGCCATGTTTCTGATATTTGTCTACCAGACTTCACTCTAGCCGTTGGGAGGGTATACAGCAGCCTCACCCAGCATATAAAGTTCTCACCAAACCTGAAGTCCTTCAGTGCACCAATCATCCACTCCCAGTACACTGAGTCGAAAGTCTTAACAGCGTCAAGTGACGCCACCCCACAGTGCTCAGTATGGAGATTGGTCTGGTCTAAGATATGCTGTAATCTGCGGAGGCGCAGTGTGGTATTGCAGCCTGGTACGAAAACTGTTTGGTCAGCATGTATGAGGGAAGAAATAAATTTGCCAAGGCACGCGGCCAGTACTGCTGTAAGAATGTTCACATCATAGTTCAGCATGGCAAGGGGGTGGTAGGAGTCGCACTACTCTGTAGGTTTGCCAGGCTTAGCGATAGGTATTACTAGCATTTCCCGCATGCTGGCTGGGAGCAGTCCCTTGTTAAATGCCTCCTCAAAGACCTTCAGCCACATCTGGGTCAGGTTAGGACAATATGTTTTATAAAATTCTGCTGGAGGCCATCGCTTGCCAGCATTTTACCCATAAAGAGGGAGGCTATGGCTTCCCCAATTCAGTGTTGATAGGTTGATCTAAGGAGTCCCTCTGAGCATCAGTAAGCCTCAGAAGTAGAATTTGCGAAAGCGCCTCAGTTATATCCTCGGAGGGTGTCCGAGTGTCATGACTATATTATTTATGTAAAAAGTCACAAAAATGTCATTGATCGGCTCTTGGACTCATCATGCAGTAACGAGGTCAAGGTTTTGGGTGGTTAGTAATTTCCCAGATTTATCCCCCTCAGTATGTATTTGGGCCGTACGGGTGGCGTAATCAAACTTAGCCTCACCCATGCCTGCAGGCAGTGAGATCTTGTCTCAGCTAGCTCCCCTTCCACTGGCTGGTCGTCAGGATATAGGGCTTCCAGGTTAGCTATTTCATTTTCAGGCACTCCAACTCCTCCCGCAGCTTCCTGCGAATACCCTCTGCTCTAACAATAACTTCACCCCGAATCACCACTTTCATAGCTTCCGAGACAGTGCTCCAGTTATCTACACTACCAATGTTCTCTTTCAATAAGTGACTAGGGTTTCGCACAGTTGTTCTCTAAAGAGATGATCCTTCAAGGCCTCTATGGGCAGTCGCCATGTCGGAATAGGGGACATGGGGTTCACGTTGTTCCACATGATCCTCAGCATAGAGTGGTCAGACACTGTGCGGCCCATATATTCCACACCAACAAATTCAAATAGTTGACTTGATCTAATAAAAACATGATCTATCTTGGTGTGGAGGCTGTAGGGGAATGAATAATATGAATATTCCCTGACGCCTGTGTGCAATTCCCTCCAAACGTCCACCAAATCAAGTTCAGATATTGCAGGGTCCAGGGCGTTGGTGGGGGGCGAGGGACCACCTTTAGGTGGAAATGACCTATCTAGAGTTATGTCCCGAACACAATTAAAGTCCCCTCCCTATATAAAGAAAACAACTTGTTTTGAGGCAATACGGTTACACAATGAATGGATGTGGGCAGGTATGCTGTGGTTCAGGAAGTAAGAGTGAACAATACAGATTTCTCTGTGGCCAAGATATCCCCTCAATATCATGTATCGTCCCTCACTGTCCCTATCCAGGTCCAGTAAATGAAACGGTAAGTCTTCAGCAAACCATATTAACACCCCTCTGACAGATTTAGAGAAAGTAGTGCCGTAACCAGTCCCCCCCCACCCCAACGGTTTATAAAAGCCTCCTGGTCCTCACACAGCAGGTGGGTCTCCTGGAGTAGTGCAATCGATACCCTATTCCAGTGCAAGTGGGACTTGACCCTGTTTCTATGTATATAGGATCCTAAACCCTGTGCATTCCAAGTAAATAACTTAATTTGTGGCATGGCCTAGTTATAGTTAACATCGCCACCTCGGTGGCCAGGTAAAGAGCTACACCAGACAGCACATTGAACGTGCTGAACCCCACATTCGTTGCTTATGTTAGGATGAAACTCTCAGGTAGGTCGAGGGGCGCTAGTAGTTCACGAACCCAGAACTCATGGAAGGCCTAACTACTTCCCTTCCCAAAAGGAACGCAGGCCCAAACAGACAGCAAGTTCAAACTGTGGTTTATTACAGCCAAAACTAATAGGGATCAGTACAAGGACAGAGGAATCCGTGGACATCTCAAAGATCACTGACTCGCATGCCAGTTTTGTAGTGACATGGTGTCAGTGTGACATCACAATCTGGGCCCTTCTCCAGAAAATCTATCAAGTGAGTGGATTGGATGCTGAATGGTAGTTCCCCTATAGCCATCTTGTAGCTGTTAGATTATTGGCTCGCCCATGTCAGATGGTCTGCCTAGTTCATCCCCAAAAAATGCTACTTCTACAATGTTGCAGTGTGAGGGTCTGATCATTGGTCAGTGCCAGTTGCTACCCACCCCTAGGGTCCTGAACTGTGATTGGTTAGAGCTGTCACCCCTGGCCTGGGACCCAAGTCGGTTCTCAGCTCGAAGTGTACCTTTTCAAGGTAATAAGAACACCTATGTGTCTGCATTATAACGTGTGAACCACCACAGGCTAAGAGAGTGCTCGTTCTTATCATGCAATACTCAGCTTCTCTGATACAACTTTGTTGCAAGCCATTGTCTGGCTGCGTGAGACTGCTTAGCTTTCCTAGCTGCTAGTCTCGGTTCATCATCCATCTGCTTGGTCGGTCACATGTCCAGAGACTGTGTTGCTGAGCTCTACAGCTCTGAATTAGTCTGAATTTGTGAGGAGTTATTTGTATCTTCTGTGCTGGTGTTACTGCAGTTCAGGGAAAGGAATGTCACTGGCAGCAGGACCTTGTCGCACACAGCTTGCTCTTCTGTTCGCGTTGAATTCTGCTCAGCTCAGCTTTCACAGAGACGGTTGTGGTCTACTTGTGGTTTGCCTGAACCATGGCGTGGCTCCTGGCCTGTTTTTGCTGTTCTATAGTATCCACAGGTTAGTTGTATATGGTGCTTTCAGGTCCTGCAGTTCCATAGAGTTAATAGCACCTAAGCATCTGCAGTCATTTACACAGGATCTCTTGCTTCCTGCGGTTTCCATGTTGCTGCGGTCAAGCTAATGACAACATAATAAAGGCAAGGGCAGTATGTATATGTGATTGTCCTCTAGCTTACAGAACTGTACGCAAGTGTTCTTCATGTATTCGGGTGTGTGATTATGTGCGGATGGCACGTGTGCTTCATGTCTAACGTTGCTATGTCGTGGTGTCTCTAACGACTTTGAGCATTTTTTCTTGGTGCTTTAGTCGAGGCTGTCAATTGAAGTGTCTTTAAGGGCATCTGGAGGCTCCTCATCCACTCTAGGCAGTGTCTGTGCTTGCCCTGGGCT
This sequence comes from Ambystoma mexicanum, assembly GCF_040938575.1. Classification (NCBI taxonomy): domain Eukaryota; kingdom Metazoa; phylum Chordata; class Amphibia; order Caudata; family Ambystomatidae; genus Ambystoma; species Ambystoma mexicanum. Next base: position 1,034,941,441 of record NC_090921.1, read on the forward strand.
GTATGGTTGGTGGAGTGGGTAGCTCTCGTCGTATTTGTCGATCAGAGGCGCAGTGGGGGTTGGTCGCGAGTGGTACAAATGGTTATGATTCCTTCAGTTCTTCTCCCGGTTCGTGTGCCTGGTGGGATGGGAGGCAGGGGTGGATTTCGACCTCCCCTCTTCAGATCCCCCTCTGGTCGACTTGTTGACCACATCACGATAGAATCGCTCGTCTTCCTTAAGTCGCCATATCTTCGTCAGTCCTCCAAGGTGTCCATAATAATTTAAGTGATCATCAAAGGACCAGTACATGTAAGCCCATGCTCCTTCTGGGTTGCACCAAACCCACTTCCCTTCATACTTCCTTGGGAAACAGCAATTGTCCACTTTCATCTCTGACGGGAACAGGTCATCCATCGTTATTCTCTCCCTTAGTCTGTCTCTTTCTTTCACAATGTTATCCATTGCTCCTCCTATGCTTACCTCCATCAGTATTTGTATTCCTATTACTTCCTCTGCTGTTTTCTTACATATTCCAATGCAGATCTTGATCCCACACAGGGATGCTGCTCCTAGTGCCAGTGCTCCAACTATCACTATCACATTCAGTCCATCTGCCAGCCATGTAGGCATCCATGATCATATGTATGCAAACCAGCTCTTATCCTTCCCTGTCCCAAGTGCTCCGTCCTCCATCTTCGCATGCATCAGGGCCAATCGTGCAACTGCGTCTGAAAAAGTTCCATTATCTCTGTTGTTGAGATCCAGAATGTATCTCTTCTGGAGCACCACCAATCTTATTGCTCTTAGTTCTTCCTTTATGGCATTGAACTCATTCACTGTCGAGTTTATGGTTACCATCAACTCCCAGCAAGTTATTTGTAACCATTTGGAATTTGTATACGTCTGTACTGGGTGTCTGTACTGGGTATCTGCGATGTGAAGAACATTTGCGTTCTGCTGAACAGTCTGTGTTCTGCTGGTATTTCGTCCAATGCTGCTTCGGATTTCCCTGAGAAGTAATTCCCCCTCTCTTCACTCTTCTCAGTCCTTTTTCCTGGTGTGTCTTCTTTCTTTTGTTGTTCTCCATTTTTGGGAATTCATCAAGCTTCACGTCTTTCTTGGGTACCACCAATGAAGGCATGTTGATGTGCACTAAGGAGCATACCCCTCCCGAATTTAGTGGCAATTTCTCATATGCTTTAGACCTGCATGCCCAATAGTGATCCATCAGCAGAGCTGTTCCTGCCCCTATGGCTGGGATTATTTCAAACGCCTTGCATCCGACGTTTTCACCAACCTCCTCATCGCCATTGTGTTGGTAACACAGAGCTGGTGTCTTTAAGGAAAGTATTGGCATTGGTCCAGCTTTGTTTTCCACCCACGTTACCAGATTTGTACTCTTGTCCTATTCCTTCAGGCACTTGTCATTTTCTTCTTACACTTTGGTCACTGGTGCATTAGCTAAGGTCAGTGCTTTGCTTCCCACTATTCCATCTTCCCAGCCATTGGTGGTGTGCACACGTCCATAGATCAAAATCTGTGGTCTCTCCCAGCAGCTTGGCACTCCTCCTATTCCCTTCGTCCTTGTCCAGGGGCATGTCAATTCCTTCAGTGTGACCGTCTTTGTCTCTCCCTTTTCTGGCCCATCGGTTATGTATTGCAATCCTTCATCGAGCTGCCAGTAATTGTTCATCATGTCTAGTGTCTTCATATTACTGTCTTGATATGGGAACATTTCCTTAGACATCAATCTTGAGGTTGCTGTCTTCCCCTGGAACCGTCCTCACGCCTGGAACATTGTGAGGTACATCAAGCACTGCGCCGTGGCTGTCGGTATTTCAATTGAAATTAATGTTCTCGAGGCACTCATGGCCTAGGGAATTAAGGAGCAGACATAACAGCTCTCCCCAGTGGTTTCCCTACCAACATTGTTACTTGTGCTGTGTCTGTGAGATACATGTCAACTCGCTTCATGTCTGCATCAACACTGCACTTACCTTACCAGCAGTGTCTTCTCTTCCAACTGACATGGTAGTTCCTCCTGCTTGGGTCGGGGAAATGTTAGTAGGGGATACAGCAGTAGCAAGCATCGCAAAGAAGAGCTGCCATACTATAAAGCCCAACACTCCAGTGGGAATCAATAAACACACAAGTGTTAAAACAAAGTTTATTTTATCCATCCTGACCACTTACGCTGCTTAGAATGTGCAGCCGATGTGGCAATAAAGTTGCACGCCTGAAAATCGCAAGAAAAGTGTTGTTTTAGTATTTGTCAGTTCCCTTAAGCACTGAGAATGAAATAGTCACTTATTGCAAAGGCAAATACCTCTTCCCAAACCTTTCTTATGGATGAATCTCTTAATGTGGGCAGTACTAGGTATGCACTGTGTTCTAGTTGTGGATAGGCTTGGGCCAAATATTCTATGAACACCAGGAAAAGTACTTCAGGGGATCAGGCTCTAAATCGTTTGGGTCTCCTTATATAGTGGACAAATTGGTTGGATAATGCTTCAGGTGGTCTGTTGGAGGTAACATCAGGGGAATTCCCTATACAATTCTACCAACATATGCATCAACCTGCATGTGTGAGAGAAAGAGAAAAGAACCACAGTGTTTCAGCTGTATAGTGCACATATATTACAGTTGCAAATTCACGGCCTGCGTGTGCGAAAGAAGAAAACAAGTAATTTGTTTGAGCTGTCAAATTGCACCGGTACGGCGGTGGCTACGTCAGCTACTTGGGAACGACGGACCAATCAGGTGGCCAGGTCTCCCTAACTTATGGGTATTTGCGCTTTCTTGTAGTCCATTGAGATCTGTAACATAGGCCCTGGTGGTTCTCGTTGCTGTGCTACTAGGCAAGGCCACCGCTTTGTAGGGCTTCATGTCCTGGATGTGATTCCAAAAGTTTTTAGCTTCCAGTCGGACAGCTGTAACAGCCTCCACTAGGTGTGTTCCAGTGCCTAACAATGTTTTTAGGAGAACCAAGTCTCCCACTTGCACTAAAGGTTTTGTTACAGTCTCTGGTTCTGTATCATCTGAGGGTACTTGTTCGTTGTCTTCAGGCCTGTCCTGGGTCCTCTGTATCTCGCGAGAGATAAAAGAAGCGCTAGAAATAAGTGAAGTGACATATTCATACATTTCTTGACCCAATATCTCTGCACTGTTCTCACAATCGTTCAATGTCCTAGTGGGAGCAGCCAGAAGGAGATACATGCACCGTCCTGTCACCACCTCGTGGGGCGTTAAATGGTGGTCGGACCCTGGCTTGTTGCGCAATTCAAAAAGTGCCGTAGGCAAACAGTGAAGCCAGTTCATTTTGGTGCGCTGCTGAATTTTGGCAATGCACTCCTTCAGGAGGCAATGGAGGCGTTCACACACCCCATTTGCTTACGGGTGGTACGCACATGCAAATTTGTGTTGTATTCCTAGCAGGGTTGTGATGTGTTGGAACATTTCATTGGCAAAGTGGGGCCCATTATCATACCCATCTGCTCTGCTAGAATGTACTGTTGAGGTGATGTAAGCATTGTCAGAATATATCATCACACTTTTGCCTACGCTATGCTCTAGGGCCAATATAAGAGCCACCAGTTCTGCTGCCTTGCTGAATAATGAGATGTTAACCGTGCACTCACCACTACCTCACTCGTCCAGTCCTCCTTCAATCTCACTAGCGCAGTCCATCTGATCCGTCAGTCTGATCAATAGTTGATGACCCATCAATACAAAGCACGTCTCCCCCCTCAAGTGCATCTTCCTCCATCTTGTGTGTCTCACTGAATTGCTCTATATTTGTTGTGCAGTCGTGGGCCCAGTCCCCTGGTTGGTAGACATCTGCCAAGAATAATGCTTGGTTTACAGTCTTGCACCTTACTACCCTCAATCCCGCCTTGGATAGTATGACCTCATATCCGGATGCTCTCTATATGGTGAATGTGCTCTTTGGCTTGTGCAGTCTCGCAAACAGGGCGTGCTCCACACAAAGAGTGGTCGTGCACCCCATTGTCACTGTCAAGGATTGTTCCATAGCGAAGGCTGCAGCAGCCAATGATTGTTTGCATAGATAATGTCATCATCACTGGGTCGAGCTGTCCACTGTATTACGCAATTGGCTTATGGCCCATGCTTTTTTTCTGTGTCAGAACTGCCTTCATCACTACACCGTCAGTGTGGGAAAACAAGAAGAATTACTTTTTGTAATCTGGGGTTCCTAACACTGGTGCGGTACATATTGCCTGGTTCAATTCTTCAAAGGCGTCAGTCATTTCTGTGGTCCAGGTTAGTATCTTTACTCCCCTCTGGTCCTCTTTCAATGCAGTCAGGAGTGGTTGTGTGTATGTGCTGTAGCAGAAGACCCATCCCCTACAATAGTTGCGCAATCCCAAAAACTGTTGCATTTCCCTCACTGTCTTTGGCTGCAGCGTGTCGTGTATTGTCTGTGCTCTCTTTGAGGCAATGTGTCTCCCGTCCTCTGATATCATTTGTCCAATGTACAACACCTCCTTCTGACAATATTGGAGCTTGGCTCTGTCCACCTTGTTTCCCTTATCTGCCAGAACTGTCAAAATGTGTACCGAATCTGTCCTGCACTGATCTTCTGTCTCACTGCAAAACAAAATGTCATCTACGTACTGTAGAACTGTGCTCTCTGTCTCAATATTGCCTAAATCCATCTGAATCACCCTGTTAAAGAAAGATGGTGACTCGCAGTACCTCTGTGGCAGCCAAGTATGTTTCCACTTCTGGTTGCGATACATAAAGCTAGTCAAGTCTTGTGAGTCTGGGTGTAGTGGTACTGAAAAGAATGCATTCTTGAGATCAATAACTGTGAAACAGGTGGCTTCTGCTGGAATGCCACACAAAATCGTTGCAGAATTTGCTGCTAGTGGATACTCTGCCTCTACGATGTGATTAAGAGGGCGTAAATCCTGAATGAAACGTCATGATCCCCCCATTGGCATAGCATTCGGGGTACACTGCCATTTTGCATGGAGATTCTGAAGGGCATTTATTGTTTCATAGTTGCCCTCATCTGCTTCCTTGATCAGGGAGTATTGTATACTCTTGGCAAAATTGCTCCTTTCTTCAATTTGATCTTCACTCCCCCTATTTTCTTTATGCACCCCACGTCATAAGGACTTAGTGGTCCATAAGCTGTCAGGTACCTTGACCATGTCCTCCTCCCAGAATGCGGGTGGCACCTTCAACGCCATTGCCATTCTCTGTGGCACCTCTCTGTAATGGATCTATATGGGTTAAGCCCGAGCGAGAGAATGGCGTGCGTCTACCTGCACTGACTGTTGGCGTTTGCTGCGTTGCTGCCGGGTCGGGTGGCGCTCCCAGCGGATCTCTGCAAAGACGCCCGCAGAAAACCACTCCCATCCCTTTTACTTGACAGCCTATGGCAGCAAAGGTGGTCAATGCCAAAGGCAAAAGCGGAAAGTTTGCCGTCCTCCCTAACCCGGCAACACAGACTTTGCAGTCAGACTCTACTCTACCTGAGGTGACGGTCCCTGCTTATGGAGCTCGACAAAAAGCATGGCCCCCCTGAGGACACACCCCTCCCCTCCTGGCCGGGAGGTGGGATCTTCTGTGGCGAGACAGGAGCCTCGCACGACCATTGGACCGGGTCCACGTTTGGCAGAGGACCGGGTGATTCCTTGCGGTCTTCGTACGCCTGCAACAACTCAGCCCCCCACCCTGGCTGGCAGCCTCTCGTCGTGTGAGGCGGGCGTCGCGTCGTTCCTTGAAGGAGAGGAAACGCCGTCTGCAAAAGGTGAGGAGGCGCCTGCGGGAGGGGAGGGGATACCTGAGGACGCTGCCCTGTCCGCATCTTTTGATCAGTTGTCATCTGCGAGTGCAGCGTTTGTGACAGCGCCCCCGTCCCTGCCGCCTGCTACGCCACTCTCACCGGGCGAGGGACTGCTGGATCGGGGCACGGAGGGGGCTACAATGTTCTCATTAAATGCTGGGAACAGCGCGCCGAGACCAACCTGCATAACAGTGGTCCCCATCATGCACCATCCCTGTCCAGTGTTGTCGGAGGAACTGGTCGAGGTGGTTCCGTCCCAGTTGGCAATGTTGGAGGGGGAGAAGCAACACTCAACGGCCGATGAGTGGTGTCAATTGAACCTGCTCTGTCCGCCGCCATCCCAGGAGACCAGTTACCGGGCAATAACACCAAATCCCTATATGTTTCCGCAAACTCTCTCCTTCAAAAGAAAAAGGGGGCGCCGGCGCGTAGAAAGAGATGCGCCCACCTTCGACAAAAATCTGGTCTTAAAGCTCAGCCAACCACGTCTATAAGACTTCTAACATCAATTGAAACGCCTCAGAAACCCCCCTTGAACGGGGACATGACACTGCTGGCCCAGAACAACAAGTTTTTTACCAACTTCCTAAAAAAGAAACCAAACATCCCTGACAAACTCTCGGATGCCGAGATTTTGAAAGCCGTCTCAGACCAAACGTCCTTGGCAAAAAACACTGGGGGGGGCCCCCGGTGAGGGACTAGTCATCTCAACAATCCCTGCACGAGACTCACCAGTCAGCACAATACCAGATGCTAGAGTCAGATGGCACTTTGGCTCTCCGCGACCCACCGCCTCGCCTCTGACAAGACAGCCAGCCACCATTATCCGGAATGAGGAGGCGGAGACCACTGTGCTGTCTCCAACGCACCCTACTGCGCTCCCGAAGGCCGTTTCAGACTCAGGACCACAAGTCGGAGGACCGGTCCCCTTATCTCTTACTCACGGGAACACCATCTCCACCTGCCTCGGCCCTGAGGAACCCGGCTCCTCTGCGATCTTTGGTGGAAGTTTTGGACGGATCGAGGAATTATGAGTGTCATCCGCCCGATCTGTCTTCGCCAGCACGAGGGTCCCACACCAAAGACCCGCTAATCTTCCACAAGTACCCCTTTCCCCTGGGGAGACCGCGGAGGAATAGCAGGGAGGAACTGTGGACCCGTTCCAAACAACGGCAGCTCCAGTCCTCGACACCAGAGGCACTTACAGGTCGGGGATGGGCCCGGCTTCTTCGGCACCCGCTAGCTTTGCCACAAGAGGAGCTCCAACACAGGCCCAGGGCTCTGACTCCCAAACTCCATCCAATCCCATGAGTACTCGCCGTTTTAGCGAGCTTCCAGGAAATGCCCCCAAAGACTCTCCGGCGAAGAAGACAGACTTAAGACTAATTATGTCTACGGTAACATTGGCTCTTACCCCGTTCTGTAAATTGTACGAGTCGATAAACGACTCGTTGAAAGATCACACCTCCATCATAGCTATGATGAATAGCCGCCTGATCTTCTTGGAGGGATACATAAATGCGCTAAACACCAAAATGGAAAAACGCCAAGCAGTCGAGGAGCCAGCGCAAGCCCAGGCCCTAGTATCTTACAACAGAAGCGTGCCTTTCATGGTTCTGACACGAGTCACAGTGTTGGTCCAGCTCCCAGACCCCACCCTCCTGGTCGACCCCCATATCGAAGGGACAAAGGGAAGCATCTGGGCCAGGCCCCACAGGCCGGGGAAACGCTAGGTCAAAAGTCACGACAGCAGTCGCAAACCCAAATGGGGCTATTAACAATGAAGTTATCCTTATCTTACCAGATTGCGACCAGATGCTTAAACCCAAAGAAAAGGCAAAAATATCTGCAAATAAACGATTTGCTATCTTTGAAAATCAGAAAACAAACAACAACTTAGCCTCCTCACAACCTAGTTCCTCTAGCAAGGCTACGCTTCCAAAGGAAGGGGGCCCTCGCATCTGGACGGAGACACCCCCGCACACTGAACCACCAGCAAGCTCTGCCCGGCGGAAAACCCCAAACCGGGAGGGAGGGGGAATCATCGCAAGCAGCACCTCCGCACATAAGGCCGGTGAATTGGAGGTGGATGGGGACTTACTCAACCTCAGCGTTTATCCGCTATCAGACAATCATGATGCTCACAGGGATGCTCACTCTCACCCATGCTCTATATATTGGCTTTAGAACCCCAGGCAGCGTATTTGACACATGAACCTATGCTGAAATTTTATGAAACATACTTAAGGAGTAATGATGTAACTGAAGCACCAAGAGAAACATGTACCTAAAGCTAAAGTAATCCTGGATATAAAGAAGATGAAAGAACGTATTGACCAGTGTTCTCCTTTGTATGTGCCATGTTTCTGATATTTGTCTACCAGACTTCACTCTAGCCGTTGGGAGGGTATACAGCAGCCTCACCCAGCATATAAAGTTCTCAACAAACCTGAAGTCCTTCAGTGCACCAATCATCCACTCCCAGTACACTGAGTCGAAAGCCTTAACAGCGTCAAGTGATGCCACCCCACAGTGCTCAGTATGGAGATTGGTCTGGTCTAAGATATTCTGTAATTTGCGGAGGCGCAGTGTGGTATTGCAGCCTGGTACGAAAACTGTTTGGTCAGCATGTATGAGGGAAGAAATAAATTTGCCAAGGCACGCGGCCAGTACTGCTGTAAGAATGTTCACATCATAGTTCAGCATGGCAAGGGGGTGGTAGGAGTCGCACCACTCTGTAGGTTTGCCAGGCTTAGGGATAGGTATTACTAGCATTTCCCGCATGCTGGCTGGGAGCAGTCCCTTGTTAAATGCCTCCTCAAAGACCTTCAGCCACATCTGGGTCAGGTTAGGACAATATGTTTTATAAAATTCTGCTGGAGGCCATCGCTTCCCAGCATTTTACCCATAAAGAGGGAGGCTATGGCTTCCCCAATTCAGTGTTGATAGGTTGATCTAAGGAGTCCCTCTGAGCATCAGTAAGCCTCAGAAGTAGAATTTGCGAAAGCGCCTCAGTTATATCCTCGGAGGGTGTCCGAGTGTCATGACTATATTATTTATGTAAAAAGTCACAAAAATGTCATTGATCGGCTCTTGGACTCATCATGCAGTAACGAGGTCAAGGTTTTGGGTGGCTAGTAATTTCCCAGATTTATCCCCCTCAGTATGTATTTGGGCCGTACGGGTGGCGTAATCAAACTTAGCCTCACCCATGCCTGCAGGCAGTGAGATCTTGTCTCAGCTAGCTCCCCTTCCACTGGCTGGTCGTCAGGATATAGGGCTTCCAGGTTAGCTATTTCATTTTCAGGCACTCCAACTCCTCCCGCAGCTTCCTGCGAATACCCTCTGCTCTAACAATAACTTCACCCCGAATCACCACTTTCATAGCTTCCGAGACAGTGCTCCAGTTATCTACACTACCAATGTTCTCTTTCAATAAGTGACTAGGGTTTCGCACAGTTGTTCTCTAAAGAGGTGATCCTTGAAGGCCTCTATGGGCAGTCGCCATGTCGGAATAGGGGACATGGGGTTCACGTTGTTCCACATGATCCTCAGCATAGAGTGGTCAGACACTGTGCGGCCCATATATTCCACACCAACAAATTCAAATAGTTGACTTGATCTAATAAAAACATGATCTATCTTGGTGTGGAGGCTGTAGGGGAATGAATAATATGAATATTCCCTGACACCTGTGTGCAATTCCATCCAAACGTCCACCAAATCAAGTTCAGATATTGCAGGGTTCAGGGCGTTGGTGGGGGGCGAGGGACCACCTTTAGGTGGAAATGACCTATGTAGAGTTATGTCCCGAACACAATTAAAGTCCCCTCCCCATATAAAGAAAACATCTCGTTTTGAGGCAATACGGTTACACAATGAATGGATGTGGGCAGGTATGCTGTGGTTCAGGAAGTAAGAGTTAACAATACAGATTTCTCTGTGGCCAAGATATCCCCTCAATATCATGTATCGTCCCTCACTGTCCCTATCCAGGTCCAGTAAATGAAACAGTAAGTCTTCAGCAAACCATATTAACATCCCTCTGACAGATTTAGAGAGAGTAGTGCTGTAACCAGTCCCCCCTCCCACCCCAACGGTTTATAAAAGCCTCCTGGTCCTCACACAGCAGGTGGGTCTCCTGAAGTAGTGCAATCGATACCCTATTCCAGTGCAAGTGGGACTTGACCCTGTTTCTATGTATATAGGATCCTAAACCCTGTGCATTCCAAGTAAATAACTTAATTTGTGGCATGGCCTAGTTATAGTTAACATCGCCACCTCGGTGGCCAGGTAAAGAACTACACCAGACAGCACATTGGACGTGCTGAACCCCACATTCGTTGCTTATGTTAGGATGAAACTCTCAGGTAGGTCGAGGGGCGCTAGTAGTTCACGAACCCAGAACTCATGGAAGGCCTAACTACTTCCCTTCCCAAAAGGAACGCAGGCCCAAACAGACAGCAAGTTCAAACTGTGGTTTATTACAGCCAAAACTAATAGGGATCAGTACAAGGACAGAGGAATCCGTGGACATCTCAAAGATCACTGACTCGCATGCCAGTTTTGTAGTGACATGGCGTCAGTGTGACATCACAATCTGGGCCTTTCTCCAGAAAATCTATCAAGTGAGTGGATTGGATGCTGAATGGTAGTTCCCCTATAGCCATCCTGTAGCTGTTAGATTATTGGCTCGCCCATGTCAGATGGTCTGCCTAGTTCATCCCCAAAAAATGCTACTTCTACAATGTTGCAGTGTGAGGGTCTGATCATTGGTCAGTGCCAGTTGCTACCCACCCCTAGGGTCCTGAACTGTGATTGGTTAGAGCTGTCACCCCCGGCCTGGGACCCAAGTCGGTTCTCAGCTCGAAGTGTACCTTTTCAAGGTAATAAGAACACTTATGTGTCTGCATTATAACGTGTGAACCACCACAGGCTAAGAGAGTGCTCGTTCTTATCATGCAATACTCAGCTTCTCTGATACAACTTTGTTGCAAGCCATTGTCTGGCTGCGTGAGACTGCTTAGCTTTCCTAGCTGCTAGTCTCGGTTCATCATCCATCTGCTTGGTCGGTCACATGTCCAGAGACTGTGTTGCTGAGCTCTACAGCTAAGAGAGTGCTCGTTCTTATCATGCAATACTCAGCTTCTCTGTAACAACTTTGTTGCAAGCCATTGTCTGGCTGTGTGAGACTGCTTAGCTTTCCTAGCTGCTTGTCTCGGTTCATCATCCATCTGCTTTGTCGGTCACATGTCCAGAGACTGTGTTGCTGAGCTCTACAGCTCTGAACTAGTCTGAATTTGTGAGGAGTTATTTGTATCTTCTGTGCTGGTGTTACTGCAGTTCAGGGAAAGGAATGTCACTGGCAGCAGGACCTTGTCGCACACAGCTTGCTCTTCTGTTCGCGTTGAATTCTGCTCAGCTCAGCTTTCACAGAGACGGTTGTGGTCTACTTGTGGTTTGCCAGAACCATGGCGTGGCTCCTGGCCTGTTTTTGCTGTTCTATAGTATCCACAGGTTAGTTGTATATGGTGCTTTGAGGTCCTGCAGTTCCATAGAGTTAATAGCACCTACGCATCTGCAGTCATTTACACAGGATCTCTTGCTTCCTGCGGTTTCCACGTTGCTGCGGTCAAGCTAATGACAACATAATAAAGGCAAGGGCAGTATGTATATGTGATTGTCCTCTAGCTTACAGAACTGTACGCAAGTGTTCTTCATGTATTCGGGTGTGTGATTATGTGCGGATGGCACGTGTGCTTCATGTCTAACGTTGCTATGTCGTGGTGTCTCTAACGACTTTGAGCATTTTTTCTTGGCGCTTTAGTCGAGGCTGTCAATTGAAGTGTCTTTAAGGGCATCTGGAGGCTCCTCATCCACTCTAGGCAGTGTCTGTGCTTGCCCTAGGCTGTATGGTTGGTGGAGTGGGTAGCTCTCGTCGTATTTGTCGATCAGAGGCGCAGTGGGGGTTGGTCGCGAGTGGTACAAATGGTTATGATTCCTTCAGTTCTTCTCCCGGTTCGTGTGCCTGGAGGGATGGGAGGCAGGGGTGGATTTCGACCTCCCCTCTTCAGTCCCCCCTCTGGTCGACTTGTTGACCACATCAAGATAGAATCGCTCGTCTTCCTTAAGTCGCCATATCTTCGTCAGTCCTCCAAGGTGTCCATAATAATTTAAGTGATCATCAAAGGACCAGTACATGTAAGCCCATGCTCCTTCTGGGTTGCACCAAACCCACTTCCCTTCATACTTCCTTGGGAAACAGCAATTGTCCACCTTCGTCTCTGACGGGAACAGGTCATCCATCGTTATTCTCTCCCTTAGTCTGTCTCTTTCTTTCACAATGTTATCCATTGCTCCTCCTATGCTTACCTCCATCAGTATTTGTATTCCTATTACTTCCTCTGCTGCTTTCTTACATCTTCCAATGCAGATCTTGATCCCACACAGGGATGCTGCTCCTAGTGCCAGTGCTCCAACTATCACTATCACATTCAGTCCATCTGCCAGCCATGTAGGCATCCATGATCATATGTATGCAAACCAGCTCTTATCCTTCCCTGTCCCACGTGCTCCGTCCTCCATCTTCGCATGCATCAGGGCCAATCGTGCAACTGCATCTGAAAAAGTTCCATTATCTCTGTTGTTGGCGGGTATGAATAAACTCCCGATTTTTGCACAAACTCCTCCTTCCATTGCTGTGAGGAGATCCAGAATGTATCTCTTCTGGAGCACCACCAATCTTATTGCTCTTAGTTCTTCCTTTATGGCATTGAACTCATTCAATGTCGAGTTTATGGTTACCATCAACTCCCAGCAAGTTATTTGTAACCATTTGGCATTTGTATACGTCTGTACTGGGTGTCTGTACTGGGTATCTGCGATGTGAAGAACATTTGCGTTCTGCTGAACAGTCTGTGTTCTGCTGGTATTTCGTCCAATGCTGCTTCGGATTTCCCTGAGAAGTAATTCCCCCTCTCTTCACTCTTCTCAGTCCTTTTTCCTGGTGTGTCTTCTTTCTTTTGTTGTTCTCCATTTTTGGGAATTCATCAAGCTTCACGTCTTTCTTGGGTACCACCAATGAAGGTATGTTGATGTGCACTAAGGAGCATACCCCTCCCGAATTTCGTGGCAATTTCTCATATGCTTTAGAACTGCATGCCCAAAACTGATCCATCAGCAGAGCTGTTCCTGCCCCTGTGGCTGGGATTATTTCAAACGCCTTGCATCCGACGTTTTCACCAACCTCCTCATCGCCATTGTGTTGGTAACACAGAGCTGGTGTCTTTAAGGAAAGTATTGGCATTGGTACAGCTTTGTTTTCCACCCACGTTACCAGATTTGTACTCTTGTCCTATTCCTTCAGGCACTTGTCATTTTCTTCTTACACTTTGGTCACTGGTGCATTAGCTAAGGTCAGTGCTTTGCTTCCCACTATTCCATCTTCCCAGCCATTGGTGGTGTGCACACGTCCATAGATCAAAATCTGTGGTCTCTCCCAGCAGCTTGGCACTCCTCCTATTCCCTTCGTCCTTGTCCAGGGACATGTCAATTCCTTCAGTGTGACCGTCTTTGTCTCTCCCTTTTCTGGCCCATCGGTTATGTATTGCAATCCTTCATCGAGCTGCCAGTAATTGTTCATCATGTCTAGTGTCTTCATATTACTGTCTTGATATGGGAACATTTCCTTAGACATCAATCTTGAGGTTGCTGTCTTCCCCTGGAACCGTCCTCACGCCTGGAACATTGTGAGGTACATCAAGCACTGCGCCGTGGCTGTCGGTATTTCAATTGAAATTAATGTTCTCGAGGCACTCATGGCCTAGGGAATTAAGGAGCAGACATAACAGCTCTCCCCAGTGGTTTCCCTACCAACATTGTTACTTGTGCTGTGTCTGTGAGATACATGTCAACTCGCTTCATGTCTGCATCAACACTGCACTTACCTTACCAGCAGTGTCTTCTCTTCCAACTGACATGGTAGTTCCTCCTGCTTGGGTCGGGGAAATGTTAGTAGGGGATACAGCAGTAGCAAGCATCGCAAAGAAGAGCTACCATACTATAAAGCCCAACACTCCAGTGGGAATCAATAAACACACAAGTGTTAAAACAAAGTTTATTTTATCCATCCTGACCACTTACGCTGCTTAGTATGTGCAGCCGATGTGGCAATAAAGTTGCACGCCTGAAAATCGCAAGAAAAGTGTTATTGTTTTAGTATTTGTCAGTTCCCTTAAGCACTGAGAATGAAATAGTCACTTATTGCAAAGGCAAATACCTCTTCCCAAACCTTTCTTATGGATGAATCTCTTAATGTGGGCAGTACTAGGTATGCACTGTGTTCTAGTTGTGGATAGGCTTGGGCCAAATATTCTATGAACACCAGGAAAAGTACTTCAGGGGATCGGGCTCTAAATCGTTTGGGTCTCCTTATATAGTGGACAAATTGGTTGGATAATGCTTCAGGTGGTCTGTTGGAGGTAACATCAGGGGAATTCCCTATACAATTCTACCAACATATGCATCAACCTGCATGTGTGAGAGAAAGAGAAAAGAACCACAGTGTTTCAGCTGTATAGTGCACATATATTACAGTTGCAAATTCACGGCCTGCGTGTGTGAAAGAAGAAAACAAGTAATTTGTTTGAGCTGTCAAATTGCACCAGTACGGCGGTGGCTACGTCAGCTACTTGGGAACGACGGACCAATCAGGTGGCCAGGTCTCCCTAACTTATGGGTATTTGCGCTTTCTTGTAGTCCATTGAGATCTGTAACATAGGCCCTGGTGGTTCTCGTTGCTGTGCTACTAGGCGAGGCCACCGCTTTGTAGGGCTTCATGTCCTGGATGTGATTCCAAAAGTTTTTAGCTTCCAGTCGGACAGCTGTAACAGCCTCCACTAGGTGTGTTCCAGTGCCTAACAATGTTTTTTAGGAGAACCAAGTCTCCCACTTGCACTAAAGGTTTTGTTACAGTCTCTGGTTCTGTATCATCTGAGGGTACTTGTTCGTTGTCTTCAGGCCTGCCCTGGGTCCTCTGTATCTCGCGAGAGACAAAAGAAGCGCTAGAAATAAGTGAAGTGACATATTCATACATTTCTTGACCCAATATCTCTGCACTGTTCTCACAATCGTTCAATGTCCTAGTGGGAGCAGCCAGAAGGAGATACATGCACCGTCCTGTCACCACTTCGTGGGGCGTTAAATGGTGGTCGGACCCTGGCTTGTTGCGCAATTCAAAAAGTGGCGTAGGCAAACAGTGAAGCCAGTTCTTTTTGGTGCTCTGCTGAATTTTGGCAATGCACTCCTTCAGGAGGCAATGGAGGCGTTCACACACCCCATTTGCTTGCGGGTGGTACGCACATGCAAATTTGTGTTGTATTCCTAGCAGGGTTGTGATGTGTTGGAACATTTCATTGGCAAAGTGGGGCCCATTATCAGACCCATCTGCTCTGCTAGAATGTACTGTTGAGGTGATGTAAGCACTGTCAGAATATATCATCACACTTTTGCCTACGCTATTCTCTAGGGCCAATATAAGAGCCACCAGTTCTGCTGCCTTGCTGAATAATGAGATGTTAACCGTGCACTCACCACTACCTCACTCGTACAGTCCTCCTTCAATCTCACTAGCGCAGTCCTTCTGATCCGTCAGTCTGATCAATAGTTGATGACCCATCAATACAAAGCACGTCTCCCCCCTCAAGTGCATCTTCCTCCATCTTGTGTGTCTCACTGAATTGCTCTATATTTGTTGTGCAGTCGTGGGCCCAGTCCCCTGGTTGGTAGACATCTGCCAAGAATAATGCTTGGTTTACAGTCTTGCACCTTACTATCCTCAATCCCGCCTTGGATAGTATGACCTCATATCCGGATGCTCTCTATATGGTGAATGTGCTCTTTGGCTTGTGCAGTCTCGCAAACAGGGCGTGCTCCACACAAAGAGTGGTGGTGCACCCCATTGTCACTGTCAATGATTGTTCCATAGCGAAGGCTGCAGCAGCCAATGATTGTTTGCATAGATAATGTCATCATCACTGGGTCGAGCTGTCCACTGTATTACGCAATTGGCTTATGGCCCATGCTTGTTTTCTGTGTCAGAACTGCCTTCATCACTACCCCGTCAGTGTGGGAAAACAAGAAGAATTACTTTTTGTGATCTGGGGTTCCTAACATTGGTGCGGTACATATTGCCTGGTTCAATTCTTCAAAGGCGTCAGTCATTTCTGTGGTCCAGGTTAGTATCTTTACTCCCCTCTGGTCCTCTTTCAATGCAGTCAGGAGTGGTTGTGTGTATGTGCTATAGTAGAAGACCCATCCCCTACAATAGTTGCGCAATCCCAAAAACTGTTGCATTTCCCTCACTGTCTTTGGCTGCAGCGTGTCGTGTATTGTCTGTGCTCTCTTTGAGGCAATGTGCCTCCCGTCCTCTGATATCATTTGTCCAATGTACAACACCTCCTTCTGACAATATTGGAGCTTGGCTCTGTCCACCTTGTATCCCTTATCTGCCAGAACTGTCAAAATGTGTACCGAATCTGTCCTGCACTGATCTTCTGTCTCACTGCAAAACAAAATGTCATCTACGTACTGTAGAACTGTGCTCTCTGTCTCAATATTGCCTAAATCCATCTGAATCACCCTGTTAAAGAAAGATGGTGACTTGCAGTACCTCTGTGGCAGCCAAGTATGTTTCCACTTCTGGTTGCGATACATAAAGCTAGTCAAGTCTTGTGAGTCTGGGTGTAGTGGTACTGAAAAGAATGCATTCTTGAGATCAATAACTGTGAAACAGGTGGCTTCTGCTGGAATGCCACACAAAATCGTTGCAGAATTTGCTGCTAGTGGATACTCTGCCTCTACGATGTGATTAAGAGGGCGTTAATCCTGAATGAAACGCCATGATCCCCCCATTGGCATTGCATGCGGGGTACACTGCCATTTTGCATGGAGATTCTGAAGGGCATTTATTGTTTCATAGTTGCCCTCATCTGCTTCCTTGGTCAGGGAGTATTGTATACTCTTGGCAAAATTGCTCCTTTCTTCAATTTGATCTTCACTCCCCCTATTTTCTTTATGCACCCCACGTCATAAGGACTTAGTGGTCCATAAGCTGTCAGGTACCTTGACCATGTCCTCCTCCCAGAATGCGGGTGGCACCTTCAGCGCCATTGCCATTCTCTGTGGCACCTCTCTGTAATGGATCTATATGGGTTAAGCCCGAGCAAGAGAAGGGCGTGCGTCTACCTGCACTGACTGTTGGCGTTTGCTGCGTTGCTGCCGGGTCGGGTGGCGCTCCCAGCGGATCTCTGCAAAGACGCCCGCAGAAAACCACTCCCATCCCTTTTACTTGACAGCCTATGGCAGCAAAGGTGGTCAAAGCCAAAGGCAAAAGCGGAAAGTTTGCCGTCCTCCCTAACCCGGCAACACAGACTTTGCAGTCCGACTCTACTCTACCTGAGGTGACGGGTCCCTGCTTACGGAGCTCGACAAAAAGCATGGCCCCCCTGAGGACACACCCCTCCCCTCCTGGCCGGGAGGTGGGATCTTCTGCGGCGAGACAGGAGCCTCGCACGACCATTGGACCGGGACCACGTTTGGCAGAGGACCGGGCGATTCCTTGCGGTCTTCGTACGCCTGCAACAACTCAGCCCCCCACCCTGGCTGGCAGCCTCTCGCCGTGTGAGGCGGGCGTCGCGTCGTCCCTTGAAGGAGAGGAAACGCCGTCTGCAAAAGGTGAGGAGGCGCCTGCGGGAGGGGAGGGGATACCTGAGGACGCTGCCCTGTCCGCATCTTTTGATCAGTTGTCATCTGCGAGTGCAGCGTTTGTGACAGCGCCCCCGTCCCTGCCGCCTGCTACGCCACTCTCACCGGGCGAGGGACTGCTGGATCGGGGCACGGAGGGGGCTATAATGTTCTCATTAAATGCTGGGAACAGCACGCCGAGACCAACCTGCATAACAGTGGTCCCCATCATGCACCATCCCTGTCCAGTGTTGTCGGAGGAACTGGTCGAGGTGGTTCCGTCCCAGTTGGCAATGTTGGAGGGGGAGAAGCAACACTCAACGGCCAACGAGTGGTGTCAATTGAACCTGCTCTGTCCGCCGCCATCCAAGGAGACCAGTTACTGGGCAATAACACCAAATCCCTATATGTTTCCCCAAACTCCCTCCTTCAAAAGAAAAAGGGGGCGCCGGCGCGCAGAAAGAGATGCGCCCACCTTCGACAAAAATCTGGTCTTAAAGCTCAGCCAACCACGTCTATAAGACTTCTAATATCAATTGAAACACCTCAGAAACCCCCCTTGAATGGGGACATGACACTGCTGGCCCAGAACAACAAGTTTTTTACCAACTTCCTAAAAAAGAAACCAAACATCCCTGACGAACTCTCGGATGCCGAGATTTTGAAAGCTGTCTTAGACCAAACGTCCTTGGCAAAAAACACTGGGGGGGGCCCCGGTGAGGGACTAGTCATCTCAACAATCCCTGCACGAGACTCACCTGGCAGCACAATACCAGATGCTAGAGTCAGATGGCACTTTGGCTCTCCGCGACCCACCGCCTCGCCTCTGACAAGACAGCCAGCCACCATTATCCGTAATGAGGAGGCGGAGACCACTGTGCTGTCTCCAACGCACCCTACTGCGCTCCCGAAGGCCGTTTCAGACTCAGGAACACAGGTCGGAGGACCGGTCCCCTTATCTCTTACTCACAGGAACACCATCTCCACCTGCCTCGGCCCTGAGGAACCCGGCTCCTCTGCGATCTTCGGTGGAAGTTTTGGACGGATCGAGGAATTATGAGTGTCATTCGCCCGATCTGTCTTCGCCAGCACGAGGGTCCCACACCAAAGACCCCGGACCCGCTAATCTTCCACAAGTACCCCTTTCCCCTGGGGAGACCGCGGAGGAATAGCAGGGAGGAACTGTGGACCCGTTCCAAACCCCGGCAGCTCCAGTCCTCGACACCAGAGGCACTTACAGGTCGGGGACGGGCCCGGCTTCTTCGGCACCCGCTAGCTTTGCCACAAGAGGAGCTCCAACACAGGCCCAGAGCTCTGACTCCCAAACTCCATCCAATCCCATGAGTACTCGCCGTTTTAGCGAGCTTCCAGGAAATGCCCCCAAAGACTCTCCGGCGAAGAAGACAGACTTAAGACTAATTATGTCTACGGTAACATTGGCTCTTACCCCGTTCTGTAAATTGTACGAGTCGATAAACGACTCGTTGAAAGATCACACCTCCATCATAGCTATGATGAATAGCCGCCTGATCTTCTTGGAGGGAGTATAGTGAAGAATATAGGGCGCCTGGCGGAGTCCTGATTTGCCCAGGTGGGTATATGTACAAAAAAAGAAATAATCAGGATGAAGAAGATCCTACAAATAAGCCAGTTGTGCCGTGCATGTATGTTTATTTTACATTGACACAGTCCTTTTTTAGTTCATTCAACAATTTATTTTACAGATCTTTCGATAAGCACGAAAGTTTTTTGGCATCAAACGGACAAAAGTTATTGTGAACGGTGGTAACACGGGTTAAGTGTCAACCTCTGATGTATTGAGGTTGAAGCTCCACACTGAAATACATTCCCTGTATAGATGTGATAGAGAAAGAACTATCAAGCAGGGAAAGTATACCTGAGGCTTGAAGATGGCCCCAGGGTTAGTTCACATAAGGTGTACACAACAAATATTTACATAACATACACAAGGGGGAAGATACAGTTGTGTCACGGGGATCGACACAGGTGTGGACACAGTTGTGTTTCGGCCAAAAACGTGGCTTGATTGCAGCCGGTCTATATGCTGGCCTTCATCAGGAAAGGCACCATTGATGGTGCTGTCCGTTGATTCTGCTGCTCCAGTGGCAGTGGCAAGCTGAGAACTATCCTCACGTAGTTACAGGATAGTGTGTGCGTGATTGCACTTAGGAATCTGCCTGAGAATGCTTCAGGTCGACATCTCTCGGGTTCCTACTGACTGTGAAAGACCACAGCGGGTCCCGGACCGTAGTCTATCCAGCGTGCCTCTGTATACGGGGTCCTCAGCTCGAAATGAAACTGTGACACGCCGGACAGACTACGGTCCGGGACCCGATGTGGTCTTTCACAGTCAGTAGGAACCCGAGAGATGTCGACCTGAAGCATTCTCAGGCAGATTCCTAAGTGCAATCACGCACACACTATCCTGTAACTACGTGAGGATAGTTCTCAGCTTGCCACTGCCACTGGAGCAGCAGAATCAACGGACAGCACCATCAATGGTGCCTTTCCTGATGAAGGCCAGCATATAGACTGGCTGCAATCAAGCCACGTTTTTGGCCGAAACACAACTGTGTCCACACCTGTGTCGATCCCCGTGACACAACTGTATCTTCCCCCTTGTGTATGTTATGTAAATATTTGTTGTGTACACCTTATGTGAACTAACCCTGGGGCCATCTTCAAGCCTCAGGTATACTTTCCCTGCTTGATAGTTCTTTCTCTATCACATCTATACAGGGAATGTATTTCAGTGTGGAGCTTCAACCTCAATACATCAGAGGTTGATACTTAACCCGTGTTACCACCGTTCACAATAACTTTTGTCCGTTTGATGCCAAAAAACTTTCGTGCTTATCGAAAGATCTGTAAAATAAATTGTTGAATGAACTAAAAAAGGACTGTGTCAATGTAAAATAAACATACATGCACGGCACAACTGGCTTATTTGTAGGATCTTCTTCATCCTGATTATTTCTTCTTGGAGGGATACATAAACACACTAAACACCAAAATGGAAAAACGCCAAGCAGTCGAGGAGCCAGCGCAAGCCCAGGCCCTAGTATCTTACAACAGAAGCGTGCCTTTCATGGTTCTGACACGAGTCACAGTGTTGGTCCAGCTCCCAGACCCCACCCTCCTGGTCGACCCCCATATCGAAGGGACAAAGGGAAGCATCTGGGCCAGGCCCCACAGGCCGGGGAAACGCTAGGTCAAAAGTCACGACAGCAGTCGCAAACCCAAATGGGGCTATTAACAACGAAGTTATCCTTATCTTACCAGATTGCGACCAGATGCTTAAACCCAAAGAAAAGGCAAAAATATCTGCAAATAAAGGATTTGCTATCTTTGAAAATCAGAAAACAAACAACAACTTAGCCTCCTCACAACCTAGTTCCTCTAGCAAGGCTACGCTTCCAAAGGAAGTGGGCCCTCGCATCTGGACGGAGACACCCCCGCACACTGAACAACCAGCAAGCTCTGCCCGGCGGAAAACCCCAAACCGGGAGGGAGGGGGAATCATCGCAAGCAGCACCTCCGCACATAAGGCCGGTGAATTGGAGGTGGATGGGGACTTACTCAACCTCAGCGTTTATCCGCTATCAGACAATCATGAGGACAGCAGTCAATCTCTACACATGGAAGAAGAGACTTCATCTTTCCAGACCCTAGAAAATCGTTGCAAGAAGCTTATCAAGAAGTCTAGCTGGGGACCGGTACAGTCCAGAGGTATTCCCCAGGAACTCATAAAACATTCACACAAAAGAGGGGGTGAAGGCCTTCCAAGTCTGATTCATACTTCACCCCGACGGAGGGCAGAGAAAACTGCCTCCCCTCCCACACCCTGCAATGTTTCTTCACAGAGATGGGTGCATGCCACTCGGACCAAACGGCTATCTGGAACACTAAGGCACACGGAATCCCTTAACACGGGAAACAAGACCAGAAATGGCACTAAAGCAAGCCCAAAACAAGTTCCGCGAAGATCTGTCCCTCGTCCTAAAACGGAACGCACCTGTTGCCGGACAACAAAAAATATGTAGTACTGAACCGAGGTTTTGTGCTCCAACTTTTTAAATGTGTGCCGTCGCTCAGACGAGTGGACTCAAAAGACATTGTTCTGGTAGAACCCTTCCATGAAGGCAAAACCGCAAATGCCTACCTCTACGTGCCCACTAATTGGGCAAAAACCAAGATCTCAGAGGCAGCCGAAAACTTATTGCAGCTGGGGTTCAACTTGTTGGAACTCGAAGGGAGCGTGCCTTCCACCACATCTGATCAAATCCCAGAAGCGGCCAGGACTCAAAAATTCTGTGTCACTATGAACTTAACCAGCAAACAAAAATTGCCTCCGATGACAACGGATTCAACGTGCCTGGATCAGCAAGGCAAAAACAAAGAACTAAACGACTTGGACTGCCACACTCGGGGTTCCTACCCGAGACCATATCCAGTGTCTGACATCTCTCCAGCCCAAGTAAAGTCAAGAAGCAACAGCGCGTATAGAGATCCACTGGGAACAGAAAGATCTCCGGTTGGCCCTAAGGCTAAAATCAATGCACCGTTACTCAATCCCTTAAGTCAAAGGCCCCAGAACTCCAGCAAACAAGCGCCACTGGCACAACTATGGGCCTGGATACTGAAGGCCCTTATGCTCAACAAGAACAAATAGCAATGCGCGAAGCACCCAACCGCACTGTTTTCCACCAGAGCAATCAGTGGAAACAAAGAGTTGTCGTTGGGGTCATGGAATACCCGAGGTTTTCTGCACTTGACAAAGAAAGGGGACATAAATCTTGGATGTTTCGATATCATCTGCCTGCAAGAATCTTGGATGACCGAACGTCCCTCGATGAATGGATACGACGTAGCTTGTGCCCTGGCAACAAAAGGGATCTTTGGTCGCCCCTCTTCCGGTCTTATTACAGCTATCCGCAGTGGCTGCGGACTACACCTCAAGAAAATACTGCGATCCACTACACATTTCCTCGCAACGGAGCTAAGTTGGGTGTGGCCTTCTGAAGTGCTGGGCTCATCTACTCAGCATCCTTTGATTGTTATCAACGTGTACTGGAACCCTGCAGTTATGAGTGAAATCTCTTTTATAGCATCGACCAGACAGTCCACCGATGAAGCTCTTGTAAACTATCCAGAAGCCTTGCTGATTCTCTGTGGTGACTTGAATGCCACCTGGCCACCGTACGAAGCAAGCTCCGTCCCTTCATCTCCTGCCACACCAAGAAAAGTATGCGGTTCCAAGTGGCTGTCACTGATGTCCTGAAGAGATCTACTCTGCGCCGACGACCTATTCCCGAGAGCAAATAGACCACCGACCTGGGAGAGGGGGAATTCAAACGCAGACATTGACCATATTTTTGTTAGCAGACATCTGGCAGCTCTAACAAACTCGTTTGAAGTCCTCAAGTCTACGGCTAGTGACCACAATCTGTTGGTCCTGAAGTGGAAGACTTGTCCAATAGACAAACTATATATGCTCGCTCAAGTGGAGTCTAATAACCAAAAAAAACGCCTCAAACTATCGGTGGCCTCCATCCTGAAGATCACGCAACCCTACCAAAAAGCAGGAAACGATGATTGTCAAAATAAAGACCTACTATTACCATATTATCAACCCCTTCTGGTAACGTACACATCCTCGCAAAACAACTCCAGACGCAGCAACAAACCTTTTACTCATGAGTACAGCAGAGAACTGGTGGAGAAAAGACGCTTAATGAGGAAAGCGAAAAGACAGCTCCGCGACCACCCATCATTAGAAAACCAAGCCCATCTCAAAAGGTCTCAGTCAACCTACAAATCTTGGATCAGACAACACCGCACCAACTTATACCAACAGGACGCGGAAGCTATTCTGAAGTTGGTCTGTGGCCATCACCCGCGAGAATTCTGGTCTCTCTTAAGATCTACATCTGCTTCCTTGGAGGAATCTCTGACAAATCCAATTAGCGAGGAAGGCTGGACGAACTTCTATAGAACACTTTTTCAGTCTCCCTCAGCGTCAAATCTCTTGGAGACTAGCACCAAACTGTAGCCCTAGTTAGATCTGAGTGACGAAGTGGAGATAATCAAAGTACTTCATAAACTAAAGCCATCTAGAGCTCCCGATCCGGATGGAATTACCAACTTTGATCTCAAAGTAAACCCGAAAGAATGGTCTACATTGATAAGTGCAATCTTTAAAAGATCCAAAGAATCCAGGCATATTCCATCCTCATGGACCATGTCAATTGTGGTGCTAATATTCAAAAAGGGGTGTAAAGAAGACCCGAAGAACTACCGCCCCATAGCATTGTTGGATACCATCAGTAAAGTCTTTGGGGCACTACTTTTACAATACTTTCAGCTGTGGGCACTGCAGGCTCCGTGTGCTGACCCGTTCCAAACGGGGTTCACAAAAAACAATGGCACAGCAACCAACATCATGTTCCTAAGTGCTCAAAAGAGCAAAGTCCTCGGAGGAGGGCCATGTGTTTTCCTGGCGTTTGTCGATCTGGCGCAAGCCTTTGACCAGGTGAATAGAGCGACTCTGTGGGAAAAACTGAAACACTGGAACTGCCCTACAGAACTCGCTCAACCTATCCGAGCGCTCCATCAAGACACCAAGATGCGAGTGAGGCTGAATCAAGCTGGCCTGTTATCGGCAGAAATCCCTGTGGGAAGAGGAGTGAAGCAGGGCTGTCCATTAGCCCCGGCTCTTTTCATTGCATACCTTGGTGACTTCAAAGACTCTGAGTCATCTATCCGCGCATTCCCCCCATCTATGGGGGAGCAGAAAACAACCAGGCTACTATACACAGATGACCTGATCCTAATGGATCTGACCCCGATTGGCATGCAATGCCAGTTAGACAATTTGGCTGTTTACATTCGAGCTAACACCCTCACTATCAACGCAACCAAAACCAAGATATTAGTTTTGGAAAAATCAAAACGTCCAAAAGAAAAACTGTCCTGGTACCTGGAGGGGGTCACATTAGAAAGAGTGGATTTCTTTAAATACCTGGGAGTCACCCTTCATTGCTCCAGCATCAACTCAACTTAGCAGTCCACTCTTATGGACAAAATAAAGAAACTGGCGGCACAAGCCCGTGCTCTGGACAGGAAATTCTGACATTTTTCCCTGTTACCGATGGTCTGATTCTACTGTGCAAAGGTAGTCCCGTCGCTTACCTACGTAGCAGAAGCCCTTCCACACACACCAGCCCACTTGTGGGTGAAATAAGAGGGCTACTTCTGGCGCACGGTATTAGGTCTACCAAAATCAACATCTATGCTATTACTTAGACGAGAGCTCGGCCTTCTCTCTTTTGTGTGGCACCACGGAGATAAAAAGCATGATGCTGTACAGAAAAACATTGCTTCCGGACTGTCCGCACCTACTAGCCATTATACGAGCAGAAACTTTGGGTGCACAGTGTAGCGTGTTAAAATCTTGGGAAGCAGCATGCAAACTGAAACTGCAGGAAATCCACGCGTCGGAGGCCGACCTTATTCGACACCCGAAAAAAATAAAAAGGAAAATGGGAGAGCTCGACTGGACCAAAACTTTGGATAACGCAGCAAAGGCAAAATCAGCGAGCCACCTTCCACCTTATCAAAATAAACTAAATATGCTCCCAACCTATTTGAGTAAATTTCCCAGCAAACCAGCCAGCAACTCATTTTTGCGAGCATGCTTAAATCTCCTAGAAACTAAGGAGATCCTAAAACTTAGAGGACTAAGCACCTCAGACGCATGTCGGTTCTGCAAAAACAAAGAAGTGGTTGAAACTATACGCCACCTACTACTAAACTGTCCAGGAACAAAGGAAATAGGCGAAAAGTTCCTGCTACCACATCTTTCAGCATCTTACACTAAGGAAGAGGACCTGTGGTGGAGTCGCTTGATGGGCGGAGAGAGGACTACTTGGACAATTGCCACCACACAGACTCTGAAACACATTTTGTCTTTGTGATATCAAAGCTTGGTTCTTTCGGTTCTTTATCAACCAAGCTCTTATTACGAGTACTGCGAGCCACTCAACTTAGACCTCCCTCGGTAGCCACGCTTCTCTTTTCTTCACTCTTCTTCTCTCTCTTCCTTTTCTTCTTCTCCTGTCTCTCTTCTTTCTCTTTCTTTTTTGTCTAATTGGATTTTCTTGAGAGCGTTGTACATATGTACATATGTCTTACTTCATCTACTTTTTTCTACAGTTTCTTCTTTTCGCAGTTTCTTCTTCAACATTGTTTGTAAAAATCATTAAATTGATTAAATCAACTAAATAAATAAAATAACCAAAATGTTACACTCATCTCGAACACCATTTCCAATTCCAGCCTCTCTTCTCCAAATAGTTCCTCATCTGTTACTCTTGTTAGCCTGCACCCTTCTGGAACTTCAATTATTGCTTTCCATGCCCTCCCACTGTCATCTGTTGCATGTACTGCAATCCAATCCTCTCTAGCCAGCACTGCTTGGATCTCAATGGATACTATTGTCCCCTATGACTCGTCCAAAGGTGTCTCTGGCTTGAACAGATATTCACTGGGCATCCTCCACACCTTCCCTGCGATGCCTGGCATCCATGCAATGGCAATGTCTGTGCCATATTGGAACATCTCTGGGTCCGTTGGCACCCCACTCTGTACTGTGTTCCCACAATAAGCTTGCACTATTTGTCTCATGTTTAACATGCGTATGCCTAGTGTTGAGCATATTATGCCTTTGTGAATTAAATAGTCGTGTTTAGTCTGCTCATGATGTCACGTCCCAATATGTTTACAGGTGTCTGTTGAGAGTAAAGGCAATGATAAGTCGTGATCTCCTATTGATAGAGAGATGTTATCAGAAAAAGGAACCACTTCCCGAGCCCCAGAGAATCCTTGATTGTTCATGGCATCACCTGAAAACGCAAATATTCCTTCCCTGATGCATGACCTAGTCGTCCCAGTGTTCTACAAGAAAGGAAAAGGTGTTGTCACCTATCGCCACCCCTATGCGAGGTTCCACCGCAGGATTGGGTGTGACCGACAGGATGGGACACATCAAGTTCGTCTGTGGGCTGTCCTATTGAGGGTACAATGACAATCCGTTCCCTATGAAGGGGTGATTTCCCACCATGGTAACCCCTCCCACTCTGTCCATGTGTTCCATTGTGTCACTGTCCTGTATTTGTGCTAACTGCTGTGCAATTCCTGTGGGTTGTGATGCTTGTAAGTACTGGGGAAATGGTGCTGTCATTTGTGCTGTCTGTGTCTGTACTTGTTGTGGTGCTGGTGCGGACGTTTGTGCTTGTGGCTTCTGCTAATAAGTGCCCTGTGTCTGTCCCTGTTGCTGTGTACCTTGAGCATAATAATAATCATCTTGACCCCCTTGATAGTTCTGCTGTCCCTGATCTCCCCAGTTCTGTTGAGCCCCTCTGAATCTATATGCCCTAGCTGCCCACATGTCCAACACTGAGGTGGTTCCCTTCCCTGTCCTGGAAAGCCCCCTGGAACGCCTCCTGGCCCCTGCTGCATCGGCTGATTGTATCCCCGAAATCCCCCTTGATTGTGATGCGTTTGTGGGCCAAAGCTATGCCCCCTCTGAAACCCTCCCCTTCCTTGGAATCCCAGCTGGAACCCGCCCCTCCCCATGTATACTCCTCCCATCTGAGGTGCATATTGCTATGGTTGTTGACACTGCTGCTGTGGTGCTGGTGACTCTGGGGCGGGGCTGGTTATGACCACCCCTTCCATTGTATACTTTGATAATTTCTTTTGGACTAACTTGGCCTTGTCTGCCTTCCTTTCCTCTGCCTTTTGTTTAACCTTCTCCTGCCACAGTCTACAGTGGTGTACTATTGTGAGCTGTATCTCTGGCCATCCCTTTGCTTCCATCCCCACCAATTTCTTCAAACTATTCTGTACCGGTTCTGGGAGTCCCTGTACTAAGATGTGATAAAAGATTGCTATAATTTTGTCCCACTGCTCTCGAGTTTCATGGCGCCAAAGCTCTTGAATCTCTTGAATATATTGAACTGGATCCTCGTCCTCACACATTTTGCGTGACGTAATTGCCCCAATGTCTGACGTGTCTGGGTATTGTGTCTGTAATGCTTGCCATACTGCTACCCTGCTATTTGCGAATGGCAATCCGTCATGTGCTGAGTTTTGTTTGTATTGTCACCCCTGGGAACGCCACCCTCTTCCATATGTCATCAGCTGCATCACCCATTATTGAAACCAACAGCCCCTTGACGTCACCCACTGCTAACCTGTGCCCCGCTGTCGGCTTCTCCATTTCATAAATCCATTTCCCAGCTCCCGCACTCAACTTAGGGTAATCTGCACTTAACATTTTCCTTGTATGTGTGTTTCCAGGGCACATACTGAGGCCTTGTCCCTCCTCTTTGTAATAGGGGCATCTGTGAGTACGCTGCCCTTTCTTCTGGCATTCTGTGATACTGCCTGATCTGAATAGGCCCCCTTTCGTCCTCCATGTCTGTGCATATGTCCACAGGTTCTAATGTGGACACCCATTTATTCTTGTCAAGAGCTCTAGCCAGTCACCCTCTAGAATGTGCCAGTGTTGTCTCTTCTCTGCTGCGCCCTGGGAGGTCTCTGTGTCTGTTGACATATGTATTACGTGTGGTACACCTGTCAGTTTCTTCCTGTGTTTGTTCTTCTGGATCGCCCCTCCCTCTTTCCGTCCATGGGATCTGCACTCCCATGAAGCTCCCTCTCCTGACCTCGTGAGGTAGAGTCTGCTTGGCTCCCCCTTTTCGTCACTGCTATGTCTGTCATCATTTTCACACCCTACGTCCATGTTGCTACAAAAGTCATCTGAGAAATTCAGTCTCCTTGATGTCGAATCAGCGTCAGGTTGTAAGTCAAGATCAATGTCCATCAAATTATATTTGCTGTCTCCCTTCATTCATCCTAGGCGTGCTGCGCCACTCCCTACTGAGCTTCTCCCGTTTAGATTTGTGCTATATGGTGCTACTTGCATTTCCTCCTTCCGTCTATTTCTCTCCCATTCCCAGGCGACCTGGTTGCTAACTTCCTTTATTGCTTGCTCATCCTCCTCATTTCGTGCTCACTCCTTCACCAGTCTATCCAACTGCAACTTCCTCTGTTCCCTCTCTGCTAAATTGCGTGCTTCCTGCTCCGCTATCTCCCTCCGTCCCTCCGCCTTCTCTGCTTCCATCTCCCTTTGCTCCCTTATCTCTCTACATGCCCTCTTCTCCTTGAGCTCCCATTCTATCCTTTCCGCTCGCTCCTTTTCCATGAGTTCCTTCTCTTCCTCCCTTTTCCGTTCACTTTCTTCCCATTCCAGTTTCTCTTCCCTCCTGCTCTCCCTATCTTTCTCTGTCCTTTTCCCTTTGCTCCTCCTCCTCCATTTGCTCTGCTCAGTCAAGCCCTCTATTGCCTTCGCTGCTCCTTTTGCCTCCCCTGTTGTCTTCCCTTTAAGTTTTGAGACTCCGACTTGGCGTGCCGCAGCCCCTCTTCACTCGCTAAAGCGCCACTAGCAGGTTGTCCTGCACCTGTCGGTTTCTCTTCCTTGGTATATGGTGGTAGCTTATATATCGGATTTGAATACCTCTCTGCTGCCCTTAGTTCCCTTACTGGATATATTCCTTGGTCATCATCTGTGTCATCACATATTACACTGGGTAGGGCAGGGGGAGGTGTTGGAGGGTGAGGCCTCTCCTCCTTCACCACTTGCTGGTTCATCATCCATATGTGCCTTGCTTGTTCCCCTACTCCCTCCCGAAACATGCGCCACAGCAGAATATAGCCATGCACTTGGCCAACTTCTTCCCCTTATAGGTTTCCTGCAGATGCGTCAGTACTGATTGCTGCACATCCCTGGAGAAACTGCTGCAAGGCAGCCAAGGTCTTGTTAATTTTCCTTCAGTGTTTTTGGACCATTCTACACTGTACTTAACAATTCTTTCTTTATACAGTGGCAATGCCTTACACAGATGCTGAAGGGGAGTTACTTCCCGGTTATTTCCCTGGTACATTGTACGACACCTCTACCTGACCTCAAGTCGAGGATTTCGATATCCGCTGTTCAGGGGAATAACAATTACACTTGTTATGATAATGCGTTTTGGATTTCTACGAGCCTTTTCAGCTCAGCACCTCATCTGGCATGCTCTGCGCACAGCCCCTCAGGCACACCACCACACTCCTGCGCATGCGCCTTCCGCGCAACGCCACTGGTTCACCTCGTCTGCCAATCCCAAGTTCACAACACTAGCTCCTCAACGTCAAAATTCTCTGTCCTATGCACCGACCTAAGGGTGACGTCACCAAGCTAAATCACAATATAAATAAATGAACGATCGTGCGCACACAACAATGACCCGTTAGGCCAACGCCACAGAAAACCCTGCAGCTGTCTTCCTGCCTCTCCAGGGCAGAGTATACCTCTATTCTCTTGTGATCGGACTGCACCTGTTGCAGTCTCCTTTAGGTTCCATTAGGGATGTTACCTCCAACTGTGGGCCAAGCTCTGCTCTATTAGGTAGAACACCCACTTTTTACCTGATGTGTTAGCCCAATTACTTTTCTGTTTATGTGTTTTGGACTTTATTTTTCCTCTCATCCAGGCCTTATCAAAAGCCTGACCTACAAGGTGGTTCTACTTTTTGTGTGCTGTGCTTTAAGAGTCTTTATCACTTCTAAAGTCGGGGTACCCCAAAGGTACCCCATAGTGTCCCAGACAGGGTGTCCCCTTCCTGTTAGCCATGCGGCCAGGCTGGTGGTAGCTTAGTGAGTAATTGCTCCACTTGGTGGAGAGCATTTTACCTGGATGGGACCCTTTTGATCCCCTCCTCCATCTCACAAAAAGTAGGTTGTATTTGTTTACCTCAAAGACTGGAGGGAGGGAGGGAGGGTGTGGTGTGTGGGTGTGTGTGTGTGTGTGTGTGTGTATATATATATATATATATATATATATATATATATATATATATTACACATCCCGCGGTATCAGCCGAGTAGTTATGGTTAAGTTGCTAAACCCATAGGAAGACCACGTTTTCGGCAGCTTATAACTTCACCCCCCCCCCCCCGAGGAATCCTCACCAAACATATGCAAAAAAATGTATATGGCCCGCTCTGAATATTTTCAGCAAGTTTGGTGAGGTTTCATGCAGGGGGGGCAAAGTTATAGGGGGAGTCCCAAAATGTTTTTTGTTTCCATAGACTGAATGGGGAAAAACTTTGCGCACGGCTACAGTGCGAACGGCTGGACGGATCTTCACCAAATTTGTGGCAGTAGAGGGGGCTTGGTTCAGAAAGCATGCTTTTGTGTGTTTGGTGGAAATCCGACTAGTACGTTTGTTGCAAAGAACTGAAATGTACGTCTAAACAAATTAGTGATCTCTGGCTCCGCTCTGCGGAACCGTTTCCCTGTTCACTCCGCAGACAGAAGTGTCATTGGCTTGCAGTATGCCGTGATGTCGGCAAACATTGGATGCGGCGGGTGGTTGGCTGGAGGGAAGCGTGCTGTGCGTCAACATTTTTGGGAAACACTGCCATGGTGTATCGGAGGATATTGCAGTGCAGAAAGGGGTTGCAACACATGGTTTTCAAGATTGGGTGGGTGAAAGAGGGGATGAAAAGTTTGGGGCAGTGAAAAGTAGAAAATATGCTATATTTGTATAGGTCGAAGAAGATGGTGGTGTGCGAGTGGTGTACGAGAGCACTGTAGCAATTTTACCGGGCCGTATGGGGTTGCAACACATGGTTTGCAGGATCGGGTGGGTGAAAGAGGGGATGAAAAGTTTGGGGCAGTGAAAAGCAGAAAATATGCTATATTTGTATGGGTCGAAGAAGATGGTGGTGTGCGAGGGTTGTACGTGAGCAATGCAGCAATTTGCGGGTAGCTCTTCAGGCGACAACCTTCTGTGGCCACTGCATGAATGCTCAATTGGGAATGGGGACTGCATTGATGATGCAAAGAAATTGACAATGTGTTGTGGTGGTGGCTGGGGTGTCCGTGCTTATGTTGTCTTTGTGGGTTTCCATTGTGTTGTGCCGGTGGGCAGGGATTTCGGTGGTAGTGGTCATTTTTGCAAGTATGGTACGTGGCCAAATGTTCCCATGCATGCCTCCATTGCCTTGTAGTGGTTGTGGGCAAGGCCTATGCTTTTGGGTGCATGGGCGGAGGCTGTAGGCTTCCACATGTACCCAAGAGGCTAGGGCTTCGGCACAGCCTTGCTTCAGGGAGGGCAATAAGACATTGCCACATGAAAGGAATTTGTTTCCATCACACGTTTGTGATATGGACCATTTATGCAGCTACTCACATATACTTCATTATTGGGTAGCTGCACAGGCGACTCTTATTTTTTGTTGAGTGCAGGCAGACTCCATTGGGGATGGGGAGTGCATTGGAGACAATATGAGGATATTTGCAGTCGGTGTACTATGTTGTGTTGTGGCTACAAAGCCCCTACTGCCTTGTGTGCATGGCTAGGGTCCTTGGACCTAACAGTGTGGCCACTGGTTGGAAGAAGGTTTCAGAATGTTGCCTTGTTTGGGTCTGTTACTATAGCCATACATAGCTGTAGTCAGGAAAGGTATGTGGCCACATGTTCCCATGCATGGCTCTATTGCCTTGTAGTGGGTGTGCCCAAGGACTAGGCTTTTGGGTGCATGGCCTAGGCCTTGGGTACAACCCCTGCAACGCAATGCGGCCATGTATGGGAGCACTGTGCTATTGGTATGTGCATTGCACACATATTTATAAAGATTGCATTCCCTTTGCCTTAGCTGATTTGGATATAAGTTATTATAACCATTCCTTCTTACATCCCACATACGTTTGCACAATCATTGTGGAGGACATGTTACACTTCTTACAGCAGCAGTGGTGATTGCATTAGCTCATTTGGATAAGTTATTGTAACCATACCTTCTTACATCCCACAGACTTTTAAATATGTAAGTGCCCTAAACTACTCACGTTTGCACAATGATTGTGGAGGACATGTTACACTTCTTACAGCAGCAGTGGTGAGAAATACCACTATTTCCCTTTGAAATGGGGTGCCCGTGAAAAGAGCCTTGGTTCAGGCAGTGTAGTAAGCCATTGCGACATGTAAGGATTTTGTTACCATCACACTTTTGAGGTATGGACCATGTACGCAGCTACTCACATATAAATCATTATCGGGTAGCTGCACAGGTGACTACCTTCAGAGCCTATTGGGGATGGGGAGATTATTGGAGATGATATTGGGATATTTCCATTTGGTGTACTATGTTGTGTTGGGAGTGGCAAGCCCCTACTGCCTTGTGTGCATGGCTAGTGCCCTTGGAACTAACAGTATGGCCACTGGTTGGAAGTAGGTTTCAGAATGTTGCCTTCTTTGGGTCAGTTCCTATACTGATATGTAACTCCAGCATACACTCTGGGAACTATGTATCTCTCCTGTGGATGGTCACCATTACAGAATGGGTGTGGAGGACATTTTGTAGTTGGAAAACCACCAGAGGTGGTGTGCACTGCCTCCAATTGCATATGATAAACGTCATTGGTGCTCATGGACTGACATGCCACCATTTCTGTTTGGTATGGTGGGTCCCTGATAATACCATGTGCTTTGAGAGTGAAGGTTCATGGACTGACATGCCCCCATTTTTGTTTGGTATGGTGTGCCCCTGCTTTGAGAGTGAAAAAAGATCTTGGACATGACACGAGTTACTAAGCAGCACACATTTAAAGTAGGAAAAATGTACAGACCGACCCACATACATTTGCACCTGACAAAACCATTTATGCCGTTAAGTTCTGCTATATACAGGGCGGCAGGCCATCTCACGGTTAGCTTTCTTTTGCGTACTTGTTCAGCTGCACAACGAACACGGTTGCCGTTCGTATTGTGTGCAATTCTAATGTGTGCTTTGCTTCCATTACCTATACGTGTGGGCGCGATACACCATTGTAACAGTCCCTGGCATAGCTGACTTCAGTTGTGGAGAGTTGTTTCTCACGGCGTGCACTCCAGGTACTTTCGTAACGTAAGTGGGAAGCGTAACGCACTCTGTCATATCAGTACCTAGCTCCCAAAAGGGACAACATAAACAAAAGAAAAAGCAGACATGCGCACACAGAGCATATGGTTCCAGAACATTCCCATACTTTACGAACAACACTGTGAATTGTTGCAAGAGCTTTATTTTGCTACAGAATGATCATGAGAACGTGTAAGGTGGCTGCAATCTCTGCGCTTTTATTTTGCAAACAAAATCCAGTGTGCAATGCTGTCTGTGCACTTCTATACTTCTTTTGTCGTCTGGGAAAGTGGAATGAGGAGTAATTTATGGTCCTTGGTGGGCCGTGTGAAAGAAGACATTTTATTTGCAAGGTAGACAAGGGTGCAGCTGTTGCCTCTGTGATGTCTTATATCACAAACGTTTGCTAAGCAGCACACATTTAAAGTATGGATAATGTAGAGACCGACCCACATACATTTACACCGGACAAAACCATCTATGCCGCTAAGTTCTGCTATATACAGGGCGGCAGGCCATCTCACGGTTAGCTTTCTTTTGCGTACTTGTTCAGCTGCACAATGAACACTTTTGCCGTTCGTATTATTTGCAATTCTAATGTGTGCTTCGCTTCAATTCCCTATACATGTGGGCGCGATACACCATTGTAACAGTCCCTGGCAGAGCTGACTTGAGTTGTAGAGAGTCATTGCTCATGGCGTGCACTCCAGTTACTTTCGTAACGTGAGAGGCAAGCGTAACACACCCTGTCATGTCAGTACCTAGCTCCCGAAAGGAACAACATAAACAAAAGAAAAAGCAGACATGCGCACACAGAGCATATGGTTCCAGAACGTTCCCATACTTTACGAACAACACTGTGAATTGTTGCAAGAGCTTTATTTTGCTACAGAATGATCATGAGAACGTGTACGGTGGCTGCAATCTCTGCGCTTATATTTTGCAAACAAAATCCAGTGTGCAATGCTATCTGTGCACTTCTATACTTCTTTTGTCGTCTGGGAAAGTGGAATGAGGAGTAATTTATGGTCCATGGTGGGCCGTGTGGAAGAAGACATTTTATTTGCAAGGTAGACAAGGTAGCAGCTGTTGCCTCTGTGATGTCTTATATCACAAACGTTTGCTAAGCAGCACACATTTAAAGTATGGCTAATGTAGAGTCCGACCCCCATACATTTGCACCGGACAAAGCTATCTATGCCGCTAAGTTCTGCTATATACAGGGCGGCAGGCCATCTCACAGTAAGCTTTCTTTTGCATACTTGTTCAGCTGCAGAATGAACACTTGCCGTTCGTATTGTGTGCAATTCTAATGTGTGCTTCGCTTCCATTTCCTATACATGTGGGCATGATACACCATTGTAGCAGTCCCTGGCATAGCTGACTTCAGTTGTGGAGAGTCGTTGCTCACGCCGTGCACTCCAGTTACTTTCGTAACGTGGGAGGCAAGCGTAACGCACTCTGTCATGTCAGTACCTAGCTCCAGAAAGGAACAACATGAACAAAAGCAAAAGCAGACATGCGCACACAGAGCATACGGTTCCAGAACATTGCCATACATTATGAACACCACTGTGAATTGATGCAAGAGCTTTATTTTGCTACTGAATGATCATGAGAATGTGTAAGGTGGCTGCAATCACTGTGCTTTTATTTCGCAAACAAAATCCAGTGTGCAATGCCGTTTGTGCACTTCTGTGCTTCTTTTGTCATCTGGGAAAGTGGAAAAAAAGAAGTAATTTATGGTCCTTGGTGGTCCGTGTGGACACGGTAGCAGCTGTTGCCTCTGTGATGTCTTACATCACAAACGTTTGCAGGTTGGTTCGCATTGCCGGAACCGCAAATGGACATACAGGCCCATATCGGTCAGCCCTGATAATGACGGAAAACACATTGCTTATGGTAATCTTGATATGCTTTGTCCACCACCCTTCTGATGGAATGTGGAAGGGGTGACACGCGCAGTAAGGTGCAACGTATCTTAGAAGAAACAGGAATAAGAATATATGTAAGTAGCTGTTATTAGTGGCAGCGCACAAGACAAGAGTTTGCAGGAAGAATGTTGTAATAGGTGGCTGCCTCATGGACCCTGTTCTGTGAGTATCATCATATGTTAACCCACTGTCTTGTTCTCTGCTTTGTAGGTGATACTGTTCTTGTACGGCTTCACACAAGCTAAATGTCTTTGAAACGTTGCCACCAGATGCTCCTTTCATGCGTTTCATTTTTATAACAAATGACAGTTCTAGTGACTGTTGTTAGACCCACGGTACAATGTCTCTGTGTGTGTTGAAAGGAAAAAAGTTTAAAAAAGAACCATCATGGGGGTCCCCTTGGATTGCAGGAGAATGCAAGAGCTTTTTTCCTAAAAAATGCAATATAGAAATGTAACCTGTCCATGTTTGTGTGCTGGTTGACTGCTGCGTGCACCTATGGCCGTTATTACTTTGAATTCAATGAGGGTGCGTAGAACTGGTTATTGTGTTGAAGGGGATAGTAAGGGCAAAATAGGGAATGTAGCACTGCACGAGTGAGCATAAGGTGTGCTGGTTCACAGCACGAATTGCGATCCCTTTTCGTATTGTCCTTTATGTCTGGATTTTCAGGGGCTGGGGAAGAATGGCAAGAAAACGAAGTACAGTTGCAATGTACCGGGAATGGTGGAGACATGGCACTGTAACGGTGCATGCTTACTGGCGTGGCAAACCTCTGTACAATGCACACAGAGAAAGTGTGCAGTACAGTAAATTCATAATTATGTATACAGAACTGCAGCCTAATAAATTTGTAATCCTAATACACATGTGATGTAAAGTTGTACTTACATAACTTCGGCTAACTCCATGCTTGTATAGGTTAGACGACAAATTAGAGAGTATAGCGTATTGAATCTTTGCAGACTACCTCTGGAGCACATGGGCAGAGAAACTGCACTGTAAGTTATCTTTCCTTTTTTTCTACAATTCCATATAATGTCTCCCCTTGGCGCTAATCATGCTTCCCACTCAAAGCTGTTTTGCAATGAGCATTTGTACTGTTGAAGGAGAGATATGTTAGGTTTCGCTTTCCGGAGATGATGCTGGAAACAAAAAAGGTTCCAGGCGGGAACGTGTTTCGATTGTACCATGCATTTCCGAATGTTGGTAGTGTTGTTACGGTGAAGTTAGTACGACGTATAAGGAGAAGTGATAGTGCCGTACACATGCTGTACTGTATACACAGATGACAACCTAAATAAAATATGCATGTACAGTCCCTAAGGAACATTCATATGTGCAGTGTGTTACGAGGCAACGGTGGACGATGGCAGACTGTGTGTGCACTGCATTAGCATATGTGGGTGGCTGGGCTATCGTATGCAGTATGGTGTCTTGCAGCATGAACATGTTTGGGACTGTAGTTGATCAAAGAAAGGGAATTACTTTGTACCCCCTTCAAACATTCTAAGGGGGTATGGTGTTGAAATGGTGTTTCCTTTACACAATAGGAAAAGGAATCAGAAGTTTGAAAGTTTAAGGAGTAACACAGTGTTTGCAATATGGCTGCCGAGCTATGTACCATGTGCTGCAGTGAAATCTGTGTTGTATACCTTCTTTGGAAATGGTGTACATAACAATGAAGATGACCTAATGCCCTAAACGGTGCCAGTGGAATGTGAGCATGCAGGGTCACTGTAGTGTTGTGTATGCAGTGTGTCCACTTATTGTAGGCTTAAGTGAACAGTGTACGCAGGAAACAGGTTATCTATTGTGTGGAAGAAATGCCAGGCAATGTCAACTGCAGTGGCTAAGGGGTTTGATTTTGATTTTTAATTATGTATTACGTGCACCAGACAGAATAAACCGTATTCGGGCGCAGATGATAACTAAGAAAAGAGAGA
Source organism: Ambystoma mexicanum (assembly GCF_040938575.1). Classification (NCBI taxonomy): domain Eukaryota; kingdom Metazoa; phylum Chordata; class Amphibia; order Caudata; family Ambystomatidae; genus Ambystoma; species Ambystoma mexicanum. The sequence continues at coordinate 1,034,978,895 of NC_090921.1, forward strand.
TCTCATGAGAAGAAAACATAGCATAGCAGACATTCTAATTTGATTAACTTTCATCGTTTATTTAAATAAAAACGTTTTCAGTCTCTTTCTAAAAAGGTGCAAAGTTGCACACTTTCTAATTTCAAGTGGAAGTTGGTTCCAAACTTTCGGACCATTAGCTCCAAAACTTCTGTCTCCTCTCGAGACACATTTTGTTATTGGAGTGCAGAGTAGGAGTTTATCCTCTGAAAAAAGATTCCTTTTCGGCTGGTATAATAAAATTCTATCAGCCAGGTATGCGCGAGCAAGCCCTTTAAGGCATTTGAACACTAGGCATGCCATCTTAAATTTGATTCTGTCCTCCACCATCAACCAATGGAGAGATTTCTGCATTAATGACACATGGTCTCTTTTCTTCAGATTTCCAATTACTCTTACTGCTGCATTCTGTGCTCTTTGGAGTCTGCCCATTTGTTTTTGAGGAATTCCTGCTAACAAGCTATTGCAGTAATCCAGGTGGGGGTTGGTCGTTGCCCCCATCACAACTGCCTGTTCTTCCATCGAAATATAGGGGATCATCTTTCGTAATGATCGCAATGCAAAGTGAACTGTTTCCAATTTAGCGCCTACTTGCGTCTCACTATTCAGATTCTCCTGCCACCAGCAGCCTAGATTTGCAATTGTTCCCCTAAAATCAGTGGAGGAGAACTTTGCCTTTCCAATGGCTTTTTGTTCTTTGGGCTGAACAGTATGATTTCCGTTTTTCCTGCATTTAATTGTAAATTGTTATTATTCATCCATTCATTGAGTTCTTTCATGCATTGGTTAGTTCTCTCAAAAACATCTTCACTGTTTTGGAGCTCAATATACAGCTGCGTATCATCCGCATATGAATGAAATAGCAGACCATATTTCATAAATAGCCTGAAAACAGGACGAAAATAAAGGTTACCCCACATTCAAGCTCCACCATTTGTGAGGGGAAACTGTCCAGTATAACCCTCTGAGTTCTATCTTTAAGAAATGGCTCAAACCATTTCACAACCTTTTCAGAGGCTTTTCCCTCCTGCCCGATCCATTGTGCCATTATCTAGTGGTTTACGGTATCAAAGGCCGTGGATAGATCTATCATCAGTAGCACTGTTGATCCCCCCCCTCCCCATCTGCAACCTCCATTAGATCATCGTTTATGGCAAAAGAGCCGACTCTGTACCATGATTTGGGCGAAATCCCGACTGGAGGTTGTTCAGTAGGGTCTCTTTCTCTACGAATGCCTGAAACTGGGTACACACCACTTTTTCCAGTATTTTCGTCGGCCACCTTAGATTAGCCACCGGTCGGTAATTCTTCATTACTTCCAGATCTAGGGTGGGTTTCTTTAACAATGGTTTTATTAATGCTTTCATTAGGGCTTTGGGTACCTGGGAGTCTTGTAATGACTTGTTCACAAAAGTCCTGATGAACGGTGTTAGTTCATTCGGTAAGTGTTTTGCAGCATATGCTGGCATTCTACATGAGGAGTCATTAGTAGGTTTCAACTGACTTAAAAGAGTAGAGATTATCTTATCATCCACTACAATATTGAGTGCAAGGCTGGAGCCCCTACACTGTACTAGGTGTAGTGATCCGTGTAGGGCGTAGGCGCAAGCTGCGTAATGTTTTATAGGTGTACATTGCAAAACGTGGCATTGCCATGTGCATTGCAGAAATAAGTGCACACATTGCACTGTGGACATTGCAGAGAAGTATGATACCAATAATTTCATACTTACTCTTTGGATTGGGTAGGGTCTGTGCTGTGTTTGTGGATGGAATGTGAAATGTTGTAGTATTTGTTGCTTCATTATCTGTGGGAAAAAAGAACAGAACATGTTGGAGTGGGTATTTCGTTGCTTTGCAGTCCACACCATTGCATATATTTATTTAATTTGTGGACCTTTGTAACTAGTACTTCATAAGTACTATGTTGTGAACCAGTGTACTGTGCAATGTGCGCAGTTCCTGTGTTTGCATAATCATTGGGTCTGTGGGGAAAAAAAAATCCATGGTGGATTAAAAAAAAATCTTTCCAAATTTCTGTGCTGCTATGGTGCACAATGATTTACAGTAACGTTTGCAGTGGTTACAGCAATTTTTAAGGTGTGCTCTTGAAGTAGGAGGAAATGTAATGATTTCTGGCATATACATGTTGGTAGGATGGGTGGCGTTGTGTAGCAGTTGGTGTTTTGTAAATGTTTACCTGCTTCCTATTTGTAGCACTGTTTCTTTATGTGTTTTGTTGCTGCTGGTGTTTTTGTCACGATTCCAGTGTGGGTAGAAGGCAGATGGGTCAGGGCCAGGAGGTTCTCCCCCATGACAGTCTAGGGAGATGATGGGTTTATGGGATGGCTGGCTGCCAGAGGCATATATGGAACAAGGTGGCAAACCATCCCAACATGGCTGCCAACGAGGAACCCGCTGTGGAACCCAAGAAGGTACTGAATAGATACATGGATCTGACATCCTTGGTGGACTAGTGCTGACAGGGCACGATCCGCTGCTATAAATCCACGCTCGGACCACACCCTGCGCTTAGCGTTTCGTCTGCTTCCTAACAGAGCAGTGTTACCTTTACTGCTCCTGCTTATTTAGCACGTGCGATCGACACCTATGCAAATTTGCAGCATTCTCACTCGGTATTGAAGAACTACTTGCCCCAGCAGGCTACTGCTTTGTGTTCGGTGTTGATCCTTACCTTGACCTCGGTAAACTTGTGGCGTCCCATCCTGGTAATCCGCTGTCTCCGGTCCTTCGTCTGCAGTCCACAGTAATCAAAGCTCCTGGGAACCTGAAATCAGAAAATGACAATAGTAAGAGACTGAAATACCACGTACCTCCCAGTTTCCGTACCTGGTTTAACTTGGACTCACTTGCATAGAAGTTCCAGCTTCTTCGCTCTGCTCTGAGTCGACAGCTTGTCAGTGTTTCGCCTAGAAGTCAAGAAATAAAGAGACTATTAATATTCAACGCATAAACAAAGAAATTGTACATACAAGCTACGTTTTACATTAAGAAGCTGCCAAGATCTAGAATAACGCCTCACCAGGACTTACCTGCTTATCATCCGTATCCAGTGTGTTGCAGCTGGTCTGGACCACCAGCCTTCAGTGAAGTAACTGGAGTCGGATACTTACTAGCTAACCTTGGCTTTCAGTCACCAGTTCATTACGGTGAGCAAAAACGCAAAGTGCCAGCCAGCCACCTACCTCAGGGATGGGGAGAGATGGGAGGTGGGAGAGAAAGCAATAGAAACCAATACTACATACATTCACTTACCTTTACATTATCCAGTCCCCCGGAACACCATTTTCCAGAGGAACCAAGTTCATCCAGGTGCCTCCCAGCCTCATGGACCTCTGGAGGTTAAGCCACCGGCAGACCGCTGGGGAAGAGAGTGGCTGGGGTATTCTTCAGTGCAGAGTTAACCCGAGTGAGGGGGCAAAGCATCAGAGCAGTCCGGACCAGGCACTCCTGCAGGGCAAAAACTGTTGGCGTACTGTAACTGCTCATACTTTGGAAGTGTTTGAGGATATGTTTGTAGCACAGTGGTTGTTGAAGGTTGAGTTGGGTTGTTGTAATGCTGCAAAAAACATTGTAGTATTCTGGGTAAAGTTACATACCAGGTGGCATATTCTAATGTTTACAGTGTCCCATTCCTGTAAGGTAGGTTTAGAAGCTTGTGCATTCCTGTTGCTACTTTCACATCTGTGTTCATTCTGAAGTGGTGATATGATAAGGCATTTATAACGCGCCTATACACAAGTGTTTCAAGGCCCGAAACTACCACCCATGTACCACTATGGGTTTACGTAGTGATAGTTCCATATGTATAGCATTTGTATGCATATTCTTAGAGAGGCAGTGACTCCTTTGCGTACTTGGTGGTTTCAGAGGTTACTGAGGATAGTTTTAAACCCTCATACTTAACACTTTCGCTTTTCAGTATCATGTGGAAAATAGTGCTACTGTCATTTGTATTCACATATTGTTTGTCTTAGTGTACTCATTGTGTTCATTGGGGATACAATTATCCAACACACACTTTAATGCATTTCTTGATTGCGTGCTCTGTGCTAACTTGCTTTAGGGCGACAGTGTGGAAGGTAATTCTTTATTTGTGCCTTTACAAGGGTAGTGGTTGGTGCTGGGGAGTAAGCTATAGTAGTTTTGTACATCAATGACGACATTTTGGCTTCCAGAATATTAAGTAGGCATTTGCAAGATTTGCAGTTAATCTCTGCTTTGGAATGATTGAAGTATCATTGCATTCCCACCATGAGCATTGCTTTCTAAAGTATGCGGTATAGTGGCCTCCACTGTTTGTGTCACTTGTGTGGTAGATTATGGCTACTGTTGTGAAGGTTTTCTTGTCAAGTGATACCGGGCCATGTGTGAAGGCAGTAACCTTGCAGTTGTTTTTGGTTCCATCGGCATTGTATCTTAAGAGCATTACAATTACATATTGACTATGTGAGAGTATATGGCTCATCCCACGTGCATTTGGGTCCTCCTGGCACCTATGTTGGTTACCAAATAACATGGACAGTGAACACCTCTGGAAACCGCAAAACCACCTGCTGCAGAACTGCTTTTTGGACCCAAGGTATTGGTCTTATGAATATTGTGTATTGCTGGCGAGTTCCTTCTTCACTTGATTAACTTCATCACCCATGCTCATATGTGGCTTAGACTCGACTAGAACTCAGGAAACAGATACGTTGGATACTTTCATAAAAGCTTGGTTAAATCCATACAAGTGGTCTCCTTCCAAAACTCTTTCGGGCCTAGTTAAGAAAAGTGTTTTATTTACTTGTGACTGAATTTTCCCTTCTAGGAAAGACCCTTTATTGAATTCTTCCAAATGATTTCTACTTACCTGTTACTGTGTCGCATGTTTTTATGATGATTACTTGGTAGTGTGGTGGCCAGCTCTTCTATGTTATATCGGGTTCTCTCTGGCTCTGCAGCCATCCTGATAGTGGATTTTATATGGAATGACAAAGAATAGATAGGCTGCATGTCTTTTAAGTGGCAGCTGCTCCTTCCTTGGATGGGATTGAAAGGTAATAATAGTCTGCATTTGTATGATGGAGTTGGTGCGGTTCCTGATTCGGTGATGTGACCCTAGTCAGGTGGGTGTTCAGGGGGCCGGGCCACAGCTATATAAAGGCCATCCACCCATTTTGGATTTTATACTTGCCTTTTCCATTTGTATGCTCTCATACCCCTCCCCATTGCTCTCCTCTGTGGGTGCCTGCTGCACTCCTTGTACCTCAGTGGGTCCAGCATGTATTTCTCTCCTGAAGAAACTCTCCAGGAAACCTAGGGAAGTGTTAGTCATATTTCTTTACTGAACAGAGGGTTTGGGACGGTGAAACGGTAACATAGCCTCTCCTGTGAGACTTTTCTGAGATAGGGTACACTGCTCAATACATTTACACTGTGTAAGCGTTTGTTCCCTCTGCAGAAGGGAAACTGATGTAATGTATTCTCATGACTGATTTTCCTCTGCAGAGTTGTCCGGGTTTATTTTCCTTCCCTCAGGGAAAACTGATACAAAGTATTCACACAAGCTTTCAGCTTGGTTTTCCTCTGCGGATCTGATGGTACTTGCAAAAGTAACAGTCCCATTATCTGGGTTTCTGTGTTTTCACTTCAGTTGTTCAAGTCCTTTAAACACCTGCATCTTTTCCGTGGCCAGGGGTCGAGTCCTAAACAAAACAAAACGTGGGGGGTCTCTGACGTGTATTGCGAAGTGATGTCACAGAACGCTAAAGTGGAATATGCAAATTTCATTTAGCTTCTCTTTGATGGTTGAATACAAAAAACACACAGGATGAAAAATGATTTGCCAAGACAACAGATGTTCATATTGCCTTGCTGCTCAAGTATAAAATGCACGCACCTTTTAAAGCGAAGGACCTGTAACAAAACATGCCCTGTATAAGAACATGTCAGAATAAGAAATGTTTGCACATACAAGGAACGATTATCGTGGTCTTGTGGTTAATTGTGTGGTTTCAAAGGCGCATTAGGGTTCGATTCCCAGCCGCGGCACTGTAGCCCTGTGTTTATTTATTAATTTTGAAAATTCTTAAACACTCGAGGACGGCCGCCACCCTCTCACCCTCTAGAAATATTGGGCCGGTGCCATCCACAATTGTGGTCCCTCGACTTGAGCCCTGAATGTGGCAGATTCAGCAAAACATGTCACAGAAGTACACTTTGAAATCTTTTTTTTTTAGCGTTGTCAGGGTGGTATCAGGATAAATGCTTGTAGGTTATATGGAGGTTTCTCTACAACTAAACGGCATTATTGGCTTAGGTATATCAGAGGGACTGGGGGGTCACACTACAAGTTCACAGTTACAGCTCCCAGGGCCCAACAAACCCTCCCCTAGTGCACAGACGGAGGACTCAGGCAAGGGCAAGTTAGAACTGCCCTCATTACACAATCAGACAGGGATCATACCAGACTTTCGAAATCTCCAGGACTCACGGCTCCTAAGCCCAATATGTCAGGCCATTTTGTTTAATTTCTGCGTCACAACATGGGGCTCTTCCCCAAAAATCTATGAGAAGAAAGGATTCGGTAGTTGGGGTGGTAGTGCATATTTATTTATTTATTTTTACATTTATTTCAGCGCACCTAGCTCTGAAGCATCTGGGCGCTAGTTACAGAAGGTGCAAGTACATGAATTGAAGTGCAGGAGGGTTTATGGTCATTGCATCGAAAAAGATGCATCGAATTGGCAATGCATCGAAAAAGATGCATCGAAAATAAAAGCATAGAAATTCTGCTTTACATCAAAAGTACATACCCATCAAAACTTTTCCATCTAATGGGTATATACTTTTAAATGTAAAAGATGGCATTTCGATGCGTTTATTTTCTACATTAAAATGTTACATGGAGCTGTCCAGTGCAGAAATTTCAGCACTGGCCAGCTCCTTGTAATGTTTTAATGTTTTTTTGTATATTGGGGAGGTCCCCCCCAACCTCAAAACCCCCTTAACCCTAACCCAACCCTTAATCTAACACAGCCCCATCCATAAATCTAACCCTAACCCTTAATCTAACCCTAGCCCCAACCCTAACCCTAACCCTTAATCTAACCCTAGCGCCAACCCTAACCACCAAAATTAACCATCGAAAATGATCCAATGAATATGCTTTTCGATGAAAAGGCAATTCAATTAATAATTTTCGGTGGAAAGGTGTTAGGTGGAAAGACCAGAGACCGTGCAGGAGTATACATAGTGTTATAGTTGGTGTGTTTATACTATCTGGCAAAGTCACACCTCTTTTTGCAGGGCACTACGTCAGGTAAGTAGTGTGTCTTAGTAAGAAAAGTAACATAAGGTATGGTAGCACAACTTGGAAAAGCCTCACCTCAATTTACAAGTGACTAGATCAAGTATATGGCATCAGTAGGTAACAAAAGCATTGGAATGTTAAACATAGCTAAATACGAAAATCCGGCAGTCTGGAATAGGCGCACAACTTGGCAAAGCCTCACCTCTTTTTACAGGGGACTACATCGAGTAAGAGGTTGGCAGGCAGGTTTAGGCAGACATACAAGGGTGACGAGGGCTCGGTCAAAAGCGCACCAAGTAACACTTTCAGAAGAAATGAAGATGCACAGTTTTCATGGACTTGGAGATTGCATTGGTTTAAGGTGGGAACAAGTAAGTGTGAAATGGAGAGCGTGGATGAGCAATGCACGTGGCATCGTGAATGTTAAGCCAAGTTGTACAGTAGCTCATGCAGGCAGCATCATCGACTTGTAATAAACATAGTGTATGAATTTCAGAGGAAGTAAAGGTGCTTGCATTCCGGGAGTAATCAGGGGTTAGCAGGAGAGATGTGCTCAAACACGGATCTTGTTCCTATGCACGCAATCCTGGGTGTGAGTGAGGGGGGGCGGGTGAGGAAACCAGCAAAGTTGGGCGTCTGCTGTGGGGCTTACCTAAAGTTACTGCTGTGATGCTACAAATTGTTAATGTACCTTTTAATGCCGATGCGGCAGTAGTAGTTCCTTGCATCCCTCTCATGCCCGGACAGGGCCAGACAGCGTGTGAAGCAGCCCTTAGGTGTTGCCCTTCGGTGGCGTCAGAGAATCGCCTGTCACCCCCAGCCAATGGGGTTCTTCTTACATCTTGTGGCCAATCCGGTCGCTCAATGGAGGCTGGTACGGGCCTCTGCAAACCGCAGCAACCCTGGCGGCCATGATGCAAGGCTTGGGTCGGTGTGAAGACAATGGACCCCACAACGGCGCCGGTGCTCCGCCAAAGTACAGGCAGGCAGGGATGAGGGCAAAATGATCCTTCAACAGGGTGGAAGCAACCCTTAGGTGTTGCCCTTCAGTGGGGGCTGGCGATCACCTGCCGGCTCCCAGCCAATGGGGTTCTTCTTACATTTTGTGTCCAATCCGGTCGCTCGATGGAGGCTGGTAAGAGCCTCTGAAAACTGCAGCAACACCAGCAGCCATGATGGACGGCCCAGTTTGGTGTGGAGACAATGGACCCCACAACAGTGGCAGCCCTATAGATATTACTTTATTGGTCCTTACATGTCAGATGGCTTGCCTGCCCCTTCCCCAAGAACCTATCTCTTACATTGTTGAGGGTCTCAGGATTACCATTGGCCCTTGCCATCTGCCATTCACCCCTGGATTTCTGTTCCCCGACTGGCTGGAGCTGGTCTCCCCAAGCCTGGGACCCAGCTCTCTTCTCAGCGCTCGTGCAACTTCTCAAGGTGATGAGAAAGACTATGTGTTCCCAATGAAACCGTTAGTGCCACCACTTTTGCCTGTGAGTGCCCTCAGTGTTGCAATGTTGTTAACAATTCCATGTTTCACTTCATATCTGTGTTGCTGAGAACCGTTCGTCTTCCCACCGCGGGTGGATGGCCATTGTCTGGATCAGCTGCAACACATGAGTGAGGACCGCAAAATCAAGCTCTCTGGTCTGCAATTTAATAGGATTTATTCTGCTCTTCTGCAGATGGCTCTGTGTCTCTTAGCTCCAGAATGTGTCGTTTGTCTTTGACATTGGCTGTGAGCCCTGGCCTGCTGTTCTGTGCAACCTATTTTTGCTTTTCTTCATTTCTCATCCTGTGGCTTGTGGTCTCATGTAACCTCATTATAGTTATACTATGATTTCTATATATCTATACCATGCTATGTTTCCTATAGGTTAGCAGTATTCGGTTCTTCCAGGCCTCCTATATGATCATGTAGTTCCATAGGGTAGTTGCAAGCTTGCTCTACATCTCTTCTTTTGCCTTGCGTTCAGAGTTTCTGCACTTGGCTAATGAGAAAAATAATAAAATCTTTTGACAGTATGTATGTGTATCTGTCCTCTATCTACAGAACTGTGCAAGCATGTTCTTCGTGTGAGCATGTGTTCGTTCATGTAACTTCGTGCATGGCTGCGAGTTTACTTCTTGACTAACGTTGCTAAGTCGTGGTGTCACTAATGATGTCAGCACAATGGTTTTCCGTTATTAGTGATTTATCAAAACATTTCGATCCATGATCAGAGTAGCGGCACCTGTATCCATAAAGATGTTGACTGAATAAGGTTTGAATGGCTGTCTAAGAAATATCTGTTCACATATGTGGATGTCACTGGCCTGGGGGCTGTCTAAACAGTGAGTTGTTCGTGCATTCTTGACTCTTCAGGCTGTCATGTTGATTGGTGTGCAGAGGGGTACTCCAAGGGGCCTCTCCCGTTGTCTCAGCAGCTGACAAGAAATAAAAGAGCCACTAGCAATCAAGAAAGTGGCATACTTGTAGACCCCAATACATCAGACATGCTCTCTGTATCTTTGATTGGCCTACAGGGAGGAGCCAGGGGAAGTCACAATGGTGGTCGGACGCAGGCTTATTGCGCAGTGCGAACAATGCTAAGGGAAGGCAACGGAGCCAATTTATGTTCAGCGTCTTTTCAGTTTTGGCTATAATCTCCTTGAGCAAGCAGTTGAGACACACACACACACACATCCTGTTTGCTTGCAGGTGATAGGCACAAGAGAATATGTGTTGGATTCCTAACAAGTTTGTGATGTGTTAGAATATCTCATTGGCGAAGTGAGGGCCATTGTCAGACTGCAGGACCTCACATACTCCATTGTGGGAATACCTACTGGACCAGGAATCTCTCCACTCCAAGGGCATTAGGATGGGAACAAGGGCTGCCCTCGATCCAATCGGAGAATGGACACACAACCACTATCATGTAGTGTTAACCTTGGCAAACTTGGATCATGTTGACGTGCAGGTGTTGGAATGGACCCACTGGGCAAGGTATGGCTCCTCTCACTACCATCAAAGTATGACCAGCAGTAAATTGTTTACACACTAGACAATTAGTCATGAACTTGGCCACGTGTTCTGCCAAGTAGGACAGAATCATGTTTCTCCAATATGAGCAGCACGCACCTCCTTCCCTGTATGGGTTGGAGAGTGTAATTGTGTTAGTGCAGTGTGCAATAATGCGAATGGCATTACCATGTTCCCTGTATTGTTTTGCCACTATAAGGCATCTGTCCGAGACACTGTACATCCCCTCTTTATCCACAACTCTTTTTCTTCTCTGGGTGCAGCTCCCTGCAGCTCCATAATCTGTGTCACTTGTAATGTGGTGTACCCTTCCTTATCATTCTTCACACATGATCATGCGCATGGGATGATATCTCCATTTCTAAAATGTCCCCAAAGTAGGCGGTGCATTTTGCTTCCACATCTGAAGCTTCGTTGCCCCTGGAGATGGGTTTCCCCCAACCCCCACTCGTGTGTGCTTGGCACTTCGCTACTGCTATTCGCTCTGGTAGGTCTATTGCGTCTATCAATCTGCCCAATAGGCATGCATGCTGCACCAGTGACCCATCAGCCTGCCTGAAGCCCCTCCTCAGCCAACCTGACAGCCCAGAATGCACTGTGGATTTCACGTAGGCTGAATCTGAATACACAGTCACTTCCTTTTCTCTTCTGTGTTCTAGTGCCAATATTAAGGCCACTAATTCTGCTGCTTGTGTTGAATAGCTTGATGGCAGATGTGCGCTTGTCATCACCTCGTTTGTCCCGACCTCCCTCAATCTCACAACTGCTGTTTCAGTATGTCTTTCCCCAATCGTTTGATTAATTGTTGATGACCCGTCAATGTAAAGTACCTCTCCCCCCTCCAGTACGTCGTCCTGTACCATGCGAGTGTCACTGAATTCTTCTATGTTTGCTGTGCAGTCATGTGCACAGACAGCCTTCTGTAAGACATCTGCAAGGAAAGTCGCCGGATTGACAAGTCGGCATCTCACTGAGAGCTGCGTTTGACAGTAGCACCTCGTACCCCGAAGCTCTCTTGGTTGTCAATGCACGTTTCCATCTTTCCAGTATTGCAGAGAGAGCATGCTCCACATAAAGGCTGGTGCTGCATCCCATGGACAATCGCTAGCAGAAGAAAATACAACCACACCTCCACCCATCACATCCTCAATAAAGCCTAATACGTCATTCCATTTTGCTCCAGTCACTCAAGAAATGGTGCTCAACACCTTATCTAAATTGAAAGCCTCTAACTGCAAAGGAGATAGTGTCCCAGCTAAAGTAGTGAAAGACTGTGCTACCTATCTTGCAGCCACCATTACCAACTTTGTCAACGCCTCCTTTTACACTAATATAGTACCAGCAAGTATCAAAGAAGTCTGGGTCACCCCACTTGTAAAAAAGCCATCCCTCGACCCCACAGTACCCACCAACTACCGTCCAATAACACCAGTCCCCTTCCTACTGAAACTCAGACAAAATAGACTACACACAAATCCAGTCCTATCTCGAACAAAATAAACTTCTGGGTACTAGACAATCAGGTTTCAAGCCCAACAACAGCACTGAAACAGCCCTTCTAGATTTAAAAAACCATATGAACACCATCAGAGATTCAGGGAAACTCTGTATTCTATTGCTGCTAGACCTCTCTGCAGCATTCGACCTTGTAGATCATGATAAATTATGCACCTCCCTAACTAATGACTTAAATTTCTCAAACGATGCCACCAAGTGGGTTAAATCCGTCCTTGCTGAACAGACCTCCCGAGTGGCCATAGGTAAGGAAGCAGCATATCCCATACCAGTACCCATAGAAGTCCCCCAAGGCTCATGCCTTTCGCCCACTGTATATAACGCCTACACTAAACTCCTCTTCTCCGCCCTGGACGATATGCGTGTCATCTACACTAACTTTGCAGATGACACCCAGATCCTCATTCCCATCACAGGAGACTACAACCAAGACTCTCTGACCATTAACAAAATGCATTCTATCATACAAAATTGGATGGCGCTCAACAGCCTTTGTCTTAACGATGAAAAGACAGAGGTCCTCATCGTTGGAGCCCCAAACAAAATAGCGACCCTCCACTCAGACTACTCCTCTATCAACATTGACGGCACAATGATCCCTGTCCTCAAACAGGTGAAAACACTTGGAGTTTACCTAGATGCCAACCTTATGATGACCAAACACATCAGTAATCTCACATCATCCACAGCATATACATCAAAACCTATAGCGTTAAGTCGACAATTCCTGACCCCAACTAACTGCCTCACCCTGGCCAGAGCCCTGGTTTTATCCAGATTGGACTACTGCAATGTACTCCTGCAGGTATTTCCAACTCCAACCTTAACAAACTACAGCTTTTGCAAAATAAAGCACTAAGAGCTGCACTAGGGATAAAAAAACATGACCATATATCCAGGGCTAGGAAGGACACCCACTGGCTGCCCGACAAAGCAAGAATAATATTCAAAACACTTTGCATCATGCATAAACGCATCACCAACAAAGCACCACTCTATTTGAACAATACTCTAAAAAAAAAAGCAAATGCCAGATCCCTAAGATCTAATGACAGCCAAAACCTAGTGACTCCTCGGTATAACAACAACAAAGCAGGGGGTAGTAGCTTCTATGTCCTAGCCCCCAAACATTGGAACTCCCTCCCCATCTACATCAAAAAAGAGACCACCATCCCCATGTTCAAAAAACAATTCAAAGCATGGATGTTCAACCTATACTAGCACAGTACCGATCCTTCACAAATCGTATTGACTTCTAAATGACCATGTAATACCAAAGTTTTTGCAATGTTTTTTTATCCTATGCATAACCAATGCCTGTGTACACTAATACTTCTAAGATGTTTGTAACCATGCCGTGATACCCCAGGGTCTGGGCGTGTAACAAATGAAAAAATAAATAAATAATAAATAAATGGTAATACTCACTGATTTGTCTACTGCGAATGTGGCTGCAGCCAATGCCTGTTTGCATGGATAGTGTCCTCCCATGACTGGGTCTAACTTCCCTCTGTAGTATGCTAGAAGCTTGTGCCCCATGCTTGTCTTTTGTGTCAGTACTGCAGTCATAACCACTCCATTGGAATGTGAAAATATGAAGAATTCCTTTTGATAATCTGGGATACCTAACACTGGAGCTGTGCATATTGCTTCTTTAAGCTCATCAAATGTCTTGGTCATTTTTGTTGTTATTTTAATGTCTTTTTTTAAAAAAAAATATTTTATTTAAATCAGCTTATTACAAACTTTTTAAAAAAGGAAAAACACATCTTTCACTCCTCTTCCAACTTTAGTTTTCCAAGTTCATCAAATGTGATATTTATTTAATGTCTATTGACCTCTTTGTGCTTCTTTCAGTGTGCTCAATAAGAGTCTTGTGTAAGTACTGTAGTGGTATATGCATGCTCTACAATAGTTACAAAGTCCTAGGAACTGCTCCATCTGTCTCACAGTTGTAGGTGTTGCTATTCTGCGTATTGCTTCTGCCCTTTCTGGTGTTACTCTTCTGCCATTTTGGGATATCATCTGTCCAATGTACAACACTTTTGTCTGGCAATATTGTAACTTGGCTTTGTCTACCCTGTACCCTTTTTCTGCTATTACTGTCACCATGTGTACTGAGTCATCTCTGCACTGTTCCTCTGTCTTGCTGCAAATCAATATGTCATCTACGTATTGTATAACAGTGCTCTCCATCTGTATGTTGCCTAGGCCCATTTGGAGTACCCTGTTGAATATGGAAGGTGATTCACAGTACCCTTGAGGAAGTCTTGTATGTTTCCACTTCCTATTTCTATATAGAAAGTAAGTCAAGTCCTGTGAGTCTGGGTGTAATGGTATAGAGAAGAATGCATTTTACAAATCTATGACCGTGAAGTAGGCAGCTTCTGTGGGGATGCTACACAAATTTGTAGCTGGATTCTGAACTAAAGGAAATTTTGCTTCTTCAATGTGGTTAAGAGGGCGCAAGTCCTGTATGAAACACCATGACCCCCCCAGTCGCCTTTTTAACAGGGTACACAGCCGTGTTGCATGGTGATTCCAATGGCACTAGGATGCCCTGCTTTACTAGTTCTGCAATGGTCTCATAGATACCCTTTGCCTGTAACGCTCACCTGATTCCCACGGAGGCGCAGGTCTGGCTTCGAGTGCTGATGCTTCTTCAATGGTGAAGCGCAGGACTCTGAAGATGGACAGGAAGGGCCCTCTACTCTGGCTTCTCCGGCTTGCAGGAATATTCCCCTGTGCGTGAAAAGGGAGTATTACCTACTGACTGAGTTATGCTCAAGCCTCCCACTCTCTTCCAACCCTCCACGATACCCTTCCACGATTCCCCATGACGTCTCACCTTAGGGTCTGAAAGGACAAGCTCTCCATCCTGCTTCTGACGCAGGGGCGCGTTGAACCCAGTTACTTCACTGGATTGAGGTTGGATGGGAGTTCAGGTAAGCTTGATTATACTGGTAAGGCGCTGTACAAGTTCTGTTGCAAGTTCAAAAGTTCAAGCTTTAAATAATAATGTTCATTGTCTTTTTTCAGGTGATGAATGAAGATTCGTGCGTGAGTTGCTGATCGGGTGTGGTTTAAATAGCTTTGGAAGAAGTTCCAAGTGTGTATCCTTCCTCCGATCAGGTATGTATCCTTCCCCGACCACACCCGGGTGGAAAGTAGTCCCACAGGTAAAGTAGTTCCTATTCAGGCCTCAAGAGGGCCTGGATGTGGCAGCATGGTCTGCATCAGGTAAGTGCACATTAAAACACTTGAACACATGTCTAGCTTTATGAGCCTGGCGCCTAAGGCGCCAGGACAGAGGTCCAACATGAGCCTGGCACCTAAGGCGCCAGGACTGCGTCCAAAGGGCCCCAGCTTGGGCCCGCTGGCACTCCCCTGGGGGAAATGATACCTGCCTCTGGGGTTGCTGGGTCGGACCTGGCTCCTTGGAGGTAGGCATCATGACATTGCCTGCCTTTCTCAATAGTGGGTACTACCTAACTCTTGGTAAGATGGCTCCTGGCTTCAGCTTTATTTTCACTTCTCCTATCCCTTTCAGAAGCCCCACATTATAGGGACTTGTGGTCCATAAGATGCTGGAGACCTTTGCCAAGTCCTCCTCGAGAAAAGTCGGTGGTGCTTTCAGCGCCATTCTCTGTGGTACCTCTCTAATGTATTCTCGCCCGATATGTGACGATCACTTCGAACACCATCTCGTGATCTGATCTGTTGTCTTTGAATAGTTCTTCGTCTGCAACTGTGGTCAACCTGTATCCTTATGCCACGATGATGTCTGCTCACCACGGTCGCCCTGTGTCATCTGTCCCATGCACTGTTATCCAGTCATCCCCCACTATTACTGCCTCTAATTCTAGTTGCACTATTGTCTCATCTAATGGTATTTCTGGCCTGAATAAGTACTCATTTGGGAGGTGCCACATTTTGCCCTGAATTCCTGGGAGCTATGCTATTATTTCAGTACCATATTGGAACAGGTCCTCGTCTACTGGCACTCCCCCCTCTATACCTTCTATCCACAATATGCTTGAATAATCTCCCTCACATTTAGAAGGTATACCCCTGGTGTAGCACACTCTATCCCCTTGTCGGTGAATGAAATGGCCACGTTAAGCCTTCTCATGATATCTCTCCCCAGTTTGTTTATGGGTGTCTGTCAAGAATAAAGTAGGGGCAGAGCTAAATCGTGCTCCCCTATGGCAACTGCAATATCGTCTGTAAATGGAACTAATTCCGTCACCCCTGAGAACCCTTGAGCATTCATGGCATCGCCTGACATACTATATTTCCCCTCCCGGATGCAGGATCTAGTCGCCCCTTCTACAAGAAAGAAAAAGGTCTTGTCACCTATTGTCACCCCTATGTGTGGTTCCTCCGCAGGGTTGGGTGTAATCAATAGGATGGAACACATCAATTCCGTCTGTGGGCTGTCCTATTGACGGTATAATGACATTCAATTTCCCAAGAATGGGTTGCCCCCCACTACAGTGACCCCCCTAATTTCCTTACGGGAGTCATCATGGAGTCTGTGTATGCCACTGTCCAGTTGTGGTTTGTGCACTGTTCTGCATCTGCAGTATTTGCTGTGCTGTATATAATTGCTATGTGTTGCCCTGCATCTGCAGTGCCTGCGAATACTGCTGCATGGGCACCTGCATTTGTGGGGGTATGCGTTTGGTGCCTGTCCTTGTTGTTGCGTCTGGTCTTGGGCATATAACTCATTCTGTTCTGCTGCGTATGCTGGCTGATATTAGTAATGCTGACTGGTATTGCGTTCCCCATTCTGTTGCTTCCCTCCTCTGCACCTACATACCCTTCAGATATGTCCCATTTGTCCACACACCCAGCACTGGGGCGGTTCTCTCACTTGCCTCTGAGAGACTCCAGGGAAACCATCTGGACCCTGCTGCATTGGTTGTCCGTATCCCCGATACTCTCCTGGAAATCCCACTCGGTTCTGTTGTATTTGTTGCCCATACCTGCGTCCCCTTGGTGGACCCCTCTTCCTTGAAACCCATGCTGCACATCCCCCTGCCCCATTAACCCACCTCCCTGCCCCTTGTCCTCACATGCTTGTTAATACTGCCCCTTCCATGGCGTATTGAGATAGCTTCGTCTGTACTAACTTTGCCTCCTCCCACTTTCTTTCCTTGTGCTTTTTCCTTGTGTTATCTTGCATTAACCTACAATAATATTCTATTGTAAGTTGTATTTTCTGACCATGGTTTTTCTTCCATCCCCACCAGCTTCTTGAGTTGCCTTTGCACCCGTTCTGCCATCCCATAGCATCCACGTTCTCACGTTTCAAGGCGCCAAAGCTTTTGAATAGCCTGAATATATTATAGTGGGTCTTCGCCGTCTCCCATTCTGCGTGCCATAATCGCACTGATATCTGATGTGTCTGGGTACAGCGTCCGCAACTTGGCAGTTAGCAAATTGCGAACCATCGTGTGACGTGTCCTTGGTTGTTACTCTTGGATACCCTGCCTTCCACCATACATCATCAGTGGCCTCTCAGAGGGTCACCACTAATAGAACTTTTACGTCTCCTACAGTTAACTTCAGTCCTGCCGGCATCCTTTCCATCTCGTATATCTACTACCCAACACCCGCGGTCAACGAGGGTAGCCTACACCTCAAGTTTTTCTTGTCTATATGTTTCCATGGTATGTACTGTGGTCACCCCCACTCCTTTATCC
The DNA here is from genome assembly GCF_040938575.1 of Ambystoma mexicanum. Taxonomy (NCBI): domain Eukaryota; kingdom Metazoa; phylum Chordata; class Amphibia; order Caudata; family Ambystomatidae; genus Ambystoma; species Ambystoma mexicanum. The sequence goes on from NC_090921.1 coordinate 1,034,996,482, forward strand.
AGTAGGCCATCTGTGTGAACCCAATCTCCCCTCCCAGTCCTCTTGTCAACTTTATTTCCCCCTCTGCCTTTGGTGGCGGTGAACGCCCTTACCATTTCCCACCTCCTTCGTGCTGTGAGGTCTCCAAGCCTCTGTACATATGGAGTTACACTATTCATCCCTGGGCCGTCATGGTCTCTCATCTTTGTCACCGTGCAATTCCCCTGCTTCTCCCTCTGCTCTCCATTTCGAGCTTCGATCGGTCTTATTCCCTGTCGACTGACGAGGAAGTTGTCCCATCCCCTCGTCCTCACTGCCTGCCAAGTCGTCTTCTGACTCGGTGTCTCCCAGGTCACTACCAAAACTGTCATGGAAGCTTAGTCTCCTCAGTACCTTGCCTCCCTGTGGTCCCCTCCTAGGTTCATCAGATTCCCGCTGTGTCCCCTCAGGGAGGACTCTGCATCAGTTCTGTCTGGCAGCGCAGCTGCCCTTTTATATGTCCTACTGAGATCCTGCTCCGCTTGCCTATCTCTTCCCGCGTTCTCGTCGGATTCAGTTAATCCTTACTTCAGTCTTATTTCTCTTACTGTGTGCTCTTCCTCCTAGTGTTTGCACTCTTTCGAGCTGCTCTAGTTCCCACTTCCCCCTTTCCCTTCTTACTAAAACTTGCTTTTCCTTCTCGTTTTCCTCTCTTTGTCACTATCTCCTTGCGCTCCCTCTTTCTCTTCTTCTCTTTGCTGGTCTCTTCGCACCATCTTGCGCTCCTCCTGCTCTTCCCTTTCTACTTCTTCCATTATCTCTGCCCACTCTTGTGCTTCACTGCTTCCTGTACCACCAGCTACTTCCTTACTTGCCCCTCATTTGTCTTCCCATCTAATTTCAATAATATTTGCCCTCTTACCCACGCATTCAATGCTATTCCTTCCAGCACCTCCTTGGCGCTTGTCTGGGTCTGGCTGCATGCCCCTTTCTGCCCCTCCTCCTTGGTATAGGGTGGCAGTTCGATTGTTGGATTTGTGTACCCATTTGCTGCTTTTAATATCTGTATAGGGTATAATCCCAGTGCTTCTGTGGTAGCCCCTTCAGTCTCATGGTCAGGAGAAGGCGAGGGAGTGGGGGCCGAGGGTGCCGTGGCCGTAGTCTCCTGCTGGCTCAGCATCCACCTTGGCCTCGCTACTTCCCCCTCGTCCTCCTGAAACATCTTCCTGAGTTCGAATACCACCATACGAATGCTTAATTTTTTTGTTTTGTAAGCCTCTTGTATGTGTGTGTAATGATTGCTGCATTTATTTGGAGAAACATCTGCATTGTGGCCATGGCTTAGTCAATTTACCTTCTGTGTTTTTCGTCCATTCTGTGCTATATTTACAAATATTGTCTTTATATCGCGGAAGGGCCTTACATAGGTGCTGTAGGGCCATATCCCCCCGCACTTGCCTTGACACATTGCTTTATACGTACTTAACCTCTAGCCGAGGCTTTCGATACTTCCGTTATTGTACAAACACAAAAATACTTTTGATTCTGTCTCTCTTAATTTCACAAATATCAGTTTGTGTCAATTTTTCCGAGCCTCTCTGGCTCCCAACCAACCTTTCAGGCGTGCTCCGCGCACTGCCTTTGTAGAACTCTCTGCCACCTCAGGCACACCAACCAATTTTGCACATGCGCCTTCCAGTACCGCCACTAAATAGCTTACTCTGTCAATTACAAATCACAAACACCAAATTCTGTACCTTTTTGTGCTGTCCTAGTCCTATGCACAGGCCCTATGGGTGATGTCACTGCTTCACTACATTGGAAAAAGATAGAAATCACCACCAGTGCTCACAACGCTATTGTTTCATCACACAGACAATTTTTACAAACTCGACACATACACACAGCTGTCTTCCTGCCTCCTAACAGGGGATACCAATATTTCTCATGCTCAATCTGTAACTACAGTGTCGCCTTGTAGATAAAACACCTCTGCGAGACTGAACCAGAAGAACACCTTCCGCAATCTAAGCTTACTCCCTTTGCTAAGCCGGGGATACCATCATCCATGACCCGAGCTAAAATAACAATCCACAGGGAATCCAATAGCCATACAACTTTTATCATACGTACCCTTAAGTCAATAGTCTAGGTTATTCGCCAGAACCTTTCACCTCAAGAGTGAATGCTCCCTAACAGCAAACGTGACATCTACCTCTGCTGTTTTCCCTACTATACTTCACACTACTCGACACTACTAAACAATACTCAGCAATACTCGTCACCACCCCATACCCAACATTACTTTACCACCCCCCTCAGTTGCAGTGTGGCTGAGTCAATACTTACACTACGTGATCCACTGACGCTGCTTGGCTACTGGCTCCCCAAAAGTTGCTGCATCACCCTTGTGGTCTGCTGGGCTCCTTAAGGACCGCGTACAGGATATTTTCCAAACTGGCTCCCGACGGCCTCTGCACAGGGGTGACCTCCCGTTGGTCTCACTTATCGTGAGGTGTCTCGCAGCCATCCAGGTGCTGCGACAGAAGAGGTGGCTTATGTCGAACGGGTACAGTGAGCCATTCCTCTGCTACCAACATGTTGACTTAGGTATACCAGAGGGACGGGTGGGTCACACTACAAACTCACCGTTCCAGCTCCCAGGGCCCAAACAACACTCCCCCAGTGCATAGATGGGGGACTCAGCCAAAGGCGAGTTAGAACTGTCATTTTTTTACACAGACATGGATTATACAGGACATTCGAAATCTCCCGGCTCCTAAGCCTGTGTCGGGTCATTTATTTCATTCTGCGTCACAACATGGCGCTTTTCCCCAAAAACCTACGAGAAGACAGGTTTGGGTAGTTGGGGTGGTAGTGCCTATGCACGGCACCTATAGATATTACTTTATTGGTCCTTACATGTCAGGTGGCTTGCCTGCCCCTCCCCCAAGAAATGATCTATTACATTGTTGCAGGGTCGCAGGATTGCCATTGGCCCTTGCCCTCTGCCATCCTCACCTGTATTTCTGTTCCCTGATTGGCTGGAGCTGGTCTCCCCAGGCCTGGGACCCAGCACTGTTCTCAGCGCTTTGTGCACCTTCTCAAGGTGATGAGAAAGACTATGTGTTCCCAATGTAACAGTTAGTGTCACCACTTTTGCCTGTGAGAGTGCCCTCAGCGTTGCAACATTGTTAACAATTCCATTTTTCACTTCATGTGTGTGTTGCTGAGAAATGCTTGTCTTCCCACCGGGGGTGGATGACCATTGTCTGGCTTGGCCGCATCACGTGATTGAGGACCGCGAAATCAAGCTCTCTGGTCTGCAATTTATGAGGATTTATTCTGCTCTTCTGCAGATGGCTCTGTGTCTCCTAACTTCGGAATGTGCTGTTTGTCTCTGACCTTGGCTGCAAGCCCTGGCCTGCTGTTCTGTGCAGCACAGTTCTGCTTTTCTTCGTCTCTCTCGTCCTGTGGCTTGTGGCCCCATGTAACCTCATTATAGTTATAGCACAGGTTAGATACATAGAAATCATAGTATGTTTCCTATAAGTTAGTAATATTCAGTTCTTCCAGGCCTCCTATTTGACCCTGTAGTTTCATAGGGTTAGCTGCGATAAGCATCTGCAAGCTTGCTCTGTATCCCTTCTTTTGCCTTGCGTTCAGCGTTTCTGCACTTAGCTAATGAGAAAAATAATAAAAGCTTTTCACAGAATGTATATGTATCTGTCCTCTATCTACAGAACTGTGTAAGCATGTTCTTCCTGGCAGTATGTGTGTGTTCGTGTAACTTCGTGCATGGCTGCGAGTTTACTTCATGACTAACGTTGCTATATCGTAGTGTCACTAATGACGTCAGCACGATGGTTTTCCGTTATTTGTCAATCTGATCCATCGAGGCGTTTGGATCCAAGATCAGGGTAGCGGCACCTGTATCCATAAAGATGTTGACTGGATATGGTTTGAATGGCTATCTAAGAGAATATCTGTTTGCATATGTGGATGCCACTGGCCCTCCTGGGGGCTGTCCAAACAATGAATTGCTTTGTGCATTCTTGACTCTTTGGGACGTCATGTTGATGGAGGTGAGGAGGGGCATTCCAGGGACCCTCTATTCAGGATATTCTTCCATCAGAATATTCTAAACAAATAGTGTCAGGTTGGATTAAATTAAAGTGCATCGAGAGTATGCTATCTAATAGGGGGCTGGTCTGTCTCTGGATTTATTAAGTGCTACACAGTCTAAGGGATGTAGCAGCCAGTGTGATTCTTGGTTCCTCACACCAGCAAGTACTTCTCCCTCCTTGTTTAGGGTGTGAATCAGACTAAGATAATATAACTATATAGCCGCGCATCACACTGCTGAATCAACAATGGGAATACCTCAGACACTTTTCTAATAAGTATTTTTACTGCCCCTTGCCGAAGTTTTTCCCTCCTGGGCCACAATCCTCTCACCTTTGGTGGCTGGCCCCTGGAAGTTGGCCTGCAATTGGCGATTTGTATTTTCTCCCTTCTTCTGGATCTTGTCTCTGCCAGTATCTCAGATATAGCACTTCACAAGCTCTGAGCTTACTCTCCCCTTTTCTTGGTCTGGTCTCTACCAATGTCTGAGAAGCAGCATTTATTGGCCTGTGGGATTTCTTTGTCCCTTTTTCTGAGGTCTGCTAGCCTTTGGTATATGCCCTGAAGCAGGATTCTGGCATTCTCTCAAATGTCCTCTTCTGACAAGCCCGAACACCTTGCTCCTTCTCATGTGCTCCTTCTCAGCTCCTTCATCCTACAGGTTAAACCCATTCCTGTGACACCGTGCAGAACCTGTATCTTTTTTATATGTTAGCTGATTATCCCAATTGGTCAAATAATCTCTTTTGTGGTCACCCCCCCTTCTCCAATCCTGATCCCCGATTGGTTATTCCCCATAATCAGGTCTCAGTTTTGCAGCCATCTTGAAGTTAGGCAGAAGCAGACCTTTCCGCATACAGTTTTGCCACCAGAGCTAGAGGTCTTTGGCCGTCTCCAGGAAATGCTTGGAAGGCACGGACACTATGCTGGTGAAGTTCATCCATCCCAGGAGGGAGCAGTAGCATTTGTAAGAGGTTCGCTCCTCTGCAAGTTAATCCCCATGTTTTGCTGAAGTTTTCCGATCAAGTACCTCTGGATCTGGCACTTGTGGTGCTACACTGCCTGAACGAAACCTTGTCTGTGTTCGATCTTGCTCACTATCCCATGAGGTCTACCCCCCCCACCCCCCCCCAAATGTATTGGAATGCTGAGGAGCATCTATTTTTAATTTTATTGAGCATTTGTTAGGCACCAATACAACAAAATGGTTTTTCCAAGCGCCCCTAAGAGGGGAGGGAACAAGGGTGTAAAATAATAATGGCAAAAGAAAACAGTACATGTAAATTTGTGGTTCTACTAGGTCTTGTGACCTTCGGACGTGCAAGTGCAGGGAAGGAAGTGCAGGAGGGGAGGGAGGGATCAAGGTAGGGTAAGTGCTAGTGGGGCCCAGAAGGGAAGTGCAGAGGGGAGCCAGAGGAGGGGGGCCCAGGCTAAGTGCAGGGGTGAAGGAACCCAGGGTGGGATGCACAGATCCCAAATAGGGGGCCCACAAGAGCAGTACTCGGGGGGGATGCTGGTGTCAACTCGGCAGAGGCCTGGTAACCTGTGAGATTAATGAAGGTCCAGGCCGCCAGTCTCAGCAGCAGTGGGGTGATTAGCAGAGAAGGGAAAGAGGTGGAGAAAAGCACAGCTTTTAGAGTTTTGCGGATCTTGAGGGAGTCTGACTCAAGTCTAAGAGGGGAAGGGAGGCTGTTCCAAAGAGGCACCAGCCGAAGAGAGAGAACCGCCACCACTCTGTGCTTGGAGAAGCATTTGACAAGCAGAGAGTTGGAGTAAGACAAGTGGAACACCCTGGCAGGGAGGTATTTAGGGAGAGAAAGGTGGAGATAGCGTGGTCCCAGAAAGCCTTGTGGATGATGCAGAGGGTCTTGAATTTGATCCTCGCCGCAACAGGGAGCCAATGGAGAAATCTTAGAGCAGGAGATATGGTCCCTGGGCTTGAGGCCAAGGATAAGATTGCCAGCCCTGTTCTGGATTAGCTGAAGGGGGCGTAGGGAAGAAAGGGGGAGATTGAGTAAGAGGCTGTTGTAGTTGTCCAGCCTAGAAAGGACCAGGGCTCTGGGAACATTGAGCTTATGGGGAAAGGTGAGGAAAGGGAGAATGCCTTTAAGGAGGTAAAGCTGGCAGTGGTCCTTCTTTGCAAGGTCCAGGATGTGAGGGGTGAAGGCGAGAGAGGAGTCCAAGATGATCACAAGGTTTTTGGCCTGATGGGATGGTGAGGGTAGAGAGCCCAAGGAAGGTGGTCAGAGGGCCGGGGAGAAGCAGGGCGCTGGTGTCCCAATGTTATGTTATGTTATGTGCGTGCTTATTACGCGCCGGTAGCCCGCAGGCATCAGGGCGCGGGAAACCAAGAACGTCAGAAACACGATACACCTTATTAAGACAGGTAGAAAACCTAGGGAAACGAAGCTCTAATGCTCATTGAAACAATGAGGTTTTTAGCGATTTCCTAAAACTCTGGTAATTAGCTTCAAGCCGTAATGCCATCGGCAACTTGTTCCAGAGGTCTACTGCTTTCTCCGGGAAAGATTTGCCTTGCCTAAATGTGGACTTAGCCCCATGTCTGTTCAGCGCGCCCCTTTCGGCTGATCTTAGACATCTTCCAGGAGCATAGAAAGAGAAATGTTTTTTGAAGTAGCTAGGGGCCTCTCCATATAGGCATCTGTGAATTATAGTCATAGCCTTGAACCTGACTCTCTCCTCCACTCTTAGCCAGTGTAGTGCTCTTCTCCATATTGACACATGTTCTCTATTATTTATGTTTTTAACTATGCGAACTGCGTCGTTTTGTATGACTTGGCACTTTTGAATCTCCCTTTTTGTGGCTCCTAGCAGGAGAGCATTGCCATAGTCAAGTCGCGACAGGATGATGGCCCTAGCGATTGTCGCAGCATTGACTTCATTAATGAAGGGTCTTATTGCTTTCATAAGTCGTAGATAGTAGGTGTTGTTTTTCTGCAGGTATCTTACCTGTACCTCTGCGCCCACTGAGGCCTCTACCATCATCCCGAGAGTTTTAACATGTGGCAACACCGGGATGTTAGCGTCCTTGATGGTAAAAGACTTATATTCATTCCCTAGTTTGTATCTGGCCTGTCGCGTGCCGAAAATCAGCAGCTCTGTTTTGGTATTATTTAAACACATCCAATGATGTTGCATCCAGTGGTCTATGATGTTATAAACCTCTGAGATTTTAGCTCTATCAGTAGTGTAATCACCAGTGAGTTCAAAGATGAGCTGCGTATCATCAGCGTAATTAGTAAAGAAAACGCCGATGTGTCCCAGGAGTTCGCAGAGGCTTCTCAGATATAGATTAAACAAGAGCGGTGACAGGCTAGCTCCCTGCGGTACTCCGTAATGGATGGGAGCGGCCTTGGAGAAATTAGCACTCCAATCTTTGAGACAGGATGATAACCAAGCCAAAGCCTTAGGGGAACAACCAACAATGTTGGCCAGTGCCTCCTGAAGGAGCTGGTGATCCACCAAATCAAAGGCCGCGCTTAGATTGAGAAGCATGAGAACCCCTGTTTTGCCTTTATCTCTCAGGCCCAATAAGAAGTATCTCCATCTTACTGTCATTAAGAGAGGTCATTAGCCGCACACCATGCCTGAGTAGAGGAAAGACGGAGATGAGAGGGGAGGAAGAGGAGGTAGTAAAGGGAAGGTTGGAGGAAAGCTGTGTTCAACAGCATAACACTGAAAATGAGGTGAGAAGCAGATCAGGTGAGCAAGAGGGGCGAGATAGATATAAAAAAAACATTGGCGATAGGATAGAGCCCTGGAGGATGCCATAGGTGGAGAGAGAAGTGGTGGAGGGGCTGTAAGTAAGGAAAGCGGTTAGCCAATCCAGTGCCCGATACATCATGCCGAGGGTATCACAAAGCCGTTCTATGAGTATAGAATGGTTGATCATGTCAAAGGAGAGATCGAGAAGAATGAGGCCAGCAGGAGAGTTGGAGTCAAGATTTGCGAGCATGTCTTCACAAGTGTTCAGAAGAGCAGTTTCCATGCCTCTGGATGTCAAGAATCCAGATTGATGGTCATGGAGGTAACCAGCGAGTTGTAGAATGTGGTGAGGGTGAAAGAAAGAGTGGGGGAGACCCCGTGCCTACAGACAAAAGAGGAGGATTGAGTAGGTAGGATATAGGCAGGGACCCACTCAGGGTAAATCAGGGCCACTCCACCTCCGTGCTGGTTGGGCCTGGGTTTGGAGAGGATTTTGTAGTCCTTAGGAGAGAGGGTGTCAAGAGCATTGACATAGCTGGCATTAAACCACGTCTTGGTAAGTGTGAGGACATCAAGGGTCTTCAAGAAGGAGATAGATGTCAAAGCAGTATTTGCCTGCAGAGCGAAAGTTCAGAGTAGCTAAGTGAAGCTGATTTCCACCTTCTAAAGCTTTCTGAGGCAGAGTACAGGGGCATGGTACTCCAGTCAGAGGTGGTGGAAAGATTAGAGGAGAGGAGGGGTAGCAGAAAAAGAGAGCAAGTTAATGAGAGAGGGCAGGCGCCGGTCAAGGAGGAGAAGAGTAGGTTGAGAACCTTGGGCCATGACAGTGCCATTGTGGTAGACATAATGATGCACCTAGAGGATGAGAAGTATGCCAAGAGTGCTTCCCATCTAGTGCCACCATTAATGGGTGAAGAGGAGAAAGGGGAGAGAATGGAGACCAGGTGGGGAGTCCATAGGGACAGAAAAGAGGATGTTGGTAATAGTCTGCCTGGAAGTATCATTGATATAGATGTCAGCTATAGGTAGGCCTGGGGTGGAGGCCAGGAGAGCTTTTTTCTTCCAGACTTCGTGAGAGAGGATAGTTGATAGACAGGGGAGATAGAGAGTGCCATGTAGCATGGTTGGGGGAGAGGAGAGAGAAAGACAGGGGAGCTGCACAGTGCAAATAAACTCACCAGGCGGCCTAGCAGGCACAGATGAAGGAGGTGCTTTAAACAAGAAATACACAGGGTATCAGGAATTTTAGGTACCCAGGCTGGGAGAGTGCTAAAATGCAGCGGTAAACAATCAAAACACAGGTTTATAGGCGCCTCTATATTAAACTTTCCAGCAAAGCACTAAAATGCAGCAGAAAACAATCAATGCGCAGATTTAAAAGGCAGCAAGATTAAGGAGTAGAGAGTATGAAGGTAAAAGATAATGGGCCTCATTCCGAATCGGGCGGTAAGGGTTAACGGTCACCGGTAACGAGACCGGTGCCGTTAAACCCTTACCGCCCTATTCCGAGTTCCCTTTGCGGGTTGGAACTTAACACCTGCTTTTTGCAGGCGTTAAAAAACCAACCCGCAAAGGGACCTTGGTGCTAATTACGGCACCGTAATTTACGGTGCCGTAATTAGCACCTCCCCCATTCCCATTGAGCCCTATGGGGCAAAAATGGGAATGGGGAAGGGCCCATGGTGAATGGGGAATTACCGACCCCGCCAACCTTGGAATAGGGCGGTAATTCCGCCATTCACCATGGCGGAGTCGGAATGATAACGGCGTCAACCAAGGCGCTAATAGCGCCTTGGTTAACGCCAGGGTCGGAATGAGGCCCAATGTCCGCTCCATAATAAAGGACATAATGCCACTCTCACTTCTAGGGGGATCTAGTACATCTCCCAAGCTCACATCCAACAAATGCTCAATCAGTGCCCTAGAGAAATGATGGTGCAAAAACCATAACCCTGGCAACTTCACCAACCTCTCTTTCAGCGCCAACCACAGGATTCTAATAACTGAGGCCAAAGCTGCATACAACTCCACCGCCATCATGGCAGCGACTAACAGGAGCAAAGCCATCTTTGAAGTAGTAAAGCATTGTACCAAACTCTCACCTGACCTAGAAGTACCAGCAACTCAAGAAAAATGCGATGAAATCAACAACTTATTAATCGAAAAATAGACAAAATCTGAGAGATCATCGAATCAACCTCCAATAGCATTAGCGCACCCTCCACCCCAGCATGCACACTAACCCACTGGATTCTCTCTTCTCTCTCCTCCAGATCTCCTAAAAAAGATGGCCCCCCTCAAACCTACTTCCAACTCCGATGATATCATCCCAGCCTCCATCATTAAACAATTGATGGGTCCGGCGCTCAACATGCTCTCAAGCACCATCACTGCCTCCCTCACCGAAAGGACATTTTTCCAAGGCTCCATCTTCTCACCAATCCTTGTTAACCTTAACATGGAACCTCTGGGTATTTTCCCCCAAAGATCCCGATATAGCTATCCACCAACAAGCAGATGATACTAGGTTGTACATGAGAGTTAAACTTACCCTATCAAAGACTGAATTCATCCTCATAGGTCCCCCCTACTTAAAAACAACTTGTCCAACACTGGCTCAATGATATGTGCCTAGAAGGATCTGATCCACAACTCTCGGATTCAGCAAAATCCTTAGGCTTCACCATTGACAGTGGCTGTCCTTTCAGAAACCCATAGCGAAGAAGGGCCAAACTGCCTTGTTCCAAATCTCCACCCTTTGCAAAATCAAACCCTTCATTCAGCCACAGGACTTCCACGCTGGACCATAGTGCAAGCTCTAGTCTCGCACATCGATGGGGAAATCCCCTCCACATGGTGTCCCAGCCGCTCACTTGGCTCCTCTAAAAGCAGTCCACCACGCTACAGCACATTTTAAGGGCATGCAGAAATTTGACTGAATGCCCCACCCCCGTCCAATGAAAACTACATTGGATTCCTCTCCAAACCAGAATACGGTTTAAGACTACATATACCATCTACAAAGCAGTCACAAGTAGCAACCAGTAAACCTGCCAGCTATGCTCCACATATCTGGTGACACACGCTCCTTGTGCAGCAAATTGACCAATCAGCTTGAATCACAACTAGTCCTCAAAGAGAGGACCTGCAAACAATCCTTCCCTTGTAATGCACCCGACCTCTGGAACTCTATCCCAGTATTAGCTCTGTTGGGACGAACTCCCAGGTATACCAGAGTGATGCTGGAAGTCCGAGGACTTGGACAGCCCAACTCCCTCCCCCAGTATACACGGAAGACTGAATCATTGGCAAGTTCAAACTGCAGTTTACTACGAATAAAACCAACAGGGATCCATACAAAAACACAGGTGGATTCCAGTGCTTCACGCCGTCTCCTGGCTCACAGGCCAGTTTTACTCTAAAATGACATCATTACTTGGGCCCTTCTCCAAAAACCCATTGGTTTGAGGGATTGGCTATCAGGAGTCTAATAACCTCTATGTGATATTCTACTGGCTCTTACATGTCAGGTTCACTATCTAATACATTGTTGCAGAGTAGTGGGTTTACCATTGGTTCTTGTCCGCCACCATCCACCCCTAGGATACTAAACTGTAATTGGCTAGAACTGATCCCCTGCCCAGGCCTGGGATTCAAATGAGTTATCAGCTCGTGGTGTACCTCGTCAAGGTAATGTGAACGATTATGTGTCTGTATCGTCACCCTTGCCTTATGAGAACATTCTCCTAACGGTAGCAACACTTGTTGCAATCTGCGTCTGGCTGCTGGGACTGGCTTCTCTTTCCCACCATGGAAAACTATCCATTGTTTCATTCGGCTGTACCACATGTTTAGAGACCACACAATCGAGCTCTGCAGCTCCGAATTATGAACATTTATTCAATTTCTCTGCAGCTGGTCCCCTTGTCGTCTGGGTATTGGAATGTGTCTCCATATCTCTTGACCTTGGATGTGGGACTGGCTCACGCTTCTTTCTCTCTGTTCAGCCCGAGTCAGCATTGCTCGTCTCCTGCTCAGTGATTTTAAGGCCTGCTTTAATTTTCCTAAACCGTATAATGCGATTTCTACATTGTCCATGTTGTACTACATTCTCTATGGGATAGCTATGCATGGTTCGATCAGGTTCCATGTATACACTCCTGTATGTCCACGCAACTAGTGGCTTTAAACATCAACAAGCTTGCTCAGCATCTCTTGTGCCTTGTGGTTACTGCATTTGGCTAATGACAAAATAATAAAAAACAATGACAGTATGTATATGTATCTGTCCTCTAACTATAGAACTGTGTCCGCTCAGGTTCTTCATGTATTTGGGTGTGTGTTTGTGTGGTACAGTGTGGACTGCATGTGTGCTTCATGTCTAACGCTGCTATGTCGTGGTGTCTGTAATGATTTCAGTAACATGGCTACTTGGTGCTTAGTCCAGGCTGTCCATATAGGTTTCTTTGACCATGGTCTCAGGCTCATCTCCCACACATGGATAGATTTGTACCACACTTGGACTGTATGGCTGACTGAGAGGGTACCTCTCTGCGCATTTGTCAATCATAGGTGGATTCGGGATTCGTCTGAAATAGAATGGGTGGTTGCAGGCTTTTCTGGCACTCTGTCTTGTCATGAACTTGATGGTGGAGAGGTGGTTTTGGGACCCCAACTCCCTCTTCAGTCCCCCCTCTGGTCGACCTGTTGGCCACACCCTTATACATCAATCCTTTAGCTCTTGGCTGCTATATCCTCACGATTCCTCCAAGGTGTCCGAAATAGTTTGCATGAGCGTCAAAAGTCCATTCCATATAACTGCATACTCCTTTAAGGTTGCACCACACTCACTTCCCTTCATAATACTTTGCATCGAATGGGTTGACCAACTTCATCGCTCCAAGCGGGAACAATTCACATATCGCTATTCTCTCTCAGTGTGTCTCTTTCTGCCACAATCTGGCCCTTTAGTCCTCCTCGGTTCACATCCATCAAAACCTGCATCCCGATAGCTTCCGCTGCCGTCTTCTGGCATTTCGCTATGCATATTTTCACTCTACACATCAACACCCCTGCCAGTATCAGTGCACCCATTATTACCTTTAGTCCATCTGACAGCCATGACGGCATCCATGACAATATATATGCTATCCAGCTCTGGTCCTTTCCTGTCCCCTTAGCTGCTTCTTCTATCTTGGCATGCATCTGGGATAGCTGAAATACTGCTTCTGACAATGTTCCATTGTCAGGTGTGAACGTGCAACAGGAACTCCCAATTATTGTGCAATCTTCTCCCTCTATTGCTGTGAGTAGAGCCAGAACGTATCTATTCTGGAGCGCCACCAACCTCACTGCTCCGAGCTCCTCTTTTATTGCGTTGAACCCATTCACTGTGGAGTTCATCATCACCATCAGCTCCCAACGGGTAATCTGCAGCCACTTTGCATTTGTGAATGCCTGTACGGATGGTATTATTGCAGCAAAGTACATTTGCATCCTGCTGAATAATCTGTGTTCTGCCGGATCTTCATCTAGTGCTGTCTTTGATGCCACTGAGAAGTAATTACCTCCTCTCTTTACTCTGCTCAATTCAGCAGGCTTCCTGCTCTTCCTTATTTGATCCTCGTCCACAAACCTCTTCTTCCTCTTGTTGGTGTCCATCTTTGGGAATTCATCAAGCTTCACATCTTTTCGTGGCACTGCCAACAACGGCATATTGATGTATCACAATGAGCAAATCCCTCCTCAGTTTGTTGGCAGGTTCTTGTATGCCTTTAATCTGCAGGCTCAGTAGTGGTCCATCAGTACTGCTGCGCCTGTCTTCATAGCTGAATGCTTCTCTATGCTTCTGAATCCAACGTTTTTGCCAACTCCCACTTCCCCATTATTCTGGTAACACAGTGCTGGTGTCTTCAGGGGTATTCTCAGCATTGGTCCAGCTTCGTTTTCCACATGTGTCAGTAACTTTGCGCTCGCATCCCACTCCTTCAAGCACTTGTCATTTTCTTTCTGTGCTAAGGTCAGCACCTTGCTCCCCACCACTTCATCCTTCCATCCATCCATCTTCTGTGTATACTTGGCAATACACAAGTATCTGAGGTCTTTCCCAGCATCCAGGCTCTCCCGTTTCCTTCACTCTTGTCCATGGACATGGCAATTCTTTCAGTGTTATAGTATTTGTCTCCCCCTTTTCGGGCCCATCCATGATGTACTGTATTGTTTCGTCCAGCTGCCAATAATTGTTCATCATGTCTGTCTTTATATAATTATCTTCATACGGGAACATTGCTCGGGACATCCACCTCAAGCTTGCCATCTTCCCTTGGAACCTTCCTCGAGTTGTCACCATCAAGAGGTACATCAAGCATTGTGCTCTTGCTGCTGGTATTTCAGTTGCTATGAAAGTTCTGGAGGCACTCATGGCATGTGGGATTAATGAGCAGACATAACGGCTCTCCCCAGTGGTTTCCTTACCTACTTTGGTCATGTGTTTGTACCACATGTTAGACACTAGAGCAGTGTCGGTGAGATACATGTTTACCCCTTTAATTTCTGTGTCAACACCGCACTTAGCTCTCTTTATCGTGTCTGCAGTGCTTTCCTGTCCACCTGATATGGTCGTTCCACCTGTTGGGGTCGGGCTAATGTTATTAGAGGATACAGCGGTAGCACTAGCAACAAATGAAATTCTCCAAAATATAAAAGCAACAACTCCACTTGGAATAAAGAGACAACATGATAATCACATTCTTTATTATTTCACTCATCTTTACCTGTGCTGCCGATCCTTATGCAGCCTGAAGATATAGTTGCCCGCCTGAAATGCACGAAAGAAATGAGTTATTGTTTTAGTATGGCAAGTACGTCTTTAAGCCCAGCATACTAAAGAATCGTTAATGGCAAAAACAAACACTTCTTCTCACACTGTCCTTACTGCTGGGTTTCTCAGTGTGGCGAGAATAGGAGGATCACTGTGTTCGAGTTGTGGGTAGGTTTGGGCCAAATATTCGACAGAGGATAGGTAATACACTCCGGGAGACCATGCTAGGAACCTACTGGGTCTTCTCACAGCGTGGACAAACTGGTTTGAGAAAGTGTCAGGGTGGTAGGCAGTGGGTAACATGAACAATCATCAGCAATTGCATCGGCTTTCTCGTTGAGAGTATGTAGAGAATAAAATAACAAACAGTCAGTACAAGTTGGCCAGAAAAAATACCAAATTACTGGCATGCCAGTGCAACCGTGTCCGTGTTGCACTGCTGCTGGAATCAACGCTTGATTCCGAGTCAGCGGGCATGCGCATACCGGCATGCTGGTGCAGCCATCTCTGGCATGCCAGTAAGGCCCTCCAAACCCCTGATAGCGGCATCATCCATGCCACAGGCACCGGCACCCTACAATCCGTAAGAACGGTACCGTTGATACCGACATCGTAAATACCGGCACCGGAAGTATCGTCATCGCGCCAGAACGGGAAATGCACCGGTGGCCATCTTGAAAAACACAATCCATTGCAATCCTCTGCCTACAGGACCTGGAATTGCAAACTGTGTACCCTGCCAGCAAGAAGATGTCTAAGGCTACCCGTAAAGGCACACCTCGGCTGCGTAAACCCTGTTTTAGCGATGATGAGCTAACCATGCTTTCCAAAGCCCTGGTCCAGCATGTGGATGTCGTGCTCTGTCCAGACATGCGCCGTGGCGCCCAAATAAGGAAGAAAAATATCTTGGAGGAGGTGGCCCAGAAGGTCTTTGCGGTGGGGACAACCCCACGCAGTGTTAAAGACTGCAGACAACAGTGGGACGATCTGCGGCTGCGTGTTGGAAACCTATTGTCAGCAAACTGCAGCCAGGCCCAGGGAACAGGTGATGAAGCAACATCACCCATAAAGCTTGTACGGTGGCAGGAAACCTGCAGCTCTGTAATGGACATGGAGGCCATAGAGGGAGTGGGGCATTCGGAGATGGGAGTCCCATCATCGGACAATGACGGTGAGTGACCCTTAGCATAATACAAAAGTCACCACACATACCTAATACCCCAAGAATAATGTTGGAGTCCAATTGACAAGTAGATGAGAGCAAAAACATGGCCCATCTCCTCCCACCTAAAGTCAGCCCTAACTCAAACCCTACATCTCTGCCACTAAAACACACTACAAACCCCACTGACACAAACCACAAGTCCACAATTGCAAACACAAGCAACATATGCATGCACACACACATATACATCACCGTCGAGATGCAGGCCTCACCACTGTGCCATCTCAATGCATGGTGCACACATCTCCACTACCGACTGCACACTTGCTTGAGACACAACCAAACAGCACATGGCACACAGCCCCTGAGGCATGGCTACAGCACGCAAGCCACCACACACCTGTAGGCCATCAAACAGACACCATAGACATCATGGCTGCACCAGAAGGATGCCCAAACAATATACCCCCCCAATTCCTGTAAGCACCATGGCCGCCCCTCCAACATGCACACGACAATGCATATGAATCAAAATGTACTAACATCGATGTATGTAGGATGTACGTTCACCCATGTCTGATGCCCTGCCTCTCTGTCCACCACAGGCACGGAATCAGACAGCGATGCGGAATACACTGCAACAACCAAAAAAACACCTGCACGCATGAGCAGAAGGGATGATGACACCACCAGGCTGTCAATGTCAAGGGCTTTCCCAAGGAAAACCACTGCCCCCAAACCACAGTCCACCAGCCAACAGGGCGCACAGGCCAGAGACTAAGAGGAGCAGCTAGCTCTGAAACATAGTCAGGAGCCCCAGCCCAGACACATTGGTGCCATCAAGGCACGCATGCCAAAAGGCACACTGGCCCCAAAGGTCACAGCCAGGAAAACTCTGGCCCCCCAGCAGACATCTCATGTGGAGGAGGATGCATCACCAGCGGCCAGTGATGTCGAGGGGCCGCAGTCAACGGCCACGAGTGACATGGGTGAGGCGGCACAATCCACCCTACATAGCGTGGAGGAGCACGAGGAACAGGATGAGGCGGACACAGCAGGCTACTGCATGTCGAAGGACATGTAACACACACCAACCATGCTGCACACACCACAGTACTCTATGGGACATGGATCTGGTGGACGCAGTTCTGCGGAGATGACTGTAAATTAGAGAAGCCCTGGAAGAAGTCACCCACCACCTCCTGTGCAACCACCAGCTGCGGAATCCCTCCGGGACTTGGAGGTGCATTAACCCGCATGGAGGAGCGTCAGCAGGCCATGCAGATTATGGTTAGACAATACATAGCGGAAGGTGAAGCCACAACCAAGGCCACGCAAGATAACACCAAGACAATAAGCCGTGCCGTCTACTGTGTGGTCTGGCGCATGCGTGAGGGCATGGCAGCAATGAGAGAGGCTGTCACACAGTTAGTGGCCACCATGGCCCAACATCGCGCTGCAGAGCCCGACCCACAACCCCCCGCTCCCCTCGACCAGCTCAACACTGGCAAGTTCTACTCAGACAAGCCCGGTGCGCAGGTCAATGCGCTGTCTGCGCCAGCCAGATAAACAACCCCCTCAGTAGCCTGAAACAGTTAAACTTCAAATGGGTGCAGGGGGTGGGGGGCGTGGGTGTGTTGGGAGGAGGGGGCTGGGGGCATGGGCATGTGGGGGTGTTGGGGGAGGGGGGTGATTAGCGTGGATGTGGGGTTTTTAGGGGGGATAAGTGTTGGGGGAGTGGGTGGGTGTGTATGTGGGGATGGTGGGGGGTAGTTTATTGCATATTGAGGGGTTCCTGTGAAGAGGTAAAATCGAGCTCAAACTCCTGCCCCCTCACCCCAGGCACATCGACAGAAAGAACAGCAGGAAGAATAAGGAGCGCACTTATCATTTGAACCAGGCCCCAGCGCACCCATGGGTGACAAATATGCTGAAAGACACTCACTTCACCAACAGTGCAACCTATATACTACATTAGCCTCAATGCAGCAATAGCAGAATGTACAAAACACAAGAATTCCTGTTTAAAGGCTTGCAGATGCTCATATGAATTAACATAATCCAATGACACAGTGTAAAGCCATGTTTTAGGAAAATTACAGCCAGCTGCATTTGTCTCACTGAACACCAGCCGCAGTGGGGATTTGTGCTGACTTCAGCAATGCGCCTCGCAAACCCAGGAGCAGCCAAGGTCTTACAGTAAAATAAGATTCCTTTCCTTGAACGACAGTGAACTCTGGCAGACAAGCATTTTTAATTCTTCACAAATACGAGTATGCCAGAGCAGAACATCCAGAGCCCAGTGTTCTTTCCCTGGGAATGAAAGACATTTTCGCAAAGACCCACACATCATTTGAAACATAATTGTAACAAGAATGGCTCAGCTCTGGCCAATGAACGCTGAGGGCCCAGGGGCGAAAAGCATGTTCCAGCTAAAACTAATGGGAACAAATTCAGAATGCAACAATTTTAGAATTAGGTAATGGGGGTGGCGCAGTTAAACCAGCCCACTGACGCCAAAGTCCTAATGTCCAATGATCAGGCTTCCTATAAGGGCTCCATAGGTAACCTATCACTTAGCAGCCAATCACAGGATGAGATAGGTTTCTGGGAGCTGGTCCAATTCTGTGATGTCAGCCTGCAGTGTTACAAAGCTGGCTTGCAAGCCAGCCCCGGGGGAGACGGTGCCTGGATTTTCACTGTCCGCGAAGCTCTCTGTGTGGTTTTGTTTTTTGCTGGCCAGAAATAAACACAGTTTGGAACATGTTGCTGCTTGCTTAGGACTCTGCTGCATTTCTATGGGCAAAATGGGAGGTGTTGGGGCCTCCCATAGCTGGGACCCCCAGAAGCCCTGGTGGGGGTCCAACTTCTCCCCAACACCTGTTCACTGTACATAGTTCTGAATCATTTAATACACCTGGTGTGCATGAGAACAACATGTGACTGGGCATTGCTTATTGAGTGTGTGTCAATTTATTTCTTAACAGTGCTCAGTGTCCCCCATTGCAAGTGCCTTGTGTAACCCAGTCCATCAAAAGTAATGTGCAATCAAACTTGGCATACTACACGTCATTCATTCACATTGTGCCGTGGTCGATATGCATCTTCTCCACCATCATCCTCCCCTTCTGGTGGGATCTGGTCTGTGTCAGGGGGCACAGGTACGTTGCGCCGGATGCACATGTTGTGCAACATGGCACCTGCCAACACTATCTTGCCCACCTCCTCAGACCTGTATATGAGTGCCCCACCCGACCTGCTGTGGCAGCGGAAAAAGGCCTTTAACAGGCCAAAAGTCTGCTCAATCATGACACGAGTGCGTGCATGTGCACGTTTGTAGTCCTCTTCGTGCCTGTTGACAGGTTGCCTGATGGGGGTCAGGAGCCATGGCTTCAGGGGATACCCGGCATCACCTGCACAGGAGCAATGGAAAGTGTATTTGTGAACATTGTTGTCATTCCTTGTGTGCAATGCCTGCACAGTGTTCATGGTCACATGCCACAGATTCATCATGACTGCACTTGACATTTCCTCATAATGAGACCCAGGTAAGTGCACTTAGGGATCACCCATGCTTGGGGGTATGTGTGCCATTCACGTCTAAGGGATCTTTCCATCAGGTGAGGCACTCACACAAATGAGTTGATAATGACCATCATCTGCCGACATCTGATGGGTGTGATGCATTTGAAATGTGTACTATACATGTGGAATGCATCATGACATATTTGCCTGATGTGCCTCATGATACACTGTGGTTTGGTAATCACGTTCACGACTACTTGACGTCACCATGTACTTGTCCATCACTGCCTTCCCCCCCATATGACCAAGGCCCAATGGCAATGGTGGTATGGTCTGCCAGTGACGGCAAACATTTCTGTGAGGGGGCTGGGTGTGTACTGACATGGTAGAGCAGAGGTACTGTGGATGGGTCCTACGCCACTCACTCATATGTTTGTGGTGGTAACTCATCAGTGATCACATACGTTTCCTTGCTTGCATCATTGCAATTGTAAGTGTTCCTTAGAGATGCCTGGGCCGGTATACTGGTCTGCAGTGTACCTGCGGGGTGGGTGCAGTGACAGAGATTTCCATGTGTGGTAGTTGGATTTGCCCCAGACATGGCTGCATGTCCCGTGATGGACTTTGCTCCGCTCATGTATTCCAGGCATTGTGCCTGCAGGGTGGTGCTTCGTGGTACCCGTGGTTCATCATGTCCGATGTTGTGCAAGGTGCATGTGCTGGGGTGGGCACTGTGTTTGTTGCTTGCATTTACGTACAGCTGTGTAGGTATGCCACATCTGCATCTATTGACTGTGTCGTACATTCTGTCGAGGTGATTGGGATCACAGTTTTGCCACCCAGGTCGCTGTGTCCCCCCCCCTGGTAAAACCCCTCACACCCCAGCCAGCAGACAGGTTGCCTATGCTTGTGCCCCCCCAGGCAACGCCCCTCATTGCCCTGTTGTTGGACTTACCCAGAAGCCAGGTATGTTGTGCAGCGCGTCGTGCCATGTAGCGGGGAAGCCTGGAGAAGCTCAGCACCATGGAATCGTGCGTGGATCCTGGGAATCGTGCACAGCAATGCGTGATTAATTGTCTTGCATCGCACACCATCTGGACATTCAGGGAATGGCAGAGCTTCCTGTTGTGGTACACTACCTCCTCGGCATGCCGAACTACCAGCTCCACATGGGTGCAGTTGATGGCACCAATTGCTTTAGGCAGGGCTGCCAGTGCATAGAATGCTATTTTGGTAACATTCACCTCCTCTACAGTCGGCTGTAAATATATGTGGTCCCTTCCATGTTTCAGGAGGGCATCTAGCACCTGGTTGAGCACACGGGAGAAACATGGTTGTGAGATGCCATAGTGTGCTGGTAGGTGCCTGTGGCAAGGAAGTGCAGCACAGACACTACCTTCAGCAAAGGGGGATGCCTGGCCGGATGTTAATGAGGCTTACCAGGTCGTCATGGATGCACTATTCTGCATATGGTGTCCCTGTCCAGGCGGTACAGGGTGTGGAGCTGTGCAGGGGTTAGGTCAAATGGACTGGCCCTTAAGCGAGGTATTGGTGGCTGCCTGCAGGGTACAACTGCCTGTCCTGGTGGTATGTGCTGGCCCTGTCTCACCCCCCTTCACCTCCTGTGCCTCCGCTGCATTCCCTGGTTCAATGCCTGCTGGAGTAGCACCAGTGCAGGTGGATCTGCATGATTTTTTCCGTCATGCGAAACTACATTTCAAAACCCTACACCCCCACAACGCACCCCCGCCCACACCCACAACACACCCCCACCCACACCCTCAACACACCCCCACCCACGCCACCAACATAACCAAACACTACTTACCTTTTAAGACACCTTGTGTCCTTACGGCGCCAGTTCACTTTCACTTCCGTGATCAGGAACCGGCACTCTAGGGTCCTTTTCTTTTTTCAGGCAGCTGCAGGGGTTTCCCACGCAACCCACGCTCACTATACTGTAAAGTATAGTGAGCGGGGTGTTGCAGGGGACACGCCCGCTGTCCCCGTTTTTATTTTTTATTAGCAGATTGCTATTAACGGCTGCCCAGCGATGCCAGTGTTAACTGCATCATGGTACCCGTTCTTACCGAAGTGCATGCCCGTGAACCTCGTAATGTCCACTTGCTTACGGCATGTTGTTGTTACTGGCACGGCTGCCACGTGCCCGCGCCCATTCCAGGTAGGTGATACCCGGTCACAACGGGTCCCTGCAGATGCCAGTAACACCGGCATCGCGGGTCATAATGCACCAGTCCGGTAAACGACATCAGTATTCCCTTACCGATATCATTATTACCGGACCGCCAACCTTGTAATGAGGCCCATTGTATCCTCACTGTAGTCCCTAAATCTGCTGCCATTGAGCGAGTAACCATTGGGTGTCCTCCACTCAGCAGTCTAAGTACAGAATTGTTTGTTTGCTGTTCTTGCTGCTGATCGTTGGTCCTGTTGAACTTGTTGCCAGGTGCTTTGCAGGGCTTGATGTTGGAAAGGTGGTTCCAGACCGTCTTCCCCTCAAGCCTGACAGCATGGCCTGCCACCTTTTCCAGTGTGAGAACCAATAAATCTTGGTGCGCTGCACCGGAGGATGAAATTCTGCAACAACACTAACTCCCCCACATTCACTTGTCTTTTGAGTTCTGAGTCTTTTGGTCCTTTGTCGCAGTTGCTCTCTCCGCTGTCTTCTAGGCCCCCCCCGTAGTCATATCTGGTGAGAGATAAAAGAGGCACTAGTAATCAAGGAAGTAATGTACTCATACATTTCTCGTCCCAACACATCTGCACTACTCACAGTCTTTCAGGGCTCTAGTGGGAGGAGCCAGGGGGAGCTGCATGCGCCTTCCTGTCATTACCTCATGGGGCGTTAAATGGTGGTTGGACCCAGGCTTATTGCGCAATACAAGCAATGCAAGAGGTAAGCAGTGCAACCAACTTTTCTTTGTGTTCTGTTGTGTTTTAGCTGTGGCTTTCTGCAGGAGACCGTTCAGGTGTTCACACATCCCATTTGCTTGTGGGTGGTACACACAGGTGAACTTATGTTGAATGCCCAGCAATGTGGTGATGTGCTGGAACATTTCATTGGCGAAGTGAGGACTGCCGTCAGACCGCAGGACCTCACACACACCCCAACTTGGGAATACCTCTCTGACCAAAGATTTAGCCGCTCAGAGCGTCAGAATGCGAACAGCGATCTGCCTCAATCCACCTGGAGAATGAGCATACAACCGCTATCATGTAGCGGTATCCTTGGCACACTTTTATCATGTCAACATAATCGACATGTAAATGCTGGAATGGGCCTACTGGCCGAGGTATGGCTACTCTCACAACTCTCAAGGTATGCCCTGCTGTATATTGCTTGCATGTCAAACAGTTACTTACAAATTCAGCCACGTGTTCTGCCAAATTAGGACAGAACCCCGTTTCTCCAATATGGGCAGTAATTACTTTTTTTCCCTGTGTGTTTTGGGTGGTGCAATTGTGTCAGTGCAGTGTTCAATAATGCTAGTGGCATGCACACTTTCTCAGTGTTATTCTGCCACCATAAGGCATCTTTTGGAGATGCTGTACATCCCCTTTTAGTCCACAATTCTTTTTCCTCCCTGGGTGCAGCTCCCTGCAGTTCCATAATCTGCGTTTCTGGCAATGCATTGTACCCTTCCTTCAGCACCATGTTGCTGGCATAATCTCGAGCATTTGAGGCTGTCTCCATTTCTAATAGTTCTCCGAAATATGCTGTGAATTTTGCTTTAAAGTGTGCTGCTTCGTTCCCCCTTGAGATAGGATCCCCCCTCGAGTGTGTGCCTGGCACTTCACTATTGCTATCTGCGTAGGGTAATGAACAACATCAATCAATCTACCCTGCCGCTTGCTGCAAAGGCAATACCGTCCTCAACAAGAAGAGAGCTCATATCCAAGCCCGTGTCTCTGCGGCATCTAACAACTCGGCTGAAGTCTTTAAAATCTGCAAGGAACTGGCCAATCCTGCCGCAGTCTCTACCTCCTCTGTCCCTTCCCAGGCCTTCAGCACGGCACTGGCTTCCCACTTCATCTCTAAAACTCAGGACATCCTGTCCTCACTCTCCTCCTTTCGCTTCCCTCCCGCTATTCCCTGCTCTTCCTCTGGCCCTTCTGCAGCCACCCCTCCTCCCTCCTCCTCTGCCTTTCCCCTTTTCTCTGCAGGCGAGGTTTCTAGACAAGTCCGATCTATGAAAGTCTCGTCGAAACAGGTTCACCCCTGTTCCTCCAAAACCATCAAGGACCACATCGACTTCCTGGCTCCTGCCCTGGCTGATTTCTGCAATCACTCCTTTGCCACTG
Source organism: Ambystoma mexicanum (assembly GCF_040938575.1). Lineage (NCBI taxonomy): Eukaryota > Metazoa > Chordata > Amphibia > Caudata > Ambystomatidae > Ambystoma > Ambystoma mexicanum. The sequence goes on from NC_090921.1 coordinate 1,035,020,124, forward strand.
GAGTCTTCCCCCCCCCTGAAGCACTCTCTTGTGCACCCTCTTCTTAAGAAACCCTCTGCCGACTGCTCCTGCCCAGCTAATGATCACCCAATCTCCATCACTCCCTTCCTGGGCAAGCTCCTGGAGAAACTGGCAATCTCCCAGCTCAATCTCCACACTGAATCTGTTGGTTGTCTTCATGACCATCAGTCTGGCTTCAGAGCTGCCAGAAGCACGGAAACTGCTCTCCTGAACATCCGTGAAGACCTGCTCACTAACCTTGACTCTTAACACCCTGTGCGTTCTCATCTTGCTTGATCTCTCTTCTGCCTTTGACATTGTCAAACATGCCATCCTGCACAACCGTCTCCGTGATAACCTGGGTATCACTGGTCTGGCTCTGGTGTGGCTGACTTCTTTCCTCTCCAACCGACCCTCCCAGGTCCAACTTGGGTCCTTCCTCTCTGACATCTTTTTCTCTACCTGTGGTGTCCCCCAGGGATCTAACCTCTCTCCCTGGCTGTTCAACCAATACCTGGCACTCCTTGCAAACCGCATCGCCGCTCTTTGTCCAAACCTTCAGTGCAATGCGGATGATACCCAGCTCATTCTCAGGCTACCCTCGGTCTCCTCCTCTCCTTCCCTCATCTCTGACTGTCTGTCTGTCTGCCATCCAGGAGTGGTGTGGCACCAATGACCTCTGCCTTAATGCCAGTAAGACTGAGATTCTGCTCATCGACACACCCACTTCCTCCTTCCCTGAAGCTCTCTGGCCGGCCTCTCTTGGCCCTCTTCCTACTCCCACCTGCAAGGCTAAAAACCTCGGGTCATCTTCGACTCTGCACTCTCCTTCTCCCCTCACATCTCTGACGTCTCTAAGAAGTCACACTACCAGCTGCACCTCCTCAGAGGTTTTCTTCTTTTCCTCTCCTTCCCCCAGAAGCTCACTTTCTCCAGAGTCTTGGTCCGCTCTAGGCTGGACTATTTTAACAGCCTCTATCTAAATCTGCCTGCCTCTACTCTCCGCCCTCTGCAACTTATCCAGAACAGGACTGTGAGACTTGTCCTTGGCCTTAAGCCCAGGGATCGTATCTCTCCAGGACTGAAATCTCTGCACTGGCTCCCAGTGGCTGCGAGGATTAAGTTCAAAACCCTCTGCATTGTACAGAAGGCCTTCTGGGGTCGCAATACCTTCAACTCTCTCTTCCTAAATATCTTCCTTCTCGAGCTTGTCGCTCATCCACCTCCAACTCCCTCAGGGTCAGTCGCTTCTCCAAGCAACGAGTTGGTGTCAGATCCCTCTCTTCGGCAGGGGCCTCTCTCTGGAACAGCCTTCCTGCCTCCCTGAAACTCGAGGAGAACCATATCCGGTTCTCGAAGCACCTCAAAACCTTTCTCTTTGCTTCTGCTTTCTCTTCCCCTCTCCCCTGCTGAATTCCAGACTAAAACTGCACTGGTTACCTGGCCACCCTTTCTGATCTCTGGCCCAGGACCCGTCAATTGCCCACCTGCACTGCCTCCCTGGCTACCCCTGCACCTGGGGACCGTTTTCTGTATCCCTACAGTCCCCCTACCAGCACTTATGTCTGCACTTCCTTGCACTTGCTACCAGCTGGCCGTTTTATTTATCTTATTTATTCCACTTTCCCATGTACTGCACTTTCCCCTCTCCCTTCCCCCACACACTTTTCCTTTTCCCCCTTACATTGCACTTGCGCGATCTGATTGACACCTGGCCTAGTAGGATCGTTGTCTGTCCTTCCTTTGTTCCCCCCTTGCCTCGTCGCGCCTTGAAACACTTGTGTATAGGCGCGTTATAAATGCCATATCATATCATATACCCAATAGTAGTGCGTGTTGCACTGGGGTACCATCTGCCCTCCTGTACCCTCCCCTTGCCCATCGTGCCAATCCTGAGGGTACTGTTGACTTCATGTAGGCGGAGTCGAGTATACTGTCACTTTCTTTTCTTTGCTGTGCTCCAGTGCTAGTATTAGAGCCACTAGTTCTACTGCTTGTGCTGAATAACGAGATGGTATTCGCACACTGGCCACTACCTCACTTGTACCATCTTCTCTCAACCTAACCACTGCAGTTCCTGTATGCCTGACCCCATCTTTCTGGTCAGTTGACGATCCATCAATGGTCCATACGTCTCCCCCCTCAAGTGCGTCCTCATGTACCTTGCCGGTGTCACTGAACATATGTATGTTTTCTGTACAGTTGTGTGTATAGTCACATTCTTGTAGGACGTCTGCTAGAAAGATTGCGGGGTTGACTAATCTGCACCTCACTATCTTCAGAGATTCATTTGATAGTATCACTTTGTACCATGATGCTCTTTGTGTCGTCAGTGTGCTCTTTGGCTTCTGCAGTATTGCGAAGAGGGTGTGCGCCACGTAAAGCGTGGTAGTGCACCCCATGACAATTGCTGCTGACTTCTCCACCGCGAATGCGGCAGCAGCCAAAGCTTGTCCGCACTGATAATGTCCTCTCATTACTGGATAAAGCTTCCCACTGTAGCAAGCTATGGGTTTGTGTCCCAAACTTATTTTCTGTGTCAGTACTGCTTTCATCATCACACCATCAGTGTGTGAGAATAGAAAAAAAAATCATTTTTGTAGTCTGGGATCCCTAACACTGGGGCTGTGCATATTTCCTCCTTCAGCATGTCAAAAGTATCAGTTATCTCTGTAGTCCATATCAGTGTCTTTTGTCCCTTCTGTGCTTCCTTCAGAACGCCCAGTAGAGGACTTCTGTATGTACTGTAGTCAAAGACCCACGCTCTGCAGTAGTTTCACAACCTTAAGAACTGCTGCATTTCTCTTACTGTCGTGGGCTTAGCTATCTTGCGTATTGTCTAAGCCCTTTCTGGGGTAATCTGTCGGCCATTTTGGGAGATTGTCTGTCCAATGTACAGCACTTCCTTCTGACAGTACTGTAGCTTGGCCTTGTCCACCTTGTATCCCTTGTCAGCCAACACTGTCAACATATGTTCTCAGTCCTTCCTACACTGATCTTCTGTCTTGCTGCAAATCAAAATGCCATCTACGTACTGCAACACTGTGCTCTCCATCTGTATATTGCACATGTCCATCAGTATCATGATCTCTGTTAAAGATAGATGGTGACTCTCAGTACCCTTGAGGAAGTGTTGTATGTTTCCACTTCCTGTTTCTATACATAAAGGAAGTCAAATCTTGTGAGTCTGGATGTAATAGTACTGAGAAGAATGCGTTCTTCAAGTCAATGGCCCTCATTACAACACCGGCGCTAAACCAAGGCACTATTAGCACCATGGTTGTTGCCGGTGTTGTAACGGGTTCGCCATGGTTCAATGGGGAATTACCACCCCATTCCAAGGTTGGCGGGGCGGTAATTCCCCATTGAACCATGGCCCTTCCCCATTCCCATTTTCGCCGCATAGGGCTCTATGGGAATGGGGAAGGCGCTAAGTACGGTACCGCAAATTGCGGTACCGTACTTTGCACCAAGGTCCCTTTGCGGGTCCCTACTTTAACGGCTGGTGTAGACCAGCCGTTAAGGTCGAGTCCCGCAAAGGGACCTCGTAGTAAGGCGCTAAGTGTTTAACGGCACCGCAGCCTTTTACAGCGCCGTTAAACACTTAGCGCCAGGGTCGTAATGAGGCCCAATGACTGTGAAGCAGGCAGCTTTCCGGAATGCTGCATAGGATTGTCGCTGGATTTGCAACCAGAGGATACTCTGCTTCTACAATGTGGTTAAGAGGTCTTAAATCCTTTCTCACTGGGTACACCGCTCTGTTACATGGGGATTCTGCTGGCACAAGAATGTCTCTATTAGTGCTGCAATGGTCTCATAAATGCCCTCATCTGCCTCTTTTGTGAGTGGGTACTGTTTCACTCTTGGTAAAATTGTTCCCGGTTTCAGTTTTATCTTCACTCCCCCAATGCTCCGTAAGATCCCCTCATCATAGGGACTCGTTGTTCATAGGGTGCTGGGCACCTTGGCCAGATCCTCCTCACAGAATGGGGGTGGTGCTTCCAGTGCCATTGCCATCTTCTGTGGTACTTCCCTGCAGGGTCGGACTGGGACAAGAAATAGGCCCGGACACCCAAGAAAAAGTTGCCTACCCCTAGCCTCACAAAAGTGGCCCACCCCTCACCTCACCTCAAGACCCTTGACCTCTGATGACATAACCGGAAGTGATATCATTTGACCCCACCAGAAAGTGACATCCCGGGAAGCGATGAAACATGACCTTTCACCCCTTGACAAAACAGGAAGTGGCATCAAATAGCATTGTTCCTAAGTACACTACGAAAAATATGGTTATGATTTCACTAATGTGATATACATTTCATACAAGAATGGATCACCATATTTATCATTAATATCTGTGTGTATAGATCCAAATTGTCAAATTACTGTGAATACACGCAGACGGCCAAGTGATATGTTATTGTATAGCACCTATGCTTAAGCTCTTTTTTATAGAACAAATATGCACACAATATCACCCAACCTGTGTTGGTACTCATTTATCGACCTCAGAAGGAAGAATGGCTGAAAAGGCCTTGCTGGGATTCGAACCTGCAGATCACACACACATCACAGCAGTGAAGGCTCAACCCACTGAGCTATCATATCGGCTATAGTTTTTATATAGTTGGAATTTTTTTCCAATTTGTATTTTCTTTTCTTCTCCAAACCGGCCCAGGTGTGGCCAGAAACCGGCCTCCAGGGACTACACATTATTTCGGCGCGGCCACGGGCCAAGTGGCTGATGGGCCAATCCAACCCTGATTCCCTGTAGGATATCCTTAACCAGTATATCACACTCATCTCGAACACCATCTCTGTCTCTAACCTCTCTTCCCTGAATAGCTCTTCGTCTGTCACTGTGGTCAACCTGCATCCTTCTGCCCCTGTGATCACTGCTTTCCATGCTCGTCCTGTGTCGTCCATCCCATGTACTGCTATCCAGTACCCTCTCGCCATCACTGCCTCAATTTCTATTAGCACTATGGTTCCCTGTTCCTCATCTAATGGTATCTCGGGTCTGAACAGATACTCATTTGGAAGGCGCCACAGCTTCCCTGCAATCCCTGGGAGCCACACAATAGCAATGTCAGTCCCATACTAGAACATCTCCTCATCCACAGGTACCCCCCCCCCCCTTTACCCTCCGTCCACAATAGGCTTGAATGATCTCCCTTACATTGAGCATGTGTATTCCTGGTGTGAAGCGCACTATTGCCTTGTCTGTGAATGAAACAGTCATAATCAGTCTGCTCATAATGTCTTGTCCCGATATGTGTACAGGTGTCCGTCGAGAGTAGAGTAAAGGCAGAGATAGATTATGTTCTCCTATAGAAAGTGAGATATAGTCTGTAAAAGGAACCACTTCCCGAGCCCCAGAGAATCCTCGAGTGTTCATGGCATCACCTGACAATTTAAATGCTCCTTCCCGAATGCAGGACCTAGTTGCCCCTGTGTCTACAAGAAAGGAAAAAGTCTTGTCACCTATCGCCACCACTATGCGAGGTTCCTCTGCAAGGTCGGGTGCAATCGACATGGAACACATCATGTCTATCTGTGGGCTGTCCTATTGGAGGGTATAAGGACATCCCATTCCCATTAAAGGTGTTATTCCCCACCATGGTAACTCCTCCCAGTTGTGTAACGGGAACCATTGCCATGGAGTCCAGGTGTGCTGCTGCGTCATTGTTCTTTATTTGTGCCAACTGCTGTATGTTCCCGCAAGCCTGTGGTGCTTGCAAATACTGTGGTACAGGGACTTGCATCTCTGGTGCTTTTACCTGTACTTGTGGCACCTGTTGGTGTGTGCCCTGTATCTGCCCTTGCTGCTGCTGGTCTTGTGAGTAGTAGTCATCCCTATCCCCTTCATATGGCTGCTGGCCCAGTGTTACCCAATTCGGCTGCAGCCCCCTGCTCCTACACACTCTAGAGATGTGTCCTATGTGCCCACACGTCCGACACTGTGGTGGTTCCCTCCCTCACCCTGGGAAACCTCCTGAAAAATCCCTTGAGCCCTGCTGCACCTGCTGCCCGTATCCCCGAAACCCTCCTGGAACGCCCCCTTGGTTGTGATGCATCTGTGATTCAAACCCACGTCCTCTCGGTTGCCCCCATCTTCCTCGAAATGCTAGCTGGGTGTTCTGCCACGCCTGATGGGCGGTGTGAACTGCTGCAGCTGTTGCTGAGTCCCCTGTGTGGTTGGGCTGGTCAGTACCGGCCCTTCCATTGCGTATTTAGATTGTTTTTTCTGTGCTAGTCTCGCTTCATCTTTCTGTCTTCCGCCTTTTTCTTTAGCTTCTCCTGCCATAGCCTACAATGGTGAACTATCGTGGGCAGTATTTCTAGCCAACCTTTTGCTTCGGTGCCTACCAGCTTCCTTAAGTGTTTCTGAATGGGCTCTGGCAGCCCCTGGCACAACATGTAATAGAATATTGCAACAGTTTTTATCCCACGGTTCTCAGGTTTCTAGGCGCCAACGCTCTTCAATCGCCTAAATGTACTGTAAGTGGTCTTCGTATTCACTCATTTTTCAGAACATAACTGCCCCAATGTCTGATGTGTCTGGGTATTGTGTCCTTTATGATCGTCATACTACTGCTCTGCAGTTTGCGAATGGTGAACCATTGTGCGCCTTGTTTTCGGTCATCACTCCGGGAAACCCCAACCTTTTCCATACGTCATTAGCAGCGTACCCGAGGATCGCCACTAGTAGCCTCTTTACGTCTCCCACTGCTAACCTATTTCCTGCTGTCATTCTCTCTATTTCGTAAATCCATTTCCCAGCACCCGCGCTTAGCTATGGCAGCCTTCACCTCATGTTCTCTTTGACTGCATGTTGCCATGTTATGTACTGAGGTCGTACCCATGCTCTTTCCAGTAAGGGAATCTGTGTAAACACTGCCTTCCTTTGTGTGCTTCTAGTCAGTCTCACTTGCCTATTCTCACTTTCGCGTACACATTTATCGGTTCTGGTATGGGGATCCGGACACTCATCATGTTCCCCCATTAGTCTTCCCCTTGAGAAAACGATAGCAGTTTCCCCCGTCCTGGGAGATCTCTAATTCGCCAGGCCAGAGGTGCCTGCTCATCCAATCTTCCTCCTCCTGCTCCCTTTGTATGTGTCCTGTGCTCCCATGTCACCTGCTTGGCTGCCCCTCTCTCCGTGGACTGGAGCCGATGTGGCTCCCCCCTCTCATCCCCACTGTTCCGTCCTTCGTTGTCTGGCCCCAAGCCCATGTTGCTACAAAAGTCATCTGCAAAGCTCCGTCTCCTGGATGTCATGTCCGTGTTAAGTTTCAGGCTAAGGTCAATATAATTCAAGTCGTATCTGCTCCTCCTCCACCCCCACAGGACACTAGACCTGTTCTGTCCCTCTATGTCGTGCTCCTGTTCCTTGAGCTTGTGCTATCTGGTTCTGCTTGTCTGCCCTTCTCAAGTCAGTTTTTCGCCCCGTCCACTGTCCATTGTGTCCTTACCGCCTTTATTGCTCGCTCGTCCTCCTTGTGCGCGAGCTCCCTTGCCAATCTGTCCACCTGTAACTTCCTCCGTTCCCTCTCAATTAACTTGTGTTTCTCCTGCTCTGCTACTTCCCCTCCACCTCTCGAGCTCTACTTCCCTTATCCTTTTATCCTGTTGTTTCGGGTCCTCTCTTCCTTTCTCTGCGATCTCTTTCTATTTTCTCATCTATTTCTTTCTGAATCTATTCCTTCTCCTCTCCCCGTCCTGTCACTCTAATCTCTCTTCTCCCGGTCCTCTCTCTCTAACCTCTCCTCTTTTTCCCTATCCTTTCTGTCAGTTTCCTCCATTAGGTCAGTCCAATCCAATGCTTCACTGTTCCCCTTCAGCCCCTTCCACTGCCTTAGTTGCCCCCTCTTTCTCCCCATCCATCTTCCCATCCAATTTCAGGAGTATCTGTCCTCCTGTCAATTAGTTCATGGCTATGCTTCCAAGCCCCTCCTCCGTGCCTTTCTGCGCCTCGCCGCTCGTCTCTCGTTCAGTAGCTGGCTGCCCTGTGTCCCTCTTCCTTGGTATAGGGTGGAGGCTTATATGTAGGATTTGAATACCCCTCTGCTGCTCTCAATTCCTGTAATGCTGTTACTTCTTGTAGAGGGTACATCCCTTGCTCATCATCTGTGTTGTCTGAGGCCACACTCAGAGGCACATGGGGGCGCAGGGAGGAGCCCTTCGCTCCTTCACCTCCTGCTGGCTCAGCATCCATCAACGCCTCACTGCACCCCCCTCGCCCTCCTGAAACATCCTCCAAAGCTCAAATCTTGCCATACGGCTTGCGAGCTTCTTCCCCTGATAGGCACCCTGTATGTTTCTCAGTAGTTCTTGCTGCACGTCGTTGGAGAAACTCCCACAAGGTGGCCATGGTTTAGTTAACTTTCCCCCAGTGCTTTTGGACCATTCCATGCTGTATTTACATATTTCTTGTCTGTAGGATGGGAGTGCCTTACACAGGTGCTGGAGGGGCATATCACCCCCGCACTGCCCCTGATACATTTTCTTGCTTTTGTCTTTTACCTGACCTCAAGTTGAGAGTTTCGCAAATCCGCTGTTTAGGGAGAAAGGTACAATGTGATAATACTTTTCAGGTCGGTATGAGCCTCCCTGGCTCCACAACTTATCAGGCGGGCTCTGCCCCTTTACAAATTCGCCATCACTACCTCCACAGGCACACCCACAATCTTGGCGCATGTGCCTTCCGCTTACCGTCACTGGTTCACCTCGTCTGCCAATCCCAAATTTCCAATGCTAGCTCCTCACTGTCTCATGCTCTCCATGTCCTATGTGCAAACCTACGGGCGACGTCACCAATTTACTAAACAAGACAATGCTGAGAAATCCAATACCCTGTGCTCACTGTTATAGCACATTACTCCAAAAATGCACAAAACCCCAACACAAACCCCGCAGCTGTCTTCCCGCCTCCAGGCAGAGTATACCAATATTTTTTTGTGATCGAACTGTACCCGCTGCATCGCCTAGCATGCAAAACCTCTCACTCCAGGAGACTAAACCAGTTCACTCACCTTCCGCAATCTAGGCCAGCTCCCTTGCTAGACCTTATGGTGATACTGTCATATGACCGGAGCTAAAACACCCAACCCATAGGAAATCCACTATTTACATAACTTCTGTCATCTGTGCCCTCGAGTCAATAGTCTAGGTTATTCACCAGAACCGTTTACCTCTAAACCCAAATATGCCAGACACCTAACTCTGCTTCAATCCCTACTAACTTTGACAATGCTAGACAATACTTTGACAATGCTAGACAATAATAAACAATACTCCACAATATTCAATACCTTCCCTCACAACCACAGTTGCCGTTCAGCTGGGTCAATACTTACACTCTGTGGTCTGCTGGTGCTGCTCGGCTGCCGTGTCCTCCAGTAAGTGCCACTTCCTCGTCCTGGTCTGCCTGGACTCCCTTCTGACTTTGGGAAGTACATTTTCCAAGGTGGCTCCCGACGCTGATGGCCTTTCCATGGGTACGCTTCCCCCATCTTCTCGAAATAGGCGAGGGTCCTGCAGTCTCTCAGATTTCGAGGCGGAGGAGACGACCTTGTGCCAGGCTGATGCAGCGAAACATCCTCTGGTACCAACTTGTTGGGACAAACTCCCAGCTATGCCAGAGCGATGTTGGAAGTCTGCGGACCCAACTCCCTCCCCCAGTATACACGGAGGACTCAGTCAACGGCAAGTTTAAACTGCGGTTTATTACAAATGAAACCAACAGGGATAAATACAAGAACACAGGTGGATTCCAGTACTTCACACTGTCTTTCTGGCTCGCAAGCCAGTTTTACTCGAAAATTACATCATTTCTCAGTCATCACTTCTCCAAAAACCCATCGGTGTGAGGGATTGGCCATCAGGAGTCTAATAACCTGTATGGTCACCTATATGTGTTATTCTACTGGCTCTTACATGTAAGGTGGCTCGCCTGCCACATCCCCAGTTCACTATCTATTACATTGTTACAGAGTGGTGAGCTTACCATTGGTTCTTGTCCATCACCATCCACCACTGGGATACTAAACTATGATTGGTTAGAGCTGATCCCCCCCCAGGCCTGGGACTCTAATGAGTCATCAGCTCGTGGTGTACCTCTTCAAGGTAATGAGAACGATTATGTGACTGTATTGTAACTTGTGCATACCACCCTTGCCCTTTGAGAATATTCTCCTAATGGTAGCTACACTTGTTGCAATCTGCATCTGGCTACTGGGGCTGGATTCTCTTTCCCACCGTGGAAGACTAATCATCGTTTCATTTGGTTGTACCACGTGTTTAAAGACCACAAAATCGAGCTCTGCATCTCCGAATTATGAAGATGTATTCAATTTCTCTGCCACTGGTCTCCCTGTCAACTGAGTATTGGAATGTGTCTCCATATCTCTTGACCTGGCTGCAGGCCCGTCTAACGCTTCTTACTCTCTGTCCAGCCTGAGTCAGCTCTGCTCATCTCTTGCTCAGTGATTTTGTTGTAATTCTCTTAAACCTTATAATGCGGTTACTACATTGTTCATGTTGTACTACGTTCCCTATGGGTTAGCTATACGTGGTTCAATCAGGTTCCATATATACTCCTGTATGTCCACGCTACTACTGGCTTTAAGAATCAGCAAGCTTGCTCAGGACTTCTTGTGCCTTGCAGTTTCTGCGTTACTGCATTTGGCTGACTAAATAATAAAAGCAATGCCAGTATGTATATGTATCTGTCCTCTAACTATAGAACTGTGCACTCATGTTTTTCATGTATTTGGGGGTGTGCTTGTGTGGCGCAGTGTGGACTGCATGTGTGCTTCATGTCTAACGCCGCTATGTTGTGGTGTCTCTAATGACGTCAGTAACATGGCTCCTTGGTGTTTGGTCCAGGTTGTCCATATAGGTGTCTCTGACCACGATCTCAGGCTCTTCTCCCACGCATGGATACATTTGTACCGCACTTTGTCCGTTTGGCTGACTAAGTGGGTACCTCTCCATGTATTTGTCAATCATTCGTGCATTTGGGATTTATCCGAAATAAAATGGGTGGTTGCAGGCTTTTCTGGCCTTCCGTCTTGTCATGAACTTGATGGGGCGGAGGGGTGGTCTTGGGACCTCAACTCCCTCTTCAGCTCCACATTTCTCCAATTTTGCAAAACTGTAAACATGGCTTTTTCAACACCACCTGCCCACAACTAATCCCAACGGACACTCAAACCGTCACACAGACCTCAACTCAGGTAATGTGCTACTGTTCATAAAAAGCCAGCCAAAAGGATGGCTAACCACACACTTTACAGCATTCCACTGCTCTTGAGCTAGGTCTGCACTTTAAACAATAAAATAAAAAATATAAAAAATAGTGTCCTACTCAGTGCTCTCCGGTACCAGCGACACAGCCCTATTTGCTCTCCCAGTCTCAAGGCTGTAGCACTCAGGATGCTTTCACAGTCACAAACGTGCGCATGACTCCAGCTTGGGACATGTTCGTCCACTGATCTGGGACAGTTGCCTTTCTCCCTCCAGGTACTCTAATGGAGGGTTGGCTGTGGGATGTGGCTCTCCCGGAGTCTCACTGGTCTTAGGGTTTCTTGACTCCTGTGCCTAAGGAGTAGAGAAAGTTTCCCCATTGGAATGGGTGGGATTTATCCCTTCTGAGTGAGCGAGTTGCAGGGACGGGCTTCCCCCATGATCTAACTGGTTCTGGGCAACTGCGGACTGGGTCTTGGAATGTTTTTAATCTTGTCCTCAGGTAATAAATAAGGCTGTCTCATTAAAATGCATTGGGGTTTGTTTCTCCACTAGCTGTTTACCTTTGTTGACACAGGTTTTGCTCATGGGGAGAGGAAGTACTGCTTTGAGACAGGGTCAGGACACTGTCACAGTAACCAACCATCACTATCCAAGCTCTCCTATTCTCAACACATTTCTAGTTCAATCACTCACGGCCTGTTGTAGCCTTTCTAGTGATGAGACCTCCAGATATTCATGATCTCCATTTTGGACATAACCACCCGATCAATGGCCACTCCCATATGAAATGTGTCTGTGCCAAAGTGTTTGCCGAACACACTAGCTGCATCACATACATTCTCAATATCACAAGCACCTGCCTGCTCTACACTGCACCTCCCCATCTGCATGCAACAAAACATGTGCTGTTCCTTGTCCCCCTCAATTGCATGTAGTCTTAACAACCTCACTGGACATACTGTTTCTACCCACATTTACTGTCTCGTCCACCCCTTTTGAATCAGTCTTGGAGCTTTGAAAAATGAAAGTAGGGTTGTCAGAGGGTGGACGAGTACCAGCCCACGTTGGAGGGTGATGGGCCCGGGGTAGTCCAAAACCACCTGTCCTTTTTATCCTATAGAAGGCAGGGGACACCCACACAGGACCAACAACCCCCAGAGACCAGGCAATATCTCCACTAGTCCTGTTATGAAGATTCCACAACTACAAAGCACACAATAGCCAGAACCTAAATCACCAACACAGAGAAAGATCCATATCATATGATTCAAGCAGGATCAATCACAAACCAGGTCCCACAGGTGAGGCAAGCACATGAGGTGGGGGTCACAAAAGCCAGAGCCCTCACAGTCTAAGAGTGATTGCGGTAGGAGAAGGACCTGAGATGCTGGGGCTGGGGGGGAGACACTGAAGGAGCAAGACGACTTGAGAGTAAGGAGTCAGGGGTATAGCAGATACCCATGGTTTCTGAGGTGGGGTACAGGTGATACCAACAGACTCTGAGGTGGGGGAGGGGGGTGGAACAGGAGCTACCTAGACACTCTGAAATACTGGGGTAGGTCTTGTACCTTCCTCCTCAGGGTGCAGGAGTCACATCAAGATCTGAGGGTGTAGGGGTTAAACTATGGTTTGACAGTTCAGGGGTTATTCCAAGCTTTGAAAGTGCATGGCTTGCTCCAGGATTTGGGGGTGTAGGGGACACCCAAAGATTAAAGGGTGCAGAGGGTCACCCCAAGATTTGTGAATGCGTAGGACACCCTTAGATTGGGGGGGTGCTGGAATTAGCCAGAAAACTACAAGGAGACCAAAGAAGTCGAGTGTTATGGACATTTTCCTTAATCCCTGATGCCAGAGTCTTTGGGTAGGTCTTCTGGTTAAGATCCAAGGAAGGACGTCGTGGGATTCAGACAGTGGAAGGTTTGGCCTAGATGGAAATGGGAAGGAACCAAAGTAGCCGAGAACATTACCAGTGAATTAGTTTTTTTTATTATTAAACATTGCACTAGAACTAGATGGCGCCTGGGAATGGCCAGATGGGACTACAAACAGGTCCAAGTTAGAACTACCTTTAAAAAGTTAGCACAAGCAAGAGAAGATTTCTTACCAATATATTATTGTAGGTCATCTTCGTTTTGCAGCATTCCATGCCTGTGGGTTAATTCCTTTCCTTAATGCGGAGGACTTCCAGTTTGGCCTTTTGACTGCTGTGCCCATCGTTAAGCAGTTTTCCCTGCATGTACGTCTCTTGCATTGTCCACACACCCTCCTCACTCTTTCCCGGCTGCTCCGAGCCCAGGATCTGCCGGCCCGGCACCAACTATGTGACTTACCATTCCCAACAGCACTCGTGCTTCCATGCCCCACAGTCCTTGCACATCTTGGCTGTAGGTGACCATCCTCAATTATTGTTCCTTCCACGCCCTAAAACACCAACCACTGCAAGAGCTTGGGGGAGATGGTGGGTGTTGTGGGGAGAGGGCACGGGGCAAAATGGCCTCAAGCCCTCACCCAGGTAAGTGGAGTTCCTGTATGCAGGGAAACCTATGCAAGCAAGGTAGGCGAGACTGCCGATGTTAATCTTGGTTTACTTATACTAGGGAGTCAAGTGAATAGCCAATTCTTCACCTACTCGTTTCCCTGCCTCCTCCTGGCCAGTGGGACCCTAGGTGTTGCTTTCTGTTCCAGGCTATGGTGCCCAGAGGGAGGGAAGAGGTTGGCATCGGGGGTGTATTGATTACTGCTAGACAGTGACATTAGAAACCAGTGATTCCCTAAAACTCACTGACTATTAGTGTGGCAGAGGAGCCCACCTTAACTCTCAGGAGGTGAAGTGGGGTGGTTAACATGCACAGTACATACTTCTCACAAATACCAAATGAGAGAATGTCCACACACTTTATTTTTATAACAATATAATCTTTATACAGGAAAAGGCAAGAGATAAGCACTAACATGACGAAGGGCAGCACAGGCCCTTCGAGCTTCCCACAGAATGGGGTAGGAACCAGTGCGCTTACCTGATGTCCACCGGAACTGGGGCCAGGAGTGCCACAGTCTTCTGGAGAGGCACGCGTTAGTTGTGGGATTTGGTGTAGAGTCAAAACAATGTTAGTGCAGATCTTCAGTTCATCTTTGAGCAGAAGGCCCTTCCATGACTGTGGTTAAGTGTTCCAGCAGTAGACTAGGTGAGTAATAGGGGTCAATTTGTAACCCCCATGGAAGGCAGTGAGTAGTATGTGATTGGGTGCTGTGTTCAAACATTAATCATTGGGGTGGGCGGCCAATGGCTGACTATCACTCCAAGCACACTCAGGAGGGTCCAACATACACAATCCCAGACAGGCATCTGCAAATTATTTCAAACGGACAGCAGCCCCTAGTCTTGGGATACAGGCATCCAGTCGGAAAAGATGGACACCTCCTCACAGACAAAACAATTAGTCATGTGATCCCTCACGTCTTCAAAGCCATTGTATTTTTACTTTTTTAAACATTCATTTTGTGAAAGGGAGGGGTCAAAAAGGACCCAGCCAGGAAAAATTGGTCCCATCAAGTGGAGCCATTTTACACAGAGTAAAAAAGCTTCCACCAACCTAGCCACATGATTAAGAGATGGGACACTATTTGGTACGCTTGGGCTACACCACCTTAGGAGTCAAAGACTCTGTAGGAAGAGCACCCACACGTAGAGACTCTCTGAGTCAGACTTTGGATTGAGTCTGGCTGTAAATAAAAAGAAAGCCAAAAACTCCAAAAAAGCCAATAAAAAGTACACAGGGCTACCTCATCAGGTAAAAGGTGTTTTTTATAACCAACAACTGCCCGCCTCCCCACCTTCAGACTAAGGACAGAAGAGACAATCCTCCAAGTGATGGATCACAGGATCTGGTCAGTAGTACATTCTAGAAAGACCATCAACTTTGTCATGGTCATGACCAGCCCTGTGCTCAATATAAAAACTCACTCCTGTAGGCTGATGATCCGCTTGAGCAACTTTAGGCTTTCCCCCTTCAAGTGCATTAACCCTTTCAGAGGCTTGCTGTCTGTTTGGATCATTGGGTGGATCCAGTGAGGTAGGATTAGAATCTTTAGAAAGCCCACACATTTGCCAAGTGCTCTTTCTCAACTCTGGCCTACCTAAGTTACCTACCCTTGAGATTTTTACTGATGAAGACAATGGGGTGGTACCTGCCCTTTTCATCACTCGGGAGAGTACTGCCCTATTCCAAATTCAGAAGCATCAGTTTAGACAATGAAGGGCCCATTGTAGTCAAGAGCCTTCAGAACTGGTGCCTTACGCAAGGATACCTTCAAGCCATCAAACGCTCTTTGACACTTCTCTGACCAATGCACTTTTATTTAAGATCGGAGCAGTCGCAAGTGCTACTGTGGTGCCATAGTCAGCCATGAAGTACTTCCTATAGTATACAATTGTCCCTGTTTGCCCCTGCATTGTGTCCCCAGGTGTGGAGAGGGCAGGAGCCCCCACATCCATCAAGGACGAGGCCCCTGCATTGACAAGCTGCGAGCTACGACCTACGCGCTGCATCCGAGCGGCTGCCTGCACCCCTGCGCTGGGCTACACCAGCTGGGCCGATTCCTGCCCTGCCTGGGCACCACACTGCTGCCCCAGACCCCAACGGGCCCTGCAATCGCTCCCAAACCGCACGCGCCGACATTGTGCAAATCCAAAATGTCGGGCGCGATGCAGGATGATAACGAGGCTGAGACGCCTCTGCGTTGCTAAGCAACGCGTGTTTGTGCGCCCTTTTTAAGCACAAACATCCGCCGGCAGGCAGAAGAGCCGGCGGCCATCCGAAGGCCTCTTAAGGCCAATTGTCCCTGTTTGCCCCTGTTCGCCGCTGGCCGACGCGAAGGCCGAGCATCACGAGTGGACATCTGTCCACTATTGTCTTTATTACAAACGCCGGTTTGCACACTAAAGCTGCCCTGTCCTAAGCCTACTGCCAAGTACTACCATGGACCCAATGATGCCTGCCTACCCAAAACCTCTGGTAAGCCATCGCTCCGCTAACCTCTCTAATGACTTCCATCTATTGCCTTATGGTCGCTAAAGACCACTCCTGCCATTATTGATTGCGCCCTGGTCGCTCCTAGACCACATTGTAATTGCATTGTGCCTTATGGTCGCTAAAGACCACTCCTGCCATTATTGATTGCGCCCTGGTCGCTCAATGACCACTTTGTAACTGCATTGTGCCTTATGGTCGCTAAAGACCACTCCTGCCATTATTGATTGCGCCCTGGTCGCTCCTAGACCACATTGTAAAATACATGGCATCTATCTCTGCCCACTCAGTCCCCACCAATATAATGCTGGCTCTCCTTACCATTATCATGTTCCCTTTTTGTATAGTCCCTAATGCTACACCATGCACAAGAAGACATTTCATCAAGGCTGGCGAAGGACTAGCCAGACTAGGTTGTCAACGCCACTTCCCTATCCCCCGCCCCACCCCCTTCCTCCCCACACACCCCCCTTTCCCCATAGCATCTCCTCAATCCCACATTACACCTACCACCATCAAGAATGCAGCAACCTCAGACTTCCCGCGCCTCAGTCCCAACCCGTCCACATACATACACATCAAACCTATTAGCATTAATGATAGGAGCACACCCATTCTGGGTACTCAATAGACTCATGTCTAGAACTAAAATGTCCCTACTAACTACCTCACTCACCACCACACCCAATACACCGACCAAACTAAACACCACGCCCATCAATTTCCAACACAAAAGCCTCCACAACGCACCACTCAAACACCAAACCAAGAACAAAACCACTGATTTTTCCCCCATTTTAGGTAACACACCATCCCCTGCCCCCACCTCTACCCTCAAAAGTGCACTCATCAATGCCCGTTCACTAGGTGCCCATGCAATAGATATTCATGACCTCATCGAGGACCAACATCTTGATATGCTGGTGGTCACTGAAACCTGGCTTCACCCAGCGGCAGGACCACTTCTAGCCCTTGCCATTCCCCCGGGATTCAGCATCATTAGAACAGACAGGACAAACACCCAAGGAGGTGGAGTTGCCATAACAGCCAAAACCACTCTGGAAATCAGAGTTTGCCCAATAGAACAGATACAAGGTTATGAACACCTACTAGTGAAGTACACTTCCAACCCTAAAACCACTACCAACTTTCTAGTGGTGTACAGATCACCCAACAAAAATACACACCCCGACTTGGACATCCCGCTACTCCTAACTCCCCTCATCAAGCCTAAAACTAAATGCATAGTCCTCGGTGACTTTAACCTAGGATACAATGACCCTCTGGACTCGGATGCATCTACATTCTATACAGCCATGTCAGAAATGAATTTCATACAGCTGATAGATAAACCCACCCACTCAAAAGGAAGAACCTTGGACTGGCTTCTCACTCTTAACTCTCTAGTCACCATTGACTCCATCCTCCCAGTCAATTGGTCAGATCACTATGTAATTAACTTCACTATAGACAACGCTAGTACAGATCACATCATCCCCAAAAAAACAGAAACTTTCGAAACTAGAAATATCAAAAAACTCTCTTCCGACAAACTCACTCCAGCCCTGAGTGCTGCCCTTGCCCATACGGTTCTAGGCACTAACAACCCTTCCTATCTAGCAGAACAATACCAACAATGCCTTACCCAAACTATTGACCTACTTGCGCCCATTACCACTAAAACCCACAGACCTGACAAACGTTCCTGTTTTTGGTTTAATGAGGAACTTGTAGCCTTAAGACGTACAAAAAGATCACTTGAACACCTCCATAAGAAAAACAATACCCCAGAATCGGCATTAGCCTTCGCTGACGCAAACAAAACATATAAATCAGCAATAATCACCCAAAAAGCCAATGCCTTTAACCTTCGCATTACTAATGCTTCCTCAGACAGCAAATAATTGTTTACCATCCTTAGAGAGCTTGAAAACCCTTGTCAAACCTCAGCACCTTCCAACGCTAGTAAAGACTGGTGCACCACTATAAAAAACGCCCTCTCATCTAAAATCCTCCTACTGCAAAATAAAATCGATAGTAAAAAAACACTCCTAGCTGACAAAACTCCACCCACCATATCAATGACCACATCAAATGCCACTACTGGCCCCCACATTTCAATTCACACCAGTGTCTAACAAAAAAGTATTTGACACCATAATGAAACTCAAAGCCTCCAACTGTAAAGAAGATCAATTCCCCTCCCACCTAGTGAAACTCTGTGCTCTCACCCTTACACCCATCATCACTGAATTCATCAATGCCTCTTTCCTCACAAACACAGTCCCCACTAGTATCAAAAAAGCTTGGGTGACACCACTTCTAAAAAACCCATCCCTGGACCCGTCAATACCCACCAACTACCGACCTATTACAACGGTTCCATTCCTCCTAAAAATAATTGATAAAATAGCCTACTGCCAAATTCAGAACCATTTGGAACACCATCAACTATTAGGAGACCGTCAGTCAGGATTCCGGCCCAACGATAGCACAGCGACAGCCCTCCTTGATCTGAAGATCCAAATGGATGCCACTAGAGAAGCAGGTAAACTCTGTCTACTGATGCTCCTGGACCTCTCAGCGGCCTTTGATCTGGTTGACCACGATAAACTCTGTAACACTCTAGCAAACAATTTCAACCTAGCTCAGAACGCCACCAACTGGATCAAATCATTCTTGGCTGATAGGACTTCCAGAGTATCCATCGGCAAAGAATCAGCAGACCCAGTGCCTTTCCCAGCAGGTGTGCCGCAAGGCTCCTGCCTATCCCCCACTCTGTATAATGCCTATACCAAGCTATTATCCGCAGCGTTGGATGCCATGGGTGTCATCTATACTAACTTTGCCAATGACACCCAAATCCTCATTCCTCTCTCAGGCAATCACGAACAAGACTCCCTCCTGGTTAACCAAATCTACTCACTCATTCAAAACTGGATGTCTAACAATAGCCTTTGTCTCAACGAGCTCCTCATATTAGGCTCCTCCAGCAAAATCAATACCCTTGAGCCCGTTTTCAAATCATTCACCATCGATGGAACCATAATCCCTGTTCTCAAACAAGTCAAGACCCTTGGCGTCTACTTAGATGCAACACTATCCATGTCTAAACAAGTGAACACATTAGCCTCGTCCACTTCCTACACCTCCAAACTCATCTCCCTCAGCCGTAAATTCCTCTCAGCCAATAACTGCGTTACTCTAGCCAGAGCACTCATCCTGTCTAAGCTAGACTATTGTAATATCCTCTTCCTTGGCACCTCCAAAGCCAACATAGCCAAACTTCAACTCATGCAGAACAAAGCCCTCAGAGCAGCCTTAGGCATAAAAAAATCTGAACATATCTCTAACACCAGAAGAGACCACCACTGGCTCCTCATCCAAGCTAGAATTCTATTTAAAACCCTGAGCATCACTCACAAATGCAGGGCTAACAAAGCACCCAAATACCTCAACAACACAGTCATGATGAAGCCCCAGACCAGACTCCTTAGGTCCAATAAAAACTCATACCTTGAAACCCCCAGATACAAAAGAGAGAAAGCAAGGGGTAGTAGTTTCAAAACACTGGCCCCCAGACATTGGAACGCTCTACCCACCCACATCATGAACAAAACTTCCTTCCCTAAATTCAAAAGTTTCTTGAAGACTTGGCTCTTCAATAAGTACTAACTGAACCAGAGCACTAATCCGCTCCAATTAACTGTACATATCTGACTGCTTTGTATTTTGTTGTATAATATCTGACCATTTTGTATATTGTTGTATATAATTGACTGCTATTCCTGTGTACCTCTGTATTCATTCTAAGATTGCATTCTCCCATTGTCTGTAACTACGTCGTGATACCCCCGGGTCTGGGCGTATACCAAATGTAATAAAATACAAAATAAATAAATAAATAAATCCAGCGAGGCGCGAGAAGGCTCTCACTTGTGTCCGAGTTCTTGGGTTTCTCAGTCTTTGACAACTTGAACCTGACCTATCTGGCACTTTGAAGCCTTGCTAGTCAGTTCTTTCTCTGACAAGGACCGGAACACCAGACAGAGGTGGCTCATATGCTACTACTAAGAGTCACTGAAGACAGATATGCCATCCAGGTCGGTAACACAGAAGCTCAAGACCACGGAAGACATATTTCACCAGCCTCTGAGAAGTGGCAGGAGCAGATTTGAGTCCAAAAGGCATGCCTCTAGAGTCGTACATGCCTGCTCGCTTGGAGAAGGCCGGTTTGTGCTTAGCACAGCTTGTCAAGGCTATTTGCAGGTAGGCTGAAGGATGATCATAGATGCTTAAAAACTTGACTGCACCTAACTTATCTACCAGATAATCAACTCTTGGTAGTGGGTATGTGTGTATGTTAAGGCAGAATTTCAATTCTAGGGTCACCTTTAGGGGTCCCTTAACCATTTGCTTTTTCCATATTTTTATTTTTGGATCACATACCTATTTTTGGTGGTCCAAAGGACTTCTATTGAAGTTACCCAGGATTGCAACTCTCTGACTCATTTGGAGGATGCTGTCCTCAGTCACCCATAAGGCTCTCTGAGTGGGTGAGGGGGATTAATGCATCCTTCCTGCAGTCATGCTCAAGAGCATGGGAGCATCAGACAGCATTTTAGTGAAGATTGTTTCTCATCCCCAGTGCACTACTCTGCACATTCAACAGAAGAAGCCATAGTGGGATCATCGCCCATTAACCAGCCGGTGTTCGGTTTTCCATACACCACCCTCTTTTTCAAGTGCCTCTAATTAGGCCTTTGCTGACTTTCATGCAGTGCCATTGGCCGGAAGGAAACGGTCCTCCAGAGAGACATGCAGGGCTGGCCATAGTGGCAGCAGTTCCCCGGGCAGCAAAACAAAAATTGGCGTGGTGGGGGTAATTACACCAAATTGTTCAATAGGCGCCAATGCAAAAGCATCAGCGTCCTATTGTTTTTAAATGCGCCCTGTATTGCAAGTTTTTCTCAACTGTACTGTATGGATGTGATATGTCTACCTCCACACATCGAGTTTGGTACAGGAATACACTTTCCTGTAGGAGTGAGCAGTGGGCCTCAACCCAGAGGTTTGTTTCATGGTGAGGAAGGTTCCCGTTTGAGGCCACTATCAATGAAATCCTTTCCACGGCATGTCCGGGTCCCCTGGTACCCATCACAGGGAAAGTGAAGCCTAGGGCACATCTTGGGTCAGGTCAATACATGCTCCGTTATGGGCTCAACACCATTAATAGCAAGACCCTACCAACTGAGCTCCAGACAGGGGATCTGCCATCACTTGCCCCATCTGGCCACTAGCCACCTGTCCAGGCTTACCTTCTCACCCAGACCCCACTCCAGAAATAGACAATGATGTGGTCACTGCTGTTGCTGTGGCAGTAGCTGTGAAAATAGCCCTAGAAAGACAGCCTACCCTGGCCTCCACGTCAGGACACATGCCTTACACATGTCTGTGATCATTCACAGGAGTGCAGCATATCCCAAAAGGTGAGAATGAGTTATAGACTGGCCTCACTAAGCTCAGGCCACAAGACCGCACGGCATGGAACATGAGAAGAG
Source organism: Ambystoma mexicanum (assembly GCF_040938575.1). Taxonomy (NCBI): domain Eukaryota; kingdom Metazoa; phylum Chordata; class Amphibia; order Caudata; family Ambystomatidae; genus Ambystoma; species Ambystoma mexicanum. The sequence continues at coordinate 1,035,041,968 of NC_090921.1, forward strand.
GCAGGATATTGTTAAAACACTAAGAGGACCAGCTCTGCAGGCAGAAGTGTTGCTCTGGGCTACGAGTTCAGATTCCTTGTCCTAACAAGTGATGGTGGCATTAGCCAAAGCTTTTGGGACAAATGAATCTGGAGATTATCTCAAGATGAAGTTCCACACCACCTCTATGAGACCTGGGGAGAAGCCATCATAGTACATGGTGTGCATTTAACATACCCCCTAATTGGTACATTAATGGCAAGGTCTGGAGGCTGTAAAACCGAACAAAATCCAGGTTAAACAGATCCAACAGGAAGCTAAAAAAAGCAGTCATCCGGTTGCCTCAGCTTCACCAGTGTGGGGAGCAGAAAGGGTCTGCCCAGCAAAGCATGCACCATTCATGCATTGCAGCATACCGATTTCATTTTGTAATGTAGGTTTTCATCCGTAGCATCATGTTCTCTCTCCACCCTGCATCTTCCCTGTCCATTACTCTCTGCATGATACTCAAGGCTCATCTCCATGCCTGAATGATGCATTCTTCTGCTATTGCCAGTCTGTGGAAACATATGTTGTGCCTGTCTGTTCGACAAATTAGCCTTGAACTGCCTGGGTATCACATGTTGTGACCAATTGTCTGGAAGGGGGGCTTTGAGGGAGTATTTCTCACCTCATCTTGTATGTAATTATCTGACTAAAGGGAAAGGTGCTGAGCAATCCAATAAGTATGACTGGGTGCCTCATTCTTGCTTGCATTTGGACCCCTCGGTGTGTCTCTTTATCTGTCCATTGTGTGTCCTACTTATTTCTGGCCTTGCAGGGCAGGAAGTGCTGGCAGGAGTCATGGGTCCTCGTTCTGAAGGTGAATTCCAGGCTTTGTAACCTGCATGAATTGTTTGATAATCCACCTTCTTACAAGGAGCTTTTGAGATCCATCCAGGCACTGGAAGAGACCAGTGATATCACTCTACAATATCCTGTCCACGAGCAGACAACCCAAGAACCAGTCACCGCCCAGCAGAAGCAGAAAGGTGAGCTGCAGTAGCTGGTCAAGAAGCTCCTGGCACAATAACAATCAGGGACAAGAACAATTTTGTAAACCCTCACCGGGTACATGCTCTACTGTTCGATCCTCAATATTTTCTTTCACACAAGAACAGGTATAGAGCACACTTAAATACACACATGAGTTTTTCATACAAACAATGAATTAATCCACTAACACTGTCCCTAGTCGGAAGCACACCCTATCTTTTTAGGGTAGTGCTGTCCCTAGGTCAATGGTGGTGCACTGCCTATCTAATAGAAGGAGAGATGTTGTCCCGATCTTAACAGTGTGCCAATCACAAATTATCTAAAAACAATTCAACCAATTCCCAACCTTTTAACATTCTGGACATTTCAAAGGGGAATGTTGTCCTTTGGCACCAAGCCAATCTTTATTCCCTCACAATGAAGTGTGTGCACGGAGTGCAAGGTACAGGACCAAAGGTCAAGGTGGATTAAAAAATATAAATATAACCAATTTTGGGTGAAACAAATTCATTAATAAGATAGCTGTTCTCTATTCCAGCTCAAATGCGAGTAGTTAACTCAACAAAATATCGTCAATGCTACATCGGTAAGAGAGCCGGTAAAGGTAGTTGATTCAAACAAATTGCATCCCAACATTTCTAAAGGATATCATCGCAGGAAAAAGGTCAACCGGTTTCGCTGACACAATTATTGGGGTCATCTTCGGGACCAGTCATTTAAACAGTGAAATCAGTCACTGTTGTGCATCAGGTAGAGTAAAGCATCCAGCCCAGACCTAGAAGAAAGTTGGACAGATGTTCACCTAGGTGTTGTGTAGTGGATAATGCTTAAGGTGGCAAAACATGCTGTGAGCTAATGTTCAAAGACCAGGTTTAAGTGGTGGTCTATACAAATAGACCACAAGACTATAGGAACTAGTTCACCACTTAACCTTTGGGATTTCTGATAAATGATTGACATACAGAATTGACCGTTATGGGTCACACAGGAGACTATCACAATGAGCCAGTGTCTAAGGGGGCACACATCCCTCTTGGGGAACAGGTATATGTTGTCAACTATGGCATATGTCTTTGAACATTAGCTCGCGGCATGAAACATTTTGGGATACAATGCGTTTGAATCAACTACCTTTACCGGTTCTCTTGCCGTTGTAGCTTTGATGATATTGTGTTGATTTAACTACTGACATTACAGACATTTGGGCTAGAATAGTGAACTGCTATTTTATTAATTAATTTGTTTACCCGAAATTGGTTTAATTTCGTTTCACTTATATTTTTATCCCACCTTGATCTTTGGTCCTGTACCTTGTACTCTGTGCACACACTTCATTGTGGGTAAATAAAGATTGGCTTGGTACCAAAGGACAAAATTCCCTTCGGAAATGACCAGAATGCTAAAAGGTTGAGGATTGGATGAATTGTTTTTAGATAATTTGTGATTCGCACACTGTTTAGATAGGGACGGGTTCTCTCCATCTATTTTATTAGATAGGCGGCGCACCACCATTGACCTAGGGACAGCACTACCCTACAGGGATATGGCGGGCTTCCGACTAGAGACAGCATTAGTGGATTCATTCATTGTTTGTATGAAAAACTCATGTATGCACTTAAGTGTGCTCTTTACCTGTTCTTGTGTGATACAAGAAGCTGCTGGCCAAGCTGGTTTTCTGGAAAAAAAATACTGAAAGCATGAAACGAGGTCAAGGTGCAGTTCCACCTTCCAGAGGGTGGGAATTCCAAGCCTACAGCCAGGCGTAAGAATCCAGAGACCTCTGTCCACTCTCCCATGCACTGTGTCTACTGTGGTGGTTCTGCCACTGATGCAGGGCGGAAGATCATTCCACTTGTCTTTGCGAAATGGACCCTGATTATACACAAGTGGCAGGCCGATTAAACACTCTTAAGTCCACTCCAATGAGAGAAATATCAGGAAACAGTGAGTAGGTTCTGGTGGAGGAGCAACCGTAACCCCAACACCATGAGTAAGCTCCAAGAAGGTGGAAGACAATCCAGTGAAGACCAATCCGTCTGGAGTCAAGATCACCAGGGCCCAAAGTAAGGCTCAGCATTGACCGACATTAGACCATATCCATCAGGTTCAAGAGCTCTGCAACACATACTGCAACAAACCACCCACCTGTGCCTTGTCCAACAGCTACCCTTACACCAGCAACTCCTTTCCTTTCTGGCTGGCATCATTGGGCCCACCATGTCTGTTCCTGTGGTCCAAGAAGGATTTCTGACCAAGTCCTGCTCGACAATGGGTCACAGGTCACAATTGTTACTGTTGTCAGCACTATAACCGCCTACCTCTCGAGCCACTGGAAAGACTCCATTTAATGGGAGCCTGAAGAGTCACCTGCTACTACCTCGGCTATCTCTGATGGAAGATTAATATCTCACAGGAAGTCCCTGGTGCCAGCCCCAAACCCAAACACACTGGTGTTTGTCCTGCAGTACGAAAAACAAACCAAGAGGTGCTGCAGGTCTTGGGCATTAACAGCTCCATGTTTGGGACAGTAGCAGCACACCTCTGGTGAAAAGTGGCTGACCCTCAGTTCATCCAAACCTTGACCATGCAATCTGCATGCCAATATGCCTACCTCTACAGAGGCATGGAGAATCCACCCCAAACTAAAGAGCCCATTGGGTAACTAATAGCAATCAATTTGACGTACCAACTATAGAGACTGTGATGCTACCAGGACATGTTTGCCTCCGAGAACATCTATTTCATCATAAGAAGGGACATATACATACTTAATGGCAAAACATGTTACCCTCAGACATCAGAACACTGCTACCAAGCAGCCACTCAGCAAATGTGGGCTGTATGTATTCTTATTAATGACGTATAGCAATATTTTCACTAAAATATCATATTTTAATTAATTTACTTAATTGCACAAGTATCAAAAACATTATTTTAAAAAAACATTTACACCACATAAAAAGGTATACAATGTTAAAAGTAGTTATTCCACCACACAAAGTCAAGTCTTACAAATACTTGAAACACTATGCAGTAGCAACTCAATTCCTCTTGATTCCTACTGCATACAAAAAGTTAGCCCAACTTATATAAGTTTCTGTCCTTGATGTTACTATTAACTGGACATTCTTCAGGGTCAGAAATGTGTCTTGTGCTTCCTGTAGACTTCTCTCTATGGTCCCGGTTCCTATAACTGGGGGTACATACAAACAGACACATGACTACATGGGCATGATTGGTTCATTTACTAAACCTAGCCGACCCTAATCACCATTAAGATGCAGCCAGTATACAATGTATAATACACTAGTGCCTCAAACTTGTAGCCATAAATGTTTTCAAGTTTGTTTAACAATTACAATTTTGTTCTTCACTTGAGTAGTGGTTAGGAGAAATATTCAACATATAACACCGCTCTCTAATGTCATTTTCAAAGTTACCGTGCCTTTATGTGCACAGTATGACCATGAGCCTTACTCATAATTAAAAATAACCCTTAATTAAAAATAACCCTAAGAGGACAGGAAGAGCAATTAAATTCAGGCCTCACCTTGGTCCCAATCGCAGCTTCTCTCTCTCTTTTGGGGGTGATTATAAGGTCTTTTTTTGTAACCGACCTGCCCTAGGACAATGCGTCCCCACTGTGGGTCATGTATTAAATCTGGTGGAAGCAGAAAAAACTCAATGAGTTTATAGACAAAAAATGGGATGGGGTGTTTAAAAGGAGTGGGGGATCAGTCTGTACAAATACAGTTCCTTACCTTAGTATCACTAATCTGTAGGGTATTAGTAATATCCCAAATCTGAAGTTTCTAATAGGAAATCCCAATCCCTGGCTTTCTGTCCACTCAATGGATAGGTAAGCATCTCACTAAAGTCAAACGGACAAACCCATCAATGTATTACAAATGGGAATAATTTATCTCAAATTAAGAGGCATCCAACCCCTAGGGAAATCCTTGCTTACCTCGCGTATGTGTATCTCTGACATGTCTACAGTCTGCTGCTACGTGCTACTGGCCAGCCCGCAATGCGAGCATTAAGACGCCCATGGAGAGTCGCGGCCGTGCACGAACCGATGACGTCATCGCGTATAGCATAACGTGATAACGTTACGGAAAATCGTGTCGTTACCATGGCGACACGGAATGCAGATACTGTACTACTTTCTCCTATTAAATAATGCAGAAGATTTAAAGCCACTCAAAGAGCCATGTCAACAATACAACTTAAGTTCTGTTTAGCCATAACACAGAGGGACACGATGGTGATAACCACCTTATGAGCCTTCACTCGACACCCGTGTTGTTGAAGGTTACCGATTGTTGTCCTATTTCTAGTTCGCTCATATGGTCTTTTTGTATGCCTCCGAGAACATGGCAGGTCTGGAAGATTGGTGATGGAGGCCCCCGAGTGTGAAGAGATGCCTGGAGGTCTGTTGGTGCTACGCAGCCTACTAAACGAAGATTGAAGGCGTTAGAAAAACATCAAGGTACCAGTAACAAACCTCTCAAGCAAAGTCATCCATCTGCCTGGGGAATAGAGATTGTGCACTTTCATCTTACAGACTTCGACCCAATGCACCATCACCCAGAGTAATATCCCACATTTCGACCTACCAAAGATACACTTCACTGCCTCTCCACTGCCAGATCTAGTCAAAGAAACCTGCTGGAACATTTGCCACTGAGCGCCAGAGTCTTTTTGACCAGTGACTGGGACCTACGTAAAACGCATGAAGAGAAGAATCAAGCTGAACAACGACACCCCATTCAGGAACAATTAAGAGGCAGCTTGCCCTAGCTCACCGAGGATGTCTGATACCACTTGGAAGAGCCGAGCCATCTAATTGTCATGCATCCCCTATATCTCATCTATTGTAGTGGCGAGAATAAAGAAAAACTATGTGCAGTTGTGCATCGACTAGCGCATGTTCACCAGATGATCCATTCCCAGTGTGTACACCACCCTGGGTGACGATGAGGCACTAGACTGCCCAGCAATAGGCAGATTACTGTGTTGGATTTGGGAATTGGTTATCACCAGATTCCCATGAGCCCTGAAAACCGCAAGAACACTGTTCATCTGTTCGCTAGGGTCCTATTAATTCACAAGTATTCATCAAGGCATTTCAGAAGTCCAGCCCCACACCAACAGCTCATGAAGTGCCCTGTGGGAGATATGAATCTGCTGGAGTTTTAAGTCTACCTGGACATCATCATTTTTGTGAGGACGCTCAACAAGAACAACCAAAGGCTTCCCAAGGTCCTGGATATTCCCTGCCTACAGAATCTGAAGGTGTGAATGGAGAAGCACTAAATTATAGAGGAGACTGTAGGGAAATAAGCAAATGAACAGGTCACCCCTAAAACAAATATACATATGCCTATAAAACCATTCATTCACACGCTAGAGCAGGGTTTGGCATAAAAAATATTTTTATTCAATTTAGTTTCCTCACCAAAAGAACACAAGTTTGTAAAAAAAAGAATCCTAATGTAACATTTTGTATTAAAGTGCTAGTGCAACAGTATTTCATATCACCTCCACGTTCCTCTTCCTCTTCCCAGTACTCGCCTATGAGGCTCTGCCTCCCATAGAGGAACGTTTTATTTTTGTTTTCTCCTTGGAGGTATAACCCTCCTACTTGCCCACAACACACCAGTTCTTTTTCTCCTGTCTCCAATGGGGACTGGTTGTTCCTGGAGCGGGGATCCGGGAAACATCGTTGCTGAGTCTTCCGTGGTGGCGTTCTCCTATGGGGCAGTGGCGTCTATCTGGTAAGATGAAGGCTACTGGGCTCCCTGCGGGACTTGGGGTCCAGTTGAGCATTATGACCTGGCACAGGCCCCCCTGCAGGGTTTGGGGTCCTGCTGCATGGCATTTTGCGGTGCTCTTGTGAGGCCTTTTTTTTGGGTTTCGTGGTGGGGTCCCTCCCTCTTCCTTATGGGACCTGGCCATGTTTTCACTAAGGTTTTCCTGGACTTCCTCCCAAGCAGCCTGGGGAGGGGTGGTCTGCTTATCTGGGTTTCTAAGTGGTTCCTGTTTCCTTCCTGGGGTAACATTCCCGTTTTCTCACCGGCATGTAGCTGCACGATTGGTGTTGGCTGCTCTGATGGGCAAGCGGTCAGCTAAACACAAGCATGTGGATGCTCCAGGAAGTTCTCCAAGTCCTGGCCAGCACCACGCCAATGAGAAACATAAAAAAGCCATGGCTTTAAAATTCTCTTCATCCCAGAGGGAGATTAAGGCGCTTATGAAACGAGGCATTACAGAGCACAAACACGTCTGGGGCATGTACAGGCATAGGGGCAGTCCCTCTTCTGGCTCTTCATCCTCCTCATTCCAGTCATTCCCGTCCACGTCTTCCACTTCTATGCATTAATCGGTGGGATCGGAGGCCGATGAAGAGGCAGAGAGGTAATATCTTTCCAGGGATGAAGTGGAGACTGATATCCCAGGTTTGGGACGCCATGGGGTTTTCTGATCCTGTGGAAGGGGAGTGCTCGTCGGACCTGAAGATATAGCAATATAAGCACACTCCGAAGCTGAGCATTCCCCCGATATCGGATATTAAATCCAAAGTGTTAAGTGAAGGGAAGGACCCCGAGCACATCTCCATGTCGCGCTTCATTGAGCGACTCTACCCTTTAAAGGAGCTGAGGAGTTTCTTCTGGACACAATGGCTGTAGATGATATATTGGTCAGTTTGGTGGGACGTTCCTCCATGGATGCAGAGGAGGCTGCTCTTCGCGACCCGGTGCACCAGAGGGCGAATACCGCTTTGAAGATGGGTTCCCATCTAGCGCCGAGGGCTAACGTCTACGGTTCATATATGGCAGAGACGGTCCTAGGGGGCTTCTGGCTTCTCTGTAAGGCGATGGAAGACCGCTTTGACTGCGCTCCAGTGCTGGATGACATGACATGCAGCGACAAGTACAGCTCCTTTCACATCTGTCACTTGACGCCGTCAGGGGCACCACCATGTCCATGGGTGGTTGCATTTCTGCTCGCCATCAGATTCATTTGAGGGACTGGAAATCTGACCACTCCCAGAAGGCTGCCGCTCTTAAGCTTCCCTTTGTGGGCAGTAAACCTTTCAGCGACACCAGATGTCCCGGGCAGACTACCACGCAGACCGAGCAGTTGCAGCGTAAGCCTGCGCTCCAGTTTAGATGTTCTTTGGGGGCTAAGCCTCAGAGCCAGGGGTCTGGAGGCAGGAATGGCCCTTTTCCTTGCTCCAGGGGCTTCCGTCCCGAGGGTCCAAAACAGACAATGGGTCATCTCAAGCCCTGACAATTACTGTGGGCCAGTGGGTGGCTGTCTCCAGTAGTTTTTTCCCCCCTTTGGGAGCAGTGGTCCTTCGATACTTGGGTCCTGCAGATTGTCCGGGAAGGTTACCATAACAGAACAGGTCCCAAAAACTCACAGCACATCATTAGTTTGGTTGCAGTAATGCCCATGTGCTGAGCGTGGGGCACGGTGGGCAGCCTCAAACTAATTTCTCCTGGTGAGACAACATTTTCACTTCTGAATACTAGCCCTCCTTCCACCAACAGCTCCTTCCTCCTGGATCTGCAGGAAAAAGATGCAACTCATTCTGGATTAATTTGGCAGTCAGCCACCCTTCTCCCAACAGGTTTATTTACTGCAAATTCCTAGCGTTCATCTGCATCCATGCACCTTACGAACACAACCACCTGGAAATCCACTACTCCCTGACATTCTATTCAGCATACTTGGCTGGCATATCCTTGGACCCCCACTCATAACTGATTGGCAGCGTTAAAAATATTCTAAGTTACTCACTGTAGTGACTAACGTACTCCTAGTCCATAGTCCCCTTTCCTCCATACTGTATGGGCATCCCTCGCTAGGGACGGGAGACGGAACCCTTTTCACCAGAAAATTCATCTTTACCTTTAAATTTCGATGCGCATGGGGGAGCGGCCCAGGGAGCATGTGCTCCTCTGACTCCACCCACCGGCACCACTCCTCAGTCCCCTTTGACGCGTTGACAATATTACCATTGCCTAATGACACCAGTTGTATTAGGGGGAGGATGGTGGGACATATGGAGGAAAGGGGACTATGGACTAGGAGTATCTTAGTCACTAGGGTGAGTAACTTATAATTACTCCTACATTCCGTCCCCTTTCCTCCATACTAGCCCCAGGTTGGAGGGTTGCCCCTCTTAAGAAAACAATTTCCTCAACACTGCCTGGCCAAATGCTGTGTTCCACCTGGCGCTGGCATGCAGAAGGCCGAGGGGGTAGCCCACGTAGCGGCCTTGCTGATAACCTTCCACAGAAGGTGTCTATGGAAAGCTACCGCTGTGGCCTTAGTTCTGATGGCGTCGCCATGCAGGTTTGCTGGCAATGGTTTGTGCTGCCGCTCATACGCCTCCTTGATGGCCATAACTATCCACCTTGCTATGGAAGCCTTGGAAGCCCGATAGCCTGGCTTTGACCCACCGAAGGTGACAGAGAGCCTCGGATTTGCGGAAGCTCTTGGTTCTGGCCAGGTAGAATTTTAGAGCGCGTCTAACGTCTAGACAATGCAGTACCCTCTTAGCCTCGTCCTTGGGGTACATGAAGAAAGTAGGTAGCACTATCTCCTCATTTAGGTGAAAAGAGGAGACAACTATAGATAGAACTAGGGGGGGGGTGTTCTGAGCACCAAGGTGTACTTGTGAAATGTAGTATATGGCTCTGAAGCCACCAGCGCCAGGATTTCAGTGATTCGGCATGCCGAGGTAAGACACACTAGCAGGGCTGTCTTAATGGTAACTAGCCTGATGTCCACTGATGCCATAGGCTCGATTGGTTTGTGCCCCAGAACATTAAGGTCCCACCCAGCGCGTGGTTTCTTAATAGGTGGACAGTCTAGTCGGGCCCGCCAAGTGCTTCTTAACCACCGGATTCAAGGATGAAAATACCTCCTTTTCCGAGTTCTTGTAAGCCCCAATAGCAGCCAGATACGTGCGGCATGAGTCTACCTGCACCCCTGAAAAATGCAAGTTGTGCAGAGAAGGATACAACGTCATCCAACGTACAAGTCAATGGATCAATTTCCTAGTGACCAAACCTGGTCCACTTGCTTGTGTACTGGCTCCTGGTAGCGTTGATCCTAGCCCCCTGTATGATAGACAGGTTAGCCTGTGACAGGTGCAGATGTTTCAGGGTGACCTGTTCAGGAACCATGCTGCGAGGGATAACTTCTGTGGTGAGGGGTGAATCATTGTGCCCCCCTGCTCAGAGAGTAGGCATGCTGCACCCACCAGGAGGCATACCGAGGCCTGGTCCGACAGGCTGAGAAGTTCTGAGAACCAGTGTTTTGCTGGCCACCATGGAGCCGATAATCCGAAGTTCCGGTGACTCCCTGTTCCTGCAGATGACCCTGTGCACCAGGGGAGTGGGGGGAAAAGTGTGCGTTTATGTTGTTCCACGGGATCTGCATTGCGTCGCCTAACAAACCCCTGCCTTGCCCCAGTCAGGATGCAAACTGGGGGCACCTCCTATTGGTAGTGGTGGTGAAGAGGTCCACCAGAGGATGGCCCCACCTGGTGAAGATCCCCTGAAGAACCTCCTTTTTCAACTGCCATTTGTAGTTTTCCGAGCCCAGCCTGCTGAGCCTGTCCGCCTCTAGGGTGGACTCCCCCGGGAGGTGGACTGCTGACAGGTGCATGTTCTTCGTCAGAGCCCACTCTCAAATGCCGATCGCCAGTCTGCAGAGTGGAGGAGATCTGGTGCCACCCTGCTTGTTGATGTAGTACATGCAGGTGGAGCTGTCTGGTTGAATGAGAATAGCCTTGCCTGGGATCATGGGTAGGAAGGCTTTGAGGGCAAGCCAGATAACCATAATCTCGAGCCAGTTGATGTGCGCCAGGTTCTCCCGACAGGACCATACTCCATGGACACTGTGGCTGTCTGGGGTAGTCCCCCCATCCCTTTAGGGGTGAGTCTGTGCTAATGGTGACCTGAGGTGTTGGTTGCCGGAAGGGCCTGCCTATCTGCAGGTTGTTGTCTGTACCCCACCAGACTAAATCCTGGTGGAGATGCTGTGATATGCTGACCTGCTCCGCCTGAGATCCTTCTTCTGGTTCCAGGAGGCTGAAAAGTGTAGCTGCAGCCTCCTCATTTTGTGCCTTGTATGTGGCACTGCAAGGAGACATGCAGCCATCACTCCCAGCAGATGTTGGTACCACCACACCAAGATCACTGCTCTGCTGAGAAAATGTCCAGTGGCCCTCTTGATAGCTGCGATCTTGTCCGCTGAGGGGGAAGATCCTCTACGACCTTGTGTCCCATATAAGGCTCTGCATGGGCAATAACAGACTTTTTGAGATCGATAGAAAATCCCAGGTCATATAGTGTATCCATGCGGGTGGAGGCTGTGTGCTGGACCGCCTCTGGAGATCTCGCCCTGACTAGCCAGTCATCTAGATATGGATAAATGTGATGGCCCTGTGTTCAGAGTATGGCTACCACTGCGTTCATTAGCCTTGTAAAGACTGTGGGTGCCAAATTGAGTCCAAAGGGTAGAACCCTGTATTGAAAGTGAAAACCTATGATCCCGAACCTCAGAAAGGAATGATGGGGACCCCAGATCGAGATGTCTATGTAGGCATTCTTCAGTTCCAGGGAGCACATCCAGTCTCGCACACACAATGTCTACGCAATGAAGGCTGGGGTAACCATCTTGAACTTTTGGAGAGGAAGGGGAAAGGTTAAAAGTGGAAAGTTCCAACAACTCTCAGGCTAGCTTGGTTCTTTTTGTGTATGGCAAAAATGTGTGAACAGAAGCCCAGGCCCTGCTGCGAGGCTGAGACTTCCTCCACTGACCCAGTTGCTGTACCAATCTGCGAGAGCGGAGGGGAGTAAGGAGGAGAAGGAGGAGGAATGGGGAGCCAGAAGCCCGTGGATACTACAGAGAGGATCCAAGGGTCTGAACATTGTCTGCCAGTGGTGTAAGTGAAGGGTAAGCCTGCCCCCCCACCGGAGACTTGTGGATCCGGATGGGCCTGTCACAACTTCTTCCCCTCTGAGGCTGGGGCTGAGGAGGGGGACTGGAAAAATACCTTGTTAGCCACCTTGTGCTGTTCGTGCCTTTGCTGGCTAGGCGATCTGTCCGGTTGTCTGGATCCTCTCTCCTGGAAGCCCCTGAAGCCTCTGAAGGACCGGCACTTGTCCGAGCATTGGTGCGTTTGGCTGTAGGTCTTGGGTGTGGACTTAGTAAGGATAAAGATTTTGCCATCTGTGAGCTATTCTTTTTCTCATCGAGTTCCTCATCCGTTGTTGAATGAACAGGTCACCCTCTCAAAAGGCAAGTCGAGTATGCGTTCCTGCACATCTGGATTGAAATTTGTCACCCTGAGCCAAGCCATCCTTCTCATGTCCATGGCAATACAATTGGCTCGCCCTGAAGTGTCAATATGTGCCACTGTGGACTCCATTTTGTGTTGTGCCACGATTTTGGCCTCCGCCAGCGCAGCTTTGAAGCAAGCCTGGCTGTGTGTGGGGAACTCAGGGAGGAAATCTGCAATTTCCCACCACAGCTGCTGGTTGACTGATACCAACATGGTGTCAGCGTTTGCCTGGCGTAGGTGGAGAGTGGCGTTAGAATACATTTTCTTCCTGAATGCCTCCAAAAGCTTTTCCTCCTTGCCCAGGAGTGCAGAGGTTGAAGCCGCCGAGGAGGATTGTGGCTTGGAGTATAGTGATGCTGTCGCTATCACCGAGGAGTGTGGTTGGGGGTGTGTCGACAATAGGAGGGGGTCCCCTTGCGTTTGCCTGTACTTAGCGTTGAGACGCCTAGTGGTAGGTTGGGTAGAGTGTGGCTTGAACCAACCTTTTTTGGCAAGTGCTTCAACAGCCTTTTGAAGTGGAATTCCAGTTCTAGTAGGCAGACGTAGCGCGAGAACTTCATCCAGTACCCCTGCCTCTGGCTATACCACCTGTGGCTGCAGGATTCCTAGGTACTCAGCCAGGCCTGCCAGTCACTTGTGAAAAGCTTTGGCTGACAATGGGGTGTCCGGGTCTTCCTCCTCGTCTCTGTCCACTGTTGTGTCCAGCAGATCCAGGGGAGCCGGAGGAGTGCTGAGGGGGCAGACCTGGAGCAGACGTGACTGGTACAGGCATGGGAGCGGGGGGCTGAGCTGGACCCAGAGGCGGTGTGGCCGTGGGTGCTTGCGGCTGTATAGGAGGGAGCATGTCCCCGATTGCATCCCTGAGGATGGTACTCATCCGTGGTGATCTCATAAGGGCTATAACTTCTCAAATAACTTGTCTTCACAAGCCGGAGGAGTGCATGATAGTGTAGGCATAGGGGTAGGGCCCTGGGGCTGCTGTGTCCTTGGCATGCCCCAACTCGTTACAAAGGGCGAAGTGTATCTGCCCTGTGAGGTGGATGGATAGGATGTGGACCAAGTGACAGGCGTTGACCAATCCCACCTGGAAGCTCGTTCACCTGCCTGGCCTCCAAAGGGAAAAGGCGCCAGGTGAGCCGCCATTTTGTCTGGCCCAGCTGCCATTTTGTTTTGCTCCGTGCCACGCACCTGCGTCATGGAACTTGCTGAGCTGGGACCTGCTTCCACCAGTACTCTGGGCGGTGGTGGTTGTGGCCTTCCCTGCACCTCAGGTCGAGGCCTATTAGGTGGAGTGCCCTTGGCTGTGGAGCTGGTAGTGCTGCGTGCAGGTGCCGCCTCAGACATGGGTCTGGTGTTAGGACATAGCCCCCCGGGTTGGGACCCGGAAATAGAGCCTTGTGGCCTCTCAGCGATACTACTGGTAGGATCTTGCGACCTCTCGGCCTGGGGGCTGGTAGCTGGAGCAGCCTTGTTGTTCTTGCTGGTCTTAGGACCTGAGAGGTCCCTCCCGCTTGGGCGCCTCCCCGGGAAGGAGTCATCTTTGCGGGCAGCAGAGGAGAACAGGGCACCTACTTTGGGCCTGGTCTTCCATTTCACAAATGCTTTAAGGTCCTCTGGAGGCGATCTTCCGAAAAGCTCCCGCCACCTGGCTAGTCAATTCTTGAGCACACGCAGAGTCAGGGCTACACACGCGGTACAGCCATCCCAGCGTGGTCTGGGCCAAGGCACCAGAGGCAGAGGATGTGGGGGTTAGGCGTTGGGAAAGGACCCTCGCAGGCTGGACACTTGCTGAAGCCCGCCGGGGGTGGGTGGGGAAGAGCATGGCGCCAGAGGACAGAGCAGTACCTAATATTAGAAAAGAAAAAAAAGATGACAAGAATACTTCTCTGGGGAAGAGCGCTGGAGGCCTAACCCAGGAGCGCTGGTGAAAGCAGTCCATTCCTGTTGACGTGGAAAAGAGGACTGGGGAGTGGTACCGGTGGGCGGAGTCGGGCTGCGCATGTTCCCAGGGCCACACCTGAGCGCCTATCTAAATTTAAAGAGGAAGATGATTTTTCTGGTGAAAAAGGTTCCGTCTCCCGTCCCTAGCGAGGGACGCCCATACAGTATGGAGTAAGGAAAGGGGACGGGACGTAGGAGTACAATGAGTTAAGTTCTCTCTTCCAGCCCCATTTTCTTGCAGTCCCATTGTTAACCTAATCAGACCCTGGGACAGCTTCTCCTAACTGGATTTGGTAAGCAGACTCACCCAGGATTGGCGGTCCATTTTGAATTCCAACTCACTGTCCCACACATTGCCTGAACAACATGTTCGATTAGACACATGCAAGCGTCTCTATCAGGGATGGACTGGCCTATATGGAGCTCTGGAGATTTGCCGGTAGGCCTCGGCATCCTGGACCTCGTTTGTGTGGTATTTCCACATTTTCCATAGGAAACCGGTTGGACTTGCTGGAAATATGTAATATGGGGCCACTTATTTCCACTGACTCTTTTGGTTGCCAGTCCATCCCTGATCTCTATAATGAAGTAATTGCAATCGGACCTTAATATTCTGGCTGCATAAGGCATATTATATACTCTTTCATTCTACTCTTGTGCGATAACACTGCGCCCAAACCATAAAAGCTTACATTCCAGGAATTAAACCGTTGCATGACCGACACCTTCCTTCTCGTTTTAGTTTACATTCTTGTATTTGCACAAACTAATGAAAGACATACGCTGCTCTTTGTTAGCTGGTCTGGATGGCCAGACCACTCGAGACAGAAAATAAAAGTAGAAGTCAAACCTACCACTTTGAAAATGTGCCAGGAGTCCAGGACCCTGCCTAGTACCTCATGCTGTTACTCCACACTAGCAGAATTAACCACGATATCACCGGGGAAGCACGCTCCTCGCTGCACGGAAGCTTGCACAGGACCCAATGAAAAATCGAGGTGGCCAATCTCAGCCCAAAAGCCATGCGTCACAATCTATACATGTCCTCGTGACAAAGGGGGTGTATTCCCTTGACTCACCGAGCATTTGGACCTGCAGATACACGCACCTCAAGACCAGCAACCATGCTCAGTGACTCAGTTAGGTACCACCTGGGTATTAATCGAATACTGGAGAGAAGACTGCACAGGTCCACACATGGCCACCTTCCTCCTGCCTGCTATCAGGAGCATGTTACAAAAACAACTGGGCGTTTATGTTTTGCAAGAGCTTGTAATGGCTGGATTGTAATTACGGAACACCCTTTATTTGCTTGGCAAAAAGCACACCGCATTATTTGGTTGACTGCATTGAGCCTTTGCTACCACGAGTTTAGCATTTTATTAATACAGTTGAATAATATTCAGTGTTATTTTAATTGTGCGTCTATCTTCCCTTTCTAAAGAGTAAAGGCGCACATTATTTTTCCACCAATATAGTGTGGAAAACATAATTTTACTTGTCACCTTTAGGCCAAAAACGTCTGAATGTTTGCAGGCCTCAAAAGCAGTACTTGCCACTAGGGAGTAAACATGATGTGCTGTGTGAATGTGGATAACTGAGGTGGTAAGTGCCTTTATATGCCTCTTTAGAAGCTTGCAGCTTGAAATTAGTATCCCCCATTGTTATAATAGAATATACTTATTTAAATCATGCTGCTTCAGTTCTGTCGCATTTTCAAACATCTATAAGTATGTGCTAGGACAGGGGGCAAACAAGTAGCAAGCAACTAGCCAGCCATAAAAAAGTCACTTGACACCTCAATTCTATATATACACGCAGCACACCATTTCTTACTCGCCAAGAGTCCAATATCACTAGCCAATGGGCAGAGGCGAGTGCAAATGTTGTACCCTTGTGCTAGTAGCATGTATCGGAAACCAGAAAATATTTTTTATGATCTGTCCGAGTTGATGTGTTTTATTCTAGGACAGGCTTAATTATCCAAATGACATGATTTTAATTTACCTCAGCTTTCTTATTTTAAAACTGAACAGTTTACAGATCCAATCCCTTTAGGATCTTTTGTTCTGGCATCTAGAAGAGTTTTGGTCTGCCTGAAGATTGAGATTTGAATTTCCTCCACCATGATGCTAATGTAAGTCTTTTTTGGCCTTCCTATTTTGTAGAGTTGGGCATTTGGGACTTCTGCCAGATTTAGTACACAGGCTCTTTCTGAATTGTTGGATCTGTTTCTTGGTGCCTGCTTAAGGCTTGTATTCTATTACATTTTACAATAAGGAGAGTAGAAAAGGAGTACAATAAAATGAACAGAATATGAGTACACTAAGGCAAGTTCGGTCTTATTAGTTGATCTGCCGGGCCAGGGTCTGTTCCATGAACGTTTTTCTGATTCCATCTCAGAATTGATCAATCTAGGCCGAACTTCTTTATCTGTTGAGGGAACTCACAGATGTTTTGAAAGTACTATTCTGCAAGGCTGGATTGCGGCTTGTGGATGATTTACCAAGGGATTTAGCTCTAGAGCAGTCATATGGTGTTCAAATGAAGCCTTACAAGTTCATAATGAGCCTGCATAGAAGATTTCGTGTAGAAGGGATGTGACTAGCAGTTTGGGCTGAACTGCCCCTTTTGTGGTGGGACCAAGTCTGATTTGCATATGGTATTTTCCCTTCTATAATGGTTTGGCATGTTGAAAAACTATGGTCTGGAGGGTTGCCCAGAGCTGTGCCCATGGTCATGATTTATTCAAAAACCTTCCCACACAAGACAAAGGGCGCATCCTTGACTGGATAGCTGACCACAATTGGGATGTTGACATCAGCTCCATCACCCCCATCCCATGGTCAGACCATCGCCTCATTCATTTCCTCATCCCCACCACCACTAAGGCCAACAAGCCTAACCCCACCCCCCAAGCCTTGGCAAGAAGTGCTAAAAACCACACTAAAGACAAGATCATACCACACCTCAGCACCCTTACTAGAGATCTCGAATCCTCTGACCCATCAGTGCTAGCAGATATCTACAAACACACAATAAACTCCGCACTAGACATCATTGCCCCTCTACAGAACAAAAAAGCCAAAACAGTGAAACACTCCAACGCCTGGTTCTCCTCTTAACTAAAAGAGCTCCGCTCTCAGAAACGTAAAGCGCTGGCCACCTGGCAGAGGTCACCCTCCCCAGCCATGCTATCCTTGTACAAAAAAAATTACCTCAGACTACAAAAAAGCCATAATTATAGCGAAATCAGCGTCCTATAATGAAAGAATCACAAATGCCAGTTCCGAATCCAAAGAAGTCTTCGCCATCTACAAAGAACTTACCACACCAGCTACTGAATCTCAAGATATCGTCAAAGACCAAACCTGGTGTAACACAATACAATCTGCCCTATTAAACAAAATCAAACTTCTGCAAGAAAAAATCAAGGAGCATCACAAAAACCTGTCACAGCACATCAAACTCAGCACCAGCACAGAACACAGCACCACCCCCAGCACAGTGCCCTGACCACCAAAGTCCCCATAACACCGTTCAAATTCAGGGAAATAACGGAACTCGAAGTTATTGAGATAATGAATAGGATTAAGCCCTCCAATTGCAAAGGAGACGCATGCCCAGCTGAACTAATAAGACTGCGCAGAAACACTCGCCCCTTTTCTCAAGTCCTTCATTAACGCCTCCTTCAACTCCAACACGGTTCCAGACAGTCTAAAAGAAGCCTGGGTGCGTCCCTTCTAAAAAAAACCTACCCTGGACCCAGAAATTGCAAATAACTATAGGCCCATCACCACCGTACCATATTTGCTGAAGATCCTGGACAAAGTTGCCTACACGCAAATTCAGGAATACCTAGAAGCAAACCGCATCCTAGGCAAAAGACAGTCAGGCTTCCGACCAGGACACAGTACCGAGTCAGCCCTACTCGATCTAAAAATACAACTCGATGACATCATGGACACAGGCAAACTGGCACTTCTCCTTCTGGACCGGTCAGCTGCCTTTGACCTCATCAACCATGATATCCTAGTCATGCACCTAAAAAATGAAGCACATTTCTCCCCAGAAGCCATCGCTTGGGTGGCCTCCTTCCTAAACGGAAGACTCATGAAAGTCTTCTCAGACACAGCATCTGCCTCCCCCACTACCATCCACTGCAGCTTCCCTCAGGGCTCATGCACCGCCCCTACTCTCTACAACATATTCACCCTCCCACCCTTCAATGATCTCGACTGTCGCAACATAGCGTACACCAATTACGCTGACAACACTCGGGTACTACTCCCACCAACTGGGACCGAAGAAGATGCGGCAGCCCTAACCAAAATCTACTCAGCCATCCAGACCTGGATGGCTGCCAACAGACTCTGCCTAAACAGTGACAAAACTGAGATCCTCCTAGTAGGTACTAGTGAAACTCTCAATAAACTCCCACCACAATACAAAACCTTTAACATTGCAACTGTTAAAACCCTAGGTGTCTACCTAGACGCTTCACCAACTATGTCCCGCCAGGTCAACGCCATAGCCTCTTCAGCCGCACTCACCACCAAGGTGATCAACAGTCAAACCCTTTCTCTCTACAAAAAACTGCCTATCCATCGCCAGAGCTACAGTAGGCACTAAACTGGATTACTGCAATGCCCCATTTCTGGGCACCTCTGCAAAAAACCTAAAAAAAACTACAAGTCACTCAAAATAACGCACTCAGGGCAGTGCTGAGCATTCACAAAAGGGAACATATCTCTCAAGCCAGGAAAGAAGCCCATTGGCTACCAGTTAAGGAACGTATACTCTTCAAAACAATGGCCATCACACACCGGTGCCTCTCATCAGAAGCCCCACCCTACCTATCTGAAAGAATCACCCCAAACACCTCCAACCGACCTACTAGATCCCACCTCTCCAATCAGGTATATGTACCCACATTCAAAAGAACCAAAGCGGGAGGGTCCTGCTTTCAACACCTCGCACCAAAAAATTGGAACGCCCTGCCTACTACACTAAGGAATGAAAAATCTTACACCACTTTCTGCAAAATGCTAAATATCTTACTGTTCTGCTAATGTACCCAACTAGTCTGTATTCTCATGCTGTTGCACTGTAACCATAGTAACAGTATAGTATACGTGTCTTTCTTTGTCATCATATGATACCCGTCTAAACATTTGTACTCAATACTGTCGTACTACCTATACAAGTTGAGAACTCTAACAGCGCCACAATGCCCCTGGGCCGTTTGTGTGCTTTATAAATACAAATAAATAATAAAAAAACTTTTGGTTTTGCTTTAGAAGGAGCATCTATTTCTCCGTTTGGATGACATTTTATTAGTTGGTCAGTGTGCAAACCGGATTTATATCAAGCAAGTGTATTTGGACATATCAAGTCTCAAAATTAGTATTTTGTTTCCCCACACAGCCTAGAAATACCTAGTGTTTCAAGCAGCTATTTCACTGCTATTTTAATACTTAGTTTACTCCATCTTTTAATGTTAGGCCTGCGAACCCACAATCACACTTTTCTAGTTAATGTATATGGAGGTTAAGTAGTTCTCTAGTCTTTGCAATCACTAGCACCCTTACAGAGAGCACCATATGTCAGTTTTGATTCAAAGCCCTCTGGACTCCTTTCAACCCATTCTCCTAGCAGGTGAACCACCTCTCACATTGATGGTGCTTAATGAGAACACCAGAGTAACCCTTTATCCAACATTAGCACCCTGATAGGGGGAGCAAGCCAAGCGGGTGGCTAGCAACACAGGCTGAAACTGGCAATCTCAGCCTGCGTTCCAAGCCGGCGGACGGTCGGCTCAACCAGCTGCCATCTCACCTCCCGTCCACCCCCCCCCTTTTTTTTTAAACATTCCCACTCCCTCACTTACCTAATTTCAGCGGCGGCGAGTGCCACTGCTGCAGCCGCTCCCGACAGCTGCCATGTAAAGGGAAGAGGGGCCCTGCTTTCCCTTTTCATGGTGGCTATCTTTGATCAGTCTTTTCTTTCCATGAACAGGACACTGCGATGTGCCCCTATCATGGAAAGAAAGTACTTTCAATTATCACTGTCCCAGCCCATGTGATGGGTGCTAATGGCGTTAAGCACCCATTCCAAGAGAGCGGGTGGTAATGTCCCAATGCCCTCGTTAAATCCACGTCTAGAATTCTCTGTGATCTAGACTCCAGGGCCATCAACTCTTTCAGTGTCGCATCTGGGAATGTGACAGAAAATAAAGTGGGAATGCCAACTGTTTTGCTGAGTGACTAAACATGAATCTCTCATTTGGAAGAATACATAGAGTGGTCTTCCGTTTTGTTAAATAAATGACACTTGATATGGCATAAATCACATAGCTTGCAAATACTTTAAACTGGCAAATAAACCCCACCTTTGTGTGTTTTACAACTTTATATTTTCTATTGTATTTGTAATTAAAAAGACAATTGACTACACTCTCAAATTCTCTCTTGTGATGAGCTCAGTTATTGCCCCATTTCAAAAACAGTATTACTTTAATATGATTTTCCCCTCACGATTTCTCAATCTCAGAATAATATCTTTACATGGAGTAGAAATAATCATTACAATGTAGCTGATAGTAGCGTCAAAGAGAGTTTAGAACAATGTTCAAATCATGGATGGGATATTTCACAGCTAGAACCAGCTCTGGGGAGGGGGCACGATCTATTGGCTAGCAAATAGGTTGTGCAGGACAGCCTGTCCAAACTTGCATCAGCTCTGGAACTGTTTCCCAGCATCTAATGCTGACAGAAAGCCAACGTTGAAGACCAAGTTGCAGCCCTGCTGATGACATCCCAAGGGACATTGTGCTGAAAAGCCACAACAATGGCCTTAGCCACAATGGCATGAGCATGAATGTCTTTGCACAGCTCGCCCTTCTGCATGGTGTAGCAGTAGCTGATGCCTGAAAATAAACACCTAGCAATAATGGCATATGAGCCTGGATACTGGCCACCGAATTTAATGAAAAGGGAGTCCGATCTCCTGAACGGATTGGTTTGATGCAGATAAAACTGTTCCTCTGACATCGAGATAATGGAGAGTGATGTCTGCCAAAGATTGAGGGTTCAGAAAGAAAGCTGGGAAAAACCACCTTGTTGCAATGAACTAAAGACACTTCTTCTGACAAAAAGGCCGGGTGAGTGCGTAAAAAACCCTTTGTCCATATGATAAACAGTATACGGTTTGAAAGCCGATCGAACCTGAATTCACAGCGACTCTGCGCAGATGTGAGAGCCACCAGAAGTGCAACCTTGCAGGTCAGAAACTTAAATTCAGTGAAGGTTAAAGATTCAAAGAGTTTAAGGGTTAATGATGACAGGAGGACATTCAAAGCAGCAAATCAGACAGTCTTAACAGGGGCATAGACCTTCGAAATCCCCGTAGGTGTCTGCTCACAACTGGATTGGAAGTAATCAACAGATTCTAGAAGCCACAAGTTGGGAGATAAAGGAAATGATCTCATTCAGCAGATTGAGATGCTTGTCCAGTGCCGAGTAACAGGACCTGGCCCACTTGCTTCTCTTTTGCTCTTGAGTAGATTTTCTGCTGATATCCAGAGATGGCCTAGCGTGATCTGCTTAGGAACCATGCTGCTAAGCTCAGTAATCGAGAGGTGGTGTGGAGAACCATGCCCTGCTGTAGGAGATTTTGTGTCGCCGGAAAGGTAAATCAGACATTCCATCCAAGCTTCCACCAGGCATGAGAGCGAGAAGCGAGCTGGCTGCAGTAGGGCTATCGTAAGAATAGTGGCATTTCTAAAGCTGTATACACACACAATTTCCACAAATAGCTACCCAATTGTTACATAACAGGCTGGAGGAAGAAGTGACAGGGAGAAGATTGTACCATACTATTAATTAAATTCAGAAATGGTACTGCAGGTCAGTTGTATACAATTATCATATTTTATTGAAACGTCATTATGAAAATGTTATTTAAGACGTCAAAACAGGGTAAAACATACATATCAATATTTTTGTCCAGTTGGAGCCTGCCAGTGTCAGACAATATGATTACATTTAATTATCACAACGGTTATAGGTGTGGTTAGTAACCTAAGTGAGTGAACAATCCCCTGCATTTTATTCAAGAGACGGGCATTTGCCCTCACACTTTAGTGTCAACAACTCAGTATGTTTCGGGCCTTCAACCTATATGACCCAATATTTCTTTTGAGCTTGTTGACTGTCTTCAGGACACTTAAAGAACTTTGTAATACGTGTAGATCACGTATTTTCGTATCAACATGGACATTTGTGTTGACACATCGGTCTTTGCTGAGATCATCTATTATAAGTGCGTAAGGCAAACATGTAGAGGCGTATACTTCGGTTCATGGTCCCGTTTTAGTGCACTGTTCTTTCATATCGGTTGGTTTTGGATGGAGCAGTTATTTTTTTAATTGCAGAGGTGTTTTCGTGTCCTTTTCTCAACAGATCTTCGATTCTGTATGATTGCGAAGTCACTGTTCTCTCTTTTCTTTAACGTGAATCAGGAAAGAATCCAGTCATGTTTCCGGCTAACAACGAAGAGGAGATTGTGTTCCTTTTCTTTTCGAAAATACGGCCTCTGTTTTTTCTACTGTGGATGGTACGAGTGTTTTCCAACTTCTCTGTACATGAGATCGCAGTTTCCGTTCAGCGTTTGCAGCTGGACATCACGAGGACTATGGGAAGAAGAGGTATAGGTAGGAAAATAAACAGACCGGGAGTCCCACTGCATCAACAAGGAATCGCCCAAAGACTTCCTGCCCACTCCTCCCCTGGAAGCAAGTCAGGATACTTTCTGTTCTCACCCGTGGCATAGAGGTCTACACATGGACGACTTCAAAGCGCAAAAAAACAATTTCCAGGACAGAGTGCTTAATGACCCACTCATGATCTGGCAACGCTATTCTGTTGAGGTCAGCTTCCACACTGAGCACCCCTGTAGAAGAATGGCCTTCAGGGAAATGTGATGCCCTATGGCCCACTCCCAATTTCTTATTGCCAGCTGGCACAAGAAAGGAGATTTTGTTCCCCCAGTGTGTTCAAAACTAGAACAAGAGAGTCCACACTGCTGTGGGTTTGATTAATAATTAGTTCAAGTAACAAGTTATTTGTCAAGGTGTACTGCAAAGGTATCACCCACATTTTTAGGCTGTAACAGACTCTGAAAGCAAGCAGGGTAGTCTGATGATTGAAAAACCATATAGAATATGTTTATTTAACAAAGAAACCGTTGTGTAACTACATAAACAAAACAAAGCAATATAACAAACATATAAATGCATTTGTTCAATGGTTGGAGGGTTAATAGTCAAAAAAGAAACACCAAACGCAAAACACAAAAACTTAAACATAGCTTTTTGAACAAAGAAAACAAAAGCGAATTCTAAAAGAAACTGGACAGCAAGCTGCCAACTGTATGGTGGCCTAGATCCCAGCCAATATTCTTATTTATGGCTTGTATTGGGCCACTGCAAGAACAAGTTGTTCTCAAAAGAGTTGACAGGAGTAGAATTTGTTCTATGTCCTATGATTTTCTGCCAGGTCTGCCAGTGTGTTCAGGCAAAGCATGGAGGCTGAACTGGATAAGAACTCTTCCCTCTGAGGACTGGAAGGAAAGCACTTAGGGTATTGACAATTCTCTGTAGTTCGAGAATGTTGATGTGGAGAAGGCTCTCTTGCTGGGACCATAGACTGTGCGCCTTGAGAGGTCCTAAGGTATTATACCCACCTCCCAAGAGAGGAGTCTATAGTGATACATACCTCTGGGTCCAATTCCTGAAAGGGAACACTTTTCCCCTCGGGCCTTCCCCACAGTCAGATTGCTGAGCCGACTCCACCATGCCAAGTCCTGATCCAGAGAAGCTCGAATCAAGATACAATCAGTCTCTCGTGGATTGGTTCCAGGAGCTGTCTCGATGCAATTGGAGACATCTCATTTGCAAGCAGGCCAGTGGAACAGATAGTATGCATACACCCATCAACCCTCAGAGCCTCTGAAACCCCCAAGCGGGGGTGGACTGTCTCCATCGAAAATGGTCTACTGCTGATACGATGCAAGTGATCCATTGTTGAGATGGGAAAATCCTTGCCTCCCGGGAGGACCATACAAACCCAAGAAAGGTTAGTCTCTCTGGTGGGGCCAAGGTAGATTTGCGATAGTTGATTGCAAATCCCAGATTGAAGAGATTGGGCCTGATCACGACCTCGGCGGTAACGCTAACACTATTAGCGTGGGGGCTATTAGCGCGACTGTCATAAGCCCCGGCGCCAATTGCGCGGGATCACGAGTTGGGCGGACTTGGAAGTCCCCATTCCCCACTGAGCCCATTCGGGTATGCCCCATTCCCCAT
Organism: Ambystoma mexicanum; assembly: GCF_040938575.1. Classification (NCBI taxonomy): domain Eukaryota; kingdom Metazoa; phylum Chordata; class Amphibia; order Caudata; family Ambystomatidae; genus Ambystoma; species Ambystoma mexicanum. The sequence goes on from NC_090921.1 coordinate 1,035,066,657, forward strand.
TGGGCTCAATGGGGAAAATTTGCGCTCTTACCGCCGGCGGATTTCCCGCCGGCGGTAATAGCGCAAATTTTCGGCGGATTTCCCCCCAGCCAAGAGCTGGGGCGAAATCCGCCGAAGCCCTGATTCGGCAGACCCTTAAATCTGGCGGTAATAGCGCTACCGCCGGATTTAAGGGTTACCGCCGAGAATGTGATCAGGCCCATTGTCTGTTAGTAATTGGGCCAATGTGGCTGCGCAGAAGGGGGCCGGACTAGCCAATTGTCAAAATAGGGGTAGATGAAGGAAGCAGACTACTGTGGTCCTAAGTTTGGTAAAAACTATTGGTACAGAGTTCAAGCAGAAAGGGAGAGCCTGTATGGAAAATGCCTCTCACTGATGGATACCCTCTGGATTCTAGGATGGGGTTTCCACCAGGTATAACACTTTGAGGTCCACAGCAGAAAACCATTAATCCTCGAATGGTTCCCAGGATCGGTGCAGGCGTGATCATCTTTACTGTTTCATTGGAGAGAAAAAGATGGAAGGTTGAAAGATCTAGTATTGCCGGCAGGCCAGTCCGGATCTTCTTGGGCACATAGAATAGATGGGAGTCCGGACTCCTCTGGTCCAGGGGGAACAGCCTCTATTGCTTTCATGGACAGGAGCTTGATCTCTCCCAGAAAAATTGAGTGGATCCCATCTTGATGAGAGGTGAGGAGGAAGGACGACGATGAGGACCAAAGACAGTTGCCCTTGGATACCATGCAGAGTGTCTAAGGGTCCTGAGATATGACGTGCCAGTGATAAAGGTGACGAGGAAGCCTGCAGGTAACTAATTTTGGTGGACCTGGTTCGAACAGGCATTTCTTCTTTAGATATGCTAAAACATTAGTGGAAGATCCAGCAAAGGAGCCCTTGCTTCCTTCTATGGTCGCTGGGGGGCCTGCCGGGATTTCTGGCTTTCCCGGTTTGGTAGCTTGAGAAGAAGGGAAGTGGAGTGATGTGCTTAACACAGCACAGGTGTTTGCCAGCAGCTGCGTCAGACTGTTTTCACTTAGCTGAAGTTTTAGAGGAGCGCTAATTCACTTCTCTTGCTCGCCCAGGAAGATTCTGCTTCTTTAGTCGAGGAAATCTATCAAATCAATGCTGTGCGCTATGTGCAGTCCACATCCAGCATTTATCCTGCTACTAATTGGCTTGCTTGAACAAAGTACACGCAAAAGCTCACCCACGGATATTTTCTGGTATACACATAAACCTAGGCACACTACTTATTTTTGCTGGTTCCCTTTGCACAAGAAGACACGAGACTGTCATTTGGAATTTATCATTACTGTGAATCTTCAGAGTAGTGTATAAGTCTGTAGCTCTTCAGTACCCAACACAGTTGCAATGCGACATACCCCTACTTGCATTGGCTGAACAAAGTATCCCCGATGAAGGCTTTAAATACAGGACGCTGAAACACGTTGGGTCCCTCTGATTCCTTAGAAGAAATTGACGTAGGAGTTAATTGTTTTTAAATGTTTTAAAAAAAAGCTTTGCACATGGTGTGATGGTGGAGTCGTAACATCACTTATTGGACACTATGTTTTGCATGTTGTAAGGGTATGTCTGCAGACACATAGAAAATACACATCTTTCTAGAACAAACTGATTTTACATTTCATACAATCAATTCATACAATCATATCTTATAAAACAAAAAAGATCTTAAAAAATCTTGAACAAATCTATACTCCGATACAATAAAACATCTAGAATTAAATAGATTGAATAAAATCAATTAATTCAAATAATAACACATATATAATAAACCTTTGGTAGCCAAATTTAGGAGAAGGGGAAATAGAGAACATCGATACATGGATTCCTCTAGACACATTTATTACCCGTCGTCCAGTGTACTTCTAGAATGGTTACCTTTCATGTTCTCTTAACCAATTCTACAGCCCCTTAGGCCCTACGGTTCCATACTCTTAGTCAAATTAATTGATCTGTTTCCCCCAATCGTGTAGCCATTGCGTATTTATAGTGCACATCTTTCGTCAGTCAGCTATTATGTATTAATCTTAATCTTAGGATTCTGTAGAATCCTTTTGCTGTGTTGCATTTAGTCCTGTGTTCATACGCTCTGCTGCAATGGACCACACTCTGTACAATGATAATTGTAGGCTAGCATTAAGGGTATTGATGCATTGGTACCAAAATATGGACTCTAAGTGATGTACAAATCTACCATAATGTTTGATGTAAACTGGTCCCATTAGCGGACATTGAGTTAATATATGCTTGGCAGTCTCCTGCGCCATACGATTCTTACATATTCGACAAATACGTTCTGTCTGAGGTACTTGTCACTCGTGGCCCATAACTGCTAAGGCTGGTAAATGATTGATACGAAGCAACAACACAAATCTCCTGAGCTTAATCGATGGACACAGATTCAAATACTTTTGTGCCCGTTTGAAAGTGTATATAGCATATAATGGACAAACTTTTAACTTTTTAGGTTCTCCAAGTGAGCCTCTTTGTTATGCCAATCCCATAAATCCATACACTTACCAAGGTTACATTTCAAATACTCGTGCTCATCTCCATATTGAGGGGTCCATTCAATGGCTTTAAAGAGTAGATCCATAAAGCAGGATATTAACTTTGTTAATTCTCAAAACATGGGACAAGGGGGTGGGGTGTTGAGCTCCTGCAGGGGCTCCTTCTGCATTTCTTCTTCGCTCTGCTGCCTGCCCTCTGGCCACACCCCCTTGGACTTAAAAGTACCGTTGAGCACCTGAAGGGCTAAGCCTGCGGAACAAGGGCGCCAAGGGTTGAGCTCCTGTAGGTGTGTTAAGCAAACAAAGGGGCAGTTCACTCACTGCAACTCACTGCTTGCCAAACGAAGGAGGCTGCTGATCGCGCAGACAAGGTGAGAAGTGCGATAAGGGGGAAGGGCCTATTGGAATTATTACCCTGGTCAACGTACGCCAACTTAGCTATTTTTTTGTTTAATCGCCTGTCCTAGTATGTCAATGGCAATTGCTGAAATGGAGAATGTTGCCCCGCCCGCCTCCTTTTCACTACCACAAAGCCCTCCCGCGCTTCTGTCAAATGAAGGTTGTTGGATTTGCCCGCATTAGGCTCTGACTCAGGCAGCACCGAGATTCAGGCTCGCAGCCCCGCAGTTATCACGGGCGATGCCTACAATCTGATTGAGGAGATCACCCATTTCCTGCGAAGTGCCCCGGACATTATGGGGAGTAATGCAATCGACCACACTACAGAGGACAGTTCTGATAAGCATGGCAAAAGGAAAGAGCACATAGCGATGAGATATAGCAAAGGGAATGGCTGCCCAAAGCGCACTGCAGTCAGCCCAGTTATAAGAGGTGCTTTTCCACCTGGATCTGCGGAATCGAGGGGGTCTGACCTCTATACAGTAGTTTTGGGGGTCCCTGAAACAACAGCTCCTATTAAACTCGCTGCAATTGACTCCTCCCTCACTTCTATGACTCTGAAGGGCCACCCTGAGAACAGGACCCTGACGAATTGCATTAATGACCTAGTCACCACTGCAGTCACAATACCTGCAATTTCCAACCTAGAGGGAATCATGGTTGCCATTTCCTCCAAATGTATTGCCCAGTCTCTCTCTAATAGGGTTACATGGGAGCAAGTTTTTGCCTTCAAGGACCAGGTTTGCCAATAGCACCGAAATACTGATGACCTTGTAGACTATGTGCATGGCTTGTCTTCTGGAAAAGGGCACCCCCATGCACCAATCTCCTCAATACAGCAGCCCCTCATGGAATGTCCTCCCATCTACGCCCTCACCCGCAACCCTGAGGAACCATCATTGGGCTGCAAATGTTCCCTTGTCCTTACCAAAATGGCATCCCTGAAGAAACTCCCAATGCGGATCTTGGAAAATTGCAGTGGTGTAGGAGAAAGTGTTTATGGGGCGCTCCACCTAAGCAATGAGGCCAGCATAAGGGGGTCCGAACCAATAGTGGAGGAATCCCATAGCACCCTAAAGAAGAATATAACTCAACATGACAGGACTGGCCCTACTGTTCACACAGATGGGTTATCTAAAAAGGGGTCTTGGAAACAAAACTGGCCACAGTACTTGCCCCGCACCTACCAACTTGCAACACAAACTAGTACAAACGCACTTGTGGGTTGACTGTGGGGAGGATGTCTGTGGGGCCCGGTGTCATGATGCCTACCTCTAAGGAGCCAGGCCGGGCCCAGCAACCCCAGAGGCAGACATCATTTTCCCAGGGAAGTCTCAGCGGGCCCAAGTCGGGGCCCTTTGGACTCAGTCCTGGCGCCTTAGGCGCCAGGCTCATAGCGGGCGCCAGGCTCATAGAAGAGGATATGTGTTTAAGTGCTTGGGTGCACACTTACCTGATGCAGACCTTGCTGCTTCATCCAGGCCCTCTTGAGGCCTGAATGGGACTACTTAACCTGTAGGACTACTTCACCACCCAGGTGTGGTCGGGGAAGGATACATACCTGATTGGTGGAAGGATACATACCAGGAACTTCTTCCAAGGCTATTTAAACCCCACCCGAACAGCCACACATGCTTCGCGTTGTTCTGCACCTAGCAGCTGGACGCTCACCGTGTCAGCTCCTGCATCCTGACTTCAGCCACGCCTGCCAGCACCCTGAAACACCTGCAAGGGGAGAAAGGAAGAGAATAGGAGAAGAAAAGCCCTTACCTGCTAAATCTGCATCCCGGAGTCATTTCTCCAACGGCCCTGAAAAGGAAGACATCATTTTAAAGGCATTTCGTTTCGATCGCTGCAGCGCTGCATTTTACTCACCTTTGCAAGGCGCATCCACCTTCAGCAGCGATCTTCCGGATTCAGCTACGCCCCGGCGCCTAGAGGAAAAAAAGACAAGAACAAAGGTGAGAGGGAGAAAAGGAATAAGGAAAGCTCAGTTTCCTTTTAAGTCTTACCTGTTGGATTATTCCCACTGCATTTCGGGTCCTGCCGCTTCCTGGCATCTCCGGACCCCGGCCCCTATGGGGAAAAAAGACAAAGACATTGAATGAGCGAATGCAAAGACATTACCTGAGCGCTCATCCAGAACTGTTTCACTTCGGGTCGGCGCCATATCTCCGGCACTCCGAACCCCGGCCCCTAAGGGGAAAAAGACATAAGCATTAGCGCTTGCTGCAATTAGACAACGAACATTATTATTAAGCTTGAACTTTTGAACAGAACTTTTACAGCGCCTTACCTGAACTCCCATCAATCCTCAATCCAGTGAAGTAACTGGGTTTCAACGCGCCCCTGCATCAGAAGCAGGATGGAGAGCTCATCCTTCCAAACCCTAAGGAGGGTATCCAACGAGCCAGGGAAGCCAGAATAGAGGGTCCCTTCCTGTCCATCTTCAGAGTTCTGCGCCTTCGATGCCGCGCCTCCGTGGGAACCAGGTGAGCGTTACAGAACGCGAAGCCTTACCACAATTTCCCACCTGGGCGCTATGGAGACTTCCGAGACAGATCAGCTGGCCCATCTTTTAGGGGAATTACGGGCAGAAGTGCACTCAGCCCGCCAGGAGACTAATGCTCTCAGAAGGGAACTAATCCTATCCAAGGAAAGAACTGATGATCTGGCCAAAAGGTTATTGCAGGGCCAGGCAGAGCACACTCCTTTACCTGTTTCCGGAGATATTTCTGCAACAATGGGTTCGAATAACCCGGTACAAATCAATCTACCTGGACACATGCCTTTGGCCCCGCCGGAACGTTTTGCGGGGGATCCCAAGAAATATGCCGTTTTTATGAACCAATGCCGTTTACACTTTTTATGCAGGCCCGGGGCCTTCCCCAACGACCAGACCAAAGTAGCCTTTGTACTATCTTACCTCAGTGGCTGTGCTGCCGATTGGTCCATTCCATTGGTAAATCAGGATGATCCCATTCTCCGGGATTTCCAGGGCTTCCAGGCCAGCATGGAAAGATTGTTCGCTCGACACTCGCAGGGACAGGCCCTTGACAACGAACTGCTATCCTTACGACAAGGTAATCAGGATCTTTTGTCCTATATCGCCACCTTTAATAGACTAGTTGTGGAAACCGGATGGCCTGAAAATAAAAGAATCACATTGTTTCATCGAGGCCTGCGCGGAGAGCTTAAAGATGTTATAGCTCAGATAGTAGATCCACCCCAGGCCTGCGCAGACTACATAGACTTAGTGGTTCAACTTGATCACAGACTTCAAAATAGAAAAGCAGATCGGCTCAAGTATGAAACCAGAGTACCTATCAAGACCCACGTTAACTCCAAGAGTACTGACGTTTCCGAACCTATGCAAATTGGCAGTGTTAAAGGACCATTAACGCAGAAGGAACGAGAGAGAAGGCGACAAATGCAACTTTGTCTTTATTGCGGAACTTCCGGTCACTTTCTTCAAAGTTGTCCAGTTAAAGCACCCAAGAAGGTGGTTGGAGCCACTGATAACGAGTTATTGACACCTGGTTCGGGAAACGACCTAGCCCGACAAGCGTAGGGGTCCGCTTGCCGAGCTTGAAAACAAACTCTTTGACCTCGCATTTTGTCATGCTAATGGTGCTTGTGAACCCAAAACAGCCTCAGCAGTTGCATGCTATAAAAGCATACATAGACAGTGGAGCTATTGGAAATTACATAGACCGTGAATTGGCTTCCAGGATTAAGCTTCCTCTCCGCCCGAAAGTAACCCAAGATGTAATTACTACAGTTGATGGAACCGAAATAGCCTCAGGGCCTGTAACGCATTCCACAGTTGAAATCACTCTGGTGGGTGAGGACGGACATCGGGAAGCAATCGTGTTTGATGTGATCAAGGCCCCACAATTTCAAGTACTTCTTGGAATCCCTTGGTTAGAAACACATAATCCGAGAATAGACTGGCGAGCAAAGAAGATAACTTTTCCTGATTGTGAACCAACCTGTTACCCAAGGAATCCAGCTATGGGTCTAGCCTCTGTAACTTCCACCCCTGTACAGCTACCATCTGAATACCAAGAATTCCAAGACGTTTTTCAGAAAGAGCAGGCTAACACCTTACCTCCCCATCGATCTTACGATTGCCAAATCGACTTGGTACCCAATGCACAACTACCTTGTAGTAGGATTTATGCTCTTACTGAACCCGAGAACCTGCATTTGCGCCAGTATTTGGATCAATACCTGGCCAATGGTTTTATTCGCCCGTCAAAGTCACCAGTCTCTTCCGCTTTGTTCTTCGTACCTAAAAAGGAAGGAGACCTTAGGGCCTGTATTGACTACCGCGCCCTAAATCAGATAACGATTAAGAATCGTCGTTACCCTTTGCCCCTGATACCTGAGCTTATCGACCAAGTAAAAGATGCTCGTGTGTACACCAAGCTAGATCTCCGAGGAGCTTACCACCTGGTACGTATAAAAGAGGGCGACGAGTGGAAGACTGCATTCCGCACCAAATTTGGGCTCTTCGAATATCAAGTAATGCCCTTCGGTTTGTGCAACGCACCTGCCGCCTTTCAGTACTTCATGAATGATGTTCTTCGGGAACTTATCGATGTTTGTGTCATCGTTTATATTGACGACATCCTGGTGTATTCCTCCTCAGAATCTGATCACAGAAACCATGTTAGGGCAGTTCTTGAGAAATTGCGCCAGCACAAATTATTTGCCAAGCTCGAAAAATGCGTTTTTCATACCACAGAAGTGGAGTTTCTCGGATTCATCCTGACACCTCAAGGAATCCGAACGGACTCGCGGAAAGTGGACGCCATTCTCAAATGGCCATCTCCTAGCTCTGTGAAGGGAGTGCAAAGCATACTTGGCTTTGCCAATTTCTATCGAAGGTTCATCCCGGAATTTTCTCGAACTGTTCAACCCATCACAGCTCTCCTAAAGAAAAACAAACGCTTTGAATGGACTCTTGAGGCTGAACAAGCCTTTCAGGACCTGAAAACCAAATTCACCTCTGCACCTGTATTGAAGCACCCGCGCCCAGATCTCCCTTGCATCGTGGAAACCGATGCATCCAGTTCGGCCATGGGAGCTGTCCTGTCGCAAAGAGACCCAGAAACTAACCAACTACACCCTGTAGCCTTTTGGTCCAGAAAATTCTCTCCACCTGAACTCAATTACGCAATTACCGACAAAGAACTACTGGCTATTAAATCAGCTTTCAAGGCTTGGCGTCACTATCTTCTCGGTGCAAGACACACCATCACCGAAATTACGGACCACAGAAATTTGCAGTATTTAAAGACGGCCAAAGCTCAATCTTCGCGACAACTCCGATGGGCTTTATTCTTTGCGGAATTTGATTTTGTAATTACCTATCGCCCTGGCTGCAAGAATGGTAAGGCAGATGCCTTATCCCGGATAGGCATGGAAGAACCCAATTCGAGTTTAGAACCTGTGCCAATCATACCGGAACAAAGAATTCTGGGCTTGACTTCATTGCAAACCATTGAGGACATCCAAGCTCAAGTAAAACAGCTTTTTGACTCTTCTGCCTTACTGGAATGGAGTCAAAAGGGTCCTCACTACACCGTTAAGGATGATTTACCCTACTTCCAAGAGCGGTTATTTCTGCCAAGTAAAGAATTGCAGGAACTTGTCATTTCCCGTCATCATGAATCATTAATGGAAGGACACCCCGGTATCGCGAAAACAGAAGAAAAGATCAAACGCCACTTCTGTTGGCCTTCTTGGAGAAAAAACAAAGTCATTTGTGTTGTCTTGCGGAATCTGTGCCCAAAATAAGAGTCAAAAGAAAAGGCCAGCCGGCCTACTTCAACCTTTGGACATTCCACCAGCACCTTGGCACACCTGGTCAATGGACTTTATAACTGACCTGCCTCCTTGTGGTGGTTACAACACGATTCTCGTAATAGTGGATCTATTCTCCAAAATGGCCCATTTTATCCCTTTAAAAGGATTGCCGTCAGCTTCCACCTTGGCCAAGGAATTTATGGAAAATATAGTGCGGTTACATGGTTTCCCTTCCATATTAGTCTCAGACCGTGGAAGTCAATTTATCTCCCACTTTTGGAAGAAATGTTGCCAACTAGCACAAATAGACGAACAAGTTACTTTCTTACCTGGTAACGTTCTTTCGATGGGATGGTCCGACGACGTATTCCATATCTATGACATGTAATCACCACAGCTGTGCTGCTTCGGAAACTTTTCCGGCGTCTGCGTCCTGCGTCGATGACGTCGATGCGCCGACGTCGAGGACCTCCTCCGACGTCCGACGTCCGACGTCATCCGATGTGATAAGTAGGACGCACGACGCCCGTAGCCTCAGTTGTAGTTTTTTCCCCCCAGAACGTGTGACATAAGTCAACTGCCAGTCAGACACAAAGCCTTGCTGAACGTAAGCTGCAATCGCAAAAGAAATTCTGCAGCGGGGAAGGCAGGGCGGGAGCGATATGGAATACGTCGTCGGACCATCCCATCGAAAGAACGTTACCAGGTAAGAAAGTAACTTGTTCTTCGAGGGGATTGGGTCCTCCGACGTATTCCATATCTATGACAGACTCCCAAAGCAGTACCAAAACAAGGAGGAGGGAAAGAATTTAGAAGCAAAATTTTAGAATAGCCAATCAAATAGCCGAGCAAAGGACCGCCTTGCCAAAGGCCAGATCCTGCCCTCTGATGGAATCGAGGGAATAATGCCGTACAAATGTATGTACTGAAGCCCAGGTGGCTGCATCACAGATGTTGCGAATAGGAACACCCCTCTGCAGGGCAGTAGATGCAGCCACACCCCTGGTAGAATGGGCCCGCAAGCCAGCCGGTGGGTCCTTACCCGCCAAGCGGTAACACTCCGAGATGGCCAAAATAATCCAGCGGGACAAAGTCTGTTTCGTCACAGCTTGCCCCAAACGCTTTCCAGCGTAACCAATAAAGAGTTGATCGTCCACTCTGACCCGGGACATGCGTGAAACATAAAAGCTTAAAGCTCTCCTAGGATCAAGCCTATGGAGCCTCTCCTCTTCCTTACCAGGATGCGGAGGAGGATAGAATGCCGGAAGAACAACCTTCTGGGCTAAATGAAATTCCGTCACTACCTTCTGAAGAAAAGAAGGACGAACTCGAAGGACAACCCTGTCCTTGTGAAAAACAGTGAAGGGTGGCTTAACTGAAAGTGCCTGTAACTCACTCACTCTGCGAGCGGAAGTAACCGCAACTAAAAACACAGTTTTCAGAGTTAACAGCCTCAAAGGGCAAGAATGTAAAGGCTCAAACGGAGCACCCATAAGAAACCTAAGAACAAGGTTTAAATCCCAACCGGGCACCAGGAAAGGTGACGGAGGGAACACATTAGTGAGCCCTTTCAGAAACTGTGAAATTAAAGGGATTTTAAAGTAAGAACACTCTTCAGACGAGCGCTTAAAGATGGACAGCGCCGCCAGGTAACCTTTAATGGTACCCACTTGCAAGCCCCTGTGGGCCAGAGAAAGCAAAAAGGACAGAACCATGGGGATGTCGCATGCAAAAGGATCCACATTCCGAACTCTGCACCAGTCGCAGAACTTACGCCAACGGTACAGAGACTTTGTTGCTGGCCTACGGGCCGAAAGCAACACCTCCATCACGTCTTCAGGGAGGACCCAATCCATATACCTCAACCTTTCAGAAGCCAAGCGTGAAGGTTGAGGGATCCGACCTCTGGATGGAGAACCAGACCCCCCTCCCGTGAGAGCAGATCGTCTCGGTAGGGAAGACGACGTGGAGGGCAGATGGACAAGTCGAGAAGGTCCGGGTACCACGTCCTCCGAGCCCACGCCGGAGCAATGAGGATCATCCGGGAACCGAACTTCCGTAACCTCCGCAGCACTTGCGGGATGACGGGGACTGGAGGAAACGCGTACAGCAGCGGGAATGACCACTCCACCACGAACGCGTCTCCCAAGGCTCCTTTCGGAGGAAATTCCCGCGAGCAAAACCTTTCGCACTTCCGGTTGACACTGGAGGCGAAGAGATCCACTTGAGGGGTCCCCCAAAGGGCGAAGATCTCCAAGAGAATCTCCTGAGCCAACTCCCACTCGTGAGAGATCGCGCTCTGCCTGCTCAGAGCGTCCGCCGTCACGTTTTCGTCTCCGGCCAGATGAACTGCAGAGATCGAAACTTCCTGCTGGATGGCCCAGAACCCGAGCTGCATCGCCTCCCTGCACAGAGGAAGTGACCCTGCCCCCCCCTTTTTGTTGAGGTAGTGCATGGCCACTGTGTTGTCCGTCAGGATCAGGACATTCTTTCCTCTCACAGTCGGCAGAAGAGCCTTCAGGGCTAGCCTGACGGCCCTCAGCTCCAACAGATTGATATGGAGTCTGGACTCCGACGGAGACCAACGACCGCTGACTGTCAGCCCATTGGCATGAGCTCCCCATCCCGTGAGGGATGCATCCGTCACGATTGTCACCTCCGGCCAGGGAAGCCAAAATGGAGCCCCCCTCATCAAGTTGCCTTCGACGGCCCACCACAGAAGGTCCTGGGCGACTGAGGGCGGCACCTGAACCGGGTCCGACATCCTGCCGGAGGACTGCGACCATTGCGTCTTGAGTGCCCACTGCAAAGATCTCATTCGCAGGCGAGCCTCTGGCACCAGAAGAATGCAGGATGCCATGAGGCCGAGCAACCTCAAGAACTCGAACGCTGGGAGCGTCTGGGCCTGCTGAAACTTGTGCACCATCTGCTGAATGTGAAGAGCCCTCACCTGGGGAGGAAAACACTGCCCCAGGGAAGTGTCGAGCACTGCTCCGATGTACTGGAGCCTCTGTGTTGGCGTCAAATGGGACTTCTTTAAATTGAGGGAGAAGCCCAGCCTGTGAAGCGAGTGGCAGGTGACGGACAGATGATCCAGGACTTGCTCGGGAGAGCTCCCCCTGATCAACCAATCGTCCAGGTAGGGGTAGACGTGAATCCCCCCTTGCCTGAGATGCGCTGCCACCACCACCATGAGCTTGGTGAAAACCCTCGGGGCGGAGGTCAATCCGAACGGCAGGACCCGAAACTGAAAGTGCGAGTCGCCAACCGCGAACCTCAGGTACTTCTTGTGCTTGGGATGGATCGGCACATGGAAGTAAGCATCCTTGAGGTCGAGTGACACCAACCAGTCCTGAAGCTGAAGGGCCTGGAGGACTTGAGAGAGAGTAACCATCTTGAACTTGTCCTTCCTGAGGAGTTTGTTCAAACCGCGCAAGTCCATGATGGGTCTCAATCCCCCGTCTTTCTTGGAAATCAAAAAATAAGGGGAATACCATCCCTTGTTCCTCTCCGCTACAGGCACCAGTTCTATAGCGCCCTTCTCCAGCAGGGCTTGAATTTCCTGCGCAAGGAGCGGATCCGGACACTTCAAAGAGAGGTTCCCCGGTGGATTGCCGCGAGGCCTGTGCCGAAAGGGAAGACAGTAGCCGTGGGTTATGATCCCCAGAACCCACACATCCGAAGTAATGGCTTGCCACTCTACAAGATGCTGCGCCAGCCTTCCCCCAACCGGCGAACCATGGGACCTGGCCTCATGACTGAGTAGGAGCGGCTGCGGCGTTACCTGAGGGCAAAGAGGCAACTGCCCGAGCGGCCTTGGCACCACGGGTACCCTGTCGTCCACCTCTGGTACCCCTGCGTTGGCCTCTTTGACTGCCAGCTCCTCTCGCTTTACTGAAGGACGAGTAATAGCGAAAGGAACCACCCCTCCACTGCTGTCCCCTAGGACGAAAAGGCGGAGGTTGGCGAACTGCAGCGCCCAACGACTTCGCTGCAGCTTTTGAGGTCTGCAACCTCTCAAGGCTCTCGTCAGCCTTGCTGCCAAAAAGGTGTTCACCGTCAAAGGGCATGTTGAGGAGCCGGGACTGCACATCAGGAGCAAACCCCGACTACCGCAACCACGCAAACCTGCGTATCACGGTGCTCGCCGCCATGGACCTACTGACGCATTCAGCCAAGTCCAGACCCGACTGAACGGACTCACACATGGCATCCTTACCATCCTGGACCATAGCAAGGAAACCATCCCGTTCATCCCCTTCGGGAATATGTTCAGCCGCTAACGCAACACAGTTCCACAGAGTGTGCGTGAAACGTGACAAGGCACAAATGGAGTTGGCCGCCTGAAGCGCCATACCACCAGAAGAAAACACTTTCTTCGCCCAGCCATCAAAACGTTTGTCGTCCCTATCAGGAGGGATGGTAGGGTACGACGCCTGCTTTGCCGGGGCCATGGCCGCCTGCACCACCAAACTTTCCGGAGTGGGGTGCCTGGTCAAGTAGCAGGGGTCGCTACTGGCTGGACGGTATTTACGCGACAAGGATCTGCCCACCGCCGGGAGACTCTCCGGAGCAGTCCAAGCCGCCGCCACCCTTCTCTGTAAAGCCATATGGAACGGCAGTACCGGGTCAGTTGGGGGACCAACATCAAGGATGTCCGTCAGATCATCCTGCACAAACTCCCCTGGGGGAGCAGACCATCCCAGATACTCAGACACCCTAGCCATAAGGCGCCGGTACGAGGAATCGGCATGGGAGCCAGGCTCAGGCCTACAAAATTCCACCTCCGGAGAGGTGTCCAGTCCACTGGCATCATGCAGTGACTGCCTCAAATCGTCAAACTGACTATGGCCCGAGACAATGTCATCTGGCACCTGACTAGGAACCAGGCCATCAGAATCCTCATCCGCCTCTGAAATATATTCCAGGTGGCGAAAAGGCACCCGAGAGTGCTTGCTCTTAACCAGAGCCTTCCTAGGGGGTACACCCGTGACACGGGGAACCTCCGACACGAAAGGCGTCGAGCGGATCGGCGCCGACGTCGAGAAAACCGGCAACGGAGCCGAGAGGATCGGCGTCGAGGAAATCGGCGTCGACGTCAGATGCAGCGCCTCCAGTATCGGCGGCGTCGACACAGCCCTCGAAGCCGGAGCCCCGAGCGTGTCCCTCGACGACCTGATCGTCGACGACTTCCTCGAAGCCGGAGCCTCGAGAAAGCCTGTCGACGCCCTCGACGCCTCAGACGTCGATGTCTTCCTCGAAGACTTCACAGGAGCACACGGTCTCGAACGCGTCGAGGACCGGGACCTGGAACGGGTACGGCGAGAACGAGCCTCCTTGTCCGAACGGGACCGCTCCCGTGGCTCGTGCCGACCACTCTTGCGAGCGGTGTCTCTCGACCTCTCACGGCCGACCCCACTCGGGGGCGCGGACGGCTGAGTACCCTGCGACTCAAGAATCGCCAACATTTTCTTCTCGAAGGAAGCCCATTCCTCCGGCGTCGCACGGCTGGTGGGGTAACCGACGTGCCGGGCAGAATCCTCGGAAGAGGACCTGGAAGGCGACCGGTGACGGCGCTTCCGAGAATGCCTCGAAGAGGCTGAGGAGTGGCGAGACCCACTCCTAGAAGAAGACCGACGAGACTTCCGACGATGACGCGGAGAGTCACCCCTCGAATCATCCGTCGAAAGCCCCGCCAACTTTGACTTCCGGGGCTTGGACACCCGACCTACCGACAACTTCTTCTTACGTTCGCGTAAGGCTTTGGACGTGAGCGACTGGCAGTCGATACAGTCATCCGTGTCGTGGGCCTCCCCGAGGCACCAGAGGCAGGCGTCGTGCGAGTCAGTCACTGACATCTTGGACCCACACTCCCCGCACTTCTTAAAGCCTGGACGCGGGGTTGAAGACGAAGTGGAAGACATCGCTGAAGGAAATTCACAAACGAACAGGTTCGAAGAACCAGAAAGAACAGAACTCCAAAGAGTCGAGGCTTAGAACCGAGAAACACGAAGCAACACGTTCGCGGAAAAAACAGAACTGAGGCTACGGGCGTCGTGCGTCCTACTTATCACATCGGATGACGTCGGACGTCCTCGACGTTGGCGCATCGACGTCATCGACGCAGGACGCAGACGCCGGAAAAGTTTCCGAAGCAGCACAGCTGTGGTGATTACATGTCATAGATATGGAATACGTCGGAGGACCCAATCCCCTCGAAGTGCGGTTATCCACCAGCCACCACCCCCAGACCGACGGACAAACCGAGAGAACCAATCAGACTCTCGAGCAATAGCTGCGGTGCATGTTACACCAATCCGAGTTGAATTGGAAGGACATCCTTTGGATTGCATAATATGCATACAACAATTCAGTGCATTCTGGAACCGGACAGACTCCTTTTTATACCCTGTATGGTCACCATCCTCGGACCTCTGACCCTGGAGATGCCTGCAGTAAATCACCTACATTCCACACTAACCCAAGCCTTCAAAGAAGCTACAACCCACTTACAGCAAGCCAAGAAAAAGTATAAAGAAAACGCTGATTTGCACCGAAGTAAAACTCCTCCTTACCAAGTAGGAGATCAGGTATGGCTAGCAACTAAACATCTACCCCTCAAGGGTCAGCGAACTTTTAATCCCAGATTCATTGGGCCTTACCCCATCAAAGCTATTATCAACCCAGTGGCCTTTAAACTCGATTTACCATCCAACATGCGGATTCATCCCGTTTTTCACGCATCTCTTCTAAAACCAGTACAACCTGGAACCAGACTGTCTCAGCCCCCAGGCCCTGTCCAAATTGATGGAGAATTAGAATTCAAAGTGAAAGACATTTTAGATTCCAAGATAGTTAAGTTGAAACTCTTCTATCTTGTTGATTGGAAAGGATATGGACCTCAGGAAAGATCTTGGGAACCCAGTAACTATGTTCACGCACCACGATTAATTCAAAGATTCCATCGAAGATTCCCGCACAAACCAAAACCCCCCGGAGGAAAAGACCTTGGGAGGGGCCTTGAGGGGGGGTACTGTCATGATGCCTACCTCTAAGGAGCCAGGCCGGGCCCAGCAACCCCAGAGGCAGACATCATTTTCCCCAGGGAAGTCTCAGCGGGCCCAAGTCGGGGCCCTTTGGACTCAGTCCTGGCGCCTTAGGCGCCAGGCTCATAGCGGACCCCAGTCCTGGCGCCTTAGGCGCCAGGCTCATAGAAGAGGATATGTGTTTAAGTGCCTGGGTGGACACTTACCTGATGCAGACCTTGCTGCTTCGCTTCATCCAGGCCCTCTTGAGGCCTGAATGGGACTACTTAACCTGTAGGACTACTTCACCACCCGGGTGTGGTCGGGGAAGGATACATACCTGATTGGTGGAAGGATACATACCAGGAACTTCTTCCAAGGCTATTTAAACCCCACCCGAACAGCCACACATGCTTCGCGTTGTTCTGCACCTAGCAGCTGGACGCTCACCGTGTCAGCTCCTGCATCCTGACTTCAGCCACGCCTGCCAGCACCCTGGAACACCTGCAAGGGGAGAAAGGAAGAGAATAGGAGAAGAAAAGCCCTTACCTGCTAAATCTGCATCCCGCATTTCTCCAACGGCCCTGAAAAGGAAGACATTTTAAAGGCATTTCGTTTCGATCGCTGCAGCGCTGCATTTTACTCACCTTTGCAAGGCGCTTCCACCTTCAGCAGCGATCTTCCGGATTCAGCTACGCCCCGGCGCCTAGAGGAAAAAAGACAAGAACAAAGGTGAGAGGGAGAAAAGGAATAAGGAAAGCTCAGTTTCCTTTTAAGTCTTACCTGTTGGATTATTCCTACTGCATTTCGGGTCCTGCCGCTTCCTGGCATCTCCGGACCCCGGCCCCTATGGGAAAAAAGACAAAGACATTGAATGAGCGAATGCAAAGACATTACCTGAGCGCTCATCCAGAACTGTTTCACTTCGGGTCAGCGCCATATCTCCGGCACTCCGAACTCCGGCCCCTAAGGGGAAAAAGACATAAGCATTAGCGCTTGCTGCAATTAGACAACGAACATTATTATTAAGCTTGAACTTTTGAACAGAACTTTTACAGCGCCTTACCTGAACAGTCAAGCTTACCTGAACTCCCATCAATCCTCAATCCAGTGAAGTAACTGGGTTTCAACGCGCCCCTGCATCAGAAGCAGGATGGAGAGCTCATCCTTCCAAACCCTAAGGCGGGTATCCAACGAGCCAGGGAAGCCAGAATAGAGGGTCCCTTCCTGTCCATCTTCAGAGTTCTGCGCCTTCGACGCCGCGCCTCCGTGGGAACCAGGTGAGCGTTACACCCGGTTAGGGAGAATCTTCATTTCTGTGCCAATTCCCTTTAACGTTAAGAGACCCACAACTCCTGAGTGAGTGGGACTTTTATTTATTTTCACTCTCTCATGTGTTTATTCTGACTAGGATTTTTGTGTTTCTTACCGTTTAATGGAGTCTGGTAAACTCCATGGGCATTTGCTTTGTGACAGAGCACCTTTTGTGCAGTGCCACAGATGTCCTTTGGACTTCTAATGTTTAAATACATTTTCTTGGGTGAACTACTGTTCACAAAAATAGTAAGACGACTCCCGTCTTACTTAACTTTTTCTTTTTTTGGGTCAAGCACACATCACTGCATGTGTAGTGCTGCGGGGTTACATGTTAACTCCTTTATCCCACTTCTCATGGAACATTCTGTTACACGAACTTGAATAGCTGGTGTCAGTGGTTTCTTTTTTACTACCTTGTGCCATGTATCTGCAGGCAGATCCCTTAGCTGCAGTACAGTACCAAAGGGTACCCATTTTCTCAAACTGGCCCCTGCCTTCTTTTTTCACAATTTCTTGTCAGTTAGTTCCTTGTGAGCTTTTACTTTGTTTGATTCAGGTTTGAGTCCTTTGTGCATTTTGCCTTTGGCGGACTTCAGCCCTGAAACCTGCCCAGGATCCAGTGTGTCTGGAAAGGCAGGAAGTGAGGGTGGGTCCCGAAACGACCCTGTTCTTTGTTTTTAAGTGTGCCTGAGTGAAACCAGTTCTGATTGGCCAGCTGGCTGTCCAGGAGGACAGCCACCCTGCTGGGTGATGGACACCCTAGGCCTGTGAATGAATGGGAACTGGGACTAGGAACTGGGACTTGGGGCAGAGTCAACCACTGGAGGACAACATCCAATGAAGATGCGAAGAGATGCCAGCGGCACCCTCCTGGACAGCGAAGTGCCCGGTGAAGCCCTGCAGCTGTGCTGACCCCGCTTTCGCTTCGATTGGGAAGACCTGTATGGGACGACTTCCTCCCTTGGGCTGCTGGGACCAACTAGCCTTAAGATGAGCTTCATTTTGGCGCAACCCCCGACATGCTGTGACTTTCCAAGGCTGCAGAATCCCAATATCCGTAGACTACTGACCATCATTGAAGTCATCGTCTTTGGAAGTGCGAATCCAGCCAAACCTTCGTGGGCATCCAGAGGACTCTACAGAAGCAGGAAATCTTCATCCAGAGGGCCCTCACCAGAGTCCAGGACCAGGTTAGTTCTTCTTTCGAGTTCAGAAAAAGCACCAAAACCACAAAAGGCCACTGAATCAAGGAGAATCCATTGCTGAAGAGCTCCTCTCTCTCTCTCTCTCTCTCTCTAGTGTTGCCGCACAAGCCCTACAGACATCCTCCCTTTGGTCACCATCACCAAGGACCATGAACAAGGCTCTGCTACACTCCAACAGGAAGGCATCCAGCAGGAACAAATTCTTCAGTTCACAGGTGCTGTGGGGTTTAGGGTACATCCACCTTTTGACACTTGTGATGCTTCCTAACTTGGGGAGTGCTATTTTACCCTCTTTTGAGTTGACCTCAACTCACCTGCACTGGCCTTTCAGCTTGTGCTTCTTCAAGGTGGCTTCTCTTGAGCTTCTGTGATTTTCTATTTGAACTACTGACTTTTTAAAAACATTTTCTAAGAGCGCATCAGAACTTTGAACTAGCCCATTGACTTTGGCTGTCCTGGTTCCCTAAAGGCCCCCTTCTGGACCTTGGGATTAATGTTACTATTAGTTGCTGTTTTTTAAAGATTGTCTAATTATCCTTGTGTATATATAAATACATATGTATACTACATTTTTAAGTGTGTAAGTGTTTAATTGGATACCTGTATTTACTGATTTCATTGTACAGCTCTATAGCTCACATTACCCCTCTTAAGATAAGCCTGGCTGCTCAGTCACCCTACCAACCTGTGTATTACAGGCCTATATTAAAAGGTGGGTTAACTAATACCAAGAGATAGGTCTTTCAAGTCCCACACCAGTTGGACTCTACAAATTCTTACCAAACACTGGTGGCAGGCGGTGGTATTGGTGTAGAGTGGATTACAGTGACTATTGGTTTTACTGCCATCCACAAGGCTAGCTCCACCAAAAAGTAAAGTAAACCTGTAACAGAATAATACCAGAAAGTGATAATTTTAAGGAACAGTCTCTTACTGCACTTCCAATAGAACAATTCAAAGATGTATGTAGAACAAGGCGACCGGTGTTTAAAGGGAAGAATAAATAAGTTGACAAAATTGTTAAATCATAGAAATCCTGGAAGTACGCCTATAACCCCTACTTCCAATATGGATATGGAGGAAATTGATGAAAATGATAGTTTAGAACATATCTCCAATCTGCAAAATGGGTCATAAGGGGAGGAGGATCATCAAGGAGTGAGCAACTCCCGTCCACAGCCTTCTCCTGTACCTCAACAACCTCCTATCATGGCCCCCGTGGGTCACAATGTAAGCCCAGCATATCTCTCACTTGAAAGAATGAGACTGGAACAAACTTGCAGTACAGTCCGAGGACAAAGACGAGGAGAGAAGGCTCAGAGAAAGGGAAATGCAGCACGAGTATGATATGAAAAAGATGTCCCTTGATTCTGCTTCCTTTACAGGGTCTTCTGGGTCTACTAGTCCTAAAATACCTTGTCTACCAAACAAGGCTGCAAGTATGCATGATCCTGAACTTGATGTGTTGGATTGGTTGAGTAATTTTGAATTCAGTTATGGTTTGCAGAATATTTGTGGGAATGATTTAGTTGCATGGACCATGTCTAGGCTCCCTCCTAATGGTTGTGATGCTATTATGGAGTTGAATGCTAATTACAGGGAAAATTATGAACTAGTAAAACAGGCTCTCATTGACAGATTTAAGAAGACTCCTTCTCAATACCTTAAGAGATTTAGGGACCATAAAAAGAAGGATGGTACCCCTTGTGCTACCAGGGTTTGTGAATGCCTGAACAACTTAGATGGTTGGGTTAAGGGTTACAAAGTGAACTCCTTTGAAGGAATGAGAAATCTGTTTTTACTAGAGAATATTTTGATGCCTGCTCTCCTGAACGAAGACAGCAACTGGTTGACTCTAAGGAACTTGATCCCAAGAGACTGGCTCAAGCTGCTGACTTATGGATAGCCAACAGGACCAATCAAAACGTTTCTGGGGAAACTCAGAAAAAAGATGAGGGGAAAAAGCACAGGAAAGCTAGTAAAGAAAATTCTATTCCTCCACCACCTAAAGAGAGCCACAAAAAACAGAAGGGTAAATATCAAGGGAAGCCATACAGGTCTAGTGAAACCTCTGGAGCTAAACCCGAGGGAGGTTACCAGAAACCCCCATTCCAGAAATGCTTTGGTAAATGAGTGGTTTGTGGGTCTGGTGACCATGTGAAAGGGCATCCCAGATCCAAGGGTAAACCTTCAGGGGTCCACACCGTCTCCTTAGCCTTCATTCCTGAGGATGAAGCTCAAATGACAAGTACTCACTTTCACCTAATAGTTGAAGAACCCATCGAGTTCAAGCTAGTGTTTCTTTACTGTCCGTGGGACCAACAGAATATAGATGTGTATAATACAAAACCTGACAACACAAAAGAATATTACAAGGACAGTGTAAATGTAGATGGGCAGGAGACTCCTGCCATCAAAGACACAGGGGCTAGTACTGCAGCGGTTGAAAGAGGCTTTCTCTGTACTTTTACTGGCCCAAGATGGGTGCAGATGTTGGCAAACATTATAGGAGCTGCCACACCTGCCAAGCCTCTAGCAAAAGTGGATCCAAGAATGTGGCACCTTTAGTGCCCCTCCCAGTGGTGGGAGTTCCTTTTGAGAGGGTGGGATTGACATTGTTGGTCCCCTAGACCTTCCAACCTCCTTAGGCAACCAATTTTTATTGGTTGTGGAAGACCATGCTACCAGATATATTGAGGCAATACCAATGAGAACTGTTACTGCCCTAAGGAAGTAATCTCCGACAGGGGGTCACATTGTATGTCCCACTACATACAGACCATGTGAAACTGTGGAGTAACTTACACCTTCTCAACTGCCTACCACCCTCAAATAAATGGGCTGGTAGAGAAGTTTAACTGGAGGAAAGTGGGACCCTCTACTACCATGCCTTCTATTTGCCTTCTAGATAGGCACCTCAAGTTGGAGTGGTTTTCAGCCCCTTTGAGCTCATCTATGGTCATCCTGTCAGAGGCCCTTTGGCCCTGATCAAAGACGGTTTGGAAAGTGCTCCATCCCTAAAGCCAGACCGTGTCACTGACTATGTACTAGGCCTCAGGATGAGGATTTTACTCTTGATGACTGAAGCAACTGAAAACTTGAAAGCTGGTCAGGCTCTGGTCAAGCATTGGCATGCCCAATAGGCCAACATGGTGGGGTTTACTCCAGATCAGTTAGTACTAGGTATGGTTCCTACAAGGCAGAGGACCTAACAGGCTTGGCACAATCCCCAGGGTGGCAAGCTGGGGGGTGGGGCTGATGATGTAGATCACAGAGCGGTCTCAAAAACAGTTACCCATAGTGTTAAAAATCACAAAATGCTCAAGGCCAAGGCATGGAGTGTGGAAATATGAGAGGGTCTGAAGGAGGGGTGGGGTGGGTGTGGAATCCCTGCACAGAGAGCAAAAGCAAGCGAATCCCTAATAAATAAGTGCACACATTACGGTCTATGGATGCCGTTCTTTAATTGGAGAGGACATTAAAAGTTGTAGAAGATCATGCTATAAGGGAAGCACTTATGATTTTATCCGTATTGAATTAAGGGATCAAAGAGTGGCCACTGGCATACTAGGAATTGGAATCAGAAGTTGCCCACCGCCAAGAAGCTCGATTGAAATCAGTGCACCCCCCTCCACAAGAATGTTCACTTTACAGGAATCTGGCACCCAGGCCCCAGCACCTACCGCTCTCTGCAGCCAATATAGTTCCGCTGGGGAAAAGATTTGGAGGGGGCCACTAATGGACGCAGGAGCATTTTAGAAAGGTCAACTAAGCAGTCTAACTAGCTCAGAGGCAGTTGACATCGGAATGTGCCTCAGGGCTGTTATTATGGGCGGCTTTTTCATGACTCGGGGGGGGGGGGGGGGCGTGGAGGGGCGCAGAGGAGGGATGGGGGAATTGGCTGGCAATTGTCATTGTATACGAGGTGAGTGTTATGGTCATGATTTGTGTACTTTCATAGCCTCACTGACAAATAAAGATAAAGTAAAAGAATTCTCAAAACCCAGAGGCATTACATTTTTTAAAGAGGGGATTTTCTGTTTGTCCAAGTTTGAGATTGTATCCGGTATAATCCCCCTTACCGGTTCCTCTAATAATGTTGTAAGCACACAATCCACCAAAGGACATCTGCCTGGCCCTGCCCGGAGAAGGAAGACTGTGGAAAGGATTTATGTCCGGGCTTGACACGGACCACAAGACACTTTGCAGTCTGGGTAGCAGTTTTCCTTTTATTTAACTTTTTGTCCGTGTAGGGATGGAATACACCCTGACCATCTAAGGACATGCCCAGTATCCTGTTTTGAATCTTCTGTGTAAACTGGTTTGTATGCATCCAAGCCACCCTGCACATGTCGTCGCCCAATGCCATGCCTCTATGGGAGGAATTTATATAATGTGAACAGAAGATTCCAGCAGGTCCTGAGCAGTGAGCTTGCCCATCATGCCTTATTTAAACTCTTGCTGTTTCTCAGGAGGAGGAAAGCAAGGACGACACCAATTCCCCTAAAGATTTTGATTAAGGGCAGCCATCTGCCTGCCTGGAGAGCAAAGAGGTGTTGGCAGAGAGCATGCGACCATAAACCTCCAGAGGTTTGTCAGCCATGAACAGTAATGCAAGTGAAGAACTACTGCCAAAAGTAGTAGACTTAGCGTAAACCATAGACACTGCAGAGTAAGAGGTGTGGCACAAATTCTCAACGTGAGGGGCCTGCACCGAGGCTTAAGTCTCCTGTTGGGTGCTTGCACCGAGTGGGTTATCTGCTAGATCTTGCAAGCTTCTAGCAAAACATTTTTCTGAATGCATACTCCGGAACAACTGGAAAATCTGCAGGCCAAGACCTTGGAGAGGACACCCGAGTCTTGTTGCAGTCCTCCAGGTGTGGGACCTCCCCGGAACTCTGCCAGGCCGTGCATTCTTTCGTGGAAGGCCATAAGGAATGCATTCTCAGTTTCACTCAATGAATTCCTGCCCTGGTGGTCAGGTCAGAGGTCTGAGCAGATGGCTGCTGAGGAAATAGGACCTCTGGGAGAGGCAGGGGGTTGCAATGGTTCTGGTGCAGGCAGAGGGACAGAGAGCCGGTGTTGATGGCTATAAGGGGAGGGTCATCGGGGCAGAGGAAGGCTGGGAGCCACTGTAGTCATAGTTGGCGTAGGCATGACCGGAGGCCAAGGATAACTGGAGATGAGTGTGAGGCATCAACACACTAATAATTCCCTTAAAATACTCTGTCATGGCTCTGGACCGCATCAAGGTTTGAAACCTGTAGAAAGAATGGTCCTCTGGTCTGGTCAGAGGCTGGATGGCGAGTCCACGCAGTGTTTGTTGTGCAGGAGGAGGAATCCATGGCGACGTAGACAGCGGCCTATGCCAAGTCGTGCAAGACATAGGTGTACATGAAGTAGGTGTAGATGAGGTCAGACGAGAATTGAGCCATTTGGAATGACAACCTGAATGAGGCACAAAGAATCCTTGAGGTACACTTGGCGGCAGAGGCACTGGAGATTCACAACCTCTCAGTCCAAGTCTTCTAGCCATCTCCCCCGGCGAAGAACTGGCCGGTGATCTTGGGTCGCAGATGTGAGGGTCGAGACCAGTGGCAGCCATCACTTAAGTTCAGGCGCGTTATAAATGCCAGATCATATCATATATATATCTCATCACCTTGGGAATTGTTCAAGAATGATCCCTTGATGTACCTGCGCTCTCCTTATGTGCCATCTTCTTTTGGTTTACCAGTTTGTGAAGTCTGTGACCTGAAGAGTAATGGCACAATGACTTTTACTTAACAACGGGTAGACCCTCGGGATAGGACCCGGTAGAAGGAACGATTGGACTCAAGCTTAGGCCTGGGAGATCCCAAAATATCCTCAACGAGTAAGTGGCTGGTAACTCCCGCCTCTTGGAACGTGATCCAGCTTCGGGGCCTGATCGCCGATGTGAGCCATTTAAGCCTCAGGGCCAGTTCCTGCTCACGAGTGAGGTCCCCTAGCACCGCCACCCCCCAGGGCTCCCATAGGGTGCGTACTTCCGTGTGCCCCCATGGGTGTTTAGCCATGATTGCGGCAATAGGAATCTGCGGGGAGAGTGGGTCTGCCGACCCCTCTCTTCCACAGGCACACCTCCAGAGTTGGGTCCCGAGCTTAGCCAGATAAGGGTAATGCCGTAGAGCCTCCTTCTCAACCCATAGTATATCCCGAAGTAGGAATCTAGGCAGGGCCGGTTGGAGAAGTCGGGTATCCGTGGTGGTTTTGTCTGCCATCCATTGCGTCACGTGCCTAAGCTGGCTAGCCAGGTAGTATAGCTCGAAATTAGGGACTTTCAGCCCCCCTTTCTCAAAGGGTCTTTGGAGAATTTCCAGCGCCACTCTGTGCCTACCTCCCTGCCAGAGGAATCTCCTACAGCGTTTGTTCAGGTCTTTGAAAAATGAGGGGGGAATGTTAAAGGGGACATTGGTGAAGAAATGTAATAGTCGGGGGAGTGCTACCATCTTGAGAAGACCTGCCCGCCCTGCCACCGAGAGGGGGAGTTTACCCCAAAAAACCATGGACTTCTCAAGGGAATCTCTGGCCCTGACTGTGTTAAGGATATGTTCCGTGTTGGGGTTGCGGTGTATGGTGACACCCAGGTATCTGAAGGATGTCGCCTGCCATTTAAGGTCTAGTGGGGGTAGGGATCTAAGTTCCTCTTTGTACAAAGCAGCCAGGGGGTAAAGGCAAGACTTGTCCTTGTTAATCCTAATACCCGTAAGTCTATGGAAACAATCTACGGTCTCTAATATGTAGGGCAGGAGGTGCTCTGGATTGTGTAGGTACAGTAGCATGTCATCTGCATACATGGACACGAGGTGAGTCACCCCATCCAGTTCAATGCCTCTGTCACTGTATTCTTGTCGGAGATATGCTGCTACAGGCTCGGCCGCAATAATGTAAAGCATAGGGGACAGTGGACATCCTTGCTGGGTGCCTCTGTAAAGGGGCCGAACTCCATCTGTTTAACCTTATAGCATTGCTGCTACTCCTAAGAAACCGCATCGAGGCGCTTGTTGCATTTAGTCTAGAACGCTTGTGAGGAGGTGAAGGCAAAACCATTGGAAATATTATGTGCCTCGTCTTTTCACTTCTTATGTCAAGGTTAAACGCAGGGCTAAGATTTTACGGCCTACTTACAATCAAATGTTTTTTGGGAATAAAAAAAGTAATGAGCTTTGCCAATAGACACTATATGTATTAAAAGATGTTCTTTCCCCTTGCAGTTCCTCTTGCAATCAGACAGTAATATTATTAGAGTTCCTTCCTAGGTTACTGCTCTCAAGGTCCGGGATTAAAAAGATCGGTGGAGCTCCCATCCTGGGTAGAAGCAGGGGGTAGGCTGCTATATGTTAATGGTTTCCCATTTTCCGTTGACTTTTCCTCTACTTTTTGTTGGACACTTTTTCCTGTTTTTAGGGAGGTAAAATGAGAGGCATGTGCTCCTGGCCCCCAAATGACGTCATTAAAGTGGCACATAACCTCTTATTGGAAGGTTTTCAGGCACATTCCTTCGAGTTGCCATTATTCCATCTGGAAAATAATGTATCATGCTGCAACATTCTGCCAGCTACATCAGTTATAATAAGTGATATTTTTTTTGCACAACACAAGTGTTTTTATCCCAATGGCATAAACCACTTTCTGCATTGTCTCGTAATACGGCTTTCCTGAGACTTGCATTTAAAAAGGCAGCATTTTGTTTGTGCACTTTTGGTCAAAATCGTCAAACTACATATACATAGACATGTACATGTGAGAGTAAGGGCAGATGGTTAGGGGTGTGGCCGAGGGGATAGGAGGAACCCTCTTTTTAAAAAAGAATATTAAATTCATGTTGACCCAGAGTGCACAAACAAAATGCAGACTTTCAAATAGAAGTCTATTAAAACACATAGAACTGCATTGTCTATGAGCCGTGTCGATAAATGGATAGTCACAAGTAAACCTTGTTTATACTGAGCATACAATGTTTTTTGTGCTTGGATGTATTTCTGCTAGTTACTATGGCCAATCTTGAAGTTTTGGTCTGGTCGGTGAACTCTTTATAAATCACAATGTTTTTTTTAAGCCTATATCTTTGGAAAAAGTGCTCCAAGATGCACCTTTTGCACCGATTTGTAAAGAATTGCAGTAGTTGGGGAAGTGGAAATGTCCTTCAAAACTCTTCACAGTGGCCACATGCTCACTAAGTGGCTTGCCTCGACAGTGGCGCAATAATGTGTGCACAAAAGCCAACCATTTCTGCACTTAGAGAAAAATAATTAGAGAAAACGTCCCCCCAGGATGGACTCCCTCTTTTTTTCCATACAGATGGATGAGAAGTAGGCATACACTACTACTGCACAATACAGGTTCATGATTCAGCAAATAATAAAACATCTTGGGTGGATTAAAACATTCGCTATTATAGGAAGCTCAAATTAAGTTCTATACAAACATACCAAGTACAACTCCAAAAAAGATCAAAGTAAAGCTTAAACTAATTCTTTATTCTTCGCAACACATCAGAGGATAGACACATAAACAACACAGAAATAATGTACAAAGACTCCAGCCATTGAAGACACACTATTCAGTTTTAGTTTGCTTTGTTGAACAAGCATCCCAAAGGAAGTGTGTCGGCCAAGCAAAGGTTTTACAGTACAAAAAGGATAAGGTGGAGAGCTTGGAGTTGCAAAGAGGAAAGGGTAAGTATGGACATGCATTCCGCTCTATAGCCCACGGAATAATTACTTACAATGACTCATGATATTTACATAGTGTGCAGAAAGTTTTTGTTTACAGGAATTGTATTTAAAGGGACACCGTTTTACAGGTGAAGGATTCGCTGTACCACATTCAAGATTATGTTCATTGCTTTACGTTGCTCGTTGCAAATAGTTAACTATGTAATAAAAGTGCAAACCCTATTTCAGGCGGGGTTGACGAGAAAAAGCACCTTACCCAATCGGATGGACTTCACTGGTTAAGCTTGGATTGTTTGCAGCACAATGGCAAGAGGCGCTCACAAAACGCATAATGCGAGTGTTCTGTTGGACATATAAAGTTCTAGTTTCAGCACCGTATAGACCTTTGATTTAGAAGAAACGTGAGATAATAATAAAAACCCACAGATATCCCAAGGAGGAAACCATAGCACCAAGGAGTAAGGTATTTGATGCGTTGTGGCCGCTAAGGTCTACTGAAATGACTGCTCGTTGGTTGAGGGATCGAAGGGAATCTGGCACACTGGCGTAGGCCCGACAGACATTCCTTTTCATGGATTGTAATATTTTACAAGGCCACATTAGGTTCCCCCGTTTTGCTTAAAAAAGTGGAGCTTTTCCCCCAATAAATGAATAAAAACGTCATTGATCTGATGCCCTAATTCATGAAAACATGGTTTTGGTGCATGTGAAGCAACATGCACATTTGTTTCACTTGTGCGCAGTCAATATAGTTATTGGTGCAGTTGGCCCACTGGCTTCGACATTCTGCTAACGGGAAGCCAGGAATGTCTGGATTTGGGATGGGCAGGAAGAAAGAGCGAACATGTAAAAGACGACATTTGTGCTAGGATTCTATGTGCGAGGACAAAGTGGGAAAGGCACGTTGCCAATCTCCCTCACAAACAGCATCACAACTTGGATTGCAATTCTGAAACAGCTTGCTATGCAACCGATTGCTAAAATTAGTCCGTACTTAAAAGCTTGAAGCAACAGTGTAAAACCTGCACCCTGTGGAGGGAACGAGTTTGCCTCTTGCACTCAGGCACGTATTCCTTTGCGACAGCCACAACCAAGCACAAAAGATTGATGATGTCACCGAACCTTCCAGAATATGTCAGCTCAGAGACGAATGGAGTCGCGAGGAATGTATTGAGACACAGGAAAGTCTGAGGTTCCCACTGTTCGTGAATTCACTTGTCACAGTCACGAGGGAGGCCAGATGGACTCTCTTGCGCAGTCTGCCTCTATAAGACTACTCCTCCAGGCAGAACTAGGGAGAGCCAGGAGGGTGCCGAGATGCATGAGAGACCATCACTTGTAGAAGAAAGGTAAAGTAGACACCGACGGCTCGTCGTTCACCAGATTCTGTATTCAAAAAATGGGCCAAACGCGCACTCTTCATCCTGGCAGAGGTGATCTACCAAAGGAGCACCAACCCATCAAGCGCATACTCCATTATGTTCTGTTACGATTTTTTCAGACACCAGCAAATGAAGAAAGAAAAAAAAAACTCATACAAAAGTTTCAGCTGGTGGGGGTTTCGCAATGCTGGCACCCTGGTTCATTCCCATTTGTAGACCTTCACCATCTTTTCAGTCAGCGTGGCTAGCATGCTGGTCTGGTTCACTTCAAATGGGCAGATATCTAGGACCGGCAGGTCGGTGGGCAGTTTCTGCATCAGAGCCCCAGTCCCCGCATTCCAGAGCTAGGGAAGACAAGCAAAAGAACAGATGTCACCAAACCATTCCAGTCATCCACAACTCAGCACCTTACAGACACAAAACAAAAAAGATCTTGCTCCCAAAATGTGCTTTTGTAGTGAGAAGTGCTATTACACTAGTATATTGTACAATTATATATTAAGACAGCCTACGGTGGTATTTGTAGGACAAGGAAAGCATAATTAAATACAACGCCACTATCTAAAAACTCCAGAATGGAATTAATTTAATGCACGGGTACATACAGGGTGCAAGATGGTCTTCACATGGCACATACTACACGATTTTCGCACACCCCAATTCTCTGGATTATCCGATAGTGTAGATGCAGCCAATTAAAGTCAATCCCCTACTCTTCTTCAGCTAGAAACCTTGGCATAATCTATAACCCTTCTCTCACCTTCTCAATTTTCATCTCAAAAACTGCAACAGCGGCTCAGCTCAACCTCTTAAATATGGAAAATCAGGCTCCTCCTTCATTTCAACACCACCAATAATCTCTTAACCACTCTCGGGCAGCCGTTTACTTCCTGTCTGCACGGGTCTGACCCTTGCCAGAGTACGTTGCTGGGTTTCCCCCTCCTCCATTCAAGGGTTTTTGACCCTTTATTCTTGCTCCGATATTCATAAGGGGCGTATTGTTTACCACAGATTGTCAAGCATGTGGAAAGTTCAGCATTACTTTGAGTCAAACAGAGCCAAACACACGAGGTATTTATCAGTATTACTCCCATGTAAGCAGATCTTACCTTGGGTATAGGGAGTTCGCTATGGGAATGGGAGTCCTTGTCATTCGCAGTGAGGTCCCACTTTAGCAAACCCCTAGGGACGGTTTTGCTGAGCAGGCCCACTTCCATGGTCTCAAAGGATGTGGCTCCCCCAAGGAAAGAAGGGACGAAGTGCCCAGATTTGTCACAATATACTGATGTTCGGATACCTGGTCTGGATAGTTAGATCGAACAAGCCAGTCCTCCAGGTAGGGGGAAAAAAAAAAGAGCATACTTTCCCCCTCCTGAGGCGAGCCGCTGCCACTGCCAAAAGCTTGGTGAAGACCCTGAGTGAAGGAGAAAGGTCAAATATCAGAAACCTAAGCTGGTAGTGGGCAGATGCCACTAAAAATCTCAGGTACTTCCCTGGACTTGGTATGGATCAGAACATGGAAAAAGAAACCCTGGACATCCTCTGACACCAACCAGCCCTGTAGCTTGAGGCAAAGGACTGTAAAATCAGAGCAAAGGTGACCATCTTGAACTTTGTGCAGGTACAGGTTCAACAGCCTCGGATCCAGGATGGGGTGCAGAGCCCCGTTCTTTATCGGAACCAGAAACGAGCACCAGCCCTGGCCATGCCCAGGGTACCGTTTCTATGGTGTCTTTAGGGAAAAGAGGACTGACCACCTCCAGCAGGTGAGACAGAGTGGATGATGTGCTGAAGGGAGAGTAGTCAGGAGGAACCCACTTAATTACAAAGTGTAAGGCCAAAGCGTCTCAATTGATCTGATGCCACTCAAAGAACAGGGAAATTCCCCCTTATCCCCCACTTGAATGGCATGCCTGAAGACATTCTCAGACTCTGTCCCCGTGGTTGCTGTGGGGACCCATGAGGCAGCAATACCCCCTCTGTGCTCCACAACATCTGCCTAGGAGTTATGGGCACTGGAGCTGCAGCTTGCCCGAGGTTGCCGGAGCTTGACTCTAGTGGGCGTAAGAGGCAAAGGTCCCCAGTCAGCATCAAAGACAGGTTCCTTGCCACTCTTCACCAATATTTTAAAACCCTTCATCTCCTCAGCTGGGAGATTGAGTGCCGCCTCAATGATGACACTCCAGCGGCCAAAAGAGTTTTTTGCAAAGTGCAGGGTGCCCAAACACGCAGCCTCTTGACCTACCTGTCCTGAGGCAATGAGGGGGGTTTTGGAGGATGGATGGGATGGAGGGGTTTTAAGGTTCACCAGCAAACTCTACAGGGATTCATGGGTCAAGAGAAAGGCCAGATCTGAGCTTGCTGGTGATACTTCTTTTCAAGGTCCCAGCCCAATGCAAGGATCAACACTTGGTTCTCCCAGGAAACAACATTGGGACCACCACAGCAGGGTTGTCTAGCTCAAGGTAGGTTTCAAAGTCGATGGCCTCCTGTTTGATACAGGAAGTCCCCTCCTTCAGTGTAAAACTCCTCTGGGAAGTCCCTGGACCCAACAGAGTAACATGGCTCCTTCCTAAACGGGATAAGATCACCCTAGTCAAAGATGTCAGACACCTTTGACATGAACCAGTCCATTGGAAGCCAGGCATATTCCTAGGGGGATACAGATGTAAACTGCACCCTGGTGAGAAGGAACAGGTGCCAAGTGCTCAATGCCCTAGGGTGGAGCAGAACTGCGGCCAACTGGAACTGTAGATACTTGTTTCTGAACCCATATGCATGCAGTCATGGTCAAGTGAGGGTTCCCTGCCGGCTCTTCCAAGCAGAGTGGGCCATGTAGATGCTACTGGCACAAGCATAGCGGGCCATGTAGATGCTACCGGCACCTTGGCGAACAGTAGGTGTTTAGGTTGGAAACTGTACCTGAGGTGTCAGAGCCAAATCCCCTGAGGAGTCCCTTGACCTGAAGTGGTGACTAATTTTCTTTGACGAAGAAGAATGGTGCCTCAAAGAGTCGCTAGAGGAGCAAGACCTCTTCTGATGCTTCATTTATTTCTTGCCCTTCAGGACAGGAGAGCGCTCTTCCTGCTCCACCACCCTCCTTCACTCAGAGCCTGGGAACTTGGAAGGGATCTTTCAGCACCCCTGTGGCACAAGTTGAAAAATGTTGTGGCACGCTCCCGAAGGACATTAGGGTCAGCAGACTGTGTTCCTCCCCCACAAATCCTGTGGGGGTCCGAACAGGCATTTACCTCTTGCAATCAGGACATGGCTTAAATGCAGAGGCCTTCCCAGAGTTATACAAGACACAGTTCAGTTAGCTTATTGATATTGTATTTGTATTGCCCTCGTACACAAGTGTTTCAGAGCGCAATTAAGCAAGGGAGAACAAAACAATGATCTTATTAGGCCCAGTGACATGGAGAACGTGCAAGTGCATGGGGGGCTACGGGGGAGGGGAGTGGAAAGTGCTGAGCAAAGGAATACAGATAAATAAATAATAAGCAACATACAGTGGTAGTGCATCCAGCAAGTGGTGCCAAGTAGTGTACCTGAAGCATACAGAGTGTACAGCAAAAAGGAAGACCTAAGCATGGTGGTGTTGGCGGAGTCCATGCTGGTTACTGCAGCACGCTTCCGGCATCCCTCGGTCGTAGTCTTCCTTGGATCTCTTCCATTTGCAGGGGTCGACTTAATTCCTGGGTCCAGCTCCCCTCATTTCCAGAAATCTTTCTGGGGCATGACCCAACACTCAAACAAGGGACTTTGAAACATTCAAACTTGTAGGTGGATGCCCAACAATGGACAGCAAGTCTCCCAGAACCTGCCCAGCAACGACTATAACCCAGAATGAATGTGGATTAGGTGTAGACAGCCAAACTCCCCATTTCCTGCCAGCTGGCACACTGATAATCTTTTCTAGGTTTTCCAAAGGCAAGCCAGTAAGGATGCATGAAGAAAGAGGACCCTACTGGAAAGGCATAGAGTCTGCCAACAAAGGCCATGACATCTTGAACAGGACTTAAAACACGAGAGTAGCCATTTTGAATATATGGTCCTCCTAGCATTATCGCAGTTAAAAAGAAATGTAAAAAAAGGCAACACACAACCTTGCATGGGCAGGAGCTGGGTTAGAGGGAAGGTAAACATTTATTAACTGAAACCAGCCTGTTCAGGAGGTGCAAGAAAAGTAACAGAAACGCTACTTCTGACAGAGTAAAGTGAATATTGTGTTCCCTCAACACGCCAACAAAGATCGCTTGTGTTGCAATGGAAAATAAATTGTCACTATTTAGACATTCCAAGATGAAGCAAAGAGCTGAAAAACTACAAATGAAAAAATAAATAGACTAAAGAAGCTATGCAGTAGTGCAGCACTGAAGTGAGACCGCAGGGTCACGACCAGCAGGTTTAAAGAAAGAAACTGGTGAGGGGTTATACACAGGGAAAAGTGCATGTGCTTGCAGACTGTACACAGGCATACCTGATGACACCAACATACGTGGCTTAGGTCAAACAAGAGAAACAGTTTCACGTTCTGCCACGAAGAGGTAGCCTTCGAAGAAAGGAACTGCTTTCATATTTCCCAGAAAATCAATTAGGGAGACATTTTCTTCTGCAAAGATGTGCAAGCCATTCCTCATAATTCTAAGGACGATACACTAGCTTGGGAACTGTGGGAGGGAGAATGGAATGCGTGGGTGTAGTTGATGTCTCCAGCAAAGTAGCGTCCTTCATGGAGGCGACGATGGGGGAAATCCTAGAGGAGGCGCACAGATAACGGGGAAGTGTCCTTCTTCCTCCCCACTGGGTAAGGGGGAGGGATTGGGCAAAAGACCACAAAAACCAGGGGTTTAGCCCGGGAAGAACGTGAGGGGGGTGGGAAGTGTGCCAAACAGGAGGAGAAGCCAGCGAAAGGGCAACAAAGGAAGGGGGCGTGTCCTTGGGGATAAGACCGCTGCTGGAACCTTCCTTGAAAGTCAAAAATCGCCCCCAACACACTTTTTATCACCTTCCTGTGCCTGGCGCCAATGGCGTGTCAATCAGTGTGCTCAAATTTTCCCCAATCATGCCCCACCATTGGCGCTTGAATTGGGCCATCCTCTCGTTTACCTCTGGTCTGTTCTCCCAAAACCTTCCAGAGAGACAGAGAGAGACGGATAGAGAGAGAGAGACAGAGAGAGATAGAGAGAAAATCAGCTGCTACGCTCCTTACTCCCGGTATGTGTCGTGCTCTTACTTCAGAGTTTCGCTTGAAAAGGCTTGTTGTCAGCTCCATGAGCAGCCTCAGTACCCTTAGGTTGCTAGACGTCCCTTGATTGATGATCTGCACCACTGCTAGGTTATCTGACCACAGGATCACCCTTTTATTGGCCAGTGCCTCCTCCCATAACCTAAATGCAACCACAATAGGAAACAATTCCAGCAATGCGATGTCTCTGGTTACGCCCTTCTCATGCCATGCTGTTGGCCAAGCGTGCCCGCACCAGTCCTTCCCTAGTATTGCACCCACCACAGGGGTGCCTGAAGCGTCTGTAAAAAGTCTTCACTACTAGCCCATTGCTCCCACCACAGTAGGACCCCATTGAACTTATCCAGGAAACCATCCAACATTTTCAGGTTCTCCTTTCCTTCAACACCCAAACGCACATGTTGAGATGCATGTTGCAGCCCCACTGTCTTTAGCTCAATGCTTCTGGCGAACACCATGCCCGCTGGGATCACTCTCACAGCGAAATTTTATTTCCCTGTCAATGATTGAAGCTCCCTCAAAGTGGCCTTGCTCCTGCCTCTCAACTCCTTGATAATGTCCTTCAGTTTCTACACTTTGTCCTTTGGAAGTCTTGTTATCCCTTACTCAGAATCAATCTCGATTCCAAAGAATGTTAACCTTGTAAGAGGGCCCACTGTCTTCCCTTTCGTTAGAGGAACCCCCAGCTCCTTCGTCATTGCCTTAAACCTGTCCATTAGCGAGCCACAGTCCTCTGTTCCTTTCCTACCGACGAGCAAGAAGTCATCCAAGTAATGCATCACTTTCCGTCTCCTGCGTGCTGCTT
The DNA here is from genome assembly GCF_040938575.1 of Ambystoma mexicanum. Classification (NCBI taxonomy): domain Eukaryota; kingdom Metazoa; phylum Chordata; class Amphibia; order Caudata; family Ambystomatidae; genus Ambystoma; species Ambystoma mexicanum. The sequence goes on from NC_090921.1 coordinate 1,035,101,106, forward strand.
TAGCACATATTCCAAAAACGTACTACATTTTTTGTAGTACGCACACTAAATTGAGCAACCCATGGACAAGCATTTGCCAAAATAATACAAGCCATTGACCTTGAAACCCAGCAAGTTATAGCTCCCTTCATTGATTGGTAATAACCTGAAGGCCGATTCAATGTCTACTTTGCCCATTAGTGCCCCTCTCCCCATGCCCTTCACCAATTCAACTGCACCCTCAATGCAGGTGTAATTCTCCCTACAGTTCTCTTCTGCTATGCAATCGTTTACAGCTTGTCCCTCTGGAAAGGATAGGTGCTGGATGAGTCCAAACTGCCCTGCTTCTTTTTTTTTTTTTTTTTTAAATCTTTTTATTGACAACATACACGACAGGGTGGGCCTATTGGCCTGTTCCACCCGCAATAAATGCAAGAGAAAAATAAAACACATTGTCAAAAACATTTTCTGGTTAACTCCCAACCCCCCTTCCGCCCTCCCAGTCCCGCCCCCCAAACAATTGTTACGCCAACTTTAGGGAAAATGCAACTATATTTAGCATAGGGAAGAACACTTGCATAGCGCTTTGATAAAGAAAAGTGATCCTTGAAACAGTGGGGTAAAATCATGTGGTGATTAGGTCAGGGCAAGATCAACCCTCTGAGGGGCATGGGGACCAGCGCATTGCATCCATTAGTTTAAGCATTTGTTCAATCGCCCCTCTACAATCGCATAGTGATACAATCATCATGCAGCAGTACTGCCGTCCACTCCTGGACAAAATCAGACATAGTATTATTTGCTATTGCCGATAGTTTTTCGTAGCTGAATATCATTCTGAGCTTGCAGAGCCATTCCTCTTTGGAGGGGGCCAGGACACTTTTCCATTTTTGCGCTAGCGCCAGTCTCCCTGCCCGCAGCATGGCGCATATAACCTTGGGGAAGGCATTCACCTCCGACTCTGGCATAGGGGAACCCAGTAGGATTTCCAACGGGTGCAAAGATGGACCATAACCCTCGATATCCTTGATCCAACTGAGGAGCTCCGTCCAGTATACCTGTATGGACGGGCAACTCCACCACATATGAAACCAGGTTCCCCGTTGATGGCATCCCCTGGGGCAGAGGGGGGAAACATCCCGGTACATTCTAGACAATAGCGCCGGGGGGCGATGCCATGAATGGAGGATTTTAAAGTTATGTTCCATAGCTGCTGTGTAAAGGGAGCCTGTGAAAATGCACTTGAAAACCGCCCTCCAGGTGTGGTCCTCTATTGGCATCCCCAACCTCTCTTCCCATATGCGCTTGAAGGGTTGTCTGCCTTCTAGGTTGGCTAGAATCAGCACACTATAAAACTTAGATAGCGAACCTTTGCGGGATTTACTTTTGGCCAGGATTAGTTCAAATGGGGTGAAGGGGCGGCTAAGCTGAGCGGCCCACCGTGGTTGGGTAAGTATCCCTTTCAGCCGCAGGAATTCAAAGACCGTGGGGGGCTTGTCCACCAGAGCATCTGTCAAGTTATCGTATTCAATGAAGCCCTCCTCTCGTGTAAGCTGGGAGACTCTTTCCAGTCCCATGTCAGACCAGGCCTGGGTGTCCCCCTGCTTCTTTTTTGGGCACCAAACCCAACAGTGATACCCTAAAGTTCTTGAAAGGGGGGTAGTGAAAGGACTGGCCAACCGAACTAGACTCCTTTCTTCTGCAATGTTCTGTTCCACTACCTCTAGCATTTTCAATGCCAACTTCAAGTGGTCAGCCTCCATGCTCCCTACTGGCCCGGTGAAAGGAATTACAACCCCCCCCCTAAAACCCTCCCAAATTAGTTCTGCATCTGCGCTATTATGGTAAGAGTATAGGAATGGCATCATTTTAGCAAGGATTATGGGTGTGGGCAGTGGGGTGTCAATTTCGCATAGCATTCTCCTTTGGCTTGGGGTTGGAGCCCTTTTTTCCCCCCAATCGCATGATGTTGTGCTATGACACCCTGAACATTTGGTGCATGCATGCTTAAATTTACAGATTTTGCCAAAGGGGCAATAGCCTTGCTCAAATTTCCAGCATGTCGCTTGCTCCTCATGTTGATAGCTGGGTCTACTATTCCTGGAGGAGTACCAGCAAAAGGCTCCCCTCTTCCTGTCCCCAAATGTCCACTTCTCTTTCTTATAATAGGGCCTCTCCCCCACCACTTTTGCTGATACCATCTTTTCAATGTAACCAGTCACATCTACTCTGGCCAAATCTGCATTTTTAATTTTAATAATTAGTAGTGTTTAGTAATGTTGGGATAATAAATCTGCAGCCTTTTATGCCAACAAAAGAAAATGTCTCCATCTGCCCCTTTTTCGAAAAGAAGGGAGGTAAGGGTATCGAATGGAAAGAGCAATAATGTTGGTATAACTATGGACAAATGCCCATGTTATTTCATAAGCTTTAGATAGATCTGTATGAAAGTAACATTGGATTGCTCTTTTAAAATTACGTTTAGGCAACACTTACTAATGAGTTATCTCCAGAGTGGATGAAAAGGTTTGGAAGTTTATTAACTAATGGGAGTAGACATCAAATGCTACCTTAGGTAGAAGAGTGATCTATCCACGATAATACTTTTAGTCAGGTAATTAACAGCTGGCCAAGCCACGCATCCCAACCCCACCCTGGCAGATGTACTTCCCTGGTCACACATACAGACTCAACAGGGAAGTGTCTTACTGCGGGAAAGTATATTTTTCACCCATGTAAAAAGTCCTGCTACAAAGTAATAAAACAATTAGTGTAGTGGGCACCAAGTGAGAGTGTGATGTCATGGAAGTCTAGCGTAGAATGTTAAGGCTTGCTTGTGTGCCTGTGTTCCAAAGAGTCAGTTAGTAGCCGAGAGTGACAGTGAAGACAGCCAGAGTGGTGGTACCAGTTATCTAATGTACAACACGGATGATGAGTGGAGCAGGAACCTGGTGTTGCTACTGCTGCGGGGGGTGGGCAGGGTGCAGAGGCTGGTAACTGCCCCCACCCAAGACCACCACCTAGGGCTCTACAGCTGTCTGTGCCATACTTTCCGCTGGTCGTTGGAGGAGCAGGGCTCCAAAGCCTGCCCTGGAGTGCTGCCAGAAAGGTTGGGGAGAGTGAGTGCGTGTGTGTGGTTACAGCATGGGTTGTCATGGCCCTACTTTGCCACCATTGCGGGGTAAGTTCTGATGCAGGGACCGGCACTGCAGCCATTGTAACTGGCACTGTTGGAAGGGCTGGGGTGCAGTCAGCCTCAGGTTAAGAGAGTGCCAGTGTGCCTTCTCAGTGTTCTGTGAGATATTGCTGAAGGCTCTATACCTTCCCTGCGTGCCCATCTGCAGCTTAATGTAATCTGGGCATTTATTTTCAGTTGGCGACGGGAGGAGGTGAACTTGGCAGGCTCTCCTGTCATCCTGTTGGGAGCTCCGTACTCTTCGAAAGCACCGGAGCTAATGATGGTCACAGTGTGAGGGACCAACCCGGAGTCTGGAATCTCAGCAGCCACTCAGGGAGCTCCAGTGGCTGTCGCATGTTGACTGTTGCCCTGGTAGTGACGCAAGCAGGAAGAGGAGTGAAATGTTGGGCAGCTTCCTGTGAGCAAGCCGTGGAGATTGGTTGGCTGACAACATGAGTGCTGCCATGGGGGAGCAACAGCTTTCCCCGTCGGGTGCTGGCGAAGATCAGCATACAGTCAAAGTGAACTACGGTGAGGATGATCTGCCGGCACATAAGACTGATGAAAATAGGCTCCTATGGAGAACTATGTTTCTGTTCAGAAGAGCTGACCATTGACGGGTGCTGTCCTGAGGAACGGGACATTTCTCAGAGATTTCAATTCTTAATGTACTGTACAGTAAAGCTCTCTGCACGCCAGAGATTGAAGTGGAGATCGTTCTGCAACAGAGATGTGCTGCGTTAACTGCGCAGAGAGTGATGGACCAAGAATTGGCCTGTGAACACAAAGTATGTTAGTGTTCGGTTTTAAAATATCAGGAGTTTTGTGCACACTGAGAGGCCTATAAAGGCCCTTTTGTGTAATAGAAGTTAAATGTTAACAGATTAGCCATCGTATTTTGTGTAGGAATGATACAATTTTGCATATATAAGTATGTATGATTAAGTGGCATTTGTAGTGTTTGCACAGACTACAATTATCGTAGTGTGCATATAAGTTACTCACTGTAGTGACTTACATACCCCTAGTCCATAGTCCCCTTTCCTCCATACTGTATGGGGTGTCCCTAGCTAGGGACGGGGAACTGAACCTTCTTCTCCAGAAAAAGTAGTCTTCCCCTTTAAATTTAGCAGCACGCGGGTGCACAGGTCTGGGAGCATGCTCTTCCCCCGACTCACCCCACCGGCGCCACTCCTCAGTCCCCTTTGAAATGTCAACAATATTAAGATTGCCTAATGACACAGGTTGTATTAAGGGGGGGATGGTGGGACGTATGGAGGAAAGGGGCCTATGGGCTAGGAGTACCTAATTGCATTTAGAAGTTGTGACCAATAGTCCCTCTTAGAAAGTTCCAATTAAAAGTGTACCCAATTGCATTAAGATGTGTACCTAACTGCATTTAGAAGTTGTGACCAATAGTCCCTCTGAGAAAGTTGCATTTAGAAGTGTGCCCAATAGTCTCTCTGAGAAGAACAAGTTACTTTCTTACCTGGTAACGTTCTTTCGATGGGATGGTCCGACGACGTATTCCATATCTGACATGTAATCACCACAGCTGTGCTGCTTCGGAAACTTTTCGGCGTCTGCGTCGATGTGCCGTCGTCGAGGACCTCCTCCGACGTCCGACGTCATCCGATGTGATAAGTAGGACGCACGACGCCCATAGCCTCAGTTGTAGTTTTTTCCCCCAGAACGTGTGACATAAGTCAACTGCCAGTCAGACACAAAGCCTTGCGGAACGTAAGCTGCAATCGCAAAAGAAATTCTGCAGCGGGGAAGGCAGGGCGGCAGCGATATGGAATACGTCGTCGGACCATCCCATCGAAAGAACGTTACCAGGTAAGAAAGTAACTTGTTCTTCGAGGGGATTGGGTCCTCTGACGTATTCCATATCTATGACAGACTCCCAAAGCAGTACCAAAGCAAGGAGGAGGGAAAGAATTTAGAATCAAAATTTAGAATAGCCAATCAAATAGCAGAGCAAAGGACCGCCTTGCCAAAGGCCAGATCCTGCCCTCTGATGGAATCGAGGGAATAATGCCGTACAAATGTATGTACTGAAGCCCAGGTGGCTGCATCACAGATGTTGCGAATAGGAACACCCCTCTGCAGGGCAGTAGATGCAGCCACACCCCTGGTAGAATGGGCCCGCAAGCCAGCCGGTGGGTCCTTACCCGCCAAGCGGTAGCACTCCGAGATGGCCAAAATAATCCAGCGAGACAAAGTCTGTTTCGTCACAGCTTGCCCCAAACGCTTTCCAGCGTAACCAATAAAGAGTTGATCATCCACTCTGACCCGGGACATGCGTGAAACATAAAAGCTTAAAGCTCTCCTAGTATCAAGCCTATGGAGCCTCTCCTCTTCCTTACCAGGATGCGGAGGAGGATAGAATGCCGGAAGAACAACCTTCTGGGCCAAATGAAATTCCGTCACTACCTTCGGAAGAAAAGAAGGACGAACTCTAAGGACAACCCTGTCCTTGTGAAATACAGTGAAGGGAGGCTTAACTGAAAGTGCCTGTAACTCACTCACTCTGCGAGCGGAAGTAACCGCAACTAAAAACACAGTTTTCAGAGTTAACAGCCTCAAAGGGCAAGAATGTAAAGGCTCAAACGGAGCACCCATAAGAAACTTAAGAACAAGGTTTAAATCCCAACCGGGCACCAGGAAAGGTGACGGAGGGAACACATTAGTGAGCCCTTTCAGGAACTGTGAAATCAAAGGGATTTTAAAGTAAGAACACTCTTCAGACGAGCGCTTAAAGATGGACAGCGCCGCCAGGTAACCCTTAACGGTACCCACTTGCAAGCCCATGTGGGCCAAAGAAAGTAAAAAGGACAGAACCATGGGGATGTCACATGCAAAAGGATCCACATTCTGAACTCTGCACCAGTCGCAGAACTTACGCCAACGGCAACGGTACAGAGACTTTGTTGCTGGCCTTCGGGCCAAAAGCAACACCTCCATCACGTCCTCAGGGAGGTCCCAATCCTTATACCTCAACCTTTCAGAAGCCAAGCGTGAAGGTTGAGGGATCTGACCTCTGGATGGAGAACCTGACCCCCCTCCCGTGAGAGCAGATCGTCTCGGTAGGGAAGACGACGTGGAGGGCAGATGGATAAGTCGAGAAGGTCCGGGTACCATGTCCTCCGAGCCCACGCCGGAGCAATGAGGATCATCCGGGAACCGAACTTCCGTAACCTCCGCAGCACTTGCGGGATGACGGGGACTGGAGGAAACGCGTACAGCAGCGGGAAGGACCACTCCACCACGAACGCGTCTCCTAAGGCTCCTTTTGGAGGAAATTCCCGCGAGCAAAACCTTTCGCACTTCCGGTTGACACTGGAGGCGAAGAGATCCACTTGAGGGGTCCCCCAAAGGGCGAAGATCTCCAGGAGAATCTCCTGAGCCAACTCCCACTCGTGAGAGATCGCGCTCTGCCTGCTCAGAGCATCCGCCGTCACGTTTTCGGCTCCGGCCAGATGAACTGCCGAGATCGAAACTTCCTGCTGGATGGCCCAGAACTCGAGCTGCATCGCCTCCCTGCACAGAGGAAGTGACCCTGCCCCCCCCTTTTTGTTGAGGTAGTGCATGGCCACTGTGTCGTCCGTCAGGATCAGGACATTCTTCCCTCGCACAGACGGCAGAAAAGCCTTCAGGGCTAGCCTGACGGCCCTCAGCTCCAACAGATTGATATGGAGTCTGGACTCCGACGGAGACCAACGACCGCTGACTGTCAGTCCGTTGGCATGAGCTCCCCATCCCGTGAGGGAGGCATCCGTCACGATCGTCACCTCTGGCCAGGGAAGCCAAAATGGAGCCCCCCTAATCAAGTTGCCTTCGACGGCCCACCACAGAAGGTCCCGGGCGACCGAGGACGGCACCTGAATCGAGTCCGACATCCTGCCGGAGGACTGCGACCATTGCGTCTTGAGTGCCCACTGCAAAGATCTCATCCGCAGGCGAGCCTCTGGCACCAGAAGAATGCAGGATGCCATGAGGCCGAGCAACCTCAAGAACTCGAACGCTGTGAGCGTCTGGGAATGCTGAAACTTGTGCACCATCTGCTGAATGTGAAGAGCCCTCACCTGGGGAGGAAAACACAGCCCCAGGGAAGTGTCGAGCACTGCTCCGATGTACTGGAGCCGCTGTGTTGGCGTCAAATGAGACTTCTTTAAATTGAGGGAGAAGCCCAGCCTGTGAAGGGAGCGACAGGTGACCGACGGATGATCCAGGACTTGCTCGGGAGAGCTCCCCCTGACCAACCAATCGTCCAGGTAGGGGTAGACGTGAATCCCCCCTTGCCTGAGATGCGCTGCCACCACCACCATGAGCTTGGTGAAAACCCTCGGGGCGGAGGTCAATCCGAACGGCAGGACCCGAAACTGAAAGTGCGAGTCGCCAACCGCGAACCTCAGGTACTTCTTGTGCTTGGGATGGATCGGCACATGGAAGTAAGCATCCTTGAGGTCGAGTGACACCAGCCAGTCCTGAAGCTGAAGGGCCTGGAGGACTTGAGAGAGAGAGTAACCATCTTGAACTTGTCCTTCCTGAGGAGTTTGTTCAAACCGCGCAAGTCCATGATGGGTCTCAATCCCCCGTCTTTCTTCGAAACCAAAAAATAAGGGGAATACCATCCCTTGTTCCTCTCCGCTACAGGCACCAGTTCTATGGCGCCTTTCTCCAGCAGGGCTTGAATTTCCTGCGCAAGGAGCGGATCCGGACTCTGCAAAGAGAGGTTCCCCGGTGGATTGTCGCGAGGCCTGTGCCGAAAGGGAAGACAGTAGCCGCGGGTTATGATCTCCAGAACCCCACATCTGAAGTAATGGTTTGCCACTCTACAAGATGCTGCGCCAGCCTTCCCCCAACCGGCGAACCATGGGACATGGCCTCACGACTGAGTGGGAGCGGCTGCGGCGTTACCTGAGGGCAAAGAGGCAACTGCCCGAGCGGCCTTGGCACCACGGGTACCCTGTCGTCCACCTCTGGTACCCCTGCGTTGGCCTCTTTGACTGCCAGCTCCTCTCGCTTTACTGAAGGATGAGTAATAGCGAAAGGAACCACCCCTCCACTGCTGTCCCCTAGGACGAAAAGGCGGAGGTTGGCGAACTGCAGCGCCCAACGACTTCGCTGCAGCTTTTGAGGTTTGCAACCTCTCAAGGCTCTCGTCAGCCTTGCTGCCAAAAAGGTGTTCACCGTCAAAGGGCATGTTGAGGAGCCGGGACTGCACATCAGGAGCAAACCCCGACTTCCGCAACCACGCAAACCTGCGCATCACGGTGCTCGCCGCCATGGACCTACTGACGCATTCAGCTAAGTCCAAACCCGACTGAACGGACTCACACATGGCATCCTTACCATCCAGGACCATAGCAAGGAAACCATCCCGTTCGTCCCCTTCGGGAATATGTTCAGCCGCTAACGCAACACAGTTCCACCGAGTGTGCGTGAAACGCGACAAGGCACAAATGGAGTTGGCCGCCTGAAGCGCCATACCACCAGAAGAAAACACTTTCTTCGCCCAGCCATCAAAACGTTTGTCGTCCCTATCAGGAGGGATGGTAGGGTACGACGCCTGCTTCGCCGGGGCCGTGGCCGCCTGCACCACCAAACTCTACGGAGTGGGGTGCCTGGTCAAGTAGCAGGGGTCGCCACTGGCTGGACGGTATTTTCGCGACAAGGATCTGCCCACCGCCGGGAGACTCTCCGGAGCAGTCCAAGCCGCCGCCACCCTTCTCTGTAAAGCCATATGGAACGGCAGAACCGGGTCAGTTGGGGGACCAACATCAAGGATGTCTGTCAGATCATCCTGCACAAATTCCCCTGGGGGAGAAGACCATCCCAAGTACTCAGAAACCCTAGCCATAAGGCGCCGGTACGAGGAATCAGCATGAGAGCCAGGCTCAGGCCTACAAAACTCCACCTCCGGAGAGGTGTCCAATCCAATGGCATCATGCAGTGACTGTCTCAACTCGTCAAACTGACTATGGCCCGAGACAATTTCATCCGGATCCTGACTAGGAACCAGGCCATCAGAATCCTCATCCGCCTCTGAAATATAGTCCAGGTGGCGAAAAGAAGGCACTCGAGAGTGCTTGCTCTTAACCAGAGCCTTCCTAGGGGGTCCACCCGTGCCCTGGGGTACCTCCGACACGAAAGGCGTCGATGGCGTCGAGCGAATCGGCGCCAGCGGCGAGAGAACCGGCATCGAGGAAATCGGCGTCAACGTCAGATGCAGCGCCTCCAGAATCGGCGGCGTCGACACAGCCCTCGAGGCCGGAGCCCCGAGCGTGTCCCTCGACGACCTGAGCGTCGACGGCATCGACGACTTCCTCGGAGCCAGAGCCTCGAGAAAGCCTGTCGACGCCCTCGACGTCGATGCCTTCTTCGAAGACCTCACAGGTGCACACGGTCTCGAACGCGTCGAGGACCGGGACCTGGAACGGGTACGTCGAGAACGAGTCCCCTTGTCCGAACGGGACCTCTCCCGTGACTCGTGCCGACCACTCTTGCGAGCGGTGTCTCTCGAACTCACACGACCGACCCCACTCGGGGGCGCGGATGGCTGAGTACCCTGCGACTCAAGAATCGCCAGCATCTTCTTCCCGAAGGAAGCCCATTCCTCCGGCGTCGCACGGCTGGAGGGGTAAGCGACGCGCCGGGCAGAGCCCTCCGAAGAGGACCTGGAAGACGACCGGTGTCGGCGCTTCCGAGAATGCCTCGAAGAGGCTGAGGAGTGGCGAGACAGACTCCTAGAAGGAGACCCACGAGACTTCCGACGATGACACGGAGAGTCACCCCTCGAATCATCCGTCGAAAGCCCCGCAGACTTCGACTTCCGGGGCTTGGACACCCGACCTACCGACAACTTCTTCTTACGTTCGCGTAAGGCTTTGGACGTGAGCGACTGGCAGTCGATACAGTCATCCGTGTCGTGGGCCTCCCCGAGGCACCAGAGGCAGGCGTCGTGCGAGTCCGTCACCGACATCTTGGACCCACACTCCCCGCACTTCTTGAAACCCGGACGCGGGGTCGAAGACGAAGTAGACATCTTCAGAAGGATTTTCACAAACGAACAGGTTCGAAGAACCGAGAAGAACAGAACTCCAAAGAGTCGAGGCGTTTAAACCGAGAAACACGAAGCAACACGTTTGCGGAAAAAACGGAACTGAGGCTATGGGCGTCGTGCGTCCTACTTATCACATCGGATGACGTCGGAGGAGGTCCTCGACGACGGCGCATCGACGTCATCGACGCAGGACGCAGACGCCGAAAAGTTTCCGAAGCAGCACAGCTGTGGTGATTACATGTCATAGATATGGAATACGTCGGAGGACCCAATCCCCTCGAAAGTTGCATTTAGAAGTGCGCCCAAATGCATCTAGAAGTGTACCTAATTGCATTTAGAAATTGTGACCAATAGCCTCTCTGAGAAAGTTGTATTTAGAAGTGTACCCTATTGCATTTAGAAGTTGTGACCAATAGTCCCTCTGAGAAAGTTCCAACTAAAAGTGTACCCAATTGCATTTAGAAGTTGTGACCAATAGACTCTCTGAGAAAGTTGCATTTAGAAGTGTACCCAATTGCATTTAGAAGTGTACCTAACAGCATTTAGAAGTTGTGACCAATAGTCCCTCTGAGAAAGTTGCATTTAGAAGTGTGCCCAATTGTCTCTCTGAGAGAAGAACAAGTTACTTCTTACCTTGTAACATTCTTTCGATGGGATGTTCCTCCGACGTATTCCTTATCTTAGATATCTCCTTCCAGCTTTGCTGGCCTCGGAAAATTTTTCTCTAGAGGGCGCTGCGCGTCGACGTCCGCCGAGTCGATGTCCCTCGTCAGCCGCCATATCGACGTCGACGTCATCCTGCCTATAAAGGCCGCGTGCAGCGTCCGTTGCTCAATTCCGTTTTGTAGCCCACAGTTTTTCTGTCTGGACTAGACTAATCACCCTGAAGGAGCGTAAGATGCAACAACAAGGGAAGTAGTACTGCGGGGATGGATGGGAGGGTCGATAAGGAATACGTCGGAGGAACATCCCATCGAAAGAAAGTTACAAGGTAAGAAGTAACTTGTTCTTCGAAGGGATTGTGTCCTCCGACGTATTCCTTATCTTAGATAGGCTCCCATAGCAGTATTCTGTTATTGGAGGCGGGAGTACTGACTTCATGCTTCCTTTTATTGATGAATAGAGTGCAATACTGCCCTTACAAACCTAGTCTCTTGACTGGAGGAGGAATCCAAGTTGTAAAATCGTGTAAAGGTATGGACGGACGACCATGTGGCAGCCGCACATATGTCTTTAACCGGCACTCCTCTTTTGAGGGCCGATGAAGCTGCAATACCTCTGGTCGAATGAGCCCTAAGATTTTGAGGGGGCTCTTTTCCTGCCAGTTTATAACATTCCAAAATGGCTAGAATGATCCATCTGGAAATGGTCTGCTTAGTTATCGGTAACCCCAGCTTGTGACCTGCATAGCCTACAAACAGCTGGTCTGCTTGTCTTATCCTGGCCAGTCTACTGATGTAAAAACTTAAAGCCCTTTTAGGGTCCAGCCTGTGTAACCTCTCTTCCTCTTTTCCCGGATGAGCAGGAGGATAGAATGATGGCAGGGTAATCTTCTGAGTGATATGGAATTCAGAAACCACCTTTGGGAGGAAATTAGGCTTCACTTGCAGGACAACTTTGTCTTTGTGAAAGATTGTATGAGGGGGTTTACAAGAAAGAGCTTGTAACTCGCTCACCCTTCTAGCAGATGTAAGTGCTATTAACAAAACCGTTTTAAGGGTAAGAAATCTTAACAAACAAGAATGGAGTGGTTCGAAAGGTGTGCCCATCAGGAAAGTTAGGACTAAGTTTAAATCCCATAGTGGAACCTGGAATGGTCTTGGGGGATAAACATTAGTTAACCCCTTTAGAAACTATTACCAAGGGTAACTTGAAATAGGATGGTTCTTCCGCAGTGCGCTTAAAGATGGATAGCGCTGCGAGATAGCCCTTAATGGTGCCAACTTGAAGGCCTGAATTCGCCAAATAGAGTAGGAAGGACAAAACCATTGGTGTACCACATGAAAAGTGGTCGATATTCTTTTCTCTACACCAGCTGCAAAATCTGTTCCAACGGCAGCGGTATAAAGACTTTGTTGCTGGCCTCCTTGCCGAAAGCAACACCTCCATAACATCATCAGGGAGGTCCCAATCCTTGTACCTCAGCCTTTCAGAAGCCAAGCGTGAAGGTTGAGGGTTTTGATGTCTGGATGGAGAACATGACCTCCCTTCTGTGAGAGTAGATTCTCTCTGAGTGGAAGCCGAATTGGAGGGCAGATGGACAAGTCTAGAGGGTCCGGGTACCACGTTGTCCTGGCCCAATCCGGGGCAATTAGGATCATGGTTTTCCGGAATCTTCTCAACCTCCTGATCATTTGAGGAATGACAGGGACCGGTGGGAACGCGTACAGAAGCGGAAACTCCCAGTCTACTATGAACGTGTCTCCCAGAGCTCCTCTCGGGGGGAAATTCCCTTGAACAGAACAGATCGCACTTCCTGTTGACACTGGTGGCGAACAGATCCACCTGAGGGGTTCCCCAAAGGGCGAAGATCTCTTGAAGGACTTCCTGAGCTAGTTCCCACTCGTGGGAGACTGCTCTGCCTGCTCAGAGCGTCCGGTGTCAAGTTCTTCTCTCCGGCTAGGTGAACTGCCGATAGAGGGATCCCTTCTTGGATTGCCCAAAACCAGAGCTGCATCGCCTCTCTGCACAGGGGTAGTGATCCTACGCCTCCTCTTTTGTTGAGGTAATGCATGGCCACTGTGTTGTCCGTCATTATCAGGACATTCTTCCCTTGTACAGCTGGCAGGAACGCCTTCAGCGCAAGTCTGATGGCCCTCAGCTCTAACAGGTTGATATGTAGTCTGGACTCCGATGGAGACCAACGACCGCTGATGGTCAAGTCGTTGGCGTGGGCTCCCCACCCCGTGAGTGAGGCATCCGTGACTACTGTTATCTCCGGCCAGGGTTGCCAAAACTGCTCTCCTTTCAGTATGTTCTCCTGACAGGCCCACCACTGAAGGTCTCGAGCCCCCCTGTCGGGAACCTGAAGAAGATCTGTCATTCTTCCTGAGAATTGTGACCACTGAGTCCTCAGTGCCCACTGGAGGGATCTCATTCTCAGGCGAGCCTCTGGCACTAGGAAAATGCAGGATGCCATGAGACCTAGCAACCTCAAAAAGTCGAAGGCTGGGAGACGTTGGGCATTTTGGAACTTGGTAACCATCTGTAGAATATCTTGAGCTCTCACCTCTGGTGGCAAAGCTTTTCCCAGGGAAGTGTCCAGGATTGCTTCGATGAACTGGAGTCTCTGCGATGGTATCATTTGTGACTTCTTTAAATTGAGGGAGAAGCCCAGTCTGTGAAGGGAGTGGCAAACGTGATTTAGCTGGATCTGAGCTTGTTCCGAAGATACAGCCCTGATCAACCAATCGTCCAGGTAGGGGTAGACGTGAATCCCTTCCCTCCTTAGGCTTGCAGCCACTACCGACATTAACTTGGTGAAGACCATCGGGGCGGAGGTCAGCCCAAATGGCAGCACTCGAAATTGATAATGAGAGTTGCCAATTGCGAACCTCAGGTATTTCCTGTGTTTGAGATGGATAGGCACATGGAAATAAGCGTCCTGAAGGTCCAGAGATACCAAGCAGTCCTGGAACTGAAGGGCCTGAAGGATCTGAGAAAGAGTTACCATCTTGAATTTGTCTTTCCTGAGGAATTTGTTCAATTCTCGCAAGTCCAAGATGGGTCTCAGTCCTCCTTCTTTCTTTGGAATGAGAAAGTAAGGGGAGTACCAGCCCTTGTTCCTCTCCACTACAGGTACCGGTTCTATGGCACCTTTCTCTAGTAGGTCTAAAATTTCCTGCAAGAGGAGCGGATCTGGAGCTTTCTGAGAGCTGATCCCCGGTGGATGACTGAGGTATGCGTAGGAGAGGCAGGCAGTAACCTTGGGCAACTGTTTCCAATGCCCAAGCATCTGACGTGATAGCCTGCCATTCCGCCAGATGTTGAGTTAACCTGCCTCCTACAGGTGTCTTGTGAGGGAAGTCCTCAGAGTGGTTTTGGGCTGATGCAGATACCGATGGTAAAGAGGCACCTGCTGTTGCTGCGGCTTTTGAATATCTACCCCGTCCACCTCGGGTAGTTCTTCTTTGTCCCCTTTGAGCCGGTCTTCCTCTACCTCTTCCGAATGCGGAGTAGAAGCGAAAGGACTTGCCCCTCGCAGAGGTTCCTGTGGGACGAAAAGGTGTCTGACGGATTGCAGCGCCTACGGATTTTGCTGCTGCCTTTGATGTTTGCAGTTTTTCTAAACTGTCAACCGCCTTTTTCCCAAACAAAGAAGAGCCATCGAATGACATGTTCAAGAGCCTGGCTTGCACATCAGGGGCAAAACCAGACTTTCCCAACCAAGCGAATCTCCTGGTTGTTGTACTTGCCGCCATTGCTCTGCTGATACTGTCAGCCGAATCAATGCCCGTCTGGAGGGATTCGCACATAGCGTCTTTACCGTCCTGTATGATATTTAGGAACGCCTCCCTTTCTTCTCCCTCCGGGATGCAGTCAGCCGCTGTAGAAGCACACTCCCAAAGTGTATGGCTGAATCTAGCAAGGGTGCAAGTAGCATTAACAGATTTTAATGCCATGCTACATGCCGAAAAAACTTTCTTTGCCATAGCATCATATTTCTTATCGCCCCTGTCCTGTGGGATGGTAGGCTAAGCAGTCTTGACATCAGTAAAAGATGCTGCTTGTACCACCAGACTTTCTGGGGATGGGTGTTTTGACAAAAACTCCGGGTCTGCAGAAGATACCCTGTATTTAGTAGACAGTTTTTTATTTACTGCCGGAATGACATCTGGGGTTTCCCAGTTCGTCATGATTTTCCTCTGAAGAGCTTTATGAAAGGGCACTACAGGATCCTCCTGTGGACCTTTATCAAGAATATCCGTAAGGTCATTTTGTTGGAAAGCCTGTGAAGGTGTTGACCACCCCATAAATTCTGTGATCCTGGCCATTAAGGCTCTATAGGGGGTTTCAGCATGCTCCCCCGGGTCTGGCCTAGCGAACTCCATCTCAGGGGAAGTGTCTAACCCACTTGCCTCATGTAAGGAATCATGGAGATCCTTTAACCTGCGTTCTTCTGAGGATAACTCCTCTTGAACTGGGGTTGCAGGTCCCTGCAACTCAAATGTGTCTTCTTGTTCAGATAGTTCTCCCTCTTCCATAATTGAGGACATAGTTCTCAATTGTTCTGAAGTCACAAAGGGTGTGAAACCCATCTCCAAGGCAGAGGGTGCCAAACTTGTTGTAATTGGCCTCGAAAACGTCAATGTCGTCGACGCCGGCGTCGAAGGCTTCGGGCGTGGCGTCGAAAACAAAGGCGGAGGCCTCGAGGTCCTCGATAGAATTGGGATTCTGCTCGAGGAAGTCGACAATCTCGACGCCATCGAGGACCTGGGGATAGCCACTGGGTGCGTCGCAACCGTGACTTTCCTTGGCGTCGACGCCGGTGTCGAAGATGGCGTCGAGTCAACAGACCCGTGTGTCGAAGGTCCCTTCGACAACGGCGTCGAAGACACAAACCTCGGCGGAACCTTCGTCGACGGAACCTTCGAAGAAGGTTTCGAGGTCATAGCCTTACTCGAGGGTTTGTGACGCGCTCGAGAAGCTTCCTTCGCTGGGTACTGCGACTTGCGGCGTTTTTGACCTTCGGGTCTTTCGACCAGAGCATCGCTCTCGGCAGTCTTCGAGGGGGTCGAGGCCGCTTTCTCGAAGACGCTCATCATATTTTTGCGCAATTCCTCCCATTCAGCCCGGGAACTATGTTTCGTGGGGCAAGGGATTCTCTTAGGAGAAACAGAGGAAGAGGAGGACGGAGAAGGGGATCTTCGACGTCTCCTCTTTGAGTGCTTCGATCTCGAGGAGTGATGGGACCCACTCCGAGACCTGGAGCGCGAATGGTGACGAGGAGACGAATGTCTCGACTTTGTCGAGGAAGAAGCTTTTGAAGTCTTACCTTTCTCCAGCTTCCCCCTACGCTCCTTCAGGGCCTTAGCTGTCATGGACATACAGTCCTCGCACTCCGAACAATGGTGTTCAGCTCCCAAACACCACAGACAAACTCTGAGGGTCAGTCAGCGACATATTTTTCCCACAGTCTCGGCATTTTTTGAAGCCGGACCGAGGGGTTGTCGGTTCCGACGAGGAAGCCATCGAGTATGGATCGAATATCTCGAGGTAAATAGGATAAATTCTCTAGGAAACTGAGCAACGATATTCCGAGGCACTGAGTAAGCGCGGAAAAACGGAACTGAGCAACGGACGCTGCGCGTGGCCTTTATAGGCAGGATGACGTCGATACGGCGGCTGTCGAGGGACATCGACTCGGCGGACGTCGACGCGCAGCGCCCTCTAGAGAAAAAATGTACGAGGCCAGCAAAGCTGGAAGGAGATATCCAAGATAAGGAATACGTCGGAGGACACAATCCCTTCGAAAGCTGCATTTAGAATCTGCCCAATTGCATCTAGAAGTGTACCCAACCGCATTTAGAAATTGTGCCCAGTTGCCTCTCTGAGGAAAGTTGCACTTAGAAGTTGTGCCCAACTGCATTTAGAAGTTGTGACCAATAGTCCCTCTGAGAAAGTTGCATTTAGAATCTGCCCAATTGCATCTAGAAGTGTACCCAACCGCTTTAAGAAATTGCGCCCAATAGCCTCACTGAGAAAGTTGCATTTAGAAGCGAGCCCAATAGTCTCTCTAAGAAATGTTGCATTTAGAAGTATGGCCAATTGCATTTAGAAGTGTGCCCAATCGCATTTAGAAGTGTGCCCAAGCACATTAGAAGGGTACCCAATCGCATTGAGAAGCATACCCAATCGCATTTAGAAGTTGGGCCCAATTGCCTCTCTGAGGAAAGCTAGCACTTAGAAGTTGTGCCCAATTGCATTTAGTAGTGTACCCAATTCACCTGATTGGATCTGATTGCATAGAATTGCATGACGTACATAATATGCTCTGGAATGCAGTGAACATTTGAAAGGACATATATCTTACCACACCCCACGCTTACTCTCTTCTTCACACCACCACTCAACTAGAACACAGAGATACTATGACACCATTCGGTATAACTGTTCTCATATCAACATCTATTGCTCACTCCCCATCACTCAAAGTAATCACTGCTGGTTTCACCCCCCCCCCCAGCCAGGCGTTCTCCTCAGGCCTAACGCAGCCACACTCGGTCTGGATAAATCCTGCCAGAGCGAACACATATCCCTGATCTCCCAACCACCACACCTACCTCTAGGAAGCAGCTACCACACGAATTCCGCACCAGCTGCACACATACCGGTGCGCACTCGCACCTTTGAACTCTCTCTACTCTCTCTACTGACCCGAACTTCGGTTGCCAAGGGCGTTCAACCTACCAGCGCCTTCAGACCATACCAATGGTA
The DNA here is from genome assembly GCF_040938575.1 of Ambystoma mexicanum. Classification (NCBI taxonomy): domain Eukaryota; kingdom Metazoa; phylum Chordata; class Amphibia; order Caudata; family Ambystomatidae; genus Ambystoma; species Ambystoma mexicanum. The sequence continues at coordinate 1,035,118,769 of NC_090921.1, forward strand.
TATAAGGCGCTATACAAATGCAAAATAACATAACATAACTATGGTGAGTAACTTATAATTACTCCCACGCCCCGTCCCCTTTCCTCCATACGTATGGGCGATTACAACTGAATGCAGCCCCAGAGTTGCCCCTCTTAAGAAAACAAGTTCTTCAAAACTGCCTGGCCAAATGCGTCAGACCTGGCGCTGGCATCCGTGCAGTAGTGCCTGCAAAAAGCAGAGGGGGTAGCCCACGTAGCCACCTTACTGATAGTCTGCCATGGGACGTGTCTTTGGAAAGCTACCACCATGGCCCTGGCTCTGGCAAAGGCTTGTGCTGCCCCTCGTATGCCGCCTTGATAGCCATAACCATCCACCTTGCCATGGAAGCCTTGGATGCTTGACAGCCCAGTTTTGATCCTCCGAATGTGATGAACAAGACATCCGATTTACGGAAGTTCTTAGTCATGTCCAGATAAAATCTTAGAGCACTCCTGACATCCAGATAGTGCAATACCTTCCGAGCCTCATCCTTTGGGTCTGCAAAGAATCTTCTTGTTTAGGTGAAAGGCAGAAACGACCTTAGGAAGAAAGCTGGGGTGCGGTCTAAGCAGGCCCGTTTCTTGGCCCGGCGAAGCAGGCGACTGCCCGAGGCGCAATCGCCCCAGGGGCGCCATCGACCACCCTGATGAGGGCTCGAATTGCCCTAGGGGCGCATTTACCTCGGGCACGATTGCTCGAGTAGAGGCAGCAGGTGCTGGCGCTGCCTCTGATGTGCTGACGTTAGGTGCCGGCACATCAGAGGCAGCGCCAGTACCTGCTGCCTCTACTCGAACAATCACTAACAAACTACCTCCAATTAACTTCCCGCCCGCCTTCTTCCTTTCAATCCTTGGTGCGGCGCCAGGACCCCAGCTGCTAAATTTCATTAGCAGCAGGGGTCACTATCAGACTCCGCAGCGGGTGAATTGAAGAAACAATAAGCCACGGGGAAGTTTACTCCTTTTTCAATCATGTTAGGAGTTAACTTCCCCGTGGCTTATCGCGGGCGCAGCACTGCTGCAAAGTTTCATGGGCTCTGCAACACTTTCATAACAAGTGTGCGCGAATAAACCATGCCAACAGGAAATGCTGTTTTGAAGAAATAAAATACTTTTTGTATTACAGGGTACAGTCTGTTGTGCGTTATAGTAAGTCACTGTGGCAGTGTTTATAATAGTTAATGTGCCCCTGGACTAGTAGAAAGTTTACATTGTGCGTCTGATTCTAGTTCCTAGGTGTGGTTCTAGGCTTGGTGTATGTATGTACCAGGAGCGTTGGCACGCTCTTGTGTGTGCTGCTGTGTGTTTTGTATAGTTTTCATCATTACATCGCTGGCGTGGCTATCGTGTCACTGAGTTGCCTTCCAAGGCTAATCTAGCACGTGTTTCCGGGCCACTGTGAATCTCATGGTGATGTGACCCCTGCGCAGATTTATGCGTGGCGCTCTTCAAGGGCACGGGTGGCACTGGCCTAAAGATCACAGTATTAATTGGCCCATTCAATCACAAATTCCCTTTACCAGTCCCTCCAAAATCTTGTGCACCTTCACGCAAAAGTTCACTGATACATATAAACAAATGACGTCACCATGAAAGCACACTGCCCGGCTGCACATGTGGTAATTACAGCCATAGGTTTGCCAGGTGGCTTCTGTCCCCATGCATATTTAAAAACAATTAAAAATATGGCACAAAAGTGCATTTAAAAAAAAAAAAAAAAAAAACGCTTTTTAACCCACTCTAAGGGGGTGTTCTTTCATCATTTTGTGCACCGATTATCCCTCTACATACGGAAGCCTGTTTCTGATCCCAAAGGCACCTCGTTGAAACTTTGTCAGGGGGAGGGTGCAGAAGAGAAGTAGTTTGAGCAATGGGGCCGACCAGCAATGGCATCTCCACTCCTGAACGGGGAGGCCAAGGGTTGTCCCACTGAACAGATCCCTGTGCTGGCTTCCTCTCCTTCCTACCCGGGGCAGAGCAGAGGGAACCTACACTGTCTGGGCAAAACCAGAACCAGGGGCAGTACTCGGCCCATCCGGTCTGGTGCCTTCTATCTACTCTGAACGACTAGGTTCTGCATACCAAACGTCTGTTTGTAGTCTGGGATCATGTTTAGATCCAGGGCCGGTGTGTCCCCCGAGTTGGTGTGTTTCGTAGCAGCGACAGTCCACACTAGTCCATTCTTTCTACCAGGGTGGATGCACCATATTAACATTCACTTCCTGTCTTTTCAAAAGGAAAGGGAACTGGGGAAATTGCAGAAATGCATGTCCCTTAGTACTTTTTATGACCTGGGCATCTATTAGCAGTACCTGGCAAATGCCTAAAACGTATACACAAGCCAAAAACTGTTAGCTTTGCCAATTTTTTTTTTTTTACAGGACTTCACTGATGGACATGAACAGTGCTTATAAATTGATTGACTAAAGGCAGACCTGGTTAAGACATTTTTACTACATCAGTAGAGTTTATAGATCAAATTAAGTCATTAACTTTCAGAAGACTGCTTTGAAAAAACACTGGCATGTACTTCAAGTGCAAAGTTTGATGTTAAGACTTGAATAAAGAGAGCTGAAAGAGTTTCCTTCTTGCTCAGTACATTGACAGGCCAACTCTAGCGTGAACCAGACAACTGAATCCTTTTGCCAGTACTGCCATAGCACCTGGCACTTGCCTTGTTCACTTGGAGTACAAGTGGACGCTTTGTAAACACTTTATTCCTCCCTTATTTCACCAAAAATGATCCTCTGTAACCACCCAGGTAATTTATGATTACATCAAAATGTGAGGAGTGATGAACTAGAGGAGCAAATCATGAGGGAGCCAATGACCAGAGAGGTGATGGGCCATATGAACCAAGGACCAGAGGAGAGCGATCAACCGGGTTGCCCAAGACCAGAAGGGCGACTGAGCAGAGAAGAGTGACTCACAAGGGAGTCGAGGGCCAGAGGGGTGACAGAAAAGCAGAGCAACTCACAAGGGCCTTGCTGCCAAGTGGGGGGCCCATGCCATGCGTCACTCCATGAGCCAGTCCTGGATTTTCACTTTGCAAGGTGGTCTTTCTAGGCCCATGCTTATAATGGGAAGAACACAAATACCAGTCCTAGCATTTAACAGGAGATGCCTAGGCTGGCTCAGTATCACAAAGGACATGGCAATACCTGGCAGGTATGCAAGGGAGCCAAGGACCAGAGGAGAGTGACGAATTAAGAACCAGTTGGATGATGGACCAGAAAGGATGCAAAAAGTCAATGATCTGCTTTTATAAGTCGCACATACAAGAAATTAAAATAGACACCAACTGTTAGAAAAATAAAAAGCAATTTAAGTTCTTGAATAACAATGTAATGAAACCTGTTTCATGTGTAGAACAGTGATTTATTGACGTTGGGTAGGAGCTACTTAACCGCAGGTTATAGTTTGGGAGAGGCGCGATTGCCGAGCGCGAGGGGTGGCGCAATTTAGTGTTTCGCCCTGGGCACCAAATGGACTACAAACTGCCCTAGGTCTAAGCACCACTTTGTCACGGTGAAATGTTGCAGAGGGCTCTGAAGCCACCAGGGCCTGAATTTTGCAGACACGGCGTGCCCATGTAAGGCCCACCATCAGGGCCGTCTTAATGGTAACCAGCCCAATGTCCGGGGACGGCATGGGCTCGAATGGTTTGTGCGCCAGGGTGCCGAGCACCACATTAAGGTCCCCGACTAGATGTGGACCTGCCAGGTGTCACTTAACAACCGGATTGGAGGATGAAAAAATATGGTCAACAGAGTTCTTGTAGGCCCATATTGCCTCCAGATCAGTGTGGCATGTGTCTACCTGCACACCTGAATTAGCCAGATGCGCTGAGAAAGATAGAGCCTCATCCAGCGAGCATGTTAGTGGGACAATCTTCTTTGTTTCTGCCCAGTGACAGAACCTGGTCCTCTTGCTCCTGTATTGACTCCTAGTGAAGTCCCTTCTAGCCCCCTGTATGATATCCAGGTTATCTTGCGACAGGTGCATGTAAGCATTCTTCAGATCCAGGGAGCACATCCAGTCTCCCCCACACAAAGTCTCTGCAATAAAGGCTGGGTTAACCATCTAGAACTTTTGAAGGGGAAGGGAAAGGTTCAAGGAAGAAAGGTCCAACACAACTCTCAGGCCAGCCTGGTTCTTTTTGGGTATGGCGAATATCCAGGAATAGAAGCCCCTGCCTCGTTGAGAAGCTGGAACTTCCTCCACTTCCTGGCTCTCTACTAGCGAGCGGAATTCCACTAACAGAGTTGCTGTCCCAATCTGCAGGAGCGGAGGGGAAGAAGGAGGAAACAGAGGAATTGGTAGCCGGAAGCCCGTGGACACAGAGGATCCACGGGTCCCTGAACCTTGCCCGCCAGGAGTGTACATGTAGGGCAAGCCTGCCCCCCACCGGAGACTTGTGGATCCAGATGGACCCCTCACAACTTCTTTCCCTTTGAAGCTGGTCCTGAGGAAGGGGGGCTGGAAGAACCCCTTGTTAGCCGCCTTGTGCTGCTTGCGCCTGTGTTGGCTCTGAGACCTATCAAGTTGCCTCGAACATCTCTCCTGGAAGCTCCCAAGGCCTCCAAAGGCCCGACCCTTGTCCGAGCCTGGATGTAGGTCTTGGGTTTCAGGGCACGCAGGGTCAAGGCATTGCACGTGGGACAGCCGTCCCAGCCGTGGTCTGGGCCAAGGCACCAGAGGCAGAGTGCATGAGGGTCGGACAAAGGGAAGGGACCTTTGCAGGCTGGACACCTGCTGAAACCTGCTGTCGTTGACATGCGCCGGGGAGGAGCGTGGCAGCAGAGGACAGAGCAGTACGTGACAATTGGAAGAGAAAAAAGAAAAAGAGAATAACGTCTTCCAGGAAAGAGCGTGTGGAATTACAGCGTTGGAGACTAACCCAGGAGCACTGGTGAAAGCAGTCCGTTCCCGTCGACATGGAAAAGAAGACTGGCGGTGCCATGGGAGCGCATCCTACAACGGCCGTGCCCCCCGCGCGCATTGAAATTTAAAGGGGAAGGCAATTTCTTCTGGTGAAAAAGGTTCCATTTCCCGTCCCTAGCGAGGGAAGCACCATACAGTATGTAGGAAACATGCTATATGTGGCAAGGACTTTTAAGGTTACACAATAGTAAACTGTCTTAGGCAAAGTGCTATTAAGAGTAGAAATTATGAATGCAGAGCATGTTTGATCAAATTGTTAGTGTTTTATTTTGAAAAAAGGGGGACAAAGTGAACTTCTTACCTTCTTTAGTGAGGTCAGCATGTACTCTGCAGAATATATATGTACTGGGGTGTGTGTGATGAAAATGTTTGTTAGTTTGTTGCTATGGGTAGCTTTATTGGCGTCTAACTGCCATCATGTATTGAGTTTAATAATTCATGTTTATGCATGTGTGTGTTTGTGGAAGCTCGCCATAGGGGCATCTGGGTTTCCAACTTGTGTGTGTGAGGATGTTTGACAAATGGGCGTTTGTATTTCCAAAGTGTTGCGTTATCGGACACCTCCTGCTTTTCCTGAGACATTAGGATTTGTTACCGAGTATAATATCTTAGTTATTTGAGAGAAATGCAGATGAGAAAATTATCTTTTGGAATCTTAGAATATGTAATTTGAGTTTTATCTTGTCTGAGAATCAAGATATGGATGTTGTTGCAACAAGTTGGGGCATTACCTATTTTGGACTTTTACATCTGCCAAGGGGGCATCGGTCTGCTAGATACAGATTGAAAGGGGGCATATCGAAAGACGTACTTCTTAATGAGCAGTCACTTTAGGGGCAGAGATTTTGCCAAGGAATAAGGTTGTAGTTAAACAGCTAACTGTCGTGGGGCATCAGTAGCAGATTGGATTCTGTTTTGAAAACTTATGGATGGATCATTTCTTTTCTGTGTCAATTGTTTGGCACGGCTGGTAATGTGTTTGGTCTTGGCAGGGCCGATGCTTGGGGTGGCTGAGTGAAAGGTGTTCTGAATGTATTAAGTTAGGTTGTTCAATGCTGAGCTAGTTGGTGCTTGGTCGTAGGCCGTGACCTAGGGGTGGCAGCCCCAGGTGGAAGGCGGGTTTCTGTAAAAGCTTGGTGTCGTTACGTTTTAAAGGTGTGGGCTGGTAGTGCATCTTTTATAGCGGTTGATGGAGTGTATGGATTTTTTTTTTATTTGAACATGTAGTTTATTACAAATTTATTACATCTTTCCACCACTTTCAGTCTTGTTCTTCACATTAACTCTCGATGTCAATCATTGTCAAAGAGGACAGTTCTACTTGGATTCCTCGATTACCTCTTTACTATGAACCATTTCCTGCTAAGTCAAATTTATGACAGAACAAGTTAGATGCACCAAGCTCCCACTCAGGATACGAAACCACCATTCGTCCATGTTGTCATCTATTGGAGCAAATTTGCCAAGGTGAAGTGTCCTTTGGTCCTTGAGTGCCGAACATTCGACTGTTAGATGTTTATGGATTCTTTTTTGTCCAAGCAGTATCTGCATACATCGTCATCCGTATCCTGATCATGTCTTATAAACAACATTTCCTTCGATTTATATGTGTTTATTCGCAATCGTAGAAATCCATCCCGATGGTGTCGAGACGGAAATTGTTGTAGGTATTTTGGCATGTCTTCAAGTTTATTCATTGTAGGGCCTAGGTCTAACGCCATAGATAGTGTTACATACTTGGATACATTTTGAATCCAGGACCATTTTTTTTTTTTTTGCAATTTGAGGATGGGCCAAAAGTGTGTCCATCTGGATGTCAGCGGCTTGCAGAAAATCCTCCAGCCTTTGATACCAAGACTTTAGTATTCCTATATGTGGACGAGTCTCCGGTTGTGCTAGTATTTCATATGCCGGTTTGGGATTTAATATGGTCATCTTCCTTAATAACGCCGTTGATTTCCACAGCAAGGTTCCATATAGCCCATCAAGTGCTAATTCATGTTGAATAATCGTCATTTAAATGTAATTTGGCAACCTCAATACTTGTCTCCAATACGTCCCTTCTAGCTGGGACCATATTCTGTAGTCTATGTTCCATCCAGCTTCTACCCCAAATTTAATAGCAGGAATTAATTTTTACAAGTAGAAGGTTCGAGCCGGGTTTAAGGAGAATTTTCCGTAAAGGGTGTGGATTCCGGTGCCTTGTAGCGCAAACGTTCTCATTCTCTGAGTTATGTCTTGTATTCGGGTACCAGTCATTCAACCATTTATTTTCGACCATTTGACCGGACACCCTTGTATTCAGCTCCATTCACATATTGATATATTAATCAACACCCCTAAGTGACGGATTTCGCCATCTTCCTCGGTCACTTCATGGTTAATCTTCCATCTGAAGTTTTTTTATTTCCTTTTGAGGGACCAATCTTCATAATTTTTGTTTTTTTAACATTTATTCTTAATTCATTGTCTTGCATATAGCTTTGTCATTTTTGAAGTCGTTAGAGACTTATTTGAGTAGAGTCGATTAAGACTAAATCGTCGGCGTATATTGCACAGTTGATATGATGACCGTTAATTTTCAGAGGAAAGCATTTCACGCTTGATAGGGCGTTTGGCACATCAGCAATATATCACTTAAATAGGGCGGCCGCAAGTGGACAACCTCGTTTCACCCCTTTGTGCGTGTCAATTGCCTCTGATAAATCGTCTTTTTCGTGTAACCAAACTCGGATCAATGTTTTTGAATGGAGTGCTATTATCGGCTGCAATAGATTTACAGCACCGTTCCAGTTTTGTCATTTCTGCTATAGCATCCCACGATTTATTGTGTCGAATGCCTGTTGCATGTCGATAAAAGCCAAGAAGAGATTTTACCTCTTTTCCAGAGCTTCCAATTTCAAGAGATTTATCATCACCAAGTTAATCTCAGTCCAGACTCCCTTGGTAAAGCCTGTCTGGCGACAATCAGAAATTCGGTTTTATTAGCCCATGCTGTTAATTTTTGTTGTAAGAAAGTGGCAAACAGCTTGCCAATTGTACTGAGGAGGGCAATTGGACAGTAGTTGGCCGGCTCTGCCCGATTGCCCTTTTTAAAAACCGGATCAATTATCGCCGTCGTCCAAGAAGGTATGCACCTCAGGTCTGCAATATTTGAGAATAAATTTGCGATAAATACGGACCAGGCTTGTCTATGTGTTTTAAGCAGAACGTTCGTTATGCCGTCTGGCCCTGCAGCTCTTGAGTTTTTTAGCTTAGAGATTGCGTGTCTTATGTATTCTTCACACTCCCTTATATCCGATTTTGTTGCATCTTCCAGTCGCAAACAATGTTGTTCTTATTTTCGTAGAAAACACTTCTTTGAAGTGTTTTATCCACTCATCCTCAGTGACCCCATTTGCCATCATTTCATTTTGGCTTCCAAACCCCTTGTTCAGAATGCACCAGATATCTCTTGAGTGGTTCGTTTTTATTAGTGATATCATCAATTCGCCGCGTTCTTGGTCACGCAGGAATAAAAATGCTTTTATCCAATTCCGATATTTTTGTTTCCGTTGTTTGATTGGTCCATACGCAAGTATGCCTAATTTTGTCTTTAATTCACGTATGTCCTTATTAACTTGTTTCTTTTCATTATTTACTCTAGTACTCCATTCAGGTTTATATGTTTGTGTGCTCTGTAGCTTCTGTGAAGATCCAATTTTTTGATACGGTAGTAATGCTACATAATTTATTGAGTCACCGGCGACTGGTTCCAGAGATTGAAACGTTTTGGTTAATTGATTTATCTGTTTCTCCTTTAACCTTAGCCTATTTCGTCCATAATTCGTCTCTAGAGCTTGGCTCAGATTTAGTACATCTGTTTTCCAATGTAAGAGCCAAGACATTACGAGGACGTCATGGTCACTGTTCACAGTCATAGTTATTAGTTTCTCGGTTTTATTCCACATATTTCAAGGTCCAAATATAGTCTATGGTCTCATCAATGCCCATGTTATACCAGGTGTAATGGGGGGTATATCCCCGAAGACTTGCCCATTAACCATCTCACAATCACGTGCTTCCATTTCAGCATCCCATCTAGTTCTTCGAGATTTTAGTATTTGGGCTTCTTGATGTTTTAGCGGTATGAGCTCCTTATTTGCATCAAACCATGCAATGTTGATGTCCCCACATACAACAATCGATACGTCATGATGACTCATTTGATGTTTATAAATTAGGGACATTACCGAGGTTATAACGTTTTCCGACGAGATCTTGGCTGGGTTCCAGTAAACATTAATCAGGAGCAGCTGTTGAAATTTCTGCGTTTGACCTATCGGACGTTGAATAAGTGTGCTTTGTACAAAGCTATTTGGATTTTCTTTTTCAATCACTTCCCATTTCGTGCCTATTTTTTAGCATAGTTATTAAGCCATTCAACGGTCGTCCTTGGGAGTTTTTCTCGGTTGGATGTATGGATTTGCCTCATGCAGCCTATCTTTGGTTCGGGTGTCCAGTACCCATACCATTTAGCAAATTATTGCTATTTAAAAAAAAAAGAAAAAAAATGTTACAGGTTTCATCTTGGTGTGGAGTGAATGTCTAGAAGGAATTAGTTGGTAAATCCACAATCCATTTTAAAAATGAGCCTTCTCACGCATGGCACATGAAAGCTCATTGTGTGTTCGTATTTAACGTAGAAGCATTTTTTCTACCTCTAATGGCGCACAATGAATTGTTCCAGCTGATATTTCTAAACACGTGGGCTCTAAAATAAATATTCCTCTCAAGTTGAAGAGGATTCTGGCCTCTTGCGCTGCAATATGAATTCAGAGCAAAGCAAACTACTCGGGTTTTCATCCAGCATTGTGTATGCGCAACGCTTGCACCCTGGCCATCTATGTGTGCGTCTTGCCTTGCACATTCCACGCACAGTTGCCTTTTCCATTTCACACCCCATTTCTGGCAGCAGGAACGAAAGTAGAGCAGTGCAATACGTCAGAAAGGCCATCTTTAGGGACCTGGCTGTTTCTCGTGTCTGCAAGCAATGAAATGAAATTGCTATTTTACATATATTTTGTATAAAAAAAAGAATGATTTCTTTGTAACTGCTGTTCCTTTACTGTTAATACAGCTCGCTGGCAAGGTTTACTGCTTAAAAGCAATGTCTTTTTTTCTGTGTGGAAGTTGCGTTCTCTGCCCTTTTCTCACTGTGCAGGCAGATGCAGATGTTCTGGTTCAGGTAGTCATACTGTGCGCCATCTGATGGCACGCCTAGCTCCAGTCTTTACCCCGGTGGATGCAGGTTTTTCTTGCGCTATCACCCACCCTTAAGCCATACATTGACTCATCTACACAGGCTACAATAGAATGGTCACTTTCCAGCACTTGAAAGATAATTCTGTACTAGGGAGATGTTTTTAGGGAATGAATAGGCATATTATTCAAAATCCCCTTTTCTTGTTTTACCGATAAAGAGTTGGAACAGGTATTTTAAAGAACCGTAATGTTTTTCTTGAAATTGCCTTTTTCGACACTTTTCCAATGAGTTGTCTGGTATTACAAAGGGAGTGCCACTTTGTTAACTGATTTTAGTAGTTAAGGGGGGGATTTTATTACGATTTTAATTAAGTGCGATTTATATTTTGGGAATAAAGTGTTAATGTCGGGGGTGCCACAATAACTGTTTTGCAGCGTAAATCTGGGATTTGGACGTGATAGCTAGCGGGCAAGTCCATGTTTTCACTTCACTTTGACTATGGGGCGTACATTATCCAACCTGTACAGGAAACCCTAACTATATTTAAGAGGCCCTGGAAGTTAGAACTGCAAAGCCAAAAACTGTGCCATGAATGGCATGGTTTAGGCATGTACATGTACATGTCAATCGCATTGATCATTGGAACCAATTGAAAAGAATACAAAAATGTCTTAGATCAACTTATTGGGAACCCATTTCTAGATGTGGAAAAAATTGTTTTAGGGCTGCTCGAGGTCTTGTGCGACTGAAGAGACAAACTAACGCAGAGCTCAGGCTTTCAGATTCTTACCCGGATCGCCACTCATTTCTCCTGGGTCCTTTCAGGTGATCCATTTACACTGGTCTGTGACAGAACCAATACAAAATGTTGTTTGAATTACAGGGATTAGTGGTCTCAGTTTCAGAACAGTCTAGTTGTATTGAGGCTGCCTGAGCATAGACACAAGTGCCCTTAATCCGGAAGGTCCCAACATTTGGTTTTAATTAAGATTGGGATTTTCCAGTGTTGGCTCCAAAATATTACACACGTCCAAGGCCCATAACTGGGAACGGTTAGTTTTGTCGAAACTGCCTAGTGTTTCGTAATAGGTTTTCTTTATTTCTTTAGTGCTTTGAATAGAATACATAAGTGCACTCACTAATATCAAAGGTGTGCAGACCTCTTCCTGCATGCAACCTTGTGATGTAGTACAATGGGCTAACGAACAAGACTTGTTTAGATGCCTTTAGGTGGAAGCAAGGATGGGTTTGAATGCTTGTGAATAGATAAAAGGTTTTTCAACAGACATCTAGTAATTCCACTAACAATTACAACGGAGGTGACGGTCCCCTTTAATGTAAGGCATCTTACATTGCATTCATGCAAAAAGAGGGAACATTAGCTGAAGTAGCAGCACCATATTAGGACTACATCCTTGGCAAGGTTTCTATTGTGACTAACTCTATGCTGCCAGTGCAGATAGTTAAGTAGCAAATTATATGAAAGAAAGTGATCTACTAAGTGCATCAAATAAGTAACCGCATTACATTCTGACCAATCCAAAACTGTTCTTCCTTTATACCACAGCGTGTTTCCATTGGGTATAATGCCAAAAAAGTTCATTTGGTTTACAGCATTACTTCAGAGCGTCCACGCATGTCAAACATTTAGAAGACAAAATTCATAGTCGGGAGATTGGGGGCAAATAATCTTTTCCCTGGTAATGGTTGAGGAGTGCTTGATTAACCTGTAACATACTGCATGGTTTTACTGACACGTGTCGCCACACAAGGGATACGCACTCAAAGGCATACAGGGGACAAATGAGTGACAACATTAGCACACAAAGGGGAGTCCCCCAGATGAACCATTTCAAACCAACTATAATAGCCTAGCTCCAATTCAAACTAGGTCACATTTCGTGAATTGTATACATCACCTCACGAAATGAGAATTACACAGAGTACCAGATTTTTCATTTAATAAAAAATGTTTTCATAGTTTTATTACGTAGGCCATAGGTCCTACGTGCAATAAGCATAAAAAACACCACACAAAGACATGTATCAATGTAGAAAATATATACAATGCATCTATTAGCAATAACATGTATAATTATAAAAACACAGATGACGCCGCCAGGGTTTTGTGTCACTGAGCTGGGAGGGCACATATTCTAACTACCTATCCCTATCTGGCTAACAAGTCACAGATATGCTCTGCATGGCAGTGTCACCCGATAACAATGCTAAAACTAATTAGACATGGCACATAAAAATTGCGTCTGACCAAAACACACACATACTGACACGTGTAGCAGGTATGGGCTCCAAAACCCACTGGCAGGCGGAAGCCGGCGTCCACAACTAAGGTGGACTAACAAACGCTCCTGTCCCAAGCCTGTCGGAGCCGGGAGAGCCGTGCCTGACTTCACTATTACTTTTGCTGCTCACTGCCCGACTTCTCTGCCTACAGGAAGGTCGGAACGCACTGACAATCATTCACGGTAAATCAGCGTTCCTTTTACTTTGACCAGTTCATACCGCTAGTTCCCACTCGCAGCTCACGAGACTGTCTGAACTACCTGTTACCCCATTACCAACGCTAGCAAGCACTGAGCGTAACCAGTTACACTCATATAAAAGGGCCTCCCCTCTATCCGGCCCACGGAGGACTGGCTTGCCTGTTCCACTATGCCAAGCACAACGAATCCCATAAAGACGGCTTCCTCCCTTTTAGGCTATGAGTGTCTATAGTACCTGCCAAATACATACACATACTACCCTTTCAAAATTTAGGTAGGCACACAAGATTATTAAAAAAAATACACATTTTAATGTCTATCAATTCATAAAACACAATTATAAAAAATCAGAATACATGTAAAAAACCCTAATGGTTTACACAAAATTACATCTTTCCACCGTTTCATTACAGTGAGTATGCATCAAAACACCTTTTGCCATGTTCATACACCCGACCATAACATGCGACCACATTTAACTGTGCGTGTTTAGTACAACATACCCCTTTTCTTTAGGAAAATAAGTGTGTCTACACTAGACATGTGTTTCTAGAATCTATATACGTTTTTATAATACAGTCAAATCAATATTTCCTTTGTATTTTCTATAGATTCTGTCTTCAGGACATTTTCTCTTTTATTCATCACGCAGTCATGTTATACGTGTTGCATACTAGGAACAAAGTGCTCCCAACCAGATTGGCAAAGAAGAAGTACTATCTTGGTGCTCCTTATTTGCATTTCTTAGAGTATCCCTCTGGATCCTCTAGACCAAATAGGACCCGTATTCCCAACAATGCTGTTTTTTGAGAATGATCTACGCCGCGGTGTATTGGGGACTAAAAAATGTGGGCGTCCTCGTCCTCTTCCAACGGTGTCGCATAAGCGGTATTGCTCTCTGCTGGTAACTTATCATAGCCGCGGAACTACACGGTATGGAGCCTCAAATGGTGCCTGACGTCCCACCGTCTAGTTCGCCTCTGCGCAGGTACCCGTATCTTCAGAGCATACTCTGTTCCACTGCCACACATTGCTCATCTGCTGCACCTGTGGTCATGCGCAAATGTTTAAAACCATTCAGTCGACTAATACACTAGTTTGGTATAGTGTCTACCTGTTCTCAAAAATGTGCTGTACGATCATTAGCAGACTGCCATAGCCAACAACACATGTTAATTCCCTTTACCCTGTATATTGGCATAGATTACAGTTGCCATTACAAATGCGAACTGCTGTCTGCTTAATGTATACTTGCACATTGACTAGCCCGTACTGGCCTCTGGTTATCACAGCAATCTGCTAAGCCTCTGCACGTGCAACGCTGCTGCTACCAAATGCAAACTAGTGCCTGCTGCTAATGCCCAATTACAATGCTCTCAATAACGGTATACATTCACTGGGCAATCCATTATCCTGAGAAATAGTTGTACATTGCATTAATTCTGAATGTACTCATCCGGCCAGTCTTCACATTGTATGCCTTTACCGAAAAGCACTATCCTACATCATTTTAGCCTTTGAATATGCTGAGCATCACGTGTAAATATGGGGTTACCTACTATGCCTAGGTATTGCACCTAGATGTTTTACTTAGCACCAAGACTATTCTGCCTTGCCTGATTCACTCTGCTTTGTCTTACTTATGCTACTCCCATTACATAGCTTGTGTTTGCCTGCGTATCGGGCCCGCTCAAAGTGCCACCAACAGTAGTGTGCCAACGTGCACCATATACTACTATAACAACTAGTAATGGACCCATCTAGCCCAACTAATATGAGCCCTTTCCGACTCATTCACGATGCGCTGCCATGCCCACAAGGAGCCTTCATCCCAATGGCTAATGGCCTCACTAGACTGGGTTGTCACTGTCACCACCCATCCCCCTGACCCACTCCATTCCTGCCCAAACCCACCAACTCCCATCCACCCTCCCACCCCCCATTTCAAATCACCTTGGCCCAGAGCAGCACTCAGGGCACCAATAGAAGCAACAAGCCTGTGATAACTACAGACGCCCCCATTACCACCTCGCATAACTCGAGTTGTCACACCACTCCCAACAATTCAAATGACTTCTACACAAAACCCAATCCCAGACTTTTGCCAGCCTCGTCCTTCATTACTATGTGCTCCATTCGGGGTACAGACAGGCTAAATCATCCTTGCACACCTAGCCCTTCCAATAGAGAAATCTCTCAGGCTAACCCCATACTCCAACCTAACAAATTAACAGCGCACCATAATGCTGCACCTGAAAGAGACACACTGCCCATGTCCCCTTTGTCCCAGTCTACAGTCCCCCCTACCCCAAAGCCACTTTACAGCTTCAAAAGGTGCACTACTAAATGTACAATCTCTGGGAGCTTGTGCTATTGAGACCCATGACCGTATCCTAGAACAACTGGATCTACTAGTTGTAACTGAAACTTGGCTGCACCAAGCCTCAGGCCCACTACTAGCGCTAGCCATCCCACCAGGATTCAACATCACTAGGACCGATAGACTAAATGCCCTGGGAGGAGCATTGGCCAGAATCGCCAAATCCAACCTGCAACTTCAATCTTGCCCACTTGACTTAATAGAAGGATATGAACTTCTCCTTATTAAATTCACTACAAATCCGAAAACCACTATTAACATCTTGCTCATCTACAGAGCACCCAATAATACCACTCACCGTGAATTAGACATCCCACTTCTCTCCACCCCCACCTCAAACTCAACACCAAGTTCATAATCCTTGGCCATATGAATTTAGGTTTCAATGACAAACTAGACCACAAAGGCAATGCCTTCTACGCCGTATTCACAGATCTGAACTTCTCTCACATAGTACTCACGCTAAATACTGATGTTGCAATAGACTCCATTGAACCAATTGACTGAACAGACCATTATCTTATTAGTTTCACCCTCTCTAATCATGAGAAACCCCACTGCTCACCTATTAAAACGGACACGGTTGCACCAAGAAATATCCGTAAATTGACAGTACACAGCCTTAACCCCATTCTGGAGGAAGCCCTTTCTGTGAACACCCTCCCGAGCGACAATCCCAGCGGCCTAGCAGACATACCACAAATGCTTTACAACCACCACTGACTCTCTAGCCCCACTTACAACCAAAACTAGATGCCCAGACAAATTCTTTTCTGGTTCAATGACGAACTTTTAGTACTTGGGCGAAACAAAAGTTCCTTGGAACATACCATAAAAAAAAAAGAAAAAAAAATAACACCACAGACTCTGCCAATGCATTGCTAAAAGGTAACCAAATATATAAAGCAGCCATCATAGCTCACAAAGCGAATGCCTTGAATACACGCATCAGCGATGCTGCTTCAAATTCCAAAGAGCTCTTCACAATAATTAGAGCATTGGAAAATTCTGTCCCACCCCCTACACAAATCAACTCGAATAAAGTATGGTGTACAACCATACAGAACGCTCTAGCCTCTAAAATCCAAATGCTTCAAGCTAAAATTGTCAACAAAAGAAAATTATTGGCCAATAAAAATTTGCCGCCACCCACCATTGACAGAATCAGCGACAATACCAATAACCAATTCAAATTCTCCCTAGTAAGCCAAGCCCAAGTGCTAGACACCATCTCCAAATTAAAACCCTACAACTTTAAAGGCGACAGCTTTCCAGCACATTTTATCAAACATTTTATCAAACCACCCTCACACCCATCATTAATAAAATGTGTTAATGCCTCCTTCAGTACCAATACTTTCCCTACTAGGATTAAGGAAGCCTGGGTTACCCGGATGCTAAAAAAACCATCCTTGGGTGAGACAGTCCCAACAAATTATCGTCCCATAATGACTGTTCCCTTTTTGCTTAGAATAATTGATGAAATAGCCTATTCTCAAATTCATGTCACCTTGAACAAAACCACCTCCTAGGAGCGCGACAATCTGGTTTTCATCCAAATCACAGCACCGAAACGGCACTTCTGGATCTTAAAATCCAGATGGATTCCATAAACGACGCCAGCAAACTATGCATTCTCTTGCCATTTTAGACTTGTAGGCTGCATTCGACCTAGTCGATCACGACAAACTATGTGCTACACTAGCTAAGGATTTCCAATTCTCACAAGAAGCCACCTCTTGGGTTAAATCCTTCCTTGCTGATCGAACATCCCGTGTCTCCATCGGTAAGGAGGCTGCAGACTCCATCCCAGTACCATTAGGAGTCCCACAAGGATCCTACTTGTCGCCTACGCTATACAATGCATACACCAAGCTATTTGCTGCATTGGATGCCAGGGGTATCATTTACACAAATTTCAATGACGACACCCAGATTCTTATCCCCATCACTGGTAACTTATCTATTTGCTCTATTATCTGGTAGCTCAGTACTCATCCTAGCGCCAGGGTGCCTTCAGGTGTTTGTGTGCTCTATAAATGTGTCTAACATAACTATGACCAGGCATAAAATAAAATCCACGCAATAATCCAAAACTGGATGGTGATCAACAGTCTCTGCCTCAATGATGAGAAGACAGATGCTCATCAAAGGCTCCCCAGCCAGAATGAATGCCCTCCACGCTGATTACTCAGCAATCAATATCGACGGAACCCCAATCAAGTCCTATAGCAGGTAAAAACTTTAGGCGTCTACCTAGATGCCAGTCTAACAATGACCAAACGCTACTGCTTACACAGCGAACCCGATTGCATTAAGCTGGCAATTCCTTACACCTCAGAACTGCAACACCTTGGCCCGGGCGCTCATTGTATCCAAGCTAGATTACTGCAATGTTCTAATGTTAGGCACCTCGAACACCAACATGGCCAAACTACAATTGCTGCAAAATAAAGCACTGCGAGCAGCCCTCGGACTAAAGAAATCTGACCACATCTGCACCACCAAGAGGGAAGCCCGCTGGCACCCATAAAAGACAGAATCTTATTCAAATCATTCTGTATCTCTCACAATTGTCTCACTAAAAAAAGAACCTACGTACCCCTCAACAACACAGTCTCTCTGAACAAGTCAGTAAGAGTACTTAGATCAAATAAACATGCACACCTAAAGGTCCCACGCTACAAATGCTCCAGAGCCGGGGGAAGCAGCTTTCCAGTAATGTCCCCAAAAATATGGAACACTCTCCCGTTACTCACGATACATTAGCCATCCCACCAATGCTTCAAGAAGTCTCTAAAAACCTGGCTATTTAATAAATTCTAGGCCTCTTCACGTGTCCCGTTATCTCTTGAACGACCAGTGAACCCACTGCTGCCAGTGGTAAACTGACTGTTTTTAACTGTAACACTGTTTTCCATGTGTGTAAATGTTAATGATTGAAACTGTCCATTTATCGCAAGATGTGTGTAACTATGCTGTGACACCCATGGGTTTGGGTGTATAATAAATGCAATAAATAAATAAAATAAAACGGTCTTGTCAATGTTAGTGCAATGAGTATTAGAGTTGTGCTTGCATCTCTTCTGTATGATCCTTTGAATGATCCGATTTGGGGGGTAAGCGTAAGAAAATCGGTTCAACAAGTTCTTCGACATTGCTTTGCCTCAATTTCCATTTTATGGGAACATGGAGAAAGAGTGAAGGCATCTCGACTTTGTGTGTGGCAAACATTCATGTATGGCGAACTCTAGTATTGGAAAATGGTCTGTAAAGTATTGGTACTTGGTGTCCATTTGTGTATGACTTGACCTCGTTGACTTAAATAGTCTGCATTGTAATGTCATTTTAAATTATAGGAATACGTTCTGCTGTTAATGCCATCTTCCTTGTGATGGACCATTTACTTATCTTTTGGGCCATCTTGAATAACAGAATGCCAACCTGCCTGCTTGAGGATGTAGAACTTTGCTGTTGTATTGTCTGTTATTAGGACATTTGTATTTTATTTGGAATTGGAATGTGCATAGTGAGTGACATGGTTATTAATTCCAAAATATTCATGTATAGTGCATCTGTGTCCACCACTCCATGTTATGTTCCTCAGACGTGCCCCCTAACACAATAGAGATGCTCCTGTTAAAATAACTGTATATGGGAGCAATGCACAAAATGTCGCCTTGATAAGCTCTGTGGGCTCATCCAATTGAGCCATGGATCAACCCATGATCCTTCTGCCACTAATTCCTTCCAATCTGTGGTTGTTAGTGAGCATCGCGAGCAGAGCCAATCTTGGAATGGGCACAATGTAATCTCTCAGCATTACATGTGTACATGATGAGTGTTGGGTGAGATTTTCACATTTGTGAAAAATCTTCCTGACCTATATCAACCCCAGAACCTTTTGCTTGGACTTGGTAATTATTATACCTTGTCCCTAGGTGAGTGGGAATCTTTTTCCCCCTTTCACCTAGTCGTTTACTCTATTTATGGGTGAACTTTTTAGGTCTCTCCATAGTGTATGTTTGGAGTTATAGTTTCCTATAACTTTTGGGCTTAGGCTGGGTTGCCCCTTTGGGCATACCTGTTAATTTCTCTTTAATGAACTTGGGCGAACTTCTGTTCCCAAGGGGTAAAGAGGCATTTTAGTCCCCTTTACATTTCGTATAGGGAGCCAACACACCCCACCTTATGTGGCGTTCTGGGGGCGGCGGGGGAGATACAATGTATCCCCTTGCTTATTTACCTGTAGCATTTCTGTTACAATTGCGAGTTTACTTGAATGGCTGGTGGCAGTGGTTTTGCCTTAGTGACTTTTTAGTCTCATTACTTGCAGGCTGTTAATTCAGCATTGGTAATGCACAGAAGGACCACCATTCTGCTAGAATGGTGGGTTCCTTCTTTTTCGCCATTTTTAAGTATCCTTGCTGTTTCCGAGGTCTTCCCCTGCCATTCTAGGCAGGAACAACATCAGTGGAAGATTTGTCTTTGGTGGGAATCCTTTGTATTGCCAGTCCAGGCTGTAAAGTTTCTGAGAAGGCAGGAAGCGGGGGAGGAGTCCAAAACTCTGCAGCCCTTTGTCTTTCACCAAGCCTGAAAGGAACACACTCCTGGTGGGGGGCTGGCTGTCCTGATTGGACAGCCAGACCACCCCTTTCTGTAAACTGCAGGGCGAGATTGCAGAAGTTGTGCAATAGTTTGATAAATACTCCGAACCTGGAATCTGCTGACAAGGCGACCACTGGAGCTGAAACTGAAGAGGAAGATGAATAAAGGACGTCTGTAGTGCTTTCCAGCGGCCGGAGAGCCTGCTGTGTAACCAGAGCCTAATAAAACCCTTCCTTACAATCAACCTTGGGGTCCTGAATGCGACAACGCCTACCCAGAGGCTGGTGGGATCCACTAGTCTTGAGAAGACCTGCATTTATAGCCATCCCACAATTTGCTGAGACCTTGCTGGGCTTCAAACCGGCAATACCCTGGGACCTCGAGCCAGAATGCAGTGCATGGTCTCCCAAAGTCTGAATCCGTCCGAAACTTGGTGGACTCCTCCTGGACCCTCCAGAGACATGATTGGATTCCTTGAAGTTCCCTCACCAGAGTGCAGGACCAGATTATTGAAGAGAATCCGACCAGCGATTTTCGTTCATCTGCTTTCAAAAGGCGCCAAATCCACAGAGCCCCGAAAATATGCGAAGACCCCTCTGACTGCTGCTGCAAGTTCCCATCCAGTGTCCAGACCAAGAATCTGGGGACCGGGTCCTGTGCTGCTGCATCCACCCAGAAGCTCTTCTTTTCTCCTAAGGTATTATGCAAGCTTGGGTAATACTTACCTTAAGTCTGGTGTGCATCCTGTGAGGCTGAGTGGGTGATTTGTGTGGTTGGAAGTTGCCCATACCACTTACCCATGCCCAATACTGAAACGCATATAGGGGGCCTTCTCAGAAGTCCCTGAACACTGACTTGAAAGTTAATACTTACTTGTTTAAAGAAGATCGCCTATGGAACTTTGACATTCCTGCAACTGAACCCCATCTCAACCTGCCTACAGCTGGCATCTAGACCACTAGGGTCCCTCTTCTGCCTCAGAGAACTTGTGCAATAAACTAGGGAAGGACTGGATAAGAAAAGGATGCTGCTCTGAAAGTATAACAAGTGTAAAAGTACTTACTTGCTAAAGAAGTTAGTGTGGTAACTGTAGCTCTGTGAAATTAGAAGTTATAAAGTGTTATTCAGTGTATGCTTACCTTAGAGTTGCATTCTGCCTCTCTAAAAAGGGTATACGTTGCTTTGCTATCTTTGAATGCCGTTCCCCCCCCCTCTTAAAAGTAATACGTGCTGGTACTGTTTCATCATTGCTTAACTGAATGAGTGTAACAGTTTACCAATAGGGTTTATCTGCCTTCAATAACATTGTGTCATTCTTAAAGTGTAACATTGGGTTTTGCCTTCCCTGGTCTGCTTTATACAGATCTAAACGAGTATGGAAGTTAATACTTGTTTTATGTGTTGCTTGAAGCCCCCCCCCCCTTAAAAGTATATGGTGTTACTCACCTTGATTAGCTGCTGCGTATCTTAACTTGTAACCCTGAGTTATGCTTCCCTGAATTGCTTTGGTGCAATTCTAAAATAGTTTCATAAAGTTCTTACTTACCTTAGAAACTGTAGACAGAGATAGGCAAGACCAAACTTGGACACGGTGTGAATGTGTGTGGGTGTCATGTGTGGAAGAGACTGTGGTGTGTTGGCCGGTCCCAGATCTGGATGGAGGTGAGGAGACGCTAGCGTGCCCCATGAAAAGAGGAAATATGGAAGTTTGGCGCGTCACTTCCTAACAGCTATGCCAACTAACCAATCCACTAACAATTTCCTGAACTGTCTTTCTCCTAAAAAACAATCACTGGATTTCTGGGTCATACTGCCCCCAGCCAGTGACTGCCCTCTACCTAAGCCCCTCCTCTGGCAGCCATCTTCAGATTTGGTAGCACGTGAAGTGGCAGTAGGACCAAGAGAAGAGACGCAGAGGGGTAGGTGGGAGGGTTTGCATGCAAATGCCAGACCCATGCCGGAGAACAACAGTTACAGGTAAGTAACTTGTTCATTCTCCAGCATGGGGTCTGGTATGGATTCACATGCTCATGAATACAAGAATACATAGCAATACACACATGCACAACCAAGGGAGGTGGCAAGGCTCAACATTAAGCATCTCTTACCTCCTCACCAGGCTCACCTTCAAGTGAACAGGTTGCGCAGCACTGCTTGGCCAACTCTGGAATCCTGGTCGACGCAGTATAATTTCGTGAAGGTGTGCGTCGACCTCCACATAGCAGCCCTGCAGATGTCCACAGGGCACAACCAGACAGGAACGCCGTAGTTGCGGCGATAGCTCTGGTGAAATGGGCTCTCGGACGGCCAGGCAACGGTCGGTTTGCCAACCGGTGACAGTGCATGATGCAGCTGGAGAGCCACCTGGAAATGGAAGCCTTGGAGAGGGCCTTCCCTTGGTTCACAGAGCCAAAGTTCACAAACAGCTGTGATGTGTTCCGAAAACTCTTCGTGCGGTCCAAGTAGAACTTCAGCGCTCTAGCCACATTCAGCGAGTGCAAAGTCCTCTCGGCCGGCGACAAAGGTGATGGGACGAAAACAGGTAACACCAAGGGCTCGTTGAAATGGAAGTCCGACGGCAGGTTGGGCATGAAGGAGGGGTGCGTCCTCAGCACGACCCTCGTTGCATGGAAAGTCAAATAGAGGCTTACAGGAGAGGGCCTGGATCTCTCCCACTCGTCATGCGAAGGTGATGGCCAGCAGGAACGCCGTCTTCCACGACAGGAATTTCAGAGGTGCTGAATGCAGAGGCTCGAACGGGGGACCCATGAGCCTAGTCAGCACCACATTGATCTCCCACGCCGAGGCCGAAGCCTTCACCGGCGGGAACGAGCTGAAAAGTACTTTCATGAACTCCTTAACCAGGCCACAGCGACGATCGTCCCAGAGTTCTAGTGTAGCGGGAGATAGCCGCCAGATGGATCTTGATCGAGGCATGCGCCAGCCCCGCCTTGGCCAGGGACAGCAAGTACGGCAGCACTTGAGGGGCCGTAATCCATAGAGGGTTTATCTTCCGTGCATGGCACCAGGCGGTGAACATCTTCCATTTATGTCCATAGCACTTGAGCGTCGAAGAAGCCCTGGCCTTGGGAAGTACCTCCTTGCAGTCCGCCGGGATCTCGTATCCTCCAAACTCTAGCGCTGCAGGAGCCAGGCCTGCAGGTTCCGAGACCCCGGGTCGTGGTGCACAATCGCGCCTCCTTCCCTGGCGAGAAGATCTGTGTTCGCCAGAAGCTTGACTGGAGGGGACGCTGACATGTCCAGAAGGTCCGGGTACCAGATCTGTCTCGGCCACGCCAGTGCGACGAGGATCATCCTGCACCGGGACTTTGAGTTGACTGATGAGTCGCAGAAGCAACGGTGGGAACGCATAGAGAAACAGGACATCCCAGGGGAATGAGAACGCATCCCCCATGCTCCCCGGCGGGGGAAACCTGCGGGCGAACCTCCGGCACTTGGCGTTCGTCACCGTCGCAAACAGATCGATCTGGGGATTGCCTCATCGTCTAAACAGTAGGCCTACCTGATCCTGCTGACGATCCCACTCGTGGCAAGAGCGCAGCTCCCTGCTGAGTGAGTCGGCGACAGTGTTCTTCACTCCTGCCAGATGAAAGTGTACCAGGAACATCCTCTGGGCGACGGCCCAGTGCCAAAGGTCCTGCGCTTCCTTGGAGAGAGCTGGGGATCTGGTGCCCCCCTGCTTCCGAATGTAGAACATCGTGGTGGTGTCAGTGAAGACCCGCACCATGTTGCCCTTAAGGGACGGCAGGAATGACTTGAGGGGCCAAAACATGGCTCGGAGCTCCAGGATGTTGATGTGCAACGGCCTCTTCTCTGGGAGCCACAAGCCTCTTGCATGGAGATTTCCTGTATGTGCGCCCCATCCCTTCAGGGAGGCGTCCGTCATCACAGTCTCTTGATGTGCTGGGGTCTGCAAGTCCGTGCCCGCAGCGAGATGCGCACGAACACCCTACTACTGAATCGCTCGACGGAATGTCTCGTGGAGGGCGGTCTTGTCCTTGAAGCTTCCCACCGCTTGCATCCAACGGGCGTCGAGGAACTCCTGTAGTGGTCACATCCGCAGCCTGCACAGCCACACAAAGTAGATGCATGATGACATCATGCCAGGTAGGGACTTGATGGACCTCGCCCTGGCAACTTCCATGGTCAACAGCCGTTGTACCTTGCCCAGGATGGCTTTTATTATCCTTTCCTGCGACGGTGCGGCTAGGCGTGCCACTGTGTTGAGTCTCGCTCCCAGGAATGGAGCATCCTGAGATGGCTCCAAGCAGGACTTTGCATAGTTTTTCAAGAACCACAGTTCCGTGAGCAGGCGGGTGGTCCTCGCTGTGTGCCCGACGGCGAGTTCCCTTGACTTCGCTCCGATGAGCCAATCGTCCAGGTAGGGGTAGACGTGGATCCCCTGCAGACGCAGCCACGCCGCCACCAGTGTCAGGAACTTGGTGAAGACCCTTGGGGCCGATTTCAAGCCGAAGGGGAGGGCCTTGAATTGGTAGTGCCGCCCTTGGACCACGAAGCGCAGAAACTTTTGATGTCCTTTGTGAATGGGGAAGTAGGCATCCTCCAAGTCTAGCGACGGCAGGAAGTTGCTTTCCTCCAGCTGTCCCAGCATGTGCTGGAGGGTGACCACCCGGAACTTCTGGGATTTTATGCATTTGTTGAGGCGGCGAAGATCTAGAATGGGCCGCCAACTGCCGGTCTTCTTTCGGACGAGGAATTACTGCGAGTATACTCCAGAGCCTCTTTGGGACGCGTTCTATTGTGCTTTCTTAGCATTGCTTGTACCTCCAGCAAAAGCTGCGGAATGTGGTTTTATTTCCTGGCCATAGGTGGGAAACGGGGACTCTTCCCTTGGAACTCCAGAGTGTGTCCGTGGGCCAGGGCATCCAGCACCCAACGGTCAGTGGAGAGGGATTTCTACACGCCGACGAAGTTCGCCAGCCGGCCTCCCACCGGGGTGCTCGGGTGGGGGCTCGACGTCATGGCCGGTTCAGTCCTGCTTCGCCGAGGCCTTACCACCTTTGGCCCCTTGGCGATGACGATGTCCTACGGCCTTGCTGCAGCCTCTCTAGGCTTCCTGGGACGAACAGCGGCCCGCCTGACGGTACGAAGAAGAGCTGCTGCCGAATCCTTTGGAGGCACCCTGTGACTTGCCTCCGGAGGTCCGAAAGGACGGCCGTCATTGATGGAGCGTGCCCAAGGGATGGGCCATCTTGGTATCTGCCTTGATGGCCTGCAGTGACTCGTCCACTGCCTTGCCGAACAAGTTGTTCCCATCGAAGGGCATATCCAGTACCCTTGTCTGTACGTTCTGCCGGAAGTCGGCGGCCCTGAGCCAACCACACAGGCGAAGGCAAATGCTGTTGCCCATCTGGGGGAAGCCGGTGTTGGCAATGTCCGTGGCCACTGGGATGGCGTGGTCGGAAGCCACCTCGCCTTCTTGGAAGATTTCCAGGGCCCCCGCCCTCTTGTCATTCGGGAAGAAGTCCACGAGGGGGGCGATTTTAAACCACAGCTCCCCATCATAGCGGGCCACGATAGCGAGAGCGTTGGCCGCCTTAATAAGTCGTCGCCGACGACGAGATGACCCTAGGTCTCATGGCGTCCAGCTTCTTCCCCTTGCCGTCCGGTGGGGAAGAGGAAGTCGATGCCGTCGTCCCAGCAGATTTCTTCTTGACTGCCGCAGAGACCACCGAGTCCGGGGATGGCTGCGCTCTGAGGCACATTGGTGCAGAGTCTGGAACCCGGTACTTCTTCTCGTACCAGTCTCTGTGCGCCAGGGCCAAGGATGGGTTCTTCAGGAGGGCTAGCCCTTCGTCCCAGATGTCGGCCAACAGTGGGACCGAGAGCATGGTCTTCCTCTTGGCCTCTCGTCGCTGATGAAGGAATCCCTCCTTCTGCTCTTCGGGGTAAAGCTGAAAAAGCTCTGAGGCCCTAGCGATCATGGTGTGAAACGAGCCAATTTCATTGGGAGGAGAGGCCTGGGGTGGGGGCGACGGGAGATCAGTTCTGTCGCCGCCACCGTTGTCCGCCCCCGTCGTCTCGGTCTCCGTTTCGTCCCTAGGGGGAGGATGGAGTTGAAGGATGGTAGGGTGGGGGTGGATGGACCCACCTCCGCTTGGATGGAGGGCTTCCCGACGGTCGAGGCGCCGCTGGATCGTCTGCCGGAGGCAAAGGCTTCCTTGTCCTCATTTCTGAGCACAGGGTGTGCAGGCAGGGCAAGTAAGATATCCTCCGACCTGTCCGTCGATGGTTGCGACGGGAGCGTCGGCATCGGCGTGGTGTCCGGTTTCTCTTCGACCTGCCGTTCGTCGGCTCCCTCGTCGCTCTCCACATCCGCCTCGCTGGGGTCCTTCCCATAGGACCTCACCTTGACGAACTTCTTGTCCAGAGCTGACTTGAGGCCCGAAAGCTCGTCCCCGGAGGAGCTATCCGAGTCCGGTAGGACTATCGCACCCCACATTTTCTCTGTCAAGGGCTTCACGGGGGTCTTTTTGATGGGCAGTAAAGATGATTCCCTCCGGGTGGGCATGGAAACTCTTGGCTTGGAGGTTGCCTCCACTGAGCCACATCTGCGGTCTTAGCCAGGGACGCTGCCACTACCTCAATTGAAGCCTTAGCCTGGTGAATCTGGGCCTTCACGACCGTAGGTGCGCCTGAGGCCTACACCGTGGGAGGTGGGAGGGGGTGAGGGGAGGAGGGGTCACCGCCTAGCTCCCCCTTGGGCTTTCTCTGTTGGAACCAACTGGGGCTTCTCCCAAAGCTTCTCCGGGTTGTCCAACTTTCTTTTCATCGAGCCGGAGCGTTGGCTCGTGGTTGTCGGCGTTGGCAATGCTGCGCCCCGGCCTGGCAGCCGTGGACCCCGTACCAACGGCACTCCTGGTGCCCACGGACTCGCAGTGCTTTGCCTTATGTTGGGCCCCCGTCGCCAGAGCGCCCTCAAAGGTCTTAGAAGACCGCTCAGACTTTTTCTTGGGGGAAGTACGTTGCCAGGGCTCACCTGCCACCGGACTCTTCGCCTCCAGCCAGTCAGCTAGTCGCTTGCGACGGTCCTTCAACGTACGGGTGGACATGTCCTTGCAGAAAGCACAGGCCTCCTCCACGTGTGACTTGTCCAAGTGCAGGCAGTAGAGGCACCGGGAGTGCCCATCCTCCTTGAAGACGTGCTGTAGTCCACATCCTGGGCAGATCCTAAACAGCTTGGGTCCAACGGGCGTCGAGTCTCCTTTGTCTTCGGCCATGTCCACACGGGGTAGGCCTCAAAGATCTTACGGAATCCTCCAAGAAGTGAAATTCGAAGAAAATTCGCCCTTGAGGGGCATAGAGATTTCCGAAACGGGTCCCCGTTATTCGAGAGATGAATCGGTGGAGCTCGAGGCTCAATTTGACTGAAAAAACGCAAAACGCAGTAAAAGCTTGAGAGCTAAGCACGAGGACTCCAACACTTGAACATGCGGTGAAAATCTGAAGATGGCTGCCAGAGGAGGGGCTTAGGTAGAGGGCAGTCATTGGCTGGGGGCAGTATGACCCAGAGACCAGCGATTGGTTATTAGGAGAAAGACAGTTCAGAAACGAAACCGAAATTGATTTTTTCTTTACCGAGGATTCTGAGCCTGACGACAGGGAATATTCAGGAGCATGTGAATCCATGCCAGACCCCATACTGGAGAAACTGGGTTTAACTAGCTATTAGATAGTGGATAGTTATATATGAATAGGTAAATGATTTACCGTGAAATACATTGTGTCTTTCGTAAAGTGTGATAGGGTGTTGCTCACCACTTGGGCCAATCAGGACGGAGTGCGACTTGAGTTGCCTAGGCAACTCAGTCCAGGGTGCCTAAATCCCCCTCCACCCCTCCTAAGTACCCCAGACAGAGTGGCACCAGTTTGGAGGGCTTCTGTGGAGAAGCCCGCCAAAAAGTGGAACAAAGTGCTCGACTTGGGTTGGAGTCACAGAAGAGAACAAAAACGCCATTTTAGAACCGAGTTTTGGCAAAAAATACCAACCGGAGAATTAATAATAAATAAATAAACCGACGGTATGTTCGAGGCTATCGTAATTACATAAATAAAGATAGTAGCCTCGAACACTGGGAAAATCCCATAGAGAAATATTTGCGGTTGAATATAAAAAGTAGTATCCACTGCCACCAGCCAAAACTCGATCAGCGGGGACGGAGACGTGCCCCCTCGACTAACAGACCCCGGGGCAATCGAATTGCCCCGGCCAGTACATCCACAATATGATGGTTTGTACTGGTTCTGTTCAGAATTCAAGACTAGTAAAGTCAATGGTGACTTTACATGCCCTGGGAGACAGTAGTCAGTCCCAGGGTATGGAGTCTATACTGGGGGGTCACTATGACACCCCTGTGTTACTGCACTGAGGGTGCTGTGTAACACATCACAAAAACACATGAAGCCCTATGGAGTAAAAGACCCCATAGCCCATTAAACACATCTAGAGTCAAAGAAAAACACTCAAATCATGTCCAAGAGTGAGGGTAAAAGAGTCTCACTCTTGGCAGGAGAAAAAATTAAACCCCAAAAATCCAGCAAAGCTGCTGGG